>NC_136071.1:403605390-406005390 GCF_964261635.1 Lissotriton helveticus
AATTTCATCAATATTGACCATTTTTTTGAACGTTCAACTGGTCCTGAGTCATCGTTTTTCATCATAAAATTGATTTTTTTTTCACTCTACCAAAAATGATTCAAAATGTCATTTGGATCGGGCCTCATGTTGAATAACCACTTTTTAAACCCTCACAGTGACCAAAATTGCCATTTTTACAGAGTTTTGCTTACTCAGAAGCTTCAATTTTGACCAATTTCAGGCACAGAAATGACTTTAAACACTCATATTTTAGTTGCAAAAGTAATAATTCACATCCAACAGTAATTTAAAGTCAAAAGATTAAATGTTAAAATTTCATCAATATTGACAATTTTTTGTACGTTCGACTGGTCCGGGGTCATCGTTTTTCAACATAAAATTGATTTTTTGGACTCTACCAAAAATGATTCAAAATGTCATTTGGATCGGGCCTCATGTTGAATAACCACTTTTTAAACCCTCACAGTTACCAAAATTGTCATTTTATCAGAGTTTTGCTTACTCAGAAGCTTCAATTTTGACCAATTTCAGGCACAGAAATCACTTTAAACACACTTATTTTAGTTGAAAAAGTAATAATTCACATCCAACAGTAATTTAAAGTCAAAATATTAAATGTTAAAATTTCATCAATATTGATCATTTTTTTGAACGTTCGACTGGTCCTGGATCATCGTTTTTCATCATAAAATTGATTTTTTTTTTACTCTACCAAAAATGATTCAAAATGTTATTTGGATCGGGCCTCATGTTGAATAACCACTTTTTAAACCCTCACAGTGACCAAAATTGCCATTTTTACAGAGTTTTGCTTACTCAGAAGCTTCAATTTTGACCAATTTCAGGCACAGAAATCACTTTAAACACACTTATTTTAGTTGAAAAAGTAATAATTCACATCCAACAGTAATTTAAAGTCAAAAAGATTAAATGTTAAAATTTCATCAATATTGACAATTTTTTGTACGTTCGACTGGTCCGGGGTCATCGTTTTTCAACATAAAATTGATTTTTTGGACTCTACCAAAAATGATTCAAAATGTCATTTGGATCGGGCCTCATGTTGAATAACCACTTTTTAAACCCTCACAGTTACCAAAATTGTCATTTTATCAGAGTTTTGCTTACTCAGAAGCTTCAATTTTGACCAATTTCAGGCACAGAAATCACTTTAAACACACTTATTTTAGTTGAAAAAGTAATAATTCACATCCAACAGTAATTTAAAGTCAAAATATTAAATGTTAAAATTTCATCAATATTGATCATTTTTTTGAACGTTCGACTGGTCCTGGATCATCGTTTTTCATCATAAAATTGATTTTTTTTTTACTCTACCAAAAATGATTCAAAATGTTATTTGGATCGGGCCTCATGTTGAATAACCACTTTTTAAACCCTCACAGTGACCAAAATTGCCATTTTTACAGAGTTTTGCTTACTCAGAAGCTTCAATTTTGACCAATTTCAGGCACAGAAATCACTTTAAACACACTTATTTTAGTTGAAAAAGTAATAATTCACATCCAACAGTAATTTAAAGTCAAAAAGATTAAATGTTAAAATTTCATCAATATTGACAATTTTTTGTACGTTCGACTGGTCCGGGGTCATCGTTTTTCATCATAAAATTGATTTTTTGGACTCTACCAAAAATGATTCAAAATGTCATTTGGATCGGGCCTCATGTTGAATAACCACTTTTTAAACCCTCACAGTGACCAAAATTGCCATTTTTACAGAGTTTTGCTTACTCAGAAGCTTCAATTTTGACCAATTTCAGGCACAGAAATGACTTTAAACACTCATATTTTAGTTGAAAAAGTAATGATTCACATCCAACAGTAATTTAAAGTCAAAAGATTAAATGTTAAAATGTCATCAATATTGACAATTTTTTGTACGTTCGACTGGTCCGGGGTCATCGTTTTTCATCATAAAATTGATTTTTTGGACACTACCAAAAATAATTCAAAATGTCATTTGGATCGGGCCTCATGTTTAATAACCACTTTTTAAACCCTCACAGTGACCAAAATTGTCATTTTTACAGAGTTTTTGCTTACTCAAAACCTTAAATTTTGACCAATTTCAGGCACAGAAATGACTTTAAACACTCATATTTTAGTTGAAAAAGTGATAACTCACATCCAACAGTAATTTAAATTCAAAAGATTAAATGTTAAAATTTCATCAATATTGACCATTTTTTTGAACGTTCGACTGGTCCTGGGTCATCGTTTTTCATCATAAAATTGATTTTTTTTTTACTCTACCAAAAATGATTCAAAATGTCATTTGGATCGGGCCTCATGTTGAATAACCACTTTTTAAACCCTCACAGTGACCAAAATTGCCATTTTTACAGAGTTTTGCTTACTCAGAAGCTTCAATTTTGACCAATTTCAGGCACAGAAATGACTTTAAACACTCATATTTTAGTTGAAAAAGTAATAATTCACATCCAACAGTAATTTAAAGTCAAAAGATTAAATGTTAAAATGTCATCAATATTGACAATTTTTTGTACGTTCGACTGGTCCGGGGTCATCGTTTTTCATCATAAAATTGATTTTTTGGAACCTACCAAAAATGATTCAAAATGTCGTTTGGATCGGGCCTCATGTTGAAATACCACTTTTTAAACCCTCACAGTTACCAAAATCGTCATTTTTACAGAGTTTTGCTTACTCAAAAGCTTCAATTTTGACCAATTTCAGGCACATAAATCAATTTAAACACACTTATTTCAGTTGAACAAGTAATAATTCACGTCCAACAGTCATTTAAAGTCAAAAGATTAAATGTTAAAATTTCATCAATATTGACCATTTTTTTGAACGTTCGACTGGTCCTGGGTCATCGTTTTTCATCATAAAATTGATTTTTTTTTTTACTCTACCAAAAATGATTCAAAATGTCATTTGGATCGGGCCTCATGTTGAATAACCACTTTTTAAACCCTCACAGTGACCAAATTTGCCATTTTTACAGAGTTTTGCTTACTCAGAAGATTCAATTTTGACCAATTTCAGGCACAGAAATGACTTTAAACACTCATATTTTAGTTGAAAAAGTAATAATTCACATCCAACAGTAATTTAAAGTCAAAAGATTAAATGTTAAAATTTCATCAATATTGACAATTTTTTGTA
Organism: Lissotriton helveticus; assembly: GCF_964261635.1. Classification (NCBI taxonomy): domain Eukaryota; kingdom Metazoa; phylum Chordata; class Amphibia; order Caudata; family Salamandridae; genus Lissotriton; species Lissotriton helveticus. The sequence continues at coordinate 403,608,549 of NC_136071.1, forward strand.
CGTTTCACTGGTCCGGGGTCATCGTTTTTCATCATAAAATTGATTTTTTGGACTCTACCAAAAATGATTCAAAATGTCATTTGGATCGGGCCTCATGCTGAATAACCACTTTTTAAACCCTCACAGTTACCAAAATTGTCATTTTTACAGAGTTTTGCTTACTCAGAAGCTTAAATTTGGACCAATTTCAGGCACAGAAAGCACTTTAAACACACTTATTTTAGTTGAAAAAGTAATAATTCACGTCCAACAGTCATTTAAAGTCAAAAGATTAAATGTTAAAATTTCATCAATATTGACCATTTGTTTGAACGTTCAACTGGTCCTGAGTCATCGTTTTTCATCATAAAATTGATTTTTTTTTTACTCTACCAAAAATGATTCAAAATGTCATTTGGATCGGGCCTCATGTTGAATAACCACTTTTTAAACCCTCACAGTGACCAAAATTGTCATTTTATCAGAGTTTTGCTTACTCAGAAGCTTCAATTTTGACCAATTTCAGGCACAGAAATCACTTTAAACACACTTATTTTAGTTGAAAAAGTAATAATTCACATCCAACAGTAATTTAAAGTCAAAATATTAAATGTTAAAATTTCATCAATATTGATCATTTTTTTGAACGTTCGACTGGTCCTGGATCATCGTTTTTCATCATAAAATTGATTTTTTTTTTACTCTACCAAAAATGATTCAAAATGTTATTTGGATCGGGCCTCATGTTGAATAACCACTTTTTAAACCCTCACAGTGACCAAAATTGCCATTTTTACAGAGTTTTGCTTACTCAGAAGCTTCAATTTTGACCAATTTCAGGCACAGAAATCACTTTAAACACACTTATTTTAGTTGAAAAAGTAATAATTCACATCCAACAGTAATTTAAAGTCAAAAGATTAAATGTTAAAATTTCATCAATATTGACAATTTTTTGTACGTTCGACTGGTCCGGGGTCATCGTTTTTCATCATAAAATTGATTTTTTGGACTCTACCAAAAATGATTCAAAATGTCATTTGGATCGGGCCTCATGTTGAATAACCACTTTTTAAACCCTCACATTTACCAAAATTGTCATTTTTACAGAGTTTTGATTACTCAGAAGCTTCAATTTTGACCAATTTCAGGCACAGAAATCACTTTAAACACACTTATTTTAGTTGAAAAAGTAATAATTCACGTACAACAGTCATTTAAAGTCAAAAGATTAAATGTTAAAATTTCATCAATATTGACAATTTTTTGTACGTTCGACTGGTCCGGGGTCATCGTTTTTCATCATAAAATTGATTTTTTGGACTCTACCAAAAATGATTCAAAATGTCATTTGGATCGGGCCTCATGTTGAATAACCACTTTTTAAACCCTCACAGTGACCAAAATTGCCATTTTTACAGAGTTTTGCTTACTCAGAAGCTTCAATTTTGACCAATTTCAGGCACAGAAATGACTTTAAACACTCATATTTTAGTTGAAAAAGTAATAATTCACATCCAACAGTAATTTAAAGTCAAAAGATTAAATGTTAAAATTTCATCAATATTGACAATTTTTTGTACGTTTGACTGGTCCGGGGTCATCGTTTTTCATCATAAAATTGATTTTTTGGACTCTACCAAAAATGATTCAAAATGTCATTTGGATCGGGCCTCATGTTGAATAACCACTTTTTAAACCCTCACATTTACCAAAATTGTCATTTTTACAGAGTTTTGATTACTCAGAAGCTTCAATTTTGACCAATTTCAGGCACAGAAATAACTTTAAACACACTTATTTTAGTTGAAAAAGTAATAATTCACGTCCAACAGTCATTTAAAGTCAAAAGATTAAATGTTAAAATTTCATCAATATTGACCATTTTTTTGTACGTTCGACTGGTCCGGGGTTATCGTTTTTCATCATAAAATTGATTTTTTGGACTCTACCAAAAATGATTCAAAATGTCATTTGGATCGGGCCTCATGTTGAATAACCACTTTTTAAACCCTCACAGTTACCAAAATTGTCATTTTTACAGAGTTTTGCTTACTCAGAAGCTTCAATTTTGACCAATTTCAGGCACAGAAATCACTTTAAACACACTTATTTTAGTTGAAAAAGTAATAATTCACGTACAACAGTCATTTAAAGTCAAAAGATTAAATGTTAAAATTTCATCAATATTGACAATTTTTTGTACGTTCGACTGGTCCGGGGTCATCGTTTTTCATCATAAAATTGATTTTTTGGACACTACCAAAAATAATTCAAAATGTCATTTGGATCGGGCCTCATGTTTAATAACCACTTTTTAAACCCTCACAGTGACCAAAATTGTCATTTTTACAGAGTTTTTGCTTACTCAAAACCTTAAATTTTCACCAATTTCAGGCACAGAAATGACTTTAAACACTCATATTTTAGTTGAAAAAGTGATAACTCACATCCAACAGTAATTTAAATTCAAAAGATTAAATGTTAAAATTTCATCAATATTGACCATTTTTTTGAACGTTCGACTCGTTTTTCATCATAAAATTGATTTTTTTTTTACTCTACCAAAAATGATTCAAAATGTCATTTGGATCGGGCCTCATGTTGAATAACCACTTTTTAAACCCTCACAGTGACCAAAATTGCCATTTTTACAGAGTTTTGCTTACTCAGAAGCTTCAATTTTGACCAATTTCAGGCACAGAAATGACTTTAAACACTCATATTTTAGTTGAAAAAGTAATAATTCACATCCAACAGTAATTTAAAGTCAAAAGATTAAATGTTAAAATGTCATCAATATTGACAATTTTTTGTACGTTCGACTGGTCCGGGGTCATCGTTTTTCATCATAAAATTGATTTTTTGGAACCTACCAAAAATGATTCAAAATGTCGTTTGGATCGGGCCTCATGTTGAAATACCACTTTTTAAACCCTCACAGTTACCAAAATCGTCATTTTTACAGAGTTTTGCTTACTCAAAAGCTTCAATTTTGACCAATTTCAGGCACATAAATCAATTTAAACACACTTATTTCAGTTGAACAAGTAATAATTCACGTCCAACAGTCATTTAAAGTCAAAAGATTAAATGTTAAAATTTCATCAATATTGACCATTTTTTTGAACGTTCGACTGGTCCTGGGTCATCGTTTTTCATCATAAAATTGATTTTTTTTTTTACTCTACCAAAAATGATTCAAAATGTCATTTGGATCGGGCCTCATGTTGAATAACCACTTTTTAAACCCTCACAGTGACCAAAATTGCCATTTTTACAGAGTTTTGCTTACTCAGAAGATTCAATTTTGACCAATTTCAGGCACAGAAATGACTTTAAACACTCATATTTTAGTTGAAAAAGTAATAATTCACATCCAACAGTAATTTAAAGTCAAAAGATTAAATGTTAAAATTTCATCAATATTGACAATTTTTTGTACGTTTCACTGGTCCGGGGTCATCGTTTTTCATCATAAAATTGATTTTTTGGACTCTACCAAAAATGATTCAAAATGTCATTTGGATCGGGCCTCATGTTGAATAACCACTTTTTAAACCCTCACAGTTACCAAAATTGTCATTTTTACAGAGTTTTGCTTACTCAGAAGCTTAAATTTGGACCAATTTCAGGCACAGAAAGCACTTTAAACACACTTATTTTAGTTGAAAAAGTAATAATTCACGTCCAACAGTCATTTAAAGTCAAAAGATTAAATGTTAAAATTTCATCAATATTGACCATTTGTTTGAACGTTCAACTGGTCCTGAGTCATCGTTTTTCATCATAAAATTGATTTTTTTTTACTCTACCAAAAATGATTCAAAATGTCATTTGGATCGGGCCTCATGTTGAATAACCACTTTTTAAACCCTCACAGTGACCAAAATTGCCATTTTTACAGAGTTTTGCTTACTCAGAAGCTTCAATTTTGACCAATTTCAGGCACAGAAATGACTTTAAACACTCATATTTTAGTTGCAAAAGTAATAATTCACATCCAACAGTAATTTAAAGTCAAAAGATTAAATGTTAAAATTTCATCAATATTGAAATTTTTTTTTACGTTCGACTGGTCCGGGGTCATCGTTTTTCAACATAAAATTGATTTTTTGGACTCTACCAAAAATGATTCAAAATGTCATTTTGATCGGGCCTCATGTTGAATAACCACTTTTTAAACCCTCACAGTTACCAAAATTGTCATTTTATCAGAGTTTTGCTTACTCAGAAGCTTCAATTTTGACCAATTTCAGGCACAGAAATCACTTTAAACACACTTATTTTAGTTGAAAAAGTAATAATTCACATCCAACAGTAATTTAAAGTCAAAATATTAAATGTTAAAATTTCATCAATATTGATCATTTTTTTGAACGTTCGACTGGTCCTGGATCATCGTTTTTCATCATAAAATTGATTTTTTTTTACTCTACCAAAAATTATTCAAAATGTTATTTGGATCGGGCCTCATGTTGAATAACCACTTTTTAAACCCTCACAGTGACCAAAATTGCCATTTTTACAGAGTTTTGCTTACTCAGAAGCTTCAATTTTGACCAATTTCAGGCACAGAAATCACTTTAAACACACTTATTTTAGTTGAAAAAGTAATAATTCACATCCAACAGTAATTTAAAGTCAAAAGATTAAATGTTAAAATTTCATCAATATTGACAATTTTTTGTACGTTCGACTGGTCCGGGGTCATCGTTTTTCATCATAAAATTGATTTTTTGGACTCTACCAAAAATGATTCAAAATGTCATTTGGATCGGGCCTCATGTTGAATAACCACTTTTTAAACCCTCACATTTACCAAAATTGTCATTTTTACAGAGTTTTGATTACTCAGAAGCTTCAATTTTGACCAATTTCAGGCACAGAAATCACTTTAAACACACTTATTTTAGTTGAAAAAGTAATAATTCACGTACAACAGTCATTTAAAGTCAAAAGATTAAATGTTAAAATTTCATCAATATTGACAATTTTTTGTACGTTCGACTGGTCCGGGGTCATCGTTTTTCATCATAAAATTGATTTTTTAGACTCTACCAAAAATGATTCAAAATGTCATTTGGATCGGGCCTCATGTTGAATAACCACTTTTTAAACCCTCACAGTGACCAAAATTGCCATTTTTACAGAGTTTTGCTTACTCAGAAGCTTCAATTTTGACCAATTTCAGGCACAGAAATGACTTTAAACACTCATATTTTAGTTGAAAAAGTAATAATTCACATCCAACAGTAATTTAAAGTCAAAAGATTAAATGTTAAAATTTCATCAATATTGACAATTTTTTGTACGTTTGACTGGTCCGGGGTCATCGTTTTTCATCATAAAATTGATTTTTTGGACTCTACCAAAAATGATTCAAAATGTCATTTGGATCGGGCCTCATGTTGAATAACCACTTTTTAAACCCTCACATTTACCAAAATTGTCATTTTTACAGAGTTTTGATTACTCAGAAGCTTCAATTTTGACCAATTTCAGGCACAGAAATAACTTTAAACACACTTATTTTAGTTGAAAAAGTAATAATTCACGTCCAACAGTCATTTAAAGTCAAAAGATTAAATGTTAAAATTTCATCAATATTGACCATTTTTTTGTACGTTCGACTGGTCCGGGGTTATCGTTTTTCATCATAAAATTGATTTTTTGGACTCTACCAAAAATGATTCAAAATGTCATTTGGATCGGGCCTCATGTTGAATAACCACTTTTTAAACCCTCACAGTTACCAAAATTGTCATTTTTACAGAGTTTTGCTTACTCAGAAGCTTCAATTTTGACCAATTTCAGGCACAGAAATCACTTTAAACACACTTATTTTAGTTGAAAAAGTAATAATTCACGTACAACAGTCATTTAAAGTCAAAAGATTAAATGTTAAAATTTCATCAATATTGACCATTTTTTTGAACGTTCAACTGGTCCGGGGTCATCGTTTTTCATCATAAAATTGATTTTTTGGACACTACCAAAAATAATTCAAAATGTCATTTGGATCGGGCCTCATGTTTAATAACCACTTTTTAAACCCTCACAGTGACCAAAATTGCCATTTTTACAGAGTTTTTGCTTACTCAAAACCTTAAATTTTGACCAATTTCAGGCACAGAAATGACTTTAAACACTCATATTTTAGTTGAAAAAGTGATAACTCACATCCAACAGTAATTTAAATTCAAAAGATTAAATGTTAAAATTTCATCAATATTGACCATTTTTTTGAACGTTCGACTGGTCCTGGGTCATCGTTTTTCATCATAAAATTGATTTTTTTTTTACTCTACCAAAAATGATTCAAAATGTCATTTGGATCGGGCCTCATGTTGAATAACCACTTTTTAAACCCTCACAGTGACCAAAATTGCCATTTTTACAGAGTTTTGCTTACTCAGAAGCTTCAATTTTGACCAATTTCAGGCACAGAAATGACTTTAAACACTCATATTTTAGTTGAAAAAGTAATAATTCACATCCAACAGTAATTTAAAGTCAAAAGATTAAATGTTAAAATGTCATCAATATTGACAATTTTTTGTACGTTCGACTGGTCCGGGGTCATCGTTTTTCATCATAAAATTGATTTTTTGGAACCTACCAAAAATGATTCAAAATGTCGTTTGGATCGGGCCTCATGTTGAAATACCACTTTTTAAACCCTCACAGTTACCAAAATCGTCATTTTTACAGAGTTTTGATTACTCAGAAGCTTCAATTTTGACCAATTTCAGGCACAGAAATAACTTTAAACACACTTATTTTAGTTGAAAAAGTAATAATTCACGTCCAACAGTCATTTAAAGTCAAAAGATTAAATGTTAAAATTTCATCAATATTGACCATTTTTTTGAACGTTCGACTGGTCCTGGGTCATCGTTTTTCATCATAAAATTGATTTTTTTTTTTACTCTACCAAAAATGATTCAAAATGTCATTTGGATCGGGCCTCATGTTGAATAACCACTTTTTAAACCCTCACAGTGACCAAAATTGCCATTTTTACAGAGTTTTGCTTACTCAGAAGATTCAATTTTGACCAATTTCAGGCACAGAAATGACTTTAAACACTCATATTTTAGTTGAAAAAGTAATAATTCACATCCAACAGTAATTTAAAGTCAAAAGATTAAATGTTAAAATGTCATCAATATTGACAATTTTTTGTACGTTTCACTGGTCCGGGGTCATCGTTTTTCATCATAAAATTGATTTTTTGGACTCTACCAAAAATGATTCAAAATGTCATTTGGATCGGGCCTCATGTTGAATAACCACTTTTTAAACCCTCACAGTTACCAAAATTGTCATTTTTACAGAGTTTTGCTTACTCAGAAGCTTCAATTTGGACCAATTTCAGGCACAGAAAGCACTTTAAACACACTTATTTTAGTTGAAAAAGTAATAATTCAAGTCCAACACTCATTTAAAGTCAAAAGATTAAATGTTAAAATTTCATCAATATTGACCATTTTTTTGAACGTTCAACTGGTCCTGGGTCATCGTTTTTCATCATAAAATTGATTTTTTTTTTACTCTACCAAAAATGATTCAAAATGTCATTTGGATCGGGCCTCATGTTGAATAACCACTTTTTAAACCCTCACAGTGACCAAAATTGCCATTTTTACAGAGTTTTGCTTACTCAGAAGCTTCAATTTTGACCAATTTCAGGCACAGAAATGACTTTAAACACTCATATTTTAGTTGCAAAAGTAATAATTCACATCCAACAGTAATTTAAAGTCAAAAGATTAAATGTTAAAATTTCATCAATATTGACAATTTTTTGTACGTTCGACTGGTCCGGGGTCATCGTTTTTCAACATAAAATTGATTTTTTGGACTCTACCAAAAATGATTCAAAATGTCATTTGGATCGGGCCTCATGTTGAATAACCACTTTTTAAACCCTCACAGTTACCAAAATTGTCATTTTATCAGAGTTTTGCTTACTCAGAAGCTTCAATTTTGACCAATTTCAGGCACAGAAATCACTTTAAACACACTTATTTTAGTTGAAAAAGTAATAATTCACATCCAACAGTAATTTAAAGTCAAAATATTAAATGTTAAAATTTCATCAATATTGATCATTTTTTTGAACGTTCGACTGGTCCTGGATCATCGTTTTTCATCATAAAATTGATTTTTTTTTTACTCTACCAAAAATGATTCAAAATGTTATTTGGATCGGGCCTCATGTTGAATAACCACTTTTTAAACCCTCACAGTGACCAAAATTGTCATTTTTACAGAGTTTTGCTTACTCAGAAGCTTCAATTTTGACCAATTTCAGGCACAGAAATCACTTTAAACACACTTATTTTAGTTGAAAAAGTAATAATTCACGTACAACAGTCATTTAAAGTCAAAAGATTAAATGTTAAAATTTCATCAATATTGACCATTTTTTTGAACGTTCAACTGGTCCGGGGTCATCGTTTTTCATCATAAAATTGATTTTTTGGACACTACCAAAAATAATTCAAAATGTCATTTGGATCGGGCCTCATGTTTAATAACCACTTTTTAAACCCTCACAGTGACCAAAATTGTCATTTTTACAGAGTTTTTGCTTACTCAAAACCTTAAATTTTGACCAATTTCAGGCACAGAAATGACTTTAAACACTCATATTTTAGTTGAAAAAGTGATAACTCACATCCAACAGTAATTTAAATTCAAAAGATTGAATGTTAAAATTTCATCAATATTGACCATTTTTTTGAACGTTCGACTGGTCCTGGGTCATCGTTTTTCATCATAAAATTGATTTTTTTTTTACTCTACCAAAAATGATTCAAAATGTCATTTGGATCGGGCCTCATGTTGAATAACCACTTTTTAAACCCTCACAGTGACCAAAATTGCCATTTTTACAGAGTTTTGCTTACTCAGAAGCTTCAATTTTGACCAATTTCAGGCACAGAAATGACTTTAAACACTCATATTTTAGTTGAAAAAGTAATAATTCACATCCAACAGTAATTTAAAGTCAAAAGATTAAATGTTAAAATGTCATCAATATTGACAATTTTTTGTACGTTCGACTGGTCCGGGGTCATCGTTTTTCATCATAAAATTGATTTTTTGGAACCTACCAAAAATGATTCAAAATGTCGTTTGGATCGGGCCTCATGTTGAAATACCACTTTTTAAACCCTCACAGTTACCAAAATCGTCATTTTTACAGAGTTTTGATTACTCAGAAGCTTCAATTTTGACCAATTTCAGGCACAGAAATAACTTTAAACACACTTATTTTAGTTGAAAAAGTAATAATTCACGTCCAACAGTCATTTAAAGTCAAAAGATTAAATGTTAAAATTTCATCAATATTGACCATTTTTTTGAACGTTCGACTGGTCCTGGGTCATCGTTTTTCATCATAAAATTGATTTTTTTTTTTACTCTACCAAAAATGATTCAAAATGTCATTTGGATCGGGCCTCATGTTGAATAACCACTTTTTAAACCCTCACAGTGACCAAAATTGCCATTTTTACAGAGTTTTGCTTACTCAGAAGATTCAATTTTGACCAATTTCAGGCACAGAAATGACTTTAAACACTCATATTTTAGTTGAAAAAGTAATAATTCACATCCAACAGTAATTTAAAGTCAAAAGATTAAATGTTAAAATGTCATCAATATTGACAATTTTTTGTACGTTTCACTGGTCCGGGGTCATCGTTTTTCATCATAAAATTGATTTTTTGGACTCTACCAAAAATGATTCAAAATGTCATTTGGATCGGGCCTCATGTTGAATAACCACTTTTTAAACCCTCACAGTTACCAAAATTGTCATTTTTACAGAGTTTTGCTTACTCAGAAGCTTCAATTTGGACCAATTTCAGGCACAGAAAGCACTTTAAACACACTTATTTTAGTTGAAAAAGTAATAATTCAAGTCCAACACTCATTTAAAGTCAAAAGATTAAATGTTAAAATTTCATCAATATTGACCATTTTTTTGAACGTTCAACTGGTACTGGGTCATCGTTTTTCATCATAAAATTGATTTTTTTTTTACTCTACCAAAAATGATTCAAAATGTCATTTGGATCGGGCCTCATGTTGAATAACCACTTTTTAAACCCTCACAGTGACCAAAATTGCCATTTTTACAGAGTTTTGCTTACTCAGAAGCTTCAATTTTGACCAATTTCAGGCACAGAAATGACTTTAAACACTCATATTTTAGTTGCAAAAGTAATAATTCACATCCAACAGTAATTTAAAGTCAAAAGATTAAATGTTAAAATTTCATCAATATTGACAATTTTTTGTACGTTCGACTGGTCCGGGGTCATCGTTTTTCAACATAAAATTGATTTTTTGGACTCTACCAAAAATGATTCAAAATGTCATTTGGATCGGGCCTCATGTTGAATAACCACTTTTTAAACCCTCACAGTTACCAAAATTGTCATTTTATCAGAGTTTTGCTTACTCAGAAGCTTCAATTTTGACCAATTTCAGGCACAGAAATCACTTTAAACACACTTATTTTAGTTGAAAAAGTAATAATTCACATCCAACAGTAATTTAAAGTCAAAATATTAAATGTTAAAATTTCATCAATATTGATCATTTTTTTGAACGTTCGACTGGTCCTGGATCATCGTTTTTCATCATAAAATTGATTTTTTTTTTACTCTACCAAAAATGATTCAAAATGTTATTTGGATCGGGCCTCATGTTGAATAACCACTTTTTAAACCCTCACAGTGACCAAAATTGCCATTTTTACAGAGTTTTGCTTACTCAGAAGCTTCAATTTTGACCAATTTCAGGCACAGAAATCACTTTAAACACACTTATTTTAGTTGAAAAAGTAATAATTCACATCCAACAGTAATTTAAAGTCAAAAGATTAAATGTTAAAATTTCATCAATATTGACAATTTTTTGTACGTTCGACTGGTCCGGGGTCATCGTTTTTCATCATAAAATTGATTTTTTGGACTCTACCAAAAATGATTCAAAATGTCATTTGGATCGGGCCTCATGTTGAATAACCACTTTTTAAACCCTCACATTTACCAAAATTGTCATTTTTACAGAGTTTTGATTACTCAGAAGCTTCAATTTTGACCAATTTCAGGCACAGAAATCACTTTAAACACACTTATTTTAGTTGAAAAAGTAATAATTCACGTACAACAGTCATTTAAAGTCAAAAGATTAAATGTTAAAATTTCATCAATATTGACAATTTTTTGTACGTTCGACTGGTCCGGGGTCATCGTTTTTCATCATAAAATTGATTTTTTGGACTCTACCAAAAATGATTCAAAATGTCATTTGGATCGGGCCTCATGTTGAATAACCACTTTTTAAACCCTCACAGTGACCAAAATTGCCATTTTTACAGAGTTTTGCTTACTCAGAAGCTTCAATTTTGACCAATTTCAGGCACAGAAATGACTTTAAACACTCATATTTTAGTTGAAAAAGTAATAATTCACATCCAACAGTAATTTAAAGTCAAAAGATTAAATGTTAAAATTTCATCAATATTGACAATTTTTTGTACGTTTGACTGATCCGGGGTCATCGTTTTTCATCATAAAATTGATTTTTTGGACTCTACCAAAAATGATTCAAAATGTCATTTGGATCGGGCCTCATGTTGAATAACCACTTTTTAAACCCTCACATTTACCAAAATTGTCATTTTTACAGAGTTTTGATTACTCAGAAGCTTCAATTTTGACCAATTTCAGGCACAGAAATAACTTTAAACACACTTATTTTAGTTGAAAAAGTAATAATTCACGTCCAACAGTCATTTAAAGTCAAAAGATTAAATGTTAAAATTTCATCAATATTGACCATTTTTTTGTACGTTCGACTGGTCCGGGGTTATCGTTTTTCATCATAAAATTGATTTTTTGGACTCTACCTAAAATGATTCAAAATGTCATTTGGATCGGGCCTCATGTTGAATAACCACTTTTTAAACCCTCACAGTTACCAAAATTGTCATTTTTACAGAGTTTTGCTTACTCAGAAGCTTCAATTTTGACCAATTTCAGGCACAGAAATCACTTTAAACACACTTATTTTAGTTGAAAAAGTAATAATTCACGTACAACAGTCATTTAAAGTCAAAAGTTTAAATGTTAAAATTTCATCAATATTGACCATTTTTTTGAACGTTCAACTGGTCCGGGGTCATCGTTTTTCATCATAAAATTGATTTTTTGGACACTACCAAAAATAATTCAAAATGTCATTTGGATCGGGCCTCATGTTTAATAACCACTTTTTAAACCCTCACAGTGACCAAAATTGTCATTTTTACAGAGTTTTTGCTTACTCAAAACCTTAAATTTTGACCAATTTCAGGCACAGAAATGACTTTAAACACTCATATTTTAGTTGAAAAAGTGATAACTCACATCCAACAGTAATTTAAATTCAAAAGATTAAATGTTAAAATTTCATCAATATTGACCATTTTTTTGAACGTTCGACTGGTCCTGGGTCATCGTTTTTCATCATAAAATTGATTTTTTTTTTACTCTACCAAAAATGATTCAAAATGTCATTTGGATCGGGCCTCATGTTGAATAACCACTTTTTAAACCCTCACAGTGACCAAAATTGCCATTTTTACAGAGTTTTGCTTACTCAGAAGCTTCAATTTTGACCAATTTCAGGCACAGAAATGACTTTAAACACTCATATTTTAGTTGAAAAAGTAATAATTCACATCCAACAGTAATTTAAAGTCAAAAGATTAAATGTTAAAATGTCATCAATATTGACAATTTTTTGTACGTTCGACTGGTCCGGGGTCATCGTTTTTCATCATAAAATTGATTTTTTGGAACCTACCAAAAATGATTCAAAATGTCGTTTGGATCGGGCCTCATGTTGAAATACCACTTTTTAAACCCTCACAGTTACCAAAATCGTCATTTTTACAGAGTTTTGCTTACTCAAAAGCTTCAATTTTGACCAATTTCAGGCACATAAATCAATTTAAACACACTTATTTCAGTTGAACAAGTAATAATTCACGTCCAACAGTCATTTAAAGTCAAAAGATTAAATGTTAAAATTTCATCAATATTGACCATTTTTTTGAACGTTCGACTGGTCCTGGGTCATCGTTTTTCATCATAAAATTGATTTTTTTTTTTACTCTACCAAAAATGATTCAAAATGTCATTTGGCTCGGGCCTCATGTTGAATAACCACTTTTTAAACCCTCACAGTGACCAAAATTGCCATTTTTACAGAGTTTTGCTTACTCAGAAGATTCAATTTTGACCAATTTCAGGCACAGAAATGACTTTAAACACTCATATTTTAGTTGAAAAAGTAATAATTCACATCCAACAGTAATTTAAAGTCAAAAGATTAAATGTTAAAATTTCATCAATATTGACAATTTTTTGTACGTTTCACTGGTCCGGGGTCATCGTTTTTCATCATAAAATTGATTTTTTGGACTCTACCAAAAATGATTCAAAATGTCATTTGGATCGGGCCTCATGTTGAATAACCACTTTTTAAACCCTCACAGTGACCAAAATTGCCATTTTTACAGAGTTTTGCTTACTCAGAAGCTTCAATTTTGACCAATTTCAGGCACAGAAATGACTTTAAACACTCATATTTTAGTTGAAAAAGTAATAATTCACATCCAACAGTAATTTAAAGTCAAAAGATTAAATGTTAAAATTTCATCAATATTGACAATTTTGTGTACGTTTGACTGGTCCGGGGTCATCGTTTTTCATCATAAAATTGATTTTTTGGACTCTACCAAAAATGATTCAAAATGTCATTTGGATCGGGCCTCATGTTGAATAACCACTTTTTAAACCCTCACAGTGACCAAAATTGCCATTTTTACAGAGTTTTGCTTACTCAGAAGCTTCAATTTTGACCAATTTCAGGCACAGAAATGACTTTAAACACTCATATTTTAGTTTAAAAAGTAATAATTCACATCCAACAGTAATTTAAAGTCAAAAGATTAAATGTTAAAATTTCATCAATATTGACAATTTTTTGTACGTTCGACTGGTCCGGGGTCATCGTTTTTCAACATAAAATTGATTTTTTGGACTCTACCAAAAATGATTCAAAATGTCATTTGGATCGGGCCTCATGTTGAATAACCACTTTTTAAACCCTCACAGTTACCAAAATTGTCATTTTATCAGAGTTTTGCTTACTCAGAAGCTTCAATTTTGACCAATTTCAGGCACAGTAATCACTTTAAACACACTTATTTTAGTTGAAAAAGTAATAATTCACATCCAACAGTAATTTAAAGTCAAAATATTAAATGTTAAAATTTCATCAATATTGATAATTTTTTTGAACGTTCGACTGGTCCTGGATCATCGTTTTTCATCATAAAATTGATTTTTTTTTTACTCTACCAAAAATGATTCAAAATGTTATTTGGATCGGGCCTCATGTTGAATAACCACTTTTTAAACCCTCACAGTGACCAAAATTGCCATTTTTACAGAGTTTTGCTTACTCAGAAGCTTCAATTTTGACCAATTTCAGGCACAGAAATGACTTTAAACACTCATATTTTAGTTGAAAAAGTAATAATTCACATCCAACAGTAATTTAAAGTCAAAAGATTAAATGTTAAAATTTCATCAATATTGACAATTTTTTATACGTTCGACTGGTCCGGGGTCATCGTTTTTCATCATAAAATTGATTTTTTGGAACCTACCAAAAATGATTCAAAATGTCGTTTGGATCGGGCCTCATGTTGAAATACCACTTTTTAAACCCTCACAGTTACCAAAATTGTCATTTTTACAGAGTTTTGCTTACTCAAAAGCTTCAATTTTGACCAATTTCAGGCACATAAATCAATTTAAACACACTTATTTCAGTTGAACAAGTAATAATTCACGTCCAACAGTCATTTAAAGTCAAAAGATTAAATGTTAAAATTTCATCAATATTGACCATTTTTTTGAACGTTCGACTGGTCCTGGGTCATCGTTTTTCATCATAAAATTGATTTTTTTTTTTACTCTACCAAAAATGATTCAAAATGTCATTTGGATCGGGCCTCATGTTGAATAACCACTTTTTAAACCCTCACAGTGACCAAAATTGCCATTTTTACAGAGTTTTGCTTACTCAGAAGATTCAATTTTGACCAATTTCAGGCACAGAAATGACTTTAAACACTCATATTTTAGTTGAAAAAGTAATAATTCACATCCAACAGTAATTTAAAGTCAAAAGATTAAATGTTAAAATTTCATCAATATTGACAATTTTTTGTACGTTTGACTGGTCCGGGGTCATCGTTTTTCATCATAAAATTGATTTTTTGGACTCTACCAAAAATGATTCAAAATGTCATTTGGATCGGGCCTCATGTTGAATAACCACTTTTTAAACCCTCACAGTTACCAAAATTGTCATTTTTACAGAGTTTTGCTTACTCAGAAGCTTCAATTTGGACAAATTTCAGGCACAGAAAGCACTTTAAACACACTTATTTTAGTTGAAAAAGTAATAATTCACGTCCAACAGTCATTTAAAGTCAAAAGATTAAATGTTAAAATTTCATCAATATTGACCATTTTTTTGAACGTTCAACTGGTCCTGGGTCATCGTTTTTCATCATAAAATTGATTTTTTTTTTACTCTACCAAAAATGATTCAAAATGTCATTTGGATCGGGCCTCATGTTGAATAACCACTTTTTAAACCCTCACAGTGACCAAAATTGCCATTTTTACAGAGTTTTGCTTACTCAGAAGCTTCAATTTTGACCAATTTCAGGCACAGAAATGACTTTAAACACTCATATTTTAGTTGCAAAAGTAATAATTCACATCCAACAGTAATTTAAAGTCAAAAGATTAAATGTTAAAATTTCATCAATATTGACAATTTTTTGTACGTTCGACTGGTCCGGGGTCATCGTTTTTCAACATAAAATTGATTTTTTGGACTCTACCAAAAATGATTCAAAATGTCATTTGGATCGGGCCTCATGTTGAATAACCACTTTTTAAACCCTCACAGTTACCAAAATTGTCATTTTATCAGAGTTTTGCTTACTCAGAAGCTTCAATTTTGACCAATTTCAGGCACAGAAATCACTTTAAACACACTTATTTTAGTTGAAAAAGTAATAATTCACATCCAACAGTAATTTAAAGTCAAAATATTAAATGTTAAAATTTCATCAATATTGATCATTTTTTTGAACGTTCGACTGGTCCTGGATCATCGTTTTTCATCATAAAATTGATTTTTTTTTTACTCTACCAAAAATGATTCAAAATGTTATTTGGATCGGGCCTCATGTTGAATAACCACTTTTTAAACCCTCACAGTGACCAAAATTGCCATTTTTACAGAGTTTTGCTTACTCAGAAGCTTCAATTTTGACCAATTTCAGGCACAGAAATCACTTTAAACACACTTATTTTAGTTGAAAAAGTAATAATTCACATCCAACAGTAATTTAAAGTCAAAAGATTAAATGTTAAAATTTCATCAATATTGACAATTTTTTGTACGTTCGACTGGTCCGGGGTCATCGTTTTTCATCATAAAATTGATTTTTTGGACTCTACCAAAAATGATTCAAAATGTCATTTGGATCGGGCCTCATGTTGAATAACCACTTTTTAAACCCTCACAGTTACCAAAATTGTCATTTTATCAGAGTTTTGCTTACTCAGAAGCTTCAATTTTGACCAATTTCAGGCACAGAAATCACTTTAAACACACTTATTTTAGTTGAAAAAGTAATAATTCACATCCAACAGTAATTTAAAGTCAAAATATTAAATGTTAAAATTTCATCAATATTGATAATTTTTTTGAACGTTCGACTGGTCCTGGATCATCGTTTTTCATCATAAAATTGATTTTTTTTTTTACTCTACCAAAAATGATTCAAAATGTTATTTGGATCGGGCCTCATGTTGAATAACCACTTTTTAAACCCTCACAGTGACCAAAATTGCCATTTTTACAGAGTTTTGCTTACTCAGAAGCTTCAATTTTGACCAATTTCAGGCACAGAAATGACTTTAAACACTCATATTTTAGTTGAAAAAGTAATAATTCACATCCAACAGTAATTTAAAGTCAAAAGATTAAATGTTAAAATTTCATCAATATTGACAATTTTTTATACGTTCGACTGGTCCGGGGTCATCGTTTTTCATCATAAAATTGATTTTTTGGAACCTACCAAAAATGATTCAAAATGTCGTTTGGATCGGGCCTCATGTTGAAATACCACTTTTTAAACCCTCACAGTTACCAAAATTGTCATTTTTACAGAGTTTTGCTTACTCAAAAGCTTCAATTTTGACCAATTTCAGGCACATAAATCAATTTAAACACACTTATTTCAGTTGAACAAGTAATAATTCACGTCCAACAGTCATTTAAAGTCAAAAGATTAAATGTTAAAATTTCATCAATATTGACCATTTTTTTGAACGTTCGACTGGTCCTGGGTCATCGTTTTTCATCATAAAATTGATTTTTTTTTTTACTCTACCAAAAATGATTCAAAATGTCATTTGGATCGGGCCTCATGTTGAATAACCACTTTTTAAACCCTCACAGTGACCAAAATTGCCATTTTTACAGAGTTTTGCTTACTCAGAAGATTCAATTTTGACCAATTTCAGGCACAGAAATGACTTTAAACACTCATATTTTAGTTGAAAAAGTAATAATTCACATCCAACAGTAATTTAAAGTCAAAAGATTAAATGTTAAAATTTCATCAATATTGACAATTTTTTGTACGTTTGACTGGTCCGGGGTCATCGTTTTTCATCATAAAATTGATTTTTTGGACTCTACCAAAAATGATTCAAAATGTCATTTGGATCGGGCCTCATGTTGAATAACCACTTTTTAAACCCTCACAGTTACCAAAATTGTCATTTTTACAGAGTTTTGCTTACTCAGAAGCTTCAATTTGGACAAATTTCAGGCACAGAAAGCACTTTAAACACACTTATTTTAGTTGAAAAAGTAATAATTCACGTCCAACAGTCATTTAAAGTCAAAAGATTAAATGTTAAAATTTCATCAATATTGACCATTTTTTTGAACGTTCAACTGGTCCTGGGTCATCGTTTTTCATCATAAAATTGATTTTTTTTTTACTCTACCAAAAATGATTCAAAATGTCATTTGGATCGGGCCTCATGTTGAATAACCACTTTTTAAACCCTCACAGTGACCAAAATTGCCATTTTTACAGAGTTTTGCTTACTCAGAAGCTTCAATTTTGACCAATTTTAGGCACAGAAATGACTTTAAACACTCATATTTTAGTTGCAAAAGTAATAATTCACATCCAACAGTAATTTAAAGTCAAAAGATTAAATGTTAAAATTTCATCAATATTGACAATTTTTTGTACGTTCGACTGGTCCGGGGTCATCGTTTTTCAACATAAAATTGATTTTTTGGACTCTACCAAAAATGATTCAAAATGTCATTTGGATCGGGCCTCATGTTGAATAACCACTTTTTAAACCCTCACAGTTACCAAAATTGTCATTTTATCAGAGTTTTGCTTACTCAGAAGCTTCAATTTTGACCAATTTCAGGCACAGAAATCACTTTAAACACACTTATTTTAGTTGAAAAAGTAATAATTCACATCCAACAGTAATTTAAAGTCAAAATATTAAATGTTAAAATTTCATCAATATTGATCATTTTTTTGAACGTTCGACTGGTCCTGGATCATCGTTTTTCATCATAAAATTGATTTTTTTTTTACTCTACCAAAAATGATTCAAAATGTTATTTGGATCGGGCCTCATGTTGAATAACCACTTTTTAAACCCTCACAGTGACCAAAATTGCCATTTTTACAGAGTTTTGCTTACTCAGAAGCTTCAATTTTGACCAATTTCAGGCACAGAAATCACTTTAAACACACTTATTTTAGTTGAAAAAGTAATAATTCACATCCAACAGTAATTTAAAGTCAAAAGATTAAATGTTAAAATTTCATCAATATTGACAATTTTTTGTACGTTCGACTGGTCCGGGGTCATCGTTTTTCATCATAAAATTGATTTTTTGGACTCTACCAAAAATGATTCAAAATGTCATTTGGATCGGGCCTCATGTTGAATAACCACTTTTTAAACCCTCACAGTTACCAAAATTGTCATTTTATCAGAGTTTTGCTTACTCAGAAGCTTCAATTTTGACCAATTTCAGGCACAGAAATCACTTTAAACACACTTATTTTAGTTGAAAAAGTAATAATTCACATCCAACAGTAATTTAAAATCAAAATATTAAATGTTAAAATTTCATCAATATTGATCATTTTTTTGAACGTTCGACTGGTCCTGGATCATCGTTTTTCATCATAAAATTGATTTTTTTTTTACTCTACCAAAAATGATTCAAAATGTTATTTGGATCGGGCCTCATGTTGAATAACCACTTTTTAAACCCTCACAGTGACCAAAATTGCCATTTTTACAGAGTTTTGCTTACTCAGAAGCTTCAATTTTGACCAATTTCAGGCACAGAAATGACTTTAAACACTCATATTTTAGTTGAAAAAGTAATAATTCACATCCAACAGTAATTTAAAGTCAAAAGATTAAATGTTAAAATTTCATCAATATTGACAATTTTTTATACGTTCGACTGGTCCGGGGTCATCGTTTTTCATCATAAAATTGATTTTTTGGAACCTACCAAAAATGATTCAAAATGTCGTTTGGATCGGGCCTCATGTTGAAATACCACTTTTTAAACCCTCACAGTTACCAAAATTGTCATTTTTACAGAGTTTTGCTTACTCAAAAGCTTCAATTTTGACCAACTTCAGGCACATAAATCAATTTAAACACACTTATTTCAGTTGAACAAGTAATAATTCACGTCCAACAGTCATTTAAAGTCAAAAGATTAAATGTTAAAATTTCATCAATATTGACCATTTTTTTGAACGTTCGACTGGTCCTGGGTCATCGTTTTTCATCATAAAATTGATTTTTTTTTTTACTCTACCAAAAATGATTCAAAATGTCATTTGGATCGGGCCTCATGTTGAATAACCACTTTTTAAACCCTCACAGTGACCAAAATTGCCATTTTTACAGAGTTTTGCTTACTCAGAAGATTCAATTTTGACCAATTTCAGGCACAGAAATGACTTTAAACACTCATATTTTAGTTGAAAAAGTAATAATTCACATCCAACAGTAATTTAAAGTCAAAAGATTAAATGTTAAAATTTAATCAATATTGACAATTTTTTGTACGTTTGACTGGTCCGGGGTCATCGTTTTTCATCATAAAATTGATTTTTTGGACTCTACCAAAAATGATTCAAAATGTCATTTGGATCGGGCCTCATGTTGAATAACCACTTTTTAAACCCTCACAGTTACCAAAATTGTCATTTTTACAGAGTTTTGCTTACTCAGAAGCTTCAATTTGGACAAATTTCAGGCACAGAAAGCACTTTAAACACACTTATTTTAGTTGAAAAAGTAATAATTCACGTCCAACAGTCATTTAAAGTCAAAAGATTAAATGTTAAAATTTCATCAATATTGACCATTTTTTTGAACGTTCAACTGGTCCTGGGTCATCGTTTTTCATCATAAAATTGATTTTTTTTTTACTCTACCAAAAATGATTCAAAATGTCATTTGGATCGGGCCTCATGTTGAATAACCACTTTTTAAACCCTCACAGTGACCAAAATTGCCATTTTTACAGAGTTTTGCTTACTCAGAAACTTCAATTTTGACCAATTTCAGGCACAGAAATGACTTTAAACACTCATATTTTAGTTGCAAAAGTAATAATTCACATCCAACAGTAATTTAAAGTCAAAAGATTAAATGTTAAAATTTCATCAATATTGACAATTTTTTGTACGTTCGACTGGTCCGGGGTCATCGTTTTTCAACATAAAATTGAGTTTTTGGACTCTACCAAAAATGATTCAAAATGTCATTTGGATCGGGCCTCATGTTGAATAACCACTTTTTAAACCCTCACAGTTACCAAAATTGTCATTTTATCAGAGTTTTGCTTACTCAGAAGCTTCAATTTTGACCAATTTCAGGCACAGAAATCACTTTAAACACACTTATTTTAGTTGAAAAAGTAATAATTCACATCCAACAGTAATTTAAAGTCAAAATATTAAATGTTAAAATTTCATCAATATTGATCATTTTTTTGAACGTTCGACTGGTCCTGGATCATCGTTTTTCATCATAAAATTGATTTTTTTTTACTCTACCAAAAATGATTCAAAATGTTATTTGGATCGGGCCTCATGTTGAATAACCACTTTTTAAACCCTCACAGTGACCAAAATTGCCATTTTTACAGAGTTTTGCTTACTCAGAAGCTTCAATTTTGACCAATTTCAGGCACAGAAATCACTTTAAACACACTTATTTTAGTTGAAAAAGTAATAATTCACATCCAACAGTAATTTAAAGTCAAAAGATTAAATGTTAACATTTCATCAATATTGACAATTTTTTGTACGTTCGACTGGTCCGGGGTCATCGTTTTTCATCATAAAATTGATTTTTTGGACTCTACCAAAAATGATTCAAAATGTCATTTGGATCGGGCCTCATGTTGAATAACCACTTTTTAAACCCTCACATTTACCAAAATTGTCATTTTTACAGAGTTTTGATTACTCAGAAGCTTCAATTTTGACCAATTTCAGGCACATAAATCACTTTAAACACACTTATTTTAGTTGAAAAAGTAATAATTCACGTACAACAGTCATTTAAAGTCAAAAGATTAAATGTTAAAATGTCATCAATATTGACAATTTTTTGTACGTTCGACTGGTCCGGGGTCATCGTTTTTCATCATAAAATTGATTTTTTGGACTCTACCAAAAATGATTCAAAATGTCATTTGGATCGGGCCTCATGTTGAATAACCACTTTTTAAACCCTCACAGTGACCAAAATTGCCATTTTTACAGAGTTTTGCTTACTCAGAAGCTTCAATTTTGACCAATTTCAGGCACAGAAATGACTTTAAACACTCATATTTTAGTTGAAAAAGTAATAATTCACATCCAACAGTAATTTAAAGTCAAAAGATTAAATGTTAAAATTTCATCAATATTGTCAATTTTTTGTACGTTTGACTGGTCCGGGGTCATCGTTTTTCATCATAAAATTGATTTTTTGGACTCTACCAAAAATGATTCAAAATGTCATTTGGATCGGGCCTCATGTTGAATAACCACTTTTTAAACCCTAACATTTACCAAAATTGTCATTTTTACAGAGTTTTGATTACTCAGAAGCTTCAATTTTGACCAATTTCAGTCACAGAAATAACTTTAAACACACTTATTTTAGTTGAAAAAGTAATAATTCACGTCCAACAGTCATTTAAAGTCAAAAGATTAAATGTTAAAATTTCATCAATATTGACCATTTTTTTGTACGTTCGACTGGTCCGGGGTTATCGTTTTTCATCATAAAATTGATTTTTTGGACTCTACCAAAAATGATTCAAAATGTCATTTGGATCGGGCCTCATGTTGAATAACCACTTTTTAAACCCTCACAGTTACCAAAATTGTCATTTTTACAGAGTTTTGCTTACTCAGAAGCTTCAATTTTGACCAATTTCAGGCACAGAAATCACTTTAAACACACTTATTTTAGTTGAAAAAGTAATAATTCACGTACAACAGTCATTTAAAGTCAAAAGATTAAATGTTAAAATGTCATCAATATTGACCATTTTTTTGAACGTTCAACTGGTCCGGGGTCATCGTTTTTCATCATAAAATTGATTTTTTGGACACTACCAAAAATAATTCAAAATGTCATTTGGATCGGGCCTCATGTTTAATAACCACTTTTTAAACCCTCACAGTGACCAAAATTGTCATTTTTACAGAGTTTTTGCTTACTCAAAACCTTAAATTTTGACCAATTTCAGGCACAGAAATGACTTTAAACACTCATATTTTAGTTGAAAAAGTGATAACTCACATCCAACAGTAATTTAAATTCAAAAGATTAAATGTTAAAATGTCATCAATATTGACCATTTTTTTGAACGTTCGACTGGTCCTGGGTCATCGTTTTTCATCATAAAATTGATTTTTTTTTACTCTACCAAAAATGATTCAAAATGTCATTTGGATCGGGCCTCATGTTGAATAACCACTTTTTAAACCCTCACAGTGACCAAAATTGCCATTTTTACAGAGTTTTGCTTACTCAGAAGCTTCAATTTTGACCAATTTCAGGCACAGAAATCACTTTAAACACACTTATTTTAGTTGAAAAAGTAATAATTCACATCCAACAGTAATTTAAAGTCAAAAGATTAAATGTTAAAATTTCATCAATATTGACAATTTTTTGTACGTTCGACTGGTCCGGGGTCATCGTTTTTCATCATAAAATTGATTTTTTGGACTCTACCAAAAATGATTCAAAATGTCATTTGGATCGGGCCTCATGTTGAATAACCACTTTTTAAACCCTCACATTTACCAAAATTGTCATTTTTACAGAGTTTTGATTACTCAGAAGCTTCAATTTTGACCAATTTCAGGCACAGAAATCACTTTAAACACACTTATTTTAGTTGAAAAAGTAATAATTCACGTACAACAGTCATTTAAAGTCAAAAGATTAAATGTTAAAATTTCATCAATATTGACAATTTTTTGTACGTTCGACTGGTCCGGGGTCATCGTTTTTCATCATAAAATTGATTTTTTGGACTCTACCAAAAATGATTCAAAATGTCATTTGGATCGGGCCTCATGTTGAATAACCACTTTTTAAACCCTCACAGTGACCAAAATTGCCATTTTTACAGAGTTTTGCTTACTCAGAAGCTTCAATTTTGACCAATTTCAGGCACAAATGACTTTAAACACTCATATTTTAGTTGAAAAAGTAATAATTCACATCCAACAGTAATTTAAAGTCAAAAGATTAAATGTTAAAATTTCATCAATTTTGACAATTTTTTGTACGTTTGACTGGTCCGGGGTCATCGTTTTTCATCATAAAATTGATTTTTTGGACTCTACCAAAAATGATTCAAAATGTCATTTGGATCGGGCCTCATGTTGAATAACCACTTTTTAAACCCTCACATTTACCAAAAATTGTCATTTTTACAGAGTTTTGATTACTCAGAAGCTTCAATTTTGACCAATTTCAGGCACAGAAATAACTTTAAACACACTTATTTTAGTTGAAAAAGTAATAATTCACGTCCAACAGTCATTTAAAGTCAAAAGATTAAATGTTAAAATTTCATCAATATTGACCATTTTTTTGTACGTTCGACTGGTCCGGGGTTATCGTTTTTCATCATAAAATTGATTTTTTGGACTCTACCAAAAATGATTCAAAATGTCATTTGGATCGGGCCTCATGTTGAATAACCACTTTTTAAACCCTCACAGTTACCAAAATTGTCATTTTTACAGAGTTTTGCTTACTCAGAAGCTTCAATTTTGACCAATTTCAGGCACAGAAATCACTTTAAACACACTTATTTTAGTTGAAAAAGTAATAATTCACGTACAACAGTCATTTAAAGTCAAAAGTTTAAATGTTAAAATTTCATCAATATTGACCATTTTTTTGAACGTTCAACTGGTCCGGGGTCATCGTTTTTCATCATAAAATTGATTTTTTGGACACTACCAAAAATAATTCAAAATGTCATTTGGATCGGGCCTCATGTTTAATAACCACTTTTTAAACCCTCACAGTGACCAAAATTGTCATTTTTACAGAGTTTTTGCTTACTCAAAACCTTAAATTTTGACCAATTTCAGGCACAGAAATGACTTTAAACACACTTATTTTAGTTGAAAAAGTAATAATTCACATCCAACAGTAATTTAAAGTCAAAATATTAAATGTTAAAATTTCATCAATATTGATCATTTTTTTGAACGTTCGACTGGTCCTGGATCATCGTTTTTCATCATAAAATTGATTTTTTTTTACTCTACCAAAAATGATTCAAAATGTTATTTGGATCGGGCCTCATGTTGAATAACCACTTTTTAAACCCTCACAGTGACCAAAATTGCCATTTTTACAGAGTTTTGCTTACTCAGAAGCTTCAATTTTGACCAATTTCAGGCACAGAAATCACTTTAAACACACTTATTTTAGTTGAAAAAGTAATAATTCACATCCAACAGTAATTTAAAGTCAAAAGATTAAATGTTAACATTTCATCAATATTGACAATTTTTTGTACGTTCGACTGGTCCGGGGTCATCGTTTTTCATCATAAAATTGATTTTTTGGACTCTACCAAAAATGATTCAAAATGTCATTTGGATCGGGCCTCATGTTGAATAACCACTTTTTAAACCCTCACATTTACCAAAATTGTCATTTTTACAGAGTTTTGATTACTCAGAAGCTTCAATTTTGACCAATTTCAGGCACATAAATCACATTAAACACACTTATTTTAGTTGAAAAAGTAATAATTCACGTACAACAGTCATTTAAAGTCAAAAGATTAAATGTTAAAATGTCATCAATATTGACAATTTTTTGTACGTTCGACTGGTCCGGGGTCATCGTTTTTCATCATAAAATTGATTTTTTGGACTCTACCAAAAATGATTCAAAATGTCATTTGGATCGGGCCTCATGTTGAATAACCACTTTTTAAACCCTCACAGTGACCAAAATTGCCATTTTTACAGAGTTTTGCTTACTCAGAAGCTTCAATTTTGACCAATTTCAGGCACAGAAATGACTTTAAACACTCATATTTTAGTTGAAAAAGTAATAATTCACATCCAACAGTAATTTAAAGTCAAAAGATTAAATGTTAAAATTTCATCAATATTGTCAATTTTTTGTACGTTTGACTGGTCCGGGGTCATCGTTTTTCATCATAAAATTGATTTTTTGGACTCTACCAAAAATGATTCAAAATGTCATTTGGATCGGGCCTCATGTTGAATAACCACTTTTTAAACCCTAACATTTACCAAAATTGTCATTTTTACAGAGTTTTGATTACTCAGAAGCTTCAATTTTGACCAATTTCAGGCACAGAAATAACTTTAAACACACTTATTTTAGTTGAAAAAGTAATAATTCACGTCCAACAGTCATTTAAAGTCAAAAGATTAAATGTTAAAATTTCATCAATATTGACCATTTTTTTGTACGTTCGACTGGTCCGGGGTTATCGTTTTTCATCATAAAATTGATTTTTTGGACTCTACCAAAAATGATTCAAAATGTCATTTGGATCGGGCCTCATGTTGAATATCCACTTTTTAAACCCTCACAGTTACCAAAATTGTCATTTTTACAGAGTTTTGCTTACTCAGAAGCTTCAATTTTGACCAATTTCAGGCACAGAAATCACTTTAAACACACTTATTTTAGTTAAAAAAGTAATAATTCACGTACAACAGTCATTTAAAGTCAAAAGATTAAATGTTAAAATTTCATCAATATTGACCATTTTTTTGAACGTTCAACTGGTCCGGGGTCATCGTTTTTCATCATAAAATTGATTTTTTGGACACTACCAAAAATAATTCAAAATGTCATTTGGATCGGGCCTCATGTTTAATAACCACTTTTTAAACCCTCACAGTGACCAAAATTGTCATTTTTACAGAGTTTTTGCTTACTCAAAACCTTAAATTTTGACCAATTTCAGGCACAGAAATGACTTTAAACACTCATATTTTAGTTGAAAAAGTGATAACTCACATCCAACAGTAATTTAAATTCAAAAGATTAAATGTTAAAATGTCATCAATATTGACCATTTTTTTGAACGTTCGACTGGTCCTGGGTCATCGTTTTTCATCATAAAATTGATTTTTTTTTACTCTACCAAAAATGATTCAAAATGTCATTTGGATCGGGCCTCATGTTGAATAACCACTTTTTAAACCCTCACAGTGACCAAAATTGCCATTTTTACAGAGTTTTGCTTACTCAGAAGCTTCAATTTTGACCAATTTCAGGCACAGAAATCACTTTAAACACACTTATTTTAGTTGAAAAAGTAATAATTCACATCCAACAGTAATTTAAAGTCAAAAGATTAAATGTTAAAATTTCATCAATATTGACAATTTTTTGTACGTTCGACTGGTCCGGGGTCATCGTTTTTCATCATAAAATTGATTTTTTGGACTCTACCAAAAATGATTCAAAATGTCATTTGGATCGGGCCTCATGTTGAATAACCACTTTTTAAACCCTCACATTTACCAAAATTGTCATTTTTACAGAGTTTTGATTACTCAGAAGCTTCAATTTTGACCAATTTCAGGCACAGAAATCACTTTAAACACACTTATTTTAGTTGAAAAAGTAATAATTCACGTACAACAGTCATTTAAAGTCAAAAGATTAAATGTTAAAATTTCATCAATATTGACAATTTTTTGTACGTTCGACTGGTCCGGGGTTATCGTTTTTCATCATAAAATTGATTTTTTGGACTCTACCAAAAATGATTCAAAATGTCATTTGGATCGGGCCTCATGTTGAATAACCACTTTTTAAACCCTCACAGTTACCAAAATTGTCATTTTTACAGAG
Source organism: Lissotriton helveticus (assembly GCF_964261635.1). Classification (NCBI taxonomy): domain Eukaryota; kingdom Metazoa; phylum Chordata; class Amphibia; order Caudata; family Salamandridae; genus Lissotriton; species Lissotriton helveticus. The sequence goes on from NC_136071.1 coordinate 403,636,169, forward strand.
TTTTGCTTACTCAGAAGCTTCAATTTTGACCAATTTCAGGCACAGAAATCACTTTAAACACACGTATTTTAGTTAAAAAAGTAATAATTCACGTACAACAGTCATTTAAAGTCAAAAGATTAAATGTTAAAATTTCATCAATATTGACCATTTTTTTGAACGTTCAACTGGTCCGGGGTCATCGTTTTTCATCATAAAATTGATTTTTTGGACACTACCAAAAATAATTCAAAATGTCATTTGGATCGGGCCTCATGTTTAATAACCACTTTTTAAACCCTCACAGTGACCAAAATTGTCATTTTTACAGAGTTTTTGCTTACTCAAAACCTTAAATTTTGACCAATTTCAGGCACAGAAATGACTTTAAACACTCATATTTTAGTTGAAAAAGTGATAACTCACATCCAACAGTAATTTAAATTCAAAAGATTAAATGTTAAAATGTCATCAATATTGACCATTTTTTTGAACGTTCGACTGGTCCTGGGTCATCGTTTTTCATCATAAAATTGATTTTTTTTTACTCTACCAAAAATGATTCAAAATGTCATTTGGATCGGGCCTCATGTTGAATAACCACTTTTTAAACCCTCACAGTGACCAAAATTGCCATTTTTACAGAGTTTTGCTTACTCAGAAGCTTCAATTTTGACCAATTTCAGGCACAGAAATCACTTTAAACACACTTATTTTAGTTGAAAAAGTAATAATTCACATCCAACAGTAATTTAAAGTCAAAAGATTAAATGTTAAAATTTCATCAATATTGACAATTTTTTGTACGTTCGACTGGTCCGGGGTCATCGTTTTTCATCATAAAATTGATTTTTTGGACTCTACCAAAAATGATTCAAAATGTCATTTGGATCGGGCCTCATGTTGAATAACCACTTTTTAAACCCTCACATTTACCAAAATTGTCATTTTTACAGAGTTTTGATTACTCAGAAGCTTCAATTTTGACCAATTTCAGGCACAGAAATCACTTTAAACACACTTATTTTAGTTGAAAAAGTAATAATTCACGTACAACAGTCATTTAAAGTCAAAAGATTAAATGTTAAAATTTCATCAATATTGACAATTTTTTGTACGTTCGACTGGTCCGGGGTCATCGTTTTTCATCATAAAATTGATTTTTTGGACTCTACCAAAAATGATTCAAAATGTCATTTGGATCGGGCCTCATGTTGAATAACCACTTTTTAAACCCTCACAGTGACCAAAATTGCCATTTTTACAGAGTTTTGCTTACTCAGAAGCTTCAATTTTGACCAATTTCAGGCACAGAAATGACTTTAAACACTCATATTTTAGTTGAAAAAGTAATAATTCACATCCAACAGTAATTTAAAGTCAAAAGATTAAATGTTAAAATTTCATCAATATTGACAATTTTTTGTACGTTTGACTGGTCCGGGGTCATCGTTTTTCATCATAAAATTGATTTTTTGGACTCTACCAAAAATGATTCAAAATGTCATTTGGATCGGGCCTCATGTTGAATAACCACTTTTTAAACCCTCACATTTACCAAAAATTGTCATTTTTACAGAGTTTTGATTACTCAGAAGCTTCAATTTTGACCAATTTCAGGAACAGAAATAACTTTAAACACACTTATTTTAGTTGAAAAAGTAATAATTCACGTCCAACAGTCATTTAAAGTCAAAAGATTAAATGTTAAAATTTCATCAATATTGACCATTTTTTTGTACGTTCGACTGGTCCGGGGTTATCGTTTTTCATCATAAAATTGATTTTTTGGACTCTACCAAAAATGATTCAAAATGTCATTTGGATCGGGCCTCATGTTGAATAACCACTTTTTAAACCCTCACAGTTACCAAAATTGTCATTTTTACAGAGTTTTGCTTACTCAGAAGCTTCAATTTTGACCAATTTCAGGCACAGAAATCACTTTAAACACACTTATTTTAGTTGAAAAAGTAATAATTCACGTACAACAGTCATTTAAAGTCAAAAGTTTAAATGTTAAAATTTCATCAATATTGACCATTTTTTTGAACGTTCAACTGGTCCGGGGTCATCGTTTTTCATCATAAAATTGATTTTTTGGACACTACCAAAAATAATTCAAAATGTCATTTGGATCGGGCCTCATGTTTAATAACCACTTTTTAAACCCTCACAGTGACCAAAATTGTCATTTTTACAGAGTTTTTGCTTACTCAAAACCTTAAATTTTGACCAATTTCAGGCACAGAAATGACTTTAAACACTCATATTTTAGTTGAAAAAGTGATAACTCACATCCAACAGTAATTTAAATTCAAAAGATTAAATGTTAAAATTTCATCAATATTGACCATTTTTTTGAACGTTCGACTGGTCCTGGGTCATCGTTTTTCATCATAAAATTGATTTTTTTTTTACTCTACCAAAAATGATTCAAAATGTCATTTGGATCGGGCCTCATGTTGAATAACCACTTTTTAAACCCTCACAGTGACCAAAATTGCCATTTTTACAGAGTTTTGCTTACTCAGAAGCTTCAATTTTGACCAATTTCAGGCACAGAAATGACTTTAAACACTCATATTTTAGTTGAAAAAGTAATAATTCACATCCAACAGTAATTTAAAGTCAAAAGATTAAATGTTAAAATTTCATCAATATTGACAATTTTTTGTACGTTCGACTGGTCCGGGGTCATCGTTTTTCATCATAAAATTGATTTTTTGGAACCTACCAAAAATGATTCAAAATGTCGTTTGGATCGGGCCTCATGTTGAAATACCACTTTTTAAACCCTCACAGTTACCAAAATCGTCATTTTTACAGAGTTTTGCTTACTCAAAAGCTTCAATTTTGACCAATTTCAGGCACATAAATCAATTTAAACACACTTATTTCAGTTGAACAAGTAATAATTCACGTCCAACAGTCATTTAAAGTCAAAAGATTAAATGTTAAAATTTCATCAATATTGACCATTTTTTTGAACGTTCGACTGGTCCTGGGTCATCGTTTTTCATCATAAAATTGATTTTTTTTTTTACTCTACCAAAAATGATTCAAAATGTCATTTGGATCGGGCCTCATGTTGAATAACCACTTTTTAAACCCTCACAGTGACCAAAATTGCCATTTTTACAGAGTTTTGCTTACTCAGAAGATTCAATTTTGACCAATTTCAGGCACAGAAATGACTTTAAACACTCATATTTTAGTTGAAAAAGTAATAATTCACATCCAACAGTAATTTAAAGTCAAAAGATTAAATGTTAAAATTTCATCAATATTGACAATTTTTTGTACGTTTCACTGGTCCGGGGTCATCGTTTTTCATCATAAAATTGATTTTTTGGACTCTACCAAAAATGATTCAAAATGTCATTTGGATCGGGCCTCATGTTGAATAACCACTTTTTAAACCCTCACAGTGACCAAAATTGCCATTTTTACAGAGTTTTGCTTACTCAGAAGCTTCAATTTTGACCAATTTCAGGCACAGAAATGACTTTAAACACTCATATTTTAGTTGAAAAAGTAATAATTCACATCCAACAGTAATTTAAAGTCAAAAGATTAAATGTTAAAATTTCATCAATATTGACAATTTTGTGTACGTTTGACTGGTCCGGGGTCATCGTTTTTCATCATAAAATTGATTTTTTGGACTCTACCAAAAATGATTCAAAATGTCATTTGGATCGGGCCTCATGTTGAATAACCACTTTTTAAACCCTCACATTTACCAAAATTGTCATTTTTACAGAGTTTTGATTGCTCAGAAGCTTCAATTTTGACCAATTTCAGGCACAGAAATAACTTTAAACACACTTATTTTAGTTGAAAAAGTAATAATTCACGTCCAACAGTCATTTAAAGTCAAAAGATTAAATGTTAAAATTTCATCAATATTGACCATTTTTTTGAACGTTCAACTGGTCCTGGGTCATCGTTTTTCATCATAAAATTGATTTTTTTTTTACTCTACCAAAAATGATTCAAAATGTCATTTGGATCGGGCCTCATGTTGAATAACCACTTTTTAAACCCTCACAGTGACCAAAATTGCCATTTTTACAGAGTTTTGCTTACTCAGAAGCTTCAATTTTGACCAATTTCAGGCACAGAAATGACTTTAAACACTCATATTTTAGTTTAAAAAGTAATAATTCACATCCAACAGTAATTTAAAGTCAAAAGATTAAATGTTAAAATTTCATCAATATTGACAATTTTTTGTACGTTCGACTGGTCCGGGGTCATCGTTTTTCAACATAAAATTGATTTTTTGGACTCTACCAAAAATGATTCAAAATGTCATTTGGATCGGGCCTCATGTTGAATAACCACTTTTTAAACCCTCACAGTTACCAAAATTGTCATTTTATCAGAGTTTTGCTTACTCAGAAGCTTCAATTTTGACCAATTTCAGGCACAGAAATCACTTTAAACACACTTATTTTAGTTGAAAAAGTAATAATTCACATCCAACAGTAATTTAAAGTCAAAATATTAAATGTTAAAATTTCATCAATATTGATCATTTTTTTGAACGTTCGACTGGTCCTGGATCATCGTTTTTCATCATAAAATTGATTTTTTTTTTACTCTACCAAAAATGATTCAAAATGTTATTTGGATCGGGCCTCATGTTGAATAACCACTTTTTAAACCCTCACAGTGACCAAAATTGCCATTTTTACAGAGTTTTGCTTACTCAGAAGCTTCAATTTTGACCAATTTCAGGCACAGAAATGACTTTAAACACTCATATTTTAGTTGAAAAAGTAATAATTCACATCCAACAGTAATTTAAAGTCAAAAGATTAAATGTTAAAATTTCATCAATATTGACAATTTTTTATACGTTCGACTGGTCCGGGGTCATCGTTTTTCATCATAAAATTGATTTTTTGGAACCTACCAAAAATGATTCAAAATGTCGTTTGGATCGGGCCTCATGTTGAAATACCACTTTTTAAACCCTCACAGTTACCAAAATTGTCATTTTTACAGAGTTTTGCTTACTCAAAAGCTTCAATTTTGACCAATTTCAGGCACATAAATCAATTTAAACACACTTATTTCAGTTGAACAAGTAATAATTCACGTCCAACAGTCATTTAAAGTCAAAAGATTAAATGTTAAAATTTCATCAATATTGACAATTTTTTTGAACGTTCGACTGGTCCTGGGTCATCGTTTTTCATCATAAAATTGATTTTTTTTTTTACTCTACCAAAAATGATTCAAAATGTCATTTGGATCGGGCCTCATGTTGAATAACCACTTTTTAAACCCTCACAGTGACCAAAATTGCCATTTTTACAGAGTTTTGCTTACTCAGAAGCTTCAATTTTGACCAATTTCAGGCACAGAAATGACTTTAAACACTCATATTTTAGTTGAAAAAGTAATAATTCACATCCAACAGTAATTTAAAGTCAAAAGATTAAATGTTAAAATTTCATCAATATTGACAATTTTGTGTACGTTTGACTGGTCCGGGGTCATCGTTTTTCATCATAAAATTGATTTTTTGGACTCTACCAAAAATGATTCAAAATGTCATTTGGATCGGGCCTCATGTTGAATAACCACTTTTTAAACCCTCACATTTACCAAAATTGTCATTTTTACAGAGTTTTGATTGCTCAGAAGCTTCAATTTTGACCAATTTCAGGCACAGAAATAACTTTAAAAACACTTATTTTAGTTGAAAAAGTAATAATTCACGTCCAACAGTCATTTAAAGTCAAAAGATTAAATGTTAAAATTTCATCAATATTGACCATTTTTTTGAACGTTCGACTGGTCCTGGGTCATCGTTTTTCATCATAAAATTGATTTTTTTTTTTACTCTACCAAAAATGATTCAAAATGTCATTTGGATCGGGCCTCATGTTGAATAACCACTTTTTAAACCCTCACAGTGACCAAAATTGCCATTTTTACAGAGTTTTGCTTACTCAGAAGATTCAATTTTGACCAATTTCAGGCACAGAAATGACTTTAAACACTCATATTTTAGTTGAAAAAGTAATAATTCACATCCAACAGTAATTTAAAGTCAAAAGATTAAATGTTAAAATTTCATCAATATTGACAATTTTTTGTACGTTTCACTGGTCCGGGGTCATCGTTTTTCATCATAAAATTGATTTTTTGGACTCTACCAAAAATGATTCAAAATGTCATTTGGATCGGGCCTCATGTTGAATAACCACTTTTTAAACCCTCACAGTTACCAAAATTGTCATTTTTACAGAGTTTTGCTTACTCAGAAGCTTCAATTTGGACCAATTTCAGGCACAGAAAGCACTTTAAACACACTTATTTTAGTTGAAAAAGTAATAATTCACGTCCAACAGTCATTTAAAGTCAAAAGATTAAATGTTAAAATTTCATCAATATTGACCATTTTTTTGAACGTTCAACTGGTCCTGGGTCATCGTTTTTCATCATAAAATTGATTTTTTTTTTACTCTACCAAAAATGATTCAAAATGTCATTTGGATCGGGCCTCATGTTGAATAACCACTTTTTAAACCCTCACAGTGACCAAAATTGCCATTTTTACAGAGTTTTGCTTACTCAGAAGCTTCAATTTTGACCAATTTCAGGCACAGAAATGACTTTAAACACTCATATTTTAGTTTAAAAAGTAATAATTCACATCCAACAGTAATTTAAAGTCAAAAGATTAAATGTTAAAATTTCATCAATATTGACAATTTTTTGTACGTTCGACTGGTCCGGGGTTATCGTTTTTCAACATAAAATTGATTTTTTGGACTCTACCAAAAATGATTCAAAATGTCATTTGGATCGGGCCTCATGTTGAATAACCACTTTTTAAACCCTCACAGTTACCAAAATTGTCATTTTATCAGAGTTTTGCTTACTCAGAAGCTTCAATTTTGACCAATTTCAGGCACAGAAATCACTTTAAACACACTTATTTTAGTTGAAAAAGTAATAATTCACATCCAACAGTAATTTAAAGTCAAAATATTAAATGTTAAAATGTCATCAATATTGATCATTTTTTTGAACGTTCGACTGGTCCTGGATCATCGTTTTTCATCATAAAATTGATTTTTTTTTTACTCTACCAAAAATGATTCAAAATGTTATTTGGATCGGGCCTCATGTTGAATAACCACTTTTTAAACCCTCACAGTGACCAAAATTGCCATTTTTACAGAGTTTTGCTTACTCAGAAGCTTCAATTTTGACCAATTTCAGGCACAGAAATGACTTTAAACACTCATATTTTAGTTGAAAAAGTAATAATTCACATCCAACAGTAATTTAAAGTCAAAAGATTAAATGTTAAAATTTCATCAATATTGACAATTTTTTATACGTTCGACTGGTCCGGGGTCATCGTTTTTCATCATAAAATTGATTTTTTGGAACCTACCAAAAATGATTCAAAATGTCGTTTGGATCGGGCCTCATGTTGAAATACCACTTTTTAAACCCTCACAGTTACCAAAATTGTCATTTTTACAGAGTTTTGCTTACTCAAAAGCTTCAATTTTGACCAATTTCAGGCACATAAATCAATTTAAACACACTTATTTCAGTTGAACAAGTAATAATTCACGTCCAACAGTCATTTAAAGTCAAAAGATTAAATGTTAAAATTTCATCAATATTGACCATTTTTTTGAACGTTCGACTGGTCCTGGGTCATCGTTTTTCATCATTAAATTGATTTTTTTTTTTACTCTACCAAAAATGATTCAAAATGTCATTTGGATCGGGCCTCATGTTGAATAACCACTTTTTAAACCCTCACAGTGACCAAAATTGCCATTTTTACAGAGTTTTGCTTACTCAGAAGATTCAATTTTGACCAATTTCAGGCACAGAAATGACTTTAAACACTCATATTTTAGTTTAAAAAGTAATAATTCACATCCAACAGTAATTTAAAGTCAAAAGATTAAATGTTAAAATTTCATCAATATTGACAATTTTTTGTACGTTCGACTGGTCCGGGGTCATCGTTTTTCAACATAAAATTGATTTTTTGGACTCTACCAAAAATGATTCAAAATGTCATTTGGATCGGGCCTCATGTTGAATAACCACTTTTTAAACCCTCACAGTTACCAAAATTGTCATTTTATCAGAGTTTTGCTTACTCAGAAGCTTCAATTTTGACCAATTTCAGGCACAGAAATCACTTTAAACACACTTATTTTAGTTGAAAAAGTAATAATTCACATCCAACAGTAATTTAAAGTCAAAAGATTAAATGTTAAAATTTCATCAATATTGACAATTTTTTATACGTTCGACTGGTCCGGGGTCATCGTTTTTCATCATAAAATTGATTTTTTGGAACCTACCAAAAATGATTCAAAATGTCGTTTGGATCGGGCCTCATGTTGAAATACCACTTTTTAAACCCTCACAGTTACCAAAATTGTCATTTTTACAGAGTTTTGCTTACTCAAAAGCTTCAATTTTGACCAATTTCAGGCACATAAATCAATTTAAACACACTTATTTCAGTTGAACAAGTAATAATTCACGTCCAACAGTCATTTAAAGTCAAAAGATTAAATGTTAAAATTTCATCAATATTGACAATTTTTTTGAACGTTCGACTGGTCTTGGGTCATCGTTTTTCATCATAAAATTGATTTTTTTTTTTACTCTACCAAAAATGATTCAAAATGTCATTTGGATCGGGCCTCATGTTGAATAACCACTTTTTAAACCCTCACAGTGACCAAAATTGCCATTTTTACAGAGTTTTGCTTACTCAGAAGCTTCAATTTTGACCAATTTCAGGCACAGAAATGACTTTAAACACTCATATTTTAGTTGAAAAAGTAATAATTCACATCCAACAGTAATTTAAAGTCAAAAGATTAAATGTTAAAATTTCATCAATATTGACAATTTTGTGTACGTTTGACTGGTCCGGGGTCATCGTTTTTCATCATAAAATTGATTTTTTGGACTCTACCAAAAATGATTCAAAATGTCATTTGGATCGGGCCTCATGTTGAATAACCACTTTTTAAACCCTCACATTTACCAAAATTGTCATTTTTACAGAGTTTTGATTGCTCAGAAGCTTCAATTTTGACCAATTTCAGGCACAGAAATAACTTTAAACACACTTATTTTAGTTGAAAAAGTAATAATTCACGTCCAACAGTCATTTAAAGTCAAAAGATTAAATGTTAAAATTTCATCAATATTGACCATTTTTTTGAACGTTCGACTGGTCCTGGGTCATCGTTTTTCATCATAAAATTGATTTTTTTTTTTACTCTACCAAAAATGATTCAAAATGTCATTTGGATCGGGCCTCATGTTGAATAACCACTTTTTAAACCCTCACAGTGACCAAAATTGCCATTTTTACAGAGTTTTGCTTACTCAGAAGATTCAATTTTGACCAATTTCAGGCACAGAAATGACTTTAAACACTCATATTTTAGTTGAAAAAGTAATAATTCACATCCAACAGTAATTTAAAGTCAAAAGATTAAATGTTAAAATTTCATCAATATTGACAATTTTTTGTACGTTTCACTGGTCCGGGGTCATCGTTTTTCATCATAAAATTGATTTTTTGGACTCTACCAAAAATGATTCAAAATGTCATTTGGATCGGGCCTCATGTTGAATAACCACTTTTTAAACCCTCACAGTTACCAAAATTGTCATTTTTACAGAGTTTTGCTTACTCAGAAGCTTCAATTTGGACCAATTTCAGGCACAGAAAGCACTTTAAACACACTTATTTTAGTTGAAAAAGTAATAATTCACGTCCAACAGTCATTTAAAGTCAAAAGATTAAATGTTAAAATTTCATCAATATTGACCATTTTTTTGAACGTTCAACTGGTCCTGGGTCATCGTTTTTCATCATAAAATTGATTTTTTTTTTACTCTACCAAAAATGATTCAAAATGTCATTTGGATCGGGCCTCATGTTGAATAACCACTTTTTAAACCCTCACAGTGACCAAAATTGCCATTTTTACAGAGTTTTGCTTACTCAGAAGCTTCAATTTTGACCAATTTCAGGCACAGAAATGACTTTAAACACTCATATTTTAGTTTAAAAAGTAATAATTCACATCCAACAGTAATTTAAAGTCAAAAGATTAAATGTTAAAATTTCATCAATATTGACAATTTTTTGTACGTTCGACTGGTCCGGGGTTATCGTTTTTCAACATAAAATTGATTTTTTGGACTCTACCAAAAATGATTCAAAATGTCATTTGGATCGGGCCTCATGTTGAATAACCACTTTTTAAACCCTCACAGTTACCAAAATTGTCATTTTATCAGAGTTTTGCTTACTCAGAAGCTTCAATTTTGACCAATTTCAGGCACAGAAATCACTTTAAACACACTTATTTTAGTTGAAAAAGTAATAATTCACATCCAACAGTAATTTAAAGTCAAAATATTAAATGTTAAAATGTCATCAATATTGATCATTTTTTTGAACGTTCGACTGGTCCTGGATCATCGTTTTTCATCATAAAATTGATTTTTTTTTTACTCTACCAAAAATGATTCAAAATGTTATTTGGATCGGGCCTCATGTTGAATAACCACTTTTTAAACCCTCACAGTGACCAAAATTGCCATTTTTACAGAGTTTTGCTTACTCAGAAGCTTCAATTTTGACCAATTTCAGGCACAGAAATGACTTTAAACACTCATATTTTAGTTGAAAAAGTAATAATTCACATCCAACAGTAATTTAAAGTCAAAAGATTAAATGTTAAAATTTCATCAATATTGACAATTTTTTATACGTTCGACTGGTCCGGGGTCATCGTTTTTCATCATAAAATTGATTTTTTGGAACCTACCAAAAATGATTCAAAATGTCGTTTGGATCGGGCCTCATGTTGAAATACCACTTTTTAAACCCTCACAGTTACCAAAATTGTCATTTTTACAGAGTTTTGCTTACTCAAAAGCTTCAATTTTGACCAATTTCAGGCACATAAATCAATTTAAACACACTTATTTCAGTTGAACAAGTAATAATTCACGTCCAACAGTCATTTAAAGTCAAAAGATTAAATGTTAAAATTTCATCAATATTGACCATTTTTTTGAACGTTCGACTGGTCCTGGGTCATCGTTTTTCATCATTAAATTGATTTTTTTTTTTACTCTACCAAAAATGATTCAAAATGTCATTTGGATCGGGCCTCATGTTGAATAACCACTTTTTAAACCCTCACAGTGACCAAAATTGCCATTTTTACAGAGTTTTGCTTACTCAGAAGATTCAATTTTGACCAATTTCAGGCACAGAAATGACTTTAAACACTCATATTTTAGTTGAAAAAGTAATAATTCACATCCAACAGTAATTTAAAGTCAAAAGATTAAATGTTAAAATTTCATCAATATTGACAATTTTTTGTACGTTTGACTGGTCCGGGGTCATCGTTTTTCATCATAAAATTGATTTTTTGGACTCTACCAAAAATGATTCAAAATGTCATTTGGATCGGGCCTCATGTTGAATAACCACTTTTTAAACCCTCACAGTTACCAAAATTGTCATTTTTACAGAGTTTTGCTTACTCAGAAGCTTCAATTTGGACAAATTTCAGGCACAGAAAGCACTTTAAACACACTTATTTTAGTTGAAAAAGTAATAATTCACGTCCAACAGTCATTTAAAGTCAAAAGATTAAATGTTAAAATTTCATCAATATTGACCATTTTTTTGAACGTTCAACTGGTCCTGGGTCATCGTTTTTCATCATAAAATTGATTTTTTTTTTACTCTACCAAAAATGATTCAAAATGTCATTTGGATCGGGCCTCATGTTGAATAACCACTTTTTAAACCCTCACAGTGACCAAAATTGCCATTTTTACAGAGTTTTGCTTACTCAGAAGCTTCATTTTGACCAATTTCAGGCACAGAAATGACTTTAAACACTCATATTTTAGTTGCAAAAGTAATAATTCACATCCAACAGTAATTTAAAGTCAAAAGATTAAATGTTAAAATTTCATCAATATTGACAATTTTTTGTACGTTCGACTGGTCCGGGGTCATCGTTTTTCAACATAAAATTGATTTTTTGGACTCTACCAAAAATGATTCAAAATGTCATTTGGATCGGGCCTCATGTTGAATAACCACTTTTTAAACCCTCACAGTTACCAAAATTGTCATTTTATCAGAGTTTTGCTTACTCAGAAGCTTCAATTTTGACCAATTTCAGGCACAGAAATCACTTTAAACACACTTATTTTAGTTGAAAAAGTAATAATTCACATCCAACAGTAATTTAAAGTCAAAATATTAAATGTTAAAATTTCATCAATATTGATCATTTTTTTGAACGTTCGACTGGTCCTGGATCATCGTTTTTCATCATAAAATTGATTTTTTTTTTACTCTACCAAAAATGATTCAAAATGTTATTTGGATCGGGCCTCATGTTGAATAACCACTTTTTAAACCCTCACAGTGACCAAAATTGCCATTTTTACAGAGTTTTGCTTACTCAGAAGATTCAATTTTGACCAATTTCAGGCACAGAAATGACTTTAAACACTCATATTTTAGTTGAAAAAGTAATAATTCACATCCAACAGTAATTTAAAGTCAAAAGATTAAATGTTAAAATTTCATCAATATTGACAATTTTTTGTACGTTTGACTGGTCCGGGGTCATCGTTTTTCATCATAAAATTGATTTTTTGGACTCTACCAAAAATGATTCAAAATGTCATTTGGATCGGGCCTCATGTTGAATAACCACTTTTTAAACCCTCACAGTTACCAAAATTGTCATTTTTACAGAGTTTTGCTTACTCAGAAGCTTCAATTTGGACAAATTTCAGGCACAGAAAGCACTTTAAACACACTTATTTTAGTTGAAAAAGTAATAATTTACGTCCAACAGTCATTTAAAGTCAAAAGATTAAATGTTAAAATTTCATCAATATTGACCATTTTTTTGAACGTTCAACTGGTCCTGGGTCATCGTTTTTCATCATAAAATTGATTTTTTTTTTACTCTACCAAAAATGATTCAAAATGTCATTTGGATCGGGCCTCATGTTTAATAACCACTTTTTAAACCCTCACAGTGACCAAAATTGTCATTTTTACAGAGTTTTTGCTTACTCAAAACCTTAAATTTTGACCAATTTCAGGCACAGAAATGACTTTAAACACTCATATTTTAGTTGAAAAAGTGATAACTCACATCCAACAGTAATTTAAATTCAAAAGATTAAATGTTAAAATTTCATCAATATTGACCATTTTTTTGAACGTTCGACTGGTCCTGGGTCATCGTTTTTCATCATAAAATTGATTTTTTTTTTACTCTACCAAAAATGATTCAAAATGTCATTTGGATCGGGCCTCATGTTGAATAACCACTTTTTAAACCCTCACAGTGACCAAAATTGCCATTTTTACAGAGTTTTGCTTACTCAGAAGCTTCAATTTTGACCAATTTCAGGCACAGAAATGACTTTAAACACTCATATTTTAGTTGAAAAAGTAATAATTCACATCCAACAGTAATTTAAAGTCAAAAGATTAAATGTTAAAATGTCATCAATATTGACAATTTTTTGTACGTTCGACTGGTCCGGGGTCATCGTTTTTCATCATAAAATTGATTTTTTGGAACCTACCAAAAATGATTCAAAATGTCGTTTGGATCGGGCCTCATGTTGAAATACCACTTTTTAAACCCTCACAGTTACCAAAATCGTCATTTTTACAGAGTTTTGCTTACTCAAAAGCTTCAATTTTGACCAATTTCAGGCACATAAATCAATTTAAACACACTTATTTCAGTTGAACAAGTAATAATTCACGTCCAACAGTCATTTAAAGTCAAAAGATTAAATGTTAAAATTTCATCAATATTGACCATTTTTTTGAACGTTCGACTGGTCCTGGGTCATCGTTTTTCATCATAAAATTGATTTTTTTTTTTACTCTACCAAAAATGATTCAAAATGTCATTTGGATCGGGCCTCATGTTGAATAACCACTTTTTAAACCCTCACAGTGACCAAAATTGCCATTTTTACAGAGTTTTGCTTACTCAGAAGATTCAATTTTGACCAATTTCAGGCACAGAAATGACTTTAAACACTCATATTTTAGTTGAAAAAGTAATAATTCACATCCAACAGTAATTTAAAGTCAAAAGATTAAATGTTAAAATTTCATCAATATTGACAATTTTTTGTACGTTTCACTGGTCCGGGGTCATCGTTTTTCATCATAAAATTGATTTTTTGGACTCTACCAAAAATGATTCAAAATGTCATTTGGATCGGGCCTCATGTTGAATAACCACTTTTTAAACCCTCACAGTGACCAAAATTGCCATTTTTACAGAGTTTTGCTTACTCAGAAGCTTCAATTTTGACCAATTTCAGGCACAGAAATGACTTTAAACACTCATATTTTAGTTGAAAAAGTAATAATTCACATCCAACAGTAATTTAAAGTCAAAATATTAAATGTTAAAATTTCATCAATATTGACAATTTTGTGTACGTTTGACTGGTCCGGGGTCATCGTTTTTCATCATAAAATTGATTTTTTGGACTCTACCAAAAATGATTCAAAATGTCATTTGGATCGGGCCTCATGTTGAATAACCACTTTTTAAACCCTCACATTTACCAAAATTGTCATTTTTACAGAGTTTTGATTGCTCAGAAGCTTCAATTTTGACCAATTTCAGGCACAGAAATAACTTTAAACACACTTATTTTAGTTGAAAAAGTAATAATTCACGTCCAACAGTCATTTAAAGTCAAAAGATTAAATGTTAAAATTTCATCAATATTGACCATTTTTTTGAACGTTCGACTGGTCCTGGGTCATCGTTTTTCATCATAAAATTGATTTTTTTTTTTACTCTACCAAAAATGATTCAAAATGTCATTTGGATCGGGCCTCATGTTGAATAACCACTTTTTAAACCCTCACAGTGACCAAAATTGCCATTTTTACAGAGTTTTGCTTACTCAGAAGATTCAATTTTGACCAATTTCAGGCACAGAAATGACTTTAAACACTCATATTTTAGTTGAAAAAGTAATAATTCACATCCAACAGTAATTTAAAGTCAAAAGATTAAATGTTAAAATTTCATCAATATTGACAATTTTTTGTACGTTTCACTGGTCCGGGGTCATCGTTTTTCATCATAAAATTGATTTTTTGGACTCTACCAAAAATGATTCAAAATGTCATTTGGATCGGGCCTCATGTTGAATAACCACTTTTTAAACCCTCACAGTTACCAAAATTGTCATTTTTACAGAGTTTTGCTTACTCAGAAGCTTCAATTTGGACCAATTTCAGGCACAGAAAGCACTTTAAACACACTTATTTTAGTTGAAAAAGTAATAATTCACGTCCAACAGTCATTTAAAGTCAAAAGATTAAATGTTAAAATTTCATCAATATTGACCATTTTTTTGAACGTTCAACTGGTCCTGGGTCATCGTTTTTCATCATAAAATTGATTTTTTTTTTACTCTACCAAAAATGATTCAAAATGTCATTTGGATCGGGCCTCATGTTGAATAACCACTTTTTAAACCCTCACAGTGACCAAAATTGCCATTTTTACAGAGTTTTGCTTACTCAGAAGCTTCAATTTTGACCAATTTCAGGCACAGAAATGACTTTAAACACTCATATTTTAGTTTAAAAAGTAATAATTCACATCCAACAGTAATTTAAAGTCAAAAGATTAAATGTTAAAATTTCATCAATATTGACAATTTTTTGTACGTTCGACTGGTCCGGGGTCATCGTTTTTCAACATAAAATTGATTTTTTGGACTCTACCAAAAATGATTCAAAATGTCATTTGGATCGGGCCTCATGTTGAATAACCACTTTTTAAACCCTCACAGTTACCAAAATTGTCATTTTATCAGAGTTTTGCTTACTCAGAAGCTTCAATTTTGACCAATTTCAGGCACAGAAATCACTTTAAACACACTTATTTTAGTTGAAAAAGTAATAATTCACATCCAACAGTAATTTAAAGTCAAAATATTAAATGTTAAAATTTCATCAATATTGATCATTTTTTTGAACGTTCGACTGGTCCTGGATCATCGTTTTTCATCATAAAATTGATTTTTTTTTTACTCTACCAAAAATGATTCAAAATGTTATTTGGATCGGGCCTCATGTTGAATAACCACTTTTTAAACCCTCACAGTGACCAAAATTGCCATTTTTACAGAGTTTTGCTTACTCAGAAGCTTCAATTTTGACCAATTTCAGGCACAGAAATGACTTTAAACACTCATATTTTAGTTGAAAAAGTAATAATTCACATCCAACAGTAATTTAAAGTCAAAAGATTAAATGTTAAAATTTCATCAATATTGACAATTTTTTATACGTTCGACTGGTCCGGGGTCATCGTTTTTCATCATAAAATTGATTTTTTGGAACCTACCAAAAATGATTCAAAATGTCGTTTGGATCGGGCCTCATGTTGAAATACCACTTTTTAAACCCTCACAGTTACCAAAATTGTCATTTTTACAGAGTTTTGCTTACTCAAAAGCTTCAATTTTGACCAATTTCAGGCACATAAATCAATTTAAACACACTTATTTCAGTTGAACAAGTAATAATTCACGTCCAACAGTCATTTAAAGTCAAAAGATTAAATGTTAAAATTTCATCAATATTGACCATTTTTTTGAACGTTCGACTGGTCCTGGGTCATCGTTTTTCATCATAAAATTGATTTTTTTTTTTACTCTACCAAAAATGATTCAAAATGTCATTTGGATCGGGCCTCATGTTGAATAACCACTTTTTAAACCCTCACAGTGACCAAAATTGCCATTTTTACAGAGTTTTGCTTACTCAGAAGATTCAATTTTGACCAATTTCAGGCACAGAAATGACTTTAAACACTCATATTTTAGTTGAAAAAGTAATAATTCACATCCAACAGTAATTTAAAGTCAAAAGATTAAATGTTAAAATTTCATCAATATTGACAATTTTTTGTACGTTTGACTGGTCCGGGGTCATCGTTTTTCATCATAAAATTGATTTTTTGGACTCTACCAAAAATGATTCAAAATGTCATTTGGATCGGGCCTCATGTTGAATAACCACTTTTTAAACCCTCACAGTTACCAAAATTGTCATTTTTACAGAGTTTTGCTTACTCAGAAGCTTCAATTTGGACAAATTTCAGGCACAGAAAGCACTTTAAACACACTTATTTTAGTTGAAAAAGTAATAATTCACGTCCAACAGTCATTTAAAGTCAAAAGATTAAATGTTAAAATTTCATCAATATTGACCATTTTTTTGAACGTTCAACTGGTCCTGGGTCATCGTTTTTCATCATAAAATTGATTTTTTTTTTACTCTACCAAAAATGATTCAAAATGTCATTTGGATCGGGCCTCATGTTGAATAACCACTTTTTAAACCCTCACAGTGACCAAAATTGCCATTTTTACAGAGTTTTGCTTACTCAGAAGCTTCATTTTGACCAATTTCAGGCACAGAAATGACTTTAAACACTCATATTTTAGTTGCAAAAGTAATAATTCACATCCAACAGTAATTTAAAGTCAAAAGATTAAATGTTAAAATTTCATCAATATTGACAATTTTTTGTACGTTCGACTGGTCCGGGGTCATCGTTTTTCAACATAAAATTGATTTTTTGGACTCTACCAAAAATGATTCAAAATGTCATTTGGATCGGGCCTCATGTTGAATAACCACTTTTTAAACCCTCACAGTTACCAAAATTGTCATTTTATCAGAGTTTTGCTTACTCAGAAGCTTCAATTTTGACCAATTTCAGGCACAGAAATCACTTTAAACACACTTATTTTAGTTGAAAAAGTAATAATTCACATCCAACAGTAATTTAAAGTCAAAATATTAAATGTTAAAATTTCATCAATATTGATCATTTTTTTGAACGTTCGACTGGTCCTGGATCATCGTTTTTCATCATAAAATTGATTTTTTTTTTACTCTACCAAAAATGATTCAAAATGTTATTTGGATCGGGCCTCATGTTGAATAACCACTTTTTAAACCCTCACAGTGACCAAAATTGCCATTTTTACAGAGTTTTGCTTACTCAGAAGATTCAATTTTGACCAATTTCAGGCACAGAAATGACTTTAAACACTCATATTTTAGTTGAAAAAGTAATAATTCACATCCAACAGTAATTTAAAGTCAAAAGATTAAATGTTAAAATTTCATCAATATTGACAATTTTTTGTACGTTTGACTGGTCCGGGGTCATCGTTTTTCATCATAAAATTGATTTTTTGGACTCTACCAAAAATGATTCAAAATGTCATTTGGATCGGGCCTCATGTTGAATAACCACTTTTTAAACCCTCACAGTTACCAAAATTGTCATTTTATCAGAGTTTTGCTTACTCAGAAGCTTCAATTTTGACCAATTTCAGGCACAGAAATCACTTTAAACACACTTATTTTAGTTGAAAAAGTAATAATTCACATCCAACAGTAATTTAAAGTCAAAATATTAAATGTTAAAATTTCATCAATATTGATCATTTTTTTGAACGTTCGACTGGTCCTGGATCATCGTTTTTCATCATAAAATTGATTTTTTTTTTACTCTACCAAAAATGATTCAAAATGTTATTTGGATCGGGCCTCATGTTGAATAACCACTTTTTAAACCCTCACAGTGACCAAAATTGCCATTTTTACAGAGTTTTGCTTACTCAGAAGCTTCAATTTTGACCAATTTCAGGCACAGAAATCACTTTAAACACACTTATTTTAGTTGAAAAAGTAATAATTCACATCCAACAGTAATTTAAAGTCAAAAGATTAAATGTTAACATTTCATCAATATTGACAATTTTTTGTACGTTCGACTGGTCCGGGGTCATCGTTTTTCATCATAAAATTGATTTTTTGGACTCTACCAAAAATGATTCAAAATGTCATTTGGATCGGGCCTCATGTTGAATAACCACTTTTTAAACCCTCACATTTACCAAAATTGTCATTTTTACAGAGTTTTGATTACTCAGAAGCTTCAATTTTGACCAATTTCAGGCACAGAAATCACTTTAAACACACTTATTTTAGTTGAAAAAGTAATAATTCACGTACAACAGTCATTTAAAGTCAAAAGATTAAATGTTAAAATTTCATCAATATTGACAATTTTTTGTACGTTCGACTGGTCCGGGGTCATCGTTTTTCATCATAAAATTGATTTTTTGGACTCTACCAAAAATGATTCAAAATGTCATTTGGATCGGGCCTCATGTTGAATAACCACTTTTTAAACCCTCACAGTGACCAAAATTGCCATTTTTACAGAGTTTTGCTTACTCAGAAGCTTCAATTTTGACCAATTTCAGGCACAGAAATGACTTTAAACACTCATATTTTAGTTGAAAAAGTAATAATTCACATCCAACAGTAATTTAAAGTCAAAAGATTAAATGTTAAAATTTCATCAATATTGACAATTTTTTGTACGTTTGACTGGTCCGGGGTCATCGTTTTTCATCATAAAATTGATTTTTTTGGACTCTACCAAAAATGATTCAAAATGTCATTTGGATCGGGCCTCATGTTGAATAACCACTTTTTAAACCCTAACATTTACCAAAATTGTCATTTTTACAGAGTTTTGATTACTCAGAAGCTTCAATTTTGACCAATTTCAGGCACAGAAATAACTTTAAACACACTTATTTTAGTTGAAAAAGTAATAATTCACGTCCAACAGTCATTTAAAGTCAAAAGATTAAATGTTAAAATTTCATCAATATTGACAATTTTTTTGTACGTTCGACTGGTCCGGGGTTATCGTTTTTCATCATAAAATTGATTTTTTGGACTCTACCAAAAATGATTCAAAATGTCATTTGGATCGGGCCTCATGTTGAATAACCACTTTTTAAACCCTCACAGTTACCAAAATTGTCATTTTTACAGAGTTTTGCTTACTCAGAAGCTTCAATTTTGACCAATTTCAGGCACAGAAATCACTTTAAACACACTTATTTTAGTTGAAAAAGTAATAATTCACGTACAACAGTCATTTAAAGTCAAAAGATTAAATGTTAAAATTTCATCAATATTGACCATTTTTTTGAACGTTCGACTGGTCCTGGGTCATCGTTTTTCATCATAAAATTGATTTTTTTTTACTCTACCAAAAATGATTCAAAATGTCATTTGGATCGGGCCTCATGTTGAATAACCACTTTTTAAACCCTCACAGTGACCAAAATTGCCATTTTTACAGAGTTTTGCTTACTCAGAAGCTTCAATTTTGACCAATTTCAGGCACAGAAATGACTTTAAACACTCATATTTTAGTTGAAAAAGTAATAATTCACATCCAACAGTAATTTAAAGTCAAAAGATTAAATGTTAAAATGTCATCAATATTGACAATTTTTTGTACGTTCGACTGGTCCGGGGTCATCGTTTTTCATCATAAAATTGATTTTTTGGAACCTACCAAAAATGATTCAAAATGTCGTTTGGATCGGGCCTCATGTTGAAATACCACTTTTTAAACCCTCACAGTTACCAAAATCGTCATTTTTACAGAGTTTTGCTTACTCAAAAGCTTCAATTTTGACCAATTTCAGGCACATAAATCAATTTAAACACACTTATTTCAGTTGAACAAGTAATAATTCACGTCCAACAGTCATTTAAAGTCAAAAGATTAAATGTTAAAATTTCATCAATATTGACCATTTTTTTGAACGTTCGACTGGTCCTGGGTCATCGTTTTTCATCATAAAATTGATTTTTTTTTTTACTCTACCAAAAATGATTCAAAATGTCATTTGGATCGGGCCTCATGTTGAATAACCACTTTTTAAACCCTCACAGTGACCAAAATTGCCATTTTTACAGAGTTTTGCTTACTCAGAAGATTCAATTTTGACCAATTTCAGGCACAGAAATGACTTTAAACACTCATATTTTAGTTGAAAAAGTAATAATTCACATCCAACAGTAATTTAAAGTCAAAAGATTAAATGTTAAAATTTCATCAATATTGACAATTTTTTGTACGTTTCACTGGTCCGGGGTCATCGTTTTTCATCATAAAATTGATTTTTTGGACTCTACCAAAAATGATTCAAAATGTCATTTGGATCGGGCCTCATGTTGAATAACCACTTTTTAAACCCTCACAGTTACCAAAATTGTCATTTTTACAGAGATTTGCTTACTCAGAAGCTTCAATTTGGACCAATTTCAGGCACAGAAAGCACTTTAAACACACTTATTTTAGTTGAAAAAGTAATAATTCACGTCCAACAGTCATTTAAAGTCAAAAGATTAAATGTTAAAATTTCATCAATATTGACCATTTTTTTGAACGTTCAACTGGTCCTGGGTCATCGTTTTTCATCATAAAATTGATTTTTTTTTTACTCTACCAAAAATGATTCAAAATGTCATTTGGATCGGGCCTCATGTTGAATAACCACTTTTTAAACCCTCACAGTGACCAAAATTGCCATTTTTACAGAGTTTTGCTTACTCAGAAGCTTCAATTTTGACCAATTTCAGGCACAGAAATGACTTTAAACACTCATATTTTAGTTGCAAAAGTAATAATTCACATCCAACAGTAATTTAAAGTCAAAAGATTAAATGTTAAAATTTCATCAATATTGACAATTTTTTGTACGTTCGACTGGTCCGGGGTCATCGTTTTTCAACATAAAATTGATTTTTTGGACTCTACCAAAAATGATTCAAAATGTCATTTGGATCGGGCCTCATGTTGAATAACCACTTTTTAAACCCTCACAGTTACCAAAATTGTCATTTTATCAGAGTTTTGCTTACTCAGAAGCTTCAATTTTGACCAATTTCAGGCACAGAAATCACTTTAAACACACTTATTTTAGTTGAAAAAGTAATAATTCACATCCAACAGTAATTTAAAGTCAAAATATTAAATGTTAAAATTTCATCAATATTGATCATTTTTTTGAACGTTCGACTGGTCCTGGATCATCGTTTTTCATCATAAAATTGATTTTTTTTTTACTCTACCAAAAATGATTCAAAATGTTATTTGGATCGGGCCTCATGTTGAATAACCACTTTTTAAACCCTCACAGTGACCAAAATTGCCATTTTTACAGAGTTTTGCTTACTCAGAAGCTTCAATTTTGACCAATTTCAGGCACAGAAATGACTTTAAACACTCATATTTTAGTTGAAAAAGTAATAATTCACATCCAACAGTAATTTAAAGTCAAAAGATTAAATGTTAAAATTTCATCAATATTGACAATTTTTTGTACGTTCGACTGGTCCGGGGTCATCGTTTTTCATCATAAAATTGATTTTTTGGAACCTACCAAAAATGATTCAAAATGTCGTTTGGATCGGGCCTCATGTTGAAATACCACTTTTTAAACCCTCACAGTTACCAAAATTGTCATTTTTACAGAGTTTTGCTTACTCAAAAGCTTCAATTTTGACCAATTTCAGGCACATAAATCAATTTAAACACACTTATTTCAGTTGAACAAGTAATAATTCACGTCCAACAGTCATTTAAAGTCAAAAGATTAAATGTTAAAATTTCATCAATATTGACAATTTTTTGTACGTTCGACTGGTCCGGGGTCATCGTTTTTCATCATAAAATTGATTTTTTGGACTCTACCAAAAATGATTCAAAATGTCATTTGGATCGGGCCTCATGTTGAATAACCACTTTTTAAACCCTCACAGTTACCAAAATTGTCATTTTTACAGAGTTTTGCTTACTCAGAAGCTTCAATTTTGACCAATTTCAGGCACAGAAATCACTTTAAACACACTTATTTTAGTTGAAAAAGTAATAATTCACGTACAACAGTCATTTAAAGTCAAAAGATTAAATGTTAAAATTTCATCAATATTGACCATTTTTTTGAACGTTCAACTGGTCCGGGGTCATAGTTTTTCATCATAAAATTGATTTTTTGGACACTACCAAAAATAATTCAAAATGTCATTTGGATCGGGCCTCATGTTTAATAACCACTTTTTAAACCCTCACAGTGACCAAAATTGTCATTTTTACAGAGTTTTTGCTTACTCAAAACCTTACATTTTGACCAATTTCAGGCACAGAAATGACTTTAAACACTCATATTTTAGTTGAAAAAGTGATAACTCACATCCAACAGTAATTTAAATTCAAAAGATTAAATGTTAAAATTTCATCAATATTGACCATTTTTTTGAACGTTCGACTGGTACTGGGTCATCGTTTTTCATCATAAAATTGATTTTTTTTTTACTCTACCAAAAATGATTCAAAATGTCATTTGGATCGGGCCTCATGTTGAATAACCACTTTTTAAACCCTCACAGTGACCAAAATTGCCATTTTTACAGAGTTTTGCTTACTCAGAAGCTTCAATTTTGACCAATTTCAGGCACAGAAATGACTTTAAACACTCATATTTTAGTTGAAAAAGTAATAATTCACATCCAACAGTAATTTAAAGTCAAAAGATTAAATGTTAAAATGTCATCAATATTGACAATTTTTTGTACGTTCGACTGGTCCGGGGTCATCGTTTTTCATCATAAAATAGATTTTTTGGAACCTACCAAAAATAATTCAAAATGTCGTTTGGATCGGGCCTCATGTTGAAATACCACTTTTTAAACCCTCACAGTTACCAAAATCGTCATTTTTACAGAGTTTTGCTTACTCAAAAGCTTCAATTTTGACCAATTTCAGGCACATAAATCAATTTAAACACACTTATTTCAGTTGAACAAGTAATAATTCACGTCCAACAGTCATTTAAAGTCAAAAGATTAAATGTTAAAATTTCATCAATATTGCCCATTTTTTTGAACGTTCGACTGGTCCTGGGTCATCGTTTTTCATCATAAAATTGATTTTTTTTTTTTACTCTACCAAAAATGATTCAAAATGTCATTTGGATCGGGCCTCATGTTGAATAACCACTTTTTAAACCCTCACAGTGACCAAAATTGCCATTTTTACAGAGTTTTGCTTACTCAGAAGATTCAATTTTGACCAATTTCAGGCACAGAAATGACTTTAAACACTCATATTTTAGTTGAAAAAGTAATCATTCACATCCAACAGTAATTTAAAGTCAAAAGATTAAATGTTAAAATTTCATCAATATTGACAATTTTTTGTACGTTTCACTGGTCCGGGGTCATCGTTTTTCATCATAAAATTGATTTTTTGGACTCTACCAAAAATGATTCAAAATGTCATTTGGATCGGGCCTCATGTTGAATAACCACTTTTTAAACCCTCACAGTTACCAAAATTGTCATTTTTACAGAGTTTTGCTTACTCAGAAGCTTCAATTTGGACCAATTTCAGGCACAGAAAGCACTTTAAACACACTTATTTTAGTTGAAAAATTAATAATTCACGTCCAACAGTCATTCAAAGTCAAAAGATTAAATGTTAAAATTTCATCAATATTGACCATTTTTTTGAACGTTCAACTGGTCCTGGGTCATCGTTTTTCATCATAAAATTGATTTTTTTTTTACTCTACCAAAAATGATTCAAAATGTCATTTGGATCGGGCCTCATGTTGAATAACCACTTTTTAAACCCTCACAGTGACCAAAATTGCCATTTTTACAGAGTTTTGCTTACTCAAAGCTTCAATTTTGACCAATTTCAGGCACAGAAATGACTTTAAACACTCATATTTTAGTTGCAAAAGTAATAATTCACATCCAACAGTAATTTAAAGTCAAAAGATTAAATGTTAAAATTTCATCAATATTGACAATTTTTTGTACGTTCGACTGGTCCGGGGTCATCGTTTTTCAACATAAAATTGATTTTTTGGACTCTACCAAAAATGATTCAAAATGTCATTTGGATCGGGCCTCATGTTGAATAACCACTTTTTAAACCCTCACAGTTACCAAAATTGTCATTTTATCAGAGTTTTGCTTACTCAGAAGCTTCAATTTTGACCAATTTCAGGCACAGAAATCACTTTAAACACACTTATTTTAGTTGAAAAAGTAATAATTCACATCCAACAGTAATTTAAAGTCAAAATATTAAATGTTAAAATTTCATCAATATTGATCATTTTTTTGAACGTTCGACTGGTCCTGGATCATCGTTTTTCATCATAAAATTGATTTTTTTTTTACTCTACCAAAAATGATTCAAAATGTTATTTGGATCGGGCCCCATGTTGAATAACCACTTTTTAAACCCTCACAGTGACCAAAATTGCCATTTTTACAGACTTTTGCTTACTCAGAAGCTTCAATTTTGACCAATTTCAGGCACAGAAATGACTTTAAACACTCATATTTTAGTTGAAAAAGTAATAATTCACATCCAACAGTAATTTAAAGTCAAAAGATTAAATGTTAAAATTTCATCAATATTGACAATTTTTTGTACGTTCGACTGGTCCGGGGTCATCGTTTTTCATCATAAAATTGATTTTTTGGAACCTACCAAAAATGATTCAAAATGTCGTTTGGATCGGGCCTCATGTTGAAATACCACTTTTTAAACCCTCACAGTTACCAAAATTGTCATTTTTACAGAGTTTTGCTTACTCAAAAGCTTCAATTTTGACCAATTTCAGGCACATAAATCAATTTAAACACACTTATTTCAGTTGAACAAGTAATAATTCACGTCCAACAGTCATTTAAAGTCAAAAGATTAAATGTTAAAATTTCATCAATATTGACAATTTTTTGTACGTTCGACTGGTCCGGGGTCATCGTTTTTCATCATAAAATTGATTTTTTGGACTCTACCAAAAATGATTCAAAATGTCATTTGGATCGGGCCTCATGTTGAATAACCACTTTTTAAACCCTCACAGTTACCAAAATTGTCATTTTTACAGAGTTTTGCTTACTCAGAAGCTTCAATTTTGACCAATTTCAGGCACAGAAATCACTTTAAACACACTTATTTTAGTTGAAAAAGTAATAATTCACGTACAACAGTCATTTAAAGTCAAAAGATTAAATGTTAAAATTTCATCAATATTGACCATTTTTTTGAACGTTCAACTGGTCCGGGGTCATAGTTTTTCATCATAAAATTGATTTTTTGGACACTACCAAAAATAATTCAAAATGTCATTTGGATCGGGCCTCATGTTTAATAACCACTTTTTAAACCCTCACAGTGACCAAAATTGTCATTTTTACAGAGTTTTTGCTTACTCAAAACCTTACATTTTGACCAATTTCAGGCACAGAAATGACTTTAAACACTCATATTTTAGTTGAAAAAGTGATAACTCACATCCAACAGTAATTTAAATTCAAAAGATTAAATGTTAAAATTTCATCAATATTGACCATTTTTTTGAACGTTCGACTGGTACTGGGTCATCGTTTTTCATCATAAAATTGATTTTTTTTTTACTCTACCAAAAATGATTCAAAATGTCATTTGGATCGGGCCTCATGTTGAATAACCACTTTTTAAACCCTCACAGTGACCAAAATTGCCATTTTTACAGAGTTTTGCTTACTCAGAAGCTTCAATTTTGACCAATTTCAGGCACAGAAATGACTTTAAACACTCATATTTTAGTTGAAAAAGTAATAATTCACATCCAACAGTAATTTAAAGTCAAAAGATTAAATGTTAAAATGTCATCAATATTGACAATTTTTTGTACGTTCGACTGGTCCGGGGTCATCGTTTTTCATCATAAAATAGATTTTTTGGAACCTACCAAAAATAATTCAAAATGTCGTTTGGATCGGGCCTCATGTTGAAATACCACTTTTTAAACCCTCACAGTTACCAAAATCGTCATTTTTACAGAGTTTTGCTTACTCAAAAGCTTCAATTTTGACCAATTTCAGGCACATAAATCAATTTAAACACACTTATTTCAGTTGAACAAGTAATAATTCACGTCCAACAGTCATTTAAAGTCAAAAGATTAAATGTTAAAATTTCATCAATATTGCCCATTTTTTTGAACGTTCGACTGGTCCTGGGTCATCGTTTTTCATCATAAAATTGATTTTTTTTTTTTACTCTACCAAAAATGATTCAAAATGTCATTTGGATCGGGCCTCATGTTGAATAACCACTTTTTAAACCCTCACAGTGACCAAAATTGCCATTTTTACAGAGTTTTGCTTACTCAGAAGATTCAATTTTGACCAATTTCAGGCACAGAAATGACTTTAAACACTCATATTTTAGTTGAAAAAGTAATCATTCACATCCAACAGTAATTTAAAGTCAAAAGATTAAATGTTAAAATTTCATCAATATTGACAATTTTTTGTACGTTTCACTGGTCCGGGGTCATCGTTTTTCATCATAAAATTGATTTTTTGGACTCTACCAAAAATGATTCAAAATGTCATTTGGATCGGGCCTCATGTTGAATAACCACTTTTTAAACCCTCACAGTTACCAAAATTGTCATTTTTACAGAGTTTTGCTTACTCAGAAGCTTCAATTTGGACCAATTTCAGGCACAGAAAGCACTTTAAACACACTTATTTTAGTTGAAAAATTAATAATTCACGTCCAACAGTCATTCAAAGTCAAAAGATTAAATGTTAAAATTTCATCAATATTGACCATTTTTTTGAACGTTCAACTGGTCCTGGGTCATCGTTTTTCATCATAAAATTGATTTTTTTTTTACTCTACCAAAAATGATTCAAAATGTCATTTGGATCGGGCCTCATGTTGAATAACCACTTTTTAAACCCTCACAGTGACCAAAATTGCCATTTTTACAGAGTTTTGCTTACTCAAAGCTTCAATTTTGACCAATTTCAGGCACAGAAATGACTTTAAACACTCATATTTTAGTTGCAAAAGTAATAATTCACATCCAACAGTAATTTAAAGTCAAAAGATTAAATGTTAAAATTTCATCAATATTGACAATTTTTTGTACGTTCGACTGGTCCGGGGTCATCGTTTTTCAACATAAAATTGATTTTTTGGACTCTACCAAAAATGATTCAAAATGTCATTTGGATCGGGCCTCATGTTGAATAACCACTTTTTAAACCCTCACAGTTACCAAAATTGTCATTTTATCAGAGTTTTGCTTACTCAGAAGCTTCAATTTTGACCAATTTCAGGCACAGAAATCACTTTAAACACACTTATTTTAGTTGAAAAAGTAATAATTCACATCCAACAGTAATTTAAAGTCAAAATATTAAATGTTAAAATTTCATCAATATTGATCATTTTTTTGAACGTTCGACTGTCCTGGGTCATCGTTTTTCATCATAAAATTGATTTTTTTTTTTACTCTACCAAAAATGATTCAAAATGTCATTTGGATCGGGCCTCATGTTGAATAACCACTTTTTAAACCCTCACAGTGACCAAAATTGCCATTTTTACAGAGTTTTGCTTACTCAGAAGATTCAATTTTGACCAATTTCAGGCACAGAAATGACTTTAAACACTCATATTTTAGTTGAAAAAGTAATAATTCACATCCAACAGTAATTTAAAGTCAAAAGATTAAATGTTAAAATTTCATCAATATTGACAATTTTTTGTACGTTTGACTGGTCCGGGGTCATCGTTTTTCATCATAAAATTGATTTTTTGGACTCTACCAAAAATGATTCAAAATGTCATTTGGATCGGGCCTCATGTTGAATAACCACTTTTTAAACCCTCACAGTTACCAAAATTGTCATTTTTACAGAGTTTTGCTTACTCAGAAGCTTCAATTTGGACAAATTTCAGGCACAGAAAGCACTTTAAACACACTTATTTTAGTTGAAAAAGTAATAATTCACGTCCAACAGTCATTTAAAGTCAAAAGATTAAATGTTAAAATTTCATCAATATTGACCATTTTTTTGAACGTTCAACTGGTCCTGGGTCATCGTTTTTCATCATAAAATTGATTTTTTTTTTACTCTACCAAAAATGATTCAAAATGTCATTTGGATCGGGCCTCATGTTGAATAACCACTTTTTAAACCCTCACAGTGACCAAAATTGCCATTTTTACAGAGTTTTGCTTACTCAGAAGCTTCAATTTTGACCAATTTCAGGCACAGAAATGACTTTAAACACTCATATTTTAGTTGCAAAAGTAATAATTCACATCCAACAGTAATTTAAAGTCAAAAGATTAAATGTTAAAATTTCATCAATATTGACAATTTTTTGTACGTTCGACTGGTCCGGGGTCATCGTTTTTCAACATAAAATTGATTTTTTGGACTCTACCAAAAATGATTCAAAATGTCATTTGGATCGGGCCTCATGTTGAATAACCACTTTTTAAACCCTCACAGTTACCAAAATTGTAATTTTATCAGAGTTTTGCTTACTCAGAAGCTTCAATTTTGACCAATTTCAGGCACAGAAATCACTTTAAACACACTTATTTTAGTTGAAAAAGTAATAATTCACGTACAACAGTCATTTAAAGTCAAAAGATTAAATGTTAAAATTTCATCAATATTGACCATTTTTTTGAACGTTCAACTGGTCCGGGGTCATCGTTTTTCATCATAAAATTGATTTTTTGGACACTACCAAAAATAATTCAAAATGTCATTTGGATCGGGCCTCATGTTTAATAACCACTTTTTAAACCCTCACAGTGACCAAAATTGTCATTTTTACAGAGTTTTTGCTTACTCAAAACCTTACATTTTGACCAATTTCAGGCACAGAAATGACTTTAAACACTCATATTTTAGTTGAAAAAGTGATAACTCACATCCAACAGTAATTTAAATTCAAAAGATTAAATGTTAAAATTTCATCAATATTGACCATTTTTTTGAACGTTCGACTGGTCCTGGGTCATCGTTTTTCATCATAAAATTGATTTTTTTTTTACTCTACCAAAAATGATTCAAAATGTCATTTGGATCGGGCCTCATGTTGAATAACCACTTTTTAAACCCTCACAGTGACCAAAATTGCCATTTTTACAGAGTTTTGCTTACTCAGAAGCTTCAATTTTGACCAATTTCAGGCACAGAAATGACTTTAAACACTCATATTTTAGTTGAAAAAGTAATAATTCACATCCAACAGTAATTTAAAGTCAAAAGATTAAATGTTAAAATGTCATCAATATTGACAATTTTTTGTACGTTCGACTGGTCCGGGGTCATCGTTTTTCATCATAAAATTGATTTTTTGGAACCTACCAAAAATAATTCAAAATGTCGTTTGGATCGGGCCTCATGTTGAAATACCACTTTTTAAACCCTCACAGTTACCAAAATCGTCATTTTTACAGAGTTTTGCTTACTCAAAAGCTTCAATTTTGACAAATTTCAGGCACATAAATCAATTTAAACACACTTATTTCAGTTGAACAAGTAATAATTCACGTCCAACAGTCATTTAAAGTCAAAAGATTAAATGTTAAAATTTCATCAATATTGCCCATTTTTTTGAACGTTCGACTGGTCCTGGGTCATCGTTTTTCATCATAAAATTGATTTTTTTTTTTTACTCTACCAAAAATGATTCAAAATGTCATTTGGATCGGGCCTCATGTTGAATAACCACTTTTTAAACCCTCACAGTGACCAAAATTGCCATTTTTACAGAGTTTTGCTTACTCAGAAGATTCAATTTTGACCAATTTCAGGCACAGAAATGACTTTAAACACTCATATTTTAGTTGAAAAAGTAATCATTCACATCCAACAGTAATTTAAAGTCAAAAGATTAAATGTTAAAATTTCATCAATATTGACAATTTTTTGTACGTTTCACTGGTCCGGGGTCATCGTTTTTCATCATAAAATTGATTTTTTGGACTCTACCAAAAATGATTCAAAATGTCATTTGGATCGGGCCTCATGTTGAATAACCACTTTTTAAACCCTCACAGTTACCAAAATTGTAATTTTTACAGAGTTTTGCTTACTCAGAAGCTTCAATTTGGACCAATTTCAGGCACAGAAAGCACTTTAAACACACTTATTTTAGTTGAAAAAGTAATAATTCACGTCCAACAGTCATTCAAAGTCAAAAGATTAAATGTTAAAATTTCATCAATATTGACCATTTTTTTGAACGTTCAACTGGTCCTGGGTCATCGTTTTTCATCATAAAATTGATTTTTTTTTTACTCTACCAAAAATGATTCAAAATGTCATTTGGATCGGGCCTCATGTTGAATAACCACTTTTTAAACCCTCACAGTGACCAAAATTGCCATTTTTACAGAGTTTTGCTTACTCAGAAGCTTCAATTTTGACCAATTTCAGGCACAGAAATGACTTTAAACACTCATATTTTAGTTGCAAAAGTAATAATTCACATCCAACAGTAATTTAAAGTCAAAAGATTAAATGTTAAAATTTCATCAATATTGACAATTTTTTGTACGTTCGACTGGTCCGGGGTCATCGTTTTTCAACATAAAATTGATTTTTTGGACTCTACCAAAAATGATTCAAAATGTCATTTGGATCGGGCCTCATGTTGAATAACCACTTTTTAAACCCTCACAGTTACCAAAATTGTCATTTTATCAGAGTTTTGCTTACTCAGAAGCTTCAATTTTGACCAATTTCAGGCACAGAAATCACTTTAAACACACTTATCTTAGTTGAAAAAGTAATAATTCACATCCAACAGTAATTTAAAGTCAAAATATTAAATGTTAAAATTTCATCAATATTGATCATTTTTTTGAACGTTCGACTGGTCCTGGATCATTGTTTTTCATCATAAAATTGATTTTTTTTTTACTCTACCAAAAATGATTCAAAATGTTATTTGGATCGGGCCTCATGTTGAATAACCACTTTTTAAACCCTCACAGTGACCAAAATTGTCATTTTTACAGAGTTTTGCTTACTCAAAAGCTTCAATTTTGACCAATTTCAGGCACATAAATCAATTTAAACACACTTATTTCAGTTGAACAAGTAATAATTCACGTCCAACAGTCATTTAAAGTCAAAAGATTAAATGTTAAAATTTCATCAATATTGACCATTTTTTTGAACGTTCGACTGGTCCTGGGTCATCGTTTTTCATCATAAAATTGATTTTTTTTTTTACTCTACCAAAAATGATTCAAAATGTCATTTGGAT
Source organism: Lissotriton helveticus (assembly GCF_964261635.1). Taxonomy (NCBI): domain Eukaryota; kingdom Metazoa; phylum Chordata; class Amphibia; order Caudata; family Salamandridae; genus Lissotriton; species Lissotriton helveticus. The sequence goes on from NC_136071.1 coordinate 403,668,298, forward strand.
CGGGCCTCATGTTGAATAACCACTTTTTAAACCCTCACAGTGACCAAAATTGCCATTTTTACAGCGTTTTGCTTACTCAGAAGATTCAATTTTGACCAATTTCAGGCACAGAAATGACTTTAAACACTCATATTTTAGTTGAAAAAGTAATAATTCACATCCAACAGTAATTTAAAGTCAAAAGATTAAATGTTAAAATTTCATCAATATTGACAATTTTTTGTACGTTTGACTGGTCCGGGGTCATCGTTTTTCATCATAAAATTGATTTTTTGGACTCTACCAAAAATGATTCAAAATGTCATTTGGATCGGGCCTCATGTTGAATAACCACTTTTTAAACCCTCACAGTTACCAAAATTGTCATTTTTACAGAGTTTTGCTTACTCAGAAGCTTCAATTTGGACACATTTCAGGCACAGAAAGCACTTTAAACACACTTATTTTAGTTGAAAAAGTAATAATTCACGTCCAACAGTCATTTAAAGTCAAAAGATTAAATGTTAAAATTTCATCAATATTGACCATTTTTTTGAACGTTCAACTGGTCCTGGGTCATCGTTTTTCATCATAAAATTGATTTTTTTTTTACTCTACCAAAAGTGATTCAAAATGTCATTTGGATCGGGCCTCATGTTGAATAACCACTTTTTAAACCCTCACAGTGACCAAAATTGCCATTTTTACAGAGTTTTGCTTACTCAGAAGCTTCAATTTTGACCAATTTCAGGCACAGAAATGACTTTAAACACTCATATTTTAGTTGCAAAAGTAATATTTCACATCCAACAGTAATTTAAAGTCAAAAGATTAAATGTTAAAATTTCATCAATATTGACAATTTTTTGTACGTTCGACTGGTCCGGGGTCATCGTTTTTCAACATAAAATTGATTTTTTGGACTCTACCAAAAATGATTCAAAATGTCATTTGGATCGGGCCTCATGTTGAATAACCACTTTTTAAACCCTCACAGTTACCAAAATTGTAATTTTATCAGAGTTTTGCTTACTCAGAAGCTTCAATTTTGACCAATTTCAGGCACAGAAATCACTTTAAACACACTTATTTTAGTTGAAAAAGTAATAATTCACATCCAACAGTAATTTAAAGTCAAAATATTAAATGTTAAAATTTCATCAATATTGACCATTTTTTTGAACGTTCGACTGGTCCTGGATCATCGTTTTTCATCAAAAAATTGATTTTTTTTTTACTCTACCAAAAAGTATTCAAAATGTTATTTGGATCGGGCCTCATGTTGAATAACCACTTTTTAAACCCTCACAGTGACCAAAATTGCAATTTTTACAGAGTTTTGCTTACACAGAAGCTTCAATTTTGACCAATTTCAGGCACAGAAATGACTTTAAACACTCATATTTTAGTTGAAAAAGTAATAATTCACATCCAACAGTAATTTAAAGTCAAAAGATTAAATGTTAAAATTTCATCAATATTGACAATTTTTTGTACGTTCGACTGGTCCGGGGTCATCGTTTTTCATCATAAAATTGATTTTTTGGACTCTACCAAAAATGATTCAAAATGTAATTTGGATCGGGCCTCATGTTGAATAACCACTTTTTAAACCCTCACAGTTACCAAAATTGTCATTTTATCAGAGTTTTGCTTACTCAGAAGCTTCAATTTTGACCAATTTCAGGCACAGAAATCACTTTAAACACACTTATTTTAGTTGAAAAAGTAATAATTCACATCCAACAGTAATTTAAAGTCAAAATATTAAATGTTAAAATTTCATCAATATTGACCATTTTTTTGAACGTTCGACTGGTCCTGGATCATCGTTTTTCATCAAAAAATTGATTTTTTTTTTTACTCTACCAAAAAGTATTCAAAATGTTATTTGGATCGGGCCTCATGTTGAATAACCACTTTTTAAACCCTCACAGTGACCAAAATTGCAATTTTTACAGAGTTTTGCTTACACAGAAGCTTCAATTTTGACCAATTTCAGGCACAGAAATGACTTTAAACACTCATATTTTAGTTGAAAAAGTAATAATTCACATCCAACAGTAATTTAAAGTCAAAAGATTAAATGTTAAAATTTCATCAATATTGACAATTTTTTGTACGTTCGACTGGTCCGGGGTCATCGTTTTTCATCATAAAATTGATTTTTTGGACTCTACCAAAAATGATTCAAAATGTCATTTGGATCGGGCCTCATGTTGAATAACCATTTTTTAAACCCTCACAGTGACCAAAATTGCAATTTTTACAGAGTTTTGCTTACACAGAAGCTTCAATTTTGACCAATTTCAGGCACAGAAATGACTTTAAACACTCATATTTTAGTTGAAAAAGTAATAATTCACATCCAACAGTAATTTAAAGTCAAAAGATTAAATGTTAAAATTTCATCAATATTGACAATTTTTTGTACGTTCGACTGGTCCGGGGTCATCGTTTTTCATCATAAAATTGATTTTTTGGACTCTACCAAAAATGATTCAAAATGTCATTTGGATCGGGCCTCATGTTGAATAACCATTTTTTAAACCCTCACAGTTACCAAAATTGTTATTTTTACAGAGTTTTGCTTACTCAGAAGCTTCAATTTTGACCAATTTCAGGCACAGAAATCACTTTAAACACACTTATTTTAGTTGAAAAAGTAATAATTCACATCCAACAGTAATTTAAAGTCAAAAGATTAAATGTTAAAATTTCATCAATATTGACAATTTTTTGTACGTTCGACTGGTCCGGGGTCATCGTTTTTCATCATAAAATTGATTTTTTGGACACTACCAAAAATAATTCAAAATGTCATTTGGATCGGGCCTCATGTTTAATAACCACTTTTTAAACCCTCACAGTGACCAAAATTGTCATTTTTACAGAGTTTTTGCTTACTCAAAACCTTAAATTTTGACCAATTTCAGGCACAGAAATGACTTTAAACACTCATATTTTAGTTGAAAAAGTAATAACTCACATCCAACAGTAATTTAAATTCAAAAGATTAAATGTTAAAATTTCATCAATATTGACCATTTTTTTGAACGTTCGACTGGTCCTGGGTCATCGTTTTTCATCATAAAATTGATTTTTTTTTACTCTACCAAAAATGATTCAAAATGTCATTTGGATCGGGCCTCATGTTGAATAACCACTTTTTAAACCCTCACAGTGACCAAAATTGCCATTTTTACAGAGTTTTGCTTACTCAGAAGCTTCAATTTTGACCAATTTCAGGCACAGAAATGACTTTAAACACTCATATTTTAGTTGAAAAAGTAATAATTCACATCCAACAGTAATTTAAAGTCAAAAGATTAAATGTTAAAATTTCATCAATATTGACATTTTTTTGTACGTTTGACTGGTCCGGGGTCATCGTTTTTCATCATAAAATAGATTTTTTGGACTCTACCAAAAATGATTCAAAATGTCATTTGGATCGGGCCTCATGTTGAATAACCACTTTTTAAACCCTCACAGTTACCAAAATTGTCATTTTTACAGAGTTTTGCTTACTCAGAAGCTTCAATTTGGACCAATTTCAGGCACAGAAAGCACTTTAAACACACTTATTTTAGTTGAAAAAGTAATAATTCACGTCCAACAGTCATTTAAAGTCAAAAGATTAAATGTTAAAATTTCATCAATATTGACCATTTTTTTAACGTTCGACTGGTCCTGGGTAAGCATGGGCGTAAAATCCGTTACGCTCGCGGATTTTTCGTATTTTCGGAGAATCCGCAATCCGCGAACTCTCGCGGATGCGGCGAGAATACGCAAATCCGCGCGAAGCGGATTTTTGGTTTGTGTTCGCACTGCTCGCACTGCTCGCGGTCCGCGGCGCGGGCAGGAACAATCTCGCACTAGCGAAAGTACAAAAATTAGTAAAGGAAGTGGCCCAGTCTCCAACTTCCTGTTCCTGTCCAGCAAGCTCCTCCCATAGGGGTGGGGTGAAGGAAGTGCCCCAGTCTCCAACTTCCTGTTCCTGTCCAGCAAGCTCCTCCATTTCCTGGCCACTTTGATTTCGATCTTGACTGGGAAGGATTACTTTTTGTGGTTGCTGCTGGATATTTGGATTTGAGGCCTTTTGGATTACTTTTGGATTCGAAATTTGATTTCACAAAGAACACAAAGAAGTAAGTTGATGTTGTTTGTTTGTGGTGATTTTTGTGTGTGTTGCACTACGCCGCGCCTCGCAAATAGGGCAAAATTACCGAAAAACGAGTTTTGCAAAAGCAAAACGAACGAGCAGGTGCAAAAGTTCGAGCTCATCATTTGTAACCATTTACCTGTAGTGCTTCCTGAAGGGGCCCTCCAGAATCCGCTTGCCTACTTGCAACTATTGTGTGACCCTGCTCTGACAGTCACGGAATAGTTACAATATGCCATTGCATCCTGTTAAAAAAAATTATTTACATTGCATTTGCAACAAAAAGGAAAGGGAGCAGACAAGCAGGTGCCAGCCTTCATTAATGTCAGTTGGGGCAGGGCAGGTGTTGTTGTTTGCAAAACTTAAAGCACTTAGCAGGTGTTCACTCACTGGTCAATCAGAGGGTGTTGTGATGACACCGAGGGTGGCATGGGTGTGCCAGCCAGAGGGTGGCATGGGTGAACCAGAGTGCCAGTGTTGACAGAGGATGTCAGTGCTTTGCTTTGCCCCAATAATGTACACTGGTGAACTAGAGGGTGATGTGATGACACAGAGGGTGACATGGGTGAGCCAGAGGGTGGCATGGGTGACCAAAGAGAGTGCCAGTGGTGACAGAGGGTGGCAGTGATGAAGAAAGCTTAGCAAACAGGCTGGGCACGTAGAAACAACAAGTTCGCAAAACTGGCGACCCGACAAGTAAGTTCGCAATTTGTGAAATTGTACAAAACCCTCGCGAACTTGCAGAAACCTGTGCGAACACACACACCCCCCAAAAATCCGCAAATCCGCGAGAATTCGCGGATTTCGCGTATTTTCGCAATCCGCAAATACGCAAATCCGCAAATTCGCGGATTGCGAATCCGCAAAATCCGCCCATGCTTAGTCCTGGGTCATCGGTTTTCATCATAAAATTGATTTTTTTTTTACTCTACCAAAAATGATTCAAAATGTCATTTGGATCGGGCCTCATGTTGAATAACCACTTTTTAAACCCTCACAGTGACCAAAATTGCCATTTTTACAGAGTTTTTGCTTACTCAAAACCTTCAATTTTGACCAATTTCAGGCACAGAAATGACTTTAAACACTCATATTTTAGTTGAAAAAGTAATGATTCATATCCAACAGTAATTTAAAGTCAAAAGATTAAATGTTAAAATTTCATCAATATTGACAATTTTTTGTACGTTCGACTGGTCCGGGGTCATTGTTTTTCATCATAAAATTGATTTTTTGGACTCTACCAAAAATGATTCAAAATGTCATTTGGATCGGGCCTCATGTTGAATAACCACTTTTTAAACCCTCACAGTTACCAAAATTGTCATTTTTACAGAGTTTTGCTTACTCAGAAGCTTCAATTTTGACCAATTTCAGGCACAGAAATCACTTTAAACACACTTATTTTAGTTGAAAAAGTAATAATTCACATCCAACAGTAATTTAAAGTCAAAATATTAAATGTTAAAATTTCATCAATATTGACCATTTTTTTGAACGTTCGACTGGTCCTGGATCATCGTTTTTCATCATAAAATTGATTTTTTTTTTACTCTACCAAAAATGATTCAAAATGTAATTTGGATCGGGCCTCATGTTGAATAACCACTTTTTAAACCCTCACAGTGACCAAAATTGCCATTTTTACAGAGTTTTGCTTACTCAGAAGCTTCGATTTTGACCAATTTCAGGCACAGAAATGACTTTAAACACTCATATTTTAGTTGCAAAAGTAATAATTCACATCCAACAGTAATTTAAAGTCAAAAGATTAAATGTTAAAATGTCATCAATATTGACAATTTTTTGTACGTTCGACTGGTCCGGTGTCATCGTTTTTCATCATAAAATTGATTTTCTGGACTCTACCAAAAATGATTCAAAATGTCATTTGGATCGGGCCTCATGTTGAATAACCACTTTTTAAACCCTCACAGTTACCAAAATTGTCATTTTTACAGAGTTTTGCTTACTCAGAAGCTTCAATTTTGGCCAATTTCAGGCACAGAAATCACTTTAAACACACTTATTTTAGTTGAAAAAGTAATAATTCACGTCCAACAGTCATTTAAAGTCAAAAGATTAAATGTTAAAATTTCATCAATATTGACCATTTTTTTGAACGTTCGACTGGTCCGGGGTCATCGTTTTTCATCATAAAATTGATTTTTTGGACTCTACCAAAAATAATTCAAAATGTCATTTGGATCGGGCCTCATGTTGAATAACCACATTTTAAACCCTCACAGTGACCCAAATTGTCATTTTTACAGAGTTTTTGCTTACTCAAAACCTTCAATTTTGACCAATTTCAGGCACAGAAATGACTTTAAACACTCATATTTTAGTTGAAAAAGTAATAATTCACATCCAACAGTAATTTAAAGTCAAAAGATTAAATGTTAAAATTTCATCAATATTGACCATGTTTTTTGAACGTTCGACTGGTCCTGGGTCATCGTTTTTCATCATAAAATGGTTTTTTTTTTACTCTACCAAAAATGATTCAAATGTCATTTGGATCGGGCCTCATGTTGAATAACCACTTTTTAAACCCTCACAGTGACCAAAATTGCCATTTTTACAGAGTTTTGCTTACTCAGAAGCTTCAATTTTGACCAATTTCATGCACAGAAATGACTTTAAACACTCATATTTTAGTTGAAAAAGTAATGATTCACATCCAACAGTAATTTAAAGTCAAAAGATTAAATGTTAAAATTTCATCAATATTGACAATTTTTTGTACGTTCGACTGGTCCGGGGTCATCGTTTTTCATCATAAAATTGATTTTTTGGACGCTACCAAAAATGATTCAAAATGTCATTTGGATCGGGCCTCATGTTGAATAACCACTTTTTAAACCCTCACAGTTACCAAAATTGTTATTTTTACAGAGTTTTGCTTACTCAGAAGCTTCAATTTTGACCAATTTCAGGCACAGAAATCACTTTAAACACACTTATTTTAGTTGAAAAAGTAATAATTCACATCCAACAGTAATTTAAAGTCAAAAGATTAAATGTTAAAATTTCATCAATATTGACAATTTTTTGTACGTTCGACTGGTCCGGGGTCATAGTTTTTCATCATAAAATTGATTTTTTGGACTCTACCAAAAATGATTCAAAATGTCATTTGGATCGGGCCTCATGTTGAATAACCACTTTTTAAACCCTCACAGTTACCAAAATTGTCATTTTTACAGAGTTTTGCTTACTCAGAAGCTTCAATTTTGACCAATTTCAGGCACAGAAATCACTTTAAACACACTTATTTTAGTTGAAAAAGTAATAATTCCCGTACAACAGTCATTTAAAGTCAAAAGATTAAATGTTAAAATTTCATCAATATTGACCATTTTTTTGAACGTTCGACTGGTCCGGGGTCATCGTTTTTCATCATAAAATTGATTTTTTGGACACTACCAAAAATAATTCAAAATGTCATTTGGATCGGGCCTCATGTTTAATAACCACTTTTTAAACCCTCACAGTGACCAAAATTGTCATTTTTACAGAGTTTTTGCTTACTCAAAACCTTAAATTTTGACCAATTTCAGGCACAGAAATGACTTTAAACACTCATATTTTAGTTGAAAAAGTAATAACTCACATCCAACAGTAATTTAAATTCAAAAGATTAAATGTTAAAATTTCATCAATATTGACCATTTTTTTGAACGTTCGACTGGTCCTGGGTCATCGTTTTTCATCATACATTTTTTTTTTTTTTACTCTACCAAAAATGATTCAAAATGTCATTTGGATCGGGCCTCATGTTGAATAACAACTTTTTAAACCCTCACAGTTACCAAAATTGTCATTTTTACAGAGTTTTGCTTACTCAAAAGCTTCAATTTTGACCAATTTCAGGCACATAAATCAATTTAAACACACTTATTTCAGTTGAACAAGTAATAATTCACGTCCAACAGTCATTTAAAGTCAAAAGATTACATGTTAAAATTTCATCAATATTGACCATTTTTTTGAACGTTCGACTGGTCCTGGGTCATCGTTTTTCATCATAAAATTGTTTTTTTTTTTTACTCTACCAAAAATGATTCAAAATGTCATTTGGATCGGGCCTCATGTTGAATAACCACTTTTTAAACCCTCACAGTGACCAAAATTGCCATTTTTACAGAGTTTTGCTTACTCAGAAGATTCAATTTTGACCAATTTCAGGCACAGAAATGACTTTAAACACTCATATTTTAGTTGAAAAAGTAATAATTCACATCCAACAGTAATTTAAAGTCAAAAGATTAAATGTTAAAATTTCATCAATATTGACAATTTTTTGTACGTTTGACTGGTCCGGGGTCATCGTTTTTCATCATAAAATAGATTTTTTGGACTCTACCAAAAATGATTCAAAATGTCATTTGGATCGGGCCTCATGTTGAATAACCACTTTTTAAACCCTCACAGTTACCAAAATTGTCATTTTTACAGAGTTTTGCTTACTCAGAAGCTTCAATTTGGACCAATATCAGGCACAGAAAGCACTTTAAACACACTTATTTTAGTTGAAAAAGTAATAATTCACGTCCAACAGTAATTTAAAGTCAAAAGATTAAATGTTAAAATTTCATCAATATTGACCATTTTTTTGAACGTTCAACTGGTCCTGGGTCATCGTTTTTCATCATAAAATTGATTTTTTTTTTACTCTACCAAAAATGATTCAAAATGTCATTTGGATCGGGCCTCATGTTGAATAACCACTTTTTAAACCCTCACAGTGACCAAAATTGCCATTTTTACAGAGTTTTGCTTACTCAGAAGCTTCAATTTTGACCAATTTCAGGCACAGAAATGACTTTAAACACTCATATTTTAGTTGCAAAAGTAATAATTCACATCCAACAGTAATTTAAAGTCAAAAGATTAAATGTTAAAATTTCATCAATATTGACAATTTTTTGTACGTTCGACTGGTCCGGGGTCATCGTTTTTCAACATAAAATTGATTTTTTGGACTCTACCAAAAATGATTCAAAATGTCATTTGGATCGGGCCTCATGTTGAATAACCACTTTTTAAACCCTCACAGTTACCAAAATTGTCATTTTATCAGAGTTTTGCTTACTCAGAAGCTTCAATTTTGACCAATTTCAGGCACAGAAATCACCTTAAACACACTTATTTTAGTTGAAAAAGTAATAATTCACATCCAACAGTAATTTAAAGTCAAAATATTAAATGTTAAAATTTCATCAATATTGACCATTTTTTTGAACGTTCGACTGGTCCTGGATCATCGTTTTTCATCATAAAATTGATTTTTTTTTTACTCTACCAAAAATGATTCAAAATGTTATTTGGATCGGGCCTCATGTTGAATAACCACTTTTTAAACCCTCACAGTGACCAAAATTGCCATTTTTACAGAGTTTTGCTTACACAGAAGCTTCAATTTTGACCAATTTCAGGCACAGAAATGACTTTAAACACTCATATTTTAGTTGAAAAAGTAATAATTCACATCCAACAGTAATTTAAAGTCAAAAGATTAAATGTTAAAATTTCATCAATATTGACAATTTTTTGTACGTTCGACTGGTCCGGGGTCATCGTTTTTCATCATAAAATTGATTTTTTGGACTCTACCAAAAATGATTCAAAATGTCATTTGGATCGGGCCTCATGTTGAATAACCACTTTTTAAACCCTCACAGTTACCAAAATTGTCATTTTTACAGTGTTTTGCTGTAACTGTCGACTGGTCCGGGGTCATCGTTTTTCATCATAAAATTGATTTTTTTGGACTCTACCCAAAATTTTTCCAAATGTCATTTGGATCGGGCCTCCTGTTGAATAACCACTTTTTAAACCCGCACAGTGACCAAAATTGCCATTTTTACAGAGTTTTGCTTACACAGAAGCTTCAATTTTGACCAATTTCAGGCACAGAAATGACTTTAAACACACTTATTTTAGTTGAAAAAGTAATAATTCACATCCAACAGTAATTTAAAGTCAAAAGATTAAATGTTAAATTTCATCAATATTGACAATTTTTTGTACGTTCGACTGGTCCGGGGTCATCGTTTTTCATCATAAAATTGATTTTTTGGGACTCTATCAAAAATGATTCCAAATTTCATTTGGATCGGGCCTCATGTTGAATAACCACTTTTTAAACCCTCACAGTTACCAAAATTGTCATTTTTACAGAGTTTTGCTTACTCAGAAGCTTCAATTTTGACCAATTTCAGGCACAGAAATCACTTTAAACACACTTATGTTAGTTGAAAAAGTAATAATTCACGTCCAACAGTCATTTAAAGTCAAAAGATTAAATGTTAAATTTCATCAATATTGACCACTTTTTGGAACGTTCGACTTGACCGGGGTCATTGTTTTTCATCATAAAATAGATTTTTTTGGACTCTACCAAAAATGATTCCAAATGTCATTTAGATCGGGCCTCATGTTGAATAACCACTTTTTAAACCCTCACAGTTACCAAAATTGTCATTTTTACAGAGTTTTGCTTACTCAGAAGCTTCAATTTTGACCAATTTCAGGCACAGAAATCACTTTAAACACACTTATGTTAGTTGAAAAAGTAATAATTCACATCCAACAGTAATTTAAAGTCAAAAGATTAAATGTTAAAATTTCATCAATATTTTTATTTATTTATTTATTTTACATTTTATAATTTTTTAAACATTTTGAAAACATTTTTAAATAATTTTAAAATTTTAAAAAAATATGTAATCATTTTTTAGATTTTTTAAAAATATTTTAAATTTTTTATCTTTTTTTTATTGTTTTTATTTATTTATTTTTTTATTATAATTTTTTTTTCTTTTTTTTTCTTTCCACTTTTGTTAGTTGAAAAAGTAATAATTCACATCCAACAGTCATTTAAAGTCAAAAGATTGAATGTTAAAATTTCATCAATATTGACCACTTTTTTGAACGTTCGACTGGTCCGGGGTTTTCGTTTTTCATCATAAAATTGATTTTTGGGACTCTACGAAAATAATTCAAAATGTCATTTGGATCGGGCCTCATGTTGAATAACCACTTTTTAAACCCTCACAGTGACCAAAATTGCCATTTTTACAGAGATTTTGCTTAGTCAAAAGCTTCAATTTTGACCAATTTCAGGCACAGAAATGACTTTAAACCAACTTATTTTAGTTGAAAAAGTAATAATTCACATCCAACAGTAATTTAAAGTCAAAAGATTAAATGTTAAAATTTCATCAATATTAACAATTTTTTATACGTTCGACTGGTCCGGGGTCATTGTTTTTCATCATAAAATAGATTTTTTGGACTCTACCAAAAATAATTCAAAATGTCATTTGGATCGGGCCTCATGTTGAATAACCACTTTTTAAACCCTCAGTTACCAAAATTGTCATTTTTACAGAGTTTTGCTTACTCAGAAGCTTCACTTTTGACCAATTTCAGGCACAGAAATCACTTTAAACACACTTATTTTAGTTGAAAAAGTAATAATTCACATACAACAGTCATTTAAAGTCAAAAGATTAAATGTGAAAATGTCATCAATATTGACAATTTTTTGTACGTTCGACTGGTCCGGGGTCATCACTTTTGATCATAAAATTGATTTTTTGGACACTACCAAAAATAATTCAAAATGTCATTTGGATCGGGCTCATGTTTAATAACCACTTTTTAAACCCTCACAGTGACCAAAATTGTCATTTTTACAGAGTTTTTGCTTACTCAAAACCTTCAATTTTGACCAATTTCAGGCACAGAAATGACTTTAAACACTCATATTTTAGTTGAAAAAGTAATAATTCACATCCAACAGTAATTTAAAGTCAAAAGATTAAATGTTAAAATTTCATCAATATTGACAATTTTTTGTACGTTCGACTGGTCCGGGGTCATCGTTTTTCATCATAAAATTGATTTTTTGGAACCTACCAAAAATGATTCAAAATGTCGTTTGGATCGGGCCTCATGTTGAAATACCACTTTTTAAACCCTCACAGTTACCAAAATTGTCATTTTTACAGAGTTTTGCTTACTCAAAAGCTTCAATTTTGACCAATTTCAGGCACATAAATCAATTTAAACACACTTATTTCAGTTGAACAAGTAATAATTCACGTCCAACAGTCATTTAAAGTCAAAAGATTAAATGTTAAAATTTCATCAATATTGACCATTTTTTTGAACGTTCGACTGGTCCTGGGTCATCGTTTTTCATCATAAAATTGATTTTTTTTTTACTCTACCAAAAATGATTCAAAATGTCATTTGGATCGGGCCTCATGTTGAATAACCACTTTTTAAACCCTCACAGTGACCAAAATTGCCATTTTTACAGAGTTTTGCTTACTCAGAAGATTCAATTTTGACCAATTTCAGGCACAGAAATGACTTTAAACACTCATATTTTAGTTGAAAAAGTAATAATTCACATCCAACAGTAATTTAAAGTCAAAAGATTAAATGTTAAAATTTCATCAATATTGACAATTTTTTGTACGTTTGACTGGTCCGGGGTCATCGTTTTTCATCATAAAATAGATTTTTTGGACTCTACCAAAAATGATTCAAAATGTCATTTGGATCGGGCCTCATGTTGAATAACCACTTTTTAAACCCTCACAGTTACCAAAATTGTCATTTTTACAGTGTTTTGCTGTAACTGTCGACTGGTCCGGGGTCATCGTTTTTCATCATAAAATTGATTTTTTTTTCACTCTACCAAAAATGATTCAAAATGTCATTTGGATCGGGCCTCATGTTGAATAACCACTTTTTAAACCCTCACAGTGACCAAAATTGCCATTTTTACAGAGTTTTGCTTACTCAGAAGATTCAATTTTGACCAATTTCAGGCACAGAAATGACTTTAAACACTCATATTTTAGTTGAAAAAGTAATAATTCACATCCAACAGTAATTTAAAGTCAAAAGATTAAATGTTAAAATTTCATCAATATTGACAATTTTTTGTACGTTTGACTGGTCCGGGGTCATCGTTTTTCATCATAAAATAGATTTTTTGGACTCTACCAAAAATGATTCAAAATGTCATTTGGATCGGGCCTCATGTTGAATAACCACTTTTTAAACCCTCACAGTTACCAAAATTGTCATTTTTACAGAGTTTTGCTTACTCAGAAGCTTCAATTTGGACCAATTTCAGGCACAGAAAGCACTTTAAACACACTTATTTTAGTTGAAAAAGTAATAATTCACGTCCAACAGTCATTTAAAGTCAAAAGATTAAATGTTAAAATTTCATCAATATTGACAATTTTTTTGAACGTTCAACTGGTCCTGGGTCATCGTTTTTCATCATAAAATTGATTTTTTTTTTACTCTACCAAAAATGATTCAAAATGTCATTTGGATCGGGCCTCATGTTGAATAACCACTTTTTAAACCCTCACAGTGACCAAAATTGCCATTTTTACAGAGTTTTGCTTACTCAGAAGCTTCAATTTTGACCAATTTCAGGCACAGAAATGACTTTAAACACTCATATTTTAGTTGAAAAAGTAATAATTCACATCCAACAGTAATTTAAAGTCAAAAGATTAATTGTTAAAATTTCATCAATATTGACAATTTTTTGTACTTTCGACTGGTCCGGGGTCATCGTTTTTCATCATAAAATTGATTTTTTGGAACCTACCAAAAATGATTCAAAATGTCGTTTGGATCGGGCCTCATGTTGAAATACCACTTTTTAAACCCTCACAGTTACCAACATTGTCATTTTTACAGAGTTTTGCTTACTCAAAAGCTTCAATTTTGACCAATTTCAGGCACATAAATCAATGTAAACACACTTATTTCAGTTGAACAAGTAATAATTCACGTCCAACAGTCATTTAAAGTCAAAAGATTAAATGTTAAAATTTCATCAATATTGACCATTTTTTTGAACGTTCGACTGGTCCTGGGTCATCGTTTTTCATCATAAAATTGATTTTTTTTTTACTCTACCAAAAATGATTCAAAATGTCATTTGGATCGGGCCTCATGTTGAATAACCACTTTTTAAACCCTCACAGTGACCAAAATTGCCATTTTTACAGAGTTTTGCTTACTCAGAAGATTCAATTTTGACCAATTTCAGGCACAGAAATGACTTTAAACACTCATATTTTAGTTGAAAAAGTAATAATTCACATCCAACAGTAATTTAAAGTCAAAAGATTAAATGTTAAAATTTCATCAATATTGACAATTTTTTGTACGTTTGACTGGTCCGGGGTCATCGTTTTTCATCATAAAATAGATTTTTTGGACTCTACCAAAAATGATTCAAAATGTCATTTGGATCGGGCCTCATGTTGAATAACCACTTTTTAAACCCTCACAGTTACCAAAATTGTCATTTTTACAGAGTTTTGCTTACTCAGAAGCTTCAATTTGGACCAATTTCAGGCACAGAAAGCACTTTAAACACACTTATTTTAGTTGAAAAAGTAATAATTCACGTCCAACAGTCATTTAAAGTCAAAAGATTAAATGTTAAAATTTCATCAATATTGACAATTTTTTTGAACGTTCAACTGGTCCTGGGTCATCGTTTTTCATCATAAAATTGATTTTTTTTTTACTCTACCAAAAATGATTCAAAATGTCATTTGGATCGGGCCTCATGTTGAATAACCACTTTTTAAACCCTCACAGTGACCAAAATTGCCATTTTTACAGAGTTTTGCTTACTCAGAAGCTTCAATTTTGAATAAATTTAAGGCACAGAAATGACTTTAAACACTCATATTTTAGTTGAAAAAGTAATAATTCACATCCAACAGTAATTTAAAGTCAAAAGATTAAATGTTAAAATTTCATCAATATTGACAATTTTTTGTACGTTCGACTGGTCCGGGGTCATCGTTTTTCATCATAAAATTGATTTTTTGGACTCTACCAAAAATGATTCAAAATGTCATTTGGATCGGGCCTCATGTTGAATAACCACTTTTTAAACCCTCACAGTGACCAAAATTGTCATTTTTACAGAGTTTTTGCTTACTCAAAACCTTCAATTTTTACCAATTTCAGGCACAGAAATGACTTTAAACACTCATATTTTAGTTGAAAAAGTAATAATTCACATCCAACAGTAATTTAAAGTCAAAAGATTAAATGTTAAAATGTCATCAATATTGACAATTTTTTTGAACGTTCAACTGGTCCTGGGTCATCGTTTTTCATCATAAAATTGTTTTTTTTTTTACTCTACCAAAAATGATTCAAAATGTCATTTGGATCGGGCCTCATGTTGAATAACCACTTTTTAAACCCTCACAGTGACCAAAATTGTCATTTTTACAGGGTTTTGCTTACTCAGAAGCTTCAATTTTGACCAATTTCAGGCACAGAAATGACTTTAAACACTCATATTTTAGTTGAAAAAGTAATAATTCACATCCAACAGTAATTTAAAGTCAAAAGATTAAATGTTAAAATTTCATCAATATTGACAATTTTTTGTACGTTTGACTGGTCCGGGGTCATCGTTTTTCATCATAAAATAGATTTTTTGGACTCTACCAAAAATGATTCAAAATGTCATTTGGATCGGGCCTCATGTTGAATAACCACTTTTTAAACCCTCACAGTTACCAAAATTGTCATTTTTACAGAGTTTTGCTTACTCAGAAGCTTCAATTTGGACCAATTTCAGGCACAGAAAGCACTTTAAACACACTTATTTTAGTTGAAAAAGTAATAATTCACGTCCAACAGTCATTTAAAGTCAAAAGATTAAATGTTAAAATTTCATCAATATTGACCATTTTTTTGAACGTTCAACTGGTCCTGGGTCATCGTTTTTCATCATAAAATTGATTTTTTTTTTACTCTACCAAAAATGATTCAAAATGTCATTTGGATCGGGCCTCATGTTGAATAACCACTTTTTAAACCCTCACAGTGACCAAAATTGCCATTTTTACAGAGTTTTGCTTACTCAGAAGCTTCAATTTTGAATAAATTTAAGGCACAGAAATGACTTTAAACACTCATATTTTAGTTGAAAAAGTAATAATTCACATCCAACAGTAATTTAAAGTCAAAAGATTAAATGTTAAAATTTCATCAATATTGACAATTTTTTGTACGTTCGACTGGTCCGGGGTCATCGTTTTTCATCATAAAATTGATTTTTTGGACTCTACCAAAAATGATTCAAAATGTCATTTGGATCGGGCCTCATGTTGAATAACCACTTTTTAAACCCTCACAGTGACCAAAATTGTCATTTTTACAGAGTTTTTGCTTACTCAAAACCTTCAATTTTTACCAATTTCAGGCACAGAAATGACTTTAAACACTCATATTTTAGTTGAAAAAGTAATAATTCACATCCAACAGTAATTTAAAGTCAAAAGATTAAATGTTAAAATGTCATCAATATTGACAATTTTTTTGAACGTTCAACTGGTCCTGGGTCATCGTTTTTCATCATAAAATTGTTTTTTTTTTTACTCTACCAAAAATGATTCAAAATGTCATTTGGATCGGGCCTCATGTTGAATAACCACTTTTTAAACCCTCACAGTGACCAAAATTGTCATTTTTACAGGGTTTTGCTTACTCAGAAGCTTCAATTTTGACCAATTTCAGGCACAGAAATGACTTTAAACACTCATATTTTAGTTGAAAAAGTAATAATTCACATCCAACAGTAATTTAAAGTCAAAAGATTAAATGTTAAAATTTCATCAATATTGACAATTTTTTGTACGTTTGACTGGTCCGGGGTCATAGTTTTTCATCATAAAATTGATTTTTTGGACTCTACCAAAAATGATTCAAAATGTCATTTGGATCGGGCCTCATGTTGAATAACCACTTTTTAAACCCTCACAGTTACCAAAATTGTCATTTTTACAGAGTTTTGCTTACTCAGAAGCTTCAATTTGGACCAATTTCAGGCACAGAAAGCACTTTAAACACACTTATTTTAGTTGAAAAAGTAATAATTCACGTCCAACAGTCATTTCAAGTCAAAAGATTAAATGTTAAAATTTCATCAATATTGACCATTTTTTTGAACGTTCAACTGGTCCTGGGTCATCGTTTTTCATCATAAAATTGATTTTTTTTTTACTCTACCAAAAATGATTCAAAATGTCATTTGGATCGGGCCTCATGTTGAATAACCACTTTTTAAACCCTCACAGTGACCAAAATTGCCATTTTTACAGAGTTTTGCTTACTCAGAAGCTTCAATTTTGACCAATTTCAGGCACAGAAATGACTTTAAACACTCATATTTTAGTTGAAAAAGTAATAATTCACATCCAACAGTAATTTAAAGTCAAAAGATTAAATGTTAAAATTTCATCAATATTGACAATTTTTTGTACGTTCGACTGGTCCGGGGTCATCGTTTTTCATCATAAAATTGATTTTTTGGAACCTACCAAAAATGATTCAAAATGTCGTTTGGATCGGGCCTCATGTTGAAATACCACTTTTTAAACCCTCACAGTTACCAAAATTGTCATTTTTACAGAGTTTTGCTTACTCAAAAGCTTCAATTTTGACCAATTTCAGGCACATAAATCAATTTAAACACACTTATTTCAGTTGAACAAGTAATAATTCACGTCCAACAGTCATTTAAAGTCAAAAGATTAAATGTTAAAATTTCATCAATATTGACCATTTTTTTGAACGTTCGACTGGTCCTGGGTCATCGTTTTTCATCATAAAATTGATTTTTTTTTACTCTACCAAAAATGATTCAAAATGTCATTTGGATCGGGCCTCATGTTGAATAACCACTTTTTAAACCCTCACAGTGACCAAAATTGCCATTTTTACAGAGTTTTGCTTACTCAGAAGATTCAATTTTGACCAATTTCAGGCACAGAAATGACTTTAAACACTCATATTTTAGTTGAAAAAGTAATAATTCACATCCAACAGTAATTTAAAGTCAAAAGATTAAATGTTAAAATTTCATCAATATTGACAATTTTTTGTACGTTTGACTGGTCCGGGGTCATCGTTTTTCATCATAAAATAGATTTTTTGGACTCTACCAAAAATGATTCAAAATGTCATTTGGATCGGGCCTCATGTTGAATAACCACTTTTTAAACCCTCACAGTTACCAAAATTGTCATTTTTACAGAGTTTTGCTTACTCAGAAGCTTCAATTTTGACCAATTTCAGGCACAGAAATCACTTTAAACACACTTATTTTAGTTGAAAAAGTAATAATTCACATCCAACAGTAATTTGAAGTCAAAAGATTAAATGTTAAAATTTCATCAATATTGACAATTTTTTGTACGTTCGACTGGTCCGGGGTCATCGTTTTTCATCAGAAAATTGATTTTTTGGACTCTACCAAAAATGATTCAAAATGTCATTTGGATCGGGCCTCATGTTGAATAACCACTTTTTAAACCCTCACATTTACCAAAATTGTCATTTTTACAGAGTTTTGATTACTCAGAAGCTTCAATTTTGACCAATTTCAGGCACAGAAATAACTTTAAACACACTTATTTTAGTTGAAAAAGTAATAATTCACGTCCAACAGTCATTTAAAGTCAAAAGATTAAATGTTAAAATTTCATCAATATTGACCATTTTTTTGTACGTTCGACTGGTCCGGGGTTATCGTTTTTCATCATAAAATAGATTTTTTGGACTCTACCAAAAATGATTCAAAATGTCATTTGGATCGGGCCTCATGTTGAATAACCACTTTTTAAACCCTCACAGTTACCAAAATTGTCATTTTTACAGAGTTTTGCTTACTCAGAAGCTTCAATTTTGACCAATTTCAGGCACAGAAATCACTTAGTGAAGTAGTGTGGCTCACTGGTTAGAGGCGGCAGACCCGAGAGCAGAGGACGGCCCGGGACCAGGGTTCGATTCCTGGCGCGGCAGGTTTCTGGACCAGGGTCAGCGGACTCGATAATTCTCTCGCCTCGGTGCCCACTCTGATCAGCGATCACACTCGGCAACTCTGGGCATTAGCTTGCCTCATCTTCACTAACGGCCCCACCAGACCGCCGGGGATGCCTGGTCTCACCCTGGAGATACCCATTAAGGGACCATCTCCCAGGGAAGCCAGGAAGGGTTTCGCAGCGGTCGAAGCGCCTTGGGACCCTACGGGTAAGTAGTGCGCTATATAAATGCCTATACATTTACATTTACATACACTTTAAACACACTTATTTTAGTTGAAAAAGTAAAAATTCACGTACAACAGTCATTTAAAGTCAAAAGATTAAATGTTAAAATTTCATCAATATTGACCATTTTTTTGAACGTTCGACTGGTCCGGGGTCATCGTTTTTCATCATAAAATTGATTTTTTGGACACTACCAAAAATAATTCAAAATGTCATTTGGATCGGGCCTCATGTTTAATAACCACTTTTTAAACCCTCACAGTGACCAAAATTGTCATTTTTACAGAGTTTTTGCTTACTCAAAACCTTAAATTTTGACCAATTTCAGGCACAGAAATGACTTTAAACACTCATATATTAGTTGAAAAAGTAATAACTCACATCCAACAGTAATGCAAATTCAAAAGATTAAATGTTAAAATTTCATCAATATTGACATTTTTTTGAACGTTCGACTGGTCCTGGGTCATCGTTTTTCATCATAAAATTGATTTTTTTTTTACTCTACCAAAAATGATTCAAAATGTCATTTGGATCGGGCCTCATGTTGAATAACCACTTTTTAAACCCTCACAGTGACCAAAATTGCAATTTTTACAGAGTTTTGCTTACTCAGAAGCTTCAATTTTGACCAATTTCAGGCACAGAAATGACTTTAAACACTCATATTTTAGTTGAAAAAGTAATAATTCACATCCAACAGTAATTTAAAGTCAAAAGATTAAATGTTAAAATTTCATCAATATTGACAATTTTTTGTACGTTCGACTGGTCCGGGGTCATCGTTTTTCATCATAAAATTTATTTTTTGGAACCTACCAAAAATGATTCAAAATGTCGTTTGGATCGGGCCTCATGTTGAAATACCACTTTTTAAACCCTCACAGTTACCAAAATTGTCATTTTTACAGAGTTTTGCTTACTCAAAAGCTTCAATTTTGACCAATTTCAGGCACATAAATCAATTTAAACACACTTATTTCAGTTGAACAAGTAATAATTCACGTCCAACAGTCATTTAAAGTCAAAAGATTAAATGTTAAAATTTCATCAATATTGACCATTTTTTTGAACGTTCGACTGGTCCTGGGTCATCGTTTTTCATCATAAAATTGATTTTTTTTTTACTCTACCAAAAATGATTCAAAATGTCATTTGGATCGGGCCTCATGTTGAATAACCACTTTTTAAACCCTCACAGTGACCAAAATTGCCATTTTTACAGAGTTTTGCTTACTCAGAAGATTCAATTTTGACCAATTTCAGGCACAGAAATGACTTTAAACACTCATATTTTAGTTGAAAAAGTAATAATTCACATCCAACAGTAATTTAAAGTCAAAAGATTAAATGTTAAAATTTAATCAATATTGACAATTTTTTGTACGTTTGACTGGTCCGGGGTCATCGTTTTTCATCATAAAATAGATTTTTTGGACTCTACCAAAAATGATTCAAAATGTCATTTGGATCGGGCCTCATGTTGAATAACCACTTTTTAAACCCTCACAGTTACCAAAATTGTCATTTTTACAGAGTTTTGCTTACTCAGAAGCTTCAATTTGGACCAATTTCAGGCACAGAAAGCACTTTAAACACACTTATTTTAGTTGAAAAAGTAATAATTCACGTCCAACAGTCATTTAAAGTCAAAAGATTAAATGTTAAAATTTCATCAATATTGACCATTTTTTTGAACGTTCAACTGGTCCTGGGTCATCGTTTTTCATCATAAAATTGATTTTTTTTTTACTCTACCAAAAATGATTCAAAATGTCATTTGGATCGGGCCTCATGTTGAATAACCACTTTTTAAACCCTCACAGTGACCAAAATTGCCATTTTTACAGAGTTTTGCTTACTCAGAAGCTTCAATTTTGACCAATTTCAGGCACAGAAATGACTTTAAACACTCATATTTTAGTTGCAAAAGTAATAATTCACATCCAACAGTAATTTAAAGTCAAAAGATTAAATGTTAAAATTTCATCAATATTGACAATTTTTTGTACGTTCGACTGGTCCGGTGTCATCGTTTTTCATCATAAAATTGATTTTTTGGACTCTACCAAAAATGATTCAAAATGTCATTTGGATCGGGCCTCATGTTAAATACCCACTTTTTAAACCCTCACAGTGACCAAAATTGCCATTTTTACAGAGTTTTGCTTACTCAGAAGCTTCAATTTTGAATAAATTTAAGGCACAGAAATGACTTTAAACACTCATATTTTAGTTGAAAAAGTAATAATTCACATCCAACAGTAATTTAAAGTCAAAAGATTAAATGTTAAAATTTCATCAATATTGACAATTTTTTGTACGTTCGACTGGTCCGGGGTCATCGTTTTTCATCATAAAATTGATTTTTTGGACTCTACCAAAAATGATTCAAAATGTCATTTGGATCGGGCCTCATGTTGAATAACCACTTTTTAAACCCTCACAGTGACCAAAATTGTCATTTTTACAGAGTTTTTGCTTACTCAAAACCTTCAATTTTTACCAATTTCAGGCACAGAAATGACTTTAAACACTCATATTTTAGTTGAAAAAGTAATAATTCACATCCAACAGTAATTTAAAGTCAAAAGATTAAATGTTAAAATTTCATCAATATTGACCATTTTTTTGAACGTTCAACTGGTCCTGGGTCATCGTTTTTCATCATAAAATTGTTTTTTTTTTTTACTCTACCAAAAATGATTCAAAATGTCATTTGGATCGGGCCTCATGTTGAATAACCACTTTTTAAACCCTCACAGTGACCAAAATTGTCATTTTTACAGGGTTTTGCTTACTCAGAAGCTTCAATTTTGACCAATTTCAGGCACAGAAATGACTTTAAACACTCATATTTTAGTTGAAAAAGTAATAATTCACATCCAACAGTAATTTAAAGTCAAAAGATTAAATGTTAAAATTTCATCAATATTGACAATTTTTTGTACGTTGACTGGTCCGGGGTCATAGTTTTTCATCATAAAATTGATTTTTTGGACTCTACCAAAGATGATTCAAAATGTCATTTGGATCGGGCCTCATGTTGAATAACCACTTTTTAAACCCTCACAGTTACCAAAATTGTCATTTTTACAGAGTTTTGCTTACTCAGAAGCTTCAATTTGGACCAATTTCAGGCACAGAAAGCACTTTAAACACACTTATTTTAGTTGAAAAAGTAATAATTCACGTCCAACAGTCATTTAAAGTCAAAAGATTAAATGTTAAAATTTCATCAATATTGACCATTTTTTTGAACGTTCAACTGGTCCTGGGTCATCGTTTTTCATCATAAAATTGATTTTTTTTTTACTCTACCAAAAATGATTCAAAATGTCATTTGGATCGGGCCTCATGTTGAATAACCACTTTTTAAACCCTCACAGTGACCAAAATTGCCATTTTTACAGAGTTTTGCTTACTCAGAAGCTTCAATTTTGACCAATTTCAGGCACAGAAATGACTTTAAACACTCATATTTTAGTTGAAAAAGTAATAATTCACATCCAACAGTAATTTAAAGTCAAAAGATTAAATGTTAAAATGTCATCAATATTGACAATTTTTTGTACGTTCGACTGGTCCGGGGTCATCGTTTTTCATCATAAAATTGATTTTTTGGAACCTACCAAAAATGATTCAAAATGTCGTTTGGATCGGGCCTCATGTTGAAATACCACTTTTTAAACCCTCACAGTTACCAACATTGTCATTTTTACAGAGTTTTGCTTACTCAAAAGCTTCAATTTTGACCAATTTCAGGCACATAAATCAATTTAAACACACTTATTTCAGTTGAACAAGTAATAATTCACGTCCAACAGTCATTTAAAGTCAAAAGATTAAATGTTAAAATTTCATCAATATTGACCATTTTTTTGAACGTTCGACTGGTCCTGGGTCATCGTTTTTCATCATAAAATTGATTTTTTTTTTACTCTACCAAAAATGATTCAAAATGTCATTTGGATCGGGCCTCATGTTGAATAACCACTTTTTAAACCCTCACAGTGACCAAAATTGCCATTTTTACAGAGTTTTGCTTACTCAGAAGATTCAATTTTGACCAATTTCAGGCACAGAAATGACTTTAAACACTCATATTTTAGTTGAAAAAGTAATAATTCACATCCAACAGTAATTTAAAGTCAAAAGATTAAATGTTAAAATTTCATCAATATTGACAATTTTTTGTACGTTTGACTGGTCCGGGGTCATCGTTTTTCATCATAAAATAGATTTTTTGGACTCTACCAAAAATGATTCAAAATGTCATTTGGATCGGGCCTCATGTTGAATAACCACTTTTTAAACCCTCACAGTTACCAAAATTGTCATTTTTACAGAGTTTTGCTTACTCAGAAGCTTCAATTTGGACCAATTTCAGGCACAGAAAGCACTTTAAACACACTTATTTTAGTTGAAAAAGTAATAATTCACGTCCAACAGTCATTTAAAGTCAAAAGATTAAATGTTAAAATTTCATCAATATTGACCATTTTTTTGAATGTTCGACTGGTCCGGGGTCATCGTTTTTCATCATAAAATTGATTTTTTGGACACTACCAAAAATAATTCAAAATGTCATTTGGATCGGGCCTCATGTTTAATAACCACTTTTTAAACCCTCACAGTGACCAAAATTGTCATTTTTACAGAGTTTTTGCTTACTCAAAACCTTCAATTTTGACCAATTTCAGGCACAGAAATGACTTTAAACACTCATATTTTAGTTGAAAAAGTAATAATTCACATCCAACAGTAATTTAAAGTCAAAAGATTAAATGTTAAAATTTCATCAATATTGACAATTTTTTGTACGTTCGACTGGTCCGGGGTCATCGTTTTTCATCATAAAATAGATTTTTTGGACTCTACCAAAAATGATTCAAAATGTCATTTGGATCGGGCCTCATGTTGAATAACCACTTTTTAAACCCTCACAGTTACCAAAATTGTCATTTTTACAGAGTTTTGCTTACTCAGAAGCTTCAATTTGGACCAATTTCAGGCACAGAAAGCACTTTAAACACACTTATTTTAGTTGAAAAAGTAATAATTCACGTCCAACAGTCATTTAAAGTCAAAAGATTAAATGTTAAAATTTCATCAATATTGACCATTTTTTTGAATGTTCGACTGGTCCGGGGTCATCGTTTTTCATCATAAAATTGATTTTTTGGACACTACCAAAAATAATTCAAAATGTCATTTGGATCGGGCTCATGTTTAATAACCACTTTTTAAACCCTCACAGTGACCAAAATTGTCATTTTTACAGAGTTTTTGCTTACTCAAAACCTTCAATTTTGACCAATTTCAGGCACAGAAATGACTTTAAACACTCATATTTTAGTTGAAAAAGTAATAATTCACATCCAACAGTAATTTAAAGTCAAAAGATTAAATGTTAAAATTTCATCAATATTGACAATTTTTTGTACGTTCGACTGGTCCGGGGTCATCGTTTTTCATCATAAAATTGATTTTTTGGAACCTACCAAAAATGATTCAAAATGTCGTTTGGATCGGGCCTCATGTTGAAATACCACTTTTTAAACCCTCACAGTTACCAAAATTGTCATTTTTACAGAGTTTTGCTTACTCAAAAGCTTCAATTTTGACCAATTTCAGGCACATAAATCAATTTAAACACACTTATTTCAGTTGAACAAGTAATAATTCACGTCCAACAGTCATTTAAAGTCAAAAGATTAAATGTTAAAATTTCATCAATATTGACCATTTTTTTGAACGTTCGACTGGTCCTGGGTCATCGTTTTTCATCATAAAATTGATTTTTTTTTTACTCTACCAAAAATGATTCAAAATGTCATTTGGATCGGGCCTCATGTTGAATAACCACTTTTTAAACCCTCACAGTGACCAAAATTGCCATTTTTACAGAGTTTTGCTTACTCAGAAGATTCAATTTTGACCAATTTCAGGCACAGAAATGACTTTAAACACTCATATTTTAGTTGAAAAAGTAATAATTCACATCCAACAGTAATTTAAAGTCAAAAGATTAAATGTTAAAATTTCATCAATATTGACAATTTTTTGTACGTTTGACTGGTCCGGGGTCATCGTTTTTCATCATAAAATAGATTTTTTGGACTCTACCAAAAATGATTCAAAATGTCATTTGGATCGGGCCTCATGTTGAATAACCACTTTTTAAACCCTCACAGTTACCAAAATTGTCATTTTTACAGTGTTTTGCTGTAACTGTCGACTGGTCCGGGGTCATCGTTTTTCATCATAAAATTGATTTTTTTTTCACTCTACCAAAAATGATTCAAAATGTCATTTGGATCGGGCCTCATGTTGAATAACCACTTTTTAAACCCTCACAGTGACCAAAATTGCCATTTTTACAGAGTTTTGCTTACTCAGAAGATTCAATTTTGACCAATTTCAGGCACAGAAATGACTTTAAACACTCATATTTTAGTTGAAAAAGTAATAATTCACATCCAACAGTAATTTAAAGTCAAAAGATTAATTGTTAAAATTTCATCAATATTGACAATTTTTTGTACTTTCGACTGGTCCGGGGTCATCGTTTTTCATCATAAAATTGATTTTTTGGAACCTACCAAAAATGATTCAAAATGTCGTTTGGATCGGGCCTCATGTTGAAATACCACTTTTTAAACCCTCACAGTTACCAAAATTGTCATTTTTACAGAGTTTTGCTTACTCAGAAGCTTCAATTTTGACCAATTTCAGGCACATAAATCAATTTAAACACACTTATTTCAGTTGAACAAGTAATAATTCACGTCCAACAGTCATTTAAAGTCAAAAGATTAAATGTTAAAATTTCATCAATATTGACCATTTTTTTGAACGTTCGACTGGTCCTGGGTCATCGTTTTTCATCATAAAATTGATTTTTTTTTTTACTCTACCAAAAATGATTCAAAATGTCATTTGGATCGGGCCTCATGTTGAATAACCACTTTTTAAACCCTCACAGTGACTGAAATTGCCATTTTTACAGAGTTTTGCTTACTCAGAAGATTCAATTTTGACCAATTTCAGGCACAGAAATGACTTTAAACACTCATATTTTAGTTGAAAAAGTAATAATTCACATCCAACAGTAATTTAAAGTCAAAAGATTAAATGTTAAAATTTCATCAATATTGACAATTTTTTGTACGTTTGACTGGTCCGGGGTCATCGTTTTTCATCATAAAATTGATTTTTTGGACTCTACCAAAAATGATTCAAAATGTCATTTGGATCGGGCCTCATGTTGAATAACCACTTTTTAAACCCTCACAGTTACCAAAATTGTCATTTTTACAGAGTTTTGCTTACTCAGAAGCTTCAATTTGGACCAATTTCAGGCACAGAAAGCACTTTAAACACACTTATTTTAGTTGAAAAAGTAATAATTCACGTCCAACAGTAATTTAAAGTCAAAAGATTAAATGTTAAAATTTCATCAATATTGACCATTTTTTTGAACGTTCAACTGGTCCTGGGTCAACGTTTTTCATCATAAAATTGATTTTTTTTTTACTCTACCAAAAATGGTTCAAAATGTTATTTGGATCGGGCCTCATGTTGAATAACCACTTTTTAAACCCTCACAGTGACCAAAATTGCCATTTTTACAGAGTTTTGCTTACACAGAAGCTTCAATTTTGACCAATTTCAGGCACAGAAATGACTTTAAACACTCATATTTTAGTTGAAAAAGTAATAATTCACATCCAACAGTAATTTAAAGTCAAAAGATTAAATGTTAAAATTTCATCAATATTGACAATTTTTTGTACGTTCGACTGGTCCGGGGTCATCGTTTTTCATCATAAAATTGATTTTTTGGACTCTACCAAAAATGATTCAAAATGTCATTTGGATCGGGCCTCATGTTGAATAACCACTTTTTAAACCCTCACATTTACCAAAATTGTCATTTTTACAGAGTTTTGATTACTCAGAAGCTTCAATTTTGACCAATTTCAGGCACAGAAATAACTTTAAACACACTTATTTTAGTTGAAAATGTAATAATTCACGTCCAACAGTCATTTAAAGTCAAAAGATTAAATGTTAAAATTTCATCAATATTGACCATTTTTTGTACGTTCGACTGGTCCGGGGTTATCGTTTTTCATCATAAAATAGATTTTTTGGACTCTACCAAAAATGATTCAAAATGTCATTTGGATCGGGCCTCATGTTGAATAACCACTTTTTAAACCCTCACAGTTACCAAAATTGTCATTTTTACAGAGTTTTGCTTACTCAGAAGCTTCAATTTTGACCAATTTCAGGCACAGAAATCACTTTAAACACACGTATTTTAGTTGAAAAAGTAATAATTCACGTACAACAGTCATTTAAAGTCAAAAGATTAAATGTTAAAATTTCATCAATATTGACCATTTTTTTGAATGTTCGACTGGTCCGGGGTCATCGTTTTTCATCATAAAATTGATTTTTTGGACACTACCAAAAATAATTCAAAATGTCATTTGGATCGGGCCTCATGTTTAATAACCACTTTTTAAACCCTCACAGTGACCAAAATTGTCATTTTTACAGAGTTTTTGCTTACTCAAAACCTTCAATTTTGACCAATTTCAGGCACAGAAATGACTTTAAACACTCATATTTTAGTTGAAAAAGTAATAATTCACATCCAACAGTAATTTAAAGTCAAAAGATTAAATGTTAAAATTTCATCAATATTGACAATTTTTTGTACGTTCGACTGGTCCGGGGTCATCGTTTTTCATCATAAAATTGATTTTTTGGAACCTACCAAAAATGATTCAAAATGTCGTTTGGATCGGGCCTCATGTTGAAATACCACTTTTTAAACCCTCACAGTTACCAAAATTGTCATTTTTACAGAGTTTTGCTTACTCAAAAGCTTCAATTTTGACCAATTTCAGGCACATAAATCAATTTAAACACACTTATTTCAGTTGAACAAGTAATAATTCACGTCCAACAGTCATTTAAAGTCAAAAGATTAAATGTTAAAATTTCATCAATATTGACCATTTTTTTGAACGTTCGACTGGTCCTGGGTCATCGTTTTTCATCATAAAATTGATTTTTTTTTTACTCTACCAAAAATGATTCAAAATGTCATTTGGATCGGGCCTCATGTTGAATAACCACTTTTTAAACCCTCACAGTGACCAAAATTGCCATTTTTACAGAGTTTTGCTTACTCAGAAGATTCAATTTTGACCAATTTCAGGCACAGAAATGACTTTAAACACTCATATTTTAGTTGAAAAAGTAATAATTCACATCCAACAGTAATTTAAAGTCAAAAGATTAAATGTTAAAATTTCATCAATATTGACAATTTTTTGTACGTTTGACTGGTCCGGGGTCATCGTTTTTCATCATAAAATAGATTTTTTGGACTCTACCAAAAATGATTCAAAATGTCATTTGGATCGGGCCTCATGTTGAATAACCACTTTTTAAACCCTCACAGTTACCAAAATTGTCATTTTTACAGTGTTTTGCTGTAACTGTCGACTGGTCCGGGGTCATCGTTTTTCATCATAAAATTGATTTTTTTGGACTCTACCCAAAATTTTTCCAAATGTCATTTGGATCGGGCCTCCTGTTGAATAACCACTTTTTAAACCCGCACAGTGACCAAAATTGCCATTTTTACAGAGTTTTGCTTACACAGAAGCTTCAATTTTGACCAATTTCAGGCACAGAAATGACTTTAAACACACTTATTTTAGTTGAAAAAGTAATAATTCACATCCAACAGTAATTTAAAGTCAAAAGATTAAATGTTAAATTTCATCAATATTGACAATTTTTTGTACGTTCGACTGGTCCGGGGTCATCGTTTTTCATCATAAAATTGATTTTTTGGGACTCTATCAAAAATGATTCCAAATTTCATTTGGATCGGGCCTCATGTTGAATAACCACTTTTTAAACCCTCACAGTTACCAAAATTGTCATTTTTACAGAGTTTTGCTTACTCAGAAGCTTCAATTTTGACCAATTTCAGGCACAGAAATCACTTTAAACACACTTATGTTAGTTGAAAAAGTAATAATTCACATCCAACAGTCATTTAAAGTCAAAAGATTAAATGTTAAATTTCATCAATATTGACCACTTTTTGGAACGTTCGACTTGACCGGGGTCATTGTTTTTCATCATAAAATAGATTTTTTTGGACTCTACCAAAAATGATTCCAAATGTCATTTAGATCGGGCCTCATGTTGAATAACCACTTTTTAAACCCTCACAGTTACCAAAATTGTCATTTTTACAGAGTTTTGCTTACTCAGAAGCTTCAATTTTGACCAATTTCAGGCACAGAAATCACTTTAAACACACTTATGTTAGTTGAAAAAGTAATAATTCACATCCAACAGTAATTTAAAGTCAAAAGATTAAATGTTAAAATTTCATCAATATTTTTATTTATTTATTTATTTTACATTTTATAATTTTTTAAACATTTTGAAAACATTTTTAAATAATTTTAAAATTTTAAAAAAATATGTAATCATTTTTTAGATTTTTTAAAAATATTTTAAATTTTTTATCTTTTTTTTATTGTTTTTATTTATTTATTTTTTTATTATAATATTTTTTTCTTTTTTTTTCTTTCCACTTTTGTTAGTTGAAAAAGTAATAATTCACATCCAACAGTCATTTAAAGTCAAAAGATTAAATGTTAAAATTTCATCAATATTTTTTTTATTTATTTATTTTACATTTTATAATTTTTTAAACATTTTGAAAACATTTTAAAATAATTTTTAAATTTTTAAAAAATATGTAATCATTTTTTAGATTTTTAAAAAATATTTTTACTTTTTTTTCTTTTTTTATTGTTTTTATTGATTTCTTTTTTTTATTATAAGTTTTTTTTTCTTTTTTTTTTCTTTCCACTTTTGTTCGTTGAAAAAGTAATAATTCACATCCAACAGTCATTTAAAGTCAAAAGATTAAATGTTAAAATTTCATCAATATTGACCACTTTTTTGAACGTTCGACTGGTCCGGGGTTTTCGTTTTTCATCATAAAATTGATTTTTGGGACTCTACGAAAATAATTCAAAATGTCATTTGGATCGGGCCTCATGTTGAATAACCACTTTTTAAACCCTCACAGTGACCAAAATTGCCATTTTTACAGAGATTTCGCTTAGTCAAAAGCTTCAATTTTGACCAATTTCAGGCACAGAAATGACTTTAAACCAACTTATTTTAGTTGAAAAAGTAATAATTCACATCCAACAGTAATTTAAAGTCAAAAGATTAAATGTTAAAATTTCATCAATATTAACAATTTTTTATACGTTCGACTGGTCCGGGGTCATTGTTTTTCATCATAAAATAGATTTTTTGGACTCTACCAAAAATAATTCAAAATGTCATTTGGATCGGGCCTCATGTTGAATAACCACTTTTTAAACCCTCAGTTACCAAAATTGTCATTTTTACAGAGTTTTGCTTACTCAGAAGCTTCACTTTTGACCAATTTCAGGCACAGAAATCACTTTAAACACACTTATTTTAGTTGAAAAAGTAATAATTCACATACAACAGTCATTTAAAGTCAAAAGATTAAATGTGAAAATGTCATCAATATTGACAATTTTTTGTACGTTCGACTGGTCCGGGGTCATCACTTTTGATCATAAAATTGATTTTTTGGACTCTACCAAAATTGATTCAAAATGTCATTTGGATCGGGCCTCATGTTGAATAACCACTTTTTAAACACTCACAGTGACCAAAATTGCTATTTTTACAGAGTTTTGCTTACACAGAAGCTTCAATTTTGACCAATTTCAGGCACAGAAATGACTTTAAACACACATATTTTAGTTGAAAAAGTAATAATTCACATCCAACAGTAATTTCAAGTCAAAAGATTAAATGTTAAAATTTCATCAATATTGACAATTTTTTGTACGTTCGACTGGTCCGGGGTCATCGTTTTTCATCATAAAATTGATTTTTTTGGACTCTACCCAAAATTTTTCCAAATGTCATTTGGATCGGGCCTCCTGTTGAATAACCACTTTTTAAACCCGCACAGTGACCAAAATTGCCATTTTTACAGAGTTTTGCTTACACAGAAGCTTCAATTTTGACCAATTTCAGGCACAGAAATGACTTTAAACACACTTATTTTAGTTGAAAAAGTAATAATTCACATCCAACAGTAATTTAAAGTCAAAAGATTAAATGTTAAAATTTCATCAATATTGACAATTTTTTGTACGTTCGACTGGTCCGGGGTCATTGTTTTTCATCATAAAATAGATTTTTTGGACTCTACCAAAAATAATTCAAAATGTCATTTGGATCGGGCCTCATGTTGAATAACCACTTTTTAAACCCTCAGTTACCAAAATTGTCATTTTTACAGAGTTTTGCTTACTCAGAAGCTTCAATTTTGACCAATTTCAGGCACAGAAATCACTTTAAACACACTTATGTTAGTTGAAAAAGTAATAATTCACATCCAACAGTCATTTAGAGTCAAAAGATTAAATGTTAAATTTCATCAATATTGACCACTTTTTGGAACGTTCGACTTGTCCGGGGTCATCGTTTTTCATCATAAAATAGATTTTTTTGGACTTTACCAAAAATGATTCCAAATGTCATTTAGATCGGGCCTCATGTTGAATAACCACTTTTTAAACCGTCACAGTTACCAAAATTGTCATTTTTACAGAGTTTTGCTTACTCAGAAGCTTCAATTTTGACCAATTTCAGGCACAGAAATCACTTTAAACACACTTATTTTAGTTGAAAAAGTAATAATTCACATCCAACAGTAATTTAAAGTCAAAAGATTAAATGTTAAAATTTCATCAATATTTTTTTTTATTTATTTATTTAACATTTTATAATTTTTTAAACATTTTGAAAACATTTTTAAATAATTTTTAAATTTTTAAAAAATATGTAATAATTTTTTAGATTTTTTAAAAATATTTTAATTTTTTTTTCTTTTTTTATTATTTTTATTGATTTCTTTTTTTATTATAATTTTTTTTTCTTTTTTTTTTCTTTCCACTTTTGTTAGTTGAAAAAGTAATAATTCACATCCAACAGTCATTTAAAGTCAAAAGATTAAATGTTAAAATTTCATCAATATTGACCACTTTTTTGAACGTTCGACTGGTCCGGGGTCTTCGTTTTTCATCATAAAATAGATTTTTTGGACTCTACCAAAAATAATTCAAAATGTCATTTGGATCGGGCCTCATGTTGAATAACCACTTTTTAAACCCTCAGTTACCAAAATTGTCATTTTTACAGAGTTTTGCTTACTCAGAAGCTTCACTTTTGACCAATTTCAGGCACAGAAATCACTTTAAACACACTTATTTTAGTTGAAAAAGTAATAATTCACATACAACAGTCATTTAAAGTCAAAAGATTAAATGTGAAAATTTCATCAATATTGACAATTTTTTGTACGTTCGACTGGTCCGGGGTCATCGTTTTTCATCATAAAATTGATTTTTTTGGACTCTACCCAAAATTTTTCCAAATGTCATTTGGATCGGGCCTCCTGTTGAATAACCACTTTTTAAACCCGCACAGTGACCAAAATTGCCATTTTTACAGAGTTTTGCTTACACAGAAGCTTCAATTTTGACCAATTTCAGGCACAGAAATGACTTTAAACACACTTATTTTAGTTGAAAAAGTAATAATTCACATCCAACAGTAATTTAAAGTCAAAAGATGAAATGTTAAATTTCATCAATATTGACAATTTTTTGTACATTCGACTGGTCCGGGGTCATCGTTTTTCATCATAAAATTGATTTTTTTGGACTCTATCAAAAATGATTCCAAATTTCATTTGGATCGGGCCTCATGTTGAATAACCACTTTTTAAGCCCTCACAGTTACCAAAATTGTCATTTTTACAGAGTTTTGCTTACCCAGATGCTTCAATTTTGACCAATTTCAGGCACAGAAATCACTTTAAACACACTTATTTTAGTTGAAAAAGTAATAATTCACATACAACAGTCATTTAAAGTCAAAAGATTAAATGTGAAAATTTCATCAATATTGACAATTTTTTGTACGTTCGACTGGTCCGGGGTCATCACTTTTGATCATAAAATTGATTTTTTGGACTCTACCAAAATTGATTCAAAATGTCATTTGGATCGGGCCTCATGTTGAATAACCACTTTTTAAACACTCACAGTGACCAAAATTGCTATTTTTACAGAGTTTTGCTTACACAGAAGCTTCAATTTTGACCAATTTCAGGCACAGAAATGACTTTAAACACACATATTTTAGTTGAAAAAGTAATAATTCACATCCAACAGTAATTTCAAGTCAAAAGATTAAATGTTAAAATTTCATCAATATTGACAATTTTTTGTACGTTCGACTGGTCCGGGGTCATCGTTTTTCATCATAAAATTGATTTTTTTGGACTCTACCCAAAATTTTTCCAAATGTCATTTGGATCGGGCCTCCTGTTGAATAACCACTTTTTAAACCCGCACAGTGACCAAAATTGCCATTTTTACAGAGTTTTGCTTACACAGAAGCTTCAATTTTGACCAATTTCAGGCACAGAAATTACTTTAAACACACTTATTTTAGTTGAAAAAGTAATAATTCACATCCAACAGTAATTTAAAGTCAAAAGATTAAATGTTAAAATTTCATCAATATTGACAATTTTTTGTACGTTCGACTGGTCCGGGGTCATTGTTTTTCATCATAAAATAGATTTTTTGGACTCTACCAAAAATAATTCAAAATGTCATTTGGATCGGGCCTCATGTTGAATAACCACTTTTTAAACCCTCAGTTACCAAAATTGTCATTTTTACAGAGTTTTGCTTACTCAGAAGCTTCAATTTTGACCAATTTCAGGCACAGAAATCACTTTAAACACACTTATGTTAGTTGAAAAAGTAATAATTCACATCCAACAGTCATTTAGAGTCAAAAGATTAAATGTTAAATTTCATCAATATTGACCACTTTTTGGAACGTTCGACTTGTCCGGGGTCATCGTTTTTCATCATAAAATAGATTTTTTTGAACTTTACCAAAAATGATTCCAAATGTCATTTAGATCGGGCCTCATGTGGAATAACCACTTTTTAAACCCTCACAGTTACCAAAATTGTCATTTTTACAGAGTTTTGCTTACTCAGAAGCTTCAATTTTGACCAATTTCAGGCACAGAAATCACTTTAAACACACTTATTTTAGTTGAAAAAGTAATAATTCACATCCAACAGTAATTTAAAGTCAAAAGATTAAATGTTAAAATTTCATCAATATTTTTTTTTATTTATTTATTTTACATTTTATAATTTTTTAAACATTTTGAAAACATTTTTAAATAATTTTTAAATTTTTAAAAAATATGTAATAATTTTTTAGATTTTTTAAAAATATTTTAATTTTTTTTTCTTTTTTTATTGTTTTTATTGATTTCTTTTTTTATTATAATTTTTTTTTCTTTTTTTTTCTTTCCACTTTTGTTAGTTGAAAAAGTAATAATTCACATCCAACAGTCATTTAAAGTCAAAAGATTAAATGTTAAAATTTCATCAATATTGACCACTTTTTTGAACGTTCGACTGGTCCGGGGTCTTCATTTTTCATCATAAAATAGATTTTTTGGACTCTACCAAAAATAATTCAAAATGTCATTTGGATCGGGCCTCATGTTGAATAACCACTTTTTAAACCCTCAGTTACCAAAATTGTCATTTTTACAGAGTTTTGCTTACTCAGAAGCTTCACTTTTGACCAATTTCAGGCACAGAAATCACTTTAAACACACTTATTTTAGTTGAAAAAGTAATAATTCACATACAACAGTCATTTAAAGTCAAAAGATTAAATGTGAAAATTTCATCAATATTGACAATTTTTTGTACGTTCGACTGGTCCGGGGTCATCGTTTTTCATCATAAAATTGATTTTTTTGGACTCTACCCAAAATTTTTCCAAATGTCATTTGGATCGGGCCTCCTGTTGAATAACCACTTTTTAAACCCGCACAGTGACCAAAATTGCCATTTTTACAGAGTTTTGCTTACACAGAAGCTTCAATTTTGACCAATTTCAGGCACAGAAATGACTTTAAACACACTTATTTTAGTTGAAAAAGTAATAATTCACATCCAACAGTAA
Organism: Lissotriton helveticus; assembly: GCF_964261635.1. Classification (NCBI taxonomy): domain Eukaryota; kingdom Metazoa; phylum Chordata; class Amphibia; order Caudata; family Salamandridae; genus Lissotriton; species Lissotriton helveticus. Next base: position 403,703,767 of record NC_136071.1, read on the forward strand.
TTTAAAGTCAAAAGATTAAATGTTAAATTTCATCAATATTGACAATTTTTTGTACATTCGACTGGTCCGGGGTCATCGTTTTTCATCATAAAATTGATTTTTTTGGACTCTATCAAAAATGATTCCAAATTTCATTTGGATCGGGCCTCATGTTGAATAACCACTTTTTAAACCCTCACAGTTACCAAAATTGTCATTTTTACAGAGTTTTGCTTACCCAGAAGCTTCAATTTTGACCAATTTCAGGCACAGAAATCACTTTAAACACACTTATGTTAGTTGAAAAAGTAATAATTCACATCCAACAGTCATTTAAAGTCAAAAGATTAAATGTTAAATTTCATCAATATTGACCACTTTTTGGAACGTTCGACTTGTCCGGGGTCATTGTTTTTCATCATAAAATAGATTTTTTTGGACTCTACCAAAAATGATTCCAAATGTCATTTAGATCGGGCCTCATGTTGAATAACCACTTTTTAAACCCTCACAGTTACCAAAATTGTCATTTTTACAGAGTTTTGCCTACTCAGAAGCTTCAATTTTGACCAATTTCAGGCACAGAAATCACTTTAAACACACTTATGTTAGTTGAAAAAGTAATAATTCACATCCAACAGTAATTTAAAGTCAAAAGATTAAATGTTAAAATTTCATCAATATTTTTATTTATTTATTTATTTTACATTTTATAATTTTTTTAACATTTTTAAATAATTTCTAAATTTTTAAAAAATATGTAATCATTTTTTAGATTTTTTAAAAATATTTTTAATTTTTTATCTTTTTTTTATTGTTTTTTTTTTTTTTTTTTTTTATTATACATTTTTTTCTTTTTTTTTTCTTTCCACTTTTGTTAGTTGAAAAAGTAATAATTCACATCCAACAGTCATTTAAAGTCAAAAGATTAAATGTTAAAATTTCATCAATATTGACCACTTTTTTGAACGTTCGACTGGTCCGGGGTCTTCGTTTTTCATCATAAAATAGATTTTTTGGACTCTACCAAAAATAATTCAAAATGTCATTTGGATCGGGCCTCATGTTGAATAACCACTTTTTAAACCCTCAGTTACCAAAATTGTCATTTTTACAGAGTTTTGCTTACTCAGAAGCTTCACTTTTGACCAATTTCAGGCACAGAAATCACTTTAAACACACTTATTTTAGTTGAAAAAGTAATAATTCACATACAACAGTCATTTAAAGTCAAAAGATTAAATGTGAAAATTTCATCAATATTGACAATTTTTTGTACGTTCGACTGGTCCGGGGTCATCGCTTTTGATCATAAAATTGATTTTTTGGACTCTACCAAAATTGATTCAAAATGTCATTTGGATCGGGCCTCATGTTGAATAACCACTTTTTAAACACTCACAGTGACCAAAATTGCTATTTTTACAGAGTTTTGCTTACACAGAAGCTTCAATTTTGACCAATTTCAGGCACAGAAATGACTTTAAACACACATATTTTAGTTGAAAAAGTAATAATTCACATCCAACAGTAATTTCAAGTCAAAAGATTAAATGTTAAAATTTCATCAATATTGACAATTTTTTGTACGTTCGACTGGTCCGGGGTCATCGTTTTTCATCATAAAATTGATTTTTTTGGACTCTACCCAAAATTTTTCCAAATGTCATTTGGATCGGGCCTCCTGTTGAATAACCACTTTTTAAACCCGCACAGTGACCAAAATTGCCATTTTTACAGAGTTTTGCTTACACAGAAGCTTCAATTTTGACCAATTTCAGGCACAGAAATGACTTTAAACACACTTATTTTAGTTGAAAAAGTAATAATTCACATCCAACAGTAATTTAAAGTCAAAAGATTAAATGTTAAAATTTCATCAATATTGACAATTTTTTGTACGTTCGACTGGTCCGGGGTCATTGTTTTTCATCATAAAATAGATTTTTTGGACTCTACCAAAAATAATTCAAAATGTCATTTGGATCGGGCCTCATGTTGAATAACCACTTTTTAAACCCTCAGTTACCAAAATTGTCATTTTTACAGAGTTTTGCTTACTCAGAAGCTTCAATTTTGACCAATTTCAGGCACAGAAATCACTTTAAACACACTTATGTTAGTTGAAAAAGTAATAATTCACATCCAACAGTCATTTAGAGTCAAAAGATTAAATGTTAAATTTCATCAATATTGACCACTTTTTGGAACGTTCGACTTGTCCGGGGTCATCGTTTTTCATCATAAAATAGATTTTTTTGAACTTTACCAAAAATGATTCCAAATGTCATTTAGATCGGGCCTCATGTGGAATAACCACTTTTTAAACCCTCACAGTTACCAAAATTGTCATTTTTACAGAGTTTTGCTTACTCAGAAGCTTCAATTTTGACCAATTTCAGGCACAGAAATCACTTTAAACACACTTATTTTAGTTGAAAAAGTAATAATTCACATCCAACAGTAATTTAAAGTCAAAAGATTAAATGTTAAAATTTCATCAATATTTTTTTTTATTTATTTATTTTACATTTTATAATTTTTTAAACATTTTGAAAACATTTTTAAATAATTTTTAAATTTTTAAAAAATATGTAATAATTTTTTAGATTTTTTAAAAATATTTTAATTTTTTTTTCTTTTTTTATTGTTTTTATTGATTTCTTTTTTTATTATAATTTTTTTTTCTTTTTTTTTTCTTTCCACTTTTGTTAGTTGAAAAAGTAATAATTCACATCCAACAGTCATTTAAAGTCAAAAGATTAAATGTTAAAATTTCATCAATATTGACCACTTTTTTGAACGTTCGACTGGTCCGGGGTCTTCGTTTTTCATCATAAAATAGATTTTTTGGACTCTACCAAAAATAATTCAAAATGTCATTTGGATCGGGCCTCATGTTGAATAACCACTTTTTAAACCCTCAGTTACCAAAATTGTCATTTTTACAGAGTTTTGCTTACTCAGAAGCTTCACTTTTGACCAATTTCAGGCACAGAAATCACTTTAAACACACTTATTTTAGTTGAAAAAGTAATAATTCACATACAACAGTCATTTAAAGTCAAAAGATTAAATGTGAAAATTTCATCAATATTGACAATTTTTTGTACGTTCGACTGGTCCGGGGTCATCGCTTTTGATCATAAAATTGATTTTTTGGACTCTACCAAAATTGATTCAAAATGTCATTTGGATCGGGCCTCATGTTGAATAACCACTTTTTAAACACTCACAGTGACCAAAATTGCTATTTTTACAGAGTTTTGCTTACACAGAAGCTTCAATTTTGACCAATTTCAGGCACAGAAATGACTTTAAACACACATATTTTAGTTGAAAAAGTAATAATTCACATCCAACAGTAATTTCAAGTCAAAAGATTAAATGTTAAAATTTCATCAATATTGACAATTTTTTGTACGTTCGACTGGTCCGGGGTCATCGTTTTTCATCATAAAATTGATTTTTTTGGACTCTACCCAAAATTTTTCCAAATGTCATTTGGATCGGGCCTCCTGTTGAATAACCACTTTTTAAACCCGCACAGTGACCAAAATTGCCATTTTTACAGAGTTTTGCTTACACAGAAGCTTCAATTTTGACCAATTTCAGGCACAGAAATGACTTTAAACACACTTATTTTAGTTGAAAAAGTAATAATTCACATCCAACAGTAATTTAAAGTCAAAAGATTAAATGTTAAATTTCATCAATATTGACAATTTTTTGTACGTTCGACTGGTCCGGGGTCATTGTTTTTCATCATAAAATTGATTTTTTTGGACTCTACCAAAAATGATTCCAAATGTCATTTAGATCGGGCCTCATGTTGAATAACCACTTTTTAAACCCTCACAGTTACCAAAATTGTCATTTTTACAGAGTTTTGCCTACTCAGAAGCTTCAATTTTGACCAATTTCAGGCACAGAAATCACTTTAAACACACTTATGTTAGTTGAAAAAGTAATAATTCACATCCAACAGAAATTTAAAGTCAAAAGATTAAATGTTAAAATTTCATCAATATTTTTATTTATTTATTTATTTTACATTTTATAATTTTTTTAACATTTTGAAAACATTTTTAAATAATTTTTAAATTTTTAAAAAATATGTAATCATTTTTTAGATTTTTTAAAAATATTTTTTATTTTTTATGTTTTTTTATTGTTTTTATTTATTTATTTTTTATTATAAATGTTTTTCTTTTTTTTTTCTTTCCACTTTTGTTAGTTGAAAAAGTAATATTTCACATCCAACAGTCATTTAAAGTCAAAAGATTAAATGTTAAAATTTCATCAATATTGACCACTTTTTTGAACGTTCGACTGGTCCGGGGTGTTCGTTTTTCATCATAAAATTGATTTTTAGGACTCTACGAAAATAATTCAAAATGTCAATTGGATCGGGACTCATGTTGAATAACCACTTTTTAAACCCTCACAGTGACCAAAAATGCCATTTTTACAGAGATTTCACTTAGTCAAAAGCTTCAATTTTGACCAATTTCAGGCACAGAAATGACTTTAAACCAACTTATTTTAGTTGAAAAAGTAATAATTCACATCCAACAGTAATTTAAAGTCAAAAGATTAAATGTTAAAATTTCATCAATATTGACAATTTTTTGTACGTTCGATTGGTCCGGGGTCATTGTTTTTCATCATAAAATAGATTTTTTGGACTCTACCAAAAATAATTCAAAATGTCATTTGGATCGGGCCTCATGTTGAATAACCACTTTTTAAACCCTCAGTTACCAAAATTGTCATTTTTACAGAGTTTTGCTTACTCAGAAGCTTCACTTTTGACCAATTTCAGGCACAGAAATGACTTTAAACACACATATTTTAGTTGAAAAAGTAATAATTCACATCCAACAGTCATTTAAAGTCAAAAGATTAAATGTTAAAATTTCATCAATATTGACCACTTTTTTGAACGTTCGACTGGTCCGGGGTCTTCGTTTTTCATCATAAAATTGATTTTTGGGACTCTACGAAAAATAATTCAAAATGTCATTTGGATCGTGCCTCATGTTGAATAACCACTTTTTAAACCCTCACAGTGACCAAAATTGCCATTTTTACAGAGATTTCGCTTACTCAAAAGCTTCAATTTTGACCAATTGCAGGCACAGAAATGACTTTAAACACACATATTTTAGTTGAAAAAGTAATAATTCACATCCAACAGTCATTTAAACGCAAAAGATTAAATGTTAAAATTTCATCAATATTGATAATTTTTTGTACGTTCGACTGGTCCGGGGTCATCGCTTTTCATCATAAAATTGATTTTTTGGACTCTACCAAAATTGATTCAAAATGTCATCTGGATCGGGCCTCATGTTGAATAACCACTTTTTAAACTCTCACAGTTTCCAAAATTGTCATTTTTACAGAGTTTTGCTTACTCAGAAACTTCAATTGTGACCAATTTCAGGCACAGGAATGACTTTAAACACACTTATGTTAGTAGAAAAAGTAATAATTCACATCCAACAGTAATTTAAAGTCAAAAGATTAAATGTTAAAATTTCATCAATATTGTCAATTTTTTGTACGTTCGACTGGTCCGGGGTCATTGTTTTTCATCATAAAATTTATTTTTTGGACTCTATCAAAAATGATTCAAAATGTCATTTGGATCGGGCCTCATGTTGAATAACCACTTTTTAAACCCTCACAGTGATCAAAATTGCCATTTTTACAGAGTTTTGCTTACTCAAAAGCTTCACTTTTGACGAATTTCAGGCACAGAAATGACTTTAAACACACATATTTTAGTTGAAAAAGTAATAATTCACATCCAACAGTAATTTCAAGTCAAAAGATTAAATGTTAAAATTTCATCAATATTGACAATTTTTTGTACGTTCGACTGGTCCGGGGTCATCGTTTTTCATCATAAAATTGATTTTTTTGGACTCTACCCAAAATTTTTCCAAATGTCATTTGGATCGGGCCTCCTGTTGAATAACCACTTTTTAAACCCGCACAGTGACCAAAATTGCCATTTTTACAGAGTTTTGCTTACACAGAAGCTTCAATTTTGACCAATTTCAGGCACAGAAATCACTTTAAACACACTTATGTTAGTTGAAAAAGTAATAATTCACATCCAACAGTAATTTAAAGTCAAAAGATTAAATGTTAAAATTTCATCAATATTTGTATTTATTTATTTATTTTACATTTTATAATTTTTTTAACATTTTGAAAACATTTTTAAATAATTTTTAAATTTGTAAAAAATATGTAATCATTTTTTAGATTTTTTTAAAATATTTTTAATTTTTTATCTTTTTTTATTGTTTTTATTTATTTATTTTTTTATTATAAATGTTTTTCTTTTTTTTTTCTTTCCACTTTTGTTAGTTGAAAAAGTAATAATTCACATCCAACAGTCATTTAAAGTCAAAAGATTAAATGTTAAAATTTCATCAATATTGACCACTTTTTTGAACGTTCGACTGGTCCGGGGTCATTGTTTTTCATCATAAAATTTATTTTTTGGACTCTACCAAAAATGATTCAAAATGTCATTTGGATCGGGCCTCATGTTGAATAACCACTTTTTAAACCCTCACAGTGATCAAAATTTCCATTTTTACAGAGTTTTGCTTACTCAAAAGCTTCACTTTTGACGAATTTCAGGCACAGAAATGACTTTAAACACACTTATTTTAGTTGAAAATGTAATAATTCACATCCAACAGTAATTTAAAGTCAAAAGATTAAATGTTAAAATTTCATCAATGTTGACAATTTTTTGAACGTTCGACTGGTCCAGGGTCATCGTTTTTCATCATAAAATAGATTTTTTGGACTCTACCAAAATTGATTCAAAATGTCATTTGGATCGGGCCTCATGTTGAATAACCACTTTTTAAACCCTCACAGTTTCCAAAATTGTCATTTTTACAGAGTTTTGCTTACTCAGAAGCTTCAATTTTGACCAATTTCAGGCACAGGAATGACTTTAAACACACTTATGTTAGTTGAAAAAGTAATAATTCACATCCAACAGTAATTTAAAGTCAAAAGATTAAATGTTAAAATTTCATCAATATTGTCAATTTTTTGTACGTTCGACTGGTCCGGGGTCATTGTTTTTCATCATAAAATTTATTTTTTGGACTCTACCAAAAATGATTCAAAATGTCATTTGGATCGGGCCTCATGTTGAATAACCACTTTTTAAACCCTCACAGTGATGAAAATTTCCATTTTTACAGAGTTTTGCTTACTCAAAAGCTTCACTTTTGACGAATTTCAGGCACAGAAATGACTTTAAACACACTTATTTTAGTTGAAAAAGTAATAATTCACATCCAACAGTAATTTAAAGTCAAAAGATTAAATGTTAAAATTTCATCAATGTTGACAATTTTTTGAACGTTCGACTGGTCCAGGGTCATCGTTTTTCATCATAAAATTGATTTTTTGGACTCTACCAAAAATTATTCAAAATGTCATTTGGATCGGGCCTCATGTTGAATAACCACTTTTTAAACCCTCACAGTGACCAAAATTGCCATTTTTACAGAGTTTTCGCTTACTCAAAAGCTTCAATTTTGACCAATTTCAGGCACAGATATGACTTTAAACACACTTATTTTACTTGAAAAAGTAATAATTCACATCCAACAGTAATTTACAGTCAAAAGATTAAATGTTAAAATTTCATCAATATTGACAATTTTTTGTACGTTCGACTGGTCCGGGGTCATTGTTTTTCATCATAAAATAGATTTTTTGGACTCTACAAAAATAATTCAAAATGTCATTTGGATCGGGCCTCATGTTGAATAACCACTTTTTAAACCCTCAGTTACCAAAATTGTCATTTTTACAGAGTTTTGCTTACTCAGAAGCTTCATTTTTGACCAATTTCAGGCACAGAAATCACGTTAAACACACTTATTTTAGTTGAAAAAGTAATAATTCACATCCAACAGTCATTAAAGTCAAAAGATTAAATGTTAAAATTTCATCAATATTGACAATTTTTTGTACGTTCGACTGGTCCGGGGTCATCGCTTTTCATCATAAAATTGATTTTTTGGACTCTACCAAAATTGATTCAAAATGTCATTTGGATCGGGCCTCATGTTGAATAACCACTTTTTAAACACTCACAGTGACCAAAATTGCTATTTTTACAGAGTTTTGCTTACACAGAAGCTTCAATTTTGACCAATTTCAGGCACAGAAATGACTTTAAACACACATATTTTAGTTGAAAAAGTAATAATTCACATCCAACAGTAATTTCAAGTCAAAAGATTAAATGTTAAAATTTCATCAATATTGACAATTTTTTGTACGTTCGACTGGTCCGGGGTCATCGTTTTTCATCATAAAATTTTTTTTTTTGGACTCTACCCAAATTTTTTCCAAATGTCATTTGGATCGGGCCTCCTGTTGAATAACCACTTTTTAAACCCGCACAGTGACCAAAATTGCCATTTTTACAGAGTTTTGCTTACACAGAAGCTTCAATTTTGACCAATTTCAGGCACAGAAATGACTTTAAACACACTTATTTTAGTTGAAAAAGTAATAATTCACATCCAACAGTAATTTAAAGTCAAAAGATTAAATGTTAAAATTTCATCAATAATGACAATTTTTTGAACGTTCGACTGGTCCAGGGTCATCGTTTTTCATCATAAAATAGATTTTTTTGGACTCTACCAAAAATGATTCCAAATGTCATTTAGATCGGGCCTCATGTTGAATAACCACTTTTTAAACCCTCACAGTTACCAAAATTGTCATTTTTACAGAGTTTTGCTTACTCAGAAGCTTCAATTTTGACCAATTTCAGGCACAGAAATCACTTTAAACACACTTATGTTAGTTGAAAAAGTAATAATTCACATCCAACAGTAATTTAAAGTCAAAAGATTAAATGTTAAAATTTCATCAATATTTTTTTTTATTTATTTATTTTACATTTTATAATTTTTTAAACATTTCGAAAACATTTTTAAATAATTTAAAAAAAATTAAAAAATATGTAATAATTTTTTAGGTTTTTTAAAAATATTTTTAATTTTTTTTCTTTTTTTAATTGTTTTTATTGATTTCTTTTTTTATTATAATTTTTTTTTCTTTTTTTTTTCTTTCCACTTTTGTTAGTTGGAAAAGTAATAATTCACATCCAACAGTAATTTAAAGTCAAAAGATTAAATGTTAAATTTCATCAATATTGACAATTTTTTGTACGTTCGACTGGTCCGGGGTCATCGTTTTTCATCATAAAATTGATTTTTTTGGACTCTATCAAAAATGATTCCAAATTTCATTTGGATCGGGCCTCATGTTGAATAACCACTTTTTAAACCCTCACAGTTACCAAAATTGTCATTTTTACAGAGTTTTGCTTACTCAGAAGCTTCAATTTTGACCAATTTCAGGCACAGAAATCACTTTAAACACACTTATGTTAGTTGAAAAAGTAATAATTCACATCCAACAGTCATTTAAAGTCAAAAGATTAAATGTTAAATTTCATCAATATTGACCACTTTTTGGAACGTTCGACTTGACCGGGGTCATTGTTTTTCATCATAAAATAGATTTTTTTGGACTCTACCAAAAATGATTCCAAATGTCATTTAGATCGGGCCTCATGTTGAATAACCACTTTTTAAACCCTCACAGTTACCAAAATTGTCATTTTTACAGAGTTTTGCTTACTCAGAAGCTTCAATTTTGACCAATTTCAGGCACAGAAATCACTTTAAACACACTTATGTTAGTTGAAAAAGTAATAATTCACATCCAACAGTAATTTAAAGTCAAAAGATTAAATGTTAAAATTTCATCAATATTTTTATTTATTTATTTATTTTACATTTTATAATTTTTTTAACATTTTGAAAACATTTTAAAATAATTTTTAAATTTTTAAAAAATATGTAATAATTTTTTAGATTTTTAAAAAATATTTTTACTTTTTTTTCTTTTTTTATTGTTTTTATTGATTTCTTTTTTTTATTATAAGTTTTTTTTTCTTTTTTTTTTCTTTCCACTTTTGTTCGTTGAAAAAGTAATAATTCACATCCAACAGTCATTTAAAGTCAAAAGATTAAATGTTAAAATTTCATCAATATTTTTTTTTATTTATTTATTTTACATTTTATAATTTTTTAAACATTTTGAAAACATTTTAAAATAATTTTTAAATTTTTAAAAAATATGTAATAATTTTTTAGATTTTTAAAAAATATTTTTACTTTTTTTTCTTTTTTTATTGTTTTTATTGATTTCTTTTTTTTATTATAAGTTTTTTTTTCTTTTTTTTTTCTTTCCACTTTTGTTCGTTGAAAAAGTAATAATTCACATCCAACAGTCATTTAAAGTCAAAAGATTAAATGTTAAAATTTCATCAATATTGACCACTTTTTTGAACGTTCGACTGGTCCGGGGTCTTCGTTTTTCATCATAAAATTGATTTTTGGGACTCTACGAAAATAATTCAAAATGTCATTTGGATCGGCCCTTATGTTGAATAACCACTTTTTAAACCCTCACAGTGACCAAAATTGCCATTTTTACAGAGATTTCGCTTAGTCAAAAGCTTCAATTTTGACCAATTTCAGGCACAGAAATGACTTTAAAGCAACTTATTTTAGTTGAAAAAGTAATAATTCACATCCAACAGTAATTTAAAGTCAAAAGATTAAATGTTAAAATGTCATCAATATTGACAATATTTTGTACGTTCGACTGGTCCGGGGTCATTGTTTTTCATCATAAAATAGTTTTTTTGGACTGTACCAAAAATAATTCAAAATGTCATTTGGATCGGGCCTCATGTTGAATAACCACTTTTTTAACCCTCAGTTACCAAAATTGTCATTTTTACAGAGTTTTGCTTACTCAGAAGCTTCACTTTTGACTAATTTCAGGCACAGAAATCACTTTAAACACACTTATTTTAGTTGAAAAAGTAATAATTCACATCCAACAGTCATTTAAAGTCAAAAGATTAAATGTTAAAATTTCATCAATATTGACAATTTTTTGTACGTTCGACTGGTCCGGGGTCATCGCTTTTGATCATAAAATTGATTTTTTGGACTCTACCAAAATTGATTCAAAATGTCATTTGGATCGGGCCTCATGTTGAATAACCACTTTTTAAACACTCACAGTGACCAAAATTGCTATTTTTACAGAGTTTTGCTTACACAGAAGCTTCAATTTTGACCAATTTCAGGCACAGAAATGACTTTAAACACACATATTTTAGTTGAAAAAGTAATAATTCACATCCAACAGTAATTTCAAGTCAAAAGATTAAATGTTAAAATTTCATCAATATTGACAATTTTTTGTACGTTCGACTGGTCCGGGGTCATCGTTTTTCATCATAAAATTGATTTTTTTGGACTCTACCCAAAATTTTTCCAAATGTCATTTGGATCGGGCCTCCTGTTGAATAACCACTTTTTAAACCCGCACAGTGACCAAAATTGCCATTTTTACAGAGTTTTGCTTACACAGAAGCTTCAATTTTGACCAATTTCAGGCACAGAAATGACTTTAAACACACTTATTTTAGTTGAAAAAGTAATAATTCACATCCAACAGTAATTTAAAGTCAAAAGATTAAATGTTAAAATTTCATCAATATTGACAATTTTTTGAACGTTCAACTGGTCCAGGGTCATCGTTTTTCATCATAAAATAGATTTTTTTGGACTCTACCAAAAATGATTCCAAATGTCATTTAGATCGGGCCTCATGTTGAATAACCACTTTTTAAACCCTCACAGTTACCAAAATTGTCATTTTTACAGAGTTTTGCTTACTCAGAAGCTTCAATTTTGACCAATTTCAGGCACAGAAATCACTTTAAACACACTTATGTTAGTTGAAAAAGTAATAATTCACATCCAACAGTAATTTAAAGTCAAAAGATTAAATGTTAAAATTTCATCAATATTTTTTTTTATTTATTTATTTTACATTTTATAATTTTTTAAACATTTTGAAAACATTTTAAAATAATTTTTAAATTTTTAAAAAATGTGTAATAATTTTTTAGATTTTAAAAAAATATTTTTACTTTTTTTTCTTTTTTTATTGTTTTTATTGATTTCTTTTTTTATTATAATTTTTTTTTCTTTTTTTTTTCTTTCCACTTTTGTTAGTTGAAAAAGTAATAATTCACATCCAACAGTCATTTAAAGTCAAAAGATTAAATGTTAAAATTTCATCAATATTGACCACTTTTTTGAACGTTCGACTGGTCCGGGGTCATTGTTTTTCATCATAAAATTTATTTTTTGGACTCTACCAAAAATGATTCAAAATGTCATTTGGATCGGGCCTCATGTTGAATAACCACTTTTTAAACCCTCACAGTGATCAAAATTTCCAATTTTACAGAGTTTTGCTTACTCAAAAGCTTCACTTTTGACGAATTTCAGGCACAGAAATGACTTTAAACACACTTATTTTAGTTGAAAATGTAATAATTCACATCCAACAGTAATTTAAAGTCAAAAGATTAAATGTTAAAATTTCATCAATGTTGACAATTTTTTGAACGTTCGACTGGTCCAGGGTCATCGTTTTTCATCATAAAATAGATTTTTTGGACTCTACCAAAATTGATTCAAAATGTCATTTGGATCGGGCCTCATGTTGAATAACCACTTTTTAAACCCTCACAGTTTCCAAAATTGTCATTTTTACAGAGTTTTGCTTACTCAGAAGCTTCAATTTTGACCAATTTCAGGCACAGGAATGACTTTAAACACACTTATGTTAGTTGAAAAAGTAATAATTCACATCCAACAGTAATTTAAAGTCAAAAGATTAAATGTTAAAATTTCATCAATATTGTCAATTTTTTGTACGTTCGACTGGTCCAGGGTCATTGTTTTTCATCATAAAATTTATTTTTTGGACTCTACCAAAAATGATTCAAAATGTCATTTGGATCGGGCCTCATGTTGAATAACCACTTTTTAAACCCTCACAGTGATGAAAATTTCCATTTTTACAGAGTTTTGCTTACTCAAAAGCTTCACTTTTGACGAATTTCAGGCACAGAAATGACTTTAAACACACTTATTTTAGTTGAAAAAGTAATAATTCACATCCAACAGTAATTTAAAGTCAAAAGATTAAATGTTAAAATTTCATCAATGTTGACAATTTTTTGAACGTTCGACTGGTCCAGGGTCATCGTTTTTCATCATAAAATTGATTTTTTGGACTCTACCAAAAATTATTCAAAATGTCATTTGGATCGGGCCTCATGTTGAATAACCACTTTTTAAACCCTCACAGTGACCAAAATTGCCATTTTTACAGAGTTTTCGCTTACTCAAAAGCTTCAATTTTGACCAATTTCAGGCACAGATATGACTTTAAACACACTTATTTTACTTGAAAAAGTAATAATTCACATCCAACAGTAATTTACAGTCAAAAGATTAAATGTTAAAATTTCATCAATATTGACAATTTTTTGTACGTTCGACTGGTCCGGGGTCATTGTTTTTCATCATAAAATAGATTTTTTGGACTCTACAAAAATAATTCAAAATGTCATTTGGATCGGGCCTCATGTTGAATAACCACTTTTTAAACCCTCAGTTACCAAAATTGTCATTTTTACAGAGTTTTGCTTACTCAGAAGCTTCATTTTTGACCAATTTCAGGCACAGAAATCACGTTAAACACACTTATTTTAGTTGAAAAAGTAATAATTCACATCCAACAGTCATTAAAGTCAAAAGATTAAATGTTAAAATTTCATCAATATTGACAATTTTTTGTACGTTCGACTGGTCCGGGGTCATCGCTTTTCATCATAAAATTGATTTTTTGGACTCTACCAAAATTGATTCAAAATGTCATTTGGATCGGGCCTCATGTTGAATAACCACTTTTTAAACACTCACAGTGACCAAAATTGCTATTTTTACAGAGTTTTGCTTACACAGAAGCTTCAATTTTGACCAATTTCAGGCACAGAAATGACTTTAAACACACATATTTTAGTTGAAAAAGTAATAATTCACATCCAACAGTAATTTCAAGTCAAAAGATTAAATGTTAAAATTTCATCAATATTGACAATTTTTTGTACGTTCGACTGGTCCGGGGTCATCGTTTTTCATCATAAAATTTTTTTTTTTGGACTCTACCCAAATTTTTTCCAAATGTCATTTGGATCGGGCCTCCTGTTGAATAACCACTTTTTAAACCCGCACAGTGACCAAAATTGCCATTTTTACAGAGTTTTGCTTACACAGAAGCTTCAATTTTGACCAATTTCAGGCACAGAAATGACTTTAAACACACTTATTTTAGTTGAAAAAGTAATAATTCACATCCAACAGTAATTTAAAGTCAAAAGATTAAATGTTAAAATTTCATCAATAATGACAATTTTTTGAACGTTCGACTGGTCCAGGGTCATCGTTTTTCATCATAAAATAGATTTTTTTGGACTCTACCAAAAATGATTCCAAATGTCATTTAGATCGGGCCTCATGTTGAATAACCACTTTTTAAACCCTCACAGTTACCAAAATTGTCATTTTTACAGAGTTTTGCTTACTCAGAAGCTTCAATTTTGACCAATTTCAGGCACAGAAATCACTTTAAACACACTTATGTTAGTTGAAAAAGTAATAATTCACATCCAACAGTAATTTAAAGTCAAAAGATTAAATGTTAAAATTTCATCAATATTTTTTTTTATTTATTTATTTTACATTTTATAATTTTTTAAACATTTCGAAAACATTTTTAAATAATTTAAAAAAAATTAAAAAATATGTAATAATTTTTTAGGTTTTTTAAAAATATTTTTAATTTTTTTTCTTTTTTTAATTGTTTTTATTGATTTCTTTTTTTATTATAATTTTTTTTTCTTTTTTTTTTCTTTCCACTTTTGTTAGTTGGAAAAGTAATAATTCACATCCAACAGTAATTTAAAGTCAAAAGATTAAATGTTAAATTTCATCAATATTGACAATTTTTTGTACGTTCGACTGGTCCGGGGTCATCGTTTTTCATCATAAAATTGATTTTTTTGGACTCTATCAAAAATGATTCCAAATTTCATTTGGATCGGGCCTCATGTTGAATAACCACTTTTTAAACCCTCACAGTTACCAAAATTGTCATTTTTACAGAGTTTTGCTTACTCAGAAGCTTCAATTTTGACCAATTTCAGGCACAGAAATCACTTTAAACACACTTATGTTAGTTGAAAAAGTAATAATTCACATCCAACAGTCATTTAAAGTCAAAAGATTAAATGTTAAATTTCATCAATATTGACCACTTTTTGGAACGTTCGACTTGACCGGGGTCATTGTTTTTCATCATAAAATAGATTTTTTTGGACTCTACCAAAAATGATTCCAAATGTCATTTAGATCGGGCCTCATGTTGAATAACCACTTTTTAAACCCTCACAGTTACCAAAATTGTCATTTTTACAGAGTTTTGCTTACTCAGAAGCTTCAATTTTGACCAATTTCAGGCACAGAAATCACTTTAAACACACTTATGTTAGTTGAAAAAGTAATAATTCACATCCAACAGTAATTTAAAGTCAAAAGATTAAATGTTAAAATTTCATCAATATTTTTATTTATTTATTTATTTTACATTTTATAATTTTTTTAACATTTTGAAAACATTTTAAAATAATTTTTAAATTTTTAAAAAATATGTAATAATTTTTTAGATTTTTAAAAAATATTTTTACTTTTTTTTCTTTTTTTATTGTTTTTATTGATTTCTTTTTTTTATTATAAGTTTTTTTTTCTTTTTTTTTTCTTTCCACTTTTGTTCGTTGAAAAAGTAATAATTCACATCCAACAGTCATTTAAAGTCAAAAGATTAAATGTTAAAATTTCATCAATATTTTTTTTTATTTATTTATTTTACATTTTATAATTTTTTAAACATTTTGAAAACATTTTAAAATAATTTTTAAATTTTTAAAAAATATGTAATAATTTTTTAGATTTTTAAAAAATATTTTTACTTTTTTTTCTTTTTTTATTGTTTTTATTGATTTCTTTTTTTATTATAAGTTTTTTTTTCTTTTTTTTTTCTTTCCACTTTTGTTCGTTGAAAAAGTAATAATTCACATCCAACAGTCATTTAAAGTCAAAAGATTAAATGTTAAAATTTCATCAATATTGACCACTTTTTTGAACGTTCGACTGGTCCGGGGTCTTCGTTTTTCATCATAAAATTCATTTTTGGGACTCTACGAAAATAATTCAAAATGTCATTTGGATCGGCCCTTATGTTGAATAACCACTTTTTAAACCCTCACAGTGACCAAAATTGCCATTTTTACAGAGATTTCGCTTAGTCAAAAGCTTCAATTTTGACCAATTTCAGGCACAGAAATGACTTTAAAGCAACTTATTTTAGTTGAAAAAGTAATAATTCACATCCAACAGTAATTTAAAGTCAAAAGATTAAATGTTAAAATGTCATCAATATTGACAATATTTTGTACGTTCGACTGGTCCGGGGTCATTGTTTTTCATCATAAAATAGTTTTTTTGGACTCTACCAAAAATAATTCAAAATGTCATTTGGATCGGGCCTCATGTTGAATAACCACTTTTTTAACCCTCAGTTACCAAAATTGTCATTTTTACAGAGTTTTGCTTACTCAGAAGCTTCACTTTTGACTAATTTCAGGCACAGAAATCACTTTAAACACACTTATTTTAGTTGAAAAAGTAATAATTCACATCCAACAGTCATTTAAAGTCAAAAGATTAAATGTTAAAATTTCATCAATATTGACAATTTTTTGTACGTTCGACTGGTCCGGGGTCATCGCTTTTGATCATAAAATTGATTTTTTGGACTCTACCAAAATTGATTCAAAATGTCATTTGGATCGGGCCTCATGTTGAATAACCACTTTTTAAACACTCACAGTGACCAAAATTGCTATTTTTACAGAGTTTTGCTTACACAGAAGCTTCAATTTTGACCAATTTCAGGCACAGAAATGACTTTAAACACACATATTTTAGTTGAAAAAGTAATAATTCACATCCAACAGTAATTTCAAGTCAAAAGATTAAATGTTAAAATTTCATCAATATTGACAATTTTTTGTACGTTCGACTGGTCCGGGGTCATCGTTTTTCATCATAAAATTGATTTTTTTGGACTCTACCCAAAATTTTTCCAAATGTCATTTGGATCGGGCCTCCTGTTGAATAACCACTTTTTAAACCCGCACAGTGACCAAAATTGCCATTTTTACAGAGTTTTGCTTACACAGAAGCTTCAATTTTGACCAATTTCAGGCACAGAAATGACTTTAAACACACTTATTTTAGTTGAAAAAGTAATATTTCACATCCAACAGTAATTTAAAGTCAAAAGATTAAATGTTAAAATTTCATCAATATTGACAATTTTTTGAACGTTCAACTGGTCCAGGGTCATCGTTTTTCATCATAAAATAGATTTTTTTGGACTCTACCAAAAATGATTCCAAATGTCATTTAGATCGGGCCTCATGTTGAATAACCACTTTTTAAACCCTCACAGTTACCAAAATTGTCATTTTTACAGAGTTTTGCTTACTCAGAAGCTTCAATTTTGACCAATTTCAGGCACAGAAATCACTTTAAACACACTTATGTTAGTTGAAAAAGTAATAATTCACATCCAACAGTAATTTAAAGTCAAAAGATTAAATGTTAAAATTTCATCAATATTTTTTTTATTTATTTATTTTACATTTTATAATTTTTTAAACATTTTGAAAACATTTTAAAATAATTTTTAAATTTTTAAAAAATATGTAATAATTTTTTAGATTTTTAAAAAATATTTTTACTTTTTTTTCTTTTTTTATTGTTTTTATTGATTTCTTTTTTTATTATAATTTTTTTTTCTTTTTTTTTTCTTTCCACTTTTGTTAGTTGAAAAAGTAATAATTCACATCCAACAGTCATTTAAAGTCAAAAGATTAAATGTTAAAATTTCATCAATATTGACCACTTTTTTGAACGTTCGACTGGTCCGGGGTTTTCGTTTTTCATCATAAAATTGATTTTTGGGACTCTACGAAAATAATTCAAAATGTCATTTGGATCGGGCCTCATGTTGAATAACCACTTTTTAAACCCTCACAGTGACCAAAATTGCCATTTTTACAGAGATTTCGCTTAGTCAAAAGCTTCAATTTTGACCAATTTCAGGCACAGAAATCACGTTAAACACACTTATTTTAGTTGAAAAAGTAATAATTCACATCCAACAGTCATTTAAAGTCAAAAGATTAAATGTTAAAATGTCATCAATATTGACAATTTTTTGTACGTTCGACTGGTCCGGGGTCATCGCTTTTCATCATAAAATAGATTTTTTTGGACTCTACAAAAATAATTCAAAATGTCATTTGGATCGGGCCTCATGTTGAATAACCACTTTTTAAACCCTCAGTTACCAAAATTGTCATTTTTACAGAGTTTTGCTTACTCAGAAGCTTCATTTTTGACCAATTTCAGGCACAGAAATCACGTTAAACACACTTATTTTAGTTGAAAAAGTAATAATTCACATCCAACAGTCATTTAAAGTCAAAAGATTAAATGTTAAAATTTCATCAATATTGACAATTTTTTGTACGTTCGACTGGTCCGGGGTCATCGCTTTTCATCATAAAATTGATTTTTTGGACTCTACCAAAATTGATTCAAAATGTCATTTGGATCGGGCCTCATGTTGAATAACCACTTTTTAAACACTCACAGTGACCAAAATTGCTATTTTTACAGAGTTTTGCTTACACAGAAGCTTCAATTTTGACCAATTTCAGGCACAGAAATGACTTTAAACACACATATTTTAGTTGAAAAAGTAATAATTCACATCCAACAGTAATTTCAAGTCAAAAGATTAAATGTTAAAATTTCATCAATATTGACAATTTTTTGTACGTTCGACTGGTCCGGGGTCATCGTTTTTCATCATAAAATTTTTTTTTTTGGACTCTACCCAAATTTTTTCCAAATGTCATTTGGATCGGGCCTCCTGTTGAATAACCACTTTTTAAACCCGCACAGTGACCAAAATTGCCATTTTTACAGAGTTTTGCTTACACAGAAGCTTCAATTTTGACCAATTTCAGGCACAGAAATGACTTTAAACACACATATTTTAGTTGAAAAAGTAATAATTCACATCCAACAGTAATTTCAAGTCAAAAGATTAAATGTTAAAATTTCATCAATATTGACAATTTTTTGTACGTTCGACTGGTCCGGGGTCATCGTTTTTCATCATAAAATTGATTTTTTTGGACTCTACCCAAAATTTTTCCAAATGTCATTTGGATCGGGCCTCCTGTTGAATAACCACTTTTTAAACCCGCACAGTGACCAAAATTGCCATTTTTACAGAGTTTTGCTTACACAGAAGCTTCAATTTTGACCAATTTCAGGCACAGAAATGACTTTAAACACACTTATTTTAGTTGAAAAAGTAATAATTCACATCCAACAGTAATTTAAAGTCAAAAGATTAAATGTTAAATTTCATCAATATTGACAATTTTTTGTACGTTCGACTGGTCCGGGGTCATTGTTTTTCATCATAAAATTGATTTTTTTGGACTCTACCAAAAATGATTCCAAATGTCATTTAGATCGGGCCTCATGTTGAATAACCACTTTTTAAACCCTCACAGTTACCAAAATTGTCATTTTTACAGAGTTTTGCCTACTCAGAAGCTTCAATTTTGACCAATTTCAGGCACAGAAATCACTTTAAACACACTTATGTTAGTTGAAAAAGTAATAATTCACATCCAACAGAAATTTAAAGTCAAAAGATTAAATGTTAAAATTTCATCAATATTTTTATTTATTTATTTATTTTACATTTTATAATTTTTTTAACATTTTGAAAACATTTTTAAATAATTTTTAAATTTTTAAAAAATATGTAATCATTTTTTAGATTTTTTAAAAATATTTTTTATTTTTTATGTTTTTTTATTGTTTTTATTTATTTATTTTTTATTATAAATGTTTTTCTTTTTTTTTTCTTTCCACTTTTGTTAGTTGAAAAAGTAATATTTCACATCCAACAGTCATTTAAAGTCAAAAGATTAAATGTTAAAATTTCATCAATATTGACCACTTTTTTGAACGTTCGACTGGTCCGGGGTGTTCGTTTTTCATCATAAAATTGATTTTTAGGACTCTACGAAAATAATTCAAAATGTCAATTGGATCGGGACTCATGTTGAATAACCACTTTTTAAACCCTCACAGTGACCAAAAATGCCATTTTTACAGAGATTTCACTTAGTCAAAAGCTTCAATTTTGACCAATTTCAGGCACAGAAATGACTTTAAACCAACTTATTTTAGTTGAAAAAGTAATAATTCACATCCAACAGTAATTTAAAGTCAAAAGATTAAATGTTAAAATTTCATCAATATTGACAATTTTTTGTACGTTCGATTGGTCCGGGGTCATTGTTTTTCATCATAAAATAGATTTTTTGGACTCTACCAAAAATAATTCAAAATGTCATTTGGATCGGGCCTCATGTTGAATAACCACTTTTTAAACCCTCAGTTACCAAAATTGTCATTTTTACAGAGTTTTGCTTACTCAGAAGCTTCACTTTTGACCAATTTCAGGCACAGAAATGACTTTAAACACACATATTTTAGTTGAAAAAGTAATAATTCACATCCAACAGTCATTTAAAGTCAAAAGATTAAATGTTAAAATTTCATCAATATTGACCACTTTTTTGAACGTTCGACTGGTCCGGGGTCTTCGTTTTTCATCATAAAATTGATTTTTGGGACTCTACGAAAAATAATTCAAAATGTCATTTGGATCGTGCCTCATGTTGAATAACCACTTTTTAAACCCTCACAGTGACCAAAATTGCCATTTTTACAGAGATTTCGCTTACTCAAAAGCTTCAATTTTGACCAATTGCAGGCACAGAAATGACTTTAAACACACATATTTTAGTTGAAAAAGTAATAATTCACATCCAACAGTCATTTAAACGCAAAAGATTAAATGTTAAAATTTCATCAATATTGATAATTTTTTGTACGTTCGACTGGTCCGGGGTCATCGCTTTTCATCATAAAATTGATTTTTTGGACTCTACCAAAATTGATTCAAAATGTCATCTGGATCGGGCCTCATGTTGAATAACCACTTTTTAAACTCTCACAGTTTCCAAAATTGTCATTTTTACAGAGTTTTGCTTACTCAGAAACTTCAATTGTGACCAATTTCAGGCACAGGAATGACTTTAAACACACTTATGTTAGTAGAAAAAGTAATAATTCACATCCAACAGTAATTTAAAGTCAAAAGATTAAATGTTAAAATTTCATCAATATTGTCAATTTTTTGTACGTTCGACTGGTCCGGGGTCATTGTTTTTCATCATAAAATAGTTTTTTTGGACTCTACCAAAAATAATTCAAAATGTCATTTGGATCGGGCCTCATGTTGAATAACCACTTTTTTAACCCTCAGTTACCAAAATTGTCATTTTTACAGAGTTTTGCTTACTCAAAAGCTTCACTTTTGACGAATTTCAGGCACAGAAATGACTTTAAACACACATATTTTAGTTGAAAAAGTAATAATTCACATCCAACAGTAATTTCAAGTCAAAAGATTAAATGTTAAAATTTCATCAATATTGACAATTTTTTGTACGTTCGACTGGTCCGGGGTCATCGTTTTTCATCATAAAATTGATTTTTTTGGACTCTACCCAAAATTTTTCCAAATGTCATTTGGATCGGGCCTCCTGTTGAATAACCACTTTTTAAACCCGCACAGTGACCAAAATTGCCATTTTTACAGAGTTTTGCTTACACAGAAGCTTCAATTTTGACCAATTTCAGGCACAGAAATCACTTTAAACACACTTATGTTAGTTGAAAAAGTAATAATTCACATCCAACAGTAATTTAAAGTCAAAAGATTAAATGTTAAAATTTCATCAATATTTGTATTTATTTATTTATTTTACATTTTATAATTTTTTTAACATTTTGAAAACATTTTTAAATAATTTTTAAATTTGTAAAAAATATGTAATCATTTTTTAGATTTTTTTAAAATATTTTTAATTTTTTATCTTTTTTTATTGTTTTTATTTATTTATTTTTTTATTATAAATGTTTTTCTTTTTTTTTTCTTTCCACTTTTGTTAGTTGAAAAAGTAATAATTCACATCCAACAGTCATTTAAAGTCAAAAGATTAAATGTTAAAATTTCATCAATATTTTTTTTTATTTATTTATTTTACATTTTATAATTTTTTAAACATTTTGAAAACATTTTAAAATAATTTTTAAATTTTTAAAAAATATGTAATAATTTTTTAGATTTTTAAAAAATATTTTTACTTTTTTTTCTTTTTTTATTGTTTTTATTGATTTCTTTTTTTTATTATAAGTTTTTTTTTCTTTTTTTTTTCTTTCCACTTTTGTTCGTTGAAAAAGTAATAATTCACATCCAACAGTCATTTAAAGTCAAAAGATTAAATGTTAAAATTTCATCAATATTGACCACTTTTTTGAACGTTCGACTGGTCCGGGGTCTTCGTTTTTCATCATAAAATTGATTTTTGGGACTCTACGAAAATAATTCAAAATGTCATTTGGATCGGCCCTTATGTTGAATAACCACTTTTTAAACCCTCACAGTGACCAAAATTGCCATTTTTACAGAGATTTCGCTTAGTCAAAAGCTTCAATTTTGACCAATTTCAGGCACAGAAATGACTTTAAAGCAACTTATTTTAGTTGAAAAAGTAATAATTCACATCCAACAGTAATTTAAAGTCAAAAGATTAAATGTTAAAATGTCATCAATATTGACAATATTTTGTACGTTCGACTGGTCCGGGGTCATTGTTTTTCATCATAAAATAGTTTTTTTGGACTCTACCAAAAATAATTCAAAATGTCATTTGGATCGGGCCTCATGTTGAATAACCACTTTTTTAACCCTCAGTTACCAAAATTGTCATTTTTACAGAGTTTTGCTTACTCAGAAGCTTCACTTTTGACTAATTTCAGGCACAGAAATCACTTTAAACACACTTATTTTAGTTGAAAAAGTAATAATTCACATCCAACAGTCATTTAAAGTCAAAAGATTAAATGTTAAAATTTCATCAATATTGACAATTTTTTGTACGTTCGACTGGTCCGGGGTCATCGCTTTTGATCATAAAATTGATTTTTTGGACTCTACCAAAATTGATTCAAAATGTCATTTGGATCGGGCCTCATGTTGAATAACCACTTTTTAAACACTCACAGTGACCAAAATTGCTATTTTTACAGAGTTTTGCTTACACAGAAGCTTCAATTTTGACCAATTTCAGGCACAGAAATGACTTTAAACACACATATTTTAGTTGAAAAAGTAATAATTCACATCCAACAGTAATTTCAAGTCAAAAGATTAAATGTTAAAATTTCATCAATATTGACAATTTTTTGTACGTTCGACTGGTCCGGGGTCATCGTTTTTCATCATAAAATTGATTTTTTTGGACTCTACCCAAAATTTTTCCAAATGTCATTTGGATCGGGCCTCCTGTTGAATAACCACTTTTTA
Source organism: Lissotriton helveticus (assembly GCF_964261635.1). Lineage (NCBI taxonomy): Eukaryota > Metazoa > Chordata > Amphibia > Caudata > Salamandridae > Lissotriton > Lissotriton helveticus. The sequence goes on from NC_136071.1 coordinate 403,727,419, forward strand.
AACCCGCACAGTGACCAAAATTGCCATTTTTACAGAGTTTTGCTTACACAGAAGCTTCAATTTTGACCAATTTCAGGCACAGAAATGACTTTAAACACACTTATTTTAGTTGAAAAAGTAATAATTCACATCCAACAGTAATTTAAAGTCAAAAGATTAAATGTTAAAATTTCATCAATATTGACAATTTTTTGAACGTTCAACTGGTCCAGGGTCATCGTTTTTCATCATAAAATAGATTTTTTTGGACTCTACCAAAAATGATTCCAAATGTCATTTAGATCGGGCCTCATGTTGAATAACCACTTTTTAAACCCTCACAGTTACCAAAATTGTCATTTTTACAGAGTTTTGCTTACTCAGAAGCTTCAATTTTGACCAATTTCAGGCACAGAAATCACTTTAAACACACTTATGTTAGTTGAAAAAGTAATAATTCACATCCAACAGTAATTTAAAGTCAAAAGATTAAATGTTAAAATTTCATCAATATTTTTTTTTATTTATTTATTTTACATTTTATAATTTTTTAAACATTTTGAAAACATTTTAAAATAATTTTTAAATTTTTAAAAAATATGTAATAATTTTTTAGATTTTTAAAAAATATTTTTACTTTTTTTTCTTTTTTTATTGTTTTTATTGATTTCTTTTTTTATTATAATTTTTTTTTCTTTTTTTTTTCTTTCCACTTTTGTTAGTTGAAAAAGTAATAATTCACATCCAACAGTCATTTAAAGTCAAAAGATTAAATGTTAAAATTTCATCAATATTGACCACTTTTTTGAACGTTCGACTGGTCCGGGGTTTTCGTTTTTCATCATAAAATTGATTTTTGGGACTCTACGAAAATAATTCAAAATGTCATTTGGATCGGGCCTCATGTTGAATAACCACTTTTTAAACCCTCACAGTGACCAAAATTGCCATTTTTACAGAGATTTCGCTTAGTCAAAAGCTTCAATTTTGACCAATTTCAGGCACAGAAATCACGTTAAACACACTTATTTTAGTTGAAAAAGTAATAATTCACATCCAACAGTCATTTAAAGTCAAAAGATTAAATGTTAAAATGTCATCAATATTGACAATTTTTTGTACGTTCGACTGGTCCGGGGTCATCGCTTTTCATCATAAAATAGATTTTTTGGACTCTACAAAAATAATTCAAAATGTCATTTGGATCGGGCCTCATGTTGAATAACCACTTTTTAAACCCTCAGTTACCAAAATTGTCATTTTTACAGAGTTTTGCTTACTCAGAAGCTTCATTTTTGACCAATTTCAGGCACAGAAATCACGTTAAACACACTTATTTTAGTTGAAAAAGTAATAATTCACATCCAACAGTCATTTAAAGTCAAAAGATTAAATGTTAAAATTTCATCAATATTGACAATTTTTTGTACGTTCGACTGGTCCGGGGTCATCGCTTTTCATCATAAAATTGATTTTTTGGACTCTACCAAAATTGATTCAAAATGTCATTTGGATCGGGCCTCATGTTGAATAACCACTTTTTAAACACTCACAGTGACCAAAATTGCTATTTTTACAGAGTTTTGCTTACACAGAAGCTTCAATTTTGACCAATTTCAGGCACAGAAATGACTTTAAACACACATATTTTAGTTGAAAAAGTAATAATTCACATCCAACAGTAATTTCAAGTCAAAAGATTAAATGTTAAAATTTCATCAATATTGACAATTTTTTGTACGTTCGACTGGTCCGGGGTCATCGTTTTTCATCATAAAATTTTTTTTTTTGGACTCTACCCAAATTTTTTCCAAATGTCATTTGGATCGGGCCTCCTGTTGAATAACCACTTTTTAAACCCGCACAGTGACCAAAATTGCCATTTTTACAGAGTTTTGCTTACACAGAAGCTTCAATTTTGACCAATTTCAGGCACAGAAATGACTTTAAACACACATATTTTAGTTGAAAAAGTAATAATTCACATCCAACAGTAATTTCAAGTCAAAAGATTAAATGTTAAAATTTCATCAATATTGACAATTTTTTGTACGTTCGACTGGTCCGGGGTCATCGTTTTTCATCATAAAATTGATTTTTTTGGACTCTACCCAAAATTTTTCCAAATGTCATTTGGATCGGGCCTCCTGTTGAATAACCACTTTTTAAACCCGCACAGTGACCAAAATTGCCATTTTTACAGAGTTTTGCTTACACAGAAGCTTCAATTTTGACCAATTTCAGGCACAGAAATGACTTTAAACACACTTATTTTAGTTGAAAAAGTAATAATTCACATCCAACAGTAATTTAAAGTCAAAAGATTAAATGTTAAATTTCATCAATATTGACAATTTTTTGTACGTTCGACTGGTCCGGGGTCATTGTTTTTCATCATAAAATTGATTTTTTTGGACTCTACCAAAAATGATTCCAAATGTCATTTAGATCGGGCCTCATGTTGAATAACCACTTTTTAAACCCTCACAGTTACCAAAATTGTCATTTTTACAGAGTTTTGCCTACTCAGAAGCTTCAATTTTGACCAATTTCAGGCACAGAAATCACTTTAAACACACTTATGTTAGTTGAAAAAGTAATAATTCACATCCAACAGAAATTTAAAGTCAAAAGATTAAATGTTAAAATTTCATCAATATTTTTATTTATTTATTTATTTTACATTTTATAATTTTTTTAACATTTTGAAAACATTTTTAAATAATTTTTAAATTTTTAAAAAATATGTAATCATTTTTTAGATTTTTTAAAAATATTTTTTATTTTTTATGTTTTTTTATTGTTTTTATTTATTTATTTTTTATTATAAATGTTTTTCTTTTTTTTTTCTTTCCACTTTTGTTAGTTGAAAAAGTAATATTTCACATCCAACAGTCATTTAAAGTCAAAAGATTAAATGTTAAAATTTCATCAATATTGACCACTTTTTTGAACGTTCGACTGGTCCGGGGTGTTCGTTTTTCATCATAAAATTGATTTTTAGGACTCTACGAAAATAATTCAAAATGTCAATTGGATCGGGACTCATGTTGAATAACCACTTTTTAAACCCTCACAGTGACCAAAAATGCCATTTTTACAGAGATTTCACTTAGTCAAAAGCTTCAATTTTGACCAATTTCAGGCACAGAAATGACTTTAAACCAACTTATTTTAGTTGAAAAAGTAATAATTCACATCCAACAGTAATTTAAAGTCAAAAGATTAAATGTTAAAATTTCATCAATATTGACAATTTTTTGTACGTTCGATTGGTCCGGGGTCATTGTTTTTCATCATAAAATAGATTTTTTGGACTCTACCAAAAATAATTCAAAATGTCATTTGGATCGGGCCTCATGTTGAATAACCACTTTTTAAACCCTCAGTTACCAAAATTGTCATTTTTACAGAGTTTTGCTTACTCAGAAGCTTCACTTTTGACCAATTTCAGGCACAGAAATGACTTTAAACACACATATTTTAGTTGAAAAAGTAATAATTCACATCCAACAGTCATTTAAAGTCAAAAGATTAAATGTTAAAATTTCATCAATATTGACCACTTTTTTGAACGTTCGACTGGTCCGGGGTCTTCGTTTTTCATCATAAAATTGATTTTTGGGACTCTACGAAAAATAATTCAAAATGTCATTTGGATCGTGCCTCATGTTGAATAACCACTTTTTAAACCCTCACAGTGACCAAAATTGCCATTTTTACAGAGATTTCGCTTACTCAAAAGCTTCAATTTTGACCAATTGCAGGCACAGAAATGACTTTAAACACACATATTTTAGTTGAAAAAGTAATAATTCACATCCAACAGTCATTTAAACGCAAAAGATTAAATGTTAAAATTTCATCAATATTGATAATTTTTTGTACGTTCGACTGGTCCGGGGTCATCGCTTTTCATCATAAAATTGATTTTTTGGACTCTACCAAAATTGATTCAAAATGTCATCTGGATCGGGCCTCATGTTGAATAACCACTTTTTAAACTCTCACAGTTTCCAAAATTGTCATTTTTACAGAGTTTTGCTTACTCAGAAACTTCAATTGTGACCAATTTCAGGCACAGGAATGACTTTAAACACACTTATGTTAGTAGAAAAAGTAATAATTCACATCCAACAGTAATTTAAAGTCAAAAGATTAAATGTTAAAATTTCATCAATATTGTCAATTTTTTGTACGTTCGACTGGTCCGGGGTCATTGTTTTTCATCATAAAATTTATTTTTTGGACTCTATCAAAAATGATTCAAAATGTCATTTGGATCGGGCCTCATGTTGAATAACCACTTTTTAAACCCTCACAGTGATCAAAATTGCCATTTTTACAGAGTTTTGCTTACTCAAAAGCTTCACTTTTGACGAATTTCAGGCACAGAAATGACTTTAAACACACATATTTTAGTTGAAAAAGTAATAATTCACATCCAACAGTAATTTCAAGTCAAAAGATTAAATGTTAAAATTTCATCAATATTGACAATTTTTTGTACGTTCGACTGGTCCGGGGTCATCGTTTTTCATCATAAAATTGATTTTTTTGGACTCTACCCAAAATTTTTCCAAATGTCATTTGGATCGGGCCTCCTGTTGAATAACCACTTTTTAAACCCGCACAGTGACCAAAATTGCCATTTTTACAGAGTTTTGCTTACACAGAAGCTTCAATTTTGACCAATTTCAGGCACAGAAATCACTTTAAACACACTTATGTTAGTTGAAAAAGTAATAATTCACATCCAACAGTAATTTAAAGTCAAAAGATTAAATGTTAAAATTTCATCAATATTTGTATTTATTTATTTATTTTACATTTTATAATTTTTTTAACATTTTGAAAACATTTTTAAATAATTTTTAAATTTGTAAAAAATATGTAATCATTTTTTAGATTTTTTTAAAATATTTTTAATTTTTTATCTTTTTTTATTGTTTTTATTTATTTATTTTTTTATTATAAATGTTTTTCTTTTTTTTTTCTTTCCACTTTTGTTAGTTGAAAAAGTAATAATTCACATCCAACAGTCATTTAAAGTCAAAAGATTAAATGTTAAAATTTCATCAATATTGACCACTTTTTTGAACGTTCGACTGGTCCGGGGTCATTGTTTTTCATCATAAAATTTATTTTTTGGACTCTACCAAAAATGATTCAAAATGTCATTTGGATCGGGCCTCATGTTGAATAACCACTTTTTAAACCCTCACAGTGATCAAAATTTCCATTTTTACAGAGTTTTGCTTACTCAAAAGCTTCACTTTTGACGAATTTCAGGCACAGAAATGACTTTAAACACACTTATTTTAGTTGAAAATGTAATAATTCACATCCAACAGTAATTTAAAGTCAAAAGATTAAATGTTAAAATTTCATCAATGTTGACAATTTTTTGAACGTTCGACTGGTCCAGGGTCATCGTTTTTCATCATAAAATAGATTTTTTGGACTCTACCAAAATTGATTCAAAATGTCATTTGGATCGGGCCTCATGTTGAATAACCACTTTTTAAACCCTCACAGTTTCCAAAATTGTCATTTTTACAGAGTTTTGCTTACTCAGAAGCTTCAATTTTGACCAATTTCAGGCACAGGAATGACTTTAAACACACTTATGTTAGTTGAAAAAGTAATAATTCACATCCAACAGTAATTTAAAGTCAAAAGATTAAATGTTAAAATTTCATCAATATTGTCAATTTTTTGTACGTTCGACTGGTCCGGGGTCATTGTTTTTCATCATAAAATTTATTTTTTGGACTCTACCAAAAATGATTCAAAATGTCATTTGGATCGGGCCTCATGTTGAATAACCACTTTTTAAACCCTCACAGTGATGAAAATTTCCATTTTTACAGAGTTTTGCTTACTCAAAAGCTTCACTTTTGACGAATTTCAGGCACAGAAATGACTTTAAACACACTTATTTTAGTTGAAAAAGTAATAATTCACATCCAACAGTAATTTAAAGTCAAAAGATTAAATGTTAAAATTTCATCAATGTTGACAATTTTTTGAACGTTCGACTGGTCCAGGGTCATCGTTTTTCATCATAAAATTGATTTTTTGGACTCTACCAAAAATTATTCAAAATGTCATTTGGATCGGGCCTCATGTTGAATAACCACTTTTTAAACCCTCACAGTGACCAAAATTGCCATTTTTACAGAGTTTTCGCTTACTCAAAAGCTTCAATTTTGACCAATTTCAGGCACAGATATGACTTTAAACACACTTATTTTACTTGAAAAAGTAATAATTCACATCCAACAGTAATTTACAGTCAAAAGATTAAATGTTAAAATTTCATCAATATTGACAATTTTTTGTACGTTCGACTGGTCCGGGGTCATTGTTTTTCATCATAAAATAGATTTTTTGGACTCTACAAAAATAATTCAAAATGTCATTTGGATCGGGCCTCATGTTGAATAACCACTTTTTAAACCCTCAGTTACCAAAATTGTCATTTTTACAGAGTTTTGCTTACTCAGAAGCTTCATTTTTGACCAATTTCAGGCACAGAAATCACGTTAAACACACTTATTTTAGTTGAAAAAGTAATAATTCACATCCAACAGTCATTAAAGTCAAAAGATTAAATGTTAAAATTTCATCAATATTGACAATTTTTTGTACGTTCGACTGGTCCGGGGTCATCGCTTTTCATCATAAAATTGATTTTTTGGACTCTACCAAAATTGATTCAAAATGTCATTTGGATCGGGCCTCATGTTGAATAACCACTTTTTAAACACTCACAGTGACCAAAATTGCTATTTTTACAGAGTTTTGCTTACACAGAAGCTTCAATTTTGACCAATTTCAGGCACAGAAATGACTTTAAACACACATATTTTAGTTGAAAAAGTAATAATTCACATCCAACAGTAATTTCAAGTCAAAAGATTAAATGTTAAAATTTCATCAATATTGACAATTTTTTGTACGTTCGACTGGTCCGGGGTCATCGTTTTTCATCATAAATTTTTTTTTTTTGGACTCTACCCAAATTTTTTCCAAATGTCATTTGGATCGGGCCTCCTGTTGAATAACCACTTTTTAAACCCGCACAGTGACCAAAATTGCCATTTTTACAGAGTTTTGCTTACACAGAAGCTTCAATTTTGACCAATTTCAGGCACAGAAATGACTTTAAACACACTTATTTTAGTTGAAAAAGTAATAATTCACATCCAACAGTAATTTAAAGTCAAAAGATTAAATGTTAAAATTTCATCAATAATGACAATTTTTTGAACGTTCGACTGGTCCAGGGTCATCGTTTTTCATCATAAAATAGATTTTTTTGGACTCTACCAAAAATGATTCCAAATGTCATTTAGATCGGGCCTCATGTTGAATAACCACTTTTTAAACCCTCACAGTTACCAAAATTGTCATTTTTACAGAGTTTTGCTTACTCAGAAGCTTCAATTTTGACCAATTTCAGGCACAGAAATCACTTTAAACACACTTATGTTAGTTGAAAAAGTAATAATTCACATCCAACAGTCATTTAAAGTCAAAAGATTAAATGTTAAATTTCATCAATATTGACCACTTTTTGGAACGTTCGACTTGACCGGGGTCATTGTTTTTCATCATAAAATAGATTTTTTTGGACTCTACCAAAAATGATTCCAAATGTCATTTAGATCGGGCCTCATGTTGAATAACCACTTTTTAAACCCTCACAGTTACCAAAATTGTCATTTTTACAGAGTTTTGCTTACTCAGAAGCTTCAATTTTGACCAATTTCAGGCACAGAAATCACTTTAAACACACTTATGTTAGTTGAAAAAGTAATAATTCACATCCAACAGTCATTTAAAGTCAAAAGATTAAATGTTAAATTTCATCAATATTGACCACTTTTTGGAACGTTCGACTTGACCGGGGTCATTGTTTTTCATCATAAAATAGATTTTTTTGGACTCTACCAAAAATGATTCCAAATGTCATTTAGATCGGGCCTCATGTTGAATAACCACTTTTTAAACCCTCACAGTTACCAAAATTGTCATTTTTACAGAGTTTTGCTTACTCAGAAGCTTCAATTTTGACCAATTTCAGGCACAGAAATCACTTTAAACACACTTATGTTAGTTGAAAAAGTAATAATTCACATCCAACAGTAATTTAAAGTCAAAAGATTAAGGGGTCCATTAGGATGTCGGGCGGTGGCACTACCGAAACGATGGCGGGGCGGAAAAACAGCTTTTTCCGCCCGCTAGCAGTGGAAATCACGTCCGCCACATTAGGATATGTAAACACAGGTCATTTCCCGTCCGCCGCGGAGCGCCTCGCTCCGCCATCAAGGTGCGCCCGCCACCGCGGCGGCTGCAGCCAATCGAGACCCTCCGCCGCGGTCGATGACGTCCGCCCCGCTCGACAAATTAGGATGGGCCAAACAAGCTGACGCACCGCACCGGAGACACCGCACAGCTCTAGCAGGCGGAAAGTCTACAGCGGAGCACGCACGCCGAGATCCGACATGAACCCCATGGACCCAGCCCTCCACATGCATCCGGTCATGTACCTGCTGCAACACTATCGCCAGATGGGCCGCCGCGGACGCCGCCGCAGGTACGTCACTACACATATACACCACACAACACACATGCCGACACAGGTCCCAAGCACCACACTGGCATCCTGCTGGGGGGCACAACACATCCACATGGGCACCCACACATCACCCACCTCAGAACAAGGCACCCCACGGCATCCGGAACACACAACGTCGGCCAACCTGCAGCAACGTCACGGTCACGGACACGTCACCGCCGCGGTCAACACATGCGCACAATGCAGAAGGCAGGGCAACACCAAGGCATGGACACATTCCAAACATCACAGCGACACACCACCCCGACCAACACTGCACACCACCCGAAGTAGTCACAGGCCAGGTGCCAATCCCGTGCACCCCCTTGCACATCAACAAGCACTGTAACAACAAGCACAATACACACACACTGCGACACACAACCAGGGACAAAGGCACAGCAGGATTGCCTGACAACGGACACACAACACCAGTGCACTCCCCACAGCCCACACAATTGTATACAAACATCCACACAGGGCAAGACAAAACATACAACAGGCATACAACTCCTGCCTGACACATGTGTGTCTCACACCATACAGGGGCACACATACATACACTACAAACTAACACCCTTCACACTGCACACCTCTGCCACACACATGCCATGTAAGCCATGCCACCAGGACCAAGGGCCAACACAAGACGACCATACACATACACGCCAGGGCACACAGAAAGGGAAACACACACCTCATCACATCATAAACATCTACTACACCACAGCACAGCTGCACACCCTGTGCTGCCAGTGTCCCCCAAGGTGACCTGTGAACAGTGTATGCAGCAATAGCAATTCACCCACACGAAAACTGCATGGCCTGCCAAATAACCATCACAGAGTACAACATCAGCAGGGCCACAATGGACTGAAGAACCTGTCCCCCTGTCTAAAAATCATATGGCCACATAGAACCTTGCAATGGTGATGTACAAAATAGACCATGGAACTCAGTCAAACAAGAAAATGACTTTAATCAGTAAGGAGAGAGAGAAAACACACCATAATGTACTGTATTTATTCACATATTGCACAGATGTAGCTACACAACATAAGTAGACAACAGCAACTCTCAAAATCATGTGCAAATGCCATAGACTATGCACTGGTGAATCACAATCGGGAAGTGCAAAGTCCTTGGCAGGGCAGGGTACAGCACATCAGAGCAACAGGCCCAGAGTCCCTGGCAGGGGAGAGCACATCAGAGCAACAGGCCCAGAGTCCTTGGCAGGGGAGAGCACATCAGAGCAACAGGCCCAGAGTCCCTGGCAGGGGAGAGCACATCAGAGCAACAGGCCCAGAGTCCCTGGCAGGGGAGAGCACATCAGAGCAACAGGCCCAGTGTCCTTGGCAGGGGAGAGCACATCAGAGCAACAGGCCCAGTGTCCTTGGCAGGGGAGAGCACATCAGAGCAACAGGCCCAGTGTCCTTGGCAGGGGAGAGCACATCAGAGCAACAGGCCCAGTGTCCTTGGCAGGGGAGAGCACATCAGAGCAACAGGCCCAGTGTCCTTGGCAGGGCAGGGTACAGCACATCAGAGCAACAGGCCCAGAGTCCTTGGCAGGGGAGAGCACATCAGAGCAACAGGCCCAGAGTCCTTGGCAGGGGAGAGCACATCAGAGCAACAGGCCCAGTGTCCTTGGCAGGGCAGGGTACAGCACATCAGAGCAACAGGCCCAGAGTCCTTGGCAGGGGAGAGCACATCAGAGCAACAGGCCCAGTGTCCTTGGCAGGGCAGGGTACAGCACATCAGAGCAACAGGCCCAGAGTCCTTGGCAGGGGAGAGCACATCAGAGCAACAGGCCCAGAGTCCCTGGCAGGGGAGAGCACATCAGAGCAACAGGCCCAGGAACACACCCACATCGCTAACAATGGTGTACTGTAGCACACCTATGTGTGGCACAGGCGTCTGAGGGTGTTGACAACTCACTCCTGGCTGTCATGTGGAGTGGAACCTGGCTGTGTGTCAGGGACTGCAGGTCGACTTGACTGGTGTGACAGAGGGACATGTGGTGTGGCTATAACAGAGGGCCTGCAAGGTGGAGGGCTGTGCGGACCAGGTGGCACCGTGGCACGTGGAGGTGGAGTCATGCACGCCCTTGACACAGTGTGGGTGGGAGAGGTTGGAGGGGTGCCCTTCCACTTCTTTGGAATATGAATTTGCTTCCCTGTCATGGGGTTGATAGGAAGTGGCGTTGACACCACCTGCACACCCCCCAACTGTTCCACTTCAGGGGCAGAGACTGCCACTCCCTCTGGAGAAGTGCTTGATCCTGCAGTACGCTTGTGCTGGCTACGCCTCCGGACCACTTTAGCCTCTCTGGAAGGTGTACCCCCCACAGTGACCACCTTCCCACTTACCCCAGGGATGGCCACTACACTGCCCTCCTGTCCCTTCTTGCCAGGGATGGCCACTACACTGCCCTCCTGTCCCTTCTTGCCAAACGATGACCAAACGATGACCCCGGACCAGTCGAACGTACAAAAAATTGTCAATATTGATGAAATTTTAACATTTTATCTTTTGACTTGAAATTACTGTTGGATGTGAATTATTACTTTTTCAACTAAAATAAGTTTGTTTAAAGTGATTTCTGTGCCTGAAATTGGTCAAAATTGAAGCTTCTGAGTAAGCAAAACTCTGTAAAAATGACAATTTTGGTAACTGTGAGGGTTTAAAAAGTGGTTATTCAACATGAGGCCCGATCCAAATGACATTTGGAATTTTTTTTGGTAGAATCCAAAAAAATCAATTTTATGATGAAAAACGATGACCCCGGACCAGTCGAACGTACAAAAAATTGTCAATATTGATGAAATTTTAACATTTAATCTTTTGACTTGAAATTACTGTTGGATGTGAATTATTACTTTTTCAACTAAAATATGTGTGTTTAAAGTCATTTCTGTGCCTGAAATTGGTCAAAATTGAAGCTTCTGAGTAAGCAAAACTCTGTAAAAATGGCAATTTTGATCACTGTGAGGGTTTAAAAAGTGGTTATTTAACATGAGGCCCGATCCAAATGACATTTTGAATTATTTTTGGTAGATTGCAAAAAATCAATTTTACGATGAAAAACGATGACCCCGGACCAGTCGAACATTCAAAAAATTGTCAATATTGATGAAATTTTAACATTTAATCTTTTGACTTTATATTACTGTTGGATGTGAATTATTACCTTTTCAACTAAAATAAGTGTGTTTAAAGTGATTTCTGTGCCTGAAATTGGTCAAAATTGAAGCTTTTGAGGAAGCGAAAACTGTAAAAATGGCAATTTTGGTCACTGTGAGGGTTTAAAAAGTGGTTATTCAACATAAGGCCCGATCCAAATGACATTTTGAATTATTTTTGGTGGAGTCCAAAAAATCAATTTTATGATGAAAAACGATGACCCCGGACCAGTCGAACGTTCAAAAAAGTGGTCAATATTGATGAAATTTTAAAATTTTATCTTTTGACTTTAAATGACTGTTGAATGTGAATTATTACTTTTTCAACTAAAATAAGTGTGTTTAAAGTGATTTCTGTGCCTTAAATTTGTCAAAATTGAAGCTTCTGAGTAAGCAAAACTCTGTAAAAATAACAATTTTGGTAACTGTGAGGGTTTAAAAAGTGGTTATTCAACATGAGGCCCGATCCAAATGACATTTGGATTCATTTTTTGTAGAATCCCAAAAATCTATTTTATAATGAAAAACGATGACCCCGGACCAGTCGAACGTACAAAAAATTGTCAATATTGATGAAATTTTAACATTTAATCTTTTGACTTTATATTACTGTTGGATGTGAATTATTACTTTTTCAACTAACATAAGTGTGTTTAAAGTGATTTCTGTGCCTGAAATTGGTCAAAATTAAAGCTTCTGAGTAAGCAAAACTCTGTAAAAATGGCAATTTTGGTCACTGTGAGGGTTTAAAAAGTAGTTATTCAACATGAGGCCCGATCAAAATGACATTTTGAAATATTTTTGGTAGAGTCCAAAAAATCAATTTTATGATGAAAAACGATGACCCTGGACCAGTCGAACGTTCAAAAAATTGTCAATATTGATGAAATTTTAACATTTAATCTTTTGACTTTAAATTACTGTTGGATGTGAATTATTACTTTTTCAACTAAAATAAATGTGTTTAAAGTGATTTCTGTGCCTGAAATTGGTCAAAAGTGAAGATCTGAGTAAGCAAAACTCTGTAAAAATGACAATTTTGGTAACTGAGGGTTTAAAAAGTGGTTATTCAACATGAGGCCCGATCCAAATGACATTTTGAATCATTTTTGGTAGAGTCCAAAAAATCAATTTTATGATGAAAAACGATGATCCCGGACCTGCCGAACGTACAAAAAAAGTCAATATTGATGAAATTTTAACATTTAATCTTTTGACTTTAAATTACTGTTGGATGTGAATTATTACTTTTTCAACTAAAATAAGTGTGTTTAAAGTCATTTCTGTGCCTGAAATTGGTCAAAATTGAAGCTTCTGAGTAAGCAAAACTCTGTAAAAATGGCAATTTTGGTCACTGTGAGGGTTTAAAAAGTGGTTATTCAACATGAGGCCCGATCCAAATGACATTTTGAATCATTTTTGGTAAAGTCCAAAAAAAATCAATTTTATGATGAAAAACGATGACCCCGGACCAGTCAAACGTTCAAAAAAGTGGTCAATATTGATGAAATTTTAACATTTAATCTTTTGACTTTAAATGACAGTTGGATGTGAATTATTACTTTTTCAACTAAAATAAGTGGAGAAAAAAAATTATAATAATAAAAACAATGTAAAATCTTTTTTTTTTTTTAAATATTTTAAAAAATCTAAAAAATTATTACTTTTAAAATTAATTTTTTAACAAATATAAACAAAAATTAACAAAATATAAAAAAAATTATAAAATTTAAAAAAAATAAATAAAAAAAAAAATTGATGACATTTTAACATTTAAACTTTAACTTTAAATTATTGTTGGATGTGAATTATTACTTTTTCAACTAAAATAAGTGTGTTTAAAGTCATTTCTGTGCCTGAAATTGGTCAAAATTGAAGCTTCTGAGTAAGCAAAACTCTGTAAAAATGACAAGTTTGGTAACTGTGAGTGTTTAAAAAGTGGTTATTCAACATGAGGCCCGCTCCAAATGACATTTTGAATCATTTTTGGCAGAGTCCAAAAAATCCATTTTATGATGAAAAACGATGACCCCGGACCAGTCGAACGTACAAAAAATTGTCAATATTGATGAAATTTTAACATTTAATCTTTTGACTTTAAATGACTGTTGGATGTGAATTATTACTTTTTCAACTAAAATAAGTGTGTTTAAAGTGATTTCTGTGCCTGAAATTGGTCAAAATTGAAGCTTCTGAGTAAGCAAAACTCTGTAAAAATGACAATTTTGGTAACAGTGAGGGTTTAAAAAGTGGTTATTCAACATGAGGTCCGATCCAAATTACATTTTGAATAATTTTTGGTAGAGTCCAAAAAATCAATTTTATAATGAAAAACGATGACCCCGGACCAGTCGAACGTTCAAAAAAGTGGTCAATATTGATGAAATTTTAAAATGTAATCTTTTGACATTAAATGACTGTTGGATGTGAATTATTACTTTTTCAACTAACATAAGTGTGTTTAAAGTCATTTCTGTGCCTGAAATTGGTCAAAATTGAAGCTTCTGAGTAAGCAAAACTCTGTAAAAATGACAATTTTGGTAACTGTGAGGGTTTAAAAAGTGGTTATTCTACATGAGGCCCGATCCAAATGAAATTTGGATTCATTTTTTGTAGAGTCCAAAAAATCAATTTTATAATGAAAAACGATGACCCCGGACCAGTCGAATGTACAAAAAATTGTCAATATTGATGAAATTTTAACATTTAACCTTTTGACTGTAAATTACTGTTGGATGTGAATTATTACTTTTCCAACTAAAATAAGTGTGTTTAAAGTCATTTCTGTGCCTGAAATTGGTCAAAATTGAAGCTTTTGAGTAAGCGAAAACTCTGTAAAAATGGCAATTTTGATCACTGTGAGGGTTTAAAAAGTGGTTATTCAACATGAGGCCCGATCCAAATGACATTTTGAATCATTTTTGGTAGAGTCTAAAAAAATCAATTTTATGATGAAAAACGATGACCCTGGACCAGTCGAACGTTCAAAAAATTGTCAACATTGATGAAATTTTAACATTTAATCTTTTGACTTTAAATTACTGTTGGATGTGAATTATTACTTTTTCAACAAAAATATGTGTGTTTAAAGTCATTTCTGTGCCTGAAATTGGTCAAAATTGAAGCTTCTGAGTAAGCAAAACTCTGTAAAAATGGCAATTTTGATCACTGTGAGGGTTTAAAAAGTGGTTATTCAACATGAGGCCCGATCCAAATGACATTTTGAATTATTTTTGGTAGATTGCAAAAAATCAATTTTACGATGAAAAACGATGACCCCGGACCAGTCGATCATTCAAAAAATTGTCAATATTGATGACATTTTAACATTTAATCTTTTGACTTTATATTACTGTTGGATGTGAATTATTACCTTTTCAACTAAAATAAGTGTGTTTAAAGTGATTTCTGTGCCTGAAATTGGTCAAAATTGAAGCTTTTGAGGAAGCGAAAACTGTAAAAATGGCAATTTTGGTCACTGTGAGGGTTTAAAAAGTGGTTATTCAACATAAGGCCCGATCCAAATGACATTTTGAATTATTTTTGGTGGAGTCCAAAAAATCAATTTTATGATGAAAAACGATGACCCCGGACCAGTCGAACGTTCAAAAAAGTGGTCAATATTGATGAAATTTTAAAATTTTATCTTTTGACTTTAAATGACTGTTGAATGTGAATTATTACTTTTTCAACTAAAATAAGTGTGTTTAAAGTGATTTCTGTGCCTTAAATTTGTCAAAATTGAAGCTTCTGAGTAAGCAAAACTCTGTAAAAATAACAATTTTGGTAACTGTGAGGGTTTAAAAAGTGGTTATTCAACATGAGGCCCGATCCAAATGACATTTGGATTCATTTTTTGTAGAATCCCAAAAATCTATTTTATAATGAAAAACGATGACCCCGGACCAGTCGAACGTACAAAAAATTGTCAATATTGATGAAATTTTAACATTTAATCTTTTGACTTTATATTACTGTTGGATGTGAATTATTACTTTTTCAACTAACATAAGTGTGTTTAAAGTGATTTCTGTGCCTGAAATTGGTCAAAATTAAAGCTTCTGAGTAAGCAAAACTCTGTAAAAATGGCAATTTTGGTCACTGTGAGGGTTTAAAAAGTAGTTATTCAACATGAGGCCCGATCAAAATGACATTTTGAAATATTTTTGGTAGAGTCCAAAAAATCAATTTTATGATGAAAAACGATGACCCTGGACCAGTCGAACGTTCAAAAAATTGTCAATATTGATGAAATTTTAACATTTAATCTTTTGACTTTAAATTACTGTTGGATGTGAATTATTACTTTTTCAACTAAAATAAATGTGTTTAAAGTGATTTCTGTGCCTGAAATTGGTCAAAAGTGAAGATCTGAGTAAGCAAAACTCTGTAAAAATGACAATTTTGGTAACAGTGAGGGTTTAAAAAGTGGTTATTCAACATGAGGTCCGATCCAAATTACATTTTGAATAATTTTTGGTAGAGTCCAAAAAATCAATTTTATAATGAAAAACGATGACCCCGGACCAGTCGAACGTTCAAAAAAGTGGTCAATATTGATGAAATTTTAAAATGTAATCTTTTGACTTTAAATGACTGTTGGATGTGAATTATTACTTTTTCAACTAACATAAGTGTGTTTAAAGTCATTTCTGTGCCTGAAATTGGTCAAAATTGAAGCTTCTGAGTAAGCAAAACTCTGTAAAAATGACAATTTTGGTAACTGTGAGGGTTTAAAAAGTGGTTATTCTACATGAGGCCCGATCCAAATGAAATTTGGATTCATTTTTTGTAGAGTCCAAAAAATCAATTTTATAATGAAAAACGATGACCCCGGACCAGTCGAATGTACAAAAAATTGTCAATATTGATGAAATTTTAACATTTAACCTTTTGACTGTAAATTACTGTTGGATGTGAATTATTACTTTTCCAACTAAAATAAGTGTGTTTAAAGTCATTTCTGTGCCTGAAATTGGTCAAAATTGAAGCTTTTGAGTAAGCGAAAACTCTGTAAAAATGGCAATTTTGATCACTGTGAGGGTTTAAAAAGTGGTTATTCAACATGAGGCCCGATCCAAATGACATTTTGAATCATTTTTGGTAGAGTCCAAAAAAATCAATTTTATGATGAAAAACGATGACCCTGGACCAGTCGAACGTTCAAAAAATTGTCAACATTGATGAAATTTTAACATTTAATCTTTTGACTTTAAATTACTGTTGGATGTGAATTATTACTTTTTCAACTAAAATAAGTGTGTTTAAAGTCATTTCTGTGCCTGAAATTCGTCAAAAGTGAAGCTTTTGAGTAAGCAAAACTCTGTAAAAATGGCAATTTTGATCACTGTGAGGGTTTAAAAAGTGGTTATTCAACATGAGGCCCGATCCAAATGACATTTTGAATCATTTTTGGTAGAGTCCAAAAAATAAATTTTATGATGAAAAACAATGACCCCGGACCAGTCGAACGTACAAAAAATTGACAATATTGATGAAATTTTAACATTTAATCTTTTGACTTTAAATGACAGTTGGATGTGAATTATTACTTTTTCAACTAAAATAAGTGTGTTTAAAGTCATTTCTGTGCCTGAAATTGGTCAAAATTGAAGCTTCTGAGTAAGCAAAACTCTGTAAAAATGACAATTTTGGTAACTGTGAGGGTTTAAAAAGTGGTTATTCAACATGAGGCCCGATCCAAATGACATTTGGAAACATTTTTGGTAGAGTCCAAAAAAATCAATTTTATGATGAAAAACGATGACCCCGGACCAGTCGAACGTACAAAAAATTGTCAATATTGATGAAATTTTAACATTTTATCTTTTGACTTGAAATTACTGTTGGATGTGAATTATTACTTTTTCAACTAAAATAAGTTTGTTTAAAGTGATTTCTGTGCCTGAAATTGGTCAAAATTGAAGCTTCTGAGTAAGCAAAACTCTGTAAAAATGACAATTTTGGTAACTGTGAGGGTTTAAAAAGTGGTTATTCAACATGAGGCCCGATCCAAATGACATTTGGAAATTTTTTTGGTAGAATCCAAAAAAATCAATTTTATGATGAAAAACGATGACCCCGGACCAGTCGAACGTACAAAAAATTGTCAATATTGATGAAATTTTAACATTTAATCTTTTGACTTGAAATTACTGTTGGATGTGAATTATTACTTTTTCAACTAAAATATGTGTGTTTAAAGTCATTTCTGTGCCTGAAATTGGTCAAAATTGAAGCTTCTGAGTAAGCAAAACTCTGTAAAAATGGCAATTTTGATCACTGTGAGGGTTTAAAAAGTGGTTATTTAACATGAGGCCCGATCCAAATGACATTTTGAATTATTTTTGGTAGATTGCAAAAAATCAATTTTACGATGAAAAACGATGACCCCGGACCAGTCGAACATTCAAAAAATTGTCAATATTGATGAAATTTTAACATTTAATCTTTTGACTTTATATTACTGTTGGATGTGAATTATTACCTTTTCAACTAAAATAAGTGTGTTTAAAGTGATTTCTGTGCCTGAAATTGGTCAAAATTGAAGCTTTTGAGGAAGCGAAAACTGTAAAAATGGCAATTTTGGTCACTGTGAGGGTTTAAAAAGTGGTTATTCAACATAAGGCCCGATCCAAATGACATTTTGAATTATTTTTGGTGGAGTCCAAAAAATCAATTTTATGATGAAAAACGATGACCCCGGACCAGTCGAACGTTCAAAAAAGTGGTCAATATTGATGAAATTTTAAAATTTTATCTTTTGACTTTAAATGACTGTTGGATGTGAATTATTACTTTTTCAACTAAAATAAGTGTGTTTAAAGTGATTTCTGTGCCTTAAATTTGTCAAAATTGAAGCTTCTGAGTAAGCAAAACTCTTTAAAAATAACAATTTTGGTAACTGTGAGGGTTTAAAAAGTGGTTATTCAACATGAGGCCCGATCCAAATGACATTTGGATTCATTTTTTGTAGAATCCCAAAAATCTATTTTATAATGAAAAACGATGACCCCGGACCAGTCGAACGTACAAAAAATTGTCAATATTGATGAAATTTTAACATTTAATCTTTTGACTGTAAATTACTGTTGGATGTGAATTATTACTTTTTCAACTAAAATAAGTGTCTTTAAAGTCATTTCTGTGCTTGAAATTGGTCAAAATTGAAGCTTTTGAGTAAGCGAAAACTCTGTAAAAATGGCAATTTTGATCACTGTGAGGGTTTAAAAAGTGGTTATTCAACATGAGGCCCGATCCAAATGACATTTTGAATTATTTTTGGTAGATTCCAAAAAATCAATTTTATGATGAAAAACGATGACCCCGGACCAGTCGAACATTCAAAAAATTGTCAATATTGATGAAATTTTAACATTTAATCTTTTGACTTTATATTACTGTTGGATATGAATTATTACCTTTTCAACTAAAATAAGTGTGTTTAAAGTGATTTCTGTGCCTGAAATTCGTCAAAATTGAAGCTTTTGAGTAAGCGAAAACTGTAAAAATGGCAATTTTGGTCACTGTGAGGGTTTAAAAAGTGGTTATTCAACATGAGGCCCGATCCAAATGACATTTTTAATTATTTTTGGTAGAGTCCCAAAAATCAATTTTATGATGAAAAACGATGACCCCGGACCAGTCGGACGTTCAAAAAATTGTCAATATTGATGAAATTTTAACATTTAATCTTTTGACTTTAAATTACTGTTGGATGTGAATTATTACTTTTTCAACTAAAATAAGTGTGTTTAAAGTGATTTCTGTGCCTGAAATTGGTCAAAATTGAAGCTTCTGAGTAAGCAAAACTCTGTAAAAATGACAATTTTGGTAACTGTGAGGGTTTAAAAAGTGGTTATTCAACATGAGGCCCGATCCAAATGACATTTGGAAACATTTTTGGTAGAGTCCAAAAAAATCAATTTTATGATGAAAAACGATGACCCCGGACCAGTCGAACGTACAAAAAATTGTCAATATTGATGAAATTTTAACATTTTATCTTTTGACTTGAAATTACTGTTGGATGTGAATTATTACTTTTTCAACTAAAATAAGTTTGTTTAAAGTGATTTCTGTGCCTGAAATTGGTCAAAATTGAAGCTTCTGAGTAAGCAAAACTCTGTAAAAATGACAATTTTGGTAACTGTGAGGGTTTAAAAAGTGGTTATTCAACATGAGGCCCGATCCAAATGACATTTGGAAATTTTTTTGGTAGAATCCAAAAAAATCAATTTTATGATGAAAAACGATGACCCCGGACCAGTCGAACGTACAAAAAATTGTCAATATTGATGAAATTTTAACATTTAATCTTTTGACTTGAAATTACTGTTGGATGTGAATTATTACTTTTTCAACTAAAATATGTGTGTTTAAAGTCATTTCTGTGCCTGAAATTGGTCAAAATTGAAGCTTCTGAGTAAGCAAAACTCTGTAAAAATGGCAATTTTGATCACTGTGAGGGTTTAAAAAGTGGTTATTTAACATGAGGCCCGATCCAAATGACATTTTGAATTATTTTTGGTAGATTGCAAAAAATCAATTTTACGATGAAAAACGATGACCCCGGACCAGTCGAACATTCAAAAAATTGTCAATATTGATGAAATTTTAACATTTAATCTTTTGACTTTGTATTACTGTTGGATGTGAATTATTACCTTTTCAACTAAAATAAGTGTGTTTAAAGTGATTTCTGTGCCTGAAATTGGTCAAAATTGAAGCTTTTGAGGAAGCGAAAACTGTAAAAATGGCAATTTTGGTCACTGTGAGGGTTTAAAAAGTGGTTATTCAACATAAGGCCCGATCCAAATGACATTTTGAATTATTTTTGGTGGAGTCCAAAAAATCAATTTTATGATGAAAAACGATGACCCCGGACCAGTCGAACGTTCAAAAAAGTGGTCAATATTGATGAAATTTTAAAATTTTATCTTTTGACTTTAAATGACTGTTGAATGTGAATTATTACTTTTTCAACTAAAATAAGTGTGTTTAAAGTGATTTCTGTGCCTTAAATTTGTCAAAATTGAAGCTTCTGAGTAAGCAAAACTCTGTAAAAATAACAATTTTGGTAACTGTGAGGGTTTAAAAAGTGGTTATTCAACATGAGGCCCGATCCAAATGACATTTGGATTCATTTTTTGTAGAATCCCAAAAATCTATTTTATAATGAAAAACGATGACCCCGGACCAGTCGAACGTACAAAAAATTGTCAATATTGATGAAATTTTAACATTTAATCTTTTGACTTTATATTACTGTTGGATGTGAATTATTACTTTTTCAACTAACATAAGTGTGTTTAAAGTGATTTCTGTGCCTGAAATTGGTCAAAATTAAAGCTTCTGAGTAAGCAAAACTCTGTAAAAATGGCAATTTTGGTCACTGTGAGGGTTTAAAAAGTAGTTATTCAACATGAGGCCCGATCAAAATGACATTTTGAAATATTTTTGGTAGAGTCCAAAAAATCAATTTTATGATGAAAAACGATGACCCTGGACCAGTCGAACGTTCAAAAAATTGTCAATATTGATGAAATTTTAACATTTAATCTTTTGACTTTAAATTACTGTTGGATGTGAATTATTACTTTTTCAACTAAAATAAATGTGTTTAAAGTGATTTCTGTGCCTGAAATTGGTCAAAAGTGAAGATCTGAGTAAGCAAAACTCTGTAAAAATGACAATTTTGGTAACTGAGGGTTTAAAAAGTGGTTATTCAACATGAGGCCCGATCCAAATGACATTTTGAATCATTTTTGGTAGAGTCCAAAAAATCAATTTTATGATGAAAAACGATGATCCCGGACCTGCCGAACGTACAAAAAAAGTCAATATTGATGAAATTTTAACATTTAATCTTTTGACTTTAAATTACTGTTGGATGTGAATTATTACTTTTTCAACTAAAATAAGTGTGTTTAAAGTCATTTCTGTGCCTGAAATTGGTCAAAATTGAAGCTTCTGAGTAAGCAAAACTCTGTAAAAATGGCAATTTTGGTCACTGTGAGGGTTTAAAAAGTGGTTATTCAACATGAGGCCCGATCCAAATGACATTTTGAATCATTTTTGGTAAAGTCCAAAAAAAATCAATTTTATGATGAAAAACGATGACCCCGGACCAGTCAAACGTTCAAAAAAGTGGTCAATATTGATGAAATTTTAACATTTAATCTTTTGACTTTAAATGACAGTTGGATGTGAATTATTACTTTTTCAACTAAAATAAGTGGAGAAAAAAAATTATAATAATAAAAACAATGTAAAATCTTTTTTTTTTTTTAATATTTTAAAAAATCTAAAAAATTATTACTTTTAAAATTAATTTTTTAACAAATATAAACAAAAATTAACAAAATATAAAAAAAATTATAAAATTTAAAAAAAATAAATAAAAAAAAAAATTGATGACATTTTAACATTTAAACTTTAACTTTAAATTATTGTTGGATGTGAATTATTACTTTTTCAACTAAAATAAGTGTGTTTAAAGTCATTTCTGTGCCTGAAATTGGTCAAAATTGAAGCTTCTGAGTAAGCAAAACTCTGTAAAAATGACAAGTTTGGTAACTGTGAGTGTTTAAAAAGTGGTTATTCAACATGAGGCCCGCTCCAAATGACATTTTGAATCATTTTTGGCAGAGTCCAAAAAATCCATTTTATGATGAAAAACGATGACCCCGGACCAGTCGAACGTACAAAAAATTGTCAATATTGATGAAATTTTAACATTTAATCTTTTGACTTTAAATGACTGTTGGATGTGAATTATTACTTTTTCAACTAAAATAAGTGTGTTTAAAGTGATTTCTGTGCCTGAAATTGGTCAAAATTGAAGCTTCTGAGTAAGCAAAACTCTGTAAAAATGACAATTTTGGTAACAGTGAGGGTTTAAAAAGTGGTTATTCAACATGAGGTCCGATCCAAATTACATTTTGAATAATTTTTGGTAGAGTCCAAAAAATCAATTTTATAATGAAAAACGATGACCCCGGACCAGTCGAACGTTCAAAAAAGTGGTCAATATTGATGAAATTTTAAAATGTAATCTTTTGACATTAAATGACTGTTGGATGTGAATTATTACTTTTTCAACTAACATAAGTGTGTTTAAAGTCATTTCTGTGCCTGAAATTGGTCAAAATTGAAGCTTCTGAGTAAGCAAAACTCTGTAAAAATGACAATTTTGGTAACTGTGAGGGTTTAAAAAGTGGTTATTCTACATGAGGCCCGATCCAAATGAAATTTGGATTCATTTTTTGTAGAGTCCAAAAAATCAATTTTATAATGAAAAACGATGACCCCGGACCAGTCGAATGTACAAAAAATTGTCAATATTGATGAAATTTTAACATTTAACCTTTTGACTGTAAATTACTGTTGGATGTGAATTATTACTTTTCCAACTAAAATAAGTGTGTTTAAAGTCATTTCTGTGCCTGAAATTGGTCAAAATTGAAGCTTTTGAGTAAGCGAAAACTCTGTAAAAATGGCAATTTTGATCACTGTGAGGGTTTAAAAAGTGGTTATTCAACATGAGGCCCGATCCAAATGACATTTTGAATCATTTTTGGTAGAGTCTAAAAAAATCAATTTTATGATGAAAAACGATGACCCTGGACCAGTCGAACGTTCAAAAAATTGTCAACATTGATGAAATTTTAACATTTAATCTTTTGACTTTAAATTACTGTTGGATGTGAATTATTACTTTTTCAACAAAAATATGTGTGTTTAAAGTCATTTCTGTGCCTGAAATTGGTCAAAATTGAAGCTTCTGAGTAAGCAAAACTCTGTAAAAATGGCAATTTTGATCACTGTGAGGGTTTAAAAAGTGGTTATTCAACATGAGGCCCGATCCAAATGACATTTTGAATTATTTTTGGTAGATTGCAAAAAATCAATTTTACGATGAAAAACGATGACCCCGGACCAGTCGATCATTCAAAAAATTGTCAATATTGATGAAATTTTAACATTTAATCTTTTGACTTTATATTACTGTTGGATGTGAATTATTACCTTTTCAACTAAAATAAGTGTGTTTAAAGTGATTTCTGTGCCTGAAATTGGTCAAAATTGAAGCTTTTGAGGAAGCGAAAACTGTAAAAATGGCAATTTTGGTCACTGTGAGGGTTTAAAAAGTGGTTATTCAACATAAGGCCCGATCCAAATGACATTTTGAATTATTTTTGGTGGAGTCCAAAAAATCAATTTTATGATGAAAAACGATGACCCCGGACCAGTCGAACGTTCAAAAAAGTGGTCAATATTGATGAAATTTTAAAATTTTATCTTTTGACTTTAAATGACTGTTGGATGTGAATTATTACTTTTTCAACTAAAATAAGTGTGTTTAAAGTGATTTCTGTGCCTTAAATTTGTCAAAATTGAAGCTTCTGAGTAAGCAAAACTCTGTAAAAATAACAATTTTGGTAACTGTGAGGGTTTAAAAAGTGGTTATTCAACATGAGGCCCGATCCAAATGACATTTGGATTCATTTTTTGTAGAATCCCAAAAATCTATTTTATAATGAAAAACGATGACCCCGGACCAGTCGAACGTACAAAAAATTGTCAATATTGATGAAATTTTAACATTTAATCTTTTGACTGTAAATTACTGTTGGATGTGAATTATTACTTTTTCAACTAAAATAAGTGTCTTTAAAGTCATTTCTGTGCTTGAAATTGGTCAAAATTGAAGCTTTTGAGTAAGCGAAAACTCTGTAAAAATGGCAATTTTGATCACTGTGAGGGTTTAAAAAGTGGTTATTCAACATGAGGCCCGATCCAAATGACATTTTGAATTATTTTTGGTAGATTCCAAAAAATCAATTTTATGATGAAAAACGATGACCCCGGACCAGTCGAACATTCAAAAAATTGTCAATATTGATGAAATTTTAACATTTAATCTTTTGACTTTATATTACTGTTGGATATGAATTATTACCTTTTCAACTAAAATAAGTGTGTTTAAAGTGATTTCTGTGCCTGAAATTCGTCAAAATTGAAGCTTTTGAGTAAGCGAAAACTGTAAAAATGGCAATTTTGGTCACTGTGAGGGTTTAAAAAGTGGTTATTCAACATGAGGCCCGATCCAAATGACATTTTTAATTATTTTTGGTAGAGTCCCAAAAATCAATTTTATGATGAAAAACGATGACCCCGGACCAGTCGGACGTTCAAAAAATTGTCAATATTGATGAAATTTTAACATTTAATCTTTTGACTTTAAATTACTGTTGGATGTGAATTATTACTTTTTCAACTAAAATAAGTGTGTTTAAAGTGATTTCTGTGCCTGAAATTGGTCAAAATTTAAGCTTCTGAGTAAGCAAAACTCTGTAAAAATGACAATTTTGGTAACTGTGAGGGTTTAAAAAGTGGTTATTCAACATGAGGCCCGATCCAAATGACATTTGGAAACATTTTTGGTAGAGTCCAAAAAAATCAATTTTATGATGAAAAACGATGACCCCGGACCAGTCGAACGTACAAAAAATTGTCAATATTGATGAAATTTTAACATTTTATCTTTTGACTTGAAATTACTGTTGGATGTGAATTATTACTTTTTCAACTAAAATAAGTTTGTTTAAAGTGATTTCTGTGCCTGAAATTGGTCAAAATTGAAGCTTCTGAGTAAGCCAAACTCTGTAAAAATGACAATTTTGGTAACTGTGAGGGTTTAAAAAGTGGTTATTCAACATGAGGCCCGATCCAAATGACATTTGGAAATTTTTTTGGTAGAATCCAAAAAAATCAATTTTATGATGAAAAACGATGACCCCGGACCAGTCGAACGTACAAAAAATTGTCAATATTGATGAAATTTTAACATTTAATCTTTTGACTTGAAATTACTGTTGGATGTGAATTATTACTTTTTCAACTAAAATATGTGTGTTTAAAGTCATTTCTGTGCCTGAAATTGGTCAAAATTGAAGCTTCTGAGTAAGCAAAACTCTGTAAAAATGGCAATTTTGATCACTGTGAGGGTTTAAAAAGTGGTTATTTAACATGAGGCCCGATCCAAATGACATTTTGAATTATTTTTGGTAGATTGCAAAAAATCAATTTTACGATGAAAAACGATGACCCCGGACCAGTCGAACATTCAAAAAATTGTCAATATTGATGAAATTTTAACATTTAATCTTTTGACTTTGTATTACTGTTGGATGTGAATTATTACCTTTTCAACTAAAATAAGTGTGTTTAAAGTGATTTCTGTGCCTGAAATTGGTCAAAATTGAAGCTTTTGAGGAAGCGAAAACTGTAAAAATGGCAATTTTGGTCACTGTGAGGGTTTAAAAAGTGGTTATTCAACATAAGGCCCGATCCAAATGACATTTTGAATTATTTTTGGTGGAGTCCAAAAAATCAATTTTATGATGAAAAACGATGACCCCGGACCAGTCGAACGTTCAAAAAAGTGGTCAATATTGATGAAATTTTAAAATTTTATCTTTTGACTTTAAATGACTGTTGAATGTGAATTATTACTTTTTCAACTAAAATAAGTGTGTTTAAAGTGATTTCTGTGCCTTAAATTTGTCAAAATTGAAGCTTCTGAGTAAGCAAAACTCTGTAAAAATAACAATTTTGGTAACTGTGAGGGTTTAAAAAGTGGTTATTCAACATGAGGCCCGATCCAAATGACATTTGGATTCATTTTTTGTAGAATCCCAAAAATCTATTTTATAATGAAAAACGATGACCCCGGACCAGTCGAACGTACAAAAAATTGTCAATATTGATGAAATTTTAACATTTAATCTTTTGACTTTATATTACTGTTGGATGTGAATTATTACTTTTTCAACTAACATAAGTGTGTTTAAAGTCATTTCTGTGCCTGAAATTGGTCAAAATTAAAGCTTCTGAGTAAGCAAAACTCTGTAAAAATGGCAATTTTGGTCACTGTGAGGGTTTAAAAAGTAGTTATTCAACATGAGGCCCGATCAAAATGACATTTTGAAATATTTTTGGTAGAGTCCAAAAAATCAATTTTATGATGAAAAACGATGACCCTGGACCAGTCGAACGTTCAAAAAATTGTCAATATTGATGAAATTTTAACATTTAATCTTTTGACTTTAAATTACTGTTGGATGTGAATTATTACTTTTTCAACTAAAATAAATGTGTTTAAAGTGATTTCTGTGCCTGAAATTGGTCAAAAGTGAAGATCTGAGTAAGCAAAACTCTGTAAAAATGACAATTTTGGTAACTGAGGGTTTAAAAAGTGGTTATTCAACATGAGGCCCGATCCAAATGACATTTTGAATCATTTTTGGTAGAGTCCAAAAAATCAATTTTATGATGAAAAACGATGATCCCGGACCTGCCGAACGTACAAAAAAAGTCAATATTGATGAAATTTTAACATTTAATCTTTTGACTTTAAATTACTGTTGGATGTGAATTATTACTTTTTCAACTAAAATAAGTGTGTTTAAAGTCATTTCTGTGCCTGAAATTGGTCAAAATTGAAGCTTCTGAGTAAGCAAAACTCTGTAAAAATGGCAATTTTGGTCACTGTGAGGGTTTAAAAAGTGGTTATTCAACATGAGGCCCGATCCAAATGACATTTTGAATCATTTTTGGTAAAGTCCAAAAAAAATCAATTTTATGATGAAAAACGATGACCCCGGACCAGTCAAACGTTCAAAAAAGTGGTCAATATTGATGAAATTTTAACATTTAATCTTTTGACTTTAAATGACAGTTGGATGTGAATTATTACTTTTTCAACTAAAATAAGTGGAGAAAAAAAATTATAATAATAAAAACAATGTAAAATCTTTTTTTTTTTTAAATATTTTAAAAAATCTAAAAAATTATTACTTTTAAAATTAATTTTTTAACAAATATAAACAAAAATTAACAAAATATAAAAAAAATTATAAAATTTAAAAAATAAAAATAAAAAAAAAAATTGATGACATTTTAACATTTAAACTTTAACTTTAAATTATTGTTGGATGTGAATTATTACTTTTTCAACTAAAATAAGTGTGTTTAAAGTCATTTCTGTGCCTGAAATTGGTCAAAATTGAAGCTTCTGAGTAAGCAAAACTCTGTAAAAATGACAAGTTTGGTAACTGTGAGTGTTTAAAAAGTGGTTATTCAACATGAGGCCCGCTCCAAATGACATTTTGAATCATTTTTGGCAGAGTCCAAAAAATCCATTTTATGATGAAAAACGATGACCCCGGACCAGTCGAACGTACAAAAAATTGTCAATATTGATGAAATTTTAACATTTAATCTTTTGACTTTAAATGACTGTTGGATGTGAATTATTACTTTTTCAACTAAAATAAGTGTGTTTAAAGTGATTTCTGTGCCTGAAATTGGTCAAAATTGAAGCTTCTGAGTAAGCAAAACTCTGTAAAAATGACAATTTTGGTAACAGTGAGGGTTTAAAAAGTGGTTATTCAACATGAGGTCCGATCCAAATTACATTTTGAATAATTTTTGGTAGAGTCCAAAAAATCAATTTTATAATGAAAAACGATGACCCCGGACCAGTCGAACGTTCAAAAAAGTGGTCAATATTGATGAAATTTTAAAATGTAATCTTTTGACATTAAATGACTGTTGGATGTGAATTATTACTTTTTCAACTAACATAAGTGTGTTTAAAGTCATTTCTGTGCCTGAAATTGGTCAAAATTGAAGCTTCTGAGTAAGCAAAACTCTGTAAAAATGACAATTTTGGTAACTGTGAGGGTTTAAAAAGTGGTTATTCTACATGAGGCCCGATCCAAATGAAATTTGGATTCATTTTTTGTAGAGTCCAAAAAATCAATTTTATAATGAAAAACGATGACCCCGGACCAGTCGAATGTACAAAAAATTGTCAATATTGATGAAATTTTAACATTTAACCTTTTGACTGTAAATTACTGTTGGATGTGAATTATTACTTTTCCAACTAAAATAAGTGTGTTTAAAGTCATTTCTGTGCCTGAAATTGGTCAAAATTGAAGCTTTTGAGTAAGCGAAAACTCTGTAAAAATGGCAATTTTGATCACTGTGAGGGTTTAAAAAGTGGTTATTCAACATGAGGCCCGATCCAAATGACATTTTGAATCATTTTTGGTAGAGTCTAAAAAAATCAATTTTATGATGAAAAACGATGACCCTGGACCAGTCGAACGTTCAAAAAATTGTCAACATTGATGAAATTTTAACATTTAATCTTTTGACTTTAAATTACTGTTGGATGTGAATTATTACTTTTTCAACAAAAATATGTGTGTTTAAAGTCATTTCTGTGCCTGAAATTGGTCAAAATTGAAGCTTCTGAGTAAGCAAAACTCTGTAAAAATGGCAATTTTGATCACTGTGAGGGTTTAAAAAGTGGTTATTCAACATGAGGCCCGATCCAAATGACATTTTGAATTATTTTTGGTAGATTGCAAAAAATCAATTTTACGATGAAAAACGATGACCCCGGACCAGTCGATCATTCAAAAAATTGTCAATATTGATGAAATTTTAACATTTAATCTTTTGACTTTATATTACTGTTGGATGTGAATTATTACCTTTTCAACTAAAATAAGTGTGTTTAAAGTGATTTCTGTGCCTGAAATTGGTCAAAATTGAAGCTTTTGAGGAAGCGAAAACTGTAAAAATGGCAATTTTGGTCACTGTGAGGGTTTAAAAAGTGGTTATTCAACATAAGGCCCGATCCAAATGACATTTTGAATTATTTTTGGTGGAGTCCAAAAAATCTATTTTATGATGAAAAACGATGACCCCGGACCAGTCGAACGTTCAAAAAAGTGGTCAATATTGATGAAATTTTAAAATTTTATCTTTTGACTTTAAATGACTGTTGAATGTGAATTATTACTTTTTCAACTAAAATAAGTGTGTTTAAAGTGATTTCTGTGCCTTAAATTTGTCAAAATTGAAGCTTCTGAGTAAGCAAAACTCTGTAAAAATAACAATTTTGGTAACTGTGAGGGTTTAAAAAGTGGTTATTCAACATGAGGCCCGATCCAAATGACATTTGGATTCATTTTTTGTAGAATCCCAAAAATCTATTTTATAATGAAAAACGATGACCCCGGACCAGTCGAACGTACAAAAAATTGTCAATATTGATGAAATTTTAACATTTAATCTTTTGACTTTATATTACTGTTGGATGTGAATTATTACTTTTTCAACTAACATAAGTGTGTTTAAAGTGATTTCTGTGCCTGAAATTGGTCAAAATTAAAGCTTCTGAGTAAGCAAAACTCTGTAAAAATGGCAATTTTGGTCACTGTGAGGGTTTAAAAAGTAGTTATTCAACATGAGGCCCGATCAAAATGACATTTTGAAATATTTTTGGTAGAGTCCAAAAAATCAATTTTATGATGAAAAACGATGACCCTGGACCAGTCGAACGTTCAAAAAATTGTCAATATTGATGAAATTTTAACATTTAATCTTTTGACTTTAAATTACTGTTGGATGTGAATTATTACTTTTTCAACTAAAATAAATGTGTTTAAAGTGATTTCTGTGCCTGAAATTGGTCAAAAGTGAAGATCTGAGTAAGCAAAACTCTGTAAAAATGACAATTTTGGTAACAGTGAGGGTTTAAAAAGTGGTTATTCAACATGAGGTCCGATCCAAATTACATTTTGAATAATTTTTGGTAGAGTCCAAAAAATCAATTTTATAATGAAAAACGATGACCCCGGACCAGTCGAACGTTCAAAAAAGTGGTCAATATTGATGAAATTTTAAAATGTAATCTTTTGACTTTAAATGACTGTTGGATGTGAATTA
The DNA here is from genome assembly GCF_964261635.1 of Lissotriton helveticus. Taxonomy (NCBI): domain Eukaryota; kingdom Metazoa; phylum Chordata; class Amphibia; order Caudata; family Salamandridae; genus Lissotriton; species Lissotriton helveticus. The sequence continues at coordinate 403,758,016 of NC_136071.1, forward strand.
TTACTTTTTCAACTAACATAAGTGTGTTTAAAGTCATTTCTGTGCCTGAAATTGGTCAAAATTGAAGCTTCTGAGTAAGCAAAACTCTGTAAAAATGACAATTTTGGTAACTGTGAGGGTTTAAAAAGTGGTTATTCTACATGAGGCCCGATCCAAATGAAATTTGGATTCATTTTTTGTAGAGTCCAAAAAATCAATTTTATAATGAAAAACGATGACCCCGGACCAGTCGAATGTACAAAAAATTGTCAATATTGATGAAATTTTAACATTTAACCTTTTGACTGTAAATTACTGTTGGATGTGAATTATTACTTTTCCAACTAAAATAAGTGTGTTTAAAGTCATTTCTGTGCCTGAAATTGGTCAAAATTGAAGCTTTTGAGTAAGCGAAAACTCTGTAAAAATGGCAATTTTGATCACTGTGAGGGTTTAAAAAGTGGTTATTCAACATGAGGCCCGATCCAAATGACATTTTGAATCATTTTTGGTAGAGTCCAAAAAAATCAATTTTATGATGAAAAACGATGACCCTGGACCAGTCGAACGTTCAAAAAATTGTCAACATTGATGAAATTTTAACATTTAATCTTTTGACTTTAAATTACTGTTGGATGTGAATTATTACTTTTTCAACTAAAATAAGTGTGTTTAAAGTCATTTCTGTGCCTGAAATTCGTCAAAAGTGAAGCTTTTGAGTAAGCAAAACTCTGTAAAAATGGCAATTTTGATCACTGTGAGGGTTTAAAAAGTGGTTATTCAACATGAGGCCCGATCCAAATGACATTTTGAATCATTTTTGGTAGAGTCCAAAAAATAAATTTTATGATGAAAAACAATGACCCCGGACCAGTCGAACGTACAAAAAATTGACAATATTGATGAAATTTTAACATTTAATCTTTTGACTTTAAATGACAGTTGGATGTGAATTATTACTTTTTCAACTAAAATAAGTGTGTTTAAAGTCATTTCTGTGCCTGAAATTGGTCAAAATTGAAGCTTCTGAGTAAGCAAAACTCTGTAAAAATGACAATTTTGGTAACTGTGAGGGTTTAAAAAGTGGTTATTCAACATGAGGCCCGATCCAAATGACATTTGGAAACATTTTTGGTAGAGTCCAAAAAAATCAATTTTATGATGAAAAACGATGACCCCGGACCAGTCGAACGTACAAAAAATTGTCAATATTGATGAAATTTTAACATTTTATCTTTTGACTTGAAATTACTGTTGGATGTGAATTATTACTTTTTCAACTAAAATAAGTTTGTTTAAAGTGATTTCTGTGCCTGAAATTGGTCAAAATTGAAGCTTCTGAGTAAGCAAAACTCTGTAAAAATGACAATTTTGGTAACTGTGAGGGTTTAAAAAGTGGTTATTCAACATGAGGCCCGATCCAAATGACATTTGGAAATTTTTTTGGTAGAATCCAAAAAAATCAATTTTATGATGAAAAACGATGACCCCGGACCAGTCGAACGTACAAAAAATTGTCAATATTGATGAAATTTTAACATTTAATCTTTTGACTTGAAATTACTGTTGGATGTGAATTATTACTTTTTCAACTAAAATATGTGTGTTTAAAGTCATTTCTGTGCCTGAAATTGGTCAAAATTGAAGCTTCTGAGTAAGCAAAACTCTGTAAAAATGGCAATTTTGATCACTGTGAGGGTTTAAAAAGTGGTTATTTAACATGAGGCCCGATCCAAATGACATTTTGAATTATTTTTGGTAGATTGCAAAAAATCAATTTTACGATGAAAAACGATGACCCCGGACCAGTCGAACATTCAAAAAATTGTCAATATTGATGAAATTTTAACATTTAATCTTTTGACTTTATATTACTGTTGGATGTGAATTATTACCTTTTCAACTAAAATAAGTGTGTTTAAAGTGATTTCTGTGCCTGAAATTGGTCAAAATTGAAGCTTTTGAGGAAGCGAAAACTGTAAAAATGGCAATTTTGGTCACTGTGAGGGTTTAAAAAGTGGTTATTCAACATAAGGCCCGATCCAAATGACATTTTGAATTATTTTTGGTGGAGTCCAAAAAATCAATTTTATGATGAAAAACGATGACCCCGGACCAGTCGAACGTTCAAAAAAGTGGTCAATATTGATGAAATTTTAAAATTGTATCTTTTGACTTTAAATGACTGTTGAATGTGAATTATTACTTTTTCAACTAAAATAAGTGTGTTTAAAGTGATTTCTGTGCCTTAAATTTGTCAAAATTGAAGCTTCTGAGTAAGCAAAACTCTGTAAAAATAACAATTTTGGTAACTGTGAGGGTTTAAAAAGTGGTTATTCAACATGAGGCCCGATCCAAATGACATTTGGATTCATTTTTTGTAGAATCCCAAAAATCTATTTTATAATGAAAAACGATGACCCCGGACCAGTCGAACGTACAAAAAATTGTCAATATTGATGAAATTTTAACATTTAATCTTTTGACTTTATATTACTGTTGGATGTGAATTATTACTTTTTCAACTAACATAAGTGTGTTTAAAGTGATTTCTGTGCCTGAAATTGGTCAAAATTAAAGCTTCTGAGTAAGCAAAACTCTGTAAAAATGGCAATTTTGGTCACTGTGAGGGTTTAAAAAGTAGTTATTCAACATGAGGCCCGATCAAAATGACATTTTGAAATATTTTTGGTAGAGTCCAAAAAATCAATTTTATGATGAAAAACGATGACCCTGGACCAGTCGAACGTTCAAAAAATTGTCAATATTGATGAAATTTTAACATTTAATCTTTTGACTTTAAATTACTGTTGGATGTGAATTATTACTTTTTCAACTAAAATAAATGTGTTTAAAGTGATTTCTGTGCCTGAAATTGGTCAAAAGTGAAGATCTGAGTAAGCAAAACTCTGTAAAAATGACAATTTTGGTAACTGAGGGTTTAAAAAGTGGTTATTCAACATGAGGCCCGATCCAAATGACATTTTGAATCATTTTTGGTAGAGTCCAAAAAATCAATTTTATGATGAAAAACGATGATCCCGGACCTGCCGAACGTACAAAAAAAGTCAATATTGATGAAATTTTAACATTTAATCTTTTGACTTTAAATTACTGTTGGATGTGAATTATTACTTTTTCAACTAAAATAAGTGTGTTTAAAGTCATTTCTGTGCCTGAAATTGGTCAAAATTGAAGCTTCTGAGTAAGCAAAACTCTGTAAAAATGGCAATTTTGGTCACTGTGAGGGTTTAAAAAGTGGTTATTCAACATGAGGCCCGATCCAAATGACATTTTGAATCATTTTTGGTAAAGTCCAAAAAAAATCAATTTTATGATGAAAAACGATGACCCCGGACCAGTCAAACGTTCAAAAAAGTGGTCAATATTGATGAAATTTTAACATTTAATCTTTTGACTTTAAATGACAGTTGGATGTGAATTATTACTTTTTCAACTAAAATAAGTGGAGAAAAAAAATTATAATAATAAAAACAATGTAAAATCTTTTTTTTTTTTTAAATATTTTAAAAAATCTAAAAAATTATTACTTTTAAAATTAATTTTTTAACAAATATAAACAAAAATTAACAAAATATAAAAAAAATTATAAAATTTAAAAAAAATAAATAAAAAAAAAAATTGATGACATTTTAACATTTAAACTTTAACTTTAAATTATTGTTGGATGTGAATTATTACTTTTTCAACTAAAATAAGTGTGTTTAAAGTCATTTCTGTGCCTGAAATTGGTCAAAATTGAAGCTTCTGAGTAAGCAAAACTCTGTAAAAATGACAAGTTTGGTAACTGTGAGTGTTTAAAAAGTGGTTATTCAACATGAGGCCCGCTCCAAATGACATTTTGAATCATTTTTGGCAGAGTCCAAAAAATCCATTTTATGATGAAAAACGATGACCCCGGACCAGTCGAACGTACAAAAAATTGTCAATATTGATGAAATTTTAACATTTAATCTTTTGACTTTAAATGACTGTTGGATGTGAATTATTACTTTTTCAACTAAAATAAGTGTGTTTAAAGTGATTTCTGTGCCTGAAATTGGTCAAAATTGAAGCTTCTGAGTAAGCAAAACTCTGTAAAAATGACAATTTTGGTAACAGTGAGGGTTTAAAAAGTGGTTATTCAACATGAGGTCCGATCCAAATTACATTTTGAATAATTTTTGGTAGAGTCCAAAAAATCAATTTTATAATGAAAAACGATGACCCCGGACCAGTCGAACGTTCAAAAAAGTGGTCAATATTGATGAAATTTTAAAATGTAATCTTTTGACATTAAATGACTGTTGGATGTGAATTATTACTTTTTCAACTAACATAAGTGTGTTTAAAGTCATTTCTGTGCCTGAAATTGGTCAAAATTGAAGCTTCTGAGTAAGCAAAACTCTGTAAAAATGACAATTTTGGTAACTGTGAGGGTTTAAAAAGTGGTTATTCTACATGAGGCCCGATCCAAATGAAATTTGGATTCATTTTTTGTAGAGTCCAAAAAATCAATTTTATAATGAAAAACGATGACCCCGGACCAGTCGAATGTACAAAAAATTGTCAATATTGATGAAATTTTAACATTTAACCTTTTGACTGTAAATTACTGTTGGATGTGAATTATTACTTTTCCAACTAAAATAAGTGTGTTTAAAGTCATTTCTGTGCCTGAAATTGGTCAAAATTGAAGCTTTTGAGTAAGCGAAAACTCTGTAAAAATGGCAATTTTGATCACTGTGAGGGTTTAAAAAGTGGTTATTCAACATGAGGCCCGATCCAAATGACATTTTGAATCATTTTTGGTAGAGTCTAAAAAAATCAATTTTATGATGAAAAACGATGACCCTGGACCAGTCGAACGTTCAAAAAATTGTCAACATTGATGAAATTTTAACATTTAATCTTTTGACTTTAAATTACTGTTGGATGTGAATTATTACTTTTTCAACAAAAATATGTGTGTTTAAAGTCATTTCTGTGCCTGAAATTGGTCAAAATTGAAGCTTCTGAGTAAGCAAAACTCTGTAAAAATGGCAATTTTGATCACTGTGAGGGTTTAAAAAGTGGTTATTCAACATGAGGCCCGATCCAAATGACATTTTGAATTATTTTTGGTAGATTGCAAAAAATCAATTTTACGATGAAAAACGATGACCCCGGACCAGTCGATCATTCAAAAAATTGTCAATATTGATGAAATTTTAACATTTAATCTTTTGACTTTATATTACTGTTGGATGTGAATTATTACCTTTTCAACTAAAATAAGTGTGTTTAAAGTGATTTCTGTGCCTGAAATTGGTCAAAATTGAAGCTTTTGAGGAAGCGAAAACTGTAAAAATGGCAATTTTGGTCACTGTGAGGGTTTAAAAAGTGGTTATTCAACATAAGGCCCGATCCAAATGACATTTTGAATTATTTTTGGTGGAGTCCAAAAAATCAATTTTATGATGAAAAACGATGACCCCGGACCAGTCGAACGTTCAAAAAAGTGGTCAATATTGATGAAATTTTAAAATTTTATCTTTTGACTTTAAATGACTGTTGAATGTGAATTATTACTTTTTCAACTAAAATAAGTGTGTTTAAAGTGATTTCTGTGCCTTAAATTTGTCAAAATTGAAGCTTCTGAGTAAGCAAAACTCTGTAAAAATAACAATTTTGGTAACTGTGAGGGTTTAAAAAGTGGTTATTCAACATGAGGCCCGATCCAAATGACATTTGGATTCATTTTTTGTAGAATCCCAAAAATCTATTTTATAATGAAAAACGATGACCCCGGACCAGTCGAACGTACAAAAAATTGTCAATATTGATGAAATTTTAACATTTAATCTTTTGACTTTATATTACTGTTGGATGTGAATTATTACTTTTTCAACTAACATAAGTGTGTTTAAAGTGATTTCTGTGCCTGAAATTGGTCAAAATTAAAGCTTCTGAGTAAGCAAAACTCTGTAAAAATGGCAATTTTGGTCACTGTGAGGGTTTAAAAAGTAGTTATTCAACATGAGGCCCGATCAAAATGACATTTTGAAATATTTTTGGTAGAGTCCAAAAAATCAATTTTATGATGAAAAACGATGACCCTGGACCAGTCGAACGTTCAAAAAATTGTCAATATTGATGAAATTTTAACATTTAATCTTTTGACTTTAAATTACTGTTGGATGTGAATTATTACTTTTTCAACTAAAATAAATGTGTTTAAAGTGATTTCTGTGCCTGAAATTGGTCAAAAGTGAAGATCTGAGTAAGCAAAACTCTGTAAAAATGACAATTTTGGTAACAGTGAGGGTTTAAAAAGTGGTTATTCAACATGAGGTCCGATCCAAATTACATTTTGAATAATTTTTGGTAGAGTCCAAAAAATCAATTTTATAATGAAAAACGATGACCCCGGACCAGTCGAACGTTCAAAAAAGTGGTCAATATTGATGAAATTTTAAAATGTAATCTTTTGACTTTAAATGACTGTTGGATGTGAATTATTACTTTTTCAACTAACATAAGTGTGTTTAAAGTCATTTCTGTGCCTGAAATTGGTCAAAATTGAAGCTTCTGAGTAAGCAAAACTCTGTAAAAATGACAATTTTGGTAACTGTGAGGGTTTAAAAAGTGGTTATTCTACATGAGGCCCGATCCAAATGACATTTTGAATCATTTTTGGTAGAGTCCAAAAAAATCAATTTTATGATGAAAAACGATGACCCTGGACCAGTCGAACGTTCAAAAAATTGTCAACATTGATGAAATTTTAACATTTAATCTTTTGACTTTAAATTACTGTTGGATGTGAATTATTACTTTTTCAACTAAAATAAGTGTGTTTAAAGTCATTTCTGTGCCTGAAATTCGTCAAAAGTGAAGCTTTTGAGTAAGCAAAACTCTGTAAAAATGGCAATTTTGATCACTGTGAGGGTTTAAAAAGTGGTTATTCAACATGAGGCCCGATCCAAATGACATTTTGAATCATTTTTGGTAGAGTCCAAAAAATAAATTTTATGATGAAAAACAATGACCCCGGACCAGTCGAACGTACAAAAAATTGACAATATTGATGAAATTTTAACATTTAATCTTTTGACTTTAAATGACAGTTGGATGTGAATTATTACTTTTTCAACTAAAATAAGTGTGTTTAAAGTCATTTCTGTGCCTGAAATTGGTCAAAATTGAAGCTTCTGAGTAAGCAAAACTCTGTAAAAATGGCAATTTTGATCACTGTGAGGGTTTTAAAAGTGGTTATTCAACATGAGGCCCGATCCAAATGACATTTAGAATTATTTTTGGTAGATTCCAAAAAATCAATTTTATGATGAAAAACGATGACCCCGGACCAGTCGAACATTCAAAATTTTTTCAATATTGATGAAATTTTAACATTTAATCTTTTGACTTTATATTACTGTTGGGTGTGAATTATTACCTTTTCAACTAAAATAAGTGTGTTTAAAGTGATTTCTGTGCCTGAAATTGGTCAAAATTGAAGCTTTTGAGTAAGCGAAAACTGTAAAAATGGCAATTTTGGTCACTGTGAGGGTTTAAAAAGTGGTTATTCAACATGAGGCCCGATCCAAATGACATTTTGAATTATTTTTGGTAGAGTCCAGAAAATCAATTTTATGATGAAAAACGATGACCCCGGACCAGTCGAACGTTCAAAAAAGTGGTCAATATTGATGAAATTTTAAAATTTTATCTTTTGACTTTAAATGACTGTTGGATGTGAATTATTACTTTTTCAACTAACATAAGTGTGTTTAAAGTCATTCCTGTGCCTGAAATTGGTCAAAAGTGAAGCTTCTGAGTAAGCATAACTCTGTAAAAATGACAATTTTGGTAACTGTGATGGTTTAAAAAGTGGTTATTCAACATGAGGCCCGATCCAAATGACATTTTGAATCATTTTTGGTAGAGTCCAAAAAATCAATTTTATGATGAAAAACGATGACCCGGACCAGCCGAACGTACAAAAAATTGACAATATTGATGAAATTTTAACATTTAATCTTTTGACTTTAAATCACTGTTGGATGTGAATTATTACTTTTTCAACTAAAATAAGTGTGTTTAAAGTCATTTCTGTGCCTGAAATTGGTCAAAATTGAAGCTTTTGAGTAAGCGAAAACTCAGTAAAAATGGCAATTTTGGTCACTGTGAGAGTTTAAAAAGTGGTTATTCAACATAAGGCCCGATCCAAATGACATTTTGAATTATTTTTGGTAGAGTCCCAAAAATCAATTTTATGATGGAAAACGATGACCCCGGACCAGTCGGACGTTCAAAAAATTGTCAATATTGATGAAATTTTAACATTAAGTCTTTTGACTTTAAATTACTGTTGGATGTGAATTATTACTTTTTCAACTAAAATAAGTGTGTTTAAAGTGATTTCTGTACCTGAAATTGGTCAAAATTGAAGCATCTGAGTAAGCAAAACTCTGTAAATTACAATTTTGGTAACTGTGAGGGTTTAAAAAGTGGTAATTCAACATGAGGCCCAAACCAAATGACATTTTGAATCATTTTTGGTAGAGTCCAAAAAATCAATTTTATGATGAAAAACGATGACCCCGGACCAGTCGAACGTACAAAAAATTGTCAATATTGATGAAATATAACATTTAATCTTTTGACTTTAAATTACTGTTGGATGTGAATTATTACTTTTTCAACTAAAATATGTGTGTTTAAAGTCATTTCTGTGCCTGAAATTCGTCAAAATTGAAGCTTCTGTGTAAGCAAAACTCTGTAAAAATGGCAATTTTGGTCACTGTGCGGGTTTAAAAAGTGGTTATTCAACATGAGGCCCGATCCAAATGACATTTTGAATCATTTTTGGTAGTGAAAAAAAAAAAAATGTTATGATGAAAAACGATGACCCCGGACCAGTCGAACGTACAAAAAATTGTCAATATTGATGAAATTTAACATTTAACTTTAAATGACTGTTGGATGTGAATTATTACTTTTTCAACTAACATAAGTGTTTTTAAAGTGATTTCTGTGCCTGAAATTGGTCAAAATTGAAGCTTCTGAGTAAGCAAAACTCTGTAAAAATGGCAATTTTGGTCACTGTGAGGGTTTAAAAAGTGGTTATTCAACATGAGGTCCGATCCAAATGACATTTTGAATAATTTTTGGTAGAGTCCAAAAAATCAATTTTATGATGAAAAACAATGACCCCTGACCAGTCGAAAGTTCAAAAAAGTGGTCAATATTGATGAAATTTTAAAATGTAATCTTTTGACTTTAAATGACTGTTGGATGTGAATTATTACTTTTTCAACTAACATAAGTGTGTTTAAAGTCATTTCTGTGCCTGAAATTGGTCAAAATTGAAGCTTCTGAGTAAGCAAAACTCTGTAAAAATGGCAATTTTGGTAACTGTGAGGGTTTAAAAAGTGGTTATTCAACATGAGGCCCGATCCAAATGACATTTGGATTCATTTTTTGTAGAGTCCAAAAAATCAATTTTATAATGAAAAACGATGACCCCGGACCAGTCGAACGTACAAAAAATTGTCAATATTGATGAAATTTTAACATTTAATCTTTTGACTGTAAATTACTGTTGGATGTGAATTATTACTTTTTCAACTAAAATAAGTGTGTTTAAAGTCATTTCTGTGCCTGAAATTGGTCAAAATTGAAGCTTTTGAGTAAGCGAAAACTCTGTAAAAATGGCAATTTTGGTCACTGTGAGGGTTTAAAAAGTGGTTATTCAACATGAGGCCCGATCCAAATGACATTTTGAATAATTTTTGGTAGAGTCCAAAAAATCAATTTTATGATGAAAAACGATGACCCTGGACCAGTCGAACGTTCAAAAAATTGTCAACATTGATGAAATTTTAACATTTAATCTTTTGACTTTAAATTACTGGTGGATGTGAATTATTACTTTTTCAACTAAAATAAGTGTGTTTAAAGTCATTTCTGTGCCTGAAATTGGTCAAAATTGAAGCTTCTGAGTAAGCAAAACTCTGTAAAAATGGCAATTTTGATCACTGTGAGGGTTTTAAAAGTGGTTATTCAACATGAGGCCCGATCCAAATGACATTTTGAATCAATTTTGGTAGAGTCCAAAAAATCAATTTTATGATGAAAAGCGATGACCCCGGACCAGTCGAACGTACAAAAAATTATCAATATTGATGAAATTTTTACATTTAATCTTTTGCGTTTAAATGACTGTTGGATGTGAATTATTACTTTTTCAACTAAAATAAGTGTGTTTAAAGTGATTTCTGTGCCTGAAATTGGTCAAAATTGAAGCTTCTGAGTAAGCAAAACTCTGTAAAAATGGCAATTTTGGTCACTGTGAGGGTTTAAAAAGTGGTTATTCAACATGAGGTCCGATCCAAATGACATTTTGAATAATTTTTGGTAGAGTCCAAAAAATCAATTTTATGATGAAAAACAATGACCCCTGACCAGTCGAAAGTTCAAAAAAGTGGTCAATATTGATGAAATTTTAAAATGTAATCTTTTGACTTTAAATGACTGTTGGATGTGAATTATTACTTTTTCAACTAACATAAGTGTGTTTAAAGTCATTTCTGTGCCTAAAATTGGTCAAAATTGAAGCTTTTGAGTAAGCAAAACTCTGTAAAAATGGCAATTTTGATCACTGTGAGGGTTTAAAAAGTGGTTATTCAACATGAGGCCCGATCCAAATGACATTTTGAATCATTTTTGGTAGAGTCCAAAAAATAAATTTTATGATGAAAAACAATGACCCCGGACCAGTCGAACGTACAAAAAATTGACAATATTGATGAAATTTTAACATTTAATCTTTTGACTTTAAATGACAGTTGGATGTGAATTATTACTTTTTCAACTAAAATAAGTGTGTTTAAAGTCATTTCTGTGCCTGAAATTGGTCAAAATTGAAGCTTCTGAGTAAGCAAAACTCTGTAAAAATGGCAATTTTGATCACTGTGAGGGTTTTAAAAATGGTTATTCAACATGAGGCCCGATCCAAATGACATTTTGAATTATTTTTGGTAGATTCCAAAAAATCAATTGTATGATGAAAAACGATGACCCCGGACCAGTCGAACATTCCAAAAATTTTCAATATTGATGAAATTTTAACATTTAATCTTTTGACTTTATATTACTGTTGGGTGTGAATTATTACCTTTTCAACTAAAATAAGTGTGTTTAAAGTGATTTCTGTGCCTGAAATTGGTCAAAATTGAAGCTTTTGAGTAAGCGAAAACTGTAAAAATGGCAATTTTGGTCACTGTGAGGGTTTAAAAAGTGGTTATTCAACATGAGGCCCGATCCAAATGACATTTTGAATTATTTTTGGTAGAGTCCATTAAATCAATTTTATGATGAAAAACGATGACCCCGGACCAGTCGAACGTTCAAAAAAGTGGTCAATATTGATGAAATTTTAAAATTTTATCATTTGACTTTAAATGACTGTTGGATGTGAATTATTACTTTTTCAACTAACATAAGTGTGTTTAAAGTCATTTCTGTGCCTGAAATTGGTCAAAATTGAAGCTTCTGAGTAAGCAAAACTCTGTAAAAATGACAAGTTTGGTAACTGTGAGTGTTTAAAAAGTGGTTATTCAACATGAGGCCCGCTCCAAATGACATTTTGAATCATTTTTGGCAGAGTCCAAAAAATCCATTTTATGATGAAAAACGATGACCCCGGACCAGTCGAACGTACAAAAAATTGTCAATATTGATGAAATTTTAACATTTAATCTTTTGACTTTAAATGACTGTTGGATGTGAATTATTACTTTTTCAACTAAAATAAGTGTGTTTAAAGTGATTTCTGTGCCTGAAATTGGTCAAAATTGAAGCTTCTGAGTAAGCAAAACTCTGTAAAAATGACAATTTTGGTAACAGTGAGGGTTTAAAAAGTGGTTATTCAACATGAGGTCCGATCCAAATTACATTTTGAATAATTTTTGGTAGAGTCCAAAAAATCAATTTTATAATGAAAAACGATGACCCCGGACCAGTCGAACGTTCAAAAAAGTGGTCAATATTGATGAAATTTTAAAATGTAATCTTTTGACATTAAATGACTGTTGGATGTGAATTATTACTTTTTCAACTAACATAAGTGTGTTTAAAGTCATTTCTGTGCCTGAAATTGGTCAAAATTGAAGCTTCTGAGTAAGCAAAACTCTGTAAAAATGACAATTTTGGTAACTGTGAGGGTTTAAAAAGTGGTTATTCTACATGAGGCCCGATCCAAATGAAATTTGGATTCATTTTTTGTAGAGTCCAAAAAATCAATTTTATAATGAAAAACGATGACCCCGGACCAGTCGAATGTACAAAAAATTGTCAATATTGATGAAATTTTAACATTTAACCTTTTGACTGTAAATTACTGTTGGATGTGAATTATTACTTTTCCAACTAAAATAAGTGTGTTTAAAGTCATTTCTGTGCCTGAAATTGGTCAAAATTGAAGCTTTTGAGTAAGCGAAAACTCTGTAAAAATGGCAATTTTGATCACTGTGAGGGTTTAAAAAGTGGTTATTCAACATGAGGCCCGATCCAAATGACATTTTGAATCATTTTTGGTAGAGTCTAAAAAAATCAATTTTATGATGAAAAACGATGACCCTGGACCAGTCGAACGTTCAAAAAATTGTCAACATTGATGAAATTTTAACATTTAATCTTTTGACTTTAAATTACTGTTGGATGTGAATTATTACTTTTTCAACAAAAATATGTGTGTTTAAAGTCATTTCTGTGCCTGAAATTGGTCAAAATTGAAGCTTCTGAGTAAGCAAAACTCTGTAAAAATGGCAATTTTGATCACTGTGAGGGTTTAAAAAGTGGTTATTCAACATGAGGCCCGATCCAAATGACATTTTGAATTATTTTTGGTAGATTGCAAAAAATCAATTTTACGATGAAAAACGATGACCCCGGACCAGTCGATCATTCAAAAAATTGTCAATATTGATGAAATTTTAACATTTAATCTTTTGACTTTATATTACTGTTGGATGTGAATTATTACCTTTTCAACTAAAATAAGTGTGTTTAAAGTGATTTCTGTGCCTGAAATTGGTCAAAATTGAAGCTTTTGAGGAAGCGAAAACTGTAAAAATGGCAATTTTGGTCACTGTGAGGGTTTAAAAAGTGGTTATTCAACATAAGGCCCGATCCAAATGACATTTTGAATTATTTTTGGTGGAGTCCAAAAAATCAATTTTATGATGAAAAACGATGACCCCGGACCAGTCGAACGTTCAAAAAAGTGGTCAATATTGATGAAATTTTAAAATTTTATCTTTTGACTTTAAATGACTGTTGAATGTGAATTATTACTTTTTCAACTAAAATAAGTGTGTTTAAAGTGATTTCTGTGCCTTAAATTTGTCAAAATTGAAGCTTCTGAGTAAGCAAAACTCTGTAAAAATAACAATTTTGGTAACTGTGAGGGTTTAAAAAGTGGTTATTCAACATGAGGCCCGATCCAAATGACATTTGGATTCATTTTTTGTAGAATCCCAAAAATCTATTTTATAATGAAAAACGATGACCCCGGACCAGTCGAACGTACAAAAAATTGTCAATATTGATGAAATTTTAACATTTAATCTTTTGACTTTATATTACTGTTGGATGTGAATTATTACTTTTTCAACTAACATAAGTGTGTTTAAAGTGATTTCTGTGCCTGAAATTGGTCAAAATTAAAGCTTCTGAGTAAGCAAAACTCTGTAAAAATGGCAATTTTGGTCACTGTGAGGGTTTAAAAAGTAGTTATTCAACATGAGGCCCGATCAAAATGACATTTTGAAATATTTTTGGTAGAGTCCAAAAAATCAATTTTATGATGAAAAACGATGACCCTGGACCAGTCGAACGTTCAAAAAATTGTCAATATTGATGAAATTTTAACATTTAATCTTTTGACTTTAAATTACTGTTGGATGTGAATTATTACTTTTTCAACTAAAATAAATGTGTTTAAAGTGATTTCTGTGCCTGAAATTGGTCAAAAGTGAAGATCTGAGTAAGCAAAACTCTGTAAAAATGACAATTTTGGTAACAGTGAGGGTTTAAAAAGTGGTTATTCAACATGAGGTCCGATCCAAATTACATTTTGAATAATTTTTGGTAGAGTCCAAAAAATCAATTTTATAATGAAAAACGATGACCCCGGACCAGTCGAACGTTCAAAAAAGTGGTCAATATTGATGAAATTTTAAAATGTAATCTTTTGACTTTAAATGACTGTTGGATGTGAATTATTACTTTTTCAACTAACATAAGTGTGTTTAAAGTCATTTCTGTGCCTGAAATTGGTCAAAATTGAAGCTTCTGAGTAAGCAAAACTCTGTAAAAATGACAATTTTGGTAACTGTGAGGGTTTAAAAAGTGGTTATTCTACATGAGGCCCGATCCAAATGAAATTTGGATTCATTTTTTGTAGAGTCCAAAAAATCAATTTTATAATGAAAAACGATGACCCCGGACCAGTCGAATGTACAAAAAATTGTCAATATTGATGAAATTTTAACATTTAACCTTTTGACTGTAAATTACTGTTGGATGTGAATTATTACTTTTCCAACTAAAATAAGTGTGTTTAAAGTCATTTCTGTGCCTGAAATTGGTCAAAATTGAAGCTTTTGAGTAAGCGAAAACTCTGTAAAAATGGCAATTTTGATCACTGTGAGGGTTTAAAAAGTGGTTATTCAACATGAGGCCCGATCCAAATGACATTTTGAATCATTTTTGGTAGAGTCCAAAAAAATCAATTTTATGATGAAAAACGATGACCCTGGACCAGTCGAACGTTCAAAAAATTGTCAACATTGATGAAATTTTAACATTTAATCTTTTGACTTTAAATTACTGTTGGATGTGAATTATTACTTTTTCAACTAAAATAAGTGTGTTTAAAGTCATTTCTGTGCCTGAAATTCGTCAAAAGTGAAGCTTTTGAGTAAGCAAAACTCTGTAAAAATGGCAATTTTGATCACTGTGAGGGTTTAAAAAGTGGTTATTCAACATGAGGCCCGATCCAAATGACATTTTGAATCATTTTTGGTAGAGTCCAAAAAATAAATTTTATGATGAAAAACAATGACCCCGGACCAGTCGAACGTACAAAAAATTGACAATATTGATGAAATTTTAACATTTAATCTTTTGACTTTAAATGACAGTTGGATGTGAATTATTACTTTTTCAACTAAAATAAGTGTGTTTAAAGTCATTTCTGTGCCTGAAATTGGTCAAAATTGAAGCTTCTGAGTAAGCAAAACTCTGTAAAAATGGCAATTTTGATCACTGTGAGGGTTTTAAAAGTGGTTATTCAACATGAGGCCCGATCCAAATGACATTTAGAATTATTTTTGGTAGATTCCAAAAAATCAATTTTATGATGAAAAACGATGACCCCGGACCAGTCGAACATTCAAAATTTTTTCAATATTGATGAAATTTTAACATTTAATCTTTTGACTTTATATTACTGTTGGGTGTGAATTATTACCTTTTCAACTAAAATAAGTGTGTTTAAAGTGATTTCTGTGCCTGAAATTGGTCAAAATTGAAGCTTTTGAGTAAGCGAAAACTGTAAAAATGGCAATTTTGGTCACTGTGAGGGTTTAAAAAGTGGTTATTCAACATGAGGCCCGATCCAAATGACATTTTGAATTATTTTTGGTAGAGTCCAGAAAATCAATTTTATGATGAAAAACGATGACCCCGGACCAGTCGAACGTTCAAAAAAGTGGTCAATATTGATGAAATTTTAAAATTTTATCTTTTGACTTTAAATGACTGTTGGATGTGAATTATTACTTTTTCAACTAACATAAGTGTGTTTAAAGTCATTCCTGTGCCTGAAATTGGTCAAAAGTGAAGCTTCTGAGTAAGCATAACTCTGTAAAAATGACAATTTTGGTAACTGTGATGGTTTAAAAAGTGGTTATTCAACATGAGGCCCGATCCAAATGACATTTTGAATCATTTTTGGTAGAGTCCAAAAAATCAATTTTATGATGAAAAACGATGACCCGGACCAGCCGAACGTACAAAAAATTGACAATATTGATGAAATTTTAACATTTAATCTTTTGACTTTAAATCACTGTTGGATGTGAATTATTACTTTTTCAACTAAAATAAGTGTGTTTAAAGTCATTTCTGTGCCTGAAATTGGTCAAAATTGAAGCTTTTGAGTAAGCGAAAACTCAGTAAAAATGGCAATTTTGGTCACTGTGAGAGTTTAAAAAGTGGTTATTCAACATAAGGCCCGATCCAAATGACATTTTGAATTATTTTTGGTAGAGTCCCAAAAATCAATTTTATGATGGAAAACGATGACCCCGGACCAGTCGGACGTTCAAAAAATTGTCAATATTGATGAAATTTTAACATTAAGTCTTTTGACTTTAAATTACTGTTGGATGTGAATTATTACTTTTTCAACTAAAATAAGTGTGTTTAAAGTGATTTCTGTACCTGAAATTGGTCAAAATTGAAGCATCTGAGTAAGCAAAACTCTGTAAATTACAATTTTGGTAACTGTGAGGGTTTAAAAAGTGGTAATTCAACATGAGGCCCAAACCAAATGACATTTTGAATCATTTTTGGTAGAGTCCAAAAAATCAATTTTATGATGAAAAACGATGACCCCGGACCAGTCGAACGTACAAAAAATTGTCAATATTGATGAAATATAACATTTAATCTTTTGACTTTAAATTACTGTTGGATGTGAATTATTACTTTTTCAACTAAAATATGTGTGTTTAAAGTCATTTCTGTGCCTGAAATTCGTCAAAATTGAAGCTTCTGTGTAAGCAAAACTCTGTAAAAATGGCAATTTTGGTCACTGTGCGGGTTTAAAAAGTGGTTATTCAACATGAGGCCCGATCCAAATGACATTTTGAATCATTTTTGGTAGTGAAAAAAAAAAAAATGTTATGATGAAAAACGATGACCCCGGACCAGTCGAACGTACAAAAAATTGTCAATATTGATGAAATTTAACATTTAACTTTAAATGACTGTTGGATGTGAATTATTACTTTTTCAACTAACATAAGTGTTTTTAAAGTGATTTCTGTGCCTGAAATTGGTCAAAATTGAAGCTTCTGAGTAAGCAAAACTCTGTAAAAATGGCAATTTTGGTCACTGTGAGGGTTTAAAAAGTGGTTATTCAACATGAGGTCCGATCCAAATGACATTTTGAATAATTTTTGGTAGAGTCCAAAAAATCAATTTTATGATGAAAAACAATGACCCCTGACCAGTCGAAAGTTCAAAAAAGTGGTCAATATTGATGAAATTTTAAAATGTAATCTTTTGACTTTAAATGACTGTTGGATGTGAATTATTACTTTTTCAACTAACATAAGTGTGTTTAAAGTCATTTCTGTGCCTGAAATTGGTCAAAATTGAAGCTTCTGAGTAAGCAAAACTCTGTAAAAATGGCAATTTTGGTAACTGTGAGGGTTTAAAAAGTGGTTATTCAACATGAGGCCCGATCCAAATGACATTTGGATTCATTTTTTGTAGAGTCCAAAAAATCAATTTTATAATGAAAAACGATGACCCCGGACCAGTCGAACGTACAAAAAATTGTCAATATTGATGAAATTTTAACATTTAATCTTTTGACTGTAAATTACTGTTGGATGTGAATTATTACTTTTTCAACTAAAATAAGTGTGTTTAAAGTCATTTCTGTGCCTGAAATTGGTCAAAATTGAAGCTTTTGAGTAAGCGAAAACTCTGTAAAAATGGCAATTTTGGTCACTGTGAGGGTTTAAAAAGTGGTTATTCAACATGAGGCCCGATCCAAATGACATTTTGAATAATTTTTGGTAGAGTCCAAAAAATCAATTTTATGATGAAAAACGATGACCCTGGACCAGTCGAACGTTCAAAAAATTGTCAACATTGATGAAATTTTAACATTTAATCTTTTGACTTTAAATTACTGGTGGATGTGAATTATTACTTTTTCAACTAAAATAAGTGTGTTTAAAGTCATTTCTGTGCCTGAAATTGGTCAAAATTGAAGCTTCTGAGTAAGCAAAACTCTGTAAAAATGGCAATTTTGATCACTGTGAGGGTTTTAAAAGTGGTTATTCAACATGAGGCCCGATCCAAATGACATTTTGAATCAATTTTGGTAGAGTCCAAAAAATCAATTTTATGATGAAAAGCGATGACCCCGGACCAGTCGAACGTACAAAAAATTATCAATATTGATGAAATTTTTACATTTAATCTTTTGCGTTTAAATGACTGTTGGATGTGAATTATTACTTTTTCAACTAAAATAAGTGTGTTTAAAGTGATTTCTGTGCCTGAAATTGGTCAAAATTGAAGCTTCTGAGTAAGCAAAACTCTGTAAAAATGGCAATTTTGGTCACTGTGAGGGTTTAAAAAGTGGTTATTCAACATGAGGTCCGATCCAAATGACATTTTGAATAATTTTTGGTAGAGTCCAAAAAATCAATTTTATGATGAAAAACAATGACCCCTGACCAGTCGAAAGTTCAAAAAAGTGGTCAATATTGATGAAATTTTAAAATGTAATCTTTTGACTTTAAATGACTGTTGGATGTGAATTATTACTTTTTCAACTAACATAAGTGTGTTTAAAGTCATTTCTGTGCCTAAAATTGGTCAAAATTGAAGCTTTTGAGTAAGCAAAACTCTGTAAAAATGGCAATTTTGATCACTGTGAGGGTTTAAAAAGTGGTTATTCAACATGAGGCCCGATCCAAATGACATTTTGAATCATTTTTGGTAGAGTCCAAAAAATAAATTTTATGATGAAAAACAATGACCCCGGACCAGTCGAACGTACAAAAAATTGACAATATTGATGAAATTTTAACATTTAATCTTTTGACTTTAAATGACAGTTGGATGTGAATTATTACTTTTTCAACTAAAATAAGTGTGTTTAAAGTCATTTCTGTGCCTGAAATTGGTCAAAATTGAAGCTTCTGAGTAAGCAAAACTCTGTAAAAATGGCAATTTTGATCACTGTGAGGGTTTTAAAAATGGTTATTCAACATGAGGCCCGATCCAAATGACATTTTGAATTATTTTTGGTAGATTCCAAAAAATCAATTGTATGATGAAAAACGATGACCCCGGACCAGTCGAACATTCCAAAAATTTTCAATATTGATGAAATTTTAACATTTAATCTTTTGACTTTATATTACTGTTGGGTGTGAATTATTACCTTTTCAACTAAAATAAGTGTGTTTAAAGTGATTTCTGTGCCTGAAATTGGTCAAAATTGAAGCTTTTGAGTAAGCGAAAACTGTAAAAATGGCAATTTTGGTCACTGTGAGGGTTTAAAAAGTGGTTATTCAACATGAGGCCCGATCCAAATGACATTTTGAATTATTTTTGGTAGAGTCCATTAAATCAATTTTATGATGAAAAACGATGACCCCGGACCAGTCGAACGTTCAAAAAAGTGGTCAATATTGATGAAATTTTAAAATTTTATCATTTGACTTTAAATGACTGTTGGATGTGAATTATTACTTTTTCAACTAACATAAGTGTGTTTAAAGTCATTCCTGTGCCTGAAATTGGTCAAAATTGAAGCTTCTGAGTGAGCAAAACTCTGTAAAAATGACAATTTTGGAAACTGTGAGAGTTTAAAAAGTGGTTATTCAACATGAGGCCCGATCCAAATGACATTTTGAATCAATTTTGGTAGAGTCCAAAAAATCAATTTTATGATGAAAAGCGATGACCCCGGACCAGTCGAACGTACAAAAAATTATCAATATTGATGAAATTTTTACATTTAATCTTTTGCGTTTAAATGACTGTTGGATGTGAATTATTACTTTTTCAACTAAAATAAGTGTGTTTAAAGTGATTTCTGTGCCTGAAATTGGTCAAAATTGAAGCTTCTGAGTAAGCAAAACTCTGTAAAAATGGCAATTTTGGTCACTGTGAGGGTTTAAAAAGTGGTTATTCAACATGAGGTCCGATCCAAATGACATTTTGAATAATTTTTGGTAGAGTCCAAAAAATCAATTTTATGATGAAAAACAATGACCCCTGACCAGTCGAAAGTTCAAAAAAGTGGTCAATATTGATGAAATTTTAAAATGTAATCTTTTGACTTTAAATGACTGTTGGATGTGAATTATTACTTTTTCAACTAACATAAGTGTGTTTAAAGTCATTTCTGTGCCTGAAATTGGTCAAAATTGAAGCTTTTGAGTAAGCGAAAACTCTGTAAAAATGGCAATTTTGGTCACTGTGAGGGTTTAAAAAGTGGTTATTCAACATGAGGCCCGATCCAAATGACATTTTGAATAATTTTTGGTAGAGTCCAAAAAATAAATTTTATGATGAAAAACGATGACCCTGGACCAGTCGATCGTTCAAAAAATTGTCAACATTGATGAAATTTTAACATTTAATCTTTTGACTTTAAATTACTGGTGGATGTGAAATATTACTTTTTCAACTAAAATAAGTGTGTTTAAAGTCATTTCTGTGCCTGAAATTCGTCAAAAGTGAAGCTTTTGAGTAAGCAAAACTCTGTAAAAATGGCAATTTTGATCACTGTGAGGGTTTAAAAAGTGGTTATTCAACATGAGGCCCGATCCAAATGACATTTTGAATCATTTTTGGTAGAGTCCAAAAAATAAATTTTATGATGAAAAACAATGACCCCGGACCAGTCGAACGTACAAAAAATTGACAATATTGATGAAATTTTAACATTTAATCTTTTGACTTTAAATGACAGTTGGATGTGAATTATTACTTTTTCAACTAAAATAAGTGTGTTTAAAGTCATTTCTGTGCCTGAAATTGGTCAAAATTGAAGCTTCTGAGTAAGCAAAACTCTGTAAAAATGGCAATTTTGATCACTGTGAGGGTTTTAAAAGTGGTTATTCAACATGAGGCCCGATCCAAATGACATTTTGAATTATTTTTGGTAGATTCCAAAAAATCAATTGTATGATGAAAAACGATGACCCCGGACCAGTCGAACATTCCAAAAAATTTCAATATTGATGAAATTTTAACATTTAATCTTTTGACTTTATATTACTGTTGGGTGTGAATTATTACCTTTTCAACTAAAATAAGTGTGTTTAAAGTGATTTCTGTGCCTGAAATTGGTCAAAATTGAAGCTTTTGAGTAAGCGAAAACTGTAAAAATGGCAATTTTGGTCACTGTGAGGGTTTAAAAAGTGGTTATTCAACATGAGGCCCGATCCAAATGACATTTTGAATTATTTTTGGTAGAGTCCATTAAATCAATTTTATGATGAAAAACGATGACCCCGGACCAGTCGAACGTTCAAAAAAGTGGTCAATATTGATGAAATTTTAAAATTTTATCATTTGACTTTAAATGACTGTTGGATGTGAATTATTACTTTTTCAACTAACATAAGTGTGTTTAAAGTCATTCCTGTGCCTGAAATTGGTCAAAATTGAAGCTTCTGAGTAAGCAAAACTCTGTAAAAATGACAATTTTGGAAACTGTGAGAGTTTAAAAAGTGGTTATTCAACATGAGGCCCGATCCAAATGACATTTTGAATCAATTTTGGTAGAGTCCAAAAAATCAATTTTATGATGAAAAGCGATGACCCCGGACCAGTCGAACGTACAAAACATTATCAATATTGATGAAATTTTTACATTTAATCTTTTGCGTTTAAATGACTGTTGGATGTGAATTATTACTTTTTCAACTAAAATAAGTGTGTTTAAAGTGATTTCTGTGCCTGCAATTGGTCAAAATTGAAGCTTTTGAGTAAGCGAAATCTCTGTAAAAATGGCAATTTTGGTCACTGTGAGGGTTTAAAAAGTGGTTATTCAACATGAGGCCCGATCCAAATGACATTTTGAATTATTTTTCGTAGAGTCCCAAAAATCAATTTTATGATGAAAAACGAAGACCCCGGACCAGTCGAACGTTCAAAAAAGTGGTCAATATTGATGAAATTTTAACATTTAATCTTTTGACTTTAAATGACTGTTGGATGTGAATTTTTACTTTTTCAACTAAAATATGTGTGTTTAAAGTCATTTCTGTGCCTGAAATTGGTCAAAAGTGAAGCTTCTGAGTAAGCAAAACTCTGTAAAAATGACAATTTTGGTAACTGTGATGGTTTAAAAAGTGGTTATTCAACATGAGGCCCGATCCAAATGACATTTTGAATCATTTTTGGTAGAGTCCAAAAAATCAATTTTATGATGAAAAACGATGACCCGGACCAGCCGAACGTACAAAAAATTGACAATATTGATGAAATTTTAACATTTAATCTTTTGACTTTAAATCACTGTTGGATGTGAATTATTACTTTTTCAACTAAAATAAGTGTGTTTAAAGTCATTTCTGTGCCTGAAATTGGTCAAAACTGAAGCTTTTGAGTAAGCGAAAACTCTGTAAAAATGGCAATTTTGGTCACTGTGAGAGTTTAAAAAGTGGTTATTCAACATAAGGCCCGATCCAAATGACATTTTGAATTATTTTTGGTAGAGTCCCAAAAATCAATTTTATGATGAAAAACGATGACCCCGGACCAGTCGGACGTTCAAAAAATTGTCAATATTGATGAAATTTTAACATTAAGTCTATTGACTTTAAATTACTGTTGGATGTGAATTATTACTTTTTCAACTAAAATACGTGTGTTTAAAGTCATTTCTGTGCCTGAAATTGGTCAGAATTGAAGCTTTTGAGTAAGCAAAACTCTGTAAAAATGGCAATTTTGATCACTGTGAGGGTTTAAAAAGTGGTTATTCAACATGAGGCCCGATCCAAATGACATTTTTAATTATTTTTGGTAGAGTCCCAAAAATCAATTTTATGATGAAAAACGATGACCCCGGACCAGTCGGTTGTTCAAAAAATTGTCAATATTGATGAAATTTTAACATTTAATCTTTTGACTTTAAATTACTGTTGGATGTGAATTATTACTTTTTCAACTAAAATAAGTGTGTTTAAAGTGATTTCTGTGCCTGAAATTGGTCAAAATTGAAGCTTCTGAGTAAGCAAAACTCTGTAAAAATGACAATTTTGGTAACTGTGAGGGTTTAAAAAGTGGTTATTCAACATGAGGCCCGAACCAAATGACATTTGGAAACATTTTTGGTAGAGTCCAAAAAAATCAATTTTATGATGAAAAACGATGACCCCGGACCAGTCGAACGTACAAAGAATTTTCAATATTGATGAAATTTTAACATTTTATCTTTTGACTTGAAATTACTGTTGGATGTGAATTATTACTTTTTCAACTAAAATAAGTTTGTTTAAAGTGATTTCTGTGCCTGAAATTGGTCAAAATTGAAGCTTCTGAGTAAGCAAAACTCTGTAAAAATGACAATTTTGGTAACTGTGAGGGTTTAAAAAGTGGTTAATCAACATGAGGCCCGATCCAAATGACATTTGGAAAAAATTTTGGTAGAGTCCAAAAAAATCAATTTTATGATGAAAAACGATGACCCCGGACCAGTCGAACGTACAAAAAATTGTCAATATTGATGAAATTTTAACATTTAATCTTTTGACTTGAAATTACTGTTGGATGTGAATTATTACTTTTTCAACTAAAATATGTGTGTTTAAAGTCATTTCTGTGCCTGAAATTGGTCAAAATTGAAGCTTCTGAGTAAGCAAAACTCTGTAAAAATGGCAATTTTGATCACTGTGAGGGTTTAAAAAGTGGTTATTCAACATGAGGCCCGATCCAAATGACATTTTGAATTATTTTTGGTAGATTGCAAAAAATCAATTTTACGATGAAAAACGATGACCCCGGACCAGTCGAACATTCAAAAAAGTCAATATTGATGAAATTTTAACATTTAATCTTTTGACTTTATATTACTGTTGGATGTGAATTATTACCTTTTCAACTAAAATAAGTGTGTTTAAAGTGATTTCTGTGCCTGAAATTGGTCAAAATTGAAGCTTTTGAGGAAGCGAAAACTGTAAAAATGGCAATTTTGGTCACTGTGAGGGTTTAAAAAGTGGTTATTCAACATAAGGCCCGATCCAAATGACATTTTGAATTATTTTTGGTGGAGTCCCAAAAATCAATTTTATGAGGAAAAACGATGACCCCGGACCAGTCGAACGTTCAAAAAAGTGGTCAATATTGATGAAATTTTAAAATTTTATCTTTTGACTTTAAATGACTGTTGAATGTGAATTATTACTTTTTCAACTAAAATAAGTGTGTTTAAAGTGATTTCTGTGCCTTAAATTTGTCAAAATTGAAGCTTCTGAGTAAGCAAAACTCTGTAAAAATAACAATTTTGGTAACTGTGAGGGTTTAAAAAGTGGTTATTCAACATGAGGCCCGATCCAAATGACATTTGGATTCATTTTTTGTAGAATCCCAAAAATCTATTTTATAATGAAAAACGATGACCCCGGACCAGTCGAACGTACAAAAAATTGTCAATATTGATGAAATTTTAACATTTAATCTTTTGACTTTATATTACTGTTGGATGTGAATTATTATTTTTTCAACTAACATAAGTGTGTTTAAAGTGATTTCTGTGCCTGAAATTGGTCAAAATTAAAGCTTCTGAGTAAGCAAAACTCTGTAAAAATGGCAATTTTGGTCACTGTGAGGGTTTAAAAAGTAGTTATTCAACATGAGGCCCGATCAAAATGACATTTTGAAATATTTTTGGTAGAGTCCAAAAAATCAATTTTATGATGAAAAACGATGACCCTGGACCAGTCGAACGTTCAAAAAATTGTCAATATTGATGAAATTTTAACATTTAATCTTTTGACTTTAAATTACTGTTGGATGTGAATTATTACTTTTTCAACTAAAATAAGTGTGTTTAAAGTCATTTCTGTGCCTGAAATTGGTCAAAATTGAAGCTTCTGAGTAAGCAAAACTCTGTAAAAATGGCAATTTTGGTAACTGTGAGGGTTTAAAAAGTGGTTATTCAACATGAGGCCCGATCCAAATGACATTTTGAATCATTTTTGGTAAAGTCCAAAAAAAATCAATTTTATGATGAAAAACGATGACCCCGGACCAGTCAAACGTTCAAAAAAGTGGTCAATATTGATGAAATTTTAACATTTAATCTTTTGACTTTAAATGACAGTTGGATGTGAATTATTACTTTTTCAACTAAAAAAAGTGGAGAAAAAAAATTATAATAATAAAAACAATGTAAATTTTTTTTTTTTTTTAAATATTTAAAAAAATCTAAAAAATGATTACTTTTAAAAATAATTTTTTAACAAATATAAACAAAAATTAACAAAATATAAAAAAAATTATAAAATTTAAAATAAATAAATAAAAAAAAAATATTGATGACATTTTAACATTTAAACTTTAACTTTAAATTATTGTTGGATGTGAATTATTACTTTTTCAACTAAAATAAGTGTGTTTAAAGTCATTTCTGTGCCTGAAATTGGTCAAAATTGAAGCTTCTGAGTAAGCAAAACTCTGTAAAAATGACAAGTTTGGTAACTGTGAGTGTTTAAAAAGTGGTTATTCAACATGAGGCCCGCTCCAAATGACATTTTGAATCATTTTTGGCAGAGTCCAAAAAATCCATTTTATGATGAAAAACGATGACCCCGGACCAGTCGAACGTACAAAAAATTGTCAATATTGAAGAAATTTTAACATTTAATCTTTTGACTTTAAATGACTGTTGGATGTGAATTATTACTTTTTCAACTAAAATAAGTGTGTTTAAAGTGATTTCTGTGCCTGAAATTGGTCAAAATTGAAGCTTCTGAGTAAGCAAAACTCTGTAAAAATGACAATTTTGGTAACAGTGAGGGTTTAAAAAGTGGTTATTCAACATGAGGTCCGATCCAAATTACATTTTGAATAATTTTTGGTAGAGTCCAAAAAATCAATTTTATAATGAAAAACGATGACCCCGGACCAGTCGAAAGTTCAAAAAAGTGGTCAATATTGATGAAATTTTAAAATGTAATCTTTTGACTTTAAATGACTGTTGGATGTGAATTATTACTTTTTCAACTAACATAAGTGTGTTTAAAGTCATTTCTGTGCCTGAAATTGGTCAAAATTGAAGCTTCTGAGTAAGCAAAACTCTGTAAAAATGACAATTTTGGTAACTGTGAGGGTTTAAAAAGTGGTTATTCTACATGAGGCCCGATCCAAATGAAATTTGGATTCATTTTTTGTAGAGTCCAAAAAATCAATTTTATAATGAAAAACGATGACCCCGGACCAGTCAAATGTACAAAAAATTGTCAATATTGATGAAATTTTAACATTTAACCTTTTGACTGTAAATTACTGTTGGATGTGAATTATTACTTTTCCAACTAAAATAAGTGTGTTTAAAGTCATTTCTGTGCCTGAAATTGGTCAAAATTGAAGCTTCTGAGTAACCAAAACTCTGTAAAAATGGCAATTTTGATCACTGTGAGGGTTTAAAAAGTGGTTATTCAACATGAGGCCCGATCCAAATGACATTTTGAATCATTTTTGGTAGAGTCCAAAAAATAAATTTTATGATGAAAAACAATGACCCCGGACCAGTCGAACGTACAAAAAATTGACAATATTGATGAAATTTTAACATTTAATCTTTTGACTTTAAATGACTGTTGGATGTGAATTATTACTTTTTCAACTAAAATAAGTGTGTTTAAAGTGATTTCTGTGCCTGAAATTGGTCAAAATTGAAGCTTTTGAGTAAGCAAAACTCTGTAAAAATGGCAATTTTGATCACTGTGAGGGTTTAAAAAGTGGTTATTCAACATGAGGCCCGATCCAAATGACATTTTGAATCATTTTTGGTAGAGTCCAAAAAATAAATTTTATGATGAAAAACAATGACCCCGGACCAGTCGAACGTACAAAAAATTGACAATATTGATGAAATTTTAACATTTAATCTTTTGACTTTAAATGACAGTTGGATGTGAATTATTACTTTTTCAACTAAAATAAGTGTGTTTAAAGTCATTTCTGTGCCTGAAATTGGTCAAAATTGAAGCTTCTGAGTAAGCAAAACTCTGTAAAAATGGCAATTTTGATCACTGTGAGGGTTTTAAAAGTGGTTATTCAACATGAGGCCCGATCCAAATGACATTTTGAATTATTTTTGGTAGATTCCAAAAAATCAATTTTATGATGAAAAACGATGACCCCGGACCAGTCGAACATTCAAAAAATTTTCAATATTGATGAAATTTTAACATTTAATCTTTTGACTTTATATTACTGTTGGGTGTGAATTATTACCTTTTCAACTAAAATAAGTGTGTTTAAAGTGATTTCTGTGCCTGAAATTGGTCAAAATTGAAGCTTTTGAGTAAGCGAAAACTGTAAAAATGGCAATTTTGGTCACTGTGAGGGTTTAAAAAGTGGTTATTCAACATGAGGCCCGATCCAAATGACATTTTGAATTATTTTTGGTAGAGTCCAGAAAATCAATTTTATGATGAAAAACGATGACCCCGGACCAGTCGAACGTTCAAAAAAGTGGTCAATATTGATGAAATTTAAAAATTTTATCTTTTGACTTTAAATGACTGTTGGATGTGAATTATTACTTTTTCAACTAACATAAGTGTGTTTAAAGTCATTCCTGTGCCTGAAATTGGTCAAAAGTGAAGCTTCTTAGTAAGCATAACTTTTTAAAAATGACAATTTTGGTAACTGTGATGGTTTAAAAAGTGGTTATTCAACATGATGCCTGATCCAAATGACATTTTGAATCATTTTTGGTAGAGTCCAAAAAATCAATTTTATGATGAAAAACGATGACCCGGACCAGCCGAACGTACAAAAAATTGACAATATTGATGAAATTTTAACATTTAATCTTTTGACTTTAAATCACTGTTGGATGTGAATTATTACTTTTTCAACTAAAATAAGTGTGTTTAAAGTCATTTCTGTGCCTGAAATTGGTCAAAATTGAAGCTTTTGAGTAAGCGAAAACTCAGTAAAAATGGCAATTTTGGTCACTGTGAGAGTTTAAAAAGTGGTTATTCAACATAAGGCCCGATCCAAATGACATTTTGAATTATTTTTGGTAGAGTCCCAAAAATCAATTTTATGATGAAAAACGATGACCCCGGACCAGTCGGACGTTCAAAAAATTGTCAATATTGATGAAATTTTAACATTAAGTCTTTTGACTTTAAATTACTGTTGGATGTGAATTATTACTTTTTCAACTAAAATAAGTGTGTTTAAAGTGATTTCTGTACCTGAAATTGGTCAAAATTGAAGCATCTGAGTAAGCAAAACTCTGTAAATTACAATTTTGGTAACTGAGGGTTTAAAAAGTGGTTATTCAACATGAGGCCCGATCCAAATGACATTTTGAATTATTTTTGGTAGAGTCCAAAAAATCTATTTTATGATGAAAAACAATGACCCCGGACCAGTCGAACGTACAAAAAATTGTCAATATTGATGAAATTTTAACATTTAATCTTTTGACTTTAAATTACTTTTGGATGTGAATTATTACTTTTTCAACTAAAATAAGTGTGTTTAAAGTCATTTCTGTGCCTGAAATTGGTCAAAATTGAAGCTTCTGTGTAAGCAAAACTCTGTAAAAATGACAATTTTCGTAACTGTGATGGTTTAAAAAGTGGTTATTCAACATGAGGCCCGATCCAAATGACATTTTGAATCATTTTTGGTAGAGTCCCAAAAATCAATTTTATGATGAAAAACAATGACCCCGGACCAGTCGGACGTTCAAAAAATTGTCAATATTGATGAAATTTTAACATTAAGTCTTTTGACTTTAAATTACTGTTGGATGTGAATTATTACTTTATCAACTAAAATATGTGTGTTTAAAGTCATTTCTGTGCCTGAAATTCGTCAAAATTGAAGCTTCTGTGTAAGCAAAACTCTGTAAAAATGGCAATTTTGGTCACTGTGCGGGTTTAAAAAGTGGTTATTCAACATGAGGCCCGATCCAAATGACATTTTGAATCATTTTTGGTAGTGAAAAAAAAAAAAAATGTTATGATGAAAAACGATGACCCCGGACCAGTCGAACGTACAAAAAATTGTCAATATTGATGAAATTTAACATTTAACTTTAAATGACTGTTGGATGTGAATTATTACTTTTTCAACTAACATAAGTGTGTTTAAAGTGATTTCTGTGCCTGAAATTGGTCAAAATTGAAGCTTCTGAGTAAGCAAAACTCTGTAAAAATGGCAATTTTGGTCACTGTTAGGGTTTAAAAAGTGGTTATTCAACATGAGGTCCGATCCAAATGACATTTTGAATAATTTTTGGTAGAGTCCAAAAAATCAATTTTATGATGAAAAACAATGACCCCTGAACAGTCGAAAGTTCAAAAAAGTGGTCAATATTGATGAAATTTTAAAATGTAATCTTTTGACTTTAAATGACTGTTGGATGTGAATTATTACTTTTTCAACTAACATAAGTGTGTTTAAAGTCATTTCTGTGCCTGAAATTGGTCAAAATTGAAGCTTCTGAGTAAGCAAAACTCTGTAAAAATGGCAATTTTGGTAACTGTGAGGGTTTAAAAAGTGGTTATTCAACATGAGGCCCGATCCAAATGACATTTGGATTCATTTTTTGTAGAGTCCAAAAAATCAATTTTATAATGAAAAACGATGACCCCGGACCAGTCGAACGTACAAAAAATTGTCAATATTGATGAAATTTTAACATTTAATCTTTTGACTGTAAATTACTGTTGGATGTGAATTATTACTTTTTCAACTAAAATAAGTGTGTTTAAAGTCATTTCTGTGCCTGAAATTGGTCAAAATTGAAGCTTTTGAGTAAGCGAAAACTCTGTAAAAATGGCAATTTTGGTCACTGTGAGGGTTTAAAAAGTGGTTATTCAACATGAGGCCCGATCCAAATGACATTTTGAATAATTTTTGGTAGAGTCCAAAAAATCAATTTTATGATGAAAAACGATGACCCTGGACCAGTCGAACGTTCAAAAAATTGTCAACATTGATGAAATTTTAACATTTAATCTTTTGACTTTAAATTACTGGTGGATGTGAATTATTACTTTTTCAACTAAAATAAGTGTGTTTAAAGTCATTTCTGTGCCTGAAATTCGTCAAAAGTGAAGCTTTTGAGTAAGCAAAACTCTGTAAAAATTGCAATTTTGATCACTGTGAGGGTTTAAAAAGTGGTTATTCAACATGAGGCCCGATCCAAATGACATTTTGAATCATTTTTGGTAGAGTCCAAAAAATAAATTTTATGATGAAAAACAATGACCCCGGACCAGTCGAACGTACAAAAAATTGACAATATTGATGAAATTTTAACATTTAATCTTTTGACTTTAAATGACAGTTGGATGTGAATTATTACTTTTTCAACTAAAATAAGTGTGTTTAAAGTCATTTCTGTGCCTGAAATTGGTCAAAATTGAAGCTTCTGAGTAAGCAAAACTCTGTAAAAATGGCAATTTTGATCACTGTGAGGGTTTTAAAAGTGGTTATTCAACATGAGGCCCGATCCAAATGACATTTTGAATTATTTTTGGTAGATTCCAAAAAATCAATTGTATGATGAAAAACGATGACCCCGGACCAGCGAACATTCAAAAAAATTTCAATATTGATGAAATTTTAACATTTAATCTTTTGACTTTATATTACTGTTGGGTGTGAATTATTACCTTTTCAACTAAAATAAGTGTGTTTAAAGTGATTTCTGTGCCTGAAATTGGTCAAAATTGAAGCTTTTGAGTTAGCGAAAACTGTAAAAATGGCAATTTTGGTCACTGTGAGGGTTTAAAAAGTGGTTATTCAACATGAGGCCCGATCCAAATGACATTTTGAATTATTTTTGGTAGAGTCCATTAAATCAATTTTATCATGAAAAACGATGACCCCGGACCAGTCGAACGTTCAAAAAAGTGGTCAATATTGATGAAATTTTAAAATTTTATCATTTGACTTTAAATGACTGTTGGATGTGAATTATTACTTTTTCAACTAACATAAGTGTGTTTAAAGTCATTCCTGTGCCTGAAATTGGTCAAAATTGAAGCTTCTGAGTAAGCAAAACTCTGTAAAAATGACAATTTTGGAAACTGTGAGAGTTTAAAAAGTGGTTATTCAACATGAGGCCCGATCCAAATGACATTTTGAATCAATTTTGGTAGAGTCCAAAAAATCAATTTTATGATGAAAAACGATGACCCCGGACCAGTCGAACGTACAAAAAATTATCAATATTGATGAAATTTTTACATTTAATCTTTTGCGTTTAAATGACTGTTGGATGTGAATTATTACTTTTTCAACTAAAATAAGTGTGTTTAAAGTCATTTCTGTGCCTGAAATTCGTCAAAAGTGAAGCTTTTGAGTAAGCAAAACTCTGTAAAAATGGCAATTTTGATCACTCTGAGGGTTTAAAAAGTGGTTATTCAACATGAGGCCCGATCCAAATGACATTTTGAATCATTTTTGGTAGAGTCCAAAAAATAAATTTTATGATGAAAAACAATGACCCCGGACCAGTCGAACGTACAAAAAATTGACAATCTTGATGAAATTTTAACATTTAATCTTTTGACTTTAAATTACTGTTGGATGTGAATTATTACTTTTTCAACTAAAATAAGTGTGTTTAAAGTGATTTCTGTGCCTGAAATTGGTCAAAAGTGAAGCTTCTGAGTAAGCAAAACTCTGTAAAAATGACAATTTTGGTAACTGAGGGTTTAAAAAGTGGTTATTCAACATGAGGCCCGATCCAAATGACATTTTGAATTATTTTTGGTAGAGTCCAAAAAATCTATTTTATGATGAAAAACAATGACCCCGGACCAGTCGAACGTACAAAAAATTGTCAATATTGATGAAATTTGAACATTTAATCTTTTGACTGTAAATTACTGTTGGATGTGAATTATTACTTTTTCAAGTAAAATAAGTGTGTTTAAAGTCATATCTGTGCCTGAAATTGGTCAAAATTGAAGCTTTTGAGTAAGCGAAAACTCTGTAAAAATGGCAATTTTGGTCACTGTGAGGGTTTAAAAAGTGGTTATTCAACATGAGGCCCGATCCAAATGACATTTTGAATAATTTTTGGTAGAGTCCAAAAAATCAATTTTATGATGAAAAACGATGACCCTGGACCAGTCGAACGTTCAAAAAATTGTCAACATTGATGAAATTTTAACATTTAATCTTTTGACTTTAAATTACTGTTGGATGTGAATTATTACTTTTTCAACTAAAATAAGTGTGTTTAAAGTCATTTCTGTGCCTGAAATTCGTCAAAAGTGAAGCTTTTGAGTAAGCAAAACTCTGTAAAAATGCCAATTTTGATCACTCTGAGGGTTTAAAAAGTGGTTATTCAACATCAGGCCCGATCCAAATGACATTTTAAATCATTTTTGGTAGAGTCCCAAAAATAAATTTTATGATGAAAAACAATGACCCCGGACCAGTCGAACGTACAAAAAATTGACAATCTTGATGAAATTTTAACATTTCATCTTTTGACTTTAAATTACTGTTGGATATGAATTATTACTTTTTCAACTAAAATAAGTGTGTTTAAAGTCATTTCTGTGCCTGAAATTCGTCAAAAGTGAAGCTTTTGAGTGAGCAAAACTCTGTAAAAATGGCAATTTTGATCACTCTGAGGGTTTAAAAAGTGGTTATTCAACATGAGGCCCGATCCAAATGACATTTTGAATCATTTTTGGTAGAGTCCAAAAAATAAATTTTATGATGAAAAACAATGACCCCGGACCAGTCGAACGTACAAAAAATTATCAATATTGATGAAATTTTAACATTTAATCTTTTGACTGTAAATTACTGTTGGATGTGAATTATTACTTTTTCAACTAAAATAAGTGTGTTTAAAGTCATTTCTGTGCCTGAAATTGGTCAAAATTGAAGCTTTTGAGTAAGCGAAAACTCTGTAAAAATGGCAATTTTGGTCACTGTGAGGGTTTAAAAAGTGGTTATTCAACATGAGGCCCGATCCAAATGACATTTTGAATAATTTTTGGTAGAGTCCAAAAAATCAATTTTATGATGAAAAACGATGACCCTGGACCAGTCGAACGTTCAAAAAATTGTCAACATTGATGAAATTTTAACATTTAATCTTTTGACTTTAAATTACTGTTGGATGTGATTATTACTTTTTCAACTAAAATAAGTGTGTTTAAAGTCATTTCTGTGCCTGAAATTCGTCAAAAGTGAAGCTTTTGAGTAAGCAAAACTCTGTAAAAATGGCAATTTTGATCACTGTGAGGGTTTAAAAAGTGGTTATTCAACATGAGGCCCGATCCAAATGACATTTTGAATCATTTTTGGTAGAGTCCAAAAAATAAATTTTATGATGAAAAACAATGACCCCGGACCAGTCGAACGTACAAAAAATTGACAATATTGATGAAATTTTAACATTTAATCTTTTGACTTTAAATGACAGTTGGATGTGAATTATTACTTTTTCAACTAAAATAAGTGTGTTTAAAGTCATTTCTGTGCCTGAAATTGGTCAAAATTGAAGCTTCTGAGTAAGCAAAACTCTGTAAAAATGGCAATTTTGATCACTGTGAGGGTTTTAAAAGTGGTTATTCAACATGAGGCCCGATCCAAATGACATTTTGAATCATTTTTGGTAGAGTCCAAAAAATCAATTTTATGATGAAAAACGATGACCCCGGACCAGCCGAACGTACAAAAAATTGACAATATTGATGACATTTTAACATTTAATCTTTTGACTTTAAATCACTGTTGGATGTGAATTATTACTTTTTCAACTAAAATAAGTGTGTTTAAAGTCATTTCTGTGCCTGAAATTGGTCAAAATTGAAGCTTTTGAGTAAGCAAAACTCTGTAAAAATTGCAATTTTGATCACTGTGAGGGTTTAAAAAGTGGTTATTCAACATGAGGCCCGATCCAAATGACATTTTGAATCATTTTTGGTAGAGTCCAAAAAATAAATTTTATGATGAAAAACAATGACCCCGGACCAGTCGAACGTACAAAAAATTGACAATATTGATGAAATTTTAACATTTAATCTTTTGACTTTAAATGACAGTTGGATGTGAATTATTACTTTTTCAACTAAAATAAGTGTGTTTAAAGTCATTTCTGTGCCTGAAATTGGTCAAAATTGAAGCTTCTGAGTAAGCAAAACTCTGTAAAAATGGCAATTTTGATCACTGTGAGGGTTTTAAAAGTGGTTATTCAACATGAGGCCCGATCCAAATGACATTTTGAATTATTTTTGGTAGATTCCAAAAAATCAATTGTATGATGAAAAACGATGACCCCGGACCAGCGAACATTCAAAAAAATTTCAATATTGATGAAATTTTAACATTTAATCTTTTGACTTTATATTACTGTTGGGTGTGAATTATTACCTTTTCAACTAAAATAAGTGTGTTTAAAGTGATTTCTGTGCCTGAAATTGGTCAAAATTGAAGCTTTTGAGTTAGCGAAAACTGTAAAAATGGCAATTTTGGTCACTGTGAGGGTTTAAAAAGTGGTTATTCAACATGAGGCCCGATCCAAATGACATTTTGAATTATTTTTGGTAGAGTCCATTAAATCAATTTTATCATGAAAAACGATGACCCCGGACCAGTCGAACGTTCAAAAAAGTGGTCAATATTGATGAAATTTTAAAATTTTATCATTTGACTTTAAATGACTGTTGGATGTGAATTATTACTTTTTCAACTAACATAAGTGTGTTTAAAGTCATTCCTGTGCCTGAAATTGGTCAAAATTGAAGCTTCTGAGTAAGCAAAACTCTGTAAAAATGACAATTTTGGAAACTGTGAGAGTTTAAAAAGTGGTTATTCAACATGAGGCCCGATCCAAATGACATTTTGAATCAATTTTGGTAGAGTCCAAAAAATCAATTTTATGATGAAAAACGATGACCCCGGACCAGTCGAACGTACAAAAAATTATCAATATTGATGAAATTTTTACATTTAATCTTTTGCGTTTAAATGACTGTTGGATGTGAATTATTACTTTTTCAACTAAAATAAGTGTGTTTAAAGTCATTTCTGTGCCTGAAATTCGTCAAAAGTGAAGCTTTTGAGTAAGCAAAACTCTGTAAAAATGGCAATTTTGATCACTCTGAGGGTTTAAAAAGTGGTTATTCAACATGAGGCCCGATCCAAATGACATTTTGAATCATTTTTGGTAGAGTCCAAAAAATAAATTTTATGATGAAAAACAATGACCCCGGACCAGTCGAACGTACAAAAAATTGACAATCTTGATGAAATTTTAACATTTAATCTTTTGACTTTAAATTACTGTTGGATGTGAATTATTACTTTTTCAACTAAAATAAGTGTGTTTAAAGTGATTTCTGTGCCTGAAATTGGTCAAAAGTGAAGCTTCTGAGTAAGCAAAACTCTGTAAAAATGACAATTTTGGTAACTGAGGGTTTAAAAAGTGGTTATTCAACATGAGGCCCGATCCAAATGACATTTTGAATTATTTTTGGTAGAGTCCAAAAAATCTATTTTATGATGAAAAACAATGACCCCGGACCAGTCGAACGTACAAAAAATTGTCAATATTGATGAAATTTGAACATTTAATCTTTTGACTGTAAATTACTGTTGGATGTGAATTATTACTTTTTCAAGTAAAATAAGTGTGTTTAAAGTCATATCTGTGCCTGAAATTGGTCAAAATTGAAGCTTTTGAGTAAGCGAAAACTCTGTAAAAATGGCAATTTTGGTCACTGTGAGGGTTTAAAAAGTGGTTATTCAACATGAGGCCCGATCCAAATGACATTTTGAATAATTTTTGGTAGAGTCCAAAAAATCAATTTTATGATGAAAAACGATGACCCTGGACCAGTCGAACGTTCAAAAAATTGTCAACATTGATGAAATTTTAACATTTAATCTTTTGACTTTAAATTACTGTTGGATGTGAATTATTACTTTTTCAACTAAAATAAGTGTGTTTAAAGTCATTTCTGTGCCTGAAATTCGTCAAAAGTGAAGCTTTTGAGTAAGCAAAACTCTGTAAAAATGCCAATTTTGATCACTCTGAGGGTTTAAAAAGTGGTTATTCAACATCAGGCCCGATCCAAATGACATTTTAAATCATTTTTGGTAGAGTCCCAAAAATAAATTTTATGATGAAAAACAATGACCCCGGACCAGTCGAACGTACAAAAAATTGACAATCTTGATGAAATTTTAACATTTCATCTTTTGACTTTAAATTACTGTTGGATATGAATTATTACTTTTTCAACTAAAATAAGTGTGTTTAAAGTCATTTCTGTGCCTGAAATTCGTCAAAAGTGAAGCTTTTGAGTGAGCAAAACTCTGTAAAAATGGCAATTTTGATCACTCTGAGGGTTTAAAAAGTGGTTATTCAACATGAGGCCCGATCCAAATGACATTTTGAATCATTTTTGGTAGAGTCCAAAAAATAAATTTTATGATGAAAAACAATGACCCCGGACCAGTCGAACGTACAAAAAATTATCAATATTGATGAAATTTTAACATTTAATCTTTTGACTGTAAATTACTGTTGGATGTGAATTATTACTTTTTCAACTAAAATAAGTGTGTTTAAAGTCATTTCTGTGCCTGAAATTGGTCAAAATTGAAGCTTTTGAGTAAGCGAAAACTCTGTAAAAATGGCAATTTTGGTCACTGTGAGGGTTTAAAAAGTGGTTATTCAACATGAGGCCCGATCCAAATGACATTTTGAATAATTTTTGGTAGAGTCCAAAAAATCAATTTTATGATGAAAAACGATGACCCTGGACCAGTCGAACGTTCAAAAAATTGTCAACATTGATGAAATTTTAACATTTAATCTTTTGACTTTAAATTACTGTTGGATGTGATTATTACTTTTTCAACTAAAATAAGTGTGTTTAAAGTCATTTCTGTGCCTGAAATTCGTCAAAAGTGAAGCTTTTGAGTAAGCAAAACTCTGTAAAAATGGCAATTTTGATCACTGTGAGGGTTTAAAAAGTGGTTATTCAACATGAGGCCCGATCCAAATGACATTTTGAATCATTTTTGGTAGAGTCCAAAAAATAAATTTTATGATGAAAAACAATGACCCCGGACCAGTCGAACGTACAAAAAATTGACAATATTGATGAAATTTTAACATTTAATCTTTTGACTTTAAATGACAGTTGGATGTGAATTATTACTTTTTCAACTAAAATAAGTGTGTTTAAAGTCATTTCTGTGCCTGAAATTGGTCAAAATTGAAGCTTCTGAGTAAGCAAAACTCTGTAAAAATGGCAATTTTGATCACTGTGAGGGTTTTAAAAGTGGTTATTCAACATGAGGCCCGATCCAAATGACATTTTGAATCATTTTTGGTAGAGTCCAAAAAATCAATTTTATGATGAAAAACGATGACCCCGGACCAGCCGAACGTACAAAAAATTGACAATATTGATGACATTTTAACATTTAATCTTTTGACTTTAAATCACTGTTGGATGTGAATTATTACTTTTTCAACTAAAATAAGTGTGTTTAAAGTCATTTCTGTGCCTGAAATTGGTCAAAATTGAAGCTTTTGAGTAAGCGAAAACTCTGTAAAAATGGCAATTTTGGTCACTGTGAGAGTTTAAAAAGTGGTTATTCAACATAAGGCCCGATCCAAATGACATTTTGAATTATTTTTGGTAGAGTCTGAAAAATCAATTTTATGATGAAAAACGATGACCCCGGACCAGTCGGACGTTCAAAAAATTGTCAATATTGATGAAATTTTAACATTAAGTATTTTGACTTTAAATTACTGTTGGATGTGAATTATTACTTTTTCAACTAAAATAAGTTTGTTTAAAGTGATTTCTGTACCTGAAATTGGTCAAAATTGAAGCATCTGAGTAAGCAAAACTCTGTAAATTACAATTTTGGTAACTGTGAGGGTTTAAAAAGTGGTTATTCAACATGAGGCCCAAACAAAATGACATTTTGAATCATTTTTGGTAGAGTCCAAAAAATCAATTTTATGATGAAAACCGATGACCCCGGACCAGTCGAACGTACAAAAATTTTTCAATATTGATGAAATTTTAACATTTAATCTTTTGACTTTAAATTACTGTTGGATGTGAATTATTACTTTTTCAACTAAAATAAGTGTGTTTAAAGTCATTTCTGTGCCTGAAATTGGTCAAAATTGAAGCTTCTGTGTAAGCAAAACTCTGTAAAAATGGCAATTTTGGTCACTGTGAGTGTTTAAAAAGTGGTTATTCAACATGAGGCCCCATCCAAATGACATTTTGAATCAATTTTGGTAGAGTCCAAAAAATCAATTTTATGATGAAAAGCGTTGACCCCGGACCAGTCGAACGTACAAAAAATTGTCAATATTGATGAAATTTTAACATTTAATCTTTTGACTTTAAATGACTGTTGGATGTGAATTATTACTTTTTCAACTAAAATAAGTTGGTTTAAAGTCATTTCTGTGCCTGAAATTGGTCAAAATTGAAGCTTTTGACTAAGCGAAATCTCTGTAAAAATGGCAATTTTGGTCACTGTGAGGGTTTAAAAAGTGGTTATTCAACATGAGGCCCGATCCAAATGACATTTTGAATTATTTTCGTAGAGTCCAAAAAATCAATTTTATGATGAAAAACGAAGACCCCGGACCAGTCGAACGTTCAAAAAAGTGGTCAATATTGATGAAATTTTAACATTTAATCTTTTGACTTTAAATGACTGTTGGATGTGAATTATTACTTTTTCAACTAACAAAAGTGGAAAGAAAAAAAAAGAAAAAAATTATAATAAAAAAAGAAATCAATAAAAACAATAAAAAAAAGAAACAAAATTACAAATATTTTTAAAAAATCTAAAAAATTATTACATATTTTTAAATTTTTTTAAAATTATTTAAAAATGTTTTCAAAATGTTTAAAAAATTATAAAATGTAAAATAAATAAATTAAAAAAATATTGATGACATTTTAACATTTAATCTTTTGACTTTAAATTACTGTTGGATGTGAATTATTACTTTTTCAACTAACATAAGTGTGTTTAAAGTGATTTCTGTGCCTGAAATTGGTCAAAATTGAAGCTTCTGAGTAAGCAAAACTCTGTAAAAATGACAATTTTGGTAACTGTGAGGGTTTAAAAAGTAGTTATTCAACATGAGGCCCGATCTAAATGACATTTGGAATCATTTTTGGTAGAGTCCAAAAAAATCTAATTTTTGATGAAAAACGATGACCCCGGACAAGTCGAACGTTCCAAAAAGTGGTCAATATTGATGAAATTTAACATTTAATCTTTTGACTTTAAATGACTGTTGGATGTGAATTATTACTTTTTCAACTAACATAAGTGTGTTTAAAGTGATTTCTGTGCCTGAAATTGGTCAAAATTGAAGCTTCTGAGTAAGCAAAACTCTGTAAAAATGACAATTTTGGTAACTGTGAGGGTTTAAAAAGTGGTTATTCAACATGAGGCCCGATCCAAATGAAATTTGGAATCATTTTTGATAGAGTCCAAAAAAATCTATTTTATGATGAAAAACGATGACCCTGGACCAGTCGAACGTACAAAAAATTGTCAATATTGATGAAATTTAACATTTAATCTTTTGACTTTAAATTACTGTTGGATGTGAATTATTACTTTTTCAACTAAAATAAGTGTGTTTAAAGTCATTTCTGTGCCTGAAATTGGTCAAAATTGAAGCTTCTGTGTAAGCAAAACTCTGTAAAAATGGCAATTTTGGTCACTGTGCGGGTTTAAAAAGTGGTTATTCAACAGGAGGCCCGATCCAAATGACATTTGGAAAAATTTTGGGTAGAGTCCAAAAAAATCAATTTTATGATGAAAAACGATGACCCCGGACCAGTCGAACGTACAAAAAATTGTCAATATTGATGAAATTTAACATTTAATCTTTTGACTTTAAATTACTGTTGGATGTGAATTATTACTTTTTCAACTAAAATATGTGTGTTTAAAGTCATTTCTGTGCCTGAAATTGGTCAAAATTGAAGCTTCTGTGTAAGCAAAACTCTGTAAAAATAGCAATTTTGGTCACTGTGAGTGTTTAAGAAGTGGTTATTCAACATGAGGCCCGATCCAAATGACATTTTGAATTATTTTTGGTAGAGTCCAAAAAATCTATTTTATGATGAAAAACAATGACCCCGGACCAGTCGAACGTACACAAAATTGTCAATATTGATGAAATTTTAACATTTAATCTTTTGACTTTAAATTACTGTTGGATGTGAATTATTACTTTTTCAACTAAAATAAGTTGCTTTAAAGTCATTTCTGTGCCTGAAATTGGTCAAAATTGAAGCTTTTGACTAAGCGAAATCTCTGTAAAAATGGCAATTTTGGTCACTGTGAGGGTTTAAAAGGTGGTTATTCAACATAAGGGCCGATCCAAATGACATTTTGAATTATTTTCGTAGAGTCCCAAAAATCAATTTTATGATGAAAAACGAAGACCCCGGACCAGTCGAACGTTCAAAAAAGTGGTCAATATTGATGAAATTTTAACATTTAATCTTTTGACTTTAAATGACTGTTGGATGTGAATTATTACTTTTCCAACTAACAAAAGTGGAAAGAAAAAAAAAAGAAAAAAAATTATAATAAAAAAAGAAATCAATAAAAACAATAAAAAAAGAAAAAAATTTACAAATATTTTTAAAAAATCTAAAAAATTATTACATATTTTTTAAAAATTTAAAAATTATTGAAAAATGTTTTCGAAATGTTTAAAAAATTTATAAAATGTAAAATAAATAAATAAAATAAAAATATTGATGAAATTTTAACATTTAATCTTTTGACTTTAAATTACTGTTGGATGTGAATTATTACTTTTTCAACTAACATAAGTGTGTTTAAAGTGATTTCTGTGCCTGAAATTGGTCAAAATTGAAGCTTCTGAGTAAGCAAAACTCTGTAAAAATGACAATTTTGGTAACTGTGAGGGTTTAAAAAGTGGTTATTCAACATGAGGCCCAATCTAAATGACATTTGGAATCATTTTTGGTAGAGTCCAAAAAAATCTATTTTATGATGAAAAACGATGACCCTGGACCAGTCGAACGTTCAAAAAATTGTCAATATTGATGAAATTTTAACATTTAATCTTTTGACTTTAAATTACTGTTGGATGTGAATTATTACTTTTTCAACTAAAATAAGTGTGTTTAAAGTCATTTCTGTGCCTGAAATTGGTCAAAATTGAAGCTTCTGTGTAAGCAAAACTCTCTAAAAATGGCAATTTTGGTCACTGTGCGGGTTTAAAAAGTGGTTATTCAACAGGAGGCCCGATCCAAATGACATTTGGAAAAAATTTGGGTAGAGTCCAAAAAAATAAATTTTATGATGAAAAACGATGACCCCGGACCAGTCGAACGTACTAAAAATTGTCAATATTGATGAAATTTTAACATTTAATCTTTTGACTTGAAATCACTGTTGGATGTGAATTATTACTTTTTCAACTAAAATATGTGTGTTTAAAGTCATATCTGTGCCTGAAATTGGTCAAAATTGAAGCTTCTGTGTAAGCAAAACTCTGTAAAAATAGCATTTTTGGTCACTGTGAGTGTTTAAAAAGTGGTTATTCAACATGAGGCCCGATCCAAATGACATTTTGAATCAATTTTGGTAGAGTCCAAAAAAATCAATTTTATGATGAAAAACGATGACCCTGGACCAGTCGAACGTACAAAAAATTGTCAATATTGATGAAATTTAACATTTAATCTTTTGACTTTAAATTACTGTTGGATGTGAATTATTACTTTTTCAACTAAAATAAGTGTGTTTAAAGTCATTTCTGTGCCTGAAATTGGTCAAAATTGAAGCTTTTGAGTAAGCGAAAACTCTGTAAAAATGGCAATTTTGGTCACTGTGAGGGTTTAAAAAGTGGTTATTCAACATGAGGCCCGATCCAAATGACATTTTGAATCAATTTTGGTAGAGTCCAAAAAATCAATTTTATGATGAAAAGCGATGAACCCGGACCAGTCGAACGTACAAAAAATTGTCAATATTGATGAAATTTTAACATTTTATCTTTTGACTTTAAATGACTGTTGGATGTGAATTATTACTTTTTCAACTAAAATAAGTTGGTTTAAAGTCATTTCTGTGCCTGAAATTGGTCAAAATTGAAGCTTTTGACTAAGCGAAATCTCTGTAAAAATGGCAATTTTCGTCACTGTGAGGGTTTAAAAAGTGGTTATTCAACATGAGGCCCGATCCAAATGACATTTTGAATTATTTTCGTAGAGTCCCAAAAATCAATTTTATGATGAAAAACGAAGACCCCGGACCAGTCGAACGTTCAAAAAAGTGGTCAATATTGATGAAATTTTAACATTTAATCTTTTGACTTTAAATGACTGTTGGATGTGAATTATTACTTTTTCAACTAACAAAAGTGGAAAGAAAAAAAAAGAAAAAAAATTATAATAAAAAAGAAATCAATAAAAACAATAAAAAAAGAAAAAAAATTAAAAATATTTTTAAAAAATCTAAAAAATTATTACATATTTTTTTTAAATTTAAAAATTATTTAAAAATGTTTTCAAAATGTTTAAAAAATTATAAAATGTAAAATAAATAAATAAAAAAAAAATATTGATGACATTTTAACAGTTAATCTTTTGACTTTAAATTACTGTTGGATGTGAATTATTACTTTTTCAACTAACATAAGTGTGTTTAAAGTGATTTCTGTGCCTGAAATTGGTCAAAATTGAAGCTTCTGAGTAAGCAAAACTCTGTAAAAATGACAATTTTGGTAACTGTGAGGGTTTAAAAAGTGGTTATTCAACATGAGGCCCGATCTAAATGATATTTGGAATGATTTTTGGTAGAGTCCAAAAAAATCTATTTTATGATGAAAAACGATGACCCCGGACAAGTCGAACGTTCCAAAAAGTGGTCAATATTGATGAAATTTAACATTTAATCTTTTGACTTTAAATGACTGTTGGATGTGAATTATTACTTTTTCAACTAACATAAGTGTGTTTAAAGTGATTTCTCTGCCTGAAATTGGTCAAAATTGAAGCTTCTGAGTAAGCAAAACTCTGTAAAAATGACAATTTTGGTAACTGTGAGGGTTTAAAAAGTGGTTGTTCAACATGAGGCCCGATCCTAATGAAATTTGGAATCATTTTTGATAGAGTCCAAAAAAATCTATTTTATGATGAAAAACGATGACCCTGGACCAGTCGAACGTACAAAAAATTGTCAATATTGATGAAATTTAACATTTAATCTTTTGACTTTAAATTACTGTTGGATGTGAATTATTACTTTTTCAACTAACATAAGTGTGTTTAAAGTGATTTCTGTGCCTGAAATTGGTCAAAATTGAAGCTTCTGAGTAAGCAAAACTCTGTAAAAATGACAATTTTGGTAACTGTGAGGGTTTAAAAAGTAGTTATTCAACATGAGGCCCGATCTAAATGACATTTGGAATCATTTTTGGTAGAGTCCAAAAAAATCT
Organism: Lissotriton helveticus; assembly: GCF_964261635.1. NCBI lineage: Eukaryota > Metazoa > Chordata > Amphibia > Caudata > Salamandridae > Lissotriton > Lissotriton helveticus. The sequence goes on from NC_136071.1 coordinate 403,801,535, forward strand.
AATTTTTGATGAAAAACGATGACCCCGGACAAGTCGAACGTTCCAAAAAGTGGTCAATATTGATGAAATTTAACATTTAATCTTTTGACTTTAAATGACTGTTGGATGTGAATTATTACTTTTTCAACTAACATAAGTGTGTTTAAAGTGATTTCTGTGCCTGAAATTGGTCAAAATTGAAGCTTCTGAGTAAGCAAAACTCTGTAAAAATGACAATTTTGGTAACTGTGAGGGTTTAAAAAGTGGTTATTCAACATGAGGCCCGATCCAAATGAAATTTGGAATCATTTTTGATAGAGTCCAAAAAAATCTATTTTATGATGAAAAACGATGACCCTGGACCAGTCGAACGTACAAAAAATTGTCAATATTGATGAAATTTAACATTTAATCTTTTGACTTTAAATTACTGTTGGATGTGAATTATTACTTTTTCAACTAAAATAAGTGTGTTTAAAGTCATTTCTGTGCCTGAAATTGGTCAAAATTGAAGCTTCTGTGTAAGCAAAACTCTGTAAAAATGGCAATTTTGGTCACTGTGCGGGTTTAAAAAGTGGTTATTCAACAGGAGGCCCGATCCAAATGACATTTGGAAAAATTTTGGGTAGAGTCCAAAAAAATCAATTTTATGATGAAAAACGATGACCCCGGACCAGTCGAACGTACAAAAAATTGTCAATATTGATGAAATTTAACATTTAATCTTTTGACTTTAAATTACTGTTGGATGTGAATTATTACTTTTTCAACTAAAATATGTGTGTTTAAAGTCATTTCTGTGCCTGAAATTGGTCAAAATTGAAGCTTCTGTGTAAGCAAAACTCTGTAAAAATAGCAATTTTGGTCACTGTGAGTGTTTAAAAAGTGGTTATTCAACATGAGGCCCGATCCAAATGACATTTTGAATTATTTTTGGTAGAGTCCAAAAAATCTATTTTATGATGAAAAACAATGACCCCGGACCAGTCGAACGTACACAAAATTGTCAATATTGATGAAATTTTAACATTTAATCTTTTGACTTTAAATTACTGTTGGATGTGAATTATTACTTTTTCAACTAAAATAAGTTGCTTTAAAGTCATTTCTGTGCCTGAAATTGGTCAAAATTGAAGCTTTTGACTAAGCGAAATCTCTGTAAAAATGGCAATTTTGGTCACTGTGAGGGTTTAAAAGGTGGTTATTCAACATAAGGGCCGATCCAAATGACATTTTGAATTATTTTCGTAGAGTCCCAAAAATCAATTTTATGATGAAAAACGAAGACCCCGGACCAGTCGAACGTTCAAAAAAGTGGTCAATATTGATGAAATTTTAACATTTAATCTTTTGACTTTAAATGACTGTTGGATGTGAATTATTACTTTTCCAACTAACAAAAGTGGAAAGAAAAAAAAAAGAAAAAAAATTATAATAAAAAAAGAAATCAATAAAAACAATAAAAAAAGAAAAAAATTTACAAATATTTTTAAAAAATCTAAAAAATTATTACATATTTTTTAAAAATTTAAAAATTATTGAAAAATGTTTTCGAAATGTTTAAAAAATTTATAAAATGTAAAATAAATAAATAAAATAAAAATATTGATGAAATTTTAACATTTAATCTTTTGACTTTAAATTACTGTTGGATGTGAATTATTACTTTTTCAACTAACATAAGTGTGTTTAAAGTGATTTCTGTGCCTGAAATTGGTCAAAATTGAAGCTTCTGAGTAAGCAAAACTCTGTAAAAATGACAATTTTGGTAACTGTGAGGGTTTAAAAAGTGGTTATTCAACATGAGGCCCAATCTAAATGACATTTGGAATCATTTTTGGTAGAGTCCAAAAAAATCTATTTTATGATGAAAAACGATGACCCTGGACCAGTCGAACGTTCAAAAAATTGTCAATATTGATGAAATTTTAACATTTAATCTTTTGACTTTAAATTACTGTTGGATGTGAATTATTACTTTTTCAACTAAAATAAGTGTGTTTAAAGTCATTTCTGTGCCTGAAATTGGTCAAAATTGAAGCTTCTGTGTAAGCAAAACTCTCTAAAAATGGCAATTTTGGTCACTGTGCGGGTTTAAAAAGTGGTTATTCAACAGGAGGCCCGATCCAAATGACATTTGGAAAAAATTTGGGTAGAGTCCAAAAAAATAAATTTTATGATGAAAAACGATGACCCCGGACCAGTCGAACGTACTAAAAATTGTCAATATTGATGAAATTTTAACATTTAATCTTTTGACTTGAAATCACTGTTGGATGTGAATTATTACTTTTTCAACTAAAATATGTGTGTTTAAAGTCATATCTGTGCCTGAAATTGGTCAAAATTGAAGCTTCTGTGTAAGCAAAACTCTGTAAAAATAGCATTTTTGGTCACTGTGAGTGTTTAAAAAGTGGTTATTCAACATGAGGCCCGATCCAAATGACATTTTGAATCAATTTTGGTAGAGTCCAAAAAAATCAATTTTATGATGAAAAACGATGACCCTGGACCAGTCGAACGTACAAAAAATTGTCAATATTGATGAAATTTAACATTTAATCTTTTGACTTTAAATTACTGTTGGATGTGAATTATTACTTTTTCAACTAAAATAAGTGTGTTTAAAGTCATTTCTGTGCCTGAAATTGGTCAAAATTGAAGCTTTTGAGTAAGCGAAAACTCTGTAAAAATGGCAATTTTGGTCACTGTGAGGGTTTAAAAAGTGGTTATTCAACATGAGGCCCGATCCAAATGACATTTTGAATCAATTTTGGTAGAGTCCAAAAAATCAATTTTATGATGAAAAGCGATGAACCCGGACCAGTCGAACGTACAAAAAATTGTCAATATTGATGAAATTTTAACATTTTATCTTTTGACTTTAAATGACTGTTGGATGTGAATTATTACTTTTTCAACTAAAATAAGTTGGTTTAAAGTCATTTCTGTGCCTGAAATTGGTCAAAATTGAAGCTTTTGACTAAGCGAAATCTCTGTAAAAATGGCAATTTTCGTCACTGTGAGGGTTTAAAAAGTGGTTATTCAACATGAGGCCCGATCCAAATGACATTTTGAATTATTTTCGTAGAGTCCCAAAAATCAATTTTATGATGAAAAACGAAGACCCCGGACCAGTCGAACGTTCAAAAAAGTGGTCAATATTGATGAAATTTTAACATTTAATCTTTTGACTTTAAATGACTGTTGGATGTGAATTATTACTTTTTCAACTAACAAAAGTGGAAAGAAAAAAAAAGAAAAAAAATTATAATAAAAAAGAAATCAATAAAAACAATAAAAAAAGAAAAAAAATTAAAAATATTTTTAAAAAATCTAAAAAATTATTACATATTTTTTTTAAATTTAAAAATTATTTAAAAATGTTTTCAAAATGTTTAAAAAATTATAAAATGTAAAATAAATAAATAAAAAAAAAATATTGATGACATTTTAACAGTTAATCTTTTGACTTTAAATTACTGTTGGATGTGAATTATTACTTTTTCAACTAACATAAGTGTGTTTAAAGTGATTTCTGTGCCTGAAATTGGTCAAAATTGAAGCTTCTGAGTAAGCAAAACTCTGTAAAAATGACAATTTTGGTAACTGTGAGGGTTTAAAAAGTGGTTATTCAACATGAGGCCCGATCTAAATGATATTTGGAATGATTTTTGGTAGAGTCCAAAAAAATCTATTTTATGATGAAAAACGATGACCCCGGACAAGTCGAACGTTCCAAAAAGTGGTCAATATTGATGAAATTTAACATTTAATCTTTTGACTTTAAATGACTGTTGGATGTGAATTATTACTTTTTCAACTAACATAAGTGTGTTTAAAGTGATTTCTCTGCCTGAAATTGGTCAAAATTGAAGCTTCTGAGTAAGCAAAACTCTGTAAAAATGACAATTTTGGTAACTGTGAGGGTTTAAAAAGTGGTTGTTCAACATGAGGCCCGATCCTAATGAAATTTGGAATCATTTTTGATAGAGTCCAAAAAAATCAATTTTATGATGAAAAACGATGACCCCGGACCAGTCGAACGTACAAAAAATTGTCAATATTGATGAAATTTAACATTTAATCTTTTGACTTTAAATTACTGTTGGATATGAATTATTACTTTTTCAACTAAAATAAGTTGCTTTAAAGTCATTTCTGTGCCTGAAATTGGTCAAAATTGAAGCTTTTGACTAAGCGAAATCTCTGTAATTGGTCACTGTGAGGGTTTAAAAAGTGGTTATTCAACATAAGGGCCGATCCAAATGACATTTTGAATTATTTTCGTAGAGTCCCAAAAATCAATTTTATGATGAAAAACGAAGACCCCGGACCAGTCGAAGGTACAAAAAATTGTCAATATTGATGAAATGTTATCATTTAATCTTTTGACTTTAAATGACTGTTGGATGTGAATTATTACTTTTCCAACTAACAAAAGTGGAAAGAAAAAAAAGAAAAAAAATTATAATAAAAAAAGAAATCAATAAAAACAATAAAAAAAGAAAACAAATTAAAAATATTTTTAAAAAATCTAACAAATTATAACATATTTTTTAAAAATTTAAAAATTATTTAAAAATGTTTTCGAAATGTTTAAAAAATTATAAAATGTAAAATAAATAAATAAATAAAAATATTGATGACATTTTAACATTTAATCTTTTGACTTTAAATTACTGTTGGATGTGAATTATTACTTTTTCAACTAACATAAGTGTGTTTAAAGTGATTTCTGTGCCTGAAATTGGTCAAAATTGAAGCTTCTGAGTAAGCAAAACTCTGTAAAAATGACAATTTTGGTAACTGTGAGGGTTTAAAAAGTGGTTATTCAACATGAGGCCCGATCTAAATGACATTCGGAATCATTTTTGGTAGAGTCCCAAAAAATCTATTTTATGATGAAAAACGATGACCCTGGACCAGTCGAACGTTCAAAAAATTGTCAATATTGATGAAATTTTAACATTTAATCTTTTGACTTTAAATTACTGTTGGATGTGAATTATTACTTTTTCAACTAAAATAAGTGTGTTTAAAGTCATTTCTGTGCCTGAAATTGGTCAAAATTGAAGCTTCTGTGTAAGCAAAACTCTGTAAAAAGGGCAATTTTGGTCACTGTGCGGGTTTAAAAAGTGGTTATTCAACAGGAGGCCCGATCCAAATGACATTTGGAAAAAATTTGGGTAGAGTCCAAAAAAATAAATTTTATGATGAAAAACGATGACCCCGGACCAGTCGAACGTACACAAAATTGTCAATATTGATGACATTTTAACATTTAATCTTTTGACTTGAAATTACTGTTGGATGTGAATTATTACTTTTTCAACTAAAATAAGTGTGTTTAACGTGATTTCTGTGCCTGAAATTGGTCAAAAGTGAAGCTTCTGAGTAAGCAAAACTCTGTAAAAATGACAATTTTGGTAACTGAGGGTTTAAAAAGTGGTTATTCAACATGAGGCCCGATCCAAATGACATTTTGAATTATTTTTGGTAGAGTCCAAAAAATCTATTTTATGATGAAAAACAATGACCCCGGACCAGTCGAACGTACAAAAAATTGTCAATATTGATGAAATTTTAACATTTAATCTTTTGACTGTAAATTACTGTTGGATGTGAATTATTACTTTTTCAAGTAAAATAAGTGTGTTTAAAGTCATATCTGTGCCTGAAATTGGTCAAAATTGAAGCTTTTGAGTAAGCGAAAACTCTGTAAAAATGGCAATTTTGGTCACTGTGAGGGTTTAAAAAGTGGGTATTCAACATGAGGCCCGATCCAAATGACATTTTGAATAATTTTTGGTAGAGTCCAAAAAATCAATTTTATGATGAAAAACGATGACCCTGGACCAGTCGAACGTTCAAAAAATTGTCAACATTGATGAAATTTTAACATTTAATCTTTTGACTTTAAATTACTGTTGGATGTGAATTATTACTTTTTCAACTAAAATAAGTGTGTTTAAAGTCATTTCTGTGCCTGAAATTCGTCAAAAGTGAAGCTTTTGAGTAAGCAAAACTCTGTAAAAATGGCAATTTTGATCACTCTGAGGGTTTAAAAAGTGGTTATTCAACATGAGGCCCGATCCAAATGACATTTTGAATCATTTTTGGTAGAGTCCCAAAAATCAATTTTATAATGAAAAACGATGACCCCGGACCAGTCGGACGTTCAAAAAATTGTCAATATTGATGAAATTTTAACATTTAGTCTTTTGACTTTAAATTACTGTTGGATGTGAATTATTACTTTTTCAACTAAAATAAGTGTGTTTAAAGTGATTTCTGTACCTGAAATTGGTCAAAATTGAAGCTTCTGTGTAAGCAAAACTCTGTAAAAATAGCAATTTTGGTCACTGTGAGTGTTTAAAAAGTGGTTATTCAACATGAGGCCCGAACCAAATGACATTTTGAATCATTTTTGGTAGAGTCCAAAAAATCTATTTTATGATGAAAAACGATGACCCCGGACCAGTCGAACGTTCAAAAAATTGTCAATATTGATGAAATTTTAACATTTAATCTTTTGACTTGAAATTACTGTTGGATGTGAATTATTACTTTTTCAACTAAAATATGTGTGTTTAAAGTCATTTCTGTGCCTGAAATTGGTCAAAATTGAAGCTTCTGTGTAAGCAAAACTCTGTAAAAATAGCAATTTTGGTCACTGTGAGTGTTTAAAAAGTGGTTATTCAACATGAGGCCTGAACCAAATGACATTTTGAATCATTTTTTGGTAGAGTCCAAAAAATCAATTTTATGATGAAAAGCGATGACCCCGGACCAGTCGAACGTACAAAAAATGTTCAATATTGATGAAATTTTAACATTTAATCTTTTGACTTTAAATTACTGTTGGATGTGAAATATTACTTTTTCAACTAAAATAAGTGTGTTTAAAGTGATTTCTGTGCCTGAAATTGGTCAAAAGTGAAGCTTCTGAGTAAGCAAAACTCTGTAAAGATGACAATTTTGGTAACTGAGGGTTTAAAAAGTGGTTATTCAACATGAGGCCCGATCCAAATGACATTTTGAATTATTTTTGGTAGAGTCCCAAAAATCAATTTTATGATGAAAAACGAAGACCCCGGACCAGTCGAACGTTCAAAAAAGTGGTCAATATTGATGAAATTTTAACATTTAATCTTTTGACTTTAAATGACTGTTGGATGTGAATTATTACTTTTTCAACTAACAAAAGTGGAAAGAAAAAAAAAGAAAAAAAATTATAATAAAAAAGAAATCAATAAAAACAATAAAAAAAGAAAAAAAATTAAAAATATTTTTAAAAAATCTAAAAAATTATTACATATTTTTTTAAAATTTAAAAATTATTTAAAAATGTTTTCAAAATGTTTAAAAAATTATAAAATGTAAAATAAATAAATAAAAAAAATATATTGATGACATTTTAACAGTTAATCTTTTGACTTTAAATTACTGTTGGATGTGAATTATTACTTTTTCAACTAACAGTGTGTTTAAAGTGATTTCTGTGCCTGAAATTGGTCAAAATTGAAGCTTCTGAGTAAGCAAAACTCTGTAAAAATGACAATTTTGGTAACTGTGAGGGTTTAAAAAGTGGTTATTCAACATGAGGCCCGATCTAAATGATATTTGGAATGATTTTTGGTAGAGTCCAAAAAAATCTATTTTATGATGAAAAACGATGACCCCGGACAAGTCGAACGTTCCAAAAAGTGGTCAATATTGATGAAATTTAACATTTAATCTTTTGACTTTAAATGACTGTTGGATGTGAATTATTACTTTTTCAACTAACATAAGTGTGTTTAAAGTGATTTCTGTGCCTGAAATTGGTCAAAATTGAAGCTTCTGAGTAAGCAAAACTCTGTAAAAATGACAATTTTGGTAACTGTGAGGGTTTAAAAAGTGGTTATTCAACATGAGGCCCGATCTAAATGACATTCGGAATCATTTTTGGTAGAGTCCAAAAAAATCTATTTTATGATGAAAAACGATGACCCTGGACCAGTCGAACGTTCAAAAAATTGTCAATATTGATGAAATTTTAACATTTAATCTTTTGACTTTAAATTACTGTTGGATGTGAATTATTACTTTTTCAACTAAAATAAGTGTGTTTAAAGTCATTTCTGTGCCTGAAATTGGTCAAAATTGAAGCTTCTGTGTAAGCAAAACTCTGTAAAAAGGGCAATTTTGGTCACTGTGCGGGTTTAAAAAGTGGTTATTCAACAGGAGGCCCGATCCAAATGACATTTGGAAAAAATTTGGGTAGAGTCCAAAAAAATAAATTTTATGATGAAAAACGATGACCCCGGACCAGTCGAACGTACACAAAATTGTCAATATTGATGAAATTTTAACATTTAATCTTTTGACTTGAAATTACTGTTGGATGTGAATTATTACTTTTTCAACTAAAATAAGTGTGTTTAACGTGATTTCTGTGCCTGAAATTGGTCAAAAGTGAAGCTTCTGAGTAAGCAAAACTCTGTAAAAATGACAATTTTGGTAACTGAGGGTTTAAAAAGTGGTTATTCAACATGAGGCCCGATCCAAATGACATTTTGAATTATTTTTGGTAGAGTCCAAAAAATCTATTTTATGATGAAAAACAATGACCCCGGACCAGTCGAACGTACAAAAAATTGTCAATATTGATGAAATTTTAACATTTAATCTTTTGACTGTAAATTACTGTTGGATGTGAATTATTACTTTTTCAAGTAAAATAAGTGTGTTTAAAGTCATATCTGTGCCTGAAATTGGTCAAAATTGAAGCTTTTGAGTAAGCGAAAACTCTGTAAAAATGGCAATTTTGGTCACTGTGAGGGTTTAAAAAGTGGGTATTCAACATGAGGCCCGATCCAAATGACATTTTGAATAATTTTTGGTAGAGTCCAAAAAATCAATTTTATGATGAAAAACGATGACCCTGGACCAGTCGAACGTTCAAAAAATTGTCAACATTGATGAAATTTTAACATTTAATCTTTTGACTTTAAATTACTGTTGGATGTGAATTATTACTTTTTCAACTAAAATAAGTGTGTTTAAAGTCATTTCTGTGCCTGAAATTCGTCAAAAGTGAAGCTTTTGAGTAAGCAAAACTCAGTAAAAATGACAATTTTGTTAACTGTGAGGGTTTAAAAAGTGGTTATTCAACATGAGGCCCGATCTAAATGATATTTGGAATGATTTTTGGTAGAGTCCAAAAAAATCTATTTTATGATGAAAAACGATGACCCCGGACAAGTCGAACGTTCCAAAAAGTGGTCAATATTGATGAAATTTAACATTTAATCTTTTGACTTTAAATGACTGTTGGATGTGAATTATTACTTTTTCAACTAACATAAGTGTGTTTAAAGTGATTTCTGTGCCTGAAATTGGTCAAAATTGAAGCTTCTGAGTAAGCAAAACTCTGTAAAAATGACAATTTTGGTAACTGTGAGGGTTTAAAAAGTGGTTATTCAACATGAGGCCCGATCTAAATGACATTCGGAATCATTTTTGGTAGAGTCCAAAAAAATCTATTTTATGATGAAAAACGATGACCCTGGACCAGTCGAACGTTCAAAAAATTGTCAATATTGATGAAATTTTAACATTTAATCTTTTGACTTTAAATTACTGTTGGATGTGAATTATTACTTTTTCAACTAAAATAAGTGTGTTTAAAGTCATTTCTGTGCCTGAAATTGGTCAAAATTGAAGCTTCTGTGTAAGCAAAACTCTGTAAAAAGGGCAATTTTGGTCACTGTGCGGGTTTAAAAAGTGGTTATTCAACAGGAGGCCCGATCCAAATGACATTTGGAAAAAATTTGGGTAGAGTCCAAAAAAATAAATTTTATGATGAAAAACGATGACCCCGGACCAGTCGAACGTACACAAAATTGTCAATATTGATGAAATTTTAACATTTAATCTTTTGACTTGAAATTACTGTTGGATGTGAATTATTACTTTTTCAACTAAAATAAGTGTGTTTAACGTGATTTCTGTGCCTGAAATTGGTCAAAAGTGAAGCTTCTGAGTAAGCAAAACTCTGTAAAAATGACAATTTTGGTAACTGAGGGTTTAAAAAGTGGTTATTCAACATGAGGCCCGATCCAAATGACATTTTGAATTATTTTTGGTAGAGTCCAAAAAATCTATTTTATGATGAAAAACAATGACCCCGGACCAGTCGAACGTACAAAAAATTGTCAATATTGATGAAATTTTAACATTTAATCTTTTGACTGTAAATTACTGTTGGATGTGAATTATTACTTTTTCAAGTAAAATAAGTGTGTTTAAAGTCATATCTGTGCCTGAAATTGGTCAAAATTGAAGCTTTTGAGTAAGCGAAAACTCTGTAAAAATGGCAATTTTGGTCACTGTGAGGGTTTAAAAAGTGGGTATTCAACATGAGGCCCGATCCAAATGACATTTTGAATAATTTTTGGTAGAGTCCAAAAAATCAATTTTATGATGAAAAACGATGACCCTGGACCAGTCGAACGTTCAAAAAATTGTCAACATTGATGAAATTTTAACATTTAATCTTTTGACTTTAAATTACTGTTGGATGTGAATTATTACTTTTTCAACTAAAATAAGTGTGTTTAAAGTCATTTCTGTGCCTGAAATTCGTCAAAAGTGAAGCTTTTGAGTAAGCAAAACTCTGTAAAAATGGCAATTTTGATCACTCTGAGGGTTTAAAAAGTGGTTATTCAACATGAGGCCCGATCCAAATGACATTTTGAATCATTTTTGGTAGAGTCCAAAAAATAAATTTTATGATGAAAAACAATGACCCCGGACCAGTCGAACGTACAAAAAATTGACAATCTTGATGAAATTTTAACATTTAATCTTTTGACTTTAAATTACTGTTGGATGTGAATTATTACTTTTTCAACTAAAATAAGTGTGTTTAAAGTGATTTCTGTGCCTGAAATTGGTCAAAAGTGAAGCTTCTGAGTAAGCAAATCTCTGTAAAAATGACAATTTTGGTAACTGAGGGTTTAAAAATTGGTTATTCAACATGAGGCCCGATCCAAATGACATTTTGAATTATTTTTGGTAGAGTCCAAAAAATCTATTTTATGATGAAAAACAATGACCCCGGACCAGTCGAACGTACAAAAAATTGTCAATATTGATGAAATTTGAACATTTAATCTTTTGACTGTAAATTACTGTTGGATGTGAATTATTACTTTTTCAAGTAAAATAAGTGTGTTTAAAGTCATATCTGTGCCTGAAATTGGTCAAAATTGAAGCTTTTGAGTAAGCGAAAACTCTGTAAAAATGGCAATTTTGGTCACTGTGAGGGTTTAAAAAGTGGTTATTCAACATGAGGCCCGATCCAAATGACATTTTGAATAATTTTTGGTAGAGTCCAAAAAATCAATTTTATGATGAAAAACGATGACCCCGAACCAGTCGAACGTTCAAAAATGTGGTCAATATAGATGAAATTTTAAAATTTTATCTTTTGACTTTAATGACTGTTGGATGTGAATTATTACTTTTTCAACTAACATAAGTGTGTTTAAAGTGATTTCTGTGCCTGAAATTGGTCAAAATTAAAGCTTCTGAGTAAGCAAAACTCTGTAAAAATGGCAATTTTGGTCACTGTGAGGGTTTAAAAAGTGGTTAAATGAACATGAGGCCCGATCAAAATGACATTTTGAAATATTTTTGGTAGAGTCCAAAAAATCAATTTTATGATGAAAAACGATGACCCTGGACCAGTCGAACGTTCAAAAAATTGTCAATATTGATGAAATTTTAACATTTAATCTTTTGACTTTAAATTACTGTTGGATGTGAATTATTACTTTTTCAACTAAAATAAATGTGTTTAAAGTAATTTCTGTGTCTGAAATTGGTCAAAAGTGAAGATCTGAGTAAGCAAAACTCTGTAAAAATGACAATTTTGGTAACTGAGGGTTTAAAAAGTGGTTATTCAACATGAGGCCCGATCCAAATGACATTTTGAATCATTTTTGGTAGAGTCCAAAAAATCAATTTTATGATGAAAAACGATGATCCCGGACCTGCCGAACGTACACAAAAATGTCAATATTGATGAAATTTTAACATTTAATCTTTTGACTTTAAATTACTGTTGGATGTGAATTATTACTTTTTCAACTAAAATAAGTGTGTTTAAAGTCATTTCTGTGCCTGAAATTGGTCAAAATTGAAGCTTCTGAGTAAGCAAAACTCTGTAAAAATGACAATTTTGGTAACTGTGAGGGTTTAAAAAGTGGTTATTCAACATGAGGCCCGATCCAAATGACATTTGGAAACATTTTTGGTAGAGTCCAAAAAAATCAATTTTATGATGAAAAACGATGACCCCGGACCAGTCGAACGTACAAAAAATTGTCAATATTGATGAAATTTTAACATTTTATCTTTTGACTTGAAATTACTGTTGGATGTGAATTATTACTTTTTCAACTAAAATAAGTTTGTTTAAAGTGATTTCTGTGCCTGAAATTGGTCAAAATTGAAGCTTCTGAGTAAGCAAAACTCTGTAAAAATGACAATTTTGGTAACTGTGAGGTTTTAAAAAGTGGTTATTCAACATGAGGCCCGATCCAAATGACATTTGGAAAAAATTTTGGTAGAGTCCAAAAAAATCAATTTTATGATGAAAAACGATGACCCCGGACCAGTCGAACGTACAAAAAATTGTCAATATTGATGACATTTTAACATTTAATCTTTTGACTTGAAATTACTGTTGGATGTGAATTATTACTTTTTCAACTAAAATATGTGTGTTTAAAGTCATTTCTGTGCCTGAAATTGGTCAAAATTGAAGCTTCTGAGTAAGCAAAACTCCGTAAAAATGGCAATTTTGATCACTGTGAGGGTTTAAAAAGTGGTTATTCAACATGAGGCCCGATCCAAATGACATTTTGAATTATTTTTGGTAGATTGCAAAAAATCAATTTTATGATGAAAAACGATGACCCCGGACCAGTCGAACATTAAAAAAATTGTCAATATTGATGAAATTTTAACATTTAATCTTTTGACTTTATATTACTGTTGGATGTGAATTATTACCTTTTCAACTAAAATAAGTGTGTTTAAAGTGATTTCTGTGCCTGAAATTGGTCAAAATTGAAGCTTTTGAGTAAGCGAAAACTGTAAAAATGACAATTTTGGTAACTGTGAGGGTTTAAACAGTGGTTATTCAACATGAGGCCCGATCCAAATGACATTTGGAATCATTTTTGGTAGAGTCCAAAAAATCAATTTTATAATGAAAAACGATGACCCCGGACCAGTCGAACGTACAAAAAATTGTCAATATTGATGAAATTTTAACATGTAATCTTTTGACTTTAAATTACTGTTGGATGTGAATTATTACTTTTTCAACTAAAATAAGTGTGTTTAAAGTGATTTCTGTGCCTTAAATTTGTCAAAATTGAAGCTTCTGAGTAAGCAAAACTCTGTAAAAATAACAATTTTGGTAACAGTGAGGGTTTAAAAAGTGGTTATTCAACATGAGGTCCGATCCAAATTACATTTTGAATAATTTTTGGTAGAGTTCAAAAAATCAATTTTATAATGAAAAACGATGACCCCGGACCAGTCGAACGTTCAAAAAAGTGGTCAATATTGATGAAATTTTAAAATGTAATCTTTTGACTTTAAATGACTGTTGGAAGTGAATTATTACTTTTTCAACTAACATAAGTGTGTTTAAAGTCATTTCTGTGCCTGAAATTGGTCAAAATTGAAGCTTCTGAGTAAGCAAAACTCTGTAAAAATGACAATTTTGGTAACTGTGAGGGTTTAAAAAGTGGTTATTCAACATGAGGCCCGATCCAAATGACATTTGGAAAATTTTTTGGTAGAGTCCAAAAAAATCAATTTTATGATGAAAAACGATGACCCCGGACCAGTCGAACGTACAAAAAATTGTCAATATTGATGAAATTTTAACATTTAATCTTTTGACTTGAAATTACTGTTGGATGTGAATTATTACTTTTTCAACTAAAATATGTGTGTTTAAAGTCATTTCTGTGCCTGAAATTGGTCAAAATTGAAGCTTCTGAGTAAGCAAAACTCTGTAAAAATGGCAATTTAATCACTGTGAGGGTTTAAAAAGTGGTTATTCAACATGAGGCCCGATCCAAATGACATTTTGAATTATTTTTGGTAGATTGCAAAAAATCAATTTTATGATGAAAAACGATGACCCCGGACCAGTCGAACATTAAAAAAATTGTCAATATTGATGAAATTTTAACATTTAATCTTTTGACTTTATATTACTGTTGGATGTGAATTATTACCTTTTCAACTAAAATAAGTGTGTTTAAAGTGATTTCTGTGCCTGAAATTGGTCAAAATTGAAGCTTTTGAGTAAGCGAAAACTGTAAAAATGACAATTTTGGTAACTGTGAGGGTTTAAACAGTGGTTATTCAACATGAGGCCCGATCCAAATGACATTTGGAATCATTTTTGGTAGAGTCCAAAAAATCAATTTTATAATGAAAAACGATGACCCCGGACCAGTCGAACGTACAAAAAATTGTCAATATTGATGAAATTTTAACATGTAATCTTTTGACTTTAAATTACTGTTGGATGTGAATTATTACTTTTTCAACTAAAATAAGTGTGTTTAAAGTGATTTCTGTGCCTTAAATTTGTCAAAATTGAAGCTTCTGAGTAAGCAAAACTCTGTAAAAATAACAATTTTGGTAACAGTGAGGGTTTAAAAAGTGGTTATTCAACATGAGGTCCGATCCAAATTACATTTTGAATAATTTTTGGTAGAGTTCAAAAAATCTATTTTATAATGAAAAACGATGACCCTGGACCAGTCGAACGTTCAAAAAAGTGGTCAATATTGATGAAATTTTAAAATGTAATCTTTTGACTTTAAATGACTGTTGGAAGTGAATTATTACTTTTTCAACTAACATAAGTGTGTTTAAAGTCATTTCTGTGCCTGAAATTGGTCAAAATTGAAGCTTCTGAGTAAGCAAAACTCTGTAAAAATGACAATTTTGGTAACTGTGAGGGTTTAAAAAGTGGTTATTCTACATGAGGCCCGATCCAAATGACATTTGGATTCATTTTTTGTAGAGTCCAAAAAAATCAATTTTATAATGAAAAACGATGACCCCGGACCAGTCGAACGTACAAAAAATTGTCAATATTGATGAAATTTTAACATTTAACCTTTTGACTGTAAATTACTGTTGGATATGAATTATTAATTTTCCAACTAAAATAAGTGTGTTTAAAGTCATTTCTGTGCCTGAAATTGGTCAAAATTGAAGCTTTTGAGTAAGCGAAAACTCTGTAAAAATGGCAATTTTGGTCACTGTGAGGGTTTAAAAAGTGATTATTCAACATGAGGCCCGATCCAAATGACATTTTGAATAATTTTTGGTAGAGTCCAAAAAATCAATTTTATGATGAAAAACGATGACCCTGGACCAGTCGAACGTTCAAAAAATTGTCAACATTGATGAAATTTTAACATTTAATCTTTTGACTTTAAATTACTGTTGGATGTGAATTATTACTTTTTCAACTAAAATAAGTGTGTTTAAAGTCATTTCTGTGCCTGAAATTCGTCAAAAGTGAAGCTTCTGAGTAAGCAAAACTCTGTAAAAATGGCAATTTTGATCACTGTGAGGGTTTTAAAAGTGGTTATTCAACATGAGGCCCGATCCAAATGACATTTTGAATTATTTTTGGTAGATTCCAAAAAATCAATTTTATGATGAAAAACGATGACCCCGGACCAGTCGAACAATCAAAAAATGTTCAATATTGATGAAATTTTAACATTTAATCTTTTGACTTTATATTACTGTTGGGTGTGAATTATTACCTTTTCAACTAAAATAAGTGTGTTTAAAGTGATTTCTGTGCCTGAAATTGGTCAAAATTGAAGCTTCTGAGTAAGCGAAAACTGTAAAAATGGCAATTTTGGTCACAGTGAGGGTTTAAAAAGTGGTTATTCAACATGAGGCCCGATCCAAATGACATTTTGAATTATTTTTGGTAGAGTCCAGAAAATCAATTTTATGATGAAAAACGATGACCCCGGACCAGTCGAACGTTCAAAAAAGTGGTCAATATTGATGAAATTTTAAAATTTTATCTTTTGACTTTAAAGGACTGTTGGATGTGAATTATTACTATTTCAACTAACATAAGTGTGTTTAAAGTCATTCCTGTGCCTGCAATTGGTCAAAATTGAAGCTTTTGAGTAAGCAAAATCTCTGTAAAAATGGCAATTTTGGTCACTGTGAGGGTTTAAAAAGTGGTTATTCAACATGAGGCACGATCCAAATGACATTTTGAATTATTTTTCGTAGAGTCCCAAAAATCAATTTTATGATGAAAAACGAAGACCCCGGACCAGTCGAACGTTCAAAAAAGTGGTCAATATTGATGAAATTTTAACATTTAATCTTTTGACTTTAAATGACTGTTGGATGTGAAGTTTTACTTTTTCAACTAAAATATGTGTGTTTAAAGTCATTTCTGTGCCTGAAATTGGTCAAAAGTGAAGCTTCTGAGTAAGCAAAACTCTGTAAAAATGACAATTTTGGTAACTGTGATGGTTTAAAAAGTGGTTATTCAACATGAGGCCCGATCCAAATGACATTTTGAATCATTTTTGGTAGAGTCCAAAAAATCAATTTTATGATGAAAAACGATGACCCGGACCAGCCGAACGTCCAAAAAATTGACAATATTGATGAAATTTTAACATTTAATCTTTTGACTTTAAATCACTGTTGGATGTGAATTATTACTTTTTCAACTAAAATAAGTGTGTTTAAAGTCATTTCTGTGCCTGAAATTGGTCAAAATTGAAGCTTTTGAGTAAGCGAAAACTCTGTAAAAATGGCAATTTTGGTCACTGTGAGAGTTTAAAAAGTGGTTATTCAACATAAGGCCCGATCCAAATGACATTTTGAATTATTTTTGGTAGAGTCCCAAAAATCAATTTTATGATGAAAAACGATGACCCCGGACCAGTCGGACGTTCAAAAAATTGTCAATATTGATGAAATTTTAACATTAAGTCTATTGACTTTAAATTACTGTTGGATGTGAATTATTACTTTTTCAACTAAAATACGTGTGTTTAAAGTCATTTCTGTGCCTGAAATTGGTCAAAATTGAAGCTTTTGAGTAAGCAAAACTCTGTAAAAATGACAATTTTGATCACTGTGAGGGTTTAAAAAGTGGTTATTCAACATGAGGCCCGATCCAAATGACATTTTGAATTATTTTTGGTAGATTCCAAAAAATCAATTTTATGATGAAAAACGATGACCCCGGACCAGTCGAACATTCAAAAAATTGTCAATATTGATGAAATTTTAACATTTAATCTTTTGATTTTATATTACTGTTGGATGTGAATTATTACCTTTTCAACTAAAATAAGTGTGTTTAAAGCGATTTCTGTGCCTGAAATTCGTCAAAATTGAAGCTTTTGAGTAAGCGAAAACTGTAAAAATGGCAATTTTGGTAACTGTGAGGGTTTAAAAAGTGGTTATTCAACATGAGGCCCGATCCAAATGACATTTGGAAACATGTTTGGTAGAGTCCAAAAAAATCAATTTTATGATGAAAAACGATGACCCCGGACCAGTCGAACGTACAAAAAATTGTCAATATTGATGAAATTTTAACATTTTATCTTTTGACTTGAAATTACTGTTGGATGTGAATTATTACTTTTTCAACTAAAATAAGTTTGTTTAAAGTGATTTCTGTGCCTGAAATTGGTCAAAATTGAAGCTTCTGAGTAAGCAAAACTCTGTAAAAATGACAATTTTGGTAACTGTGAGGGTTTAAAAAGTGGTTATTCAACATGAGGCCCGATCCAAATGACATTTGGAAAAATTTTTGGTAGAGTCCAAAAAAATCAATTTTATGATGAAAAACGACGACCCCGGACCAGTCGAACGTACAAAAAATTGTCAATATTGATGAAATTTTAACATTTAATCTTTTGACTTGAAATTACTGTTGGATGTGAAATATTACTTATTCAACTAAAATATGTGTGTTTAAAGTCATTTCTGTGCCTGAAATTGGTCAAAATTGAAGCTTCTGAGTAAGCAAAACTCTGTAAAAATGGCAATTTTGATCACTGTGAGGGTTTAAAAAGTGGTTATTCAACATGAGGCCCGATCCAAATGACATTTTGAATTATTTTTGGTAGATTGCAAAAAATCAATTTTACGATGAAAAACGATGACCCCGGACCAGTCGAACATTCAAAAAATTGTCAATATTGATGAAATTTTAACATTTAATCTTTTGACTTTATATTACTGTTAGATGTGAATTATTACCTTTTCAACTAAAATAAGTGTGTTTAAAGTGATTTCTGTGCCTGAAATTGGTCAAAATTGAAGCTTTTGAGGACGCGAAAACTGTAAAAATGGCAATTTTGGTCACTGTGAGGGTTTAAAAAGTGGTTATCCAACATAAGGCCCGATCCAAATGACATTTTGAATTATTTTTGGTAGATTGCAAAAAATCAATTTTACGATGAAAAACGATGACCCCGGACCAGTCGAACGTTCAAAAAAGTGGTCAATATTGATGAAATTTTAAAATTTTATCTTTTGACTTTAAATGACTGTTGGATGTGAATTATTACTTTTTCAACTAAAATAAGTGTGTTTAAAGTGATTTCTGTGCCTTAAATTTGTCAAAATTGAAGCTTCTGAGTAAGCAAAACTCTGTAAAAATAACAATTTTGGTAACTGTGAGGGTTTAAAAAGTGGTTATTCAACATGAGGCCCGATCCAAATGACATTTGGATTCATTTTTTGTAGAATCCCAAAAATCTATTTTATAATGAAAAACGATGACCCCGGACCAGTCGAACGTACAAAAAATTGTCAATATTGATGAAATTTTAACATTTAATCTTTTGACTGTAAATTACTGTTGGATGTGAATTATTACTTTTTCAACTAAAATAAGTGTCTTTAAAGTCATTTCTGTGCTTGAAATTGGTCAAAATTGAAGCTTTTGAGTAAGCGAAAACTCTGTAAAAATGGCAATTTTGGTCACTGTGAGGGTTTAAAAAGTGGTTATTCAACATGAGGCCCGATCCAAATGACATTTTGAATAATTTTTAGTAGAGTCCAAAAAATCAATTTTATGATGAAAAACGATGACCACGGACCAGTCGAACGTTCAAAAATGTGGTCAATATTGATGAAATTTTAAAATTTTATCTTTTGACTTTAATGACTGTTGGATGTGAATTATTACTTTTTCAACTAACATAAGTGTGTTTAAAGTGATTTCTGTGCCTGAAATTGGTCAAAATTAAAGCTTCTGAGTAAGCAAAACTCTGTAAAAATGGCAATTTTGGTCACTGTGAGGGTTTAAAAAGTGGTTATTCAACATGAGGCCCGATCAAAATGACATTTTGAAATATTTTTGGTAGAGTCCAAAAAAATCAATTTTATGATGAAAAACGATGACCCTGGACCAGTCGAACGTTCAAAAAATTGTCAATATTGATGAAATTTTAACATTTAATCTTTTGACTTTAAATTACTGTTGGATGTGAATTATTACTTTTTCAACTAAAATAAATGTGTTTAAAGTGATTTCTGTGCCTGAAATTGGTCAAAAGTGAAGATCTGAGTAAGCAAAACTCTGTAAAAATGACAATTTTGGTAACTGAGGGTTTAAAAAGTGGTTATTCAACATGAGGCCCGATCCAAATGACATTTTGAATCATTTTTGGTAGAGTCCAAAAAATCTATTTTATGATGAAAAACGATGATCCCGGACCTGCCGAACGTACAAAAAAATGTCAATATAGATGAAATTTTAACATTTAATCTTTTGACTTTAAATTACTGTTGGATGTGAATTATTACTTTTTCAACTAAAATAAGTGTGTTTAAAGTCATTTCTGTGCCTGAAATTGGTCAAAATTGAAGCTTCTGAGTAAGCAAAACTCTGTAAAAATGGCAATTTTGGTCACTGTGAGGGTTTAAAAAGTGGTTATTCAACATGAGGCCCGATCCAAATGACATTTTGAATCATTTTTGGTAGAGTCCAAAAAAATCAATTTTATTATGAAAAACGATGACCCTGGACCAGTTAAACGTTCAAAAAAGTGGTCAATATTGATGAAATTTTAACATTTAATCTTTTGACTTTAAATGACAGTTGGATGTGAATTATTACTTTTTCAACTAAAAAAAGTGGAGAAAAAAACATATAATAATAAAAACAATGTAAAAAAAAAAATTAAAAAAAAATATTTAAAAAAATCTAAAAAATTATTACTTTTAAAAATAATTTTTTAACAAATATAAACAAAAATTAACAAAATATAAAAAAAATTATAACATTTAAAATAAATAAATAAAAAAAAAAATATTGATGACATTTTAACATTTAAACTTTAACTTTAAATTATTGTTGGATGTGAATTATTACTTTTTCAACTAAAATAAGTGTGTTTAAAGTCATTTCTGTGCCTGAAATTGGTCAAAATTGAAGCTTCTGAGTAAGCAAAACTCTGTAAAAATGACAAGTTTGGTAACTGTGAGTGTTTAAAAAGTGGTTATTCAACATGAGGCCCGCTCCAAATGACATTTTGAATCATTTTTGGCAGAGTCCAAAAAATCCATTTTATGATGAAAAACGATGACCCCGGACCAGTCGAACGTACAAAAAATTGTCAATATTGATGAAATTTTAACATTTAATCTTTTGACTTTAAATGACTGTTGGATGTGAATTATTACTTTTTCAACTAAAATAAGTGTGTTTAAAGTGATTTCTGTGCCTGAAATTGGTCAAAATTGAAGCTTCTGAGTAAGCAAAACTCTGTAAAAATGACAATTTTGGTAACAGTGAGGGTTTAAAAAGTGGTTATTCAACATGAGGTCCGATCCAAATTACATTTTGAATAATTTTTGGTAGAGTCCAAAAAATCAATTTTATAATGAAAAACGATGACCCCGGACCAGTCGAACGTTCAAAAAAGTGGTCAATATTGATGAAATTTTAAAATGTAATCTTTTGACTTTAAATGACTGTTGGATGTGAATTATTACCTTTTCAACTAACATAAGTGTGTTTAAAGTCATTTCTGTGCCTGAAATTGGTCAAAATTGAAGCTTCTGAGTAAGCAAAACTCTGTAAAAATGACAATTTTGGTAACTGTGAGGGTTTAAAAAGTGGTTATTCTACATGAGGCCCGATCCAAATGACATTTGGATTCATTTTTTGTAGAGTCAAAAAAATCAATTTTATAATGAAAAACGATGACCCCGGACCAGTCGAACGTACAAAAAATTGTCAATATTGATGAAATTTTAACATTTAACCTTTTGACTGTAAATTACTGTTGGATGTGAATTATTACTTTTCCAACTAAAATAAGTGTGTTTAAAGTCATTTCTGTGCCTGAAATTGGTCAAAATTGAAGCTTTTGAGTAAGCGAAAACTCTGTAAAAATGGCAATTTTGATCACTGTGAGGGTTTAAAAAGTGGTTATTCAACATGAGGCCCGATCCAAATGACATTTTGAATCATTTTTGGTAGAGTCCAAAAAAATCAATTTTATGATGAAAAACGATGACCCCGGACCAGTCGAACGTTCAAAAAAGTGGTCAATATTGATGACATTTTGAAATTTTATCTTTTGACTTTAAATGACTGTTGGATGTGAATTATTACTTTTTCAACTAACATAAGTGTGTTTAAAGTCATTCCTGTGCCTGAAATTGGTCAAAATTGAAGCTTCTGAGTAAGCAAAACTCTGTAAAAATGACAATTTTGGAAACTGTGAGAGTTTAAAAAGTGGTTATTCAACATGAGGCCCGATCCAAATGACATTTTGAATCAATTTTGGTAGATTCCAAAAAATCAATTTTATGATGAAAAACGATGACCCCGGACCAGTCGAACATTCAAAAAATTGTCAATATTGATGAAATTTTAACATTTAATCTTTTGATTTTATATTACTGTTGGATGTGAATTATTACCTTTTCAACTAAAATAAGTGTGTTTAAAGCGATTTCTGTGCCTGAAATTCGTCAAAATTGAAGCTTTTGAGTAAGCGAAAACTGTAAAAATGGCAATTTTGGTCACTGTGAGGGTTTAAAAAGTGGTTATTCAACATGAGGCCCGATCCAAATGACATTTTTAATTATTTTTGGTAGAGTCCCAAAAATTAATTTTATGATGAAAAACGATGACCCCGGACCAGTCGGACGTTCAAAAAATTGTCAATATTGATGAAATTTTAACATTTAATCTTTTGACTTTAAATTACTGTTGGATGTGAATTATTACTTTTTCAACTAAAATAAGTGTGTTTAAAGTGATTTCTGTGCCTGAAATTGGTCAAAATTGAAGCTTCTGAGTAAGCAAAACTCTGTAAAAATGACAATTTTGGTAACTGTGAGGGTTTAAAAAGTGGTTATTCAACATGAGGCCCGATCCAAATGACATTTGGAAACATGTTTGGTAGAGTCCAAAAAAATCAATTTTATGATGAAAAACGATGACCCCGGACCAGTCGAACGTACAAAAAATTGTCAATATTGATGAAATTTTAACATTTTATCTTTTGACTTGAAATTACTGTTGGATGTGAATTATTACTTTTTCAACTAAAATAAGTTTGTTTAAAGTGATTTCTGTGCCTGAAATTGGTCAAAATTGAAGCTTCTGAGTAAGCAAAACTCTGTAAAAATGACAATTTTGGTAACTGTGAGGGTTTAAAAAGTGGTTATTCAACATGAGGCCCGATCCAAATGACATTTGGAAAATTTTTTGGTAGAGTCCAAAAAAATCAATTTTATGATGAAAAACGATGACCCCGGACCAGTTGAACGTACAAAAAATTGTCAATATTGATGAAATTTTAACATTTAATCTTTTGACTTGAAATTACTGTTGGATGTGAAATATTACTTATTCAACTAAAATATGTGTGTTTAAAGTCATTTCTGTGCCTGAAATTGGTCAAAATTGAAGCTTCTGAGTAAGCAAAACTCTGTAAAAATGGCAATTTTGATCACTGTGAGGGTTTAAAAAGTGGTTATTCAACATGAGGCCCGATCCAAATGACATTTTGAATTATTTTTGGTAGATTGCAAAAAATCAATTTTACGATGAAAAACGAGGACCCCGGACCAGTCGAACATTCAAAAAATTGTCAATATTGATGAAATTTTAACATTTAATCTTTTGACTTTATATTACTGTTAGATGTGAATTATTACCTTTTCAACTAAAATAAGTGTGTTTAAAGTGATTTCTGTGCCTGAAATTGGTCAAAATTGAAGCTTTTGAGGACGCGAAAACTGTAAAAATGGCAATTTTGGTCACTGTGAGGGTTTAAAAAGTGGTTATTCAACATAAGGCCCGATCCAAATGACATTTTGAAATATTTTTGGTAGATTGCAAAAAATCAATTTTACGATGAAAAACGATGACCCCGGACCAGTCGAACGTTCAAAAAAGTGGTCAATATTGATGAAATTTTAAAATTTTATCTTTGGACTTTAAATGACTGTTGGATGTGAATTATTACTTTTTCAACTAAAATAAGTGTGTTTAAAGTGATTTCTGTGCCTTAAATTTGTCAAAATTGAAGCTTCTGAGTAAGCAAAACTCTGTAAAAATAACAATTTTGGTAACTGTGAGGGTTTAAAAAGTGGTTATTCAACATGAGGCCCGATCCAAATGACATTTGGATTCATTTTTTGTAGAATCCCAAAAATCTATTTTATAATGAAAAACGATGACCCCGGACCAGTCGAACTTACAAAAAATTGTCAATATTGATGAAATTTTAACATTTAATCTTTTGACTGTAAATTACTGTTGGATGTGAATTATTACTTTTTCAACTAAAATAAGTGTCTTTAAAGTCATTTCTGTGCTTGAAATTGGTCAAAATTGAAGCTTTTGAGTAAGCGAAAACTCTGTAAAAATGGCAATTTTGGTCACTGTGAGGGTTTAAAAAGTGGTTATTCAACATGAGGCCCGATCCAAATGACATTTTGAATAATTTTTAGTAGAGTCCAAAAAATCAATTTTATGATGAAAAACGATGACCACGGACCAGTCGAACGTTCAAAAATGTGGTCAATATTGATGAAATTTTAAAATTTTATCTTTTGACTTTAATGACTGTTGGATGTGAATTATTACTTTTTCAACTAACATAAGTGTGTTTAAAGTGATTTCTGTGCCTGAAATTGGTCAAAATTAAAGCTTCTGAGTAAGCAAAACTCTGTAAAAATGGCAATTTTGGTCACTGTGAGGGTTTAAAAAGTGGTTATTCAACATGAGGCCCGATCAAAATGACATTTTGAAATATTTTTGGTAGAGTCCAAAAAAATCAATTTTATGATGAAAAACGATGACCCTGGACCAGTCGAACGTTCAAAAAATTGTCAATATTGATGAAATTTTAACATTTAATCTTTTGACTTTAAATTACTGTTGGATGTGAATTATTACTTTTTCAACTAAAATAAATGTGTTTAAAGTGATTTCTGTGCCTGAAATTGGTCAAAAGTGAAGATCTGAGTAAGCAAAACTCTGTAAAAATGACAATTTTGGTAACTGAGGGTTTAAAAAGTGGTTATTCAACATGAGGCCCGATCCAAATGACATTTTGAATCATTTTTGGTAGAGTCCAAAAAATCTATTTTATGATGAAAAACGATGATCCCGGACCTGCCGAACGTACAAAAAAATGTCAATATAGATGAAATTTTAACATTTAATCTTTTGACTTTAAATTACTGTTGGATGTGAATTATTACTTTTTCAACTAAAATAAGTGTGTTTAAAGTCATTTCTGTGCCTGAAATTGGTCAAAATTGAAGCTTCTGAGTAAGCAAAACTCTGTAAAAATGGCAATTTTGGTCACTGTGAGGGTTTAAAAAGTGGTTATTCAACATGAGGCCCGATCCAAATGACATTTTGAATCATTTTTGGTAGAGTCCAAAAAAATCAATTTTATGATGAAAAACGATGACCCTGGACCAGTTAAACGTTCAAAAAAGTGGTCAATATTGATGAAATTTTAACATTTAATCTTTTGACTTTAAATAACAGTTGGATGTGAATTATTACTTTTTCAACTAAAAAAAGTGGAGAAAAAAAACATATAATAATAAAAACAATGTAAAAAATTTTTTTTAAAAAAAATATTTAAAAAAATCTAAAAAATTATTACTTTTAAAAATAATTTTTTAACAAATATAAACAAAAATTAACAAAATATAAAAAAAATTATAACATTTAAAATAAATAAATAAAAAAAAAAATATTGATGACATTTTAACATTTAAACTTTAACTTTAAATTATTGTTGGATGTGAATTATTACTTTTTCAACTAAAATAAGTGTGTTTAAAGTCATTTCTGTGCCTGAAATTGGTCAAAATTGAAGCTTCTGAGTAAGCAAAACTCTGTAAAAATGACAAGTTTGGTAACTGTGAGGGTTTAAAAAGTGGTTATTCAACATGAGGCCCGATCCAAATGACATTTGGAAAATTTTTTGGTAGAGTCCAAAAAAATCAATTTTATGATGAAAAACGATGACCCCGGACCAGTCGAACGTACAAAAAATTGTCAATATTGATGAAATTTTAACATTTAATCTTTTGACTTGAAATTACTGTTGGATGTGAAATATTACTTATTCAACTAAAATATGTGTGTTTAAAGTCATTTCTGTGCCTGAAATTGGTCAAAATTGAAGCTTCTGAGTAAGCAAAACTCTGTAAAAATGGCAATTTTGATCACTGTGAGGGTTTAAAAAGTGGTTATTCAACATGAGGCCCGATCCAAATGACATTTTGAATTATTTTTGGTAGATTGCAAAAAATCAATTTTACGATGAAAAACGATGACCCCGGACCAGTCGAACATTCAAAAAATTGTCAATATTGATGAAATTTTAACATTTAATCTTTTGACTTTATATTACTGTTAGATGTGAATTATTACCTTTTCAACTAAAATAAGTGTGTTTAAAGTGATTTCTGTGCCTGAAATTGGTCAAAATTGAAGCTTTTGAGGACGCGAAAACTGTAAAAATGGCAATTTTGGTCACTGTGAGGGTTTAAAAAGTGGTTATTCAACATAAGGCCCGATCCAAATGACATTTTGAATTATTTTTGGTAGATTGCAAAAAATCAATTTTACGATGAAAAACGATGACCCCGGACCAGTCGAACGTTCAAAAAAGTGGTCAATATTGATGAAATTTTAAAATTTTATCTTTTGACTTTAAATGACTGTTGGATGTGAATTATTACTTTTTCAACTAAAATAAGTGTGTTTAAAGTGATTTCTGTGCCTTAAATTTGTCAAAATTGAAGCTTCTGAGTAAGCAAAACTCTGTAAAAATAACAATTTTGGTAACTGTGAGGGTTTAAAAAGTGGTTATTCAACATGAGGCCCGATCCAAATGACATTTGGATTCATTTTTTGTAGAATCCCAAAAATCTATTTTATAATGAAAAACGATGACCCCGGACCAGTCGAACGTACAAAAAATTGTCAATATTGATGAAATTTTAACATTTAATCTTTTGACTGTAAATTACTGTTGGATGTGAATTATTACTTTTTCAACTAAAATAAGTGTCTTTAAAGTCATTTCTGTGCTTGAAATTGGTCAAAATTGAAGCTTTTGAGTAAGCGAAAACTCTGTAAAAATGGCAATTTTGGTCACTGTGAGGGTTTAAAAAGTGGTTATTCAACATGAGGCCCGATCCAAATGACATTTTGAATAATTTTTAGTAGAGTCCAAAAAATCAATTTTATGATGAAAAACGATGACCACGGACCAGTCGAACGTTCAAAAATGTGGTCAATATTGATGAAATTTTAAAATTTTATCTTTTGACTTTAATGACTGTTGGATGTGAATTATTACTTTTTCAACTAACATAAGTGTGTTTAAAGTGATTTCTGTGCCTGAAATTGGTCAAAATTAAAGCTTCTGAGTAAGCAAAACTCTGTAAAAATGGCAATTTTGGTCACTGTGAGGGTTTAAAAAGTGGTTATTCAACATGAGGCCCGATCAAAATGACATTTTGAAATATTTTTGGTAGAGTCCAAAAAAATCAATTTTATGATGAAAAACGATGACCCTGGACCAGTCGAACGTTCAAAAAATTGTCAATATTGATGAAATTTTAACATTTAATCTTTTGACTTTAAATTACTGTTGGATGTGAATTATTACTTTTTCAACTAAAATAAATGTGTTTAAAGTGATTTCTGTGCCTGAAATTGGTCAAAAGTGAAGATCTGAGTAAGCAAAACTCTGTAAAAATGACAATTTTGGTAACTGAGGGTTTAAAAAGTGGTTATTCAACATGAGGCCCGATCCAAATGACATTTTGAATCATTTTTGGTAGAGTCCAAAAAATCTATTTTATGATGAAAAACGATGATCCCGGACCTGCCGAACGTACAAAAAAATGTCAATATAGATGAAATTTTAACATTTAATCTTTTGACTTTAAATTACTGTTGGATGTGAATTATTACTTTTTCAACTAAAATAAGTGTGTTTAAAGTCATTTCGGTGCCTGAAATTGGTCAAAATTGAAGCTTCTGAGTAAGCAAAACTCTGTAAAAATGGCAATTTTGGTCACTGTGAGGGTTTAAAAAGTGGTTATTCAACATGAGGCCCGATCCAAATGACATTTTGAATCATTTTTGGTAGAGTCCAAAAAAATCAATTTTATGATGAAAAACGATGACCCTGGACCAGTTAAACGTTCAAAAAAGTGGTCAATATTGATGAAATTTTAACATTTAATCTTTTGACTTTAAATGACAGTTGGATGTGAATTATTACTTTTTCAACTAAAAAAAGTGGAGAAAAAAAACATATAATAATAAAAACAATGTAAAAAAATTTTTTTAAAAAAAATATTTAAAAAAATCTAAAAAATTATTACTTTTAAAAATAATTTTTTAACAAATATAAACAAAAATTAACAAAATATAAAAAAAATTATAACATTTAAAATAAATAAATAAAAAAAAAAATATTGATGACATTTTAACATTTAAACTTTAACTTTAAATTATTGTTGGATGTGAATTATTACTTTTTCAACTAAAATAAGTGTGTTTAAAGTCATTTCTGTGCCTGAAATTGGTCAAAATTGAAGCTTCTGAGTAAGCAAAACTCTGTAAAAATGACAAGTTTGGTAACTGTGAGTGTTTAAAAAGTGGTTATTCAACATGAGGCCCGCTCCAAATGACATTTTGAATCATTTTTGGCAGAGTCCAAAAAATCCATTTTATGATGAAAAACGATGACCCCGGACCAGTCGAACGTACAAAAAATTGTCAATATTGATGAAATTTTAACATTTAATCTTTTGACTTTAAATGACTGTTGGATGTGAATTATTACTTTTTCAACTAAAATAAGTGTGTTTAAAGTGATTTCTGTGCCTGAAATTGGTCAAAATTGAAGCTTCTGAGTAAGCAAAACTCTGTAAAAATGACAATTTTGGTAACAGTGAGGGTTTAAAAAGTGGTTATTCAACATGAGGTCCGATCCAAATTACATTTTGAATAATTTTTGGTAGAGTCCAAAAAATCAATTTTATAATGAAAAACGATGACCCCGGACCAGTCGAACGTTCAAAAAAGTGGTCAATATTGATGAAATTTTAAAATGTAATCTTTTGACTTTAAATGACTGTTGGATGTGAATTATTACCTTTTCAACTAACATAAGTGTGTTTAAAGTCATTTCTGTGCCTGAAATTGGTCAAAATTGAAGCTTCTGAGTAAGCAAAACTCTGTAAAAATGACAATTTTGGTAACTGTGAGGGTTTAAAAAGTGGTTATTCTACATGAGGCCCGATCCAAATGACATTTGGATTCATTTTTTGTAGAGTCAAAAAAATCAATTTTATAATGAAAAACGATGACCCCGGACCAGTCGAACGTACAAAAAATTGTCAATATTGATGAAATTTTAACATTTAACCTTTTGACTGTAAATTACTGTTGGATGTGAATTATTACTTTTCCAACTAAAATAAGTGTGTTTAAAGTCATTTCTGTGCCTGAAATTGGTCAAAATTGAAGCTTTTGAGTAAGCGAAAACTCTGTAAAAATGGCAATTTTGATCACTGTGAGGGTTTAAAAAGTGGTTATTCAACATGAGGCCCGATCCAAATGACATTTTGAATCATTTTTGGTAGAGTCCAAAAAAATCAATTTTATGATGAAAAACGATGACCCCGGACCAGTCGAACGTTCAAAAAAGTGGTCAATATTGATGACATTTTGAAATTTTATCTTTTGACTTTAAATGACTGTTGGATGTGAATTATTACTTTTTCAACTAACATAAGTGTGTTTAAAGTCATTCCTGTGCCTGAAATTGGTCAAAATTGAAGCTTCTGAGTAAGCAAAACTCTGTAAAAATGACAATTTTGGAAACTGTGAGAGTTTAAAAAGTGGTTATTCAACATGAGGCCCGATCCAAATGACATTTTGAATCAATTTTGGTAGATTCCAAAAAATCAATTTTATGATGAAAAACGATGACCCCGGACCAGTCGAACATTCAAAAAATTGTCAATATTGATGAAATTTTAACATTTAATCTTTTGATTTTATATTACTGTTGGATGTGAATTATTACCTTTTCAACTAAAATAAGTGTGTTTAAAGCGATTTCTGTGCCTGAAATTCGTCAAAATTGAAGCTTTTGAGTAAGCGAAAACTGTAAAAATGGCAATTTTGGTCACTGTGAGGGTTTAAAAAGTGGTTATTCAACATGAGGCCCGATCCAAATGACATTTTTAATTATTTTTGGTAGAGTCCCAAAAATTAATTTTATGATGAAAAACGATGACCCCGGACCAGTCGGACGTTCAAAAAATTGTCAATATTGATGAAATTTTAACATTTAATCTTTTGACTTTAAATTACTGTTGGATGTGAATTATTACTTTTTCAACTAAAATAAGTGTGTTTAAAGTGATTTCTGTGCCTGAAATTGGTCAAAATTGAAGCTTCTGAGTAAGCAAAACTCTGTAAAAATGACAATTTTGGTAACTGTGAGGGTTTAAAAAGTGGTTATTCAACATGAGGCCGGATCCAAATGACATTTGGAAACATGTTTGGTAGAGTCCAAAAAAATCAATTTTATGATGAAAAACGATGACCCCGGACCAGTCGAACGTACAAAAAATTGTCAATATTGATGAAATTTTAACATTTTATCTTTTGACTTGAAATTACTGTTGGATGTGAATTATTACTTTTTCAACTAAAATAAGTTTGTTTAAAGTGATTTCTGTGCCTGAAATTGGTCAAAATTGAAGCTTCTGAGTAAGCAAAACTCTGTAAAAATGGCAATTTTGATCACTGTGAGGGTTTAAAAAGTGGTTATTCAACATGAGGCCCGATCCAAATGACATTTTGAATTATTTGTGGTAGATTGCAAAAAATCAATTTTACGATGAAAAACGATGACCCCGGACCAGTCGAACATTCAAAAAATTGTCAATATTGATGACATTTTAACATTTAATCTTTTGACTTTATATTACTGTTAGATGTGAATTATTACCTTTTCAACTAAAATAAGTGTGTTTAAAGTGATTTCTGTGCCTGAAATTGGTCAAAATTGAAGCTTTTGAGGACGCGAAAACTGTAAAAATGGCAATTTTGGTCACTGTGAGGGTTTAAAAAGTGGTTATTCAACATAAGGCCCGATCCAAATGACATTTTGAATTATTTTTGGTAGATTGCAAAAAATCAATTTTACGATGAAAAACGATGACCCCGGACCAGTCGAACGTTCAAAAAAGTGGTCAATATTGATGAAATTTTAAAATTTTATCTTTGGACTTTAAATGACTGTTGGATGTGAATTATTACTTTTTCAACTAAAATAAGTGTGTTTAAAGTGATTTCTGTGCCTTAAATTTGTCAAAATTGAAGCTTCTGAGTAAGCAAAACTCTGTAAAAATAACAATTTTGGTAACTGTGAGGGTTTAAAAAGTGGTTATTCAACATGAGGCCCGATCCAAATGACATTTGGATTCATTTTTTGTAGAATCCCAAAAATCTATTTTATAATGAAAAACGATGACCCCGGACCAGTCGAACGTACAAAAAATTGTCAATATTGATGAAATTTTAACATTTAATCTTTTGACTGTAAATTACTGTTGGATGTGAATTATGACTTTTTCAACTAAAATAAGTGTCTTTAAAGTCATTTCTGTGCTTGAAATTGGTCAAAATTGAAGCTTTTGAGTAAGCGAAAACTCTGTAAAAATGGCAATTTTGGTCACTGTGAGGGTTTAAAAAGTGGTTATTCAACATGAGGCCCGATCCAAATGACATTTTGAATAATTTTTAGTAGAGTCCAAAAAATCAATTTTATGATGAAAAACGATGACCACGGACCAGTCGAACGTTCAAAAATGTGGTCAATATTGATGAAATTTTAAAATTTTATCTTTTGACTTTAATGACTGTTGGATGTGAATTATTACTTTTTCAACTAACATAAGTGTGTTTAAAGTGATTTCTGTGCCTGAAATTGGTCAAAATTAAAGCTTCTGAGTAAGCAAAACTCTGTAAAAATGGCAATTTTGGTCACTGTGAGGGTTTAAAAAGTGGTTATTCAACATGAGGCCCGATCAAAATGACATTTTGAAATATTTTTGGTAGAGTCCAAAAAAATCAATTTTATGATGAAAAACGATGACCCTGGACCAGTCGAACGTTCAAAAAATTGTCAATATTGATGAAATTTTAACATTTAATCTTTTGACTTTAAATTACTGTTGGATGTGAATTATTACTTTTTCAACTAAAATAAATGTGTTTAAAGTGATTTCTGTGCCTGAAATTGGTCAAAAGTGAAGATCTGAGTAAGCAAAACTCTGTAAAAATGACAATTTTGGTAACTGAGGGTTTAAAAAGTGGTTATTCAACATGAGGCCCGATCCAAATGACATTTTGAATCATTTTTGGTAGAGTCCAAAAAATCTATTTTATGATGAAAAACGATGATCCCGGACCTGCCGAACGTACAAAAAAATGTCAATATAGATGAAATTTTAACATTTAATCTTTTGACTTTAAATTACTGTTGGATGTGAATTATTACTTTTTCAACTAAAATAAGTGTGTTTAAAGTCATTTCTGTGCCTGAAATTGGTCAAAATTGAAGCTTCTGAGTAAGCAAAACTCTGTAAAAATGGCAATTTTGGTCACTGTGAGGGTTTAAAAAGTGGTTATTCAACATGAGGCCCGATCCAAATGACATTTTGAATCATTTTTGGTAGAGTCCAAAAAAATCAATTTTATGATGAAAAACGATGACCCTGGACCTATTAAACGTTCAAAAAAGTGGTCAATATTGATGAAATTTTAACATTTAATCTTTTGACTTTAAATGACAGTTGGATGTGAATTATTACTTTTTCAACTAAAAAAAGTGGAGAAAAAAAACATATAATAATAAAAACAATGTAAAAAAAATTTTTTAAAAAAAATATTTAAAAAAATCTAAAAAATTATTACTTTTAAAAATAATTTTTTAACAAATATAAACAAAAATTAACAAAATATAAAAAAAATTATAACATTTAAAATAAATAAATAAAAAAAAAATATTGATGACATTTTAACATTTAAACTTTAACTTTAAATTATTGTTGGATGTGAATTATTACTTTTTCAACTAAAATAAGTGTGTTTAAAGTCATTTCTGTGCCTGAAATTGGTCAAAATTGAAGCTTCTGAGTAAGCAAAACTCTGTAAAAATGACAAGTTTGGTAACTGTGAGTGTTTAAAAAGTGGTTATTCAACATGAGGCCCGCTCCAAATGACATTTTGAATCATTTTTGGCAGAGTCCAAAAAATCCATTTTATGATGAAAAACGATGACCCCGGACCAGTCGAACGTACAAAAAATTGTCAATATTGATGAAATTTTAACATTTAATCTTTTGACTTTAAATGACTGTTGGATGTGAATTATTACTTTTTCAACTAAAATAAGTGTGTTTAAAGTGATTTCTGTGCCTGAAATTGGTCAAAATTGAAGCTTCTGAGTAAGCAAAACTCTGTAAAAATGACAATTTTGGTAACAGTGAGGGTTTAAAAAGTGGTTATTCAACATGAGGTCCGATCCAAATTACATTTTGAATAATTTTTGGTAGAGTCCAAAAAATCAATTTTATAATGAAAAACGATGACCCCGGACCAGTCGAACGTTCAAAAAAGTGGTCAATATTGATGAAATTTTAAAATGTAATCTTTTGACTTTAAATGACTGTTGGATGTGAATTATTACCTTTTCAACTAACATAAGTGTGTTTAAAGTCATTTCTGTGCCTGAAATTGGTCAAAATTGAAGCTTCTGAGTAAGCAAAACTCTGTAAAAATGACAATTTTGGTAACTGTGAGGGTTTAAAAAGTGGTTATTCTACATGAGGCCCGATCCAAATGACATTTGGATTCATTTTTTGTAGAGTCAAAAAAATCAATTTTATAATGAAAAACGATGACCCCGGACCAGTCGAACGTACAAAAAATTGTCAATATTGATGAAATTTTAACATTTAACCTTTTGACTGTAAATTACTGTTGGATGTGAATTATTACTTTTCCAACTAAAATAAGTGTGTTTAAAGTCATTTCTGTGCCTGAAATTGGTCAAAATTGAAGCTTTTGAGTAAGCGAAAACTCTGTAAAAATGGCAATTTTGATCACTGTGAGGGTTTAAAAAGTGGTTATTCAACATGAGGCCCGATCCAAATGACATTTTGAATCATTTTTGGTAGAGTCCAAAAAAATCAATTTTATGATGAAAAACGATGACCCCGGACCAGTCGAACGTTCAAAAAAGTGGTCAATATTGATGACATTTTTAAATTTTATCTTTTGACTTTAAATGACTGTTGGATGTGAATTATTACTTTTTCAACTAACATAAGTGTGTTTAAAGTCATTCCTGTGCCTGAAATTGGTCAAAATTGAAGCTTCTGAGTAAGCAAAACTCTGTAAAAATGACAATTTTGGAAACTGTGAGAGTTTAAAAAGTGGTTATTCAACATGAGGCCCGATCCAAATGACATTTTGAATCAATTTTGGTAGAGTCCAAAAAATCAATTTTATGATGAAAAGCGATGACCCCGGACCAGTCGAACGTACAAAAAATTATCAATATTGATGAAATTTTAACATTTAATCTTTTGCGTTTAAATGACTGTTGGATGTGAATTATTACTTTTTCAACTAAAATAAGTGTGTTTAAAGTGATTTCTGTGCCTGCAATTGGTCAAAATTGAAGCTTTTGAGTAAGCGAAATCTCTGTAAAAATGGCAATTTTGGTCACTGTGAGGGTTTAAAAAGTGGTTATTCAACATGAGGCACGATCCAAATGACATTTTGAATTATTTTTCGTAGAGTCCCAAAAATCAATTTTATGATGAAAAACGAAGACCCCGGACCAGTCGAACGTTCAAAAAAGTGGTCAATATTGATGAAATTTTAACATTTAATCTTTTGACTTTAAATGACTGTTGGATGTGAATTTTTACTTTTTCAACTAAAATATGTGTGTTTAAAGTCATTTCTGTGCCTGAAATTGGTGAAAAGTGAAGCTTCTGAGTAAGCAAAACTCTGTAAAAATGACAATTTTGGTAACTGTGATGGTTTAAAAAGTGGTTATTCAACATGAGGCCCGATCCAAATGACATTTTGAATCATTTTTGGTAGAGTCCAAAAAATCAATTTTATGATGAAAAACGATGACCCGGACCAGCCGAACGTACAAAAAATTGACAATATTGATGAAATTTTAACATTTAATCTTTTGACTTTAAATCACTGTTGGATGTGAATTATTACTTTTTCAACTAAAATAAGTGTGTTTAAAGTCATTTCTGTGCCTGAAATTGGTTAAAATTGAAGCTTTTGAGTAAGCGAAAACTCTGTAAAAATGGCAATTTTGGTCACTGTGAGAGTTTAAAAAGTGGTTATTCAACATAAGGCCCGATCCAAATGACATTTTGAATTATTTTTGGTAGAGTCCCAAAAATCAATTTTATGATGAAAAACGATGACCCCGGCCCAGTCGGACGTTCAAAAAATTGTCAATATTGATGAAATTTTAACATTAAGTCTTTTGACTTTAAATTACTGTTGGATGTGAATTATTACTTTTTCAACTAAAATACGTGTGTTTAAAGTAGTTTCTGTGCCTGAAATTGGTCAAAATTGAAGCTTTTGAGTAAGCAAAACTCTGTAAAAATGGCAATTTTGATCACTGTGAGGGTTTAAAAAGTGGTTATTCAACATGAGGCCCGATCCAAATGACATTTTGAATTATTTTTGGTAGATTCCAAAAAATCTATTTTATGATGAAAAACGATGACCCCGGACCAGTCGAACATTCAAAAAATTGTCAATATTGATGAAATTTTAACATTTAATCTTTTGACTTTATATTACTGTTGGATGTGAATTATTACCTTTTCAACTAAAATAAGTGTGTTTAAAGTGATTTCTGTGCCTGAAATTCGTCAAAATTGAAGCTTTTGAGTAAGCGAAAACTGTAAAAATGGCAATTTTGGTCACTGTGAGGGTTTAAAAAGTGGTTATTCAACATGAGGCCCGATCCAAATGACATTTTTAATTATTTTTGGTAGAGTCCCAAAAATCAATTTTATGATGAAAAATGAAGACCCCAGACCAGTCGAACGTTCAAAAAAGTGGTCAATATTGATGAAATTTTTACATTTAATCTTTTGACTTTAAATGACTGTTGGATGTGAATTTTTACTTTTTCAACTAAAATATGTGTGTTTAAAGTCATTTCTGTGCCTGAAATTGGTCAAAAGTGAAGCTTCTGAGTAAGCAAAACTCTGTAAAAATGACAATTTTGGTAACTGTGATGGTTTAAAAAGTGGTTATTCAACATGAGGCCCGATCCAAATGACATTTTGAATCATTTTTGGTAGAGTCCAAAAAATCAATTTTATGATGAAAAACGATGACCCGGACCAGCCGAACGTACAAAAAATTGACAATATTGATGAAATTTTAACATTTAATCTTTTGACTTTAAATCACTGTTGGATGTGAATTATTACTTTTTCAACTAAAATAAGTGTGTTTAAAGTCATTTCTGTGCCTGAAATTGGTCAAAATTGAAGCTTTTGAGTAAGCGAAAACTCTGTAAAAATGGCAATTTTGGTCACTGTGAGAGTTTAAAAAGTGGTTATTCAACATAAGGCCCGATCCAAATGACATTTTGAATTATTTTTGGTAGAGTCCCAAAAATCAATTTTATGATGAAAAACGATGACCCCGGACCAGTCGGACGTTCAAAAAATTGTCAATATTGATGAAATTTTAACATTAAGTCTTTTGACTTTAAATTACTGTTGGATGTGAATTATTACTTTTTCAACTAAAATACGTGTGTTTAAAGTCATTTCTGTGCCTGAAATTGGTCAAAATTGAAGCTTTTGAGTAAGCAAAACTCTGTAAAAATGGCAATTTTGATCACTGTGAGGGTTTAAAAAGTGGTTATTCAACATGAGGCCCGATCCAAATGACATTTTGAATTATTTTTGGTAGATTCCAAACTATCAATTTTATGATGAAAAACGATGACCCCGGACCAGTCGAACATTCAAAAAATTGTCAATATTGATGAAATTTTAACATTTAATCTTTTGACTTTATATTACTGTTGGATGTGAATTATTACCTTTTCAACTAAAATAAGTGTGTTTAAAGTGATTTCTGTGCCTGAAATTCGTAAAAATTGAAGCTTTTGAGTAAGCGAAAACTGTAAAAATGGCAATTTTGGTCACTGTGAGGGTTTAAAAAGTGGTTATTCAACATGAGGCCCGATCCAAATGACATTTTTAATTATTTTTGGTAGAGTCCCAAAAATCAATTTTATGATGAAAAACGATGACCCCGGACCAGTCGGACGTTCAAAAAATTGTCAATATTGATGACATTTTAACATTTAATCTTTTGACTTTAAATTACTGTTGGATGTGAATTATTACTTTTTCAACTAAAATAAGTGTGTTTAAAGTGATTTCTGTGCCTGAAATTGGTCAAAATTGAAGCTTCTGAGTAAGCAAAACTCTGTAAAAATGACAATTTTGGTAACTGTGAGGGTTTAAAAAGTGGTTATTCAACATGAGGCCCGATCCAAATGACATTTGGAAACATTTTTGGTAGAGTCCAAAAAAATCAATTTTATGATGAAAAACGATGACCCCGGACCAGTCGAACGTACAAAAAATTGTCAATATTGATGAAATTTTAACATTTTATCTTTTGACTTGAAATTACTGTTGGATGTGAATTATTACTTTTTCAACTAAAATAAGTTTGTTTAAAGTGATTTCTGTGCCTGAAATTGGTCAAAATTGAAGCTTCTGAGTAAGCAAAACTCTGTAAAAATGACAATTTTGGTAACTGTGAGGGTTTAAAAAGTGGTTATTCAACATGAGGCCCGATCCAAATGACATTTGGAAAAATTTTTGGTAGAGTCCCAAAAAACTCAATTTTATGATGAAAAACGATGACCCCGGACCAGTCGAAGGTACAAAAAATTGTCAATATTGATGAAATTTTAACATTTAATCTTTTGACTTGAAATTACTGTTGGATGTGAATTATTACTTTTTGAACTAAAATATGTGTGTTTAAAGTCTTTTCTGTGCCTGAAATTGGTCAAAATTGAAGCTGAGTAAGCAAAACTCTATAAAAATGGCAATTTTGGTCACTGTGAGGGTTTAAAAAGTGGTTATTCAACATAAGGCCCGATCCAAATGACATTTTGAATTATTTTTGGTGGAGTCCAAAAAATCAATTTTATGATGAAAAACGATGACCCCGGACCAGTCGAACGTTCAAAAAAGTGGTCAATATTGATGAAATTTTAAAATTTTATCTTTTGACTTTAAATGACTGTTGGATGTGAATTATTACTTTTTCAACTAAAATAAGTGTGTTTAAAGTGATTTCTGTGCCTTAAATTTGTCAAAATTGAAGCTTCTGAGTAAGCAAAACTCTGTAAAAATAACAATTTTGGTAACTGTGAGGGTTTAAAAAGTGGTTATTCAACATGAGGCCCGATCCAAATGACATTTGGATTCATTTTTTGTAGAATCCCAAAAATCTATTTTATAATGAAAAACGATGACCCCGGACCAGTCGAACGTACAAAAAATTGTCAATATTGATGAAATTTTAACATTTAATCTTTTGACTGTAAATTACTGTTGGATGTGAATTATTACTTTTTCAACTAAAATAAGTGTCTTTAAAGTCATTTCTGTGCTTGAAATTGGTCAAAATTGAAGCTTTTGAGTAAGCGAAAACTCTGTAAAAATGGCAATTTTGGTCACTGTGAGGGTTTAAAAAGTGGTTATTCAACATGAGGCCCGATCCAAATGACATTTTGAATAATTTTTAGTAGAGTCCAAAAAATCAATTTTATGATGAAAAACGATGAGCCCGGACCAGTCGGACGTTCAAAAAATTGTCAATATTGATGAAATTTTAACATTTAATCTTTTGACTTTAAATTACTGTTGAATGTGAATTATTACTTTTTCAACTAAAATAAATGTGTTTAAAGTGATTTCTGTGCCTGAAATTGGTCAAAAGTGAAGATCTGAGTAAGCAAAACTCTGTAAAAATGACAATTTTGGTAACTGAGGGTTTAAAAAGTGGTTATTCAACATGAGGCCCGATCCAAATGACATTTTGAATTATTTTTGGTAGATTCCAAAAAATCAATTTTATGATGAAAAACGATGACCCCGGACCAGTCGAACGTACAAAAAATTGTCAATATTGATGAAATTTTAACATTTAATCTTTTGACTTTAAATTACTGTTGGATGTGAATTATTACTTTTTCAACTAAAATAAGTTTGTTTAAAGTGATTTCTGTGCCTGAAATTGGTCAAAATTGAAGCTTCTGAGTAAGCAAAACTCTGTAAAAATGACAATTTTGGTAACTGTGAGGGTTTAAAAAGTGGTTATTCAACATGAGGCCCGATCCAAATGACATTTGGAAAATTTTTTGGTAGAGTGCAAAAAAATCAATTTTATGATGAAAAACGATGACCCCGGACCAGTCGAACGTACAAAAAATTGTCAATATTGATGAAATTTTAACATTTAATCTTTTGACTTGAAATTACTGTTGGATGTGAATTATTACTTTTTCAACTAAAATATGTGTGTTTAAAGTCATTTCTGTGCCTGAAATTGGTCAAAATTGAAGCTTCTGAGTAAGCAAATCTCTGTAAAAATGGCAATTTTGATCACTGTGAGGGTTTAAAAAGTGGTTATTCAACATGAGGCCCGATCCAAATGACATTTTGAATTATTTTTGGTAGATTGCAAAAAATCAATTTTACGATGAAAAACGATGACCCCGGACCAGTCGAACATTCAAAAAGTGGTCAATATTGATGAAATTTTAACATTTAATCTTTTGACTTTAAATGACTGTTGGATGTGAATTTTTACTTTTTCAACTAAAATATGTGTGTTTAAAGTCATTTCTGTGCCTGAAATTGGTGAAAAGTGAAGCTTCTGAGTAAGCAAAACTCTGTAAAAATGACAATTTTGGTAACTGTGATGGTTTAAAAAGTGGTTATTCAACATGAGGCCCGATCCAAATGACATTTTGAATCATTTTTGGTAGAGTCCAAAAAATCAATTTTATGATGAAAAACGATGACCCGGACCAGCCGAACGTACAAAAAATTGACAATATTGATGAAATTTTAACATTTAATCTTTTGACTTTAAATCACTGTTGGATGTGAATTATTACTTTTTCAACTAAAATAAGTGTGTTTAAAGTCATTTCTGTGCCTGAAATTGGTCAAAATTGAAGCTTTTGAGTAAGCGAAAACTCTGTAAAAATGGCAATTTTGGTCACTGTGAGAGTTTAAAAAGTGGTTATTCAACATAAGGCCCGATCCAAATGACATTTTGAATTATTTTTGGTAGAGTCCCGAAAATCAATTTTATGATGAAAAACGATGACCCCGGACCAGTCGGACGTTCAAAAAATTGTCAATATTGATGAAATTTTAACATTAAGTCTTTTGACTTTAAATTACTGTTGGATGTGAATTATTACTTTTTCAACTAAAATACGTGTGTTTAAAGTAATTTCTGTGCCTGAAATTGGTCAAAATTGAAGCTTTTGAGTAAGCAAAACTCTGTAAAAATGGCAATTTTGATCACTGTGAGGGTTTAAAAAGTGGTTATTCAACATGAGGCCCGATCCAAATGACATTTTGAATCATTTTTGGTAGAGTCCAAAAAATCAATTTTATGATGAAAAACGATGACCCGGACCAGCCGAACGTACAAAAAATTGACAATATTGATGAAATTTTAACATTTAATCTTTTGACTTTAAATCACTGTTGGATGTGAATTATTACTTTTTCAACTAAAATAAGTGTGTTTAAAGTCATTTCTGTGCCTGAAATTGGTCAAAATTGAAGCTTTTGAGTAAGCGAAAACTCTGTAAAAATGGCAATTTTGGTCACTGTGAGAGTTTAAAAAGTGGTTATTCAACATAAGGCCCGATCCAAATGACATTTTGAATTATTTTTGGTAGAGTCCCAAAAATCAATTTTATGATGAAAAACGATGACCCCGGACCAGTCGGACGTTCAAAAAATTGTCAATATTGATGAAATTTTAACATTAAGTCTTTTGACTTTAAATTACTGTTGGATGTGAATTATTACTTTTTCAACTAAAATACGTGTGTTTAAAGTCATTTCTGTGCCTGAAATTGGTCAAAATTGAAGCTTTTGAGTAAGCAAAACTCTGTAAAAATGGCAATTTTGATCACTGTGAGGGTTTAAAAAGTGGTTATTCAACATGAGGCCCGATCCAAATGACATTTTGAATTATTTTTGGTAGATTCCAAAAAATCAATTTTATGATGAAAAACGATGACCCCGGACCAGTCGAACATTCAAAAAATTGTCAATATTGATGACATTTTAACATTTAATCTTTTGACTTTATATTACTGTTGGATGTGAATTATTACCTTTTCAACTAAAATAAGTGTGTTTAAAGTGATTTCTGTGCCTGAAATTCGTAAAAAATGAAGCTTTTGAGTAAGCGAAAACTGTAAAAATGGCAATTTTGGTCACTGTGAGGGTTTAAAAAGTGGTTATTCAACATGAGGCCCGATCCAAATGACATTTTTAATTATTTTTGGTAGAGTCCCAAAAATCAATTTTATGATGAAAAACGATGACCCCGGACCAGTCGGACGTTCAAAAAATTGTCAATATTGATGAAATTTTAACATTTAATCTTTTGACTTTAAATTACTGTTGGATGTGAATTATTACTTTTTCAACTAAAATAAGTGTGTTTAAAGTGATTTCTGTGCCTGAAATTGGTCAAAATTGAAGCTTCTGAGTAAGCAAAACTCTGTAAAAATGACAATTTTGGTAACTGTGAGGGTTTAAAAAGTGGTTATTCAACATGAGGCCCGATCCAAATGACATTTGGAAACATTTTTGGTAGAGTCCAAAAAAATCAATTTTATGATGAAAAACGATGACCCCGGACCAGTCGAACGTACAAAAAATTGTCAATATTGATGAAATTTTAACATTTAATCTTTTGACTTGAAATTACTGTTGGATGTGAATTATTACTTTTTCAACTAAAATATGTGTGTTTAAAGTCATTTCTGTGCCTGAAATTGGTCAAAATTGAAGCTTCTGAGTAAGCAAAACTCTGTAAAAATGGCAATTTTGATCACTGTGAGGGTTTAAAAAGTGGTTATTCAACATGAGGCCCGATCCAAATGACATTTTGAATTATTTTTGGTAGATTGCAAAAAATCAATTTTACGATGAAAAACGATGACCCCGGACCAGTCGAACATTCAAAAAATTGTCAATATTGATGAAATTTTAACATTTAATCTTTTGACTTTATATTACTGTTGGATGTGAATTATTACCTTTTCAACTAAAATAAGTGTGTTTAAAGTGATTTCTGTGCCTGAAATTGGTCAAAATTGAAGCTTTTGAGGAAGCGAAAACTGTAAAAATGGCAATTTTGGTCACTGTGAGGGTTTAAAAAGTGGTTATTCAACATAAGGCCCGATCCAAATGACATTTTGAATTATTTTTGGTGGAGTCCAAAAAATCAATTTTATGATGAAAAACGATGACCCCGGACCAGTCGAACGTTCAAAAAAGTGGTCAATATTGATGAAATTTTAAAATTTTATCTTTTGACTTTAAATGACTGTTGGATGTGAATTATTACTTTTTCAACTAAAATAAGTGTGTTTAAAGTGATTTCTGTGCCTTAAATTTGTCAAAATTGAAGCTTCTGAGTAAGCAAAACTCTGTAAAAATAACAATTTTGGTAACTGTGAGGGTTTAAAAAGTGGTTATTCAACATGAGGCCCGATCCAAATGACATTTGAATTCATTTTTTGTAGAATCCCAAAAATCTATTTTATAATGAAAAACGATGACCCCGGACCAGTCGAACGTACAAAAAAT
Source organism: Lissotriton helveticus (assembly GCF_964261635.1). Taxonomy (NCBI): domain Eukaryota; kingdom Metazoa; phylum Chordata; class Amphibia; order Caudata; family Salamandridae; genus Lissotriton; species Lissotriton helveticus. The sequence continues at coordinate 403,844,171 of NC_136071.1, forward strand.
TGTCAATATTGATGAAATTTTAACATTTAATCTTTTGACTGTAAATTACTGTTGGATGTGAATTATTACTTTTTCAACTAAAATAAGTGTCTTTAAAGTCATTTCTGTGCTTGAAATTGGTCAAAATTGAAGCTTTTGAGTAAGCGAAAACTCTGTAAAAATGGCAATTTTGGTCACTGTGAGGATTTAAAAAGTGGTTATTCAACATGAGGCCTGATCCAAATGACATTTTGAATAATTTTTAGTAGAGTCCAAAAAATCAATTTTATGATGAAAAACGATGACCCCGGACCAGTCGGACGTTCAAAAAATTGTCAATATTGATGAAATTTTAACATTTAATCTTTTGACTTTAAATTACTGTTGAATGTGAATTATTACTTTTTCAACTAAAATAAATGTGTTTAAAGTGATTTCTGTGCCTGAAATTGGTCAAAAGTGAAGATCTGAGTAAGCAAAACTCTGTAAAAATGACAATTTTGGTAACTGAGGGTTTAAAAAGTGGTTATTCAACATGAGGCCCGATCCAAATGACATTTTGAATTATTTTTGGTAGATTCCAAAAAATCAATTTTATGATGAAAAACGATGACCCCGGACCAGTCGAACGTACAAAAAATTGTCAATATTGATGAAATTTTAACATTTAATCTTTTGACTTTAAATTACTGTTGGATGTGAATTATTACTTTTTCAACTAAAATAAGTTTGTTTAAAGTGATTTCTGTGCCTGAAATTGGTCAAAATTGAAGCTTCTGAGTAAGCAAAACTCTGTAAAAATGACAATTTTGGTAACTGTGAGGGTTTAAAAAGTGGTTATTCAACATGAGGCCCGATCCAAATGACATTTGGAAAAATTTTTGGTAGAGTGCAAAAAAATCAATTTTATGATAAAAAACGATGACCCCGGACCAGTCGAACGTACAAAAAATTGTCAATATTGCTGAAATTTTAACATTTAATCTTTTGACTTGAAATTACTGTTGGATGTGAATTATTACTTTTTCAACTAAAATATGTGTGTTTAAAGTCATTTCTGTGCCTGAAATTGGTCAAAATTGAAGCTTCTGAGTAAGCAAAACTCTGTAAAAATGGCAATTTTGATCACTGTGAGGGTTTAAAAAGTGGTTATTCAACATGAGGCCCGATCCAAATGACATTTTGAATTATTTTTGGTAGATTGCAAAAAATCAATTTTACGATGAAAAACGATGACCCCGGACCAGTCGAACATTCAAAAAATTGTCAATATTGATGAAATTTTAACATTTAATCTTTTGACTTTATATTACTGTTGGATGTGAATTATTACCTTTTCAACTAAAATAAGTGTGTTTAAAGTGATTTCTGTGCCTGAAATTGGTCAAAATTGAAGCTTTTGAGGAAGCGAAAACTGTAAAAATGGCAATTTTGGTCACTGTGAGGGTTTAAAAAGTGGTTATTCAACATAAGGCCCGATCCAAATGACATTTTGAATTATTTTTGGTGGAGTCCAAAAAATCAATTTTATGATGAAAAACGATGACCCCGGACCAGTCGAACGTACAAAAAATTGTCAATATTGATGAAATTTTAACATTTAATCTTTTGACTGTAAATTACTGTTGGATGTGAATTATTACTTTTTCAACTAAAATAAGTGTCTTTAAAGTCATTTCTGTGCTTGAAATTGGTCAAAATTGAAGCTTTTGAGTAAGCGAAAACTCTGTAAAAATGGCAATTTTGGTCACTGTGAGGGTTTAAAAAGTGGTTATTCAACATGAGGCCCGATCCAAATGACATTTTGAATAATTTTTAGTAGAGTCCAAAAAATCAATTTTATGATGAAAAACGATGACCCCGGACCAGTCGAACGTTCAAAAATGTGGTCAATATTGATGAAATTTTAACATTTAATCTTTTGACTTTAAATTACTGTTGGATGTGAATTATTACTTTTTCAACTAAAATAAATGTGTTTAAAGTGATTTCTGTGCCTGAAATTGGTCAAAAGTGAAGATCTGAGTAAGCAAAACTCTGTAAAAATGACAATTTTGGTAACTGAGGGTTTAAAAAGTGGTTATTCAACATGAGGCCCGATCCAAATGACATTTTGAATCATTTTTGGTAGAGTCCAAAAAATCAATTTTATGATGAAAAACAATGACCCCGGACCAGTCAAACGTTCAAAAAAGTGGTCAATATTGATGAAATTTTAACATTTAATCTTTTGACTTTAAATGACAGTTGGATGTGAATTATTACTCTTTCAACTAAAAAAAGTGGAGAAAAAAAATTATAATAATAAAAACAATGTAAAATTTTTTTATTTTTTTTAAATATTTAAAAAAATCTAAAAAATTATTACTTTTAAAAATAATTTTTTTACAAATATAAACAAAAATTAACAAAATATAAAAAAATTATAAAATTTAAAATAAATAAATAAAAATACAAAATATTGATGACATTTTAACATTTAAACTTTAACTTTAAATTATTGTTGGATGTGAATTATTACTTTTTCAACTAAAATAAGTGTGTTTAAAGTCATTTCTGTGCCTGAAATTGGTCAAAATTGAAGCTTCTGAGTAAGCAAAACTCTGTAAAAATGACAATTTTGGTCACTGTGAGGGTTTAAAAAGTGGTTATTCAACATGAGGCCCGATCCAAATGACATTTTGAATCATTTTTGGTAGAGTCCAAAAAATCAATTTTATGATGAAAAACGATGACCCCGGACCAGTCGAACGTACAAAAAATTCTCAATATTGATGAAATTTTAACATTTAATCTTTTGACTTTAAATTACTGTTGGATGTGAATTATTACTTTTTCAACTAAAATAAGTGAGTTTAAAGTGATTTCTGTGCCTGAAATTGGTCAAAATTGTAGCTTTTGAGTAAGCAAAAACTCTGTAAAAATGGCTATTTTGGTCACTGTGAGGGTTTAAAAAGTGGTTATTCAACATGAGGCCCGACCCAAATGACATTTTGAATCATTTTTGGTAGATTTTGTGATAAATAAATATATAATATTTATATAAGAAATTATAAATTATAAAAAAAAAAATAAAGATGTGAATTATTACTTTTTCAACTACATAAGTGTGTTTAAAGTGATTTCTGTGCCTGAAATTGGTCAAAATTGAAGCTTTTGAGTAAGCGAAAACTCTGTAAAAATGGCAATTTTGGTCACTGTGAGGGTTTAAAAAGTGGTTATTCAACATGAGGCCCGATCCAAATGACATTTTGAATTATTTTTGGTAGAGTCCAAAAAATCAATTTTATGATGAAAAACGATGACCCCAGACCAGTCGAAGGTACAAAAAATTGTCAATATTGATGAAATTTTAACAATTAATCTTTTGACTTTAAATTACTGTTGGATGTGAATGATTACTTTTTCAACTAAAATAAGTTTGTTTAAAGTGATTTCTGTGCCTGAAATTGGTCAAAATTGTAGCTTTTGAGTAAGCAAAATTTCTGTAAAAATGGCTATTTTGGTCACTGTGAGGTTTTAAAAAGTGGTTATTCAACATGAGGGCCGATCAAAATGACATTTTGAATCATTTTTGGTAGATTTTGTGATAAATAAATATATAATATTTATATAAGAAATTATAAATTATAAAAAAAACAAATAAAGATGTGAATTATTACTTTTTCAACTAAAATAAGTGAGTTTAAAGTGATTTCTGTGCCTGAAATTGGTCAAAATTTAAGCTTCTGAGTAAGCAAAACTCTGTAAAAATGACAATTGTGTTAACTGCGAGGGTTTAAAAAGTGGTTATTCAACATGAGGCCCGATCCAAATGACATTTTGAATTATTTTTGGTAGAGTCCAAAAAATCAATTTTATGATGAAAAACGATGACCCCAGATCAGTCGAACGTTCAAAAAAGTCGTCAATATTTATGAAATTTAAAAATTTTATCTTTTGACTTTAAATGACTGTTGGATGTGAATTATTACTTTTTCAACTAACATAACTGTGTTTAACCCCTTTAGAGCTTGTAAATAAACCTCCCCAGTGCTGCGCTGTCCATTGGAACTAGTGCTGAATGGACGTCCAACGGTCGTGCGCAGCACTGGGGAGGTAGTGGCCGTGACGACCGTTGGCCGACGGCAGCAATTAAGGGGTTAAAGTGATTTCTGTGCCTGAAATTGGTCAAAATTGAAGCTTCTGAGTAAGCAAAACTCTGTAAAAATGACAATTTTGGTAACTGTGAGAGTTTAAAAAGTGGTTATTCAACATGAGGCCTGATCCAAATGACATTTTGAATCATTTTTGGTAGAGTCCAAAAAATCAATTTTATGATGAAAAACGATGACCCCGGACCAGTCGAAGGTACAAAAAATTGTCAATATTGATGACATTTTAACATTTAATCTTTTGACTTTAAATTACTGTTCGATGTGAATTATTACTTTTTCAGCTAAAATAAGTGTGTTTAAAGTGATTTCTGTGCCTGAAATTGGTCAAAATTTAAGCTTCTGAGTAAGCAAAACTCTGTAAAAATGACAATTTTGGTCACTGTGAGGGTTTAAAAAGTGGTTATTCAACATGAGGCCCGATCCAAATGACATTTTGAATCATTTTTGGTAAAGTCCAAAAAATCAATTTTATGATGAAAAACGATGACCCCGGACCAGTCGAACGTACAAAAAATTGTCAATATTGATGAAATTTTAACATTTAATCTTTTGACTTTAAATTACTGTTGGATGTGAATAATTACTTTTTCAACTAAAATAAGTGTGTTTAAAGTGATTCCTGTGCCTGAAATTGGTCACAATTGAAGCTTCTGAGTAAGCAAAACTCAGTAAAAATGACAATTTTTTTAACTGTGAGGGTTTAAAAAGTGGTTATTCAACATGAGGCCCGATCCAAATGACATTTGGAATCATTTTTGGTAGAGTCCAAAAAATCAATTTTATGATGAAAAACGATGACCCCGGACCAGTCGAACGTACAAAACATTGTCAATATTGATGACATTTTAACATTTAATCTTTTGACTTTAAATTACTGTTGGATGTGAATTATTACTTTTTCAACTGAAATATGTGTGTTTAAAGTCATTTCTGTGCCTGAAATTGGTCAAAATTGAAGCTTCTGAGTAAGCAAAACTCTGTAAAAATGGCAAATTTGTCACTGTGAGGGTTTAAAAAGTGGTTATTCAACATGAGGCCCGATCCAAATGACATTTTGAATCATTTTTGGTAGAGTCCAAAAAATCAATTTTATGATGAAAAACGATGACCCCGGACCAGTCGAAGGTACAAAAAATTGTCAATATTGATGAAATTTTAACATTTAATCTTTTGACTTTAAATTACTGTTGGATGTGAATTATTACTTTTTCAACTAAATAAGTGTGTTTAAAGTGATTTCTGTGCCTGAAATTGGTCAAAATTGAAGCTTTTGAGTAAGCGAAAACTCTGTAAAAATGGCAATTTTGGTCACTGTAAGGGTTTAAAAAGTGGTTATTCAACATGAGGCCCGATCCAAATGACATTTTGAATTATTTTTGGTAGAGTCCAAAAAATCAATTTTATGATGAAAAACGATGACCCCGGACCAGTCGAACGTTCAAAAAAGTCGTCAATATTGATGAAATTTAAAAATTTAATCTTTTGACTTTAAATGACTGTTGGATGTGAATTATTACTTTTTCAACTAACATAAGTGTGTTTAAAGTGATTTCTGTGCCTGAAATTGGTCAAAATTGAAGCTTCTGAGTAAGCAAAACTCTGTAAAAATGACAATTTTGGTAACTGTGAGAGTTTAAAAAGTGGTTATTCAACATGAGGCCCGATCCAAATGACATTTTGAATCATTTTTGGTAGAGTCCAAAAAATCAATTTTATGATGAAAAACGATGACCCCGGACCAGTCGAAGGTACACAAAATTGTCAATATTGATGAAATTTTAACATTTAATCTTTTGACTTTAAATTACTGTTGGATGTGAATTATTACTTTTTCAACTAAAATAAGTGTGTTTAAAGTGATTTCTGTGCCTGAAATTGGTCAAAATGTAAGCTTCTGAGTAAGCAAAACTCTGTAAAAATGACAATTGTGGTCACTGTGAGGGTTTAAAAAGTGGTTATTCAACATGAGGCCCGATCCAAATGACATTTTGAATCATTTTTGGTAAAGTCCAAAAAATCAATTTTATGATGAAAAACGATGACCCCGGACCAGTCGAACGTACAAAAAATTGTCAATATTGATGAAATTTTAACATTTAATCTTTTGACTTTAAATTACTGTTGGATGTGAATTATTACTTTTTTCAACTAAAATAAGTGTGTTTAAAGTGATTTCTGTGCCTGAAATTGGTCACAATTGAAGCTTCTGAGTAAGCAAAACTCAGTAAAAATGACAATTTTTTTAACTGTGAGGGTTTAAAAAGTGGTTATTCAACATGAGGCCCGATCCAAATGACATTTGGAATCATTTTTGGTAGAGTCCAAAAAATCAATTTTATGATGAAAAACGATGAGTCGAAAGTACAAAACATTGTCAATATTGATGACATTTTAACATTTAATCTTTTGACTTAAAATTACTGTTGGATGTGAATTATTACTTTTTCAACTGAAATATGTGTGTTTAAAGTCATTTCTGTGCCTGAAATTGGTCAAAATTGAAGCTTCTGAGTAAGCAAAACTCTGTAAAAATGGCAATTTTGTCACTGTGAGGGTTTAAAAAGTGGTTATTCAACATGAGGCCCGATCCAAATGACATTTTGAATCATTTTTGGTAGAGTCCAAAAAATCAATTTCATGATGAAAAACGATGACCCCGGACCAGTCGAAGGTACAAAAAATTGTCAATATTGATGAAATGTTAACATTTAATCTTTTGACTTTAAATTACTGTTGGATGTGAATTATTACTTTTTCAACTAAAATAAGTGAGTTTAAAGTGATTTCTGTGCCTGAAATTGGTCAAAATTTAAGCTTCTGAGTAAGCAAAACTCTGTAAAAATGACAATTGTGTTAACTGCGAGGGTTTAAAAAGTGGTTATTCAACAAGAGGCCCGATCCAAATGACATTTTGAATTATTTTTGGTAGAGTCCAAAAAATCAATTTTATGATGAAAAACGATGACCCCAGACCAGTCGAACGTTCAAAAAAGTCGTCAATATTTATGAAATTTTTAAATTTAATCTTTTGACTTTAAATGACTGTTGTATGTGAATTATTACTTTTTCAACTAACATAACTGTGTTTAAAGTGATTTCTGTGCCTGAAATTGGTCAAAATTGAAGCTTCTGAGTAAGCAAAACTCTCTAAAAATGACAATTGTGTTAACTGTGAGGGTTTAAAAAGTGGTTATTCAACAAGAGGCCCGATCCAAATGACATTTGGAATAATTTTTGGTAGAGTCCAAAAAATCAATTTTATGATGAAAAACGATGACCCCGGACCAGTCGTATGTACAAAAAATAGTCAATATTGATGAAATTTTAAAATGTAATCTTTTTACTTTAAATTACTGTTGGATGTGAATAATTACTTTTTCAACTAAATAATGTGTGTTTAAAGTCATTTCAGTGCCTGAAATTGGTCAAAATTGAAGCTTCTGAGTAAGCAAATCTCTGTAAAAATGGCAATTTTAGTCACTGTGAGGGTTTAAAAAGTGGTTATTCAACATGAGGCCCGATCCACATGACATTTGGAATCATTTTTGGTAGAGTCCAAAAAATCAATTTTATGTTGAAAAACTATGACCCCGGACCAGTCGAACGTACAAAAAATTGTCAATATTGATGAAATTTTAACATTTAATCTTTTGACTTTAAATTACTGTTGGATGTGACTTATTACTTTTTCAACTAAAATACGTTTGTTTAAAGTGATTTCTGTGCCTGAAATTGGTCAAAATTGTAGCTTTTGAGTAAGCAAAAACTCTGTAAAAATGGCTATTTTGGTCACTGTGAGGGTTTAAAAAGTGGTTATTCAACATGAGGCCCGATCCAAATGACATTTTGAATCATTTTTGGTAGATTTTGTGATAAATAAATATATAATATTTATATAAGAAATTATAAATTATAAAAAAAGTAAATAAAGATGTGAATTATTACTTTTTCAACTAAATAAGTGTGTTTAAAGTGATTTCTGTGCCTGAAATTGGTCAAAATTGAAGCTTTTGAGTAAGCGAAAACTCTGTAAAAATGGCAATTTTGGTCACTGTGAGGGTTCAAAAAGTGGTTATTCAACATGAGGCCCGATCCAAATGACATTTTGAATTATTTTTGGTAGAGTCCAAAAAATCAATTTTATGATGAAAAACGATGACCCCGGACCAGTCGAACGTACAAAAAATTGTCAATATTGATGACATTTTAACATTTAATCTTTTGACTTTAAATTACTGTTGGATGTGAATTATTACTTTTTCAACTAAAATAAGTGTGTTTAAAGTGATTTCTGTGCCTGAAATTGGTCAAAATTTAAGCTTCTGAGTAAGCAAAACTCTGTAAAAATGACAATTTTGTTAACTGTGAGGGTTTAAAAGTGGTTATTCAACATGAGGCCCGATCCAAATGACATTTGGAATAATTTTTGGTAGAGTCCAAAAAATCAATTTTATGATGAAAAACGATGACCCCGGACCAGTCGTACGTACAAAAAATTGTCAATATTGATGAAATTTTGTGATAAATAAATATATAACATTTATATAAAAATTATAAATTATAAAAAAATAAAGATGTCAATTTTACTTTTTCAACTAAAAAAAGTGGATTTTTTTTTTAAAATAATATATATATTTTTTTTAAATATATATGTATTTACATTTTTTTAAACAAAATAAAAGAAATAAAAAAATAAAAATAAAAAAAATATATATATTGATGACATTTTAACATTTAATCTTTTGACTTTAAATTACTGTTGGATGTGAATTATTACTTTTTCAACTAAAATATGTGTGTTTAAAGTCATTTCTATGCCTGAAATTGGTCAAAATTGAAGCTTCTGAGTAAGCAAAACTCTGTAAAAATGGCAATTTTGGTCACTGTGAGGGTTTAAAAAGTGGTTATTCAACATGAGGCCCGATCCAAATGACATTTGGAATCATTTTTGGTAGAGTCCAAAAAATCAATTTTATGATGAAAAACGATGACCCCGGACCAGTCGAACGTACAAAAAATTGTCAATATTGATGACATTTTAAAATTTAATCTTTTGACTTTAAATTACTGCTGGATGTGAATTATTACTTTTTCAACTAAAATATGTGTGTTCAAAGTTATTTCTGTGCCTGAAATTGGTCAAAATTGAAGCTTCTGAGTAAGCAAAACTCTTTAAAAATGGCAATTTTGGTCACTGTGAGGGTTTAAAAAGTGGTTATTCAACATGAGGCCCGATCCAAATGACATTTTGAATTATTTTTGGTAGAGTCCAAAAAATCAATTTTATGATGAAAAACGATGACCCCGGACCAGTCGAACGTTCAAAAAAGTCGTCAATATTGATGAAATTTTAAAATTAAATCTTTTGACTTTAAATGACTGCTGGATGTGAATTATTACTTTTTCAACTAAAATATGTGTGTTCAAAGTCATTTCTGTGCCTGAAATTGGTCAAAATTGAAGCTTCTGAGTAAGCAAAACTCTTTAAAAATGGCAATTTTGGTCACTGTGAGGGTTTAAAAAGTGGTTATTCAACATGAGGCCCGATCCAAATGACATTTTGAATCATTTTTGGTAGAGTCCAAAAAAATCAATTTTATGATGAAAAACGATGACCCCGGACCAGTCGAAGGTACAAAAAATTGTCAATATTGATGAAATTTTAACATTTAATCTTTTGACTTTAAACTACTGTTGGATGTGAATTATTACTTTTTCAACTAAAATAAGTGTGTTTAAAGTGATTTCTGTGCCTGAAAGTGGTCAAAATGTAAGCTTCTGAGTAATAAAAACTCTGTAAAAATGACAATTTTGTTAACTGTGAGGGTTTAAAAAGTGGTTATTCAACATGAGGCCCGATCCAAATGACATTTGGAATAATTTTTGGTAGAGTCCAAAAAATCAATTTTATGATGAAAAACGATGACCCCGGACCAGTCGAACATTCAAAAAAATTGTCAATATTGATGAAATTTTGTGATAAATAAATATATAATATTTATATAAGAAATTATAAATTATAAAAAAAAAAATAAAGATGTGAATTATTACTTTTTCAACTAAAATGAGTGTGTTTAAAGTGATTTCTGTGCCTGAAATTGGTCAAAATTGAAGCTTTTGGGTAAGCAAAACTCTGTAAAAATGACAATTTTGGTCACTGTGAGGGTTTAAAAAGTGGTTATTCAACATGAGGCCCGATCCAAATGACATTTGGAATCATTTTTGGTAGAGTCCAAAAAATCAATTTTATGATGAAAAACGATGACCCCGGACCAGTCGAACGTACAAAAAATTGTCAATATTGATGAAATTTAAACATTTAATCTTTTGACTTTAAATTACTGTTGGATGTGAATTATTACTTTTTCAACTAAAATATGTGTGTTTAAAGTCATTTCTGTGCCTGAAATTGGTCAAAATTGAAGCTTCTGAGTAAGCAAAATTCTGTAAAAATGGCAATTTTGTCACTTTGAGGGTTTAAAAAGTGGTTATTCAACATGAGGCCCGATCCAAATGACATTTTGAATTATTTTTGGTAGAGTCCCAAAAATCAATTTTATGATGAAAAACAATGACCCCGGACCAGTCGAACGTTAAAAAAAATGGTCAATATTGATGAAATTTTAACATTTAATCTTTTGACTTTAAATGACTGTTGGATGTGAATTATTACTTTTTCAACTAAAATAAGTGTGTTTAAAGTGATTTCTGTGCCTGAAATTGGTCAAAATTGAAGCTTATGAGTAAGCAAAACTCTGTAAAAATGACAATTTTGGTAACTGTGAGAGTTTAAAAAGTGGTTATTCAACATGAGGCCCGATCCAAATGACATTTTGAATCATTTTTGGTAGAGTCCAAAAAAATCAATTTTATGATGAAAAACGATGACCCCGGACCAGTTGAAGGTACAAAAAATTGTCAATATTGATGACATTTTAACATTTAATCTTTTGACTTTAAATTACTGTTGGATGTGAATTATTACTTTTTTAACTAAAATAAGTGTGTTTAAAGTGATTTCTGTGCCTGAAATTGGTCAAAATTTAAGCTTCTGAGTAAGCAAAACTCTGTAAAAATGACAATTTTGTTAACTGTGAGGGTTTAAAAAGTGGTTATTCAACATGAGGCCCGATCCAAATGACATTTGGAATAATTTTTGGTAGAGTCCAAAAAATCAATTTTATGATGAAAAACGATGACCCCGGACCAGTCGAACATTCAAAAAAATTGTCAATATTGACGAAATTTTGTGATAAATAAATATATAATATTTATATAAGAAATTATAAATTATAAAAAAATAAATAAAGATGGGAATTATTACTTTTTCAACTAAAATAAGTGTGTTTAAAGTGATTTCTGTGCCTGAAATTGGTCAAAATTGAAGCTTATGAGTAAGCAAAACTCTGTAAAAATGACAATTTTGGTCACTGTGAGGGTTTAAAAAGTGGTTATTCAACATGAGGCCCGATCCAAATGACATTTTGAATCATTTTTGGTAGAGTCCAAAAAATCAATTTTATGATGAAAAACGATGACCCCGGACCAGTCGAACGTACAAAAAATTGTCAATATTGATGAAATTTTAACATTTAATCTTTTGACTTTAAATTACTGTTGGATGTGAATTATTACTTTTTCAACTAAAATAAGTGTGTTTAAAGTGATTTCTGTGCCTGAAATTGGTCACAATTGAAGCTTCTGAGTAAGCAAAACTCAGTAAAAATGACAATTTTGTTAACTGTGAGGGTTTAAAAAGTGGTTATTCAACATGAGGCCCGATCCAAATGACATTTGGAATCATTTTTGGTAGAGTCCAAAAAATCAATTTTATGATGAAAAACGATGACCCCGGACCAGTCGAACGTACAAAAAATTGTCAATATTGATGAAATTTTAACATTTAATCTTTTGACTTTAAATTACTGTTGGGTGTGAATTATTACTTTTTCAACTAAAATAAGTGTGTTTAAAGTGATTTCTGTGCCTGAAATTGGTCAAAATTGAAGCTTCTGAGTAAGCAAAACTCTGTAAAAATGACAATTTTGGTAACAGTGAGGGTTTAAAAAGTGGTTATTCAACATGAGGCCCGATCCAAATGACATTTTGAATCATTTTTGGTAGAGTCCAAAAAATCAATTTTATGATGAAAAACGATGACCCCGGACCAGTCGAACGTACAAAAAATTGTCAATATTGATGAAATTTTTACATTTAATCTTTTGACTTTAAATTACTGTTGGATGTGAATTATTACTTTTTCAACTAAAATAAGTGTGTTTAAAGTCATTTCTGTGCCTGAAATTAGTCAAAATTGAAGCTTCTGAGTAAGCAAAAACTCTGTAAAAATGGCTATTTTGGTCACTGTGAGGGTTTAAAAAGTGGTTATTCAACATGAGGCCCGATCCAAATGATATTTTGAATCATTTTTGGTTGAGTCCAAAGAAAATAAAATTTTATGATGAAAAACGATGACCCCGGACCAGTGGAACGTTAAAAAAATTGTCAATATTGATGACATTTTGTGATAAATAAATATATATTATTTATATAAAAATTATAAATTATAAAAAAATAAAGATGTCAATTTTACTTTTTCAACAAAAAAAAGTGGAATTAAAAAAAAATAATAATATATATATTTTTTTTAAATATATATATTTACATTTTTTTAAACAAAATAAAAGAAATAAAAAAATAAAAATAAAAAAATATATATATTGATGACATTTTAACATTTAATCTTTTGACTTTAAATTACTGTTGGATGTGAATTATTAATTTTTCAACGAAAATAAGTGTGTTTAAAGTGATTTCTGTGCCTGAAATTGGTCAAAATTGAAGCTTCTGAGTAAGCAAAACTCTGTAAAAATGAAAATTTTGTTAACTGTGAGGGTTTAAAAAGTGGTTATTCAACATGAGGCCCGATCCAAATGACATTTGGAATAATTTTTGGTAGAGTCCAAAAAAATCAATTTTATGATGAAAAACGATGACCCCCGGACCAGTCGAACATTCAAAAAAATTGTCAATATTGATGAAATTTTGTGATAAATAAATATATAATATTTATGTAAGAAATTATAAATTATGAAAAAATAAATAAAGATGTGAATTATTACTTTTTCAACTAAAATGAGTGTGTTTAAAGTGATTTCTGTGCCTGAAATTCGTCAAAATTGAAGCTTTTGAGTAAGAAAAACTCTGTAAAAATGGCAATGTTGGTCACTGTGAGGGTTTAAAAAGTGGTTATTCAACATGAGGCCCGATCCAAATGACATTTTGAATTATTTTTGGTAAAGTCCCAAAAAGCAATTTTATGATGAAAAACGATGACCCCGGACCAGTCGAACGTACAAAAAATTGTCAATAATGATGAAATTTTAACATTTAATCTTTTGACTTTAAATGACTGTTGGGTGTGAATTATTACTTTTTCAACAAAAATAAGTGTGTTTAAAGTGATTTCTGTGCCTGAAATTGGTCACAATTGAAGCTTCTGAGTAAGCAAAACTCAGTAAAAAAGACAATTTTGTTAACTGTGAGGGTTTAAAAAGTGGTTAGTCAACATGAGGCCCGATCCAAATGACATTTGGAATAATTTTTGGTAGAGTCCAAAAAATCAATTTTATGATGAAAAACGATGACCCCAGACCAGTCGAACGTTCAAAAAAGTCGTCAATATTTATGAAATTTTAAAATTTAATCTTTTGACTTTAAATGACTGTTGTATGTGAATTATTACTTTTTCAACTAACATAACTGTGTTTAAAGTGATTTCTGTGCCTGAAATTGGTCAAAATTGAAGCTTCTGAGTAAGCAAAACTCTCTAAAAATGACAATTGTGTTAACTGTGAGGGTTTAAAAAGTGGTTATTCAACATGAGGCCCGATCCAAATGACATTTGGAATCATTTTTGGTAGAGTCCAAAAAATCAATTTTATGTTGAAAAACTATGACCCCGGACCAGTCGAACGTACAAAAAATTGTCAATATTGATGAAATTTTAACATTTAATCTTTTGACTTTAAATTACTGTTGGATGTGAATTATTACTTTTTCAACTAAAATACGTTTGTTTAAAGTGATTTCTGTGCCTGAAATTGGTCAAAATTGTAGCTTTTGAGTAAGCAAAAACTCTGTAAAAATGGCTATTTTGGTCACTGTGAGGGTTTAAAAAGTGGTTATTCAACATGAGGCCCGATCCAAATGACATTTTGAATCATTTTTGGTAGATTTTGTGATAAATAAATATATAATATTTATATAAGAAATTATAAATTATAAAAAAAGTAAATAAAGATGTGAATTATTACTTTTTCAACTAAAATGAGTGTGTTTAAAGTGATTTCTGTGCCTGAAATTGGTCAAAATTGAAGCTTTTGGGTAAGCAAAACTCTGTAAAAATGACAATTTTGGTCACTGTGAGGGTTTAAAAAGTGGTTATTCAACATGAGGCCCGATCCAAATGACATTTGGAATCATTTTTGGTAGAGTCCAAAAAATCAATTTTATGATGAAAAACGATGACCCCGGACCAGTCGAACGTACAAAAAATTGTCAATATTGATGAAATTTAAACATTTAATCTTTTGACTTTAAATTACTGTTGGATGTGAATTATTACTTTTTCAACTAAAATATGTGTGTTTAAAGTCATTTCTGTGCCTGAAATTGGTCAAAATTGAAGCTTCTGAGTAAGCAAAATTCTGTAAAAATGGCAATTTTGTCACTGTGAGGGTTTAAAAAGTGGTTATTCAACATGAGGCCCGATCCAAATGACATTTTGAATTATTTTTGGTAGAGTCCCATAAATCAATTTTATGATGAAAAACGATGACCCCGGACCAGTCGAACGTTAAAAAAAATGGTCAATATTGATAAAATTTTAACATTTAATCTTTTGACTTTAAATGACTGTTGGATGTGAATTATTACTTTTTCAACTAAAATAAGTGTGTTTAAAGTGATTTCTGTGCCTGAAAGTGGTCAAAATTGAAGCTTCTGGGTAAGCAAAACTCTGTAAAAATGACAATTTTGGTAACTGTGAGAGTTTAAAAAGTGGTTATTCAACATGAGGCCCGATCCAAATGACATTTTGAATCATTTTTGGTAGAGTCCAAAAAATCAATTTTATGATGAAAAACGATGACCCCGGACCAGTTGAAGGTACAAAAAATTGTCAATATTGATGACATTTTAACATTTAATCTTTTGACTTTAAATTACTGTTGGATGTGAATTATTACTTTTTTAACTAAAATAAGTGTGTTTAAAGTGATTTCTGTGCCTGAAATTGGTCAAAATTTAAGCTTCTGAGTAAGCAAAACTCTGTAAAAATGACAATTTTGTTAACGGTGAGGGTTTAAAAAGTGGTTATTCAACATGAGGCCCGATCCAAATGACATTTGGAATAATTTTTGGTAGAGTCCAAAAAATCAATTTTATGATGAAAAACGATGACCCCGGACCAGTCGAACATTCAAAAAAATTGTCAATATTGACGAAATTTTGTGATAAATAAATATATAATATTTATATAAGAAATTATAAATTATAAAAAAATAAATAAAGATGGGAATTATTACTTTTTCAACTAAAATAAGTGTGTTTAAAGTAATTTCTGTGCCTGAAATTGGTCAAAATTGAAGCTTTTGAGTAAGCAAAACTCTGTGAAAATGACAATTTTGGTCACTGTGAGGGTTTAAAAAGTGGTTATTCAACATGAGGCCCGATCCAAATGACATTTTGAATCATTTTTGGTAGAGTCCAAAAAATCAATTTTATGATGAAAAACGATGACCCCGGACCAGTCGAACGTACAAAAAATTGTCAATATTGATGAAATTTTAACATTTAATCTTTTGACTTTAAATTACTGTTGGATGTGAATTATTACTTTTTCAACTAAAATAAGTGTGTTTAAAGTGATTTCTGTGCCTGAAATTGGTCACAATTGAAGCTTCTGAGTAAGCAAAACTCAGTAAAAATGACAATTTTGTTACCTGTGAGGGTTTAAAAAGTGGTTATTCAACATGAGGCCCGATCCAAATGACATTTGGAATCATTTTTGGTAGAGTCCAAAAAATCAATTTTATGATGAAAAACGATGACCCCGGACCAGTCGAACGTACAAAAAATTGTCAATATTGATGAAATTTTAACATTTAATCTTTTGACTTTAAATTACTGTTGGGTGTGAATTATTACTTTTTCAACTAAAATAAGTGTGTTTAAAGTGATTTCTGTGCCTGAAATTGGTCAAAATTGAAGCTTCTGAGTAAGCAAAACTCTGTAAAAATGACAATTTTGGTAACAGTGAGGGTTTAAAAAGTGGTTATTCAACATGAGGCCCGATCCAAATGACATTTTGAATCATTTTTGGTAGAGTCCAAAAAATCAATTTTATGATGAAAAACGATGACCCCGGACCAGTCGAACGTACAAAAAATTGTCAATATTGATGAAATTTTTACATTTAATCTTTTGACTTTAAATTACTGTTGGATGTGAATTATTACTTTTTCAACTAAAATAAGTGTGTTTAAAGTCATTTCTGTGCCTGAAATTGGTCAAAATTGAAGCTTCTGAGTAAGCAAAATTCTGTAAAAATGGCAATTTTGTCACTTTGAGGGTTTAAAAAGTGGTTATTCAACATGAGGCCCGATCCAAATGACATTTTGAATTATTTTTGGTAGAGTCCCAAAAATCAATTTTATGATGAAAAACAATGACCCCGGACCAGTCGAACGTTAAAAAAAATGGTCAATATTGATGAAATTTTAACATTTAATCTTTTGACTTTAAATGACTGTTGGATGTGAATTATTACTTTTTCAACTAAAATAAGTGTGTTTAAAGTGATTTCTGTGCCTGAAATTTCTCAAAATTGAAGCTTATGAGTAAGCAAAACTCTGTAAAAATGACAATTTTGGTAACTGTGAGAGTTTAAAAAGTGGTTATTCAACATGAGGCCCGATCCAAATGACATTTTGAATCATTTTTGGTAGAGTCCAAAAAAATCAATTTTATGATGAAAAACGATGACCCCGGACCAGTTGAAGGTACAAAAAATTGTCAATATTGATGACATTTTAACATTTAATCTTTTGACTTTAAATTACTGTTGGATGTGAATTATTACTTTTTTAACTAAAATAAGTGTGTTTAAAGTGATTTCTGTGCCTGAAATTGGTCAAAATTTAAGCTTCTGAGTAAGCAAAACTCTGTAAAAATGACAATTTTGTTAACTGTGAGGGTTTAAAAAGTGGTTATTCAACATGAGGCCCGATCCAAATGACATTTGGAATAATTTTTGGTAGAGTCCAAAAAATCAATTTTATGATGAAAAACGATGACCCCGGACCAGTCGAACATTCAAAAAAATTGTCAATATTGACGAAATTTTGTGATAAATAAATATATAATATTTATATAAGAAATTATAAATTATAAAAAAATAAATAAAGATGGGAATTATTACTTTTTCAACTAAAATAAGTGTGTTTAAAGTGATTTCTGTGCCTGAAATTGGTCAAAATTGAAGCTTATGAGTAAGCAAAACTCTGTAAAAATGACAATTTTGGTCACTGTGAGGGTTTAAAAAGTGGTTATTCAACATGAGGCCCGATCCAAATGACATTTTGAATCATTTTTGGTAGAGTCCAAAAAATCAATTTTATGATGAAAAACGATGACCCCGGACCAGTCGAACGTACAAAAAATTGTCAATATTGATGAAATTTTAACATTTAATCTTTTGACTTTAAATTACTGTTGGATGTGAATTATTACTTTTTCAACTAAAATAAGTGTGTTTAAAGTGATTTCTGTGCCTGAAATTGGTCACAATTGAAGCTTCTGAGTAAGCAAAACTCAGTAAAAATGACAATTTTGTTAACTGTGAGGGTTTAAAAAGTGGTTATTCAACATGAGGCCCGATCCAAATGACATTTGGAATCATTTTTGGTAGAGTCCAAAAAATCAATTTTATGATGAAAAACGATGACCCCGGACCAGTTGAACGTACAAAAAATTGTCAATATTGATGAAATTTTAACATTTAATCTTTTGACTTTAAATTACTGTTGGGTGTGAATTATTACTTTTTCAACTAAAATAAGTGTGTTTAAAGTGATTTCTGTGCCTGAAATTGGTCAAAATTGAAGCTTCTGAGTAAGCAAAACTCTGTAAAAATGACAATTTTGGTAACAGTGAGGGTTTAAAAAGTGGTTATTCAACATGAGGCCCGATCCAAATGACATTTTGAATCATTTTTGGTAGAGTCCAAAAAATCAATTTTATGATGAAAAACGATGACCCCGGACCAGTCGAACGTACAAAAAATTGTCAATATTGATGAAATTTTTACATTTAATCTTTTGACTTTAAATTACTGTTGGATGTGAATTATTACTTTTTCAACTAAAATAAGTGTGTTTAAAGTCATTTCTGTGCCTGAAATTAGTCAAAATTGAAGCTTCTGAGTAAGCAAAAACTCTGTAAAAATGGCTATTTTGGTCACTGTGAGGGTTTAAAAAGTGGTTATTCAACATGAGGCCCGATCCAAATGATATTTTGAATCATTTTTGGTTGAGTCCAAAGAAAATAAAATTTTATGATGAAAAACGATGACCCCGGACCAGTGGAACGTTAAAAAAATTGTCAATATTGATGACATTTTGTGATAAATAAATATATATTATTTATATAAAAATTATAAATTATAAAAAAATAAAGATGTCAATTTTACTTTTTCAACTAAAAAAAGTGGAATTAAAAAAAAATAATAATATATATATTTTTTTTAAATATATATATTTACATTTTTTTAAACAAAATAAAAGAAATAAAAAAATAAAAATAAAAAAATATATATATTGATGACATTTTAACATTTAATCTTTTGACTTTAAATTACTGTTGGATGTGAATTATTAATTTTTCAACGAAAATAAGTGTGTTTAAAGTGATTTCTGTGCCTGAAATTGGTCAAAATTGAAGCTTCTGAGTAAGCAAAACTCTGTAAAAATGAAAATTTTGTTAACTGTGAGGGTTTAAAAAGTGGTTATTCAACATGAGGCCCGATCCAAATGAAATTTGGAATAATTTTTGGTAGAGTCCAAAAAAATCAATTTTATGATGAAAAACGATGACCCCCGGACCAGTCGAACATTCAAAAAAATTGTCAATATTGATGAAATTTTGTGATAAATAAATATATAATATTTATGTAAGAAATTATAAATTATGAAAAAATAAATAAAGATGTGAATTATTACTTTTTCAACTAAAATGAGTGTGTTTAAAGTGATTTCTGTGCCTGAAATTCGTCAAAATTGAGGCTTTTGAGTAAGAAAAACTCTGTAAAAATGGCAATGTTGGTCACTGTGAGGGTTTAAAAAGTGGTTATTCAACATGAGGCCCGATCCAAATGACATTTTGAATTATTTTTGGTAAAGTCCCAAAAAGCAATTTTATGATGAAAAACGATGACCCCGGACCAGTCGAACGTACAAAAAATTGTCAATAATGATGAAATTTTAACATTTAATCTTTTGACTTTAAATGACTGTTGGGTGTGAATTATTACTTTTTCAACAAAAATAAGTGTGTTTAAAGTGATTTCTGTGCCTGAAATTGGTCACAATTGAAGCTTCTGAGTAAGCAAAACTCAGTAAAAAAGACAATTTTGTTAACTGTGAGGGTTTAAAAAGTGGTTAGTCAACATGAGGCCCGATCCAAATGACATTTGGAATAATTTTTGGTAGAGTCCAAAAAATCAATTTTATGATGAAAAACGATGACCCCAGACCAGTCGAACGTTCAAAAAAGTCGTCAATATTTATGAAATTTTAAAATTTAATCTTTTGACTTTAAATGACTGTTGTATGTGAATTATTACTTTTTCAACTAACATAACTGTGTTTAAAGTGATTTCTGTGCCTGAAATTGGTCAAAATTGAAGCTTCTGAGTAAGCAAAACTCTCTAAAAATGACAATTGTGTTAACTGTGAGGGTTTAAAAAGTGGTTATTCAACATGAGGCCCGATCCAAATGACATTTGGAATCATTTTTGGTAGAGTCCAAAAAATCAATTTTATGTTGAAAAACTATGACCCCGGACCAGTCGAACGTACAAAAAATTGTCAATATTGATGAAATTTTAACATTTAATCTTTTGACTTTAAATTACTGTTGGATGTGAATTATTACTTTTTCAACTAAAATACGTTTGTTTAAAGTGATTTCTGTGCCTGAAATTGGTCAAAATTGTAGCTTTTGAGTAAGCAAAAACTCTGTAAAAATGGCTATTTTGGTCACTGTGAGGGTTTAAAAAGTGGTTATTCAACATGAGGCCCGATCCAAATGACATTTTGAATCATTTTTGGTAGATTTTGTGATAAATAAATATATAATATTTATATAAGAAATTATAAATTATAAAAAAAGTAAATAAAGATGTGAATTATTACTTTTTCAACTAAAATGAGTGTGTTTAAAGTGATTTCTGTGCCTGAAATTGGTCAAAATTGAAGCTTTTGGGTAAGCAAAACTCTGTAAAAATGACAATTTTGGTCACTGTGAGGGTTTAAAAAGTGGTTATTCAACATGAGGCCCGATCCAAATGACATTTGGAATCATTTTTGGTAGAGTCCAAAAAATCAATTTTATGATGAAAAACGATGACCCCGGACCAGTCGAACGTACAAAAAATTGTCAATATTGATGAAATTTAAACATTTAATCTTTTGACTTTAAATTACTGTTGGATGTGAATTATTACTTTTTCAACTAAAATATGTGTGTTTAAAGTCATTTCTGTGCCTGAAATTGGTCAAAATTGAAGCTTCTGAGTAAGCAAAATTCTGTAAAAATGGCAATTTTGTCACTGTGAGGGTTTAAAAAGTGGTTATTCAACATGAGGCCCGATCCAAATGACATTTTGAATTATTTTTGGTAGAGTCCCATAAATCAATTTTATGATGAAAAACGATGACCCCGGACCAGTCGAACGTTAAAAAAAATGGTCAATATTGATAAAATTTTAACATTTAATCTTTTGACTTTAAATGACTGTTGGATGTGAATTATTACTTTTTCAACTAAAATAAGTGTGTTTAAAGTGATTTCTGTGCCTGAAAGTGGTCAAAATTGAAGCTTCTGAGTAAGCAAAACTCTGTAAAAATGACAATTTTGGTAACTGTGAGAGTTTAAAAAGTGGTTATTCAACATGAGGCCCGATCCAAATGACATTTTGAATCATTTTTGGTAGAGTCCAAAAAATCAATTTTATGATGAAAAACGATGACCCCGGACCAGTTGAAGGTACAAAAAATTGTCAATATTGATGACATTTTAACATTTAATCTTTTGACTTTAAATTACTGTTGGATGTGAATTATTACTTTTTTAACTAAAATAAGTGTGTTTAAAGTGATTTCTGTGCCTGAAATTGGTCAAAATTTAAGCTTCTGAGTAAGCAAAACTCTGTAAAAATGACAATTTTGTTAACGGTGAGGGTTTAAAAAGTGGTTATTCAACATGAGGCCCGATCCAAATGACATTTGGAATAATTTTTGGTAGAGTCCAAAAAATCACTTTTATGATGAAAAACGATGACCCCGGACCAGTCGAACATTCAAAAAAATTGTCAATATTGACGAAATTTTGTGATAAATAAATATATAATATTTATATAAGAAATTATAAATTATAAAAAAATAAATAAAGATGGGAATTATTACTTTTTCAACTAAAATAAGTGTGTTTAAAGTAATTTCTGTGCCTGAAATTGGTCAAAATTGAAGCTTTTGAGTAAGCAAAACTCTGTAAAAATGACAATTTTGGTCACTGTGAGGGTTTAAAAAGTGGTTATTCAACATGAGGCCCGATCCAAATGACATTTTGAATCATTTTTGGTAGAGTCCAAAAAATCAATTTTATGATGAAAAACGATGACCCCGGACCAGTCGAACGTACAAAAAATTGTCAATATTGATGAAATTTTAACATTTAATCTTTTGACTTTAAATTACTGTTGGATGTGAATTATTACTTTTTCAACTAAAATAAGTGTGTTTAAAGTGATTTCTGTGCCTGAAATTGGTCACAATTGAAGCTTCTGAGTAAGCAAAACTCAGTAAAAATGACAATTTTGTTACCTGTGAGGGTTTAAAAAGTGGTTATTCAACATGAGGCCCGATCCAAATGACATTTGGAATCATTTTTGGTAGAGTCCAAAAAATCAATTTTATGATGAAAAACGATGACCCCGGACCAGTCGAACGTACAAAAAATTGTCAATATTGATGAAATTTTAACATTTAATCTTTTGACTTTAAATTACTGTTGGGTGTGAATTATTACTTTTTCAACTAAAATAAGTGTGTTTAAAGTGATTTCTGTGCCTGAAATTGGTCAAAATTGAAGCTTCTGAGTAAGCAAAACTCTGTAAAAATGACAATTTTGGTAACAGTGAGGGTTTAAAAAGTGGTTATTCAACATGAGGCCCGATCCAAATGACATTTTGAATCATTTTTGGTAGAGTCCAAAAAATCAATTTTATGATGAAAAACGATGACCCCGGACCAGTCGAACGTACAAAAAATTGTCAATATTGATGAAATTTTTACATTTAATCTTTTGACTTTAAATTACTGTTGGATGTGAATTATTACTTTTTCAACTAAAATAAGTGTGTTTAAAGTCATTTCTGTGCCTGAAATTGGTCAAAATTGAAGCTTCTGAGTAAGCAAAAACTCTGTAAAAATGGCTATTTTGGTCACTGTGAGGGTTTAAAAAGTGGTTATTCAACATGAGGCCCGATCCAAATGATATTTTGAATCATTTTTGGTTGAGTCCAAAGAAAATAAAATTTTATGATGAAAAACGATGACCCCGGACCAGTGGAACGTTAAAAAAATTGTAAATATTGATGACATTTTGTGATAAATAAATATATATTATTTATATAAAAATTATAAATTATAAAAAACATAAAGATGTCAATTTTACTTTTTCAACTAAAAAAAGTGGAATTAAAAAAAAAGAATAATATATATATTTTTTTTAAATATATATATTTACATTTTTTTAAACAAAATAAAAGAAATAAAAAAATAAAAATAAAAAAAATATATATATTGATGACATTTTAACATTTAATCTTTTGACTTTAAATTACTGTTGGATGTGAATTATTAATTTTTCAACGAAAATAAGTGTGTTTAAAGTGATTTCTGTGCCTGAAATTGGTCAAAATTGAAGCTTCTGAGTAAGCAAAACTCTGTAAAAATGAAAATTTTGTTAACTGTGAGGGTTTAAAAAGTGGTTATTCAACATGAGGCCCGATCCAAATGACATTTGGAATAATTTTTGGTAGAGTCCAAAAAATCAATTTTATGATGAAAAACGATGACCCCCGGACCAGTCGAACATTCAAAAAAATTGTCAATATTGATGAAATTTTGTGATAAATAAATATATAATATTTATGTAAGAAATTATAAATTATAAAAAAATAAATAAAGATGTGAATTATTACTTTTTCAACTAAAATGAGTGTGTTTAAAGTGATTTCTGTGCCTGAAATTCGTCAAAATTGAAGCTTTTGAGTAAGAAAAACTCTGTAAAAATGGCAATGTTGGTCACTGTGAGGGTTTAAAAAGTGGTTATTCAACATGAGGCCCGATCCAAATGACATTTTGAATTATTTTTGGTAAAGTCCCAAAAAGCAATTTTATGATGAAAAACGATGACCCCGGACCAGTCGAACGTTCAAAAAAATGGTCAATATTGATGAAATTTTAACATTTAATCTTTTGACTTTAAATGACTGTTGGGTGTGAATTATTACTTTTTCAACGAAAATAAGTGTGTTTAAAGTGATTTCTGTGCCTGAAATTGGTCACAATTGAAGCTTCTGAGTAAGCAAAACTCAGTAAAAAAGACAATTTTGTTAACTGTGAGGGTTTAAAAAGTGGTTAGTCAACATGAGGCCCGATCCAAATGACATTTGGAATAATTTTTGGTAGAGTCCAAAAAATCAATTTTATGATGAAAAACAATGACCCCGGACCAGTCGTACGTACAAAAAATAGTCAATATTGATGACATTTTCAAATTTAATCTTTTGACTCTAAATGACTGTTGGATGTGAATTATTACTTGTTCAACTAACATAAGTGTGTTTAAAGTGATTTCTGTGGCTGAAATTGGTCAAAATTGAAGCTTCTGAGTAAGCAAAACTCTGTAAAAATGACAATTTTGGTAACTGTGAGAGTTTAAAAAGTGGTTATTCAACATGAGGCCCGATCCAAATGACATTTGGAATCATTTTTGGTAGAGTCCAAAAAATCAATTTTATGATGAAAAACGATGACCCCGGACCAGTCGAAGGTACACAAAATTGTCAATATTGATGAAATTTTAACATTTAATCTTTTGACTTTAAATTACTGTTGGATGTGAATTATTACTTTTTCAACTAAAATAAGTGTGTTTAAAGTGATTTCTGTGCCTGAAATTGGTCAAAATGTAAGCTTCTGAGTAAGCAAAACTCTGTAAAAATGACAATTTTGGTCACTGTGAGGGTTTAAAAAGTGGTTATTCAACATGAGGCCCGATCCAAATGACATTTTGAATCATTTTTGGTAAAGTCCAAAAAATCAATTTTATGATGAAAAACGATGACCCCGGACCAGTCGAACGTACAAAAAATTGTCAATATTGATGAAATTTTAACATTTAATCTTTTGACTTTAAATTACTGTTGGATGTGAATTATTACTTTTTTCAACTAAAATAAGTGTGTTTAAAGTGATTTCTGTGCCTGAAATTGGTCACAATTGAAGCTTCTGAGTAAGCAAAACTCAGTAAAAATGACAATTTTTTTAACTGTGAGGGTTTAAAAAGTGGTTATTCAACATGAGGCCCTATCCAAATGACATTTGGAATCATTTTTGGTAGAGTCCAAAAAAATCAATTTTATGATGAAAAACGATGACCCCGGACCAGTCGAAAGTACAAAACATTGTCAATATTGATGACATTTTAACATTTAATCTTTTGACTTTAAATTACTGTTGGATGTGAATTATTACTTTTTCAACTGAAATATGTGTGTTTAAAGTCATTTCTGTGCCTGAAATTGGTCAAAATTGAAGCTTCTGAGTAAGCAAAACTCTGTAAAAATGGCAATTTTGTCACTGTGAGGGTTTAAAAAGTGGTTATTCAACATGAGGCCCGATCCAAATGACATTTTGAATCATTTTTGGTAGAGTCCAAAAAATCAATTTTATGATGAAAAACGATGACCCCGGACCAGTCGAAGGTACAAAAAATTGTCAATATTGATGAAATGTTAACATTTAATCTTTTGACTTTAAATTACTGTTGGATGTGAATTATTACTTTTTCAACTAAAATAAGTGAGTTTAAAGTGATTTCTGTGCCTGAAATTGGTCAAAATTTAAGCTTCTGAGTAAGCAAAACTCTGTAAAAATGACAATTGTGTTAACTGCGAGGGTTTAAAAAGTGGTTATTCAACAAGAGGCCTGATCCAAATGACATTTTGAATTATTTTTGGTAGAGTCCAAAAAATCAATTTTATGATGAAAAACGATGACCCCAGACCAGTCGAACGTTCAAAAAAGTCGTCAATATTTATGAAATTTTAAAATTTAATCTTTTGACTTTAAATGACTGTTGTATGTGAATTATTACTTTTTCAACTAACATAACTGTGTTTAAAGTGATTTCTGTGCCTGAAATTGGTCAAAATTGAAGCTTCTGAGTAAGCAAAACTCTCTAAAAATGACTATTTTGGTAACTGTGAGAGTTTAAAAAGTGGTTATTCAACATGAGGCCCGATCCAAATGACATTTTGAATCATTTTTGGTAGAGTCCAAAAAATCAATTTTATGATGAAAAACGATGACCCTGGACCAGTCGAAGGTACAAAAAATTGTCAATATTGATGAAATTTTAACATTTAATCTTTTGACTTTAAATTACTTTTGGATGTGAATTATTACTTTTTCAACTAAAATAAGTGAGTTTAAAGTGATTTCTGTGCCTGAAATTGGTCAAAATTGTAGCTTTTGAGTAAGCAAAAACTCTGTAAAAATGGCTATTTTGGTCACTGTGAGGGTTTAAAAAGTGGTTATTCAACATGAGGCCCGATCCAAATGACATTTTGAATCATTTTTGGTAGATTTTGTGATAAATAAATATATAATATTTATATAAGAAATTATAAATTATAAAAAAAGTAAATAAAGATGTGAATTATTACTTTTTCAACTAAATAAGTGTGTTTAAAGTGATTTCTGTGCCTGAAATTGGTCAAAATTGAAGCTTTTGAGTAAGCGAAAACTCTGTAAAAATGGCAATTTTGGTCACTGTGAGGGTTCAAAAAGTGGTTATTCAACATGAGGCCCGATCCAAATGACATTTTGAATTATTTTTGGTAGAGTCCAAAAAATCAATTTTATGATGAAAAACGATGACCCCGGACCAGTCGAACGTACAAAAAATTGTCAATATTGATGAAATTTTAACATTTAATCTTTTGACTTTAAATTACTGTTGGATGTGAATTATTACTTTTTCAACTAAAATAAGTGTGTTTAAAGTGATTTCTGTGCCTGAAATTGGTCAAAATGTAAGCTTCTGAGTAAGCAAAACTCTGTAAAAATGACAATTTTGTTAACTGTGAGGGTTTAAAAGTGGTTATTCAACATGAGGCCCGATCCAAATGACATTTGGAATAATTTTTGGTAGAGTCCAAAAAATCAATTTTATGATGAAAAACGATGACCCCGGACCAGTCGTACGTACAAAAAATTGTCAATATTGATGACATTTTGTGATAAATAAATATATAACATTTATATAAAAATTATAAATTATAAAAAAATAAAGATGTCAATTTTACTTTTTCAACTAAAAAAAGTGGATTTTTTTTTAAATAATATATATATTTTTTTTAAATATATATGTATTTACATTTTTTTAAACAAAATAAAAGAAATAAAAAAATAAAAAAATAAAAATAAATATATTTTGATGACATTTTAACATTTAATCTTTTGACTTTAAATTACTGTTGGATGTGAATTATTACTTTTTCAACTAAAATATGTGTGTTTAAAGTCATTTCTATGCCTGAAATTGGTCAAAATTGAAGCTTCTGAGTAAGCAAAACTCTGTAAAAATGGCAATTTTGGTCACTGTGAGGGTTTAAAAAGTGGTTATTCAACATGAGGCCCGATCCAAATGACATTTGGAATCATTTTTGGTAGAGTCCAAAAAATCAATTTTATGATGAAAAACGATGACCCCGGACCAGTCGAACGTACAAAAAATTGTCAATATTGATGAAATTTTAAAATGTAATCTTTTGACTTTAAATTACTGCTGGATGTGAATTATTACTTTTTCAACTAAAATATGTGTGTTCAAAGTCATTTCTGTGCCTGAAATTGGTCAAAATTGAAGCTTTTGAGTAAGCAAAACTCTTTAAAAATGGCAATTTTGGTCACTGTGAGGGTTTAAAAAGTGGTTATTCAACATGAGGCCCGATCCAAATGACATTTTGAATTATTTTTGGTAGAGTCCAAAAAATCAATTTTATGATGAAAAACGATGACCCCGGACCAGTCGAACGTTCAAAAAAGTCGTCAATATTGATGAAATTTTAAAATTAAATCTTTTGACTTTAAATGACTGTTGGATGTGAATTATTACTTTTTCAACTAACATAAGTGTGTTTAAAGTGATTTCTGTGCCTGAAATTGGTCAAAATTGAAGCTTCTGAGTAAGCAAAACTCTGTAAAAATGCCAATTTTGGTAACTGTGAGAGTTTAAAAAGTGGTTATTCAACATGAGGCCCGATCCAAATGACATTTTGAATCATTTTTGGTAGAGTCCAAAAAAATCAATTTTATGATGAAAAACGATGACCCCGGACCAGTCGAAGGTACAAAAAATTGTCAATATTGATGAAATTTTAACATTTAATCTTTTGACTTTAAACTACTGTTGGATGTGAATTATTACTTTTTCAACTAAAATAAGTGTGTTTAAAGTGATTTCTGTGCCTGAAAGTGGTCAAAATGTAAGCTTCTGAGTAATAAAAACTCTGTAAAAATGACAATTTTGTTAACTGTGAGGGTTTAAAAAGTGGTTATTCAACATGAGGCCCGATCCAAATGACATTTGGAATAATTTTTGGTAGAGTCCAAAAAATCAATTTTATGATGAAAAACAATGACCCCGGACCAGTCGAACATTCAAAAAAATTGTCAATATTGATGAAATTTTGTGATAAATAAATATATAATATTTATATAAGAAATTATAAATTATAAAAAAATAAATAAAGATGTGAATTATTACTTTTTCAACTAAAATGAGTGTGTTTAAAGTGATTTCTGTGCCTGAAATTGGTCAAAATTGAAGCTTTTGGGTAAGCAAAACTCTGTAAAAATGACAATTTTGGTCACTGTGAGGGTTTAAAAAGTGGTTATTCAACATGAGGCCCGATCCAAATGACATTTGGAATCATTTTTGGTAGAGTCCAAAAAATCAATTTTATGATGAAAAACGATGACCCCGGACCAGTCGAACGTACAAAAAATTGTCAATATTGATGAAATTTAAACATTTAATCTTTTGACTTTAAATTACTGTTGGATGTGAATTATTACTTTTTCAACTAAAATATGTGTGTTTAAAGTCATTTCTGTGCCTGAAATTGGTCAAAATTGAAGCTTCTGAGTAAGCAAAATTCTGTAAAAATGGCAATTTTGTCACTGTGAGGGTTTAAAAAGTGGTTATTCAACATGAGGCCCGATCCAAATGACATTTTGAATTATTTTTGGTAGAGTCCCAAAAATCAATTTTATGATGAAAAACGATGACCCCGGACCAGTCGAACGTTAAAAAAAATGGTCAATATTGATGAAATTTTAACATTTAATCTTTTGACTTTAAATTACTGTTGGATGTGAATTATTACTTTTTCAACTGAAATATGTGTGTTTAAAGTCATTTCTGTGCCTGAAATTGGTCAAAATTGAAGCTTCTGAGTAAGCAAAACTCTGTAAAAATGGCAATTTTGTCACTGTGAGGGTTTAAAAAGTGGTTATTCAACATGAGGCCCGATCCAAATGACATTTTGAATCATTTTTGGTAGAGTCCAAAAAATCAATTTTATGATGAAAAACGATGACCCCGGACCAGTCGAAGGTACAAAAAATTGTCAATATTGATGAAATGTTAACATTTAATCTTTTGACTTTAAATTACTGTTGGATGTGAATTATTACTTTTTCAACTAAAATAAGTGAGTTTAAAGTGATTTCTGTGCCTGAAATTGGTCAAAATTTAAGCTTCTGAGTAAGCAAAACTCTGTAAAAATGACAATTGTGTTAACTGCGAGGGTTTAAAAAGTGGTTATTCAACAAGAGGCCTGATCCAAATGACATTTTGAATTATTTTTGGTAGAGTCCAAAAAATCAATTTTATGATGAAAAACGATGACCCCAGACCAGTCGAACGTTCAAAAAAGTCGTCAATATTTATGAAATTTTAAAATTTAATCTTTTGACTTTAAATGACTGTTGTATGTGAATTATTACTTTTTCAACTAACATAACTGTGTTTAAAGTGATTTCTGTGCCTGAAATTGGTCAAAATTGAAGCTTCTGAGTAAGCAAAACTCTCTAAAAATGACTATTTTGGTAACTGTGAGAGTTTAAAAAGTGGTTATTCAACATGAGGCCCGATCCAAATGACATTTTGAATCATTTTTGGTAGAGTCCAAAAAATCAATTTTATGATGAAAAACGATGACCCTGGACCAGTCGAAGGTACAAAAAATTGTCAATATTGATGAAATTTTAACATTTAATCTTTTGACTTTAAATTACTTTTGGATGTGAATTATTACTTTTTCAACTAAAATAAGTGAGTTTAAAGTGATTTCTGTGCCTGAAATTGGTCAAAATTGTAGCTTTTGAGTAAGCAAAAACTCTGTAAAAATGGCTATTTTGGTCACTGTGAGGGTTTAAAAAGTGGTTATTCAACATGAGGCCCGATCCAAATGACATTTTGAATCATTTTTGGTAGATTTTGTGATAAATAAATATATAATATTTATATAAGAAATTATAAATTATAAAAAAAGTAAATAAAGATGTGAATTATTACTTTTTCAACTAAATAAGTGTGTTTAAAGTGATTTCTGTGCCTGAAATTGGTCAAAATTGAAGCTTTTGAGTAAGCGAAAACTCTGTAAAAATGGCAATTTTGGTCACTGTGAGGGTTCAAAAAGTGGTTATTCAACATGAGGCCCGATCCAAATGACATTTTGAATTATTTTTGGTAGAGTCCAAAAAATCAATTTTATGATGAAAAACGATGACCCCGGACCAGTCGAACGTACAAAAAATTGTCAATATTGATGAAATTTTAACATTTAATCTTTTGACTTTAAATTACTGTTGGATGTGAATTATTACTTTTTCAACTAAAATAAGTGTGTTTAAAGTGATTTCTGTGCCTGAAATTGGTCAAAATGTAAGCTTCTGAGTAAGCAAAACTCTGTAAAAATGACAATTTTGTTAACTGTGAGGGTTTAAAAGTGGTTATTCAACATGAGGCCCGATCCAAATGACATTTGGAATAATTTTTGGTAGAGTCCAAAAAATCAATTTTATGATGAAAAACGATGACCCCGGACCAGTCGTACGTACAAAAAATTGTCAATATTGATGACATTTTGTGATAAATAAATATATAACATTTATATAAAAATTATAAATTATAAAAAAATAAAGATGTCAATTTTACTTTTTCAACTAAAAAAAGTGGATTTTTTTTTAAATAATATATATATTTTTTTTAAATATATATGTATTTACATTTTTTTAAACAAAATAAAAGAAATAAAAAAATAAAAAAATAAAAATATATATATATTGATGACATTTTAACATTTAATCTTTTGACTTTAAATTACTGTTGGATGTGAATTATTACTTTTTCAACTAAAATATGTGTGTTTAAAGTCATTTCTATGCCTGAAATTGGTCAAAATTGAAGCTTCTGAGTAAGCAAAACTCTGTAAAAATGGCAATTTTGGTCACTGTGAGGGTTTAAAAAGTGGTTATTCAACATGAGGCCCGATCCAAATGACATTTGGAATCATTTTTGGTAGAGTCCAAAAAATCCATTTTATGATGAAAAACGATGACCCCGGACCAGTCGAACGTACAAAAAATTGTCAATATTGATGAAATTTTAAAATGTAATCTTTTGACTTTAAATTACTGCTGGATGTGAATTATTACTTTTTCAACTAAAATATGTGTGTTCAAAGTCATTTCTGTGCCTGAAATTGGTCAAAATTGAAGCTTTTGAGTAAGCAAAACTCTTTAAAAATGGCAATTTTGGTCACTGTGAGGGTTTAAAAAGTGGTTATTCAACATGAGGCCCGATCCAAATGACATTTTGAATTATTTTTGGTAGAGTCCAAAAAATCAATTTTATGATGAAAAACGATGACCCCGGACCAGTCGAACGTTCAAAAAAGTCGTCAATATTGATGAAATTTTAAAATTAAATCTTTTGACTTTAAATGACTGTTGGATGTGAATTATTACTTTTTCAACTAACATAAGTGTGTTTAAAGTGATTTCTGTGCCTGAAATTGGTCAAAATTGAAGCTTCTGAGTAAGCAAAACTCTGTAAAAATGCCAATTTTGGTAACTGTGAGAGTTTAAAAAGTGGTTATTCAACATGAGGCCCGATCCAAATGACATTTTGAATCATTTTTGGTAGAGTCAAAAAAATCAATTTTATGATGAAAAACGATGACCCCGGACCAGTCGAAGGTACAAAAAATTGTCAATATTGATGAAATTTTAACATTTAATCTTTTGACTTTAAACTACTGTTGGATGTGAATTATTACTTTTTCAACTAAAATAAGTGTGTTTAAAGTGATTTCTGTGCCTGAAAGTGGTCAAAATGTAAGCTTCTGAGTAATAAAAACTCTGTAAAAATGACAATTTTGTTAACTGTGAGGGTTTAAAAAGTGGTTATTCAACATGAGGCCCGATCCAAATGACATTTGGAATAATTTTTGGTAGAGTCCAAAAAATCAATTTTATGATGAAAAACGATGACCCCGGACCAGTCGAACATTCAAAAAAATTGTCAATATTGATGAAATTTTGTGATAAATAAATATATAATATTTATATAAGAAATTATAAATTATAAAAAAATAAATAAATATGTGAATTATTACTTTTTCAACTAAAATGAGTGTGTTTAAAGTGATTTCTGTGCCTGAAATTGGTCAAAATTGAAGCTTTTGGGTAAGCAAAACTCTGTAAAAATGACAATTTTGGTCACTGTGAGGGTTTAAAAAGTGGTTATTCAACATGAGGCCCGATCCAAATGACATTTGGAATCATTTTTGGTAGAGTCCAAAAAATCAATTTTATGATGAAAAACGATGACCCCGGACCAGTCGAACGTACAAAAAATTGTCAATATTGATGAAATTTAAACATTTAATCTTTTGACTTTAAATTACTGTTGGATGTGAATTATTACTTTTTCAACTAAAATATGTGTGTTTAAAGTCATTTCTGTGCCTGAAATTGGTCAAAATTGAAGCTTCTGAGTAAGCAAAATTCTGTAAAAATGGCAATTTTGTCACTGTGAGGGTTTAAAAAGTGGTTATTCAACATGAGGCCCGATCCAAATGACATTTTGAATTATTTTTGGTAGAGTCCCAAAAATCAATTTTATGATGAAAAACGATGACCCCGGACCAGTCGAACGTTAAAAAAAATGGTCAATATTGATGAAATTTTAACATTTAATCTTTTGACTTTAAATGACTGTTGGATGTGAATTATTACTTTTTCAACTAAAATAAGTGTGTTTAAAGTGATTTCTGTGCCTGAAATTGGTCAAAATTGAAGCTTCTGAGTAAGCAAAACTCTGTAAAAATGACAATTTTGGTAACTGTGAGAGTTTAAAAAGTGGTTATTCAACATGAGGCCCGATCCAAATGACATTTTGAATCATTTTTGGTAGAGTCCAAAAAAATCAATTTTATGATGAAAAACGATGACCCCGGACCAGTCGAAGGTACAAAAAATTGTCAATATTGATGACATTTTAACATTTAATCTTTTGACTTTAAATTACTGTTGGATGTGAATTATTACTTTTTTAACTAAAATAAGTGTGTTTAAAGTGATTTCTGTGCCTGAAATTGGTCAAAATTTAAGCTTCTGAGTAAGCAAAACTCTGTAAAAATGACAATTTTGTTAACTGTGAGGGTTTAAAAAGTGGTTATTCAACATGAGGCCCGATCCAAATGACATTTGGAATAATTTTTGGTAGAGTCCAAAAAATCAATTTTATGATGAAAAACGATGACCCCGGACCAGTCGAACATTCAAAAAAATTGTCAATATTGACGAAATTTTGTGATAAATAAATATATAATATTTATATAAGAAATTATAAATTATAAAAAAATAAATAAAGATGGGAATTATTAATTTTTCAACTAAAATAAGTGTGTTTAAAGTGATTTCTGTGCCTGAAATTGGTCAAAATTGAAGCTTTTGAGTAAGCAAAACTCTGTAAAAATGACAATTTTGGTCACTGTGAGGGTTTAAAAAGTGGTTATTCAACATGAGGCCCGATCCAAATGACATTTTGAATCATTTTTGGTAGAGTCCAAAAAATAAATTTTATGATGAAAAACGATGACCCCGGACCAGTCGAACGTACAAAAAATTGTCAACATTGATGAAATTTTAACATTTAATCTTTTGACTTTAAATTACTGTTGGATGTGAATTATTACTTTTTCAACTAAAATAAGTGTGTTTAAAGTGATTTCTGTGCCTGAAATTGGTCACAATTGAAGCTTCTGAGTAAGCAAAACTCAGTAAAA
Source organism: Lissotriton helveticus (assembly GCF_964261635.1). Lineage (NCBI taxonomy): Eukaryota > Metazoa > Chordata > Amphibia > Caudata > Salamandridae > Lissotriton > Lissotriton helveticus. The sequence goes on from NC_136071.1 coordinate 403,878,302, forward strand.
ATGACAATTTTGTTAACTGTGAGGGTTTAAAAAGTGGTTATTCAACATGAGGCCCGATCCAAATGACATTTGGAATCATTTTTGGTAGAGTCCAAAAAATCAATTTTATGATGAAAAACGATGACCCCGGACCAGTCGAACGTACAAAAAATTGTCAATATTGATGAAATTTTAACATTTAATCTTTTGACTTTAAATTACTGTTGGGTGTGAATTATTACTTTTTCAACTAAAATAAGTGTGTTTAAAGTGATTTCTGTGCCTGAAATTGGTCAAAATTGAAGCTTCTGAGTAAGCAAAACTCTGTAAAAATGACAATTTTGGTAACAGTGAGGGTTTAAAAAGTGGTTATTCAACATGAGGCCCGATCCAAATGACATTTGGAATCATTTTTGGTAGAGTCCAAAAAATCAATTTTATGATGAAAAACGATGACCCCGGACCAGTCGAACGTACAAAAAATTGTCAATATTGATGAAATTTTAACATTTAATATTTTGACTTTAAATGACTGTTGGATGTGAATTATTACTTTTTCAACTAAAATATGGGTGTTTAAAGTCATTTCTGTGCCTGAAATTGGTCAAAATTAAAGCTTCTGAGTAAGCAAAACTCTGTAAAAATGACAATTTTGGTCACTGTGAGGGTTTAAAAAGTGGTTATTCAACATGAGGCCCGATCCAAATGACATTTTGAATCATTTTTGGTAGAGTCCAAAAAATCAATTTTATGATGAAAAACGATGACCCCGGACCAGTCGAACGTACAAAAAATTGTCAATATTGATGAAATTTTCACATTTAATCTATTGACTTTAAATTACTGTTGGATATGAATTATTACTTTTTCAACTAAAATAAGTGTGTTTAAAGTCATTTCTGTGCCTGAAATTGGTCAAAATTGAAGCTTCTGAGTAAGCAAAAACTCTGTAAAAATGGCTATTTTGGTCACTGTGAGGGTTTAAAAAGTGGTTATTCAACATGAGGCCCGATCCAAATGATATTTTGAATCATTTTTGGTTGAGTCCCAAAAAAAAAAAATTTTATGATGAAAAACGATGACCCCGGACCAGTCGAACGTTAAAAAAATTGTCAATATTGATGACATTTTGTGATAAATAAATATATATTATTTATATAAAAATTATAAATTATAAAAAAATAAAGATGTCAATTTTACTTTTTCAACTAAAAAAAGTGGAATAAAAAAAAAAAATAATATATATATTTTTTTTAAATATATATATTTACATTTTTTTAAACAAAATAAAAGAAATAAAAAAATAAAAATAAAAAAATATATATATTGATGACATTTTAACATTTAATCTTTTCACTTTAAATTACTGTTGGATGTGAATTATTAATTTTTCAACGAAAATAAGTGTGTTTAAAGTGATTTCTGTGCCTGAAATTGGTCAAAATTGAAGCTTCTGAGTAAGCAAAACTCTGTAAAAATGACAATTTTGTTAACTGTGAGGGTTTAAAAAGTGGTTATTCAACATGAGGCCCGATCCAAATGACATTTGGAATAATTTTTGGTAGAGTCCAAAAAATCAATTTTATGATGAAAAACGATGACCCCGGACCAGTCGAACATTCAAAAAAATTGTCAATATTGACGAAATTTTGTGATAAATAAATATATAATATTTATATAAGAAATTATAAATTATAAAAAAATAAATAAAGATGGGAATTATTAATTTTTCAACTAAAATAAGTGTGTTTAAAGTGATTTCTGTGCCTGAAATTGGTCAAAATTGAAGCTTTTGAGTAAGCAAAACTCTGTAAAAATGACAATTTTGGTCACTGTGAGGGTTTAAAAAGTGGTTATTCAACATGAGGCCCGATCCAAATGACATTTTGAATCATTTTTGGTAGAGTCCAAAAAATCAATTTTATGATGAAAAACGATGACCCCGGACCAGTCGAACGTACAAAAAATTGTCAACATTGATGAAATTTTAACATTTAATCTTTTGACTTTAAATTACTGTTGGATGTGAATTATTACTTTTTCAACTAAAATAAGTGTGTTTAAAGTGATTTCTGTGCCTGAAATTGGTCACAATTGAAGCTTCTGAGTAAGCAAAACTCAGTAAAAATGACAATTTTGTTAACTGTGAGGGTTTAAAAAGTGGTTATTCAACATGAGGCCCGATCCAAATGACATTTGGAATCATTTTTGGTAGAGTCCAAAAAATCAATTTTATGATGAAAAACGATGACCCCGGACCAGTCGAACGTACAAAAAATTGTCAATATTGATGAAATTTTAACATTTAATCTTTTGACTTTAAATTACTGTTGGGTGTGAATTATTACTTTTTCAACTAAAATAAGTGTGTTTAAAGTGATTTCTGTGCCTGAAATTGGTCAAAATTGAAGCTTCTGAGTAAGCAAAACTCTGTAAAAATGACAATTTTGGTAACAGTGAGGGTTTAAAAAGTGGTTATTCAACATGAGGCCCGATCCAAATGACATTTGGAATCATTTTTGGTAGAGTCCAAAAAATCAATTTTATGATGAAAAACGATGACCCCGGACCAGTCGAACGTACAAAAAATTGTCAATATTGATGAAATTTTAACATTTAATATTTTGACTTTAAATGACTGTTGGATGTGAATTATTACTTTTTCAACTAAAATATGGGTGTTTAAAGTCATTTCTGTGCCTGAAATTGGTCAAAATTAAAGCTTCTGAGTAAGCAAAACTCTGTAAAAATGACAATTTTGGTCACTGTGAGGGTTTAAAAAGTGGTTATTCAACATGAGGCCCGATCCAAATGACATTTTGAATCATTTTTGGTAGAGTCCAAAAAATCAATTTTATGATGAAAAACGATGACCCCGGACCAGTCGAACGTACAAAAAATTGTCAATATTGATGAAATTTTCACATTTAATCTATTGACTTTAAATTACTGTTGGATATGAATTATTACTTTTTCAACTAAAATAAGTGTGTTTAAAGTCATTTCTGTGCCTGAAATTGGTCAAAATTGAAGCTTCTGAGTAAGCAAAAACTCTGTAAAAATGGCTATTTTGGTCACTGTGAGGGTTTAAAAAGTGGTTATTCAACATGAGGCCCGATCCAAATGATATTTTGAATCATTTTTGGTTGAGTCCAAAAAAAAAAAAATTTTATGATGAAAAACGATGACCCCGGACCAGTCGAACGTTAAAAAAATTGTCAATATTGATGACATTTTGTGATAAATAAATATATATTATTTATATAAAAATTATAAATTATAAAAAAATAAAGATGTCAATTTTACTTTTTCAACTAAAAAAGTGGAATAAAAAAAAAAAATAATATATATATTTTTTTTAAATATATATATTTACATTTTTTTAAACAAAATAAAAGAAATAAAAAAATAAAAATAAAAAAATATATATATTGATGACATTTTAACATTTAATCTTTTGACTTTAAATTACTGTTGGATGTGAATTATTAATTTTTCAACGAAAATAAGTGTGTTTAAAGTGATTTCTGTGCCTGAAATTGGTCAAAATTGAAGCTTCTGAGTAAGCAAAACTCTGTAAAAATGACAATTTTGTTAACTGTGAGGGTTTAAAAAGTGGTTATTCAACATGAGGCCCGATCCAAATGACATTTGGAATAATTTTTGGTAGAGTCCAAAAAATCAATTTTATGATGAAAAACGATGACCCCCGGACCAGTCGAACATTCAAAAAAATTGTCAATATTGATGAAATTTTGTGATAAATAAATATATAATATTTATGTAAGAAATTATAAATTATAAAAAAATAAATAAAGATGTGAATTATTACTTTTTCAACTAAAATTAGTGTGTTTAAAGTGATTTCTGTGCCTGAAATTCGTCAAAATTGAAGCTTTTGAGTAAGAAAAACTCTGTAAAAATGGCAATGTTGGTCACTGTGAGGGTTTAAAAAGTGGTTATTCAACATGAGGCCCGATCCAAATGACATTTTGAATTATTTTTGGTAAAGTCCCAAAAATCAATTTTATGATGAAAAACGATGACCCCGGACCAGTCGAACGTTCAAAAAAATGGTCAATATTGATGAAATTTTAACATTTAATCTTTTGACTTTAAATGACTGTTGGGTGTGAATTATTACTTTTTCAACGAAAATAAGTGTGTTTAAAGTGATTTCTGTGCCTGAAATTGGTCACAATTGAAGCTTCTGAGTAAGCAAAACTCAGTAAAAAAGACAATTTTGTTAACTGTGAGGGTTTAAAAAGTGGTTAGTCAACATGAGGCCCGATCCAAATGACATTTGGAATAATTTTTGGTAGAGTCCAAAAAATCAATTTTATGATGAAAAACAATGACCCCGGACCAGTCGTACGTACAAAAAATAGTCAATATTGATGAAATTTTCAAATTTAATCTTTTGACTCTAAATGACTGTTGGATGTGAATTATTACTTGTTCAACTAACATAAGTGTGTTTAAAGTGATTTCTGTGGCGGAAATTGGTCAAAATTGAAGCTTCTGAGTAAGCAAAACTCTGTAAAAATGACAATTTTGGTAACTGTGAGAGTTTAAAAAGTGGTTATTCAACATGAGGCCCGATCCAAATGACATTTTGAATCATTTTTGGTAGAGTCCAAAAAAATCAATTTTATGAAGAAAAACGATGACCCCGGACCAGTCGAACATTCAAAAAAATTGTCAATATTGACGAAATTTTGTGATAAATAAATATATAATATTTATATAAGAAATTATAAATTATAAAAAAATAAATAAAGATGTGAATTATTACTTTTTCAACTAAAATAAGTGTGTTTAAAGTGATTTCTGTGCCTGAAATTGGTCAAAATTGAAGCTTTTGAGTAAGCAAAACTCTGTAAAAATGGCTATTTTGGTCACTGTGAGGGTTTAAAAAGTGGTTATTCAACATGAGGACCGATCCAAATGACATTTTGAATCAGTTTTGGTAGTTTATGTGATAAATAAATATATAATATTTATATAAGAAATTATAAATTATAAAAAAAAAATAAAGATGTGAATTATTACTTTTTCAACTAAATAAGTGTGTTTAAAGTTTTTTCTGTGCCTGAAATTGGTCAAAATTGAAGCTTTTGAGTAAGCGAAAACTCTGTAAAAATTGCAATTTTGGTCATTGTGAGGGTTTAAAAAGTGGTTATTCAACATGAGGCCCGATCCAAATGACATTTTGAATTATTTTTGGTAGAGTCCAAAAAATCAATTTTATGATGAAAAACGATGACCCCGGACCAGTAGAACGTTCAAAAAAGTCGTCAATATTGATGAAATTTAAAAATTTAATCTTTTGACTTTAAATGACTGTTGGATGTGAATTATTACTTTTTCAACTAACATAAGTGTGTTTAAAGTGATTTCTGTGCCTGAAATTGGTCAAAATTGAAGCTTCTGAGTAAGCAAAACTCTGTAAAAATTGACAATTTTGGTAACTGAGAGAGTTTAAAAAGTGGTTATTCAACATGAGGCCCGATCCAAATAACATTTTGAATTATTTTTGGTAGAGTCCCAAAAATCAATTTTATGATGAAAAACGATGACCCCGGACCAGTCGAACGTTCAAAAAAATGGTCAATATTGATGAAATTTTAACATTTAATCTTTTGACTTTAAATGACTGTAGGATGCGAATTATTACTTTTTCAACTAAAATAGTGTGTTTAAAGTGATTTCTGTGCCTGAAATTGGTCAAAATTGTAGCTTTTGAGTAAGCAAAAACTCTGTATAAATGGCAATTTTGGTCACTGTGAGGGTTTAAAAAGTGGTTATTCAACATGAGGCCAGATCCAAATGACATTTTGAATTATTTTTGGTAGAGTCCAAAAAATCAATTTTATGATGAAAAACGATGACCCCGGACCAGTCGAACGTTCAAAAAAGTCGTCAATATTGATGAAAATGTAATCTTTTGACTTTAAATAACTGTTGGATGTGAATTATTACTTTTTCAACTAACATAAGTGTGTTTAAAGTGATTTCTGTGCCTGAAATTGGTCAAAATTGAAGCTTCTGAGTAAGCAAAACTCTGTAAAAATGACAATTTTGGTAACTGTGAGAGTTTAGAAAGTGGTTATTCAATATGAGGCCCGATCCAAATGACATTTTGATTCATTTTTGGTAGAGTCCAAAAAATCAATTTTATGATGAAAAACGATGACCCCGGACTAGTCGAAGGTACAAAAAATTGTCAATATTGATGAAATTTTAAGATTTAATCTTTTGACTTTAAATTACTGTTGGATGTGAATTATTACTTTTTCAACTAAAATAAGTGTGTTTAAAGTGATTTCTGTGCCTGAAATTGGTCAAAATTTAAGCTTCTGAGTAAGCAAAACTCTGTAAAAATTACAATTTTGTTAACTGTGAGGGTTTAAAAGTGGTTATTCAACATGAGGCCCGATCCAAATGACATTTGGAATAATTTTTGGTAGAGTCCAAAAAATCAATTTTATGATGAAAAACGATGACCCCGGACCAGTCGTACGTACAAAAAATTGTCAATATTGATGAAATTTTGTGATAAATAAATATATAACATTTATATAAAAATTATAAATTATAAAAAAATAAAGATGTCAATTTTACTTTTTCAACTAAAAAAAGTGATTTTTTTTAAATAATATATATATTTTTTTAAAATATATATATATTTACATTTTTTTAAACAAAATAAAAGAAATAAAAAAATAAAAATAAAAAAATATATATATATTGATGACATTTTAACATTTAATCTTTTGACTTTAAATTACTGTTGGATGTGAATTATTACTTTTTCAACTAAAATATGTGTGTTTAAAGTCATTTCTGTGCCTGAAATTGGTCAAAATTGAAGCTTCTGAGTAAGCAAAACTCTGTAAAAATGGCAATTTTGGTCACTGTGAGGGTTTAAAAAGTGGTTATTCAACATGAGGCCCAATCCAAATGACATTTGGAATCATTTTTGGTAGAGTCCAAAAAATCAATTTTATGATGAAAAACGATGACCCCGGACCAGTCGGACGTTCAAAAAAGTCGTCAATATTGATGAAATTTTAAAATTTAATCTTTTGACTTTAAATGACTGTTGAATGTGAATTGTTACTTTTTCAACTAACATAAGTGTGTTTAAAGTGATTTCTGTGCCTGAAATTGGTCAAAATTGAAGCTTCTGAGTAAGCAAAACTCTGTAAAAATGCCAATTTTGGTAACTGTGAGAGTTTAAAAAGTGGTTATTCAACATGAGGCCCGATCCAAATGACATTTGGAATCATTTTTGGTAGAGTCCAAAAAATCAATTTTATGATGAAAAACGATGACCCCGGACCAGTCGAACGTACAAAAAATTGTCAATATTGATGAAATTTAAACATTTAATCTTTTGACTTTAAATTACTGTTGGATGTGAATTATTACTTTTTCAACTAAAATAAGTGTGTTTAAAGTGATTTCTGTGCCTGAAATTGGTCAAAATTTAAGCTTCTGAGTAAGCAAAACTCTGTAAAAATGGCAATGTTGGTCACTGTGAGGGTTTAAAAAGTGGTTATTCAACATGAGGCCCGATCCAAATGACATTTTGAATTATTTTTGGTAAAGTCCCAAAAATCAATTTTATGATGAAAAACGATGACCCCGGACCAGTCGAACGTTCAAAAAAATGGTCAATATTGATGAAATTTTAACATTTAATCTTTTGACTTTAAATGACTGTTGGGTGTGAATTATTACTTTTTCAACGAAAATAAGTGTGTTTAAAGTGATTTCTGTGCCTGAAATTGGTCACAATTGAAGCTTCTGAGTAAGCAAAACTCAGTAAAAAAGACAATTTTGTTAACTGTGAGGGTTTAAAAAGTGGTTAGTCAACATGAGGCCCGATCCAAATGACATTTGGAATAATTTTTGGTAGAGTCCAAAAAATCAATTTTATGATGAAAAACAATGACCCCGGACCAGTCGTACGTACAAAAAATAGTCAATATTGATGAAATTTTCAAATTTAATCTTTTGACTCTAAATGACTGTTGGATGTGAATTATTACTTGTTCAACTAACATAAGTGTGTTTAAAGTGATTTCTGTGGCGGAAATTGGTCAAAATTGAAGCTTCTGAGTAAGCAAAACTCTGTAAAAATGACAATTTTGGTAACTGTGAGAGTTTAAAAAGTGGTTATTCAACATGAGGCCCGATCCAAATGACATTTTGAATCATTTTTGGTAGAGTCCAAAAAAATCAATTTTATGAAGAAAAACGATGACCCCGGACCAGTCGAACATTCAAAAAAATTGTCAATATTGACGAAATTTTGTGATAAATAAATATATAATATTTATATAAGAAATTATAAATTATAAAAAAATAAATAAAGATGTGAATTATTACTTTTTCAACTAAAATAAGTGTGTTTAAAGTGATTTCTGTGCCTGAAATTGGTCAAAATTGAAGCTTTTGAGTAAGCAAAACTCTGTAAAAATGGCTATTTTGGTCACTGTGAGGGTTTAAAAAGTGGTTATTCAACATGAGGACCGATCCAAATGACATTTTGAATCAGTTTTGGTAGTTTATGTGATAAATAAATATATAATATTTATATAAGAAATTATAAATTATAAAAAAAAAATAAAGATGTGAATTATTACTTTTTCAACTAAATAAGTGTGTTTAAAGTTTTTTCTGTGCCTGAAATTGGTCAAAATTGAAGCTTTTGAGTAAGCGAAAACTCTGTAAAAATTGCAATTTTGGTCATTGTGAGGGTTTAAAAAGTGGTTATTCAACATGAGGCCCGATCCAAATGACATTTTGAATTATTTTTGGTAGAGTCCAAAAAATCAATTTTATGATGAAAAACGATGACCCCGGACCAGTAGAACGTTCAAAAAAGTCGTCAATATTGATGAAATTTAAAAATTTAATCTTTTGACTTTAAATGACTGTTGGATGTGAATTATTACTTTTTCAACTAACATAAGTGTGTTTAAAGTGATTTCTGTGCCTGAAATTGGTCAAAATTGAAGCTTCTGAGTAAGCAAAACTCTGTAAAAATTGACAATTTTGGTAACTGAGAGAGTTTAAAAAGTGGTTATTCAACATGAGGCCCGATCCAAATAACATTTTGAATTATTTTTGGTAGAGTCCCAAAAATCAATTTTATGATGAAAAACGATGACCCCGGACCAGTCGAACGTTCAAAAAAATGGTCAATATTGATGAAATTTTAACATTTAATCTTTTGACTTTAAATGACTGTAGGATGCGAATTATTACTTTTTCAACTAAAATAGTGTGTTTAAAGTGATTTCTGTGCCTGAAATTGGTCAAAATTGTAGCTTTTGAGTAAGCAAAAACTCTGTATAAATGGCAATTTTGGTCACTGTGAGGGTTTAAAAAGTGGTTATTCAACATGAGGCCAGATCCAAATGACATTTTGAATTATTTTTGGTAGAGTCCAAAAAATCAATTTTATGATGAAAAACGATGACCCCGGACCAGTCGAACGTTCAAAAAAGTCGTCAATATTGATGAAAATGTAATCTTTTGACTTTAAATAACTGTTGGATGTGAATTATTACTTTTTCAACTAACATAAGTGTGTTTAAAGTGATTTCTGTGCCTGAAATTGGTCAAAATTGAAGCTTCTGAGTAAGCAAAACTCTGTAAAAATGACAATTTTGGTAACTGTGAGAGTTTAGAAAGTGGTTATTCAATATGAGGCCCGATCCAAATGACATTTTGATTCATTTTTGGTAGAGTCCAAAAAATCAATTTTATGATGAAAAACGATGACCCCGGACTAGTCGAAGGTACAAAAAATTGTCAATATTGATGAAATTTTAAGATTTAATCTTTTGACTTTAAATTACTGTTGGATGTGAATTATTACTTTTTCAACTAAAATAAGTGTGTTTAAAGTGATTTCTGTGCCTGAAATTGGTCAAAATTTAAGCTTCTGAGTAAGCAAAACTCTGTAAAAATTACAATTTTGTTAACTGTGAGGGTTTAAAAGTGGTTATTCAACATGAGGCCCGATCCAAATGACATTTGGAATAATTTTTGGTAGAGTCCAAAAAATCAATTTTATGATGAAAAACGATGACCCCAGACCAGTCGTACGTACAAAAAATTGTCAATATTGATGAAATTTTGTGATAAATAAATATATAACATTTATATAAAAATTATAAATTATAAAAAAATAAAGATGTCAATTTTACTTTTTCAACTAAAAAAAGTGATTTTTTTTAAATAATATATATATTTTTTTAAAATATATATATATTTACATTTTTTTAAACAAAATAAAAGAAATAAAAAAATAAAAATAAAAAAATATATATATATTGATGACATTTTAACATTTAATCTTTTGACTTTAAATTACTGTTGGATGTGAATTATTACTTTTTCAACTAAAATATGTGTGTTTAAAGTCATTTCTGTGCCTGAAATTGGTCAAAATTGAAGCTTCTGAGTAAGCAAAACTCTGTAAAAATGGCAATTTTGGTCACTGTGAGGGTTTAAAAAGTGGTTATTCAACATGAGGCCCAATCCAAATGACATTTGGAATCATTTTTGGTAGAGTCCAAAAAATCAATTTTATGATGAAAAACGATGACCCCGGACCAGTCGGACGTTCAAAAAAGTCGTCAATATTGATGAAATTTTAAAATTTAATCTTTTGACTTTAAATGACTGTTGAATGTGAATTGTTACTTTTTCAACTAACATAAGTGTGTTTAAAGTGATTTCTGTGCCTGAAATTGGTCAAAATTGAAGCTTCTGAGTAAGCAAAACTCTGTAAAAATGCCAATTTTGGTAACTGTGAGAGTTTAAAAAGTGGTTATTCAACATGAGGCCCGATCCAAATGACATTTGGAATCATTTTTGGTAGAGTCCAAAAAATCAATTTTATGATGAAAAACGATGACCCCGGACCAGTCGAACGTACAAAAAATTGTCAATATTGATGAAATTTAAACATTTAATCTTTTGACTTTAAATTACTGTTGGATGTGAATTATTACTTTTTCAACTAAAATAAGTGTGTTTAAAGTGATTTCTGTGCCTGAAATTGGTCAAAATTTAAGCTTCTGAGTAAGCAAAACTCTGTAAAAATGATAATTTTGTTAACTGTGAGGGTTTAAAAAGTGGTTATTCAACATGAGGCCCGATCCAAATGACATTTGGAATAATTTGTGGTAGAGTCCAAAAAATCAATTTTATGATGAAAAACGATGATCCCGGACCAGTCGAACATTCAAAAAAATTGTCAATATTGACGAAATTTTGTGATAAATAAATATATAATATTTATATAAGAAATTATAAATTATAAAAAAATAAATAAAGATGGGAATTATTACTTTTTCAACTAAAATAAGTGTGTTTAAAGTGATTTCTGTGCCTGAAATTGGTCAAAATTGAAGCTTTTGAGTAAGCAAAACTCTGTAAAAATGACAATTTTGGTCACTGTGAGGGTTTAAAAAGTGGTTATTCAACATGAGGCCCGATCCAAATGACATTTTGAATCATTTTTGGTAGAGTCCAAAAAATCAATTTTATGATGAAAAACGATGACCCCGGACCAGTCGAACGTACAAAAAATTGTCAATATTGATGAAATTTTAACATTTAATCTTTTGACTTTAAATTACTGTTGGATGTGAATTATTACTTTTTCAACTAAAATAAGTGTGTTTAAAGTGATTTCTGTGCCTGAAATTGGTCACAATTGAAGCTTCTGAGTAAGCAAAACTCAGTAAAAATGACAATTTTGTTAACTGTGAGGGTTTAAAAAGTGGTTATTCAACATGAGGCCCGATCCAAATGACATTTGGAATCATTTTTGGTAGAGTCCAAAAAATCAATTTTATGATGAAAAACGATGACCCCGGACCAGTCGAACGTACAAAAAATTGTCAATATTGATGAAATTTTAACATTTAATCTTTTGACTTTAAATGACTGTTGGATGTGAATTATTACTTTTTCAACTAAAATATTGGTGTTTAAAGTCATTTCTATGCCTGAAATTGGTCAAAATTAAAGCTTCTGAGTAAGCAAAACTCTGTAAAAATGACAATTTTGGTCACTGTGAGGGTTTAAAAAGTGGTTATTCAACATGAGGCCCGATCCAAATGACATTTTGAATCATTTTTGGTAGAGTCCAAAAAATCTATTTTATGATGAAAAACGATGACCCCGGACCAGTCGAACGTACAAAAAATTGTCAATATTGATGAAATTTTTACATTTAATCTTTTGACTTTAAATTACTGTTGGATGTGAATTATTACTTTTTCAACTAAAATAAGTGTGTTTAAAGTCATTTCTGTGCCTGAAATTGGTCAAAATTGAAGCTTCTGAGTAAGCAAAAACTCTGTAAAAATGGCTATTTTGGTCACTGTGAGGGTTTAAAAAGTGGTTATTCAACATGAGGCCCGATCCAAATGATATTTTGAATCATTTTTGGTTGAGTCCAAAAAAAAAAAAATTTTATGATGAAAAACGATGACCCCGGACCAGTCGAACGTTAAAAAAATTGTCAATATTGATGACATTTTGTGATAAATAAATATATATTATTTATATAAAAATTATAAATTATAAAAAAATAAAGATGTCAATTTTACTTTTTCAACTAAAAAAGTGGAATTAAAAAAAAATAATAATATATATATTTTTTTTAAATATATATATTTACATTTTTTTAAACAAAATAAAAGAAATAAAAAAATAAAAATAAAAAAATATATATATTGATGACATTTTAACATTTAATCTTTTGACTTTAAATTACTGTTGGATGTGAATTATTAATTTTTCAACGAAAATAAGTGTGTTTAAAGTGATTTCTGTGCCTGAAATTGGTCAAAATTGAAGCTTCTGAGTAAGCAAAACTCTGTAAAAATGAAAATTTTGTTAACTGTGAGGGTTTAAAAAGTGGTTATTCAACATGAGGCCCGATCCAAATGACATTTGGAATAATTTTTGGTAGAGTCCAAAAAATCAATTTTATGATGAAAAACGATGACCCCCGGACCAGTCGAACATTCAAAAAAATTGTCAATATTGATGACATTTTGTGATAAATAAATATATAATATTTATGTAAGAAATTATAAATTATAAAAAAATAAATAAAGATGTGAATTATTACTTTTTCAACTAAAATGAGTGTGTTTAAAGTGATTTCTGTGCCTGAAATTCGTCAAAATTGAAGCTTTTGAGTAAGAAAAACTCTGTAAAAATGGCAATGTTGGTCACTGTGAGGGTTTAAAAAGTGGTTATTCAACATGAGGCCCGATCCAAATGACATTTTGAATTATTTTTGGTAAAGTCCCAAAAATCAATTTTATGATGAAAAACGATGACCCCGGACCAGTCGAACGTTCAAAAAAATGGTCAATATTGATGAAATTTTAACATTTAATCTTTTGACTTTAAATGACTGTTGGGTGTGAATTATTACTTTTTCAATGAAAATAAGTGTGTTTAAAGTGATTTCTGTGCCTGAAATTGGTCACAATTGAAGCTTCTGAGTAAGCAAAACTCAGTAAAAAAGACAATTTTGTTAACTGTGAGGGTTTAAAAAGTGGTTAGTCAACATGAGGCCCGATCCAAATGACATTTGGAATAATTTTTGGTAGAGTCCAAAAAATCAATTTTATGATGAAAAACAATGTCCCCGGACCAGTCGTACGTACAAAAAATAGTCAATATTGATGAAATTTTCAAATTTAATCTTTTGACTCTAAATGACTGTTGGATGTGAATTATTACTTGTTCAACTAACATACGTGTGTTTAAAGTAATTTCTGTGGCTGAAATTGGTCAAAATTGAAGCTTCTGAGTAAGCAAAACTCTGTAAAAATGACAATTTTGGTAACTGTGAGAGTTTAAAAAGTGGTTATTCAACATGAGGCCCGAGTCAAATGACATTTTGAATCATTTTTGGTAGAGTCCAAAAAAATCAATTTTATGAAGAAAAACGATGACCCCGGACCAGTCGAACATTCAAAAAAATTGTCAATATTGACGAAATTTTGTGATAAATAAATATATAATATTTATATAAGAAATTATAAATTATAAAAAAATAAATAAAGATGTGAATTATTACTTTTTCAACTAAAATAAGTGTGTTTAAAGTGATTTCTGTGCCTGAAATTGGTCAAAATTAAAGCTTTTGGGTAAGCAAAACTCTGTAAAAATGACAATTTTGGTCACTGTGAGGGTTTAAAAAGTGGTTATTCAACATGAGGCCCGATCCAAATGACATTTGGAATCATTTTTGGTAGAGTCCAAAAAATCAATTTTATGATGAAAAACGATGACCCCGGACCAGTCGAACGTACAAAAAATTGTCAATATTGATGAAATTTTAACATTTAATCTTTTGACTTTAAATTACTGTTGGATGTGAATTATTACTTTTTCAACTAAAATAAGTGTGTTTAAAGTGATTTCTGTGCCTGAAATTGGTCAAAATGTAAGCTTCTGAGTAAGCAAAACTCTGTAAAAATGATAATTTTGTTAACTGTGAGGGTTTAAAAAGTGGTTATTCAACATGAGGCCCGATCCAAATGACATTTGGAATAATTTTTGGTAGAGTCCAAAAAATCAATTTTATGATGAAAAACGATGACCCCGGACCAGTCGAACATTCAAAAAAATTGTCAATATTGACGAAATTTTGTGATAAATAAATATATAATATTTATATAAGAAATTATAAATTATAAAAAAATAAATAAAGATGGGAATTATTACTTTTTCAACTAAAATAAGTGTGTTTAAAGTGATTTCTGTGCCTGAAATTGGTCAAAATTGAAGCTTTTGAGTAAGCAAAACTCTGTAAAAATGACAATTTTGGTCACTGTGAGGGTTTAAAAAGTGGTTATTCAACATGAGGCCCGATCCAAATGACATTTTGAATCATTTTTGGTAGAGTCCAAAAAATCAATTTTATGATGAAAAACGATGACCCCGGACCAGTCGAACGTACAAAAAATTGTCAATATTGATGACATTTTAACATTTAATCTTTTGACTTTAAATTACTGTTGGATGTGAATTATTACTTTTTCAACTAAAATAAGTGTGTTTAAAGTGATTTCTGTGCCTGAAATTGGTCACAATTGAAGCTTCTGAGTAAGCAAAACTCAGTAAAAATGACAATTTTGTTAACTGTGAGGGTTTAAAAAGTGGTTATTCAACATGAGGCCCGATCCAAATGACATTTGGAATCATTTTTGGTAGAGTCCAAAAAATCAATTTTATGATGAAAAACGATGACCCCGGACCAGTCGAACGTACAAAAAATTGTCAATATTGATGACATTTTAACATTTAATCTTTTGACTTTAAATGACTGTTGGATGTGAATTATTACTTTTTCAACTAAAATATGGGTGTTTAAAGTCATTTCTGTGCCTGAAATTGGTCAAAATTAAAGCTTCTGAGTAAGCAAAACTCTGTAAAAATGACAATTTTGGTCACTGTGAGGGTTTAAAAAGTGGTTATTCAACATGAGGCCCGATCCAAATGACATTTTGAATCATTTTTGGTAGAGTCCAAAAAATTCAATTTTATGATGAAAAACGATGACCCCGGACCAGTCGAACGTACAAAAAATTGTCAATATTGATGAAATTTTTACATTTAATCTTTTGACTTTAAATTACTGTTGGATGTGAATTATTACTTTTTCAACTAAAATAAGTGTGTTTAAAATCATTTCTGTGCCTGAAATTGGTCAAAATTGAAGCTTCTGAGTAAGCAAAAACTCTGTAAAAATGGCCATTTTGGTCACTGTGAGGGTTTAAAAAGTGGTTATTCAACATGAGGCCCGATCCAAATGATATTTTGAATCATTTTTGGTTGAGTCCAAAAAAAATAAAATTTTATGATGAAAAACGATGACCCCGGACCAGTCGAACGTTAAAAAAATTGTCAATATTGATGACATTTTGTGATAAATAAATATATATTATTTATATAAAAATTATAAATTATAAAAAAATAAAGATGTCAATTTTACTTTTTCAACTAAAAAAAGTGGAATTTAAAAAAAAAAAATAATATATATTTTTTTTTAAATATATATATTTACATTTTTTTAAACAAAATAAAAGAAATAAAAAAATAAAAATAAAAAAATATATATATTGATGACATTTTAACATTTAATCTTTTGACTTTAAATTACTGTTGGATGTGAATTATTAATTTTTCAACGAAAATAAGTGTGTTTAAAGTGATTTCTGTGCCTGAAATTGGTCAAAATTGAAGCTTCTGAGTAAGAAAAACTCTGTAAAAATGAAAATTTTGTTAACTGTGAGGGTTTAAAAAGTGGTTATTCAACATGAGGCCCGATCCAAATGACATTTGGAAGAATTTTTGGTAGAGTCCAAAAAATCAAATTTATGATGAAAAACGATGACCCCCGGACCAGTCGAACATTCAAAAAAATTGTCAATATTGATGACATTTTGTGATAAATAAATATATAATATTTATGTAAGAAATTATGAATTATAAAAAAATAAATAAAGATGTGAATTATTACTTTTTCAACTAAAATGAGTGTGTTTAAAGTGATTTCTGTGCCTGAAATTCGTCAAAATTGAAGCTTTTGAGTAAGAAAAACTCTGTAAAAATGGCAATGTTGGTCACTGTGAGGGTTTAAAAAGTGGTTATTCAACATGAGGCCCGATCCAAATGACATTTTGAATTATTTTTGGTAAAGTCCCAAAAATCAATTTTATGATGAAAAACGATGACCCCGGACCAGTCGAACGTTCAAAAAAATGGTCAATATTGATGAAATTTTAACATTTAATCTTTTGACTTTAAATGACTGTTGGGTGTGAATTATTACTTTTTCAACGAAAATAAGTGTGTTTAAAGTGATTTCTGTGCCTGAAATTGGTCACAATTGAAGCTTCTGAGTATGCAAAACTCAGTAAAAATGACAATTTTGTTAACTGTGAGGGTTTAAAAAGTGGTTATTCAACATGAGGCCCGATCCAAATGACATTTGGAATCATTTTTGGTAGAGTCCAAAAAATCAATTTTATGATGAAAAACGATGACCCCGGACCAGTCGAACGTACAAAAAATTGTCAATATTGATGACATTTTAACATTTAATCTTTTGACTTTAAATGACTGTTGGATGTGAATTATTACTTTTTCAACTAAAATATGGGTGTTTAAAGTCATTTCTGTGCCTGAAATTGGTCAAAATTAAAGCTTCTGAGTAAGCAAAACTCTGTAAAAATGACAATTTTGGTCACTGTGAGGGTTTAAAAAGTGGTTATTCAACATGAGGCCCGATCCAAATGACATTTTGAATTATTTTTGGTAGAGTCCAAAAAATCAATTTTATGATGAAAAACGATGACCGGACCAGTCGAACGTTCAAAAAAATGGTCAATATTGATGAAATTTTAACATTAATCTTTTGACTTTAAATGACTGTTGGATGTGAATTATTACTTTTTCAACTAAAATAAGTGTGTTTAAAGTGATTTCTGTGCCTGAAATTGGTCAAAATTGAAGCTTCTGAGTAAGCAAAACTCTGTAAAAATGACAATTTTGTTAACTGTGAGGGTTTAAAAAGTGGTTAGTCAACATGAGGCCCGATCCAAATGACATTTGGAATAATTTTTGGTAGAGTCCAAAAAATCAATTTTATGATGAAAAACAATGACCCCGGACCAGTCGTACGTACAAAAAATAGTCAATATTGATGAAATTTTCAAATGTAATCTTTTGACTCTAAATGACTGTTGGATGTGAATTATTACTTGTTCAACTAACATAAGTGTGTTTAAAGTGATTTCTGTGGCTGAAATTGGTCAAAATTGAAGCTTCTGAGTAAGCAAAACTCTGTAAAAATGACAATTTTGGTAACTGTGAGAGTTTAAAAAGTGGTTATTCAACATGAGGCCCGATCCAAATGACATTTTGAATCATTTTTGGTAGAGTCCCAAAAAATCAATTTTATGATGAAAAACGATGACCCCGGACCAGTCGAACATTCAAAAAAATTGTCAATATGTGGTAAATAAATAATTAATTACCGGTACTATTTTTCATATAATCAATAAAACAGGTAGCTCAATAAATAAGAGTCAGGATTCGAGGTATCTTGAGTCTTCAGGCTTTAATCAGGCATAAGGGAAAAGGACAGAACAGCCTGGAAGCACGGGACGGCAGCTGCACGGGGCAGGATCTGGGAACGGACAAGGGTAACTTTTTGTAACAGTTCACAGTATATATATCAAAACAATTGCATTACATTCAATACAGTAGGCGTAGTAGTAGGCGTGACTCGTAGCAGTCGCGAAAGATAAGGGCAAAATGATGTAACAAGAAGGCGTGTATAGGGCGTATACATAGACATGTGATGTAAACGTAACAGAATATGTCATAAACGGGGCGGAAACATGGAGGGGGCTACCTGAGCAGCTGGGACCTCTAACCTAGTGGTGCGCGCAAACGGGCAATGACGTGTTACCAGGGAGAACTGGGGGCTATGACTACTGCGCTAGAAGAGGAGACTAAAGTCTGGAGTGTCAGAGCGACATGTACCCAAGGCATATCTAGTATCTGGTGTTTGGAGTACATGTTGATAGAATCCAAAAGTTATCAGGGCAAAGGCTACTAGACATTAAGACTGGTGCGTGCATAATTCTACATGTATTGCGTGTGCGAGGAATATTCTATGAATATTAATACAGTATTTCTCTTACATGGAGACAGAAAGGCTAGACCATGACGGAAACTATTGATGCGATTCAGTAGCTTAGGAATGCAGAGAAGGAGGGCTGGACTGATAACTAGAAACATAACATATTCTTGGCAGACTGGGAGGCAGAGCCAGGCCGGACCGAGCACTGCGAGGCATGAAGTAAGTGAAGGGTCAGGGATGCAGGTGGGGGCTGTATCGCTCCTCGGAGAGGGTTCAGGAGACAGGAGCTGAATCTGAGTCCGGGCCCTTTTGAGGCCTAGAAACGGGGACAATTCAATGAATTAACGTGCACACTGTAAAATGTGGCGACATAGGTTTACATAGGCCTAATATTCGTTGTTTTCACGAAGAATGGAAACTGGCATACTAGAGATGGACACAACTGTAATTGCGTCTTTAATCGATCAGAGGGGAATACATGCATATCGATCATGCACATATAGCATAAGATGGGGAACACGTAGGCACATACAACATGGCAAAATTTACTTTTCCACAAATATTGACGAAATTTTGTGATAAATAAATATATAATATTTATATAAGAAATTATAAATTATAAAAAAATAAATAAAGATGTGAATTATTACTTTTTCAACTAAAATAAGTGTGTTTAAAGTGATTTCTGTGCCTGAAATTGGTCAAAATTGAAGCTTTTGAGTAAGCAAAACTCTGTAAAAATGACAATTTTGGTCACTGTGAGGGTTTAAAAAGTGGTTATTCAACACGAGGCCCGATCCAAATGACATTTTGAATCACTTTTGGTAGAGTCCAAAAAATCAATTTTATGATGAAAAACGATGACCCCGGACCAGTCGAACGTACAAAAAATTGTCAATATTGATGAAATTTTAACATTTAATCTTTTGACTTTAAATTACTGTTGGATGTGAATTATTACTTTTTCAACTAAAATAAGTGTGTTTAAAGTGATTTCTGTGCCTGAAATTGGTCACAATTGAAGCTTCTGAGTAAGCAAAACTCAGTAAAAATGACAATTTTGTTAACTGTGAGGGTTTAAAAAGTGGTTATTCAACATGAGGCCCGATCCAAATGACATTTGGAATCATTTTTGGTAGAGTCCAAAAAATCAATTTTATGATGAAAAACGATGACCCCGGACCAGTCGAACGTACAAAAAATTGTCAATATTGATGAAATTTTAACATTTAATCTTTTGACTT
Organism: Lissotriton helveticus; assembly: GCF_964261635.1. Classification (NCBI taxonomy): domain Eukaryota; kingdom Metazoa; phylum Chordata; class Amphibia; order Caudata; family Salamandridae; genus Lissotriton; species Lissotriton helveticus. Next base: position 403,898,237 of record NC_136071.1, read on the forward strand.
TAAATTACTGTTGGGTGTGAATATTACTTTTTCAACTAAAATAAGTGTGTTTAAAGTGATTTCTGTGCCTGAAATTGGTCAAAATTGAAGCTTCTGAGTAAGCAAAACTCTGTAAAAATGACAATTTTGGTAACAGTGAGGGTTTAAAAAGTGGTTATTCAACATGAGGCCCGATCCAAATGACATTTGGAATCATTTTTGGAGAGTCCAAAAAATCAATTTTATGATGAAAAACGATGACCCCGGACCAGTCGAACGTACAAAAAATTGTCAATATTGATGAAATTTTAACATTTAATCTTTTGACTTTAAATTACTGTTGGATGTGAATTATTACTTTTTCAACTAAAATAAGTGTGTTTAAAGTCATTTCTGTGCCTGAAATTGGTCAAAATTGAAGCTTCTGAGTAAGCAAAAACTCTGTAAAAATGGCTATTTTGGTCACTGTGAGGGTTTAAAAAGTGGTTATTCAACATGAGGCCCGATCCAAATGATATTTTGAATCATTTTTGGTTGAGTCCAAAAAAAAAAAAATTTTATGATGAAAAACGATGACCCCGGACCAGTCGAACGTTAAAAAAATTGTCAATATTGATGACATTTTGTGATAAATAAATATATATTATTTATATAAAAATTATAAATTATAAAAAAATAAAGATGTCAATTTTACTTTTTCAACTAAAAAAAGTGGAATTTAAAAAAAAAATAATAATATATATATTTTTTTAAATATATATATTTACATTTTTTTAAACAAAATAAAAGAAATAAAAAAATAAAAATAAAAAAAATATACATATTGATGACATTTTAACATTTAATCTTTTGACTTTAAATAACTGTTGGATGTGAATTATTACTTTTTCAACGAAAATAAGTGTGTTTAAAGTGATTTCTGTGCCTGAAATTGGTCAAAATTGAAGCTTCTGAGTAAGCAAAACTCTGTAAAAAAGAAAATTTTGTTAACTGTGAGGGTTTAAAAAGTGGTTATTCAACATGAGGCCCGATCCAAATGACATTTGGAATAATTTTTGGTAGAGTCCAAAAAATCAATTTTATGATGAAAAACGATGACCCCCGGACCAGTCGAACATTCCAAAAAATTGTAAATATTGATGAGATTTTGTGATAAATAAATATATAATATTTATGTAAGAAATTATAAATTATAAAAAAAAAAATAAAGATGTGAATTATTACTTTTTCAACTAAAATGAGTGTGTTTAAAGTGATTTCTGTGCCTGAAATTCGTCAAAATTGAAGCTTTTGAGTAAGAAAAACTCTGTAAAAATGGCTATTTTGGTCACTGTGAGGGTTTAAAAAGTGGTTATTCAACATGAGGCCCGATCCAAATGACATTTTGAATTATTTTTGGTAGAGTCCAAAAAATCAATTTTATGATGAAAAACGATGACCCCGGACCAGTCGAACGTACAAAAAATTGTCAATATTGATGAAATTTTAACATTTAATCTTTTGACTTTAAATGACTGTTGGATGTGAATTATTACTTTTTCAACTAAAATATGGGTGTTTAAAGTCATTTCTGTGCCTGAAATTGGTCAAAATTAAAGCTTCTGAGTAAGCAAAACTCTGTAAAAATGACAATTTTGGTCACTGTGAGGGTTTAAAAAGTGGTTATTCAACATGAGGCCCGATCCAAATGACATTTTGAATCATTTTTGGTAGAGTCCAAAAAATCAATTTTATGATGAAAAACGATGACCCCGGACCAGTCGAACGTACAAAAAATTGTCAATATTGATGAAATTTTTACATTTAATCTTTTGACTTTAAATTACTGTTGGATGTGAAATATTACTTTTTCAACTAAAATATGGGTGTTTAAAGTCATTTCTGTGCCTGAAATTCGTCAAAATTGAAGCTTTTGAGTAAGAAAAACTCTGTAAAAATGGCTATTTTGGTCACTGTGAGGGTTTAAAAAGTGGTTATTCAACATGAGGCCCGATCCAAATGACATTTTGAATTATTTTTGGTAGAGTCCAAAAATTCAATTTTATGATGAAAAACGATGACCCCGGACCAGTCGAACGTACAAAAAATTGTCAATATTGATGAAATTTTAACATTTAATCTTTTGACTTTAAATGACTGTTGGATGTGAATTATTACTTTTTCAACTAAAATATGGGTGTTTAAAGTCATTTCTGTGCCTGAAATTGGTCAAAATTAAAGCTTCTGAGTAAGCAAAACTCTGTAAAAATGACAATTTTGGTCACTGTGAGGGTTTAAAAAGTGGTTATTCAACATGAGGCCCGATCCAAATGACATTTTGAATCATTTTTGGTAGAGTCCAAAAAATCAATTTTATGATGAAAAACGATGACCCCGGACCAGTCGAACGTACAAAAAATTGTCAATATTGATGACATTTTTACATTTAATCTTTTGACTTTAAATTACTGTTGGATGTGAAATATTACTTTTTCCAACTAAAATAAGTGTGTTTAAAGTCATTTCTGTGCCTGAAATTGGTCAAAATTGAAGCTTCTGAGTAAGCAAAAACTCTGCAAAAATGGCTATTTTGGTCACTGTGAGGGTTTAAAAAGTGGTTATTCAACATGAGGCCCGATCCAAATGATATTTTGAATCATTTTTGGTTGAGTCCAAAAAAAAAAAAAATTTTATGATGAAAAACGATGACCCCGGACCAGTCGAACGTTAAAAAAATTGTGAATATTGATTACATTTTGTGATAAATAAATATATATTATTTATATAAAAATTATAAATTATAAAAAAATAAAGATGTCAATTTTACTTTTTCAACTAAAAAAAGTGGAATTAAAAAAAAATATATATATATATTTTTTTTTTAAATATATATATTTACATTTTTTTTAACAAAATAAAATAAATAAAAAAAAATATATATATATATATATATTGATGACATTTTAACATTTAATCTTTTGACTTTAAATTACTGTTGGATGTGAATTATTAATTTTTCAACGAAAATAAGTGTGTTTAAAGTGATTTCTGTGCCTGAAATTGGTCAAAATTGTAGCTTCTGAGTAAGCAAAACTCTGTAAAAATGAAAATTTTGTTAACTGTGAGGGTTTAAAAAGTGGTTATGCAACATGAGGCCCGATCCAAATGACATTTGGAATAATTTTTGGTAGAGTCCAAAAAATCAATTTTATGATGAAAAACGATGACCCCCGGACCAGTCGAACATTCAAAAAAATTGTCAATATTGATGAAATTTTGTGATAAATAAATATATAATATTGATATAAGAAATTATAAATTATAAAAAAATAAATAAAGATGTGAATTATTACTTTTTCAACTAAAATGAGTGTGTTTAAAGTGATTTCTGTGCCTGAAATTCGTCAAAATTGAAGCTTTTGAGTAAGAAAAACTCTGTAAAAATGGCAATGTTGGTCACTGTGAGGGTTTAAAAAGTGGTTATTCAACATGAGGCCCGATCCAAATGACATTTTGAATTATTTTTGGTAAAGTCCCAAAAATCAATTTTATGATGAAAAACGATGACCCCGGACCAGTCGAACGTTCAAAAAAATGGTCAATATTGATGAAATTTTAACATTTAATCTTTTGAATTTAAATGACTGTTGGATGTGAATTATTACTTTTTCAACTAAAATAAGTGTGTTTAAAGTGATTTCTGTGCCTGAAATTGGTCAAAATTGAAGCTTCTGAGTAAGCAAAACTCTGTAAAAATGACAATTTTGTTAACTGTGAGGGTTTAAAAAGTGGTTAGTCAACATGAGGCCCGATCCAAATGACATTTGGAATAATTTTTGGTAGAGTCCAAAAAATCAATTATATGATGAAAAACAATGACCCCGGACCAGTCGTACGTACAAAAAATAGTCAATATTGATGAAATTTTCAAATTTAATTTTTTGACTCTAAATGACTGTTGGATGTGAATTATTACTTGTTCAACTAACATAAGTGTGTTTAAAGTGATTTCTGTGCCTGAAATTGGTCACAATTGAAGCTTCTGAGTAAGCAAAACTCAGTAAAAAAGACAATTTTGTTAACTGTGAGGGTTTAAAAAGTGGTTATTCAACATGAGGCCCGATCCAAATGACACTTTGAATCATTTTTGGTAGAGTCCAAAAAATCTATTTTATGTTGAAAAACTATGACCCCGGACCAGTCGAACGTTCAAAAAAATGGTCAATATTAATGAAATTTTAACATTTAATCTTTTGACTTTAAATGACTGTTGGATGTGAATTATTACTTTTTCAACTAAAATAAGTGTGTTTAAAGTGATTTCTGTGCCTGAAATTGGTCAAAATTGAAGCTTCTGAGTAAGCAAATCTCTGTAAAAATGACAATTTTGGTAACAGTGAGGGTTTAAAAAGTGGTTAATGCAAAAACAACAGGTGATGGACAGAATGCAGAACAATGTCATACATTCACCCCAGTACAGAGATCTGGGCCTAAATCCATCGTTTTTTTGCTCACCATGCCATTCCAGTTTGAACCCAGCCATATGCAATTCAGTCTTGACCCTGTGCCCCATGGGAACAGTCCAGCCCGAACTGCCAAGCCAGGTCCTCCCTGGACTGGAAACAAGCATCCAAGGACCGGTTTCGGGCTTTCAGCCCTCTTCAGCCTGGATAGCTTGATTCCAGTGGCATGGAGAGCACGGGACTCACGTCTGAGCATACCCGTCCCACTCGGGGTGACAAATGCAAAAACAACAGGTGATGGACAGAATGCAGAACAATGTCATACATTCACCCCAGTACAGAGATCTGGGCCTAAATCCATCGTTTTTTTGCTCACCATGCTATTCCAGTTTGAACCCAGCCATATGCAATTCAGTCTTGACCCTGTGCCCCATGGGAACAGTCCAGCCCGAACTGCCAAGCCAGGTCCTCCCTGGACTGGAAACAAGCATCCAAGGACCGGTTTCGGGCTTTCAGCCCTCTTCAGCCTGGATAGCTTGATTCCAGTGGCATGGAGAGCACGGGACTCACGTCTGAGCATACCCGTCCCACTCGGGGTGACAAATAAAAAAACAACAGGTGATGGACAGAATGCAGAACAATGTCATACATTCACCCCAGTACAGAGATCTGGGCCTAAATCCATCGTTTTTTTGCTCACCATGCCATTCCAGTTTGAACCCAGCCATATGCAATTCAGTCTTGACCCTGTGCCCCGGGCTGAAGAGAGGTGTTACCTCGAAACCGGTCCGGTCCTCGGATGCTTGATTCCGGTCTGGGAAAGATATGGCTGTTGTAGTTCGGACTGGACTGTTCCCATGGGGCAACAGGGTCAGAGCTGATTTGCATAAAGCCATTATCTGACCCAGGGTGGTGTGGAGTGCAAAAAAACGATGGATTTGGGCCCAGATCTTTTGACTGGGGGAGTGTGTGACATTGATCCACATTCAGTCCATCACTTGTTGTTTTTTGCAATTGCCGCCCTAAGTGCGCTGGGGATGCCCAGACGTGGGTCCCAGGCACTCCACACCACTTGGAGTCAAGCTAGCCGGGCTGAAGAGAGGTGTTACCTCGAAACCGGTCCGGTCCTCGGATGCTTGATTCCGGTCTGGGAAAGATATGGCTGTTGTAGTTCGGACTGGACTGTTCCCATGGGGCAACAGGGTCAGAGCTGATTTGCATAAAGCCATTATCTGACCCAGGGTGGTGTCGAGTGCAAAAAAACGATGGATTTGGGCCCAGATCTTTTGACTGGGGGAGTGTGTGACACTGATCCACATTCAGTCCATCACTTGTTGTTTTTTAAAAAGTGGTTATTCAACATGAGGCCCGATCCAAATGACATTTGGAATCATTTTTGGTAGAGTCCAAAAAATCAATTTTATGATGAAAAACGATGACCCCGGACCAGTCGAACGTACAAAAAATTGTCAATATTGATGAAAGTTTAACATTTAATCTTTTGACTTTAAATTACTGTTGGATGTGAAATATTACTTTTTCAACTAAAATATGTGTGTTTAAAGTTATTTCTGTGCCTGAAATTGGTCAAAATTGAAGCTTCTGAGTAAGCAAAATTCTGTAAAAATGGCAATTTTGTCACTGTGAGGGTTTAAAAAGTGGTTATTCAACATGTGGCCCGATCCAAATGACATTTTGAATTATTTTTGGTAGAGCCCCAAAAATCAATTTTATGATGAAAAACGATGACCCCGGACCAGTCGAAGGTACAAAAAATTGTCAATATTGATGACATTTTAACATTTAATCTTTTGACCTTAAATTACTGTTGGATGTGAATTATTACTTTTTTAACTAAAATAAGTGTGTTTAAAGTGATTTCTGTGCCTGAAATTGGTCAAAATGTAAGCTTCTGAGTAAGCAAAACTCTGTAAAAATGACAATTTTGTTAACTGTGAGGGTTTAAAAAGTGGTTGTTCAACATGAGGCCCGATCCAAATGACATTTGGAATAATTTTTGGTAGAGTCCAAAAAATCAATTTTATGATGAAAAACGATGACCCCGGACCAGTCGAACATTCAAAAAAATTGTCAATATTGACGAAATTTTGTGATAAATAAATATATAATATTTATATAAGAAATTATAAATTATAAAAAAATAAATAAAGATGTGAATTATTACTTTTTCAACTAAAATAAGTGTGTTTAAAGTGATTTCTGTGCCTGAAATTGGTCAAAATTGAAGCTTTTGAGTAAGCAAAACTCTGTAAAAATGACAATTTTGGTCACTGTGAGGGTTTAAAAAGTGGTTATTCAACATGAGGCCCGATCCAAATGACATTTTGAATCATTTTTGGTAGAGTCCAAAAAATCAATTTTATGATGAAAAATGATGACCCCGGACCAGTCGAACGTACAAAAAATTGTCAATATTGATGAAATTTTAACATTTAATCTTTTGACTTTAAATGACTGTTGGATGTGAATTATTACTTTTTCAACTAAAATATGTGTGTTTAAAGTCATTTCTGTGCCTGAAATTGGTCAAAATTAAAGCTTCTGAGTAAGCAAAACTCTGTAAAAATGGCAATTTTGGTCACTGTGAGTGTTTAAAAAGTGGTTATTCAACATGAGGCCCGATCCAAATGATATTTTGAATCATTTTTGGTTGAGTCCAAAAAAAATAAAATTTTATGATGAAAAACGATGACCCCGGACCATTCGAACGTTAAAAAAACTTGTCAATATTGATGACATTTTGTGATAAATAAATATATATTATTTATATAAAAATTATAAATTATAAAAAAATAAAGATGTCACTTTTACTTTTTCAACTAAAAAAAGTGGAATTTAAAAAAAAAAATAATATATATATTTTTTTAAATATATATATTTACATTTTTTAAACAAAATAAAAGAAATAAAAAAATAAAAATAAAAAAAATATATATATTGATGACATTTTAACATTTAATCTTTTGACTTTAAATTACTGTTGGATGTGAATTATTACTTTTTCAACGAAAATAAGTGTGTTTAAAGTGATTTCTGTGCCTGAAATTGGTCAAAATTGAAGCTTCTGAGTAAGCAAAACTCTGTAAAAATGAAAATTTTGTTAACTGTGAGGGTTTAAAAAGTGGTTATTCAACATGAGGCCCGATCCAAATGACATTTGGAATAATTTTTGGTAGAGTCCAAAAAATCAATTTTATGATGAAAAACGATGACCCCCGGACCAGTCGAACATTCAAAAAAATTGTCAATATTGATGAGATTTTGTGATAAATAAATATATAATATTTATGTAAGAAATTATAAATTATAAAAAAAAAAAAGATGTGAATTATTACTTTTTCAACTAAAATGAGTGTGTTTAAAGTGATTTCTGTGCCTGAAATTCGTCAAAATTGAAGCTTTTGAGTAAGAAAAACTCTGTAAAAATGGCTGGTCAATATTGTTGGTCAATTGCTGGTCAAAAAAATTGGTCAATATTGATGAAATGTTAACATTTAATCTTTTGTCTTTAAATGACTGTTGGATGTGAATTATTACTTTTTCAACTAACATAAGTGTGTTTAAAGTGATTTCTGTGCCTAAAATTGGTCAAAATTGAAGCTTCTGAGTAAGCAAAACTCTGTAAAAATGACTTTGGTAACTGTGAGAGTTTAAAAAGTGGTTATTCAACATGAGGCCCGATCCAAATGACATTTTGAATCATTTTTGGTAGAGTCCCAAAAATCAATTTTATGATGAAAAACGATGACCCCGGACCAGTCGAACGTTAAAAAAAAAAATGGTCAATATTGATGAAATGTTAACATTTAATCTTTTGACTTTAAATGACTGTTGGATATGAATTATTACTTTTTCAACTAAAATAAGTGTGTTTAAAGTGATTTCTGTGCCTGAAATTGGTCAAAATTGAAGCTTCTGAGTAAGCAAAACTCTGTAAAAATGACAATTTTGGTAACAGTGAGGGTTTAAAAAGTGGTTATTCAACATGAGGCCCGATCCAAATGACACTTTGAATCATTTTTGGTAGAGTCCCAAAAATCAATTTTATGTTGAAAAACTATGACCCCGGACCAGTCGAACGTACATAAAATTGTCAATATTGATGAAATTTTAACATTTAATCTTTTGAATTTATATTACTGTTGGATGTGAATTATTACTTTTTCAACAAAAATATGTGTGTTTAAAGTCATTTCTGTGCCTGAAATTGGTCAAAATTGAAGCTTCTGAGTAAGCAAAACTCTGTAAAAATGGCAATTTTGGTCACTGTGAGGGTTTAAAAAGTGGTTATTCAACATGAGGCCCGATCCAAATGACATTTTGAATTATTTTTGGTAGAATCCCAAAAATCAATTTTATGATGAAAAACGATGACCCCGGACCAGTCGAACGTTCAAAAAAATTGTCAATATTGATGAAATTTTTACATTTAATCTTTTGTCTTTAAATTACTGTTGGATGTGAATTATTACTTTTTCAACTAAAATACGTTTGTTTAAAGTGATTTCTGTGCCTCAAATTGGTCAAAATTGTAGCTTTTGAGTAAGCAAAAACTCAGCAAAAATGGCTATTTGGTCAGTGAGGGTTTAAAAAGTGGTTATTCAACATGAGGCCTGATCCAAATGACATTTTGAATCATTTTTGGTAGATTTTGTGATAAATAAATATATAATATTTATATAAGAAATTATAAATTATAAAAAAATAAATAAAGATGTGAATTATTACTTTTTCAACTAAATAAGTGTGTTTAAAGTGATTTCTGTGCCTGAAATTGGTCAAAATTGAAGCTTTTGAATAAGCGAAAACTCTGTAAAAATGGCAATTTTGGTCACTGTGAGGGTTTAAAAAGTGGTTATTCAACATGAGGCCCGATCCAAATGGCATTTTGAATTATTTTTGGTAGAGTCGAAAAAATCAATTTTATGATGAAAAACGATGACCCCGGACCAGTCGAACGTTCAAAAAAATATGTCAATATTGATGAAATTTTAACATTTAATCTTTTGACTTTAAATGACTGTTGGATGTGAATTATTACTTTTTCAACTAAAATAAGTGTGTTTAAAGTGATTTCTGTGCCTGAAATTGGTCAAAATTGAAGCTTCTGAGTAAGCAAAACTCTGTAAAAATGACAATTTTGGTAACAGTGAGGGTTTAAAAAGTGGTTATTCAACATGAGGCCTGATTCAAATGACACTTTGAATTATTTTTGGTAGAGTCCCAAAAATCAATTTTATGATGAAAAACGATGACCCCGGATCAGTCGAACGTTCAAAAAATTGTCAATATTGATGAAATTTTAACATTTAATCTTTTGACTTTAAATGACTGTTGGATGTGAATTATTACTTGTTCAACTAACATAAGTGTGTTTAAAGTGATTTCTGTGCCTGAAATTGGTCAAAATTGAAGCTTCTGAGTAAACAAAACTCTGTAAAAATGACAATTTTGGTAACTGTGAGAGTTTAAAAAGTGGTTATTCAACATGAGGCCCAATCCAAATGACATTTTGAATCGATCTTGGTAGAGTCCAAAAAATCAATTTTATGATTAAAAACAATGACCCCGGACCAGTCGAACGTACAAAAAATTGTCAATATTGATGAAATTTTAACATTTAATCTTTTGACTTTAAATTACTGTTGGATGTGAATTATTACTTTTTCAACTAAAATAAGTGTGTTTAAAGTGATTTCTGTGCCTGAAATTGGTCACAATTGAAGCTTCTGAGTAAGCAAAACTCAGTAAAAATGACAATTTTGTTAACTGTGAGGGTTTAAAAAGTGGTTATTCAACATGAGGCCCGATCCAAATGACATTTGGAATCATTTTTGGTAGAGTCCAAAAAATCAATTTTATGATGAAAAACGATGACCACGGACCAGTCGAATGTACAAAAAATTGTCAATATTGATAAAATTTTAACATTTAATCTTTTGACTTTAAATGACTGTTGGATGTGAATTATTACTTTTTCAACTAAAATAAGTGTGTTTAAAGTGATTTCTGTGCCTGAAATTGGTCAAAATTGAAGCTTCTGAGTAAGCAAAACTCTGTAAAAATGACAATTTTGGTAACAGTGAGGGTTTAAAAAGTGGTTATTCAACATGAGGCCCGATCCAAATGACACTTTGAATCATTTTTGGTAGAGTCCAAAAAATCAATTTTATGTTGAAAAACTATGACCCCGGACCAGTCGAACGTACATAAAATTGTCAATATTGATGAAATTTTAACATTTAATCTTTTGAATTTATATTACTGTTGGATGTGAATTATTAGTTTTTCAACTAAAATATGTGTGTTTAAAGTCATTTCTGTGCCTGAAATTGGTCAAAATTGAAGCTTCTGAGTAAGCAAAACTCTGTAAAAATGGCAATTTTGGTCAATGTGAGGGTTTAAAAAGTGGTTATTCAACATGAGGCCAGATCCAAATGACATTTTGAATTATTTTTGGTAGAATCCCAAAAATCAATTTTATGATGAAAAACGATGACCCCGGACCAGTCGAACGTTCAAAAAAATGGTCAATATTGATGAAATTTTAACATTTAATCTTTTGTCTTTAAATTACTGTTGGATGTGAATTATTACTTTTTCAACTAAGATAAGTTTGTTTAAAGTGATTTCTGTGCCTCAAATTGGTCAAAATTGTAGCTTTTGAGTAAGCAAAAACTCTGTAAAAATGGCTATTTTGGTCACTGTGAGGGTTTAAAAAGTGGTTATTCAACATGAGGCCCGATCCAAATGACACTTTGAATCATTTTTGGTAGAGTCCAAAAAATCAATTTTATGTTGAAAAACTATGACCCCGGACCAGTCGAACGTACATAAAATTGTCAATATTGATGAAATTTTAACATTTAATCTTTTGAATTTATATTACTGTTGGATGTGAATTATTACTTTTTCAACAAAAATATGTGTGTTTAAAGTCATTTCTGTGCCTGAAATTGGTCAAAATTGAAGCTTCTGAGTAAGCAAAACTCTGTAAAAATGGCAATTTTGGTCACTGTGAGGGTTTAAAAAGTGGTTATTCAACATGAGGCCCGATCCAAATGACATTTTGAATTATTTTTGGTAGAATCCCAAAAATCAATTTTATGATGAAAAACGATGACCCCGGACCAGTCGAACGTTCAAAAAAATTGTCAATATTGATGAAATTTTTACATTTAATCTTTTGTCTTTAAATTACTGTTGGATGTGAATTATTACTTTTTCAACTAAAATACGTTTGTTTAAAGTGATTTCTGTGCCTCAAATTGGTCAAAATTGTAGCTTTTGAGTAAGCAAAAACTCTGCAAAAATGGCTATTTGGTCACTGTGAGGGTTTAAAAAGTGGTTATTCAACATGAGGCCTGATCCAAATGACATTTTGAATCATTTTTGGTAGATTTTGTGATAAATAAATATATAATATTTATATAAGAAATTATAAATTATAAAAAAATAAATAAAGATGTGAATTATTACTTTTTCAACTAAATAAGTGTGTTTAAAGTGATTTCTGTGCCTGAAATTGGTCAAAATTGAAGCTTTTGAGTAAGCGAAAACTCTGTAAAAATGGCAATTTTGGTCACTGTGAGGGTTTAAAAAGTGGTTATTCAACATGAGGCCCGATCCAAATGGCATTTTGAATTATTTTTGGTAGAGTCGAAAAAATCAATTTTATGATGAAAAACGATGACCCCGGACCAGTCGAACGTTCAAAAAAATATGTCAATATTGATGAAATTTTAACATTTAATCTTTTGACTTTAAATGACTGTTGGATGTGAATTATTACTTTTTCAACTAAAATAAGTGTGTTTAAAGTGATTTCTGTGCCTGAAATTGGTCAAAATTGAAGCTTCTGAGTAAGCAAAACTCTGTAAAAATGACAATTTTGGTAACAGTGAGGGTTTAAAAAGTGGTTATTCAACATGAGGCCTGATTCAAATGACACTTTGAATTATTTTTGGTAGAGTCCCAAAAATCCATTTTATGATGAAAAACGATGACCCCGGATCAGTCGAACGTTCAAAAAATTGTCAATATTGATGAAATTTTAACATTTATTCTTTTGACTTTAAATGACTGTTGGATGTGAATTATTACTTGTTCAACTAACATAAGTGTGTTTAAAGTGATTTCTGTGCCTGAAATTGGTCAAAATTGAAGCTTCTGAGTAAACAAAACTCTGTAAAAATGACAATTTTGGTAACTGTGAGAGTTTAAAAAGTGGTTATTCAACATGAGGCCCAATCCAAATGACATTTTGAATCGATCTTGGTAGAGTCCAAAAAATCAATTTTATGATTAAAAACAATGACCCCGGACCAGTCGAACGTACAAAAAATTGTCAATATTGATGAAATTTTAACATTTAATCTTTTGACTTTAAATTACTGTTGGATGTGAATTATTACTTTTTCAACTAAAATAAGTGTGTTTAAAGTGATTTCTGTGCCTGAAATTGGTCACAATTGAAGCTTCTGAGTAAGCAAAACTCAGTAAAAATGACAATTTTGTTAACTGTGAGGGTTTAAAAAGTGGTTATTCAACATGAGGCCCGATCCAAATGACATTTGGAATCATTTTTGGTAGAGTCCAAAAAATCAATTTTATGATGAAAAACGATGACCACGGACCAGTCGAATGTACAAAAAATTGTCAATATTGATAAAATTTTAACATTTAATCTTTTGACTTTAAATGACTGTTGGATGTGAATTATTACTTTTTCAACTAAAATAAGTGTGTTTAAAGTGATTTCTGTGCCTGAAATTGGTCAAAATTGAAGCTTCTGAGTAAGCAAAACTCTGTAAAAATGACAATTTTGGTAACAGTGAGGGTTTAAAAAGTGGTTATTCAACATGAGGCCCGATCCAAATGACACTTTGAATCATTTTTGGTAGAGTCCAAAAAATCAATTTTATGTTGAAAAACTATGACCCCGGACCAGTCGAACGTACATAAAATTGTCAATATTGATGAAATTTTAACATTTAATCTTTTGAATTTATATTACTGTTGGATGTGAATTATTAGTTTTTCAACTAAAATATGTGTGTTTAAAGTCATTTCTGTGCCTGAAATTGGTCAAAATTGAAGCTTCTGAGTAAGCAAAACTCTGTAAAAATGGCAATTTTGGTCACTGTGAGGGTTTAAAAAGTGGTTATTCAACATGAGGCCAGATCCAAATGACATTTTGAATTATTTTTGGTAGAATCCCAAAAATCAATTTTATGATGAAAAACGATGACCCCGGACCAGTCGAACGTTCAAAAAAATGGTCAATATTGATGAAATTTTAACATTTAATCTTTTGTCTTTAAATTACTGTTGGATGTGAATTATTACTTTTTCAACTAAAATAAGTTTGTTTAAAGTGATTTCTGTGCCTCAAATTGGTCAAAATTGTAGCTTTTGAGTAAGCAAAAACTCTGTAAAAATGGCTATTTTGGTCACTGTGAGGGTTTAAAAAGTGGTTATTCAACATGAGGCCCGATCCAAATGACATTTTGAATTATTTTTGGTAGAATCCCAAAAATCAATTTTATGATGAAAAACGATGACCCCGGACCAGTCGAACGTTCAAAAAAATTGTCAATATTGATGAAATTTTTACATTTAATCTTTTGTCTTTAAATTACTGTTGGATGTGAATTATTACTTTTTCAACTAAAATAAGTTTGTTTAAAGTGATTTCTGTGCCTCAAATTGGTCAAAATTGAAGCTTCTGAGTAAGCAAAACTCTGTAAAAATGGCAATTTTGGTCACTGTGAGGGTTTAAAAAGTGGTTATTCAACATGAGGCCCGATCCAAATGACATTTTGAATTATTTTTGGTAGAATCCCAAAAATCAATTTTATGATGAAAAACGATGACCCCGGACCAGTCGAACGTTCAAAAAAATTGTCAATATTGATGAAATTTTTACATTTAATCTTTTGTCTTTAAATTACTGTTGGATGTGAATTATTACTTTTTCAACTAAAATACGTTTGTTTAAAGTGATTTCTGTGCCTCAAATTGGTCAAAATTGTAGCTTTTGAGTAAGCAAAAACTCTGCAAAAATGGCTATTTGGTCACTGTGAGGGTTTAAAAAGTGGTTATTCAACATGAGGCCTGATCCAAATGACATTTTGAATCATTTTTGGTAGATTTTGTGATAAATAAATATATAATATTTATATAAGAAATTATAAATTATAAAAAAAAAATAAAGATGTGAATTATTACTTTTTCAACTAAATAAGTGTGTTTAAAGTGATTTCTGTGCCTGAAATTGGTCAAAATTGAAGCTTTTGAGTAAGCGAAAACTCTGTAAAAATGGCAATTTTGGTCACTGTGAGGGTTTAAAAAGTGGTTATTCAACATGAGGCCCGATCCAAATGGCATTTTGAATTATTTTTGGTAGAGTCGAAAAAATCAATTTTATGATGAAAAACGATGACCCCGGACCAGTCGAACGTTCAAAAAAATATGTCAATATTGATGAAATTTTAACATTTAATCTTTTGACTTTAAATGACTGTTGGATGTGAATTATTACTTTTTCAACTAAAATAAGTGTGTTTAAAGTGATTTCTGTGCCTGAAATTGGTCAAAATTGAAGCTTCTGAGTAAGCAAAACTCTGTAAAAATGACAATTTTGGTAACAGTGAGGGTTTAAAAAGTGGTTATTCAACATGAGGCCTGATTCAAATGACACTTTGAATTATTTTTGGTAGAGTCCCAAAAATCAATTTTATGATGAAAAACGATGACCCCGGATCAGTCGAACGTTCAAAAAATTGTCAATATTGATGAAATTTTAACATTTAATCTTTTGACTTTAAATGACTGTTGGATGTGAATTATTACTTGTTCAACTAACATAAGTGTGTTTAAAGTGATTTCTGTGCCTGAAATTGGTCAAAATTGAAGCTTCTGAGTAAACAAAACTCTGTAAAAATGACAATTTTGGTAACTGTGAGAGTTTAAAAAGTGGTTATTCAACATGAGGCCCAATCCAAATGACATTTTGAATCGATCTTGGTAGAGTCCAAAAAATCAATTTTATGATTAAAAACAATGACCCCGGACCAGTCGAACGTACAAAAAATTGTCAATATTGATGAAATTTTAACATTTAATCTTTTGACTTTAAATTACTGTTGGATGTGAATTATTACTTTTTCAACTAAAATAAGTGTGTTTAAAGTGATTTCTGTGCCTGAAATTGGTCACAATTGAAGCTTCTGAGTAAGCAAAACTCAGTAAAAATGACAATTTTGTTAACTGTGAGGGTTTAAAAAGTGGTTATTCAACATGAGGCCCGATCCAAATGACATTTGGAATCATTTTTGGTAGAGTCCAAAAAATCAATTTTATGATGAAAAACGATGACCACGGACCAGTCGAATGTACAAAAAATTGTCAATATTGATAAAATTTTAACATTTAATCTTTTGACTTTAAATGACTGTTGGATGTGAATTATTACTTTTTCAACTAAAATAAGTGTGTTTAAAGTGATTTCTGTGCCTGAAATTGGTCAAAATTGAAGCTTCTGAGTAAGCAAAACTCTGTAAAAATGACAATTTTGGTAACAGTGAGGGTTTAAAAAGTGGTTATTCAACATGAGGCCCGATCCAAATGACACTTTGAATCATTTTTGGTAGAGTCCAAAAAATCAATTTTATGTTGAAAAACTATGACCCCGGACCAGTCGAACGTACATAAAATTGTCAATATTGATGAAATTTTAACATTTAATCTTTTGAATTTATATTACTGTTGGATGTGAATTATTAGTTTTTCAACTAAAATATGTGTGTTTAAAGTCATTTCTGTGCCTGAAATTGGTCAAAATTGAAGCTTCTGAGTAAGCAAAACTCTGTAAAAATGGCAATTTTGGTCACTGTGAGGGTTTAAAAAGTGGTTATTCAACATGAGGCCAGATCCAAATGACATTTTGAATTATTTTTGGTAGAATCCCAAAAATCAATTTTATGATGAAAAACGATGACCCCGGACCAGTCGAACGTTCAAAAAAATGGTCAATATTGATGAAATTTTAACATTTAATCTTTTGTCTTTAAATTACTGTTGGATGTGAATTATTACTTTTTCAACTAAAATAAGTTTGTTTAAAGTGATTTCTATGCCTCAAATTGGTCAAAATTGTAGCTTTTGAGTAAGCAAAAACTCTGTAAAAATGGCTATTTTGGTCACTGTGAGGGTTTAAAAAGTGGTTATTCAACATGAGGCCCGATCCAAATGACATTTTGAATTATTTTTGGTAGAGTCCCTAAAATCAATTTTATGATGAAAAACGATGACCAGTCGAACGTTCAAAAAAATGGTCAATATTGATGAAATTTTAACATTTAATCTTTTGACTTTAAATTACTGTTGGATGTGAATTATTACTTTTTCAACTAAAATAAGTGTGTTTAAAGTAATTTCTGTGCCTGAAATTGGTCAAAATTGAAGCTTCTGAGTAAGCAAAACTCTGTAAAAATGGCAATTTTGGTCACTGTGAGGGTTTAAAAAGTGGTTATTCAACATGAGGCCCGATCCAAATGACATTTTGAATTATTTTTGGTAGAGTCCCAAAAATCAATTTTATGATGAAAAACGATGACCCCGGACCAGTCGAACGTTCAAAAAAATTGGTCAATATTGATGAAATGTTAACATTTAATCTTTTGACTTTAAATGACTGTTGGATGTGAATTATTACTTTTTCAACTAACATAAGTGTGTTTAAAGTGATTTCTATGCCTAAAATTGGTCAAAATTGAAGCTTCTGAGTAAGCAAAACTCTGTAAAAATGACTTTGGTAACTGTGAGGGTTTAAAAAGTGGTTATTCAACATGAGGCCCAATCCAAATGACACTTTGAATCATTTTTGGTAGAGTCCAAAAAATCAATTTTATGTTGAAAAACTATGACCCCGGACCAGTCGAACGTACATAAAATTGTCAATATTGATGAAATTTTAACATTTAATCTTTTGAATTTATATTACTGTTGGATGTGAATTATTACTTTTTCAACAAAAATATGTGTGTTTAAAGTCATTTCTGTGCCTGAAATTGGTCAAAATTGAAGCTTCTGAGTAAGCAAAACTCTGTAAAAATGGCAATTTTGGTCACTGTGAGGGTTTAAAAAGTGGTTATTCAACATGAGGCCCGATCCAAATGACATTTTGAATTATTTTTGGTAGAATCCCAAAAATCAATTTTATGATGAAAAACGATGACCCCGGACCAGTCGAACGTTCAAAAAAATTGTCAATATTGATGAAATTTTAACATTTAATCTTTTGTCTTTAAATTACTGTTGGATGTGAATTATTACTTTTTCAACTAAAATACGTTTGTTTAAAGTGATTTCTGTGCCTCAAATTGGTCAAAATTGTAGCTTTTGAGTAAGCAAAAACTCTGCAAAAATGGCTATTTTGGTCACTGTGAGGGTTTAAAAAGTGGTTATTCAACATGAGGCCTGATCCAAATGACATTTTGAATCATTTTTGGTAGATTTTGTGATAAATAAATATATAATATTTATATAAGAAATTATAAATTATAAAAAAAAAAATAAAGATGTGAATTATTACTTTTTCAACTAAATAAGTGTGTTTAAAGTGATTTCTGTGCCTGAAATTGGTCAAAATTGAAGCTTTGAGTAAGCGAAAACTCTGTAAAAATGGCAATTTTGGTCACTGTGAGGGTTTAAAAAGTGGTTATTCAACATGAGGCCCGAGACCAAATGGCATTTTGAATTATTTTTGGTAGAGTCCAAAAAATCAATTTTATGATGAAAAACGATGACCCCGGACCAGTCGAACGTTCAAAAAAATATGTCAATATTGATGAAATTTTAACATTTAATCTTTTGACTTTAAATGACTGTTGGATGTGAATTATTACTTTTTCAACTAAAATAAGTGTGTTTAAAGTGATTTCTGTGCCTGAAATTGGTCAAAATTGAAGCTTCTGAGTAAGCAAAACTCTGTAAAAATGACAATTTTGGTAACTGTGAGGGTTTAAAAAGTGGTTATTCAACATGAGGCCCGATCCAAATGCCATTTTGAATCATTTTGGTAGAGTCCAAAAAATCAATTTTATGTTGAAAAACTATGACCCCGGACCAGTCTTACGTACAAAAAATAGTCAATATTGATGAAATTTTAAAATTTAATCTTTTGACTTTAAATTACTGTTGGATGTGAATTATTACTTTTTCAACTAAAATATGTGTGTTTAAAGTCATTTCTGTGCCTGAAATTGGACAAAATTGATGCTTCTGAGTAAGCAAAACTCTGTAAAAATGGCAATTTTGGTACTGTGAGGGTTTAAAAAGTGGTTATTCAACATGAGGCCCGATCCAAATGACATTTTGAATTATTTTTGGTAGAGTCCCAAAAATCAATTTTATGATGAAAAACGATGACCCCGGACCAGTCGAACGTTCAAAAAAATTGTCAATATTGATGAAATGTTAACATTTAATCTTTTGACTTTAAATGACTGTTGGATGTGAATTATTACTTTTTCAACTAACATAAGTGTGTTTGAAGTGATTTCTATGCCTAAAATTGGTCAAAATTGAAGCTTCTGAGTAAGCAAAACTCTGTAAAAATGACTTTGGTAACTGTGAGAGTTTAAAAGGTGGTTATTCAACATGAGGCCCAATCCAAATGACATTTTGAATCATTTTTGGTAGAGTCCAAAAAATCAATTTTATGATGAAAAACGATGACCCCGAACCAGTCGAACGTACAAAAAATTGTCAATATTGATGACATTTTAACATTTAATCTTTTGACTTTAAATTACTGTTGGATGTGAATTATTACTTTTTCAACTAAAATAAGTGTGTTTAAAGTGATTTCTGTGCCTGAAATTGGAAACAATTGAAGCTTCTGAGTAAGGAAAACTCTGTAAAAATGGCAATTTTGGTCACTGTGAGGGTTTAAAAAGTGGTTATTCAACATGAGGCCCGATCCAAATGACATTTTGAATTATTTTTGGTAGAGTCCCAAAAATCAATTTTATGATGAAAAACGATGACCCCGGACCAGTCGAACGTTCAAAAAAATGGTCAATATTGATGAAATGTTAACATTTAATCTTTTGACTTTAAATGACTGTTGGATATGAATTATTACTTTTTCAACTAAAATAAGTGTGTTTAAAGTGATTTCTGTGCCTGAAATTGGTCAAAATGGAAGCTTCTGAGTAAGCAAAACTCTGTAAAAATGACAATTTTGGTAACAGTGAGGGTTTAAAAAGTGGTTATTCAACATGAGGCCCGATCCAAATGACACTTTGAATCATTTTTGGTAGAGTCCAAAAAATCAATTTTATGTTGAAAAACTATGACCCCGGACCAGTCGAACGTACATAAAATTGTCAATATTGATGAAATTTTAACATTTAATCTTTTGAATTTATATTACTGTTGGATGTGAATTATTACTTTTTCAACAAAAATATGTGTGTTTAAAGTCATTTCTGTGCCTGAAATTGGTCAAAATTGAAGCTTCTGAGTAAGCAAAACTCTGTAAAAATGGCAATTTTGGTCACTGTGAGGGTTTAAAAAGTGGTTATTCAACATGAGGCCCGATCCAAATGACATTTTGAATTATTTTTGGTAGAATCCCAAAAATCAATTTTATGATGAAAAACGATGACCCCGGACCAGTCGAACGTTCAAAAAAATTGTCAATATTGATGAAATTTTAACATTTAATCTTTTGTCTTTAAATTACTGTTGGATGTGAATTATTACTTTTTCAACTAAAATACGTTTGTTTAAAGTGATTTCTGTGCCTCAAATTGGTCAAAATTGTAGCTTTTGAGTAAGCAAAAACTCTGCAAAAATGGCTATTTTGGTCACTGTGAGGGTTTAAAAAGTGGTTATTCAACATGAGGCCTGATCCAAATGACATTTTGAATCATTTTTGCTAGATTTTGTGATAAATAAATATATAATATTTATATAAGAAATTATAAATTATAAAAAAATAAATAAAGATGTGAATTATTACTTTTTCAACTAAATAAGTGTGTTTAAAGTGATTTCTGTGCCTGAAATTGGTCAAAATTGAAGCTTTTGAGTAAGCGAAAACTCTGTAAAAATGGCAATTTTGGTCACTGTGAGGGTTTAAAAAGTGGTTATTCAACATGAGGCCCGATCCAAATGGCATTTTGAATTATTTTTGGTAGAGTCCAAAAAATCAATTTTATGATGAAAAACGATGACCCCGGACCAGTCGAACGTTCAAAAAAATATGTCAATATTGATGAAATTTTAACATTTAATCTTTTGACTTTAAATGACTGTTGGATGTGAATTATTAGTTTTTCAACTAAAATAAGTGTGTTTAAAGTGATTTCTGTGCCTGAAATTGGTCAAAATTGAAGCTTCTGAGTAAGCAAAACTCTGTAAAAATGACTTTGGTAACTGTGAGGGTTTAAAAAGTGGTTATTCAACATGAGGCCCGATCCAAATGACACTTTGAATCATTTTTGGTAGAGTCCAAAAAATCAATTTTATGTTGAAAAACTATGACCCCGGACCAGTCGAACGTACATAAAATTGTCAATATTGATGAAATTTTAACATTTAATCTTTTGAATTTATATTACTGTTGGATGTGAATTATTACTTTTTCAACAAAAATATGTGTGTTTAAAGTCATTTCTGTGCCTGAAATTGGTCAAAATTGAAGCTTCTGAGTAAGCAAAACTCTGTAAAAATGGCAATTTTGGTCACTGTGAGGGTTTAAAAAGTGGTTATTCAACATGAGGCCCGATCCAAATGACATTTTGAATTATTTTTGGTAGAATCCCAAAAATCAATTTTATGATGAAAAACGATGACCCCGGACCAGTCGAACGTTCAAAAAAATTGTCAATATTGATGAAATTTTAACATTTAATCTTTTGTCTTTAAATTACTGTTGGATGTGAATTATTACTTTTTCAACTAAAATACGTTTGTTTAAAGTGATTTCTGTGCCTCAAATTGGTCAAAATTGTAGCTTTTGAGTAAGCAAAAACTCTGCAAAAATGGCTATTTTGGTCACTGTGAGGGTTTAAAAAGTGGTTATTCAACATGAGGCCTGATCCAAATGACATTTTGAATCATTTTTGGTAGATTTTGTGATAAATAAATATATAATATTTATATAAGAAATTATAAATTATAAAAAAATAAATAAAGATGTGAATTATTACTTTTTCAACTAAATAAGTGTGTTTAAAGTGATTTCTGTGCCTGAAATTGGTCAAAATTGAAGCTTTGAGTAAGCGAAAACTCTGTAAAAATGGCAATTTTGGTCACTGTGAGGGTTTAAAAAGTGGTTATTCAACATGAGGCCCGAGACCAAATGGCATTTTGAATTATTTTTGGTAGAGTCCAAAAAATCAATTTTATGATGAAAAACGATGACCCCGGACCAGTCGAACGTTCAAAAAAATATGTCAATATTGATGAAATTTTAACATTTAATCTTTTGACTTTAAATGACTGTTGGATGTGAATTATTACTTTTTCAACTAAAATATGTGTGTTTAAAGTCATTTCTGTGCCTGAAATTGGACAAAATTGATGCTTCTGAGTAAGCAAAACTCTGTAAAAATGGCAATTTTGGTACTGTGAGGGTTTAAAAAGTGGTTATTCAACATGAGGCCCGATCCAAATGACATTTTGAATTATTTTTGGTAGAGTCCCAAAAATCAATTTTATGATGAAAAACGATGACCCCGGACCAGTCGAACGTTCAAAAAAATTGTCAATATTGATGAAATGTTAACATTTAATCTTTTGACTTTAAATTGTGATGTATTCCTATAGGTTCTGTATCGATCCCCCTATTCCTGACCCTATTCTGGTTAACAAACTAACAAGTTAACTAGCAGCCATCCCATGAGGCAGAAAACCCCCATGATGCAGGAACCGTTATCTGATAAAGCCACACTACGGCACAGGAACGTGTTATCTGATTAGGTCATAACGCTTGCCATCTAATTAGACAAGCGATATTCCTCCAGCCCCTGATAAGGCATACGGAGTTCTCAAAACAAATCAAACCTATGACAACCTGGGGAAAACCCTGCGGCCATTGTTTTGATTTCACCGAGAACTTCAGCAAAAGAATGTGCTAACGACCTGGTCGCATGACATCCTTATTGACGTATCTATGTCCATCCTTACGTCAATCTCCGCACCTTAAAGGTATAAATATTACCGATATTGCCCTATGCAAACACACGCGGTGGTGACGAGATCGGAGCAGCCAGACTTGCCGAAGCCCAGAGCAGAGCAGACCCCGCTGGCGCAGCCCCGCCTTCCTGACGCACTGAGAACGAGAAGCTGTCTATTCTCCTGCCGAGAAATCCAGCTCCGGCGCTTCCGGGTAGCCCTCGCAGGCAGCCTGGAATATCGAGGCCAGAGACGAGAGATACCATCCCTCATCCATCCTAGATTCCAGGTACAGAACTGAATAACCCCTCACAGAGAATTCTTTAGTCAGTCACTTGGCAAAACAAACTTAACTTAAACTGTAACTTTCTATTCCCGCCCACGCATTAGACTTAGGTCAGGTACACGGGGTAGGCGTAGTTAGAAACACCAGTTGAGTACGAGTAGTCAAATGTATATGTGTATGTAATATATCTTATTCATTTTAAACCTTCATATGGCTTAGAGACCATATCAATGTTTTTACAGTATTATTTTATACTTCTGCTTTTAATGTATGCACTTTACTTAACCATAAGTATTGCAATAATATCGATCCATTTCTCTTGTATGAGAAAAGAGACTGATCAATAAATAACATCTTTTATTGAACACGCCCGTCTCTTCCTTTTCTCTACAATCTGATGAGACTAAGAATGCACGTACTGACTGAGTAAAATAAATTGCCTTTTGTTCACACGACTCTCGAGATACACTCTTGATTAGGGGAGAGCAAAGTTGTCATGTTCTATGGTTGTCAGAAACTAAATCCCTTCTTGTCTATCCAGGGAGGTTCATCTCCTCCTTGCCTATTCGAGAAAGTTTCTAGTGAACTCTGAGCTAGCTGGCAAACCCAAAACTTTAAGTCTAATATCGACAGTAGTAGACCTAGTTAACGTCTGGTCTAGGCCTATACTATTGAAGGTATTATTCCAATGCGCAGAGCCTATTGGGATAATAGGAACTACACTACATGGCGCCCAACGCGTTTGGAAGGGCGATAAAACTAACGTAAGACATTTAGAGTAACTCAGTCGTGCTTTCTCACTCACACCCCTTTTCCCATAATACTCCAAAGACGTCTGGAGTGGGTGAAAGGTAATATCCGCCAAACCTCGCAGGAGGAAACTCCTATGTATGGTACTTGGTTTAGTCAACGTTGAAGGATAAACCGTTCCAAAATATTGTGCATCTAATCTTTGTTTCCATAAGAAACCTGATCTGCAAACAAACAAAGTAACCATCCTGTCGGTAAAATGGTAGACAGTGATGATGAAAGAGAGGCAGTTAGATTAGCAACTGAACTCGCAGCAGCTGATACTGCACTGCAAGAAGCAGACCAGGATATAATACTCATCCCGGTCATCAAAAGGAAATCTATAACCTTAAAACTTATAGAAAATGGACTGACACCTAGAGGTGGTACAGTCATATTCGTAATTGAGGCACACGAATATCGGCAGACAGAGGTATACTATTCATGGATACATTTTCCAGCAGCAAATGCTGTAACAAAGTACTTCCACTATTACAAAACAGAGGAACCTCCTGAAGAGTATACTCCTTTCGAGGAGGTGGAAGTACCACTTAAATTTCAAGAGCACCTGCTCTTATTTAATGGCGCCCTAAAACACAATAATCACATCACCAGGCTCGGTCCTTTAGGTAGACCAGGAGCAACGTGGCCGGTCCTAGCCGGATACACACCACATCCAGAGTTCGAAAGAATGCCTGCAGCAGATCTTTTAGTACAACTAAAACAATTAATAAAGATACATAGACAATTAGTCCAATATGTGATGGGGACTTCAACAATTCAGCCAGCAATTAAAATTCCACAGCTGACCCCTCACCAGGGGAACACAAATAAAATTACACCACAGAACATACAATCCTGCCTAGGTAAAGTACCAGCTAAACGGGAACAAATACCATTCTGGTTAGCACAAAAAATCACCCAAATAGAGGCTGTGTTTCCAGACACCACCCCGTTAGAAAAACACAGGATTCTGACTATCTGTCTTCCAATGGGAATCGCACCACACATTGAGGACTGTGACACTTGGGGTACAGTCTTTGCTTCCATCTACACAAAAACGCATGGTGTTCCATCCATTTCGGTAATACCAGATGTGCTAAAACAAATTCAAGACGAATATGGTCCAGAACCCGCTTTAACTCTTGGTATGAAATTACTAAAAGACTTCAAGCAGGTCTCGGCTATATTATTAGCCAACATAAAGGGAGAAGCAGCAAACGTGGCGATCCGCCAGAGGCTAAAAGAGACAGATATAGCAGACCATCCAGCTGAAATTGCCAGAATCATAGAAAAATCCTATGAGGAACTAGGTAGAGATAGTTTAGGTGGAATACCAGTAAAATCACAACTGATTGAAAGTCCTGAAAAAATATTTTTTAATAATAACTCAACATCACAAAAAAAGAGCTGGGATGGAAACAAACAATCCAATCCTAAAGAAAAGAAATTCCAGTCCAGAGGAAGGTCTCCTAGGCGAAGAGAAAAATCTCCGAACCAAAGACACAGGTCACCCCAGAGTGACCCCTCTGGGAAAAGATATAACCTTAGAAATAGGGATAATATAAAGAAGCCTGATAGATATCAAGACATTGATACACGTCCCTCTCAATCTTTTCAGACTTCCTCGCAGAAATCGGAAAGAAGAGGACGATCAGAACAAAGAGAAGAGCACGCCAAGTCCAAAGACAAGGAACCTGCTCAGCTTAAAAAGAAATTACAATTTCCAAAAAAGAAGGTAGCCAGTATCAAGGTAGTTAACAATGCCGAGAATACTGAGGACACAACTGAAAAACGGAGAATGGGCTCAGACATTGCTAGACAGCGCAGCAGAAGTGAGCATAGCTCGCAAAGTCCTTATGAATCATCTGGACACAGTGGACACGAATGAATATCTTCAAGTGGAAACTGCAGACACCAGAGTTAGCAAACCTCTCAAAATATATTAAATAACTTTACGTATAGAGGGGGATAAGACTAGAAAAATAAGGGGACTATTTTGGGATAATCTCTCCAAGGGCTATGACATCCTTCTAGCTGAAAAAGACTGGCCACCAGAGTTTGTCAGGGATTGCCCTCATGGCGAAGAAATAATTATGCCTGCCTTCTCAAATCACATCCCAATTCATAAAAAATACACACTTGCTAGAAAGTGGGCAGTAGCCCTAGCTCCTGCTTTATATAAAAATCACGTAGGATGGGATGAGGACTCTCCTCCTCACAAAATCCAGTTAAAATCACAACCTACTGCACAGAGGCAGTACCCAATTAAGCAAGAAGCTAAAAAACAGGTAAAAGAAATCCTAGATCAGCTAGAATACCAGGGGGTGATCGAAACTTGCACCTCACAAATGAACTACCCTTTGTTTCCGGTCTCCAAACCAGACAATTCATATCGTCTAGTTTTGGATTACCGACACCTTAACTCATGTTGCAAAACTTTTACAGTGCAAAACTCGCATAGTGCTGCACTAATGAATAACATAGTGCGCAAAAAATACAAAACAACATTAGACATCTCTAATGGATTCTTTTGTCAAAACATAGCACCAGAGAGCAGATATTTGTCTGCATTCTCAATAAATGGCACTCAAAAACAATTCTGTCGGTTAGCCCAGGGGTACAAGAACAGCCCGGGAGTATTCTCAGCGAGAGTAACAGAATTACTACAAACATATGACGACGAAGCATTATCGTATGTCGACGACATATACTTAACAGATGATGACTTGGAGACTCACTTGAAGAGAGTGAACACCATAATACTTGGGTTCGCAGCAGAGGGTTACAAATTCAACTTTAAAAAATCCAGAATTGCCCATCTGACAGTCCTGTTCTTAGGATATGAATTATCAAGTGAAGGCAAAAGCCTGGCTGACAATTTTCTAGAG
This sequence comes from Lissotriton helveticus, assembly GCF_964261635.1. Lineage (NCBI taxonomy): Eukaryota > Metazoa > Chordata > Amphibia > Caudata > Salamandridae > Lissotriton > Lissotriton helveticus. The sequence goes on from NC_136071.1 coordinate 403,924,837, forward strand.
AAATGTGCCGTACTCCAAGCACCTAGAACACTAAAAAACCTACAGTCAATTCTAGGCTTCCTAAATTTCGGAAGAACATACATTGCAAATTACGCAGAAAGGGTCAAACCCCTTTATGATCTAATAAAACCAGATTTTAAAAGAACCAATTGCACTCAAATACACACAGAAATTCTGAGATCCTTACAAACAGACATGCTAATTAAAACAAAATTAGAAACACGTGATAACACACGCAATCTTGTGATTCGAGTCATCCCAGGAAGATGCGGATTCACATACCTGACCTCTAATGAGGGAGAAAAGGTACCAATTGCATTCAAATCACACTTGTACGCAGAAGCTGAACAGAAATTCAGCATTAAAGAAAAAATTGTTCATGCAGTTCAAACCGCAATAGCTAGAGAAAAAGATCAAGCTGACGGTAGACGTATCACAGTCAGAACAGCAGAATCAGCCTTTGAGGCATTAACAACACCGTGTAATTTACCAACAACAACATTGAATCCGGAATGGATACAATGGGTGAATTCCATTACAACGGACAAAGTATACTACTACTTTGATCCAGAACTAGAGGAACTAAAAAATCTAGAATATGAAAGAACATTCCCTCTGCCAATCAACATTCTGCCCTTACGACAATACGCTTGTGTAATCTATACAGACGGACATGCTCAACCCTCCGTTTGGGGAGAACAAGCATACAACCCAACATGTGAGATTACAAAAGAAGTGTGGCGCGGAGGTAAACTAAGACCTCTATTAACAAAAACACACTCAGTAGAAACTAATTCAGAACAACAGACTGAAATAATAGCATTGAAAATGGCGCTAGATAATGCGGATCGCGAATTCCCGACACTTATAGTTTCCGATTCATATTACTGCGTCAAATCATATAACAACGATTTGCAGACATGGATTCAAAACGGTTACAAAGATGACACAGGTGCAACAATAAAGCAAAAACTGCTTTGGGAACAAATAGCTCTTTTACAAAAAGAACTACCAAAGACTCACGTGACACACTCACTGAGTCATCAGCGTGATGGCGTTCACGTTGCAGGGAATTCATTGGCTGAGACAGCCACAGCGGTAGCAACTAAATCGGCTTCCGTAGTTCGAAAAAAGCGTACAGTGAAGTATATTGACGGTGAAACAGTGCTGGCAGTGAAAATGTCATCAAAAGGTGACTGTTCAGCGCTACCGATCAACTATCCACTCAATTATATATACATAATCGATGCAAACTCCGTCCCTTTTGCTCGAATCCCTGGAGTGGGGGATAGAGTGATTCCAAACATGGACAGGAGAAACTTGTTAATCGCAGACGCACATATGGGCGAGGGTCTCAGACACCTCAAACTAAAAGATTCTCTGGAAGAATTACAATCAAGGTACTGGTGGCCAGGCATGAGCCTGCATCACACCATGTTTGTAAAAAAGTGCCCCAACTGCAACAGGAATCGCAGTGGTGAGAGAAACAGTGTAATACCGTGTCGTTTCACTCCAGAAAAAATCAACAGTAAAAAGCAAGGCTTGCGATTAACATATACAGGCTAGTTCCCACTTATAATGTAGATCACCAGCACTCGGCTGATGTCTGGACTGTTATACAAAGATTTGCGAGTCTAAATGGCATATACGCTAAGAGCATGCTACGTTTGACCATTGTTTTCACTCTAGCCCTCCAGCCTGAGGGGAAACATGGCCAAATGAGCATAGCACAGCGGGAATCTTCTCACTTCCTTCCTGAGGGATACGGGATGGTGTAAAGAAAAAACCAAGGCATAAAGCAATCTATAACGGAAAGGATATTAGGTTCGGGAGCTGGGTGGGTCAAACATCTAATAAGTGTCCAACATAGTCTAAATAACCTGCCAAGAAATTCTCTGAAGGGATTCAGTCCGTACGAATTATTATTTGGAACTAGGATGTTAATCTCTGACCTTGACAGTCAGACTTCAGTGGTAAAGGAAAAAGCTTTGATATCAAAGATCGTTTGGCTATTTTACAGGACTTAAACGAAACAAGAAAAGACCTGAGCAACATAAAGTTGAAACAGCAGCCAACAACCACTGAAGAACCACCACCTGTCCCAGCAAGACCTGTCTGGATTCCAAAAGTCGGGGATCTAGTCAGAGAAAAGATCGCGGTAAAGAAGGAATTTGGGCCTTCTTACAGAAAAGCAGTTCCTGTCTTGTCTGTCAACGGGACAAGATCAGTAGTACTACCGCCGATTGCTGGTAAAAAGGAGAACCGAGTTGTATCCATCGACCTGGTAAAACCACAATCATGTGGCCGATAACAAATAGTAGGCCAAGTGGACTCCCCATAAGTAGCAGAACACCAAGGTTCGCTACCAGTACAGAGGTCCTAACAAAGAGGCTAATCACATTCGAAACGCCTACAGAAGAACGACAAGGACTATGCAACAATGCAATGGAACTTAGACCTCTGAACACCCAAATAAAAACATTTAGCAGAGACACACCAACCTATAATGAAGTAACAAACGACTATGCAAGAAACAGTAATCCTGAAGCAATTGGAACAATTGACAGAACTGCATCCGGCTACTTCATAAACTTCGATGATTCCTCCGAAGGCTTCACTGAATCAAAAACACAGCCATCATCAAAAACCTTTAAAGATAAAGCTAAAGAACTTTTGAAACAACTGAAAGAAACATATCTGATTTCTCCATGGATTGAATTTTGGGTGGGTTTTGGTGCATTTATCCTCATACTTTGGCTCATCATGATACTAACTTTGGGACGCTTCATTGAGGGAAAATATGCTAAAATGGACACAGCAAGTCAGAAAATCAACTTGATCCTCAAACCACACACATCTTCACACGTCGAGAAAAGAGAACTTTCTTCAGTCAACTTCACAGCCTATCCTATACCGGGTGGGGTAGCATGCGACAACACTGACTACGAAATCTATGGTCCGGTTGAAATCCTGAAATATCCACACCAAATTAAAATCTCATTGAGTGACTTCGTAAAACCAAGCACATTTGCTGATGATTGGGACTTTGAAAGTATAAACAATATGATGTCTGACTTAGTGATGTCTGCTAAATTTACCAAACATGATTATTTGCAGGGTTCTACAAATTATGATAGTATGTATTGCTACAACCACTATGGTAACCATTTTTTACATAGATCTGCACAACCTAGAAATGTTTTAAATTATAATCAATGGGAACATTGTGCAACCCCTCCAAAAGGAAGCTCAAGAACCGTTTATGACAAATATTCATACTTTTCAGGTTTTAACATAAGTAATGCTGAAACATTTTATTTCAAATTGTCAAATAAGACAGGGACAAAGACCATGATAACAAACACAAAATTGATATATTCAGACTCATTCTTTGAACAAATGAATACTTTTGGTTTTGATCATTGGGACAAAAATGTTGAATTGAAAAGTGTTTGGGGCACAAAAGAATGGCAAGTACAGGGTATAGAATCTTTGTTTAGAGCCTGCATGATCCCAGAACAAATTATATTTTTAAATGACACTGTTCAACAAACTACCTGTCTTGGCTTAGCCAAAATCAAAGACTTAAATAAACCGTCTATTCCAAAACCAACCATGAACAGCAATAGCTCTACAGATGAGGAGATAGACATAAACTATGTATTAAACCAAAACAGAACACATCCAGTTTGGAAACAGTGGTTGATCTGGCCCACAGATACTAATAACTGTCAAGACAGATTCCTGAACAAAACACAGGGGTTCAAAATGACCAGGCCAGACCCTAGATATCCCCAAAGACATCACCCAGGGATAATAACCACCTACAGTGTGGGCAAATTATGCCTTCAATGGCTACAAACTTCCACACTGGCAGAAATTAAGCAACACCTAACTTTACTTACTGATGGTGCTGACTTGCGTGATTTCACTATGGGACCACGCAAACAGCGTCAAAAGCGTTTCATAGCAGCCTCTGTATATGCAGCATACAATGAGGCCTGGAAGCTTACTCAAATTGAGACAGCAGAAAGGATACGGGAAATTGACCGTATTAATTTGGAAAAATCACTTTCTGTAGTGGACAATGGGTTAATGACTCTGTCCTCCAGAATTTTTTCTCTGGACAGCATTGTGTCTTCAGCAATCGACATAATATCGCAAGACTTACTGTTGTTACAACACGGTCAGTCTCAATTGCGTTCTATTGTACAGCTTGGCTGGATGTTACAAAATCTGCGTTCAGGCTATGTGCCTTGGCGTTTAATCAACACAACGTCACTTTTCAATATCTTTAACCTTACTGATAAACAAATCAGTATGGCCCAGAAGGGTGCTGATTATACAATCCTGAGCATTGAGAAACTCGAAAGATTACCAGTGACAATGTCAGAACGACCTGTCAGTGAATGGATAATACATGGGATAATTAATATTCCAATATCAACCTTCAGGTTTCAATACTGCCAAAAATATATACAGGCTGGCATGTACGAAAAATTGGGAAAAGGGTACATTAAAACAACATGGAACCTGCCCTATTCACATGCATGTGTCAGTAATAAAGGACAGAAAGTGTTTCTTAGTGGCAATAATTGTGCGATGTCACTAAGCGGTACACTTCTGTGTAACGGAATTAGTTTGCATGGAGCCTGTGAAGGGAACTCAAATAACCTTTCATGTCACCAGCTAGGCACACCTGATACAGAGATAGAACCATTCTTTCAAAGACTCTATAATGGGAGTTACATTCTAATTGTGGACCGCAGATGCTGTAGTCTTATGCCCGGGACTCCTTATCTCGTAACTACGACTGCGAAGGTCAAGTGCTGTGGACGCTTATTGTTCCCCAGCTCCTTTCCAGACAGGGAGGCAAGGGCATGGCCCAACTTGAAAATTACTTCTATTCGAATAGATACTTTAAGCAGAATGAAAACAGTGCTTCTTCAGACGCCGACAAGGCTCACGTCATCAAAAGAAACGTATGATCTACTAGTCGCAAGGACGACTGCAGAGATACATTCATTGTTATCGACTAATTCCCCCATACATTTCGCAGAAATCCTGAATGAAATCTTAAATATTTCTGATACCAGTGGAGTCTCAAAAGTATTTAAGACAGTATTTTCGATGGCATTAACACCATTCAAAGCCATACTGGGTATTTTTCCAGATTTCGTCCATTCGATTTTTGGCGGACTTCCCCTCATTTTAGGACTAATTGCAGGAATCCTATTCTTAGTCCTTATATTTCGTTATGGCAAACCATGTCACAGACAAAACACCTGCGACAAGGGAAGAAACAATCCTAGCCATTGGATACCGGGACCGGATATCAAAAATCCTGGGACTATCCCGGCTTAGAGACCTGAACATGACTTGGTTTCTTTCATTTCGACCAATGTGGCATCGATGTGTTTTACCTGTATTAAGGTGCCTGCTATGCGGAGAAGAATGCGTGTTAGACACCTGTCTGACGCTACAATCGGATGCGCCAATGGATGCAGAGACATTGTTGAGTCCAACAAAGGCTCATGCTTTGTGCTGCCCTCAACGGCTACCAATCCTGATGACGGCATTCGTGGAAGCTTCACCACTACGATTAAGGGGTAGTGAAGTTCAAAATGAAAGCAGCATCGATCAGGTACGACCTTCTGTCAGCAATCCAAATCAGAATGTCAATGGAGACAATCATGCGCACGAATGCATGGTTACACCTATTTCCGAGTTAGTGGAACTCTCCCAGGAAGCTGTTGACAACTTTTTCGAGAGTCTAAATGATATGATGTTCTCACCAGAGCAGAAATAGAGACTTTTGAGCAAGCTCGTACACGGCGTTCCCTGAATTTGGCCTTCAACTAGAAAAGCAAAATACCATGAACATTTTTCCCTCCAGTTCACGGACAGCAATTTTTTCAGCAGCCCCAAAATATTTTTGCATATTTTTCGGGATACTATCTTCTGCTTAAAGTAAGAACTATTCTTAGAGAACTAAGATTTCTACTTTTAGATAGCTTATAGACATTAGCTGCCCGCTGGTATGTTCATAATTATTTTATTCTGTGATGGAATGGTCTCGAACTTTTTTCTGTATTAAGAGCCATTTCGTGTGTAAATTCTCATATACCATTTAGCAATAATGTATACAAATGCGTGATTACTTTAGCATTATTTCACAGCTTGAGTGCATACAATACATGTAAATGCTTTTTTTCCGTATATTTGATAATTTCAAAATGCATTTATGTATTTTGGGGTGGTAAGGTATACACGATACTCTACCGTATGTTTTACTATGCATAGATTAGTAAATATGTCCATAGTTAGCGTGGAGTGGGTGTGATGTATTCCTATAGGTTCTGTATCGATCCCCCTATTCCTGACCCTATTCTGGTTAACAAACTAACAAGTTAACTAGCAGCCATCCCATGAGGCAGAAAACCCCCATGATGCAGGAACCGTTATCTGATAAAGCCACACTACGGCACAGGAACGTGTTATCTGATTAGGTCATAACGCTTGCCATCTAATTAGACAAGCGATATTCCTCCAGCCCCTGATAAGGCATACGGAGTTCTCAAAACAAATCAAACCTATGACAACCTGGGAAAAACCCTGCGGCCATTGTTTTGATTTCACCGAGAACTTCAGCAAAAGAATGTGCTAACGACCTGGTCGTATGACATCCTTATTGGCGTATCTATGTCCATCCTTACGTCAATCTCGGCACCTTAAAGGTATAAATATTACCGATATTGCCCTATGCAAACACACGCGGTGGTGACGAGATCGGAGCAGCCAGACTTGCCGAAGCCCAGAGCAGAGCAGACCCCGCTGGCGCAGCCCCGCCTTCCTGACGCGCTGAGAACGAGAAGCTGTCTATTCTCCTGCCGAGAAATCCAGCTCCGGCGCTTCCGGGTAGCCCTCGCAGGCAGCCTGGAATATCGAGGCCAGAGACGAGAGATACCATCCCTCATCCATCCTAGATTCCAGGTACAGAACTGAATAACCCCTCACAGAGAATTCTTTAGTCAGTCACTTGGCAAAACAAACTTAACTTAAACTGTAACTTTCTATTCCCGCCCACGCATTAGACTTAGGTCAGGTACACGGGGTAGGCGTAGTTAGAAACACCAGTTGAGTATGAGTAATCAAATGTATATGTGTATGTAATATATCTTATTCATTTTAAACCTTCATATGGCTTAGAAACCATATCAATGTTTTTACAGTATTATTTTATACTTCTGCTTTTAATGTATGCACTTTACTTAACCATAAGTATTGCAATAATATCGATCCATTTCTCTTGTATGAGAAAAGAGACTGATCAATAAATAACATCTTTTATTGAACACGCCCGTCTCTTCCTTTTCTCTGCAATCTGATGAGACTAAGAATGCACGTACTGACTGAGTAAAATAAATTGCCTTTTGTTCACACGACTCTCGAGATACACTCTTGATTAGGGGAGAGCAAAGTTGTCATGTTCTATGGTTGTCAGAAACTAAATCCCTTCTTGTCTATCCAGGGAGGTTCATCTCCTCCTTGCCTATTCGAGAAAGTTTCTAGTGAACTCTGAGCTAGCTGGCAAACCCAAAACTTTAAGTCTAATATCGACAGTAGTAGACCTAGTTAACGTCTGGTCTAGGCCTATACTATTGAAGGTATTATTCCAATGCGCAGAGCCTATTGGGATAATAGGAACTACACTATAAAATGACTGTTGGATGTGAATTATTACTTTTTCAAATAACATAAGTGTGTTTAAAGTGATTTCTGTGACTAAAATTGGTCAAAATTGAAGCTTCCGAGTAAGCAAAACTCTGTAAAAATGACTTTTGGTAACTGTGAGAGTTTAAAAAGTGGTTATTCAACATGAGGCCCGATCCAAATGACATTTTGAATCATTTTTGGTAGAGTCCAAAAAATCAATTTTATGATGAAAAACCATGACCCCGGACCAGTCGAACGTACAAAAAATTGTCAATATTGATGACATTTTAACATTTAATCTTTTGACTTTAAATTACTGTTGGATGTGAATTATTACTTTTTCAACTAAAATAAGTGTGTTTAAAGTGAATTCTGTGCCTGAAATTGGTCACAATTGAAGCTTCTGAGTAAGCAAAACTCTGTAAAAATGGCAATTTTGGTCACTGTGAGGGTTTAAAAAGTGGTTATTCAACATGAGGCCCGATACAAATGACATTTTGAATTATTTTTGGTAGAGTCCAAAAAATCAATTTTATGATGAAAAACGATGACTCCGGACCAGTCGAACGTTCAAAAAAATGGTCAATATTGATGAAATTTTAACATTTATTCTTTTGACTTTAAATGACTGTTGGATGTGAATTATTACTTTTTTAACTAAAATAAGTGTGTTTAAAGTGATTTCTGTGCCTGAAATTGGTCAAAATTGAAGCTTCTGAGTAAGCAAAACTCTGTAAAAATGACAAGTTTGGTAACTGTGAGGGTTTAAAAAGTGGTTATTCAACATGAGGCCCGCTCCAAATGACATTTTGAATCATTTTTGGTAGAGTCCCTAAAATCAATTTTATGATGAAAAACGATGACCAGTCGAACGTTCAAAAAAATGGTCAATATTGATGAAACTTTAACATTTAATCTTTTGACTTTAAATTACTGTTGGATGTGAATTATTACTTTTTCAACTAAAATAAGTGTGTTTAAAGTAATTTCTGTGCCTGAAATTGGTCAAAATTGAAGCTTCTGAGTAAGCAAAACTCTGTAAAAATGGCAATTTTGGTCACTGTGAGGGTTTAAAAAGTGGTTATTCAACATGAGGCCCGATCCAAATGACATTTTGAATTATTTTTGGTAGAGTCCAAAAAATCAATTTTATGATGAAAAACGATGACCCCGGACCAGTCGAACGTACAAAAAATTGTCAATATTGATGACATTTTAACATTTAATCTTTTGACTTTAAATTACAGTTGGATGTGAATTATTACTTTTTCAACTAAAATAAGTGTGTTTAAAGTGATTTCTGTGCCTGAAATTGGAAACAATTGAAGCTTCTGAGTAAGCAAAACTCTGTAAAAATAGCAATTTTGGTCACTGTGAGGGTTTAAAAAGTCGTTATTCAACATGAGGCCCGATCCAAATGACATTTTGAATCATTTTTGGTAGATTTTGTGATAAATAAATATATAATATTTATATAAGAAATTATAAATTATAAAAAAATAAATAAAGATGTGAATTATTACTTTTTCAACTAAATAAGTGTGTTTAAAGTGATTTCTGTGCCTGAAATTGGTCAAAATTGAAGCTTTTGAGTAAGCGAAAACTCTGTAAAAATGGCAATTTTGGTCACTGTGAGGGTTTAAAAAGTGGTTATTCAACATGAGGCCCGATCCAAATGGCATTTTGAATTATTTTTGGTAGAGTCCAAAAAATCAATTTTATGATGAAAAACGATGACCCCGGACCAGTCGAACGTTCAAAAAAATGGTCAATATTGATGAAATTTTAACATTTAATCTTTTGACTTTAAATGACGGTTGGATATGAATTATTACTTTTTCAACTATAATAAGTGTGTTTAAAGTGATTTCTGTGCCTGTAATTGGTCAAAATTGAAGCTTCTGAGTAAGCAAAACTCTGTAAAAATGACAATTTTGGTAACAGTGAGGGTTTAAAAAGTGGTTATTCAACATGAGGCCCGATCCAAATGACACTTTGAATCATTTTTGGTAGAGTCCAAAAAATCAATTTTATGTTGAAAAACTATGACCCCGGACCAGTCGAACGTACATAAAATTGTCAATATTGATGAAATTTTAACATTTAATCTTTTGAATTTATATTACTGTTGGATGTGAATTATTACTTTTTCAACTAAAATATGTGTGTTTAAAGTCATTTCTATGCCTGAAATTGGTCAAAATTGAAGCTTCTGAGTAAGCAAAACTCTGTAAAAATGGCAATTTTGGTCACTGTGAGGGTTTAAAAAGTGGTTATTCAACATGAGGCCCAATCCAAATGACATTTTGAATTATTTTTGGTAGAGTCCTAAAAATCAATTTTATGATGAAAAACGATGACCCCGGACCAGTCGAACGTTCAAAAAAATGGTCAATATTGATGAAATTTTAACATTTAATCTTTTGACTTTAAATGACTGTTGGATGTGAATTATTACTTGTTCAACTAACATAAGTGTGTTTAAAGTTATTTCTGTGCCTGAAATTGGTCACAATTGAAGCTTCTGAGTAAGCAAAACTCAGTAAAAATGATAATTTTGTTAACTGTGAGGGTTTAAAAAGTGGTTATTCAACATGAGGCCCGATCCAAATGACATTTGGAATCATTTTTGGTAGAGTCCAAAAAATCAATTTTATGATGAAAAACGATGACCACGGACCAGTCGAATGTACAAAAAATTGTCAATATTGATAAAATGTTAACATTTAATCTTTTGACTTTAAATTACTGCTGGATGTGAATTATTACTTTTTCAACTAAAATATGTGTGTTTAAAGTCATTTCTGTGCCTGAAATTGGTCAAAATTGAAGCTTCTGAGTAAGCAAAACTCTGTAAAAATGGCAATTTTGGTGACTGTGAGGGTTTATAAAGTGGTTATTCAACATGAGGCCCGATCCAAATGACATTTTGAATTATTTTTGGTAGAGTCCAAAAAACCAATTTTATGATGAAAAACGATGACCCAGGACCAGTCAAACGTTCAAAAAAGTGGTCAATATTGATGAAATGTTAAAATGTAATCTTTTGACTTTAAATGACTGTTGGATGTGAATTATTACTTTTTCAACTAACATAAGTGTGTTTAAAGTGATTTCTGTGCCTAAAATTGGTCAAAATTGAAGCTTCTGAGTAAGCAAAACTCTGTAAAAATGACTTTTGGTAACTGTGAGAGTTTAAAAAGTGGTTATTCAACATGAGGCCCGATCCAAATGACATTTTGAATTATTTTTGGTAGAGTCCAAAAAATCAATTTTATGATGAAAAACGATGACCCCGGACCAGTCGAACGTTCAAAAAAATGGTCAATATTGATGAAATTTTAACATTTATTCTTTTGACTTTAAATTACTGTTGGATGTGAATTATTACTTTTTCAACTAAAATAAGTGTGTTTAAAGTGATTTCTGTGCCTGAAATTGGTCAAAATTGAAGCTTCTGAGTAAGCAAAACTCTGTAAAAATGACAAGTTTGGTAACTGTGAGGGTTTAAAAAGTGGTTATTCAACATGAGGCCCGCTCCAAATGACATTTTGAATCATTTTTGGTAGAGTCCAAAAAATCTATATTATGTTGAAAAACTATGACCCCGGACCAGTCGAACGTACAAAAAATTGTCAATATTGATGAAATTTTAACATTTGGGGGGTCATTATGATGGCGGATTTTCTGCATACTCCGGGCCGGCGGAAGCCACCGCCGGCCCGGAGTATGCGGGAAATCCGAGGAGGAGGCCTGAAAGACCCACCGCCAAATCAGGAAGGCTGGTGGGTCTCACAATCTGTCCGCCGCTTTTCCGCCGTGGTCGGAAGGCGACCACGGCGGAAAAGCACTAACATGGCTGGCGTTGTCTATCAGACACCGCCAGGCATATAAGGATGTCTGCAATTCTATGCTTTTCCACGGCGGCTTTTCCGCCGTGAAAAAGCATACGGACCTTCACTTCGGGGGCCTGTTGCGGGCCCCCTGGGTGAAGGGGTGGTGGGGGGTGCACATGGGGGGTACCTATGGTACCCCCCTGCATTTGTGTGCACACTGCAGCAGGCACCGCGCGGTGCCTGCCTCTTTGTGCACGCAAATGCTGTGCATGCATTTTTTACATTGGGGCGGGTGCAGCTTGAAGCTGCACCCGCCGCAATGTTAGAGATAGAGGATGTGACCGCCACCCTGGCAGTCACATCCTAATCAGATCGGAGGGAACGCCGCAGCCCATGCAGACGTTCCCTCCTCCTCAGGGGTCGCGGACGGACTCAAGTCCGTCCGCGATCCTAATCGACCCCTTGATCTTTTGACTTTAAATTACTGTTGGATGTGAATTATTACTTTTTCAACTAAAATAAGTTTGTTTAAAGTGATTTCTGTGCCTGATATTGGTCAAAATTGTAGCTTTTGAGTAAGCAAAAACTCTGTAAAAATGGCTATTTTGGTCACTGTGAGGGTTTAAAAAGTGGTTATTCAACATGAGGCCCGATCCAAATGACATTTTGAATCATTTTTGGTAGATTTTGTGATAAATAAATATATAATATTTATATAAGAAATTATAAATTATAAAAAAAAAATAAAGATGTGAATTATTACTTTATAAAACTCTGTAAAACTCTGTAAAAATGGCAATTTTGGTCACTGTGAGGGTTTAAAAAGTGGTTATTCAACATGAGGCCCGATCCAAATGACATTTTGAATCATTTTTGGTAGATTTTGTGATAAATAAATATATAATATTTATATAAGAAATGATAAATTATAAAAAAATAAATAAAGATGTGAATTATTACTTTTTCAACTAAATAAGTGTGTTTAAAGTGATTTCTGTGCCTGAAATTGGCCAAAATTGAAGCTTTTGAGTAAGTGAAAACTCTGTAAAAATGGCAATTCTGGTCACTGTGAGGGTTTAAAAAGTGCTTATTCATCATGAGGCCCGATCCAAATGACATTTGGAATAATTTTTGGTAGAGTCCAAAAAATCAATTTTATGATGAAAAACGATGACCCCGGACCAGTCGAAGGTACAAAAAATTTTCAATATTGATGAAATTTTAACATTTAATCTTTTGACTTTAAATTACTGTTGGATGTGAATTATTACTTTTTCAACTAAAATAAGTGTGTTTAAAGTGATTTCTGTGCCTGAAATTGGTCAAAATTTAAGCTTCTGAATAAGCAAAACTCTGTAAAAATGACAATTTTGTTAACTGCGAGGGTTTAAAAAGTGGTTATTCAACATGAGGCCCGATCCAAATGACATTTGGAATAATTTTTGGTAGAGTCCAAAAAATCAATTTTATGATGAAAAACGATGACCCCGGACCAGTCGTACGTACAAAAAATAGTCAATATTGATGAAATTTTAAAATTTAATCTTTTGACTTTAAATTACTGTTGGATGTGAATTATTACTTTTTCAACTAAAATATGTGTGTTTAAAGTCATTTCTGTGCCTGAAATTGGTCAAAATTGAAGCTTCTGAGTAAGCAAAACTCTGTAAAAATGGCAATTTTGGTCACTGTGAGGGTTTAAATAGTGGTTATTCAACATGAGGCCCGATCCAAATGACATTTTGAATTATTTTTGGTAGAGTCCAAAAAATCAATTTTATGATGAAAAACGATGACCTTGGACCAGTCAAACGTTCAAAAAAGTCGTCAATATTGATGAAATAAAAAAATTTAATCATTTGACTTTAAATGAATGTTGGATGTGAATTATTACTTTTTCAACTAACATAAGTGTGTTTAAAGTGATTTCTGTTCCTGAAATTGGTCAAAATTAAACCTTCTGAGTAAGCAAAACTCTGTAAAAATGACAATTTTGGTAACTGTGAGAGCTTAAAAAGTGGTTATTCAACATGAGGCCCGATCCAAATGACATTTGGAATCATTTTTGGTAGAGTCCAAAAAATCAATTTTATGATGAAAAACGATGACCACGGACCAGTCGAATGTACAAACAATTGTCAATATTGATAAAATTTTAACATTTAATCTTTTGACTTTAAATTACTGTTGGATGTGAATTATTACTTTTTCAACTAAAATATGTGTGTTTAAAGTCATTTCTGTGCCTGAAATTGGTCAAAATTGAAGCTTCTGAGTAAGCAAAACTCTGTAAAAATGGCAATTTTGGTCACTGTGAGGGTTTAAAAAGTGGTTATTCAACATGAGGCCCGATCCAAATGACATTTTGAATAATTTTTGGTAGATTTTGTGATAAATAAATATATAATATTTATATAAGAAATGATAAATTATAAAAAAAAAATAAAGATGTGAATTATTACTTTTTCAACTAAATAAGTGTGTTTAAAGTGATTTCTGTGCCTGAAATTGGTCAAAATTGAAGCTTTTGAGTAAGCGAAAACTCTGTAAAAATGGCAATTTTGGTCACTGTGAGGGTTTAAAAAGTGGTTATTCAACATGAGGCCCGATCCAAATGACATTTGGAATAATTTTTGGTAGAGTCCAAAAAATCTATTTTATGATGAAAAACGATGACCCCGGACCAGTCGTACGTACAAAAAATAGTCAATATTGATGAAAATTTAAAATTTAATCTTTTGACTTTAAATTACTGTTGGATGTGAATTATTACTTTTTCAACTAAAATATGTGTGTTTAAAGTCATTTCTGTGCCTGAAATCGGTCAAAATTGAAGCTTCTGAGTAAGCAAAACTCTGTAAAAATGGCAATTTTGGTCACTGTGAGGGTTTAAATAGTGGTTATTCAACATGAGGCCCGATCCAAATGACATTTTGAATTATTTTTGGTAGAGTCCAAAAAATCAATTTTATGATGAAAAACGATGACCCCGGACCAGTCAAACGTTCAAAAAAGTCGTCAATATTGATGAAATTTAAAAATGTAATCATTTGACTTTAAATGAATGTTGGATGTGAATTATTACTTTTTCAACTAACATAAGTGTGTTTAAAGTGATTTCTGTTCCTGAAATTGGTCAAAATTAAAGCTTCTGAGTAAGCAAAACTCTGTAAAAATGACAATTTTGGTAACTGTGAGAGTTTAAAAAGTGGTTATTCAACATGAGGCCCGATCCAAATGACATTTGGAATCATTTTTGGTAGAGTCCAAAAAATCAATTTTATGATGAAAAACGATGACCACGGACCAGTCGAATGTACAAAAAATTGTCAATATTGATAACATTTTAACATTTAATCTTTTGACTTTAAATTACTGTTGGATGTGAATTATTACTTTTTCAACTAAAATATGTGTGTTTAAAGTGATTTCTGTGCCTGAAATTGGTCAAAATTGAAGCTTCTGAGTAAGCAAAACTCTGTAAAAATGGCAATTTTGGTCACTGTGAGGGTTTAAAAAGTGGTTATTCAACATGAGGCCCGATCCAAATGACATTTTGAATAATTTTTGGTAGATTTTGTGATAAATAAATATATAATATTTATATAAGAAATGATAAATTATAAAAAAAAAAATAAAGATGTGAATTATTACTTTTTCAACTAAATAAGTGTGTTTAAAGTGATTTCTGTGCCTGAAATTGGTCAAAATTGAAGCTTTTGAGTAAGCGAAAACTCTGTAAAAATGGCAATTTTGGTCACTGTGAGGGTTTAAAAAGTGGTTATTCAACATGAGGCCCGATCCAAATGACATTTTGAATCATTTTTGGTAGAGTCCAAAAAAACTATTTTATGATGAAAAACGATGACCCCGGACCAGTCGAACGTTCAAAAAAGTGGTCAATATTGATGAAATGTTAAAATTTAATCATTTGACTTTAAATGAATGTTGGATGTGAATTATTACTTTTTCAACTAACATAAGTGTGTTTAAAGTGATTTCTGTTCCTGAAATTGGTCAAAATTAAAGCTTCTGAGTAAGCAAAACTCTGTAAAAATGACAATTTTGGTAACTGTGAGAGCTTAAAAAGTGGTTATTCAACATGAGGCCCGATCCAAATGACATTTGGAATCATTTTTGGTAGAGTCCAAAAAATCAATTTTATGATGAAAAACGATGACCACGGACCAGTCGAATGTACAAAAAATTGTCAATATTGATAAAATTTTAACATTTAATCTTTTGACTTTAAATTACTGTTGGATGTGAATTATTACTTTTTCAACTAAAATATGTGTGTTTAAAGTCATTTCTGTGCCTGAAATTGGTCAAAATTGAAGCTTCTGAGTAAGCAAAACTCTGTAAAAATGGCAATTTTGGTCACTGTGAGGGTTTAAAAAGTGGTTATTCAACATGAGGCCCGATCCAAATGACATTTTGAATCATTTTTGGTAGAGTCCAAAAAATCAATTTTATGATGAAAAACGATGACCCCGGACCAGTCGAACGTTCAAAAAAGTGGTCAATATTGATGAAATGTTAAAATTTAATCTTTTGACTTTAAATGACTGTTGGATGTGAATTATTACTTTTTCAACTAAATAAGTGTGTTTAAAGTGATTTCTGTGCCTGAAATTGGCCAAAATTGAAGCTTTTGAGTAAGCGAAAACTCTGTAAAAATGGCAATTTTGGTCACTGTGAGGGTTTAAAAAGTGCTTATTCATCATGAGGCCCGATCCAAATGACATTTGGAATAATTTTTGGTAGAGTCCAAAAAATCAATTTTATGATGAAAAACGATGACCCCGGACCAGTCGAAGGTACAAAAAATTGTCAATATTGATGAAATTTTAACATTTAATCTTTTGACTTTAAATTACTGTTGGATGTGAATTATTACTTTTTCAACTAAAATAAGTGTGTTTAAAGTGATTTCTGTGCCTGAAATTGGTCAAAATGTAAGCTTCTGAATAAGCAAAACTCTGTAAAAATGACAATTTTGTTAACTGCGAGGGTTTAAAAAGTGGTTATTCAACATGAGGCCCGATCCAAATGACATTTGGAATAATTTTTGGTAGAGTCCAAAAAATCAATTTTATGATGAAAAACGATGACCCCGGACCAGTCGTACGTAAAAAAATAGTCAATATTGATGAAATTTTAATATTTAATCTTTTGACTTTAAATTACTGTTGGATGTGAATTATTACTTTTTCAACTAAAATATGTGTGTTTAAAGTCATTTCTGTGCCTGAAATTGGTCAAAATTGAAGCTTCTGAGTAAGCAAAACTCTGTAAAAATGGCAATTTTGGTCACTGTGAGGGTTTAAATAGTGGTTATTCAACATGAGGCCCGATCCAAATGACATTTTGAATTATTTTTGGTAGAGTCCAAAAAATCAATTTTATGATGAAAAACGATGACCACGGACCAGTCGAATGTACAAACAATTGTCAATATTGATAAAATTTTAACATTTAATCTTTTGACTTTAAATTACTGTTGGATGTGAATTATTACTTTTTCAACTAAAATATGTGTGTTTAAAGTCATTTCTTTGCCTGAAATTGGTCAAAATTGAAGCTTCTGAGTAAGCAAAACTCTGTAAAAATGACAATTTTGGTAACTGTGAGAGTTTAAAAAGTGGTTATTCAACATGAGGCCCGAGTCAAATGACATTTTGAATCATTTTTGGTAGAGTCCAAAAAAATCAATTTTATGAAGAAAAACGATGACCCCGGACCAGTCGAACATTCAAAAAAATTGTCAATATTGACGAAATTTTGTGATAAATAAATATATAATATTTATATAAGAAATTATAAATTATAAAAAAATAAATAAAGATGTGAATTATTACTTTTTCAACTAAAATAAGTGTGTTTAAAGTGATTTCTGTGCCTGAAATTGGTCAAAATTAAAGCTTTTGGGTAAGCAAAACTCTGTAAAAATGACAATTTTGGTCACTGTGAGGGTTTAAAAAGTGGTTATTCAACATGAGGCCCGATCCAAATGACATTTTGAATTATTTTTGGTAGAGTCCAAAAAATCAATTTTATGATGAAAAACGATGACCCCGGACCAGTCAAACGTTCAAAAAAGTCGTCAATATTGATGACATTTTAACATTTAATCTTTTGACTTTAAATGACTGTTGGATGTGAATTATTACTTTTTCAACTAAAATAAGTGTGTTTAAAGTGATTTCTGTGCCTGAAATTGGTCACAATTGAAGCTTCTGAGTAAGCAAAACTCTGTAAAAATGACACTTTTGTTAACTGTGAGGGTTTAAAAAGTGGTTATTCAACATGAGGCCCGATCCAAATGAAATTAGGAATCATTTTTGGTAGAGTCCAAAAAATCAATTTTATGATGAAAAACGATGACCCCGGACCAGTCGAACGTACAAAAAATTGTCAATATTGATGACATTTTAACATTTAATCTTTTGACTTTAAATTACTGTTGGATGTGAATTATTACTTTTTCAACTAAAATAAGTGTGTTTAAAGTGATTTCTGTGCCTGAAATTGGTCAAAATGTAAGCTTCTGAGTAAGCAAAACTCTGTAAAAATGGCAATTTTGGTCACTGTGAGGGTTTAAAAAGTGGTTATTCAACATGAGGCCCGATCCAAATGACATTTTGAATTATTTTTGATAGAGTCCCAAAAATCAATTTTATGATGAAAAACGATGACCCCGGACCAGTCGTACGTACAAAAAATAATCAATATTGATGAAATTTTAAAATTTAATCTTTTGACTTTAAATGACTGTTGGATGTGAAATATTACTTTTTCAACTAAAATAAGTGTGTTTAAAGTGATTTCTGTGCCTGAAATTGGTCACAATTGAAGCTTCTGAGTAAGCAAAACTCAGTAAAAATGACAATTTTGTTAACTGTGAGGGTTTAAAAAGTGGTTCTTCAACATGAGGCCCGATCCAAATGACATTTGGAATCATTTTTGGTAGAGTCCAAAAAATCAATTTTATGATGAAAAACGATGACCCCGGACCAGTCGAACGTTCAAAAAAATGGTCAATATTGATGAAATTTTAACATTTAATCTTTTGACTTTAAATGACTGTTGGATGTGAATTATTACTTTTTCAACTAAAATAAGTGTGTTTAAAGTGATTTCTGTGCCTGAAATTGGTCAAAATTGAAGCTTCTGAGTAATCAAAACTCTGTAAAAATGACAATTTTGGTAACTGTGAGGGTTTAAAAAGTGGTTATTCAACATGAGGCCCGATCCAAATGACATTTTGAATCATTTTTGGTAGATTTTGTGATAAATAAATATATAATATTTATATAAGAAATTATAAATTATAAAAAAATAAATAAACATGTGAATTATTACTTTTTCAACTAAATAAGTGTGTTTAAAGTGATTTCTGTGCCTGAAATTGGTCAAAATTGAAGCTTCTGAGTAATCAAAACTCTGTAAAAATGACAATTTTGGTAACTGTGAGGGTTTAAAAAGTGGTTATTCAACATGAGGCCCGATCCAAATGACATTTTGAATCATTTTTGGTAGATTTTGTGATAAATAAATATATAATATTTATATAAGAAATTATAAATTATAAAAAAATAAATAAACATGTGAATTATTACTTTTTCAACTAAATAAGTGTGTTTAAAGGGATTTCTGTGCCTGAAATTGGTCAAAATTGAAGCTTCTGAGTAATCAAAACTCTGTAAAAATGACAATTTTGGTCACTGTGAGGGTTTAAAAAGTGGTTATTCAACATGAGGCCCGATCCAAATGACATTTTGAATTATTTTTGGTAGAGTCCCAAAAATCAATTTTATGATGAAAAACGATGACCCCAGACCAGTCGAACGTTCAAAAAAATTGTCAATATTGATGAAATTTTAACATTTAACCTTTTGACTTTAAATGACTGTTGGATGTGAATTATTACTTTTTCAACTAAAATAAGTGTGTTTAAAGTGATTTCTGTTCCTGAAATTGGTCAAAATTGAAGCTTCTGAGTAAGCAAAAGTCTGTAAAAATGACAATTTTGTTAACTGTGAGGGTTTAAAAAGTGGTTATTCAACATGAGGCCCGATCCAAATGACATTTGGAATAATTTTTGGTAGAGTCCAAAAAATCAATTTTATGATGAAAAACGATGACCCCGGACCAGTCGTACGTACAAAAAATAGTCAATATTGATGAAATTTTAAAATTTAATCTTTTGACTTTAAATTACTGTTGGATGTGAATTATTACTTTTTCAACTAAAATATGTGTGTTTAAAGTCATTTCTGTGCCTGAAATTGGTCAAAATTGAAGCTTCTGAGTAAGCAAAACTCTGTAAAAATGGCAATTTTGGTCACTGTGAGGGTTTAAATAGTGGTTATTCAACATGAGGCCCGATCCGAATGACATTTTGAATTATTTTTGGTAGAGTCCAAAAAATCAATTTTATGATGAAAAACGATGACCTTGGACCAGTCAAACGTTCAAAAAAGTCGTCAATATTGATGAAATTAAAAAATTTAATCATTTGACTTTAAATGAATGTTGGATGTGAATTATTACTTTTTCAACTAACATAAGTGTGTTTAAAGTGATTTCTGTTCCTGAAATTGGTCAAAATTAAAGCTTCTGAGTAAGCAAAACTCTGTAAAAATGACAATTTTGGTAACTGTGAGAGCTTAAAAAGTGGTTATTCAACATGAGGCCCGATCCAAATGACATTTGGAATCATTTTTGGTAGAGTCCAAAAAATCAATTTTATGATGAAAAATGATGACCACGGACCAGTCGAATGTACAAAAAATTTGTCAATATTGATAAAATTTTAACATTTAATCTTTTGACTTTAAATTACTGTTGGATGTGAATTATTACTTTTTCAACTAAAATATGTGTGTTTAAAGTCATTTCTGTGCCTGAAATTGGTCAAAATTGAAGCTTCTGAGTAAGCAAAACTCTGTAAAAATGGCAATTTTGGTCACTGTGAGGGTTTAAAAAGTGGTTATTCAACATGAGGCCCGATCCAAATGACATTTTGAATTATTTTTGGTAGAGTCCAAAAAATCAATTTTATGATGAAAAACGATGACCCCAGACCAGTCGAACGTTCAAAAAAATGGTCAATATTGATGAAATTTTAACATTTAACCTTTTGACTTTAAATGACTGTTGGCTGTGAATTATTACTTTTTCAACTAAAATAAGTGTGTTTTAAGTGATTTCTGTTCCTGAAATTGGTCAAAATTGAAGCTTCTGAGTAAGCAAAACTCTGTAAAAATGACAATTTTGTTAACTGTGAGGGTTTAAAAAGTGGTTATTCAACATGAGGCCCGATCCAAATGACATTTGGAATAATTTTTGGTAGAGTCCAAAAAATCAATTTTATGATGAAAAACGATGACCCCGGACCAGTCGTACGTACAAAAAATAGTCAATATTGATGAAATTTTAAAATTTAATCTTTTGACTTTAAATGACTGTTGGATGTGAAATATTACTTTTTCAACTAAAATAAGTGTGTTTAAAGTGATTTCTGTGCCTGAAATTGGTCACAATTGAAGCTTCTGAGTAAGCAAAACTCAGTAAAAATGACAATTTTGTTAACTGTGAGGGTTTAAAAAGTGGTTCTTCAACATGAGGCCCGATCCAAATGACATTTGGAATCATTTTTGGTAGAGTCCAAAAAATCAATTTTATGATGAAAAACGATGACCCCGGACCAGTCGAACGTTCAAAAAAATGGTCAATATTGATGAAATTTTAACATTTAATCTTTTGACTTTAAATGACTGTTGGATGTGAATTATTACTTTTTCAACTAAAATAAGTGTGTTTAAAGTGATTTCTGTGCCTGAAATTGGTCAAAATTGAAGCTTCTGAGTAATCAAAACTCTGTAAAAATGACAATTTTGGTAACTGTAAGGGTTTAAAAAGTGGTTATTCAACATGATTCCCGATCCAAATGACATTTTGAATCATTTTTGGTAGAATTTGTGATAAATAAATATATAATATTTATATAAGAAATTATAAATTATAAAAAAATAAATAAACATGTGAATTATTACTTTTTCAACTAAATAAGTGTGTTTAAAGGGATTTCTGTGCCTGAAATTGGTCAAAATCAAAGCTTTTGAGTAAGCGAAAACTCTGTAAAAATGGCAATTTTGGTCACTGTGAGGGTTTAAAAAGTGGTTATTCAACATGAGGCCCGATCCAAATGACATTTTGAATTATTTTTGGTAGAGTCCAAAAAATCAATTTTATGATGAAAAACGATGACCCCGGACCAGTCAAACGTTCAAAAAAGTCGTCAATATTGATGACATTTTAACATTTAATCTTTTGACTTTAAATGACTGTTGGATGTGAATTATTACTTTTTCAACTAAAATAAGTGTGTTTAAAGTGATTTCTGTGCCTGAAATTGGTCACAATTGAAGCTTCTGAGTAAGCAAAACTCTGTAAAAATGACACTTTTGTTAACTGTGAGGGTTTAAAAAGTGGTTATTCAACATGAGGCCCGATCCAAATGACATTAGGAATCATTTTTGGTAGAGTCCAAAAAATCAATTTTATGATGAAAAACGATGACCCCGGACCAGTCGAACGTACAAAAAATTGTCAATATTGATGACATTTTAACATTTAATCTTTTGACTTTAAATTACTGTTGGATGTGAATTATTACTTTTTCAACTAAAATAAGTGTGTTTAAATTGATTTCTGTGCCTGAAATTGGTCAAAATTTAAGCTTCTGAGTAAGCAAAACTCTGTAAAAATGGCAATTTTGGTCACTGTGAGGGTTTAAAAAGTGGTTATTCAACATGAGGCCCGATCCAAATGACATTTTGAATTATTTTTGGTAGAGTCCCAAAAATCAATTTTATGATGAAAAACGATGACCCCAGACCAGTCGAACGTTCAAAAAAATGGTCAATATTGATGAAATTTTAACATTTAACCTTTTGACTTTAAATGACTGTTGGATGTGAATTATTACTTTTTCAACTAAAATAAGTATGTTTAAAGTGATTTCTGTTCCTGAAATTGGTCAAAATTGAAGCTTCTGAGTAAGCAAAACTCTGTAAAAATGACAATTTTGTTAACTGTGAGGGTTTAAAAAGTGGTTATTCAACATGAGGCCCGATCCAAATGACATTTGGAATAATTTTTGGTAGAGTCCAAAAAATCCATTTTATGATGAAAAACGATGACCCCGGACCAGTCGTACGTACAAAAAATAGTCAATATTGATGAAATTTTAAAATTTAATCTTTTGACTTTAAATTACTGTTGGATGTGAATTATTACTTTTTCAACTAAAATATGTGTGTTTAAAGTCATTTCTGTGCCTGAAATTGGTCAAAATTGAAGCTTCTGAGTAAGCAAAACTCTGTAAAAATGGCAATTTTGGTCACTGTGAGGGTTTAAATAGTGGTTATTCAACATGAGGCCCGATCCAAATGACATTTTGAATTATTTTTGGCAGAGTCCAAAAAATCAATTTTATGATGAAAAACGATGACCTTGGACCAGTCAAACGTTCAAAAAAGTCGTCAATATTGATGAAATTAAAATTTTTTATCATTTGACTTTAAATGAATGTTGGATGTGAATTATTACTTTTTCAACTAACATAAGTGTGTTTAAAGTGATTTCTGTTCCTGAAATTGGTCAAAATTAAAGCTTCTGAGTAAGCAAAACTCTGTAAAAATGACAATTTTGGTAACTGTGAGAGCTTAAAAAGTGGTTATTCAACATGAGGCCCGATCCAAATGACATTTGGAATCATTTTTGGTAGAGTCCAAAAAATCAATTTTATGATGAAAAATGATGACCACGGACCAGTCGAATGTACAAAAAATTGTCAATATTGATAAAATTTTAACATTTAATCTTTTGACTTTAAATTACTGTTGGATGTGAATTATTACTTTTTCAACTAAAATATGTGTGTTTAAAGTCATTTCTGTGCCTGAAATTGGTCAAAATTGAAGCTTCTGAGTAAGCAAAACTCTGTAAAAATGGCAATTTTGGTCACTGTGAGGGTTTAAAAAGTGGTTATTCCACATGAGGCCCGATCCAAATGACATTTTGAATAATTTTTGGTAGATTTTGTGATAAATAAATATATAATATTTATATAAGAAATGATAAATTATAAAAAAAAAATAAAGATGTGAATTATTACTTTTTCAACTAAATAAGTGTGTTTAAAGTGATTTCTGTGCCTGAAATTGGTCAAAATTGAAGCTTTTGAGTAAGCGAAAACTCTGTAAAAATGGCAATTTTGGTCACTGTGAGGGTTTAAAAAGTGGTTATTCAACATGAGGCCCGATCCAAATGACATTTTGAATAATTTTTGGTAGAGTCCCAAAAAAATCAATTTTATGATGAAAAACGATGACCACGGACCAGTCGAATGTACAAAAAATTGTCAATATTGATAACATTTTAACATTTAATCTTTTGAATTCAAATCACTGTTGGATGTGAATTATTACTTTTTCAACTAAAATAAGTGTGTTTAAAGTGATTTCTGTTCCTGAAATAGGTCAAAATTTAAGCTGCTGAGTAAGCAAAACTCTGTAAAAATGGCAATTTTGGTCACTGTGAGGGTTTAAAAAGTGGTTATTCAACATGAGGCCCGATCCAAATGACATTTTGAATAATTTTTGGTAGAGTCCCAAAAAAATCAATTTTATGATGAAAAACGATGACCCCGGACCAGTCGAACGTTCAAAAAAATTGTCAAGATTGATGAAATTTTGTGATAAATAAATATATAATATTTATGTAAGAAATTATAAATTATAAAAAAATAAATAAAGATGTGAAATATTACTTTTTCAACTAAAATAAGTGTGTTTAAAGTGATTTCTGTGCCTGAAATTGGTCAAAATTTTAGCTTTTGAGTAAGCGAAATCTCTGTAAAAATGGTAATTTTGGTCACTGTGACGGTTTAAAAAGTGGTTATTCAACATGAGGCCCGATCCAAATGACATTTGGAATCATTTTTGGTAGAGTCCAAAAAATCAATTTTATGATGAAAAACGATGACCCCGGACCAGTCGTACGTACAAAAAATAGTCAATATTGATGAAATTTTAAAATTTAATCTTTTGACTTTAAATGACTGTTGGATGTGAAATATTACTTTTTCAACTAAAATAAGTGTGTTTAAAGTGATTTCTGTGCCTGAAATTGGTCACAATTGAAGCTTCTGAGTAAGCAAAACTCAGTAAAAATGACAATTTTGTTAACTGTGAGGGTTTAAAAAGTGGTTCTTCAACATGAGGCCCGATCCAAATGACATTTGGAATCATTTTTGGTAGAGTCCAAAAAATCAATTTTATGATGAAAAACGATGACCCCGGACCAGTCGAACGTTCAAAAAAATGGTCAATATTGATGAAATTTTAACATTTAATCTTTTGACTTTAAATGACTGTTGGATGTGAATTATTACTTTTTCAACTAAAATAAGTGTGTTTAAAGTGATTTCTGTGCCTGAAATTGGTCAAAATTGAAGCTTCTGAGTAATCAAAACTCTGTAAAAATGACAATTTTGGTAACTGTAAGGGTTTAAAAAGTGGTTATTCAACATGATTCCCGATCCAAATGACATTTTGAATCATTTTTGGTAGAATTTGTGATAAATAAATATATAATATTTATATAAGAAATTATAAATTATAAAAAAATAAATAAACATGTGAATTATTACTTTTTCAACTAAATAAGTGTGTTTAAAGGGATTTCTGTGCCTGAAATTGGTCAAAATCAAAGCTTTTGAGTAAGCGAAAACTCTGTAAAAATGGCAATTTTGGTCACTGTGAGGGTTTAAAAAGTGGTTATTCAACATGAGGCCCGATCCAAATGACATTTTGAATTATTTTTGGTAGAGTCCAAAAAATCAATTTTATGATGAAAAACGATGACCCCGGACCAGTCAAACGTTCAAAAAAGTCGTCAATATTGATGACATTTTAACATTTAATCTTTTGACTTTAAATGACTGTTGGATGTGAATTATTACTTTTTCAACTAAAATAAGTGTGTTTAAAGTGATTTCTGTGCCTGAAATTGGTCACAATTGAAGCTTCTGAGTAAGCAAAACTCTGTAAAAATGACACTTTTGTTAACTGTGAGGGTTTAAAAAGTGGTTATTCAACATGAGGCCCGATCCAAATGACATTAGGAATCATTTTTGGTAGAGTCCAAAAAATCAATTTTATGATGAAAAACGATGACCCCGGACCAGTCGAACGTACAAAAAATTGTCAATATTGATGACATTTTAACATTTAATCTTTTGACTTTAAATTACTGTTGGATGTGAATTATTACTTTTTCAACTAAAATAAGTGTGTTTAAAGTGATTTCTGTGCCTGAAATTGGTCAAAATTTAAGCTTCTGAGTAAGCAAAACTCTGTAAAAATGGCAATTTTGGTCACTGTGAGGGTTTAAAAAGTGGTTATTCAACATGAGGCCCGATCCAAATGACATTTTGAATTATTTTTGGTAGAGTCCCAAAAATCAATTTTATGATGAAAAACGATGACCCCAGACCAGTCGAACGTTCAAAAAAATGGTCAATATTGATGAAATTTTAACATTTAACCTTTTGACTTTAAATGACTGTTGGATGTGAATTATTACTTTTTCAACTAAAATAAGTATGTTTAAAGTGATTTCTGTTCCTGAAATTGGTCAAAATTGAAGCTTCTGAGTAAGCAAAACTCTGTAAAAATGACAATTTTGTTAACTGTGAGGGTTTAAAAAGTGGTTATTCAACATGAGGCCCGATCCAAATGACATTTGGAATAATTTTTGGTAGAGTCCAAAAAATCCATTTTATGATGAAAAACGATGACCCCGGACCAGTCGTACGTACAAAAAATAGTCAATATTGATGAAATTTTAAAATTTAATCTTTTGACTTTAAATTACTGTTGGATGTGAATTATTACTTTTTCAACTAAAATATGTGTGTTTAAAGTCATTTCTGTGCCTGAAATTGGTCAAAATTGAAGCTTCTGAGTAAGCAAAACTCTGTAAAAATGGCAATTTTGGTCACTGTGAGGGTTTAAATAGTGGTTATTCAACATGAGGCCCGATCCAAATGACATTTTGAATTATTTTTGGCAGAGTCCAAAAAATCAATTTTATGATGAAAAACGATGACCTTGGACCAGTCAAACGTTCAAAAAAGTCGTCAATATTGATGAAATTAAAATTTTTTATCATTTGACTTTAAATGAATGTTGGATGTGAATTATTACTTTTTCAACTAACATAAGTGTGTTTAAAGTGATTTCTGTTCCTGAAATTGGTCAAAATTAAAGCTTCTGAGTAAGCAAAACTCTGTAAAAATGACAATTTTGGTAACTGTGAGAGCTTAAAAAGTGGTTATTCAACATGAGGCCCGATCCAAATGACATTTGGAATCATTTTTGGTAGAGTCCAAAAAATCAATTTTATGATGAAAAATGATGACCACGGACCAGTCGAATGTACAAAAAATTGTCAATATTGATAAAATTTTAACATTTAATCTTTTGACTTTAAATTACTGTTGGATGTGAATTATTACTTTTTCAACTAAAATATGTGTGTTTAAAGTCATTTCTGTGCCTGAAATTGGTCAAAATTGAAGCTTCTGAGTAAGCAAAACTCTGTAAAAATGGCAATTTTGGTCACTGTGAGGGTTTAAAAAGTGGTTATTCCACATGAGGCCCGATCCAAATGACATTTTGAATAATTTTTGGTAGATTTTGTGATAAATAAATATATAATATTTATATAAGAAATGATAAATTATAAAAAAAAAATAAAGATGTGAATTATTACTTTTTCAACTAAATAAGTGTGTTTAAAGTGATTTCTGTGCCTGAAATTGGTCAAAATTGAAGCTTTTGAGTAAGCGAAAACTCTGTAAAAATGGCAATTTTGGTCACTGTGAGGGTTTAAAAAGTGGTTATTCAACATGAGGCCCGATCCAAATGACATTTTGAATAATTTTTGGTAGAGTCCCAAAAAAATCAATTTTATGATGAAAAACGATGACCACGGACCAGTCGAATGTACAAAAAATTGTCAATATTGATAACATTTTAACATTTAATCTTTTGAATTCAAATCACTGTTGGATGTGAATTATTACTTTTTCAACTAAAATAAGTGTGTTTAAAGTGATTTCTGTTCCTGAAATAGGTCAAAATTTAAGCTGCTGAGTAAGCAAAACTCTGTAAAAATGGCAATTTTGGTCACTGTGAGGGTTTAAAAAGTGGTTATTCAACATGAGGCCCGATCCAAATGACATTTTGAATAATTTTTGGTAGAGTCCCAAAAAAATCAATTTTATGATGAAAAACGATGACCCCGGACCAGTCGAACGTTCAAAAAAATTGTCAAGATTGATGAAATTTTGTGATAAATAAATATATAATATTTATGTAAGAAATTATAAATTATAAAAAAATAAATAAAGATGTGAAATATTACTTTTTCAACTAAAATAAGTGTGTTTAAAGTGATTTCTGTGCCTGAAATTGGTCAAAATTTTAGCTTTTGAGTAAGCGAAATCTCTGTAAAAATGGTAATTTTGGTCACTGTGACGGTTTAAAAAGTGGTTATTCAACATGAGGCCCGATCCAAATGACATTTGGAATCATTTTTGGTAGAGTCCAAAAAATCAATTTTATGATGAAAAACGATGACCCCGGACCAGTCGAACGTACAAAAAATTGTCAATATTGATGAAATTTTAACATTTAATCTTTTGACTTTAAATTACTGTTGGATGTGAATTATTACTTTTTCAACTAAAATATGAGTGTTTAAAGTGATTTCTGTGCCTGAAATTGGTCAAAATTGTAGCTTTTGAGTTAGCAAAAACTCTGTAAAAATGGCAATTTTGGTCACTGTGAGGGTTTAAAAAGTGGTTATTCAACATGAGGCCCGATCCAAATGACATTTGGAATAATTTTTGGTAGAGTACAGAAAATCAATTGTATGATGAAAAACGATGACCCCGGACCAGTCGAAGGTACAAAAAATTGTCAATATTGATGAAATTTTAACATTTAATCTTTTGACTTTAAATTACTGTTGGATGTGAATTATTACTTTTTCAACTAAAATAGGTGTGTTTAAAGTGATTTCTGTGCCTGAAATTGGTCAAAATTTAAGCTTCTGAAAAGCAAAACTGTGTAAAAATGACAATTTTGTTAACTGCGAGGGTTTAAAAAGTGGTTATTCAACATGAGGCCCGATCCAAATGACATTTGGAATAATTTTTGGTAGAGTCCAAAAAATCAATTTTATGATGAAAAACGATGGTAGGGTGTTAAAATATCGATAACAAAAATATAGCTGACATAAATATCGTTGCAAAAATATCGTTTACAAAAATATCGACACCCTATACTTAAACAGGTAAGTACATAAATATCGACTCCAAAATATCGTTGTAATTAATATAGATGTAAAAAATATCGACTTTTTAAAATAATTAAAATTACATTAAATAATAAATAAATATAAGTACTATTAACAAAATACATTAAATTACTTTTATTTTTTAACTATTTCAAACAAATTTACTACACTTTTTAATTATAAAATTAATAAATGTGGACATATAAATTAATTTTACACATTACTTTATATAACAACAATAATACATATATATAATTAAAATACCCCTTTACCCAAAAACCCAAAACTGACCCTGAACCCTAAAAATACCCCTTTACCCAAAAACATTTTCACTAAAAAAATCCTGTACACACACCTAAAATTAATTAAAAAATTAACATAATTAATGACATAATTATTATTCAATTAACTAATTAAAATTAATTAACTATTATTTATTACACTATTTATATTTATTTAAAACATTAATTAATCTATTATTTCATTATATTTAAAAACCCCTTTACCCAAAAACTGAAAACTGACCCTGAACCCAAAAAATACCCCTTTACCCAAAAACTAAAAACTGACCCTGAACCCTAAAAATACCCCTTTACCCAAAAACTGAAAACTGACCCTGAACCCTAAAAATACCCCTTTACCCAAAAACTGAAAACTGACCCTGAACCCTAAAAATACCCCTTTACCCAAAAACTAAAAACTGACCCTGAACCCTAAAAATACCCCTTTACCCAAAAACTGAAAACTGACCCTGAACCCTAAAAATACCCCTTTACCCAAAAACTGAAAACTGACCCTGAACCCTAAAAATACCCCTTTACCCAAAAACTGAAAACTGACCCTGAACCCTAAAAATACCCCTTTACCCAAAAACTAAAAACTGACCCTGAACCCTAAAAATACCCCTTTACCCAAAAACTGAAAACTGACCCTGAACCCTAAAAATACCCCTTTACCCAAAAACTGAAAACTGACCCTGAACCCTAAAAATACCCCTTTACCCAAAAACTAAAAACTGACCCTGAACCCTAAAAATACCCCTTTACCCAAAAACTGAAAACTGACCCTGAACCCTAAAAATACCCCTTTACCCAAAAACTGAAAACTGACCCTGAACCCTAAAAATACCCCTTTACCCAAAAACATTTTCACTAAAAAAATCCTGTACACACACCTAAAAATAATAAAAAAATTAACATAATTAATTACATAATTATTATTCAATTAACTAATTGAAATTAATTAACTATTATTTATTACACTATTTATATTCATTTAAAACATTAATTAATGTATTATTTCATTATATTTAAATTACTTCCCACCCTACTCCCCTATAAACCCACAACCCGCTACGGAACTATTAATACTAAATTCAACTGAAAATACATTATTAAATAATAATATACTACTAAAAATAGTACTTTGACTAAAAATAATCATTAAAAACACTACATTACTTATAATTATTTAAAAAACGATATTATTGTAAACTATGTTTTTGTAAACAATATTTATTACAACTATATTAATGTTAACGATATTACTTACCTGTCTGTCGATATTTTGGTCAGACGATATTTTTGTCATCGATATTTCTTCCTGTAGATATTTTTGCGGCGATATTTATGTTAGGCGATATTTTTGCGGCGATATTCCTGCTCTGTACCAAAAACGATGACCCCGGACCAGTCGTACGTACAAAAAATAGTCAATATTGATGAAATTTTAAAATTTAATCTTTTGACTTTAAATTACTGTTGGATGTGAATTATTACTTTTTCAACTAACATAAGTGTGTTTAAAGTGATTTCTGTTCCTGAAATTGGTCAAAATTGAAGCTTCTGAGTAAGCAAAACTCTGTAAAAATGACAATTTTGGTAACTGTGAGAGTTTAAAAAGTGGTTATTCAACATGAGGCCCGATCCAAATGACATTTTGAATCATTTTTGGTAGAGTCCAAAAAATCAATTTTATGATGAAAAACGATGACCCCGGACCAGTCGAAGGTACAAAAAATTGTCAATATTGATGAAATTTTAACATTTAATCTTTTGACTTTAAATTACTGTTGGATGTGAATTATTACTTTTTCAACTAAAATAAGTGTGTTTAAAGTGATTTCTGTGCCTGAAATTGGTCAAAATTTAAGCTGCTGAGTAAGCAAAACTCTGTAAAAATTGCAATTTTCGTCACTGTGAGGGTTTAAAAAGTGGTTATTCAACATGAGGCCCGATCCAAATGACATTTTGAATTATTTTTGGTAGAGTCCCAAAAATCAATTTTATGATGAAAAACGATGACCCCGGACGAGTCGAACGTTCAAAAAAATGGTCAATATTGATGAAATTTTAAAATTTAACCTTTTGACTTTAAAAGACTGTTGGATGTGAATTATTACTTTTTCAACTAAAATAAGTGTGTTTAAAGTGATTTCTGTTCCTGAAATTGGTCAAAATTGAAGCTTCTGAGTAAGCAAAACTCTGTAAAAATGACAATTTTGTTAACTGTGAGGGTTTAAAAAGTGGTTATTCAACATGAGGCCCGATCCAAATGACATTTGGAATAATTTTTGGTAGAGTCCAAAAAATCAATTTCATGATGAAAGACGATGACCCCGGACCAGTCGTACGTACAAAAAATAGTCAATATTGATGAAATTTTAAAATTTAATCTTTTGACTTTAAATTACTGTTGGATGTGAATTATTACTTTTTCAACTAAAATATGAGTGTTTAAAGTGATTTCTGTGCCTGAAATTGGTCAAAATTGTAGCTTTTGAGTAAGCAAAAACTCTGTAAAAATGGCAATTTTGGTCACTGTGAGGGTTTAAAAAGTGCTTATTCATCATGAGGCCCGATCCAAATGACATTTGGAATAATTTTTGGTAGAGTCCAAAAAATCAATTTTATGATGAAAAACGATGACCCCGGACCAGTCGAAGGTACAAAAAATTGTCAATATTGATGAAATTTTAACATTTAATCTTTTGACTTTAAATTACTGTTGGATGTGAATTATTACTTTTTCAACTAAAATAAGTGTGTTTAAAGTGATTTCTGTGCCTGAAATTGGTCAAAATTTAAGCTTCTGAATAAGCAAAACTCTGTAAAAATGACAATTTTGTTAACTGCGAGGGTTTAAAAAGTGGTTATTCAACATGAGGCCCGATCCAAATGACATTTGGAATAATTTTTGGTAGAGTCCAAAAAATCAATTTTATGATGAAAAAGGATGACCCTGGACCAGTCGTACGTACAAAAAATAGTCAATATTGATGAAATTTTAAAATTTAATCTTTTGACTTTAAATTACTGTTGGATGTGAATTATTACTTTTTCAACTAAAATATGTGTGTTTAAAGTCATTTCTGTGCCTGAAATTGGTCAAAATTGAAGCTTCTGAGTAAGCAAAACTCTGTAAAAATGACAATTTTGTTAACTGTGAGAGTTTAAAAAGTGGTTATTCAACATGAGGCCCGATCCAAATGACATTTGGAATCATTTTTGGTAGAGTCCAAAAAATCAATTTTATGATGAAAAACGATGACCCCGGACCAGTCAAACGTTCAAAAAAGTCGTCAATATTGATGAAATTTAAAAATGTAATCATTTGACTTTAAATGAATGTTGGATGTGAATTATTACTTTTTCAACTAAAATATCTGTGTTTAAAGTCATTTCTGTGCCTGAAATTGGTCAAAATTGAAGCTTCTGAGTAAGCAAAACTCTGTAAAAATGGCAATTTTGGTCACTGTGAGGGTTTAAAAAGTGGTTATTCAACATGAGGCCCGATCCAAATGACATTTTGAATCATTTTTGGTAGATTTTGTGATAAATAAATATATAATATTAATATAAGAAATGATAAATTATAAAAAAATAAATAAAGATGTGAATTATTACTTTTTCAACTAAATAAGTGTGTTTAAAGTGATTTCTGTGCCTGAAATTGGCCAAAATTGAAGCTTTTGAGTAAGCGAAAACTCTGTAAAAATGGCAATTTTGGTCACTGTGAGGGTTTAAAAAGTGCTTATTCATCATGAGGCCCGATCCAAATGACATTTGGAATAATTTTTGGTAGAGTCCAAAAAATCAATTTTATGATGAAAAACGATGACCCCGGACCAGTCGAAGGTACAAAAAATTGTCAATATTGATGAAATTTTAACATTTAATCTTTTGACTTTAAATTACTGTTGGATGTGAATTATTACTTTTTCAACTAAAATAAGTGTTTTTAAAGTGATTTCTGTGCCTGAAATTGGTCAAAATTTAAGCTTCTGAATAAGCAAAACTCTGTAAAAATGACAATTTTGTTAACTGCGAGGGTTTAAAAAGTGGTTATTCAACATGAGGCCCGATCCAAATGACATTTGGAATAATTTTTGGTAGAGTCCAAAAAATCAATTTTATGATGAAAAACGATGACCCCGGACCAGTCGTACGTACAAAAAATAGTCAATATTGATGAAATTTTAAAATTTAATCTTTTTTGACTTTAAATTACTGTTGGATGTGAATTATTACTTTTTCAACTAAAATATGTGTGTTTAAAGTCATTTCTGTGCCTGAAATTGGTCAAAATTGAAGCTTCTGAGTAAACAAAACTCTGTAAAAATGGCAATTTTGGTCACTGTGAGGGTTTAAAAAGTGGTTATTCAACATGAGGCCCGATCCAAATGACATTTTGAATCATTTTTGGTAGAGTCCAAAAAAAATAAATTTTATGATGAAAAACGATGACCCCGGACCAGTCGAACGTTCAAAAAATTGTCAATATTGATGAAATTTTAACATTTAATCTTTTGACTTTAAATTACTGTTGGATGTGAATTATTACTTTTTCAACTAAAATATGAGTGTTTAAAGTGATTTCTGTGCCTGAAATTGGTCAAAATTGTAGCTTTTGAGTAAGCAAAAACTCTGTAAAAATGGCAATTTTGGTCACTGTGAGGGTTTAAAAAGTGGTTATTCAACATGAGGCCCGATCCAAATGACATTTTGAATCATTTTTGGTAGAGTCCCCAAAAAATCAATTTTATGATGAAAAACGATGACCCCGGACCAGTCGAACGTTCAAAAAAATTGTCAATATTGAGAAATTTTGTGATAAATAAATATATAATATTTATGTAAGAAATTATAAATTATAAAAAAAAAAAATAAAGATGTGAAATATTACTTTTTCAACTAAAATAAGTGTGTTTAAAGTGATTTCTGTGCCTGAAATTGGTCAAAATTTAAGCTTTTCAGTAAGCGAAATCTCTGTAAAAATGGTAATTTTGGTCACTGTGAGGGTTTAAAAAGTGGTTATTCAACATGAGGCCCGATCCAAATGACATTTTGAATTATTTTTGGTAGAGTCCAAAAAATCTATTTTATGATGAAAAACGATGACCCCGGACCAGTCGAACGTTCAAAAAAGTGGTCAATATTGATGAAATGTTAAAATTTAATCTTTTGACTTTAAATGACTGTTGGATGTGAATTATTACTTTTTCAACTAACATAAGTGTGTTTAAAGTGATTTCTGTGCCTAATATTGGTCAAAATTTAAGCTTCTGAGTAAGCAAAACTCTGTAAAAATGACAATTTTGGTAACTGTGAGAGTTCAAAAAGTGGTTATTAAACATGAGGCCCGATCCAAATGACATTTTGAATCATTTTTGGTAGAGTCCAAAAAATTAATTTTATGATGAAAAACGATGACCCCGGACCAGTCGAACGTACAAAAAATTGTCAATATTGATGACATTTTAACATTTAATCTTTTGACTTTAAATTACTGTTGGATGTGAATTATTACTTTTTCAACTAAAATAAGTGTGTTTAAAGTGATTTCTGTGCCTGAAATTGGTCACAATTGAAGCTTCTGAGTAAGCAAAACTCTGTAAAAATGACAATTTTGTTAACTGTGAGGGTTTAAAAAGTGGTTATTCAACATGAGGCCCGATCCAAATGACATTTTGAATCATTTTTGGTAGATTTTGTGAGAAATAAATATATAATATTTATATAAGAAATGATAAATAATAAAAAAAAATAAAGATGTGAATTATTACTTTTTCAACTAAAATAAGTGTGTTTAAAGTGATTTCTGTGCCTGAAATCGGTCAAAATTTAAGCTTCTGAATAAGCAAAACTCTGTAAAAATGACAATTTTGTTAACTGCGAGGGTTTAAAAAGTGGTTATTCAACATGAGGCCCGATCCAAATGACATTTGGAATAATTTTTGGTAGAGTCCAAAAAATCAATTTTATGATGAAAAACGATGACCCCGGACCAGTCGTACGTACAAAAAATAGTCAATATTGATGAAATTTTAAAATTTAATCTTTTGACTTTAAATTACTGTTGGATGTGAAATATTACTTTTTCAACTAAAATAAGTGTGTTTAAAGTCATTTCTGTGCCTGAAATTGGTCAAAATTGAAGCTTCTGAGTAAGCAAAACTCTGTAAAAATGGCAATTTTGGTCACTGTGAGGGTTTAAAAAGTGGTTATTCAACATGAGGCCCGATCCAAATGACATTTTGAATAATTTTTGGTAGAGTCCAAAAAATCAATTTTATGATGAAAAACGATGACCCCGGACCAGTCAAACGTTCAAAAAAGTCGTCAATATTGATGAAATTTTAAAATGTAATCATTTGACTTTAAATGACTGTTGGATGTGAATTATTACTTTTTCAACTAACATAAGTGTGTTTAAAGTGATTTCTGTTCCTGAAATTGGTCAAAATTGAAGCTTCTGAGTAAGCAAAACTCTGTAAAAATGACAATTTTGGTAACCGTGAGAGTTTAAAAAGTGGTTATTCAACATGAGGCCCGATCCAAATGACATTTTGAATCATTTTTGGTAGAGTCCAAAAAATCAATTTTATGATGAAAAACGATGACCCCGGACCAGTCGAAGGTAAAAAAAATTGTCAATATTGATGAAATTTTAACATTTAATCTTTTGACTTTAAATTACTGTTGGATGTGAATTATTACTTTTTCAACTAAAATAAGTGTGTTTAAAGTGATTTCTGTGCCTGAAATTGGTCAAAATGTAAGCTTCTGAGTAAGCAAAACTCAGTAAAAATGGCAATTTTGGTCACTGTGAGGGTTTAAAAAGTGGTTATTCAACATGAGGCCCGATCCAAATGACATTTGGAATCACTTTTGGTAGATTTTGCGATAAATAAATATATAATATTTATATAAGAAATTATAAATTATAAAAAAAAAATAAAGATGTGAATTATTACTTTTTCAACTAAATAAGTGTGTTTAAAGTGATTTCTGTGCCTGAAATTGGTCAAAATTGAAGCTTTTGAGTAAGCGAAAACTCTGTAAAAATGGTAATTTTGGTCACTGTGAGGGTTTAAAAAGTGGTTATTCAACATGAGGCCCGATCCAAATGACATTTTGAATTATTTTTGGTAGAGTCCAAAAAATCAATTTTATGATGAAAAACGAGTCAAACGTTCAAAAAAGTTGTCAATATTGATGACATTTTAACATTTAATCTTTTGACTTTAAATTACTGTTGGATGTGAATTATTACTTTTTCAACTAAAATATGAGTGTTTAAAGTCATTTCTGTGCCTGAAATTGGTCAAAATTGAATCATCTGAGTAAGCAAAACTCTGTAAAAATGGCAATTTTGGTCACTGTGAGGGTTTAAAAAGTGGTTATTCAACATGAGGCACGATCCAAATGACATTTTGAATTATTTTTGGTAGAGTCCAAAAAATCAATTTTATGATGAAAAACGATGACCTTGGACCAGTCGAACGTTTAAAAAAGTGGTCAATATTGATGAAATGTTAAAATTTTATCTTTTGACTTTAAATTACTGTTGGATGTGAATTATTACTTTTTCAACTAAAATATGAGTGTTTAAAGTGATTTCTGTGCCTGAAATTGGTCAAAATTGTAGCTTTTGAGTAAGCAAAAACTCTGTAAAAATGACAATTTTGTTAACTGCGAGGGTTTAAAAAGTGGTTATTCAACATGAGGCCCGATCCAAATGACATTTGGAATAATTTTTGGTAGAGTCCAAAAAATCAATTTTATGATGAAAAACGATGACCCCGGACCAGTCGTACGTACAAAAAATAGTCAATATTGATGAAATTTTTAAATTTAATCTTTTGACTTTAAATTACTGTTGGATGTGAATTATTACTTTTTCAACTAACATAAGTGTGTTTAAAGTGATTTCTGTTCCTGAAATTGGTCAAAATTGTAGCTTTTGAGTAAGCAAAAACTCTGTAAAAATGACAATTTTGTTAACTGCGAGGGTTTAAAAAGTGGTTATTCAACATGAGGCCCGATCCAAATGACATTTGGAATAATTTTTGGTAGAGTCCAAAAAATCAATTTTATGATGAAAAACGATGACCCCGGACCAGTCGAAGGTACAAAAAATGTTCAATATTGATGAAATTTTAACATTTAATCTTTTGACTTTAAATTACTGTTGGATGTGAATTATTACTTTTTCAACTAAAATAAGTGTGTTTAAAGTGATTTCTGTGCCTGAAATTGGTCAAAATTTAAGCTGCTGAGTAAGCAAAACTCTGTAAAAATGGCAATTTTGGTCACTGTGAGGGTTTAAAAAGTGGTTATTCAACATGAGGCCCGATCCAAATGACATTTTGAATTTTTTTTGGTAGAGTCCCAAAAATCAATTTTATGATGAAAAACGAGGACCCCGGACCAGTCGAACGTACAAAAAATAGTCAATATTGATGAAATTTTAAAATTTAATCTTTTGACTTTAAATTACTGTTGGATGTGAATTATTACTTTTTCAACTAAAATATGTGTGTTTAAAGTGATTTCTGTGCCTGAAATCGGTCAAAATTTAAGCTTCTGAATGAGCAAAACTCTGTAAAAATGACAAATTGGTTAACTGCGAGGGTTTAAAAAGTGGTTATTCAACATGAGGCCCGATCCAAATGACATTTGGAATAATTTTTGGTAGAGTCCAAAAAATCAATTTTATGATGAAAAACGATGACCCCGGACCAGTCGTACGTACAAAAAATAGTCAATATTGATGAAATTTTAAAATTTAATCTTTTGACTTTAAATTACTGTTGGATGTGAAATATTACTTTTTCAACAAAAATAAGTGTGTTTAAAGTCATTTCTGTGCCTGAAATTGGTCAAAATTGAAGCTTCTGAGTAAGCAAAACTCTGTAAAAATGGCAATTTTGGTCACTGTGAGGGTTTAAAAAGTGGTTATTCAACATGAGGGCTGATCCAAATGACATTTTGAATTATTTTTGGTAGAGTCCAAAAAATCAATTTTATGATGAAAAACGATGACCCCGGACCAGTCAAACGTTCAAAAAAGTCGTCAATATTGATGAAATTTTAAAATTTAATCATTTGACTTTAAATGACTGTTGGATGTGAATTATTACTTTTTCAACTAACATAAGTGTGTTTAAAGTGATTTCTGTTCCTGAAATTGGTCAAAATTGAAGCTTCTGAGTAAGCAAAACTCTGTAAAAATGACAATTTTGGTAACCGTGAGAGTTTAAAAAGTGGTTATTCAACATGGGGCCCGATCCAAATGACATTTTGAATCATTTTTGGTAGAGTCCAAAAAATCAATTTTATGATGAAAAACGATGACCCCGGACCAGTCGAAGGTACAAAAAATTGTCAATATTGATGAAATTTTAACATTTAATCTTTTGACTTTAAATTACTGTTGGATGTGAATTATTACTTTTTCAACTAAAATAAGTGTGTTTAAAGTGATTTCTGTGCCTGAAATTGGTCAAAATGTAAGCTTCTGAGTAAGCAAAACTCTGTAAAAATGGCAATTTTGGTCACTGTGAGGGTTTAAAAAGTGGTTATTCAACATGAGGCCCGATCCAAATGACATTTGGAATCACTTTTGGTAGATTTTGCGATAAATAAATATATAATATTTATATAAGAAATTATAAATTATAAAAAAAAAATAAAGATGTGAATTATTACTTTTTCAACTAAATAAGTGTGTTTAAAGTGATTTCTGTGCCTGAAATTGGTCAAAATTGAAGCTTTTGAGTAAGCGAAAACTCTGTAAAAATTGGTAATTTTGGTCACTTTGAGGGTTTAAAAAGTGGTTATTCAACATGAGGCCCGATCCAAATGACATTTTGAATTATTTTTGGTAGAGTCCAAAAAATCAATTTTATGATGAAAAACGATGGCCCCTGACCAGTCAAACGTTCAAAAAAGTCGTCAATATTGATGAAATTTTAACATTTAATCTTTTGACTTTAAATTACTGTTGGATGTGAATTATTACTTTTTCAACTAAAATATGAGTGTTTAAAGTCATTTCTGTGCCTGAAATTGGTCAAAATTGAATCTTCTGAGTAAGCAAAACTCTGTAAAAATGGCAATTTTGGTCACTGTGAGGGTTTAAAAAGTGGTTATTCAACATGAGGCATGATCCAAATGACATTTTGAATTATTTTTGGTAGAGTCCAAAAAATCAATTTTATGATGAAAAACGATGACCTTGGACCGGTCGAACGTTTAAAAAAGTGGTCAATATTGATGAAATGTTAAAATTTAATCTTTTGACTTTAAATGACTGTTGGATGTGAATTATTACTTTTTCAACTAACATAAGTGTGTTTAAAGTGATTTCTGTGCCTAATATTGGTCAAAATTGAAGCTTCTGAGTAAGCAAAACTCTGTAAAAATGACAATTTTGGTAACTGTGAGAGTTCAAAAAGTGGTTATTAAACATGAGGCCCGATCCAAATGACATTTTGAATCATTTTTGGTAGAGTCCAAAAAATTAATTTTATGATGAAAAACGATGACCCCGGACCAGTCGAACGTACAAAAAATTGTCAATATTGATGACATTTTAACATTTAATCTTTTGACTTTAAATTACTGTTGGATGTGAATTATTACTTTTTCAACTAAAATAAGTGTGTTTAAAGTGATTTCTGTCCCTGAAATTGGTCACAATTGAAGCTTCTGAGTAAGCAAAACTCTGTAAACATGACAATTTTGTTAACTGTGAGGGTTTAAAAAGTGGTTATTCAACATGAGGCCCGATCCAAATGACATTTGGAATCATTTTTGGTAGAGTCCAAAAAATCAATTTTATGATGAAAAACGATGACCCCGGACCAGTCGAACGTACAAAAAATTGTCAATATTGATGAAATTTTAACATTTAATCTTTTGACTTTAAATTACTGTTGGATGTGAATTATTACTTTTTCAACTAAAATATGAGTGTTTAAAGTGATTTCTGTGCCTGAAATTTGTCAAAATTGTAGCTTCTGAATAAGCAAAACTGTGTAAAAATGACAATTTTGTTAACTGCGAGGGTTTAAAAAGTGGTTATTCAACATGAGGCCCGATCCAAATGACATTTGGAATAATTTTTGGTAGAGTCCAAAAAATCAATTTTATGATGAAAAACGATGACCCCGGACCAGTCGTACGTACAAAAAATAGTCACTATTGATGAAATTTTTAAATTTAATCTTTTGACTTTAAATTACTGTTGGATGTGAATTATTACTTTTTCAACTAACATAAGTGTGTTTAAAGTGATTTCTGTTCCTGAAATTGGTCAAAATTGAAGCTTCTGAGTAAGCAAAACTCTGTAAAAATGACAATTTTGGTAACTGTGAGAGTTTAAAAAGTGGTTATTCAACATGAGGCCCGATCCAAATGACATTTTGAATCATTTTTGGTAGAGTCCAAAAAATCAATTTTATGATGAAAAACGATGGCCCCGGACCAGTCGAAGGTACAAAAAATTGTCAATATTGATGAAATTTTAACATTTAATCTTTTGACTTTAAATTACTGTTGGATGTGAATTATTACTTTTTCAACTAAAATATGTGTGTTTAAAGTGATTTCTGTGCCTGAAATCGGTCAAAATGTAAGCTTCTGAATGAGCAAAACTCTGTAAAAATGACAATTTGGTTAACTGCGAGGGTTTAAAAAGTGGTTATTCAACATGAGGCCCGATCCAAATGACATTTGGAATAATTTTTGGTAGAGTACAAAAAATCAATTTTATGATGAAAAACGATGACCCCGGACCAGTCGTACGTACAAAAAATAGTCAATATTGATGAAATTTTAAAATTTAATCTTTTGACTTTAAATTACTGTTGGATGTGAATTACTACTTTTTCAACTAAAATAAGTGTGTTTAAAGTCCTTTCTGTGCCTGAAATTGGTCAAAATTGAAGCTTCTGAGTAAGCAAAACTCTGTAAAAATGGCAATTTTGGTCACTGTGAGGGTTTAAAAAGTGGTTATTCAACATGAGGGCTGATCCAAATGACATTTTGAATTATTTTTGGTAGAGTCCAAAAAATCAATTTTATGATGAAAAACGATGACCCCGGCAGTCAAACGTTCAAAAAAGTCGTCAATATTGATGAAATTTTAAAATTTAATCATTTGACTTTAAATGACTGTTGGATGTGAATTATTACTTTTTCAACTAACATAAGTGTGTTTAAAGTGATTTCTGTTCCTGAAATTGGTCAAAATTGAAGCTTCTGAGTAAGCAAAACTCTGTAAAAATGACAATTTTGGTAACCGTGAGAGTTTAAAAAGTGGTTATTCAACATGAGGCCAGATCCAAATGACATTTTGAATCATTTTTGGTAGAGTCCAAAAAATCAATTTTATGATGAAAAACGATGACCCCGGACCAGTCGAAGGTACAAAAAATTGTCAATATTGATGACATTTTAACATTTAATCTTTTGACTTTAAATTACTGTTGGATGTGAATTATTACTTTTTCAACTAAAATAAGTGTGTTTAAAGTGATTTCTGTGCCTGAAATTGGTCAAAATGTAAGCTTCTGAGTAAGCAAAACTCTGTAA
Organism: Lissotriton helveticus; assembly: GCF_964261635.1. Lineage (NCBI taxonomy): Eukaryota > Metazoa > Chordata > Amphibia > Caudata > Salamandridae > Lissotriton > Lissotriton helveticus. Next base: position 403,966,709 of record NC_136071.1, read on the forward strand.
AAATGGCAATTTTGGTCACTGTGAGGGTTTAAAAAGTGGTTATTCAACATGAGGCCCGATCCAAATGACATTTGGAATCACTTTTGGTAGATTTTGCGATAAATAAATATATAATATTTCTATAAGAAATTATAAATTATAAAAAAAAAATAAAGATGTGAATTATTACTTTTTCAACTAAATAAGTGTGTTTAAAGTGATTTCTGTGCCTGAAATTGGTCAAAATTGAAGCTTTTGAGTAAGCAAAACTCTGTAAACATGACAATTTTGTTAACTGTGAGGGTTTAAAAAGTGGTTATTCAACATGAGGCCCGATCCAAATGACATTTGGAATCATTTTTGGTAGAGTCCAAAAAATCAATTTTATGATGAAAAACGATGACCCCGGACCAGTCGTACGTACAAAAAATAGTCAATATTGATGACATTTTTAAATTTAATCTTTTGACTTTAAATTACTGTTGGATGTGAATTATTACTTTTTCAACTAACATAAGTGTGTTTAAAGTGATTTCTGTTCCTGAAATTGGTCAAAATTGAAGCTTCTGAGTAAGCAAAACTCTGTAAAAATGACAATTTTGGTAACTGTGAGAGTTTAAAAAGTGGTTATTCAACATGAGGCCCGATCCAAATGACATTTTGAATCATTTTTGGTAGAGTCCAAAAAATCAATTTTATGATGAAAAAAGATGGCCCCGGACCAGTCGAAGGTACAAAAAATTGTCAATATTGATGAAATTTTAACATTTAATCTTTTGACTTTAAATTACTGTTGGGTGTGAATTATTACTTTTTCAACTAAAATAAGTGTGTTTAAAGTGATTTCTGTGCCTGAAATTGGTCAAAATTTAAGCTGCTGAGTAAGCAAAACTCTGTAAAAATGGCAATTTTGGTCACTGTGAGGGTTTAAAAAGTGGTCATTCAACATGAGGCCCGATCCAAATGACATTTTGAATTATTTTTGGTAGAGTCCCAAAAATCAATTTTATGATGAAAAACGATGACCCCGGACCAGTCGAACGTTCAAAAAAATGGTCAATATTGATGAAATTTTAACATTTAACCTTTTGACTTTAAAAGACTGTTGGATGTGAATTATTACTTTTTCAACTAAAATAAGTGTGTTTAAAGTGATTTCTGTTCCTGAAATTGGTCAAAATTGAAGCTTCTGAGTAAGCAAAACTCTGTAAAAATGACAATTTTGTTAACTGTGAGGGTTTAAAAAGTGGTTATTCAACATGAGGCCCGATCCAAATGACATTTGGAATAATTTTTGGTAGAGTCCAAAAAATCAATTTTATGATGAAAGACGATGACCCCGGACCAGTCGTACGTACAAAAAATAGTCAATATTGATGAAATTTTAAAATTTAATCTTTTGACTTTAAATTACTGTTGGATGTGAATTATTACTTTTTCAACTAAAATAAGTGTGTTTAAAGTGATTTCTGTGCCTGAAATTGGTCAAAATTTAAGCTGCTGAGTAAGCAAAACTCTGTAAAAATGGCAATTTTGGTCACTGTGAGGGTTTAAAAAGTGGTTATTCAACATGAGGCCCGATCCAAATGACATTTTGAATTTTTTTTGGTAGAGTCCCAAAAATCAATTTTATGATGAAAAACGAGGACCCCGGACCAGTCGAACGTACAAAAAATAGTCAATATTGATGAAATTTTAAAATTTAATCTTTTGACTTTAAATTACTGTTGGATGTGAATTATTACTTTTTCAACTAAAATATGTGTGTTTAAAGTGATTTCTGTGCCTGAAATCGGTCAAAATTTAAGCTTCTGAATGAGCAAAACTCTGTAAAAATGACAAATTGGTTAACTGCGAGGGTTTAAAAAGTGGTTATTCAACATGAGGCCCGATCCAAATGACATTTGGAATAATTTTTGGTAGAGTCCAAAAAATCAATTTTATGATGAAAAACGATGACCCCGGACCAGTCGTACGTACAAAAAATAGTCAATATTGATGAAATTTTAAAATTTAATCTTTTGACTTTAAATTACTGTTGGATGTGAAATATTACTTTTTCAACAAAAATAAGTGTGTTTAAAGTCATTTCTGTGCCTGAAATTGGTCAAAATTGAAGCTTCTGAGTAAGCAAAACTCTGTAAAAATGGCAATTTTGGTCACTGTGAGGGTTTAAAAAGTGGTTATTCAACATGAGGGCTGATCCAAATGACATTTTGAATTATTTTTGGTAGAGTCCAAAAAATCAATTTTATGATGAAAAACGATGACCCCGGACCAGTCAAACGTTCAAAAAAGTCGTCAATATTGATGAAATTTTAAAATTTAATCATTTGACTTTAAATGACTGTTGGATGTGAATTATTACTTTTTCAACTAACATAAGTGTGTTTAAAGTGATTTCTGTTCCTGAAATTGGTCAAAATTGAAGCTTCTGAGTAAGCAAAACTCTGTAAAAATGACAATTTTGGTAACCGTGAGAGTTTAAAAAGTGGTTATTCAACATGGGGCCCGATCCAAATGACATTTTGAATCATTTTTGGTAGAGTCCAAAAAATCAATTTTATGATGAAAAACGATGACCCCGGACCAGTCGAAGGTACAAAAAATTGTCAATATTGATGAAATTTTAACATTTAATCTTTTGACTTTAAATTACTGTTGGATGTGAATTATTACTTTTTCAACTAAAATAAGTGTGTTTAAAGTGATTTCTGTGCCTGAAATTGGTCAAAATGTAAGCTTCTGAGTAAGCAAAACTCTGTAAAAATGGCAATTTTGGTCACTGTGAGGGTTTAAAAAGTGGTTATTCAACATGAGGCCCGATCCAAATGACATTTGGAATCACTTTTGGTAGATTTTGCGATAAATAAATATATAATATTTATATAAGAAATTATAAATTATAAAAAAAAAATAAAGATGTGAATTATTACTTTTTCAACTAAATAAGTGTGTTTAAAGTGATTTCTGTGCCTGAAATTGGTCAAAATTGAAGCTTTTGAGTAAGCGAAAACTCTGTAAAAATTGGTAATTTTGGTCACTTTGAGGGTTTAAAAAGTGGTTATTCAACATGAGGCCCGATCCAAATGACATTTTGAATTATTTTTGGTAGAGTCCAAAAAATCAATTTTATGATGAAAAACGATGGCCCCTGACCAGTCAAACGTTCAAAAAAGTCGTCAATATTGATGAAATTTTAACATTTAATCTTTTGACTTTAAATTACTGTTGGATGTGAATTATTACTTTTTCAACTAAAATATGAGTGTTTAAAGTCATTTCTGTGCCTGAAATTGGTCAAAATTGAATCTTCTGAGTAAGCAAAACTCTGTAAAAATGGCAATTTTGGTCACTGTGAGGGTTTAAAAAGTGGTTATTCAACATGAGGCATGATCCAAATGACATTTTGAATTATTTTTGGTAGAGTCCAAAAAATCAATTTTATGATGAAAAACGATGACCTTGGACCGGTCGAACGTTTAAAAAAGTGGTCAATATTGATGAAATGTTAAAATTTAATCTTTTGACTTTAAATGACTGTTGGATGTGAATTATTACTTTTTCAACTAACATAAGTGTGTTTAAAGTGATTTCTGTGCCTAATATTGGTCAAAATTGAAGCTTCTGAGTAAGCAAAACTCTGTAAAAATGACAATTTTGGTAACTGTGAGAGTTCAAAAAGTGGTTATTAAACATGAGGCCCGATCCAAATGACATTTTGAATCATTTTTGGTAGAGTCCAAAAAATTAATTTTATGATGAAAAACGATGACCCCGGACCAGTCGAACGTACAAAAAATTGTCAATATTGATGACATTTTAACATTTAATCTTTTGACTTTAAATTACTGTTGGATGTGAATTATTACTTTTTCAACTAAAATAAGTGTGTTTAAAGTGATTTCTGTCCCTGAAATTGGTCACAATTGAAGCTTCTGAGTAAGCAAAACTCTGTAAACATGACAATTTTGTTAACTGTGAGGGTTTAAAAAGTGGTTATTCAACATGAGGCCCGATCCAAATGACATTTGGAATCATTTTTGGTAGAGTCCAAAAAATCAATTTTATGATGAAAAACGATGACCCCGGACCAGTCGAACGTACAAAAAATTGTCAATATTGATGAAATTTTAACATTTAATCTTTTGACTTTAAATTACTGTTGGATGTGAATTATTACTTTTTCAACTAAAATATGAGTGTTTAAAGTGATTTCTGTGCCTGAAATTTGTCAAAATTGTAGCTTCTGAATAAGCAAAACTGTGTAAAAATGACAATTTTGTTAACTGCGAGGGTTTAAAAAGTGGTTATTCAACATGAGGCCCGATCCAAATGACATTTGGAATAATTTTTGGTAGAGTCCAAAAAATCAATTTTATGATGAAAAACGATGACCCCGGACCAGTCGTACGTACAAAAAATAGTCACTATTGATGAAATTTTTAAATTTAATCTTTTGACTTTAAATTACTGTTGGATGTGAATTATTACTTTTTCAACTAACATAAGTGTGTTTAAAGTGATTTCTGTTCCTGAAATTGGTCAAAATTGAAGCTTCTGAGTAAGCAAAACTCTGTAAAAATGACAATTTTGGTAACTGTGAGAGTTTAAAAAGTGGTTATTCAACATGAGGCCCGATCCAAATGACATTTTGAATCATTTTTGGTAGAGTCCAAAAAATCAATTTTATGATGAAAAACGATGGCCCCGGACCAGTCGAAGGTACAAAAAATTGTCAATATTGATGAAATTTTAACATTTAATCTTTTGACTTTAAATTACTGTTGGATGTGAATTATTACTTTTTCAACTAAAATATGTGTGTTTAAAGTGATTTCTGTGCCTGAAATCGGTCAAAATGTAAGCTTCTGAATGAGCAAAACTCTGTAAAAATGACAATTTGGTTAACTGCGAGGGTTTAAAAAGTGGTTATTCAACATGAGGCCCGATCCAAATGACATTTGGAATAATTTTTGGTAGAGTACAAAAAATCAATTTTATGATGAAAAACGATGACCCCGGACCAGTCGTACGTACAAAAAATAGTCAATATTGATGAAATTTTAAAATTTAATCTTTTGACTTTAAATTACTGTTGGATGTGAATTACTACTTTTTCAACTAAAATAAGTGTGTTTAAAGTCCTTTCTGTGCCTGAAATTGGTCAAAATTGAAGCTTCTGAGTAAGCAAAACTCTGTAAAAATGGCAATTTTGGTCACTGTGAGGGTTTAAAAAGTGGTTATTCAACATGAGGGCTGATCCAAATGACATTTTGAATTATTTTTGGTAGAGTCCAAAAAATCAATTTTATGATGAAAAACGATGACCCCGGCAGTCAAACGTTCAAAAAAGTCGTCAATATTGATGAAATTTTAAAATTTAATCATTTGACTTTAAATGACTGTTGGATGTGAATTATTACTTTTTCAACTAACATAAGTGTGTTTAAAGTGATTTCTGTTCCTGAAATTGGTCAAAATTGAAGCTTCTGAGTAAGCAAAACTCTGTAAAAATGACAATTTTGGTAACCGTGAGAGTTTAAAAAGTGGTTATTCAACATGAGGCCAGATCCAAATGACATTTTGAATCATTTTTGGTAGAGTCCAAAAAATCAATTTTATGATGAAAAACGATGACCCCGGACCAGTCGAAGGTACAAAAAATTGTCAATATTGATGACATTTTAACATTTAATCTTTTGACTTTAAATTACTGTTGGATGTGAATTATTACTTTTTCAACTAAAATAAGTGTGTTTAAAGTGATTTCTGTGCCTGAAATTGGTCAAAATGTAAGCTTCTGAGTAAGCAAAACTCTGTAAAAATGGCAATTTTGGTCACTGTGAGGGTTTAAAAAGTGGTTATTCAACATGAGGCCCGATCCAAATGACATTTGGAATCACTTTTGGTAGATTTTGCGATAAATAAATATATAATATTTCTATAAGAAATTATAAATTATAAAAAAAAAATAAAGATGTGAATTATTACTTTTTCAACTAAATAAGTGTGTTTAAAGTGATTTCTGTGCCTGAAATTGGTCAAAATTGAAGCTTTTGAGTAAGCAAAACTCTGTAAACATGACAATTTTGTTAACTGTGAGGGTTTAAAAAGTGGTTATTCAACATGAGGCCCGATCCAAATGACATTTGGAATCATTTTTGGTAGAGTCCAAAAAATCAATTTTATGATGAAAAACGATGACCCCGGACCAGTCGTACGTACAAAAAATAGTCAATATTGATGACATTTTTAAATTTAATCTTTTGACTTTAAATTACTGTTGGATGTGAATTATTACTTTTTCAACTAACATAAGTGTGTTTAAAGTGATTTCTGTTCCTGAAATTGGTCAAAATTGAAGCTTCTGAGTAAGCAAAACTCTGTAAAAATGACAATTTTGGTAACTGTGAGAGTTTAAAAAGTGGTTATTCAACATGAGGCCCGATCCAAATGACATTTTGAATCATTTTTGGTAGAGTCCAAAAAATCAATTTTATGATGAAAAAAGATGGCCCCGGACCAGTCGAAGGTACAAAAAATTGTCAATATTGATGAAATTTTAACATTTAATCTTTTGACTTTAAATTACTGTTGGGTGTGAATTATTACTTTTTCAACTAAAATAAGTGTGTTTAAAGTGATTTCTGTGCCTGAAATTGGTCAAAATTTAAGCTGCTGAGTAAGCAAAACTCTGTAAAAATGGCAATTTTGGTCACTGTGAGGGTTTAAAAAGTGGTCATTCAACATGAGGCCCGATCCAAATGACATTTTGAATTATTTTTGGTAGAGTCCCAAAAATCAATTTTATGATGAAAAACGATGACCCCGGACCAGTCGAACGTTCAAAAAAATGGTCAATATTGATGAAATTTTAACATTTAACCTTTTGACTTTAAAAGACTGTTGGATGTGAATTATTACTTTTTCAACTAAAATAAGTGTGTTTAAAGTGATTTCTGTTCCTGAAATTGGTCAAAATTGAAGCTTCTGAGTAAGCAAAACTCTGTAAAAATGACAATTTTGTTAACTGTGAGGGTTTAAAAAGTGGTTATTCAACATGAGGCCCGATCCAAATGACATTTGGAATAATTTTTGGTAGAGTCCAAAAAATCAATTTTATGATGAAAGACGATGACCCCGGACCAGTCGTACGTACAAAAAATAGTCAATATTGATGAAATTTTAAAATTTAATCTTTTGACTTTAAATTACTGTTGGATGTGAATTATTACTTTTTCAACTAAAATATGAGTGTTTAAAGTGATTTCTGTGCCTGAAATTGGTCAAAATTGTAGCTTTTGAGTAAGCAAAAACTCTGTAAAAATGGCAATTTTGGTCACTGTGAGGGTTTAAAAAGTGGTTATTCAACATGAGGCCCGATCCAAATGACATTTTGAATCATTTTTGGTAGATTTTGTGATAAATAAATATATAATATTTATATAAGAAATGATAAATTATAATTAAAAAAAATAAAGATGTCAATTATTACTTTTTCAACTAAATAAGTGTGTTTAAAGTGATTTCTGTGCCTGAAATTGGTCAAAATTTAAGCTTCTGAATAAGCAAAACTCTGTAAAAATGACAATTTTGTTAACTGCGAGGGTTTAAAAAGTGGTTATTCAACATGAGGCCCGATCCAAATGACATTTGGAATAATTTTTGGTAGAGTCCAAAAAATCAATTTTATGATGAAAAACGATGACCCCGGACCAGTCAAACGTTCAAAAAAGTCGTCAATATTGATGAAATTTAAAAAATTTTATCATTTGACTTTAAATGAATGTTGGATGTGAATTATTACTTTTTCAACTAACATAAGTGTGTTTAAAGTGATTTCTGTTCCTGAAATTGGTCAAAATTGAAGCTTCTGAGTAAGCAAAACTCTGTAAAAATGACAATTTTGGTAACTGTGAGAGTTTAAAAAGTGGTTATTCAACATGAGGCCCGATCCAAATGACATTTTGAATCATTTTTGGTAGAGTCCAAAAAATCAATTTTATGATGAAAAACAATGACCCCGGACCAGTCGAAGGTACAAAAAATTGTCAATATTGATAAAATTTTAACATTTAATCTTTTGACTTTAAATTACTGTTGGATGTGAATTATTACTTTTTCAACTAAAATAAGTGTGTTTAAAGTGATTTCTGTGCCTGAAATTGGTCACAATTGAAGCTTCTGAGTAGCAAAACTCAGTAAAAATGACAATTTTGTTAACTGTGAGGGTTTAAAAAGTGGTTATTCAACATGAGGCCCGATCCAAATTACATTTGGAATCATTTTTGGTAGAGTCCAAAAAATCAATTTTATGATGAAAAACGATGACCACGGACCAGTCGAATGTACAAAAAATTGTCAATATTGATAACATTTTAACATTTAATCTTTTGACTTTAAATTACTGTTGGATGTGAATTATTACTTTTTCAACTAAAATATGTGTGTTTAAAGTCATTTCTGTGCCTGAAATTGGTCAAAATTGAAGCTGCTGAGTAAGCAAAACTCTGTAAAAATGGCAATTTTGGTCACTGTGAGGGTTTAAAAAGTGGTTATTCAACATGAGGCCCGATCCAAATGACATTTTGAATTATTTTTGGTAGAGTCCCAAAAATCCATTTTATGATGAAAAACGATGACCCCCGGACCAGTCGAACGTTCAAAAAAATGGTCAATATTGATGAAATTTTAACATTTAACCTTTTGACTTTAAAAGACTGTTGGATGTGAATTATTACTTTTTCAACTAAAATAAGTGTGTTTAAAGTGATTTCTGTTCCTGAAATTGGTCAAAATTGAAGCTTCTGAGTAAGCAAAACTCTGTAAAAATGACAATTTTGTTAACTGTGAGGGTTTAAAAAGTGGTTATTCAACATGAGGCCCGATCCAAATGACATTTGGAATAATTTTTGGTAGAGTCCAAAAAATCAATTTTATGATAAAAGACGATGACCCCGGACCAGTCGTACGTACAAAAAATAGTCAATATTGATGAAATTTTTAAATTTAATCTTTTGACTTTAAATTACTGTTGGATGTGAATTATTACTTTTTCAACTAAAATATGAGTGTTTAAAGTGATTTCTGTGCCTGAAATTGGTCAAAATTGTAGCTTTTGAGTAAGCAAAAACTATGTAAAAATGGCAATTTTGGTCACTGTGAGGGTTTAAAAAGTGGTTATTCAACATGAGGCCCGATCCAAATGACATTTTGAATCATTTTTGGTAGATTCTGTGAGAAATAAATATATAACATTTATATAAGAAATGATAAATAATAAAAAAAAAAATAAAGATGTGAATTATTACTATTTTAACTAAATAAGTGTGTTTAAAGTGATTTCTGTGCCTGAAATTGCCCAAAATTGAAGCTTCTGAGTAAGCAAAACTCAGTAAAAATGGCAATTTTGGTCACTGTGAGGGTTTAAAAAGTGGTTATTCATCATGAGGCCCGATCCAAATGACATTTGGAAGAATTTTTGGTAGAGTCCAAAAAATCAATTTTATGATGAAAAACGATGACCCCGGACCAGTCGAACGTACAAAAAATTGTCAATATTGATGACATTTTAACATTTAATCTTTTGACTTTAAATTACTGTTGGATGTGAATTATTACTTTTTCAACTAAAATAAGTGTGTTTAAAGTGATTTCTGTGCCTGAAATCGGTCAAAATTTAAGCTTCTGAATAAGCAAAACTCTGTAAAAATGACAATTTTGTTAACTGCGAGGGTTTAAAAAGTGGTTATTCAACATGAGGCCCGATCCAAATGACATTTGGAATAATTTTTGGTAGAGTCCAAAAAATCAATTTTATGATGAAAAACGATGACCCCGGACCAGTCGTACGTACAAAAAATAGTCAATATTGATGAAATTTTAAAATTTTATCATTTGACTTTAAATGACTGTTGGATGTGAATTATTACATTTTTCAACTAACATAAGTGTGTTTAAAGTGATTTCTGTTCCTGAAATTGGTCAAAATTGAAGCTTCTGAGTAAGCAAAACTCTGTAAAAATGACAATTTTGGTAACCGTGAGAGTTTAAAAAGTGGTTATTCAACATGAGGCCCGATCCAAATGACATTTTGAATCATTTTTGGTAGAGTCCAAAAAATCAATTTTATGATGAAAAACGATGAACCCGGACCAGTCGAAGGTACAAAAAATTGTCAATATTGATGAAATTTTAACATTTAATCTTTTGACTTTAAATTACTGTTGGATGTGAATTATTACTTTTTCAACTAAAATAAGTGTGTTTAAAGTGATTTCTGTGCCTGAAATTGGTCAAAATTTAAGCTTCTGAGTAAGCAAAACTCTGAAAAAATGCTAATTTTGGTCACTGTGAGGGTTTAAAAAGTGGTTATTCAACATGAGGCCCGATCCAAATGACATTTGGAATCACTTTTGGTAGATTTTGCGATAAATAAATATATAATATTTATATAAGAAATTATGAATTATAAAAAAAAAAAAAAAGATGTGAATTATTACTTTTTCAACTAAATAAGTGTGTTTAAAGTGATTTCTGTGCCTGAAATTGGTCAAAATTGAAGCTTTTGAGTAAGCGAAAACTCTGTAAAAATGGTAATTTTGGTCACTGTGAGGGTTTAAAAAGTGGTTATTCAACATGAGGCCCAATCCAAATGACATTTTGAATTATTTTTGGTAGAGTCCAAAAAAAATCAATTTTATGATGAAAAACGATGACCCCGGACCAGTCGAACGTTCAAAAAAATGGTCAATATTGATGACATTTTAACATTTAATCTTTTGACTTTAAATGACTGTTGGATGTGAATTATTACTTTTTCAACTAAAATTAGTGTGTTTAAAGTCATTTCTGTGCCTGAAATTGGTCAAAATTAAAGCTTCTGAGTAAGCAAAACTCTGTAAAATTGACAATTTTGGTAACTGCGAGGGTTTAAAAAGTGGTTATTCAACATGAGGCCCGATCCAAATGCCATTTTGAATCATTTTTGGTAGAGTCCAAAAAATCAATTTTATGTTGAAAAACTATGACCCCGGACCAGTCGAACGTACAAAAAATAGTCAATATTGATGAAATTTTAAAATTTAATCTTTTGACTTTAAATTACTGTTGGATGTGAATTATTACTTTTTCAACTAAAATATGAGTGTTTAAAGTGATTTCTGTGCCTGAAATTGGTCAAAATTGCAGCTTCTGAGTAAGCAAAACTCTGTTAAAATCACAATTTTGTTAACTGTGAGGGTTTAAAAAGTGGTTATTCAACATGAGGCCCGATCCAAATGACATATTGAATCATTTTTGGTAGAGTCCAAAAAAAAATCAATTTTATGATGAAAAACAATGACCCCGGACCAGTCGAACATACAAAAAATTGTCAATATTGATGAAATTTTAACATTTAATGTTTTGACTTTAAATTACTGTTGAATGTGAATTATTACTTTTTCAACTAAAATAAGTGTGTTTAAAGTGATTTCTGTGCATGAAATTGGTCACAATTGAAGCTTCTGAGTAAGCAAAACTCTGTAATAATGACAATTTTGTTAACTGTGAGGGTTTAACCCCTTCGATGCTCACCAGCTCGTCATGCAGTAGCCTCCTGCTACGCTGATGACGAGCCCAGCTCGTCATGAATAGTGGTATCTGTAGAATCCCAGCACAGGAGAAAAATCCCCATAGCGTTCAAGGTGTTAAAAAGTGGTTATTCAACATGAGGCCCGATCCAAATGCTATTTTGAATCATTTTTGGTAGAGTCCAAAAAATCAATTTTATGTTGAAAAACTATGACCACGGACCAGTCGAACGTACAAAAAATAGTCAATATTGATGAAATTTTAAAATTTAATCTTTTGACTTTAAATTACTGTTGGATGTGAAATATTACTTTTTCAACTAAAATAAGTGTGTTTAAAGTGATTTCTGTGCCTGAAATTGGTCAAAATTGAAGCTTCTGAATAAGCAAAACTCTGTAAAAATGACAATTTTGTTAACTGCGAGGGTTTAAAAAGTGGTTATTCAACATGAGGCCCGATCCAAATGACATTTTGAATTATTTTTGGTAGAGTCCAAAAAATCAATTTTATGATGAAAAACGATGACCCCGGACCAGTCAAACGTTCAAAAAAGTCGTCAATATTGATGAAATTTAAAAATTTTATCATTTGACTTTAAATGAATGTTGGATGTGAATTATTACTTTTTCAACTAACATAAGTGTGTTTAAAGTGATTTCTGTTCCTGAAATTGGTCAAAATTGAAGCTTCTGAGTAAGCAAAACTCTGTAAAAATGACAATTTTGGTAACTGTGAGAGTTTAAAAAGTGGTTATTCAACATGAGGCCCGATCCAAATGACATTTTGAATCATTTTTGGTAGAGTCCAAAAAATCAATTTTATGATGAAAAACAATGACCCCGGACCAGTCGAAAGGTACAAAAAATTGTCAATATTGATGAAATTTTAACATTTAATCTTTTGACTTTAAATTACTGTTGGATGTGAATTATTACTTTTTCAACTAAAATAAGTGTGTTTAAAGTGATTTCTGTGCCTGAAATTGGTCACAATTGAAGCTTCTGAGTAGCAAAACTCAGTAAAAATGACAATTTTGTTAACTGTGAGGGTTTAAAAAGAGGTTATTCAACATGAGGCCCGATCCAAATTACATTTGGAATCATTTTTGGTAGAGTCCAAAAAATCAATTTTATGATGAAAAACGATGACCACGGACCAGTCGAATGTACAAAAAATTGTCAATATTGATGAAATTTTAACATTTAATCTTTTGACTTTAAATTACTGTTGGATGTGAATTATTACTTTTTCAACTAAAATAAGTGTGTTTAAAGTGATTTCTGTGCCTGAAATTGGTCAAAATTTAAGCTGCTGAGTAAGCAAAACTCTGTAAAAATGGCAATTTTGGTCACTGTGAGGGTTTAAAAAGTGGTTATTCAACATGAGGCCCGATCCAAATGACATTTTGAATTATTTTTGGTAGAGTCCCAAAAATCAATTTTATGATGAAAAACGATGACCCGGGACCAGTCGAACGTTCAAAAAAATGGTCAATATTGATGAAATTTTAACATTTAACCTTTTGACTTTAAAAGACTGTTGGATATGAATTATTACTTTTTCAACTAAAATAAGTGTGTTTAAAGTGATTTCTGTTCCTGAAATTGGTCAAAATTGAAGCTTCTGAGTAAGCAAAACTCTGTAAAAATGACAATTTTGTTAACTGTGAGGGTTTAAAAAGTGGTTATTCAACATGAGGCCCGATCCAAATGACATTTGGAATAATTTTTGGTAGAGTCCAAAAAATCAATTTTATGATAAAAGACGATGACCCCGGACCAGTCGTACGTACAAAAAATAGTCAATATTGATGAAATTTTAAAATTTAATCTTTTGACTTTAAATTACTGTTGAATGTGAATTATTACTTTTTCAACTAAAATATGAGTGTTTAAAGTGATTTCTGTGCCTGAAATTGGTCAAAATTGTAGCTTTTGAGTAAGCAAAAACTATGTAAAAATGGCAATTTTGGTCACTGTGAGGGTTTAAAAAGTGGTTATTCAACATGAGGCCCGATCCAAATGACATTTTGAATCATTTTTGGTAGATTCTGTGAGAAATAAATATATAACATTTATATAAGAAATGATAAATAATAAAAAAAAAATAAAGATGTGAATTATTACTATTTTAACTAAATAAGTGTGTTTAAAGTGATTTCTGTGCCTGAAATTGGCCAAAATTGAAGCTTCTGAGTAAGCAAAACTCAGTAAAAATGGCAATTTTGGTCACTGTGAGGGTTTAAAAAGTGGTTATTCATCATGAGGCCCGATCCAAATGACATTTGGAATAATTTTTGGTAGAGTCCAAAAAATCAATTTTATGATGAAAAACGATGAACCCGGACCAGTCGAAGGTACAAAAAATTGTCAATATTGATGAAATTTTAACATTTAATCTTTTGACTTTAAATTACTGTTGGATGTGAATTATTACTTTTTCAACTAAAATAAGTGTGTTTAAAGTGATTTCTGTGCCTGAAATCGGTCAAAATTTAAGCTTCTGAATAAGCAAAACTCTGTAAAAATGACAATTTTGTTAACTGCGAGGGTTTAAAAAGTGGTTATTCAACATGAGGCCCGATCCAAATGACATTTGGAATAATTTTTGGTAGAGTCCAAAAAATCAATTTTATGATGAAAAACGATGAACCCGGACCAGTCGAAGGTACAAAAAATTGTCAATATTGATGAAATTTTAACATTTAATCTTTTGACTTTAAATTACTGTTGGATGTGAAATATTACTTTTTCAACTAAAATAAGTGTGTTTAAAGTCATTTCTGTGCCTGAAATTGGTCAAAATTGAAGCTTCTGAGTAAGCAAAACTTTGTAAAAATGGCAATTTTGGTCACTGTGAGGGTTTAAAAAGTGGTTATTCAACATGAGGCCCGATCCAAATGACATTTTGAATTATTTTTGGTAGAGTCCAAAAAAATCAATTTTATGATGAAAAACGATGACCCCGGACCAGTCAAACGTTCAAAAAAGTCGTCAATATTGATGAAATTTTAAAATTTAATCATTTGACTTTAAATGACTGTTGGATGTGAATTATTACTTTTTCAACTAAAATAAGTGTGTTTAAAGTGATTTCTGTTCCTGAAATTGGTCAAAATTGAAGCTTCTGAGTAAGCAAAACTCTGTAAAAATGACAATTTTGTTAACTGTGAGGGTTTAAAAAGTGGTTATTCAACATGAGGCCCGATCCAAATGACATTTGGAATAATTTTTGGTAGAGTCCAAAAAATCAATTTTATGATGAAAGACGATGACCCCGGACCAGTCGTACGTACAAAAAATAGTCAATATTGATGAAATTTTTAAATTTAATCTTTTGACTTTAAATTACTGTTGGATGTGAATTATTACTTTTTCAACTAAAATATGAGTGTTTAAAGTGATTTCTGTGCCTGAAATTGGTCAAAATTGTAGCTTTTGAGTAAGCAAAAACTCTGTAAAAATGGCAATTTTGGTCACTGTGAGGGTTTAAAAAGTGGTTATTCAACATGAGGCCCGATCCAAATGACATTTTGAATCATTTTTGGTAGATTTTGTGATAAATAAATATATAATATTTATATAAGAAATGATAAATTATAATTAAAAAAAATAAAGATGTGAATTATTACTTTTTCAACTAAATAAGTGTGTTTAAAGTGATTTCTGTGCCTGAAATTGGTCAAAATTTAAGCTTCTGAATAAGCAAAACTCTGTAAAAATGACAATTTTGTTAACTGCGAGGGTTTAAAAAGTGGTTATTCAACATGAGGCCCGATCCAAATGACATTTGGAATAATTTTTGGTAGAGTCCAAAAAATCAATTTTATGATGAAAAACGATGACCCCGGACCAGTCAAACGTTCAAAAAAGTCGTCAATATTGATGAAATTTAAAAATTTTATCATTTGACTTTAAATGAATGTTGGATGTGAATTATTACTTTTTCAACTAACATAAGTGTGTTTAAAGTGATTTCTGTTCCTGAAATTGGTCAAAATTGAAGCTTCTGAGTAAGCAAAACTCTGTAAAAATGACAATTTTGGTAACTGTGAGAGTTTAAAAAGTGGTTATTCAACATGAGGCCCGATCCAAATGACATTTTGAATCATTTTTGGTAGAGTCCAAAAAATCAATTTTATGATGAAAAACAATGACCCCGGACCAGTCGAAGGTACAAAAAATTGTCAATATTGATAAAATTTTAACATTTAATCTTTTGACTTTAAATTACTGTTGGATGTGAATTATTACTTTTTCAACTAAAATAAGTGTGTTTAAAGTGATTTCTGTGCCTGAAATTGGTCACAATTGAAGCTTCTGAGTAGCAAAACTCAGTAAAAATGACAATTTTGTTAACTGTGAGGGTTTAAAAAGTGGTTATTCAACATGAGGCCCGATCCAAATTACATTTGGAATCATTTTTGGTAGAGTCCAAAAAATCAATTTTATGATGAAAAACGATGACCACGGACCAGTCGAATGTACAAAAAATTGTCAATATTGATAACATTTTAACATTTAATCTTTTGACTTTAAATTACTGTTGGATGTGAATTATTACTTTTTCAACTAAAATATGTGTGTTTAAAGTCATTTCTGTGCCTGAAATTGGTCAAAATTGAAGCTGCTGAGTAAGCAAAACTCTGTAAAAATGGCAATTTTGGTCACTGTGAGGGTTTAAAAAGTGGTTATTCAACATGAGGCCCGATCCAAATGACATTTTGAATTATTTTTGGTAGAGTCCCAAAAATCCATTTTATGATGAAAAACGATGACCCCCGGACCAGTCGAACGTTCAAAAAAATGGTCAATATTGATGAAATTTTAACATTTAACCTTTTGACTTTAAAAGACTGTTGGATGTGAATTATTACTTTTTCAACTAAAATAAGTGTGTTTAAAGTGATTTCTGTTCCTGAAATTGGTCAAAATTGAAGCTTCTGAGTAAGCAAAACTCTGTAAAAATGACAATTTTGTTAACTGTGAGGGTTTAAAAAGTGGTTATTCAACATGAGGCCCGATCCAAATGACATTTGGAATAATTTTCGGTAGAGTCCAAAAAATCAATTTTATGATAAAAGACGATGACCCCGGACCAGTCGTACGTACAAAAAATAGTCAATATTGATGAAATTTTAAAATTTAATCTTTTGACTTTAAATTACTGTTGGATGTGAATTATTACTTTTTCAACTAAAATATGAGTGTTTAAAGTGATTTCTGTGCCTGAAATTGGTCAAAATTGTAGCTTTTGAGTAAGCAAAAACTATGTAAAAATGGCAATTTTGGTCACTGTGAGGGTTTAAAAAGTGGTTATTCAACATGAGGCCCGATCCAAATGACATTTTGAATCATTTTTGGTAGATTCTGTGAGAAATAAATATATAACATTTATATAAGAAATGATAAATAATAAAAAAAAAAATAAAGATGTGAATTATTACTATTTTAACTAAATAAGTGTGTTTAAAGTGATTTCTGTGCCTGAAATTGCCCAAAATTGAAGCTTCTGAGTAAGCAAAACTCAGTAAAAATGGCAATTTTGGTCACTGTGAGGGTTTAAAAAGTGGTTATTCATCATGAGGCCCGATCCAAATGACATTTGGAAGAATTTTTGGTAGAGTCCAAAAAATCAATTTTATGATGAAAAACGATGACCCCGGACCAGTCGAACGTACAAAAAATTGTCAATATTGATGACATTTTAACATTTAATCTTTTGACTTTAAATTACTGTTGGATGTGAATTATTACTTTTTCAACTAAAATAAGTGTGTTTAAAGTGATTTCTGTGCCTGAAATCGGTCAAAATTTAAGCTTCTGAATAAGCAAAACTCTGTAAAAATGACAATTTTGTTAACTGCGAGGGTTTAAAAAGTGGTTATTCAACATGAGGCCCGATCCAAATGACATTTGGAATAATTTTTGGTAGAGTCCAAAAAATCAATTTTATGATGAAAAACTATGACCCCGGACCAGTCGTACGTACAAAAAATAGTCAATATTGATGAAATTTTAAAATTTAATCTTTTGACTTTAAATTACTGTTGGATGTGAAATATTACTTTTTCAACTAAAATAAGTGTGTTTAAAGTCATTTCTGTGCCTGAAATTGGTCAAAATTGAAGCTTCTGAGTAAGCAAAACTTTGTAAAAATGGCAATTTTGGTCACTGTGAGGGTTTAAAAAGTGGTTATTCAACATGAGGCCCGATCCAAATGACATTTTGAATTATTTTTGGTAGAGTCCAAAAAATCAATTTTATGATGAAAAACGATGACCCCGGACCAGTCAAACGTTCAAAAAAGTCGTCAATATTGATGAAATTTTAAAATTTTATCATTTGACTTTAAATGACTGTTGGATGTGAATTATTACTTTTTCAACTAAAATAAGTGTGTTTAAAGTGATTTCTGTTCCTGAAATTGGTCACAATTGAAGCTTCTGAGTAGCAAAACTCAGTAAAAATGACAATTTTGTTAACTGTGAGGGTTTAAAAAGTGGTTATTCAACATGAGGCCCGATCCAAATTACATTTGGAATCATTTTTGGTAGAGTCCAAAAAATCAATTTTATGATGAAAAACGATGACCACGGACCAGTCGAATGTACAAAAAATTGTCAATATTGATAACATTTTAACATTTAATCTTTTGACTTTAAATTACTGTTGGATGTGAATTATTACTTTTTCAACTAAAATATGTGTGTTTAAAGTCATTTCTGTGCCTGAAATTGGTCAAAATTGAAGCTGCTGAGTAAGCAAAACTCTGTAAAAATGGCAATTTTGGTCACTGTGAGGGTTTAAAAAGTGGTTATTCAACATGAGGCCCGATCCAAATGACATTTTGAATTATTTTTGGTAGAGTCCCAAAAATCCATTTTATGATGAAAAACGATGACCCCCGGACCAGTCGAACGTTCAAAAAAATGGTCAATATTGATGAAATTTTAACATTTAACCTTTTGACTTTAAAAGACTGTTGGATGTGAATTATTACTTTTTCAACTAAAATAAGTGTGTTTAAAGTGATTTCTGTTCCTGAAATTGGTCAAAATTGAAGCTTCTGAGTAAGCAAAACTCTGTAAAAATGACAATTTTGTTAACTGTGAGGGTTTAAAAAGTGGTTATTCAACATGAGGCCCGATCCAAATGACATTTGGAATAATTTTTGGTAGAGTCCAAAAAATCAATTTTATGATAAAAGACGATGACCCCGGACCAGTCGTACGTACAAAAAATAGTCAATATTGATGAAATTTTTAAATTTAATCTTTTGACTTTAAATTACTGTTGGATGTGAATTATTACTTTTTCAACTAAAATATGAGTGTTTAAAGTGATTTCTGTGCCTGAAATTGGTCAAAATTGTAGCTTTTGAGTAAGCAAAAACTATGTAAAAATGGCAATTTTGGTCACTGTGAGGGTTTAAAAAGTGGTTATTCAACATGAGGCCCGATCCAAATGACATTTTGAATCATTTTTGGTAGATTCTGTGAGAAATAAATATATAACATTTATATAAGAAATGATAAATAATAAAAAAAAAATAAAGATGTGAATTATTACTATTTTAACTAAATAAGTGTGTTTAAAGTGATTTCTGTGCCTGAAATTGCCCAAAATTGAAGCTTCTGAGTAAGCAAAACTCAGTAAAAATGGCAATTTTGGTCACTGTGAGGGTTTAAAAAGTGGTTATTCATCATGAGGCCCGATCCAAATGACATTTGGAAGAATTTTTGGTAGAGTCCAAAAAATCAATTTTATGATGAAAAACGATGACCCCGGACCAGTCGAACGTACAAAAAATTGTCAATATTGATGACATTTTAACATTTAATCTTTTGACTTTAAATTACTGTTGGATGTGAATTATTACTTTTTCAACTAAAATAAGTGTGTTTAAAGTGATTTCTGTGCCTGAAATCGGTCAAAATTTAAGCTTCTGAATAAGCAAAACTCTGTAAAAATGACAATTTTGTTAACTGCGAGGGTTTAAAAAGTGGTTATTCAACATGAGGCCCGATCCAAATGACATTTGGAATAATTTTTGGTAGAGTCCAAAAAATCAATTTTATGATGAAAAACGATGACCCCGGACCAGTCGTACGTACAAAAAATAGTCAATATTGATGAAATTTTAAAATTTAATCTTTTGACTTTAAATTACTGTTGGATGTGAAATATTACTTTTTCAACTAAAATAAGTGTGTTTAAAGTCATTTCTGTGCCTGAAATTGGTCAAAATTGAAGCTTCTGAGTAAGCAAAACTTTGTAAAAATGGCAATTTTGGTCACTGTGAGGGTTTAAAAAGTGGTTATTCAACATGAGGCCCGATCCAAATGACATTTTGAATTATTTTTGGTAGAGTCCAAAAAATCAATTTTATGATGAAAAACGATGACCCCGGACCAGTCAAACGTTCAAAAAAGTCGTCAATATTGATGAAATTTTAAAATTTTATCATTTGACTTTAAATGACTGTTGGATGTGAATTATTACATTTTTCAACTAACATAAGTGTGTTTAAAGTGATTTCTGTTCCTGAAATTGGTCAAAATTGAAGCTTCTGAGTAAGCAAAACTCTGTAAAAATGACAATTTTGGTAACCGTGAGAGTTTAAAAAGTGGTTATTCAACATGAGGCCCGATCCAAATGACATTTTGAATCATTTTTGGTAGAGTCCAAAAAATCAATTTTATGATGAAAAACGATGAACCCGGACCAGTCGAAGGTACAAAAAATTGTCAATATTGATGAAATTTTAACATTTAATCTTATGACTTTAAATTACTGTTGGATGTGAATTATTACTTTTTCAACTAAAATAAGTGTGTTTAAAGTGATTTCTGTGCCTGAAATTGGTCAAAATTTAAGCTTCTGAGTAAGCAAAACTCTGAAAAAATGCTAATTTTGGTCACTGTGAGGGTTTAAAAAGTGGTTATTCAACATGAGGCCCGATCCAAATGACATTTGGAATCACTTTTGGTAGATTTTGCGATAAATAAATATATAATATTTATATAAGAAATTATAAATTATAAAAAAAAAATAAAGATGTGAATTATTACTTTTTCAACTAAATAAGTGTGTTTAAAGTGATTTCTGTGCCTGAAATTGGTCAAAATTGAAGCTTTTGAGTAAGCGAAAACTCTGTAAAAATTGTAATTTTGGTCACTGTGAGGGTTTAAAAAGTGGTTATTCAACATGAGGCCCAATCCAAATGACATTTTGAATTATTTTTGGTAGAGTCCAAAAAAAATCAATTTTATGATGAAAAACGATGACCCCGGACCAGTCGAACGTTCAAAAAAATGGTCAATATTGATGACATTTTAACATTTAATCTTTTGACTTTAAATGACTGTTGGATGTGAATTATTACTTTTTCAACTAAAATTAGTGTGTTTAAAGTCATTTCTGTGCCTGAAATTGGTCAAAATTAAAGCTTCTGAGTAAGCAAAACTCTGTAAAATTGACAATTTTGGTAACTGCGAGGGTTTAAAAAGTGGTTATTCAACATGAGGCCCGATCCAAATGCCATTTTGAATCATTTTTGGTAGAGTCCAAAAAATCAATTTTATGTTGAAAAACTATGACCCCGGACCAGTCGAACGTACAAAAAATAGTCAATATTGATGAAATTTTAAAATTTAATCTTTTGACTTTAAATTACTGTTGGATGTGAATTATTACTTTTTCAACTAAAATATGAGTGTTTAAAGTGATTTCTGTGCCTGAAATTGGTCAAAATTGCAGCTTCTGAGTAAGCAAAACTCTGTTAAAATCACAATTTTGTTAACTGTGAGGGTTTAAAAAGTGGTTATTCAACATGAGGCCCGATCCAAATGACATATTGAATCATTTTTGGTAGAGTCCAAAAAAAAATCAATTTTATGATGAAAAACAATGACCCCGGACCAGTCGAACATACAAAAAATTGTCAATATTGATGAAATTTTAACATTTAATGTTTTGACTTTAAATTACTGTTGAATGTGAATTATTACTTTTTCAACTAAAATAAGTGTGTTTAAAGTGATTTCTGTGCATGAAATTGGTCACAATTGAAGCTTCTGAGTAAGCAAAACTCTGTAATAATGACAATTTTGTTAACTGTGAGGGTTTAACCCCTTCGATGCTCACCAGCTCGTCATGCAGTAGCCTCCTGCTACGCTGATGACGAGCCCAGCTCGTCATGAATAGTGGTATCTGTAGAATCCCAGCACAGGAGAAAAATCCCCATAGCGTTCAAGGTGTTAAAAAGTGGTTATTCAACATGAGGCCCAATCCAAATGCTATTTTGAATCATTTTTGGTAGAGTCCAAAAAATCAATTTTATGTTGAAAAACTATGACCACGGACCAGTCGAACGTACAAAAAATAGTCAATATTGATGAAATTTTAAAATTTAATCTTTTGACTTTCAATTACTGTTGGATGTGAAATATTACTTTTTCAACTAAAATAAGTGTGTTTAAAGTGATTTCTGTGCCTGAAATTGGTCAAAATTGAAGCTTCTGAATAAGCAAAACTCTGTAAAAATGACAATTTTGTTAACTGCGAGGGTTTAAAAAGTGGTTATTCAACATGAGGCCCGATCCAAATGACATTTTGAATTATTTTTGGTAGAGTCCAAAAAATCAATTTTATGATGAAAAACGATGACCCCGGACCAGTCAAACGTTCAAAAAAGTCGTCAATATTGATGAAATTTAAAAATTTTATCATTTGACTTTAAATGAATGTTGGATGTGAATTATTACTTTTTCAACTAACATAAGTGTGTTTAAAGTGATTTCTGTTCCTGAAATTGGTCAAAATTGAAGCTTCTGAGTAAGCAAAACTCTGTAAAAATGACAATTTTAGTAACTGTGAGAGTTTAAAAAGTGGTTATTCAACATGAGGCCCGATCCAAATGACATTTTGAATCATTTTTGGTAGAGTCCAAAAAATCAATTTTATGATGAAAAACAATGACCCCGGACCAGTCGAAGGTACAAAAAATTGTCAATATTGATGAAATTTTAACATTTAATCTTTTGACTTTAAATTACTGTTGGATGTGAATTATTACTTTTTCAACTAAAATAAGTGTGTTTAAAGTGATTTCTGTGCCTGAAATTGGTCAAAATTTAAGCTTCTGAGTAAGCAAAACTCTGTAAAAATGGCAATTTTGGTCACTGTGAGGGTTTAAAAAGTGGTTATTCAACATGAGGCCCGATCCAAATGACATTTTGAATTTTTTTTGGTAGAGTCCAAAAAATCAATTTTATGATGAAAAACGATGACCCCGGACCAGTCGTACGTACAAAAAATAGTCAATATTGATGACATTTTAAAATTTAATCTTTTGACTTTAAATGACTGTTGGATGTGAATTATTACTTTTTCAACTAAAATAAGTGTGTTTAAAGTGATTTCTGTGCCTGAAATTGGTCACAATTGAAGCTTCTGAGTAGCAAAACTCAGTAAAAATGACAATTTTGTTAACTGTGAGGGTTTAAAAAGTGGTTATTCAACATGAGGCCCGATCCAAATTACATTTGGAATCATTTTTGGTAGAGTCCAAAAAATCAATTTTATGATGAAAAACGATGACCACGGACCAGTCGAATGTACAAAAAATTGTCAATATTGATAACATTTTAACATTTAATCTTTTGACTTTAAATTACTGTTGGATGTGAATTATTACTTTTTCAACTAAAATATGTGTGTTTAAAGTCATTTCTGTGCCTGAAATTGGTCAAAATTGAAGCTTCTGAGTAAGCAAAACTCTGTAAAAATGGCAATTTTTGTCACTGTGAGGGTTTAAAAACTGGTTATTCAACATGAGGCCCGATCCAAATGACATTTTGAATCATTTTTGGTAGAGTCCAAAAAATCAATTTTATGATGAAAAACGATGACCCCGGACCAGTCGAAGGTACAAAAAATTGTCAATATTGATGAAATTTTAACATTTAATCTTTTGACTTTAAATTACTGTTGGATGTGAATTATTACTTTTTCAACTAAAATAAGTGTGTTTAAAGTGATTTCTGTGCCTGAAATTGGTCAAAATTTAAGCTGCTGAGTAAGCAAAACTCTGTAAAAATGGCAATTTTGGTCACTGTGAGGGTTTAAAAAGTGGTTATTCAACATGAGGCCCGATCCAAATGACATTTTGAATTATTTTTGGTAGAGTCCCAAAAATCAATTTTATGATGAAAAACGATGACCCGGGACCAGTCGAACGTTCAAAAAAATGGTCAATATTGATGAAATTTTAACATTTAACCTTTTGACTTTAAAAGACTGTTGGATATGAATTATTACTTTTTCAACTAAAATAAGTGTGTTTAAAGTGATTTCTGTTCCTGAAATTGGTCAAAATTGAAGCTTCTGAGTAAGCAAAACTCTGTAAAAATGACAATTTTGTTAACTGTGAGGGTTTAAAAAGTGGTTATTCAACATGAGGCCCGATCCAAATGACATTTGGAATAATTTTTGGTAGAGTCCAAAAAATCAATTTTATGATAAAAGACGATGACCCCGGACCAGTCGTACGTACAAAAAATAGTCAATATTGATGAAATTTTAAAATTTAATCTTTTGACTTTAAATTACTGTTGAATGTGAATTATTACTTTTTCAACTAAAATATGAGTGTTTAAAGTGATTTCTGTGCCTGAAATTGGTCAAAATTGTAGCTTTTGAGTAAGCAAAAACTATGTAAAAATGGCAATTTTGGTCACTGTGAGGGTTTAAAAAGTGGTTATTCAACATGAGGCCCGATCCAAATGACATTTTGAATCATTTTTGGTAGATTCTGTGAGAAATAAATATATAACATTTATATAAGAAATGATAAATAATAAAAAAAAATAAAGATGTGAATTATTACTATTTTAACTAAATAAGTGTGTTTAAAGTGATTTCTGTGCCTGAAATTGGCCAAAATTGAAGCTTCTGAGTAAGCAAAACTCAGTAAAAATGGCAATTTTGGTCACTGTGAGGGTTTAAAAAGTGGTTATTCATCATGAGGCCCGATCCAAATGACATTTGGAATAATTTTTGGTAGAGTCCAAAAAATCAATTTTATGATGAAAAACGATGAACCCGGACCAGTCGAAGGTACAAAAAATTGTCAATATTGATGACATTTTAACATTTAATCTTTTGACTTTAAATTACTGTTGGATGTGAATTATTACTTTTTCAACTAAAATAAGTGTGTTTAAAGTGATTTCTGTGCCTGAAATCGGTCAAAATTTAAGCTTCTGAATAAGCAAAACTCTGTAAAAATGACAATTTTGTTAACTGCGAGGGTTTAAAAAGTGGTTATTCAACATGAGGCCCGATCCAAATGACATTTGGAATAATTTTTGGTAGAGTCCAAAAAATCAATTTTATGATGAAAAACGATGAACCCGGACCAGTCGAAGGTACAAAAAATTGTCAATATTGATGAAATTTTAACATTTAATCTTTTGACTTTAAATTACTGTTGGATGTGAAATATTACTTTTTCAACTAAAATAAGTGTGTTTAAAGTCATTTCTGTGCCTGAAATTGGTCAAAATTGAAGCTTCTGAGTAAGCAAAACTTTGTAAAAATGGCAATTTTGGTCACTGTGAGGGTTTAAAAAGTGGTTATTCAACATGAGGCCCGATCCAAATGACATTTTGAATTATTTTTGGTAGAGTCCAAAAAATCAATTTTATGATGAAAAACGATGACCCCGGACCAGTCAAACGTTCAAAAAAGTCGTCAATATTGATGAAATTTTAAAATTTAATCATTTGACTTTAAATGACTGTTGGATGTGAATTATTACTTTTTCAACTAAAATAAGTGTGTTTAAAGTGATTTCTGTTCCTGAAATTGGTCAAAATTGAAGCTTCTGAGTAAGCAAAACTCTGTAAAAATGACAATTTTGTTAACTGTGAGGGTTTAAAAAGTGGTTATTCAACATGAGGCCCGATCCAAATGACATTTGGAATAATTTTTGGTAGAGTCCAAAAAATCAATTTTATGATGAAAGACGATGACCCCGGACCAGTCGTACGTACAAAAAATAGTCAATATTGATGAAATTTTAAAATTTAATCTTTTGACTTTAAATTACTGTTGGATGTGAATTATTACTTTTTCAACTAAAATATGAGTGTTTAAAGTGATTTCTGTGCCTGAAATTGGTCAAAATTGTAGCTTTTGAGTAAGCAAAAACTCTGTAAAAATGGCAATTTTGGTCACTGTGAGGGTTTAAAAAGTGGTTATTCAACATGAGGCCCGATCCAAATGACATTTTGAATCATTTTTGGTAGATTTTGTGATAAATAAATATATAATATTTATATAAGAAATGATAAATTATAATTAAAAAAAATAAAGATGTGAATTATTACTTTTTCAACTAAATAAGTGTGTTTAAAGTGATTTCTGTGCCTGAAATTGGTCAAAATTTAAGCTTCTGAATAAGCAAAACTCTGTAAAAATGACAATTTTGTTAACTGCGAGGGTTTAAAAAGTGGTTATTCAACATGAGGCCCGATCCAAATGACATTTGGAATAATTTTTGGTAGAGTCCAAAAAATCAATTTTATGATGAAAAACGATGACCCCCGACCAGTCAAACGTTCAAAAAAGTCGTCAATATTGATGAAATTTAAAAATTTTATCATTTGACTTTAAATGAATGTTGGATGTGAATTATTACTTTTTCAACTAACATAAGTGTGTTTAAAGTGATTTCTGTTCCTGAAATTGGTCAAAATTGAAGCTTCTGAGTAAGCAAAACTCTGTAAAAATGACAATTTTGGTAACTGTGAGAGTTTAAAAAGTGGTTATTCAACATGAGGCCCGATCCAAATGACATTTTGAATCATTTTTGGTAGAGTCCAAAAAATCAATTTTATGATGAAAAACAATGACCCCGGACCAGTCGAAGGTACAAAAAATTGTCAATATTGATAAAATTTTAACATTTAATGTTTTGACTTTAAATTACTGTTGGATGTGAATTATTACTTTTTCAACTAAAATAAGTGTGTTTAAAGTGATTTCTGTGCCTGAAATTGGTCACAATTGAAGCTTCTGAGTAGCAAAACTCAGTAAAAATGACAATTTTGTTAACTGTGAGGGTTTAAAAAGTGGTTATTCAACATGAGGCCCGATCCAAATTACATTTGGAATCATTTTTGGTAGAGTCCAAAAAATCAATTTTATGATGAAAAACGATGACCACGGACCAGTCGAATGTACAAAAAATTGTCAATATTGATAACATTTTAACATTTAATCTTTTGACTTTAAATTACTGTTGGATGTGAATTATTACTTTTTCAACTAAAATATGTGTGTTTAAAGTCATTTCTGTGCCTGAAATTGGTCAAAATTGAAGCTGCTGAGTAAGCAAAACTCTGTAAAAATGGCAATTTTGGTCACTGTGAGGGTTTAAAAAGTGGTTATTCAACATGAGGCCCGATCCAAATGACATTTTGAATTATTTTTGGTAGAGTCCCAAAAATCCATTTTATGATGAAAAACGATGACCCCCGGACCAGTCGAACGTTCAAAAAAATGGTCAATATTGATGAAATTTTAACATTTAACCTTTTGACTTTAAAAGACTGTTGGATGTGAATTATTACTTTTTCAACTAAAATAAGTGTGTTTAAAGTGATTTCTGTTCCTGAAATTGGTCAAAATTGAAGCTTCTGAGTAAGCAAAACTCTGTAAAAATGACAATTTTGTTAACTGTGAGGGTTTAAAAAGTGGTTATTCAACATGAGGCCCGATCCAAACGACATTTGGAATAATTTTCGGTAGAGTCCAAAAAATCAATTTTATGATAAAAGACGATGACCCCGGACCAGTCGTACGTACAAAAAATAGTCAATATTGATGAAATTTTAAAATTTAATCTTTTGACTTTAAATTACTGTTGGATGTGAATTATTACTTTTTCAACTAAAATATGAGTGTTTAAAGTGATTTCTGTGCCTGAAATTGGTCAAAATTGTAGCTTTTGAGTAAGCAAAAACTATGTAAAAATGGCAATTTTGGTCACTGTGAGGGTTTAAAAAGTGGTTATTCAACATGAGGCCCGATCCAAATGACATTTTGAATCATTTTTGGTAGATTCTGTGAGAAATAAATATACAACATTTATATAAGAAATGATAAATAATAAAAAAAAAAATAAAGATGTGAATTATTACTATTTTAACTAAATAAGTGTGTTTAAAGTGATTTCTGTGCCTGAAATTGCCCAAAATTGAAGCTTCTGAGTAAGCAAAACTCAGTAAAAATGGCAATTTTGGTCACTGTGAGGGTTTAAAAAGTGGTTATTCATCATGAGGCCCGATCCAAATGACATTTGGAAGAATTTTTGGTAGAGTCCAAAAAATCAATTTTATGATGAAAAACGATGACCCCGGACCAGTCGAACGTACAAAAAATTGTCAATATTGATGACATTTTAACATTTAATCTTTTGACTTTAAATTACTGTTGGATGTGAATTATTACTTTTTCAACTAAAATAAGTGTGTTTAAAGTGATTTCTGTGCCTGAAATCGGTCAAAATTTAAGCTTCTGAATAAGCAAAACTCTGTAAAAATGAAAATTTTGTTAACTGCGAGGGTTTAAAAAGTGGTTATTCAACATGAGGCCCGATCCAAATGACATTTGGAATAATTTTTGGTAGAGTCCAAAAAATCCATTTTATGATGAAAAACGATGACCCCGGACCAGTCGTACGTACAAAAAATAGTCAATATTGATGAAATTTTAAAATTTAATCTTTTGACTTTAAATTACTGTTGGATGTGAAATATTACTTTTTCAACTAAAATAAGTGTGTTTAAAGTCATTTCTGTGCCTGAAATTGGTCAAAATTGAAGCTTCTGAGTAAGCAAAACTTTGTAAAAATGGCAATTTTGGTCACTGTGAGGGTTTAAAAAGTGGTTATTCAACATGAGGCCCGATCCAAATGACATTTTGAATTATTTTTGGTAGAGTCCAAAAAAATCAATTTTATGATGAAAAACGATGACCCCGGACCAGTCAAACGTTCAAAAAAGTCGTCAATATTGATGAAATTTTAAAATTTTATCATTTGACTTTAAATGACTGTTGGATGTGAATTATTACATTTTTCAACTTACATAAGTGTGTTTAAAGTGATTTCTGTTCCTGAAATTGGTCAAAATTGAAGCTTCTGAGTAAGCAAAACTCTGTAAAAATGACAATTTTGGTAACCGTGAGAGTTTAAAAAGTGGTTATTCAACATGAGGCCCGATCCAAATGACATTTTGAATCATTTTTGGTAGAGTCCAAAAAATCAATTTTATGATGAAAAACGATGAACCCGGACCAGTCGAAGGTACAAAAAATTGTCAATATTGATGACATTTTAACATTTAATCTTTTGACTTTAAATTACTGTTGGATGTGAATTATTACTTTTTCAACTAAAATAAGTGTGTTTAAAGTGATTTCTGTGCCTGAAATTGGTCAAAATTTAAGCTTCTGAGTAAGCAAAACTCTGAAAAAATGCTAATTTTGGTCACTGTGAGGGTTTAAAAAGTGGTTATTCAACATGAGGCCCGATCCAAATGACATTTGGAATCACTTTTGGTAGATTTTGCGATAAATAAATATATAATATTTATATAAGAAATTATAAATTATAAAAAAAAAATAAAGATGTGAATTATTACTTTTTCAACTAAATAAGTGTGTTTAAAGTGATTTCTGTGCCTGAAATTGGTCAAAATTGAAGCTTTTGAGTAAGCGAAAACTCTGTAAAAATGGTAATTTTGGTCACTGTGAGGGTTTAAAAAGTGGTTAATCAACATGAGGCCCAATCCAAATGACATTTTGAATTATTTTTGGTAGAGTCCAAAAAAAAATCAATTTTATGATGAAAAACGATGACCCCGGACCAGTCGAACGTTCAAAAAAATGGTCAATATTGATGACATTTTAACATTTAATCTTTTGACTTTAAATGACTGTTGGATGTGAATTATTACTTTTTCAACTAAAATTAGTGTGTTTAAAGTCATTTCTGTGCCTGAAATTGGTCAAAATTGAAGCTTCTGAGTAAGCAAAACTCTGTAAAATTGACAATTTTGGTAACTGTGAGGGTTTAAAAAGTGGTTATTCAACATGAGGCCCGATCCAAATGCCATTTTGAATCATTTTTGGTAGAGTCCAAAAAATCAATTTTATGTTGAAAAACTATGACCCCGGACCAGTCGAACGTACAAAAAATAGTCAATATTGATGAAATTTTAAAATTTAATCTTTTGACTTTAAATTACTGTTGGATGTGAATTATTACTTTTTCAACTAAAATATGAGTGTTTAAAGTGATTTCTGTGCCTGAAATTGGTCAAAATTGCAGCTTCTGAGTAAGCAAAACTCTGTTAAAATCACAATTTTGTTAACTGTGAGGGTTTAAAAAGTGGTTATTCAACATGAGGCCCGATCCAAATGACATATTGAATCATTTTTGGTAGAGTCCAAAAAAAATCAATTTTATGATGAAAAACAATGACCCCGGACCAGTCGAACATACAAAAAATTGTCAATATTGATGAAATTTTAACATTTAATGTTTTGACTTTAAATTACTGTTGAATGTGAATTATTACTTTTTCAACTAAAATAAGTGTGTTTAAAGTGATTTCTGTGCATGAAATTGGTCACAATTGAAGCTTCTGAGTAAGCAAAACTCTGTAATAATGACAATTTTGTTAACTGTGAGGGTTTAACCCCTTCGATGCTCACCAGCTCGTCATGCAGTAGCCTCCTGCTACGCTGATGACGAGCCCAGCTCGTCATGAATAGTGGTATCTGTAGAATCCCAGCACAGGAGAAAAATCCCCATAGCGTTCAAGGTGTTAAAAAGTGGTTATTCAACATGAGGCCCGATCCAAATGCTATTTTGAATCATTTTTGGTAGAGTCCAAAAAATCAATTTTATGTTGAAAAACTATGACCACGGACCAGTCGAACGTACAAAAAATAGTCAATATTGATGAAATTTTAAAATTTAATCTTTTGACTTTAAATTACTGTTGGATGTGAAATATTACTTTTTCAACTAAAATAAGTGTGTTTAAAGTCATTTCTGTGCCTGAAATTGGTCAAAATTGAAGCTTCTGAGTAAGCAAAACTCTGTAAAAATGGCAATTTTGGTCACTGTGAGGGTTTAAAAAGTGGTTATTCAACATGAGGCCCGATCCAAATGACATTTTGAATTATTTTTGGTAGAGTCCAAAAAATCAATTTTATGATGAAAAACGATGACCCCGGACCAGTCAAACGTTCAAAAAAGTCGTCAATATTGATGACATTTTAAAATTTAATCATTTGACTTTAAATGACTGTTGGATGTGAATTATTACTTTTTCAACTAACATAAGTGTGTTTAAAGTGATTTCTGTTCCTGAAATTGGTCAAAATTGAAGCTTCTGAGTAAGCAAAACTCTGTAAAAATGTCAATTTTGTTAACTGTGAGGGTTTAAAAAGTGGTTATTCAACATGAGGCCCGATCCAAATGACATTTGGAATAATTTTTGGTAGAGTCCAAAAAATCAATTTTATGATGAAAGACGATGACCCCGGACCAGTCGTACGTACAAAAAATAGTCAATATTGATGAAATTTAAAATTTTTATCTTTTGACTTTAAATTACTGTTGTGTGGTATATAAATAAATAATACCGGATCTATTTTTGGATGAATGAATGAATAACAGATAGCTCAATAAAATAAGAGTCAAGATTCGAGGTAGTAGGAGTTTCTGCAGGTTTATTACAGCATAAGGACAGGATCAGGACAACCTGCATAGGATGACCCAGCAGCTGCTGGGGCTTGGTCTGGGATGAGCGCGCTAACTTTTAATAACAATACATCAACTTATATACATAGCGCAAACACATAGCATTACATTGCAGTAGGCGTAGCAGTGGGTGGAGCAGAAGGCGTGACGCGTAGCAGTCGCGAAAGATAACAGTAAAAAGAGGTGTAACTGGGAGTATACTTAGGCATGTGATGAAACGTAACAGAATATGTCATGAATGGGGCGGAAACATTGGAGGGGGCTACCTAAGGAGCCGGGACCTCTAACCTAATGGTGCGCGAAAACTGGCAATGACGTGTTACTAGGAGAAGCTGGGGGCTACGAACTCTGTGCTAGGAGCAGAGACTAGAGTCTGGAGGGTCGGAGCGACATGTACCTAAACCCTATCTAGTATCTGATGTTTAGGGAACATGTTGATATGAACTAGGAGTCATGAGGGGAGAAGCTAACTTGACTCTAAGACTGGACCATGCATTATTCTACATGTAGTGCGTGATGAAGAATATTAAATGACCATTAAATACAGTATTTCTCTAACGTGGAGCCGAAAAGGCTAGACAATGACGGAAACTATTGATGCAGTTCAGTAGCTCAGGAATGCAGAGAAGGAGGACTGAACTGATAGCTGGAATCATAACATACTCTTGGCAGACTCAGAGGCAGAGCCAAGCTGCACCGGGCACTGCGAGGCAGGAAGTAAGTGAAGGGTCGAGGATACAGGTGGGGGCTGTATCGCTCCTCAGCGAGGCTTTCAGGAGACAGGAGCTGAATCTGTGGTCCGGGCCCTGTTGAGGCCTGGAAACGGGGACTTTATAATGAAATAACGTGCACACTGGGAAACGTGGCAACATAACTTTACATAGGCCTGATATTCGTAGTATTCACGAGGACTGGAAACTAACATACTAGAGGTGGACACAACTGGAATTGCGTCATTAATCGGACATGGGGAATAACATATGCATATTGGTCATGCACACATAACATATGATGGATGAGGCGTAGGGACACAGAACATGGCAAAATTTACTTTTCCACATTCCCTCCTTGTCACTACGTTTCCATCAGGAAACATCAATATTCATGATACCATCTATCATTTCATACAGTATCATTTGCTCGTCTCGAATTATCCTGGAACGGGACTTAGAACGGGGCTTGGGACTAGGAATACAAGAGGTAGCACACATGCTGCAAATCGCAGGGCCACATTGTATACAGAGGCAGCAGCTAAATATGATCGCTACTGCTATACTTAGAAAGGACAGGACTTTCCATCCCCATGCGGAAATTATATTCCAGAACCAACCGGACCATGTCCAGGTGCCTGGATCTTGGTGTAACAGATGGGCAATTTTATGGAGTCTGGTTATAGCTGAATAAACAGACGGCGCGTTATTTGGAATGAAAATGCAGCAACTAGATCCGATGACTCTACAGGCCCCGCCCCTATCGGCCAGTATGACGTCAAGGACGAGACGATTTTGCAAAACGACAAATCTCATAGCAGATTGTTCTTCGGTTAAGTTACCTAGAGCAGAGGCAGTCTCATTTACTACAGCTTCAAGGGTTCTTGTTAACCTACGGATCAGTTTACTATTCTGGACAGGTCCTACAAAGAAGAAGAAACCTTTATTGAAATCTGTATACTGTTCTAGAGTAGTTTCAGTATAATCGACAATTGGGGACTCCCTTCTATGTCTAATGTGTACTAGATGTGTGTTTCTGTGATAATCAGATGGGGCTAGGAAAACAGGTGGCAGTAGGAAAGCAATGTAACAGGTTCCCTCCCAATCGAGGGGCAGACGGACATATGCAGTTTGACCACAAATAAAATAAGAATGACGTGAAGCTTTGAAAACAGATTTCCCACTGTCACTATACTGGATAACAGTAGTACATTCACTATGACCTACATGTATGGAACCATAACTACGGACACATAATTCGCCTTTGACAGGTAGTACTGAAATAGCAGGTAAGTCTGGAGTAGTATCAGACTGAACATTCAGGACCATGAAATTCGACGAATAATTACCTAAATTATATACTTCATTTTCTAGATCTAAACCTGTTCTGTGGGGGAAACCTTGCTTGTCTGGGAAACATGTACTGTTAAGAAAAGACATATCTGTTGAGGATGACGTTAACGTGGACCATGCTCCACACGAACCATTGTGTGAGAATGGATAAGGAAACAGTGGCAGAACTCCCTTCGGTGTCTGGAAAGGGGGGAGTCGACCACACACCCAACAATTAGTGGCATTGCTGGTCTGGTGTGAATAATGTAACATACGGATAAATGTGTTGTTGCGCATAGCGAGGCGGTAAGAATATTCGTGAGGAGGCAGATCACTAAACGTGTGCTCTACTGTAGCATTAGCAGACATATTTACATGAGGAACTGGAAAATACAGATAGAATGCATAGCTGGTGCAGGAAATCAAAATGCTGATGAATAATACGAAACTCAGAAAAATGATACATCTGATTGAACTTCGACTGACTCTCTCACTATGGGGGTCTATTTTATACATGTCAGAAACAGTCTAACCGTTTCACCTAGGGGAGGACTTATACAATCAAACTGACTGACTTATTTTACTAGACCTGAGCTTTAACTTATACTCCTGCTGCGGAGTTTTCTCTAACAAGGGAGGGGTTGTAATAATGTCTTGTGTGGGACAGTCCTTAAGAGCAATATTCTGGCAGTCTTTCGAATCCTGGGAAATGTTTTTAGAAACGGATTTCAGTCCTTTAAAAAGTTTAACATGAGACAGGTGGATCCATCCTTTTCTGCCTTCCAACTTGACGGCGGTACGGGTGGTGAGGAGGACCTGACGTGGCTCCTTCCAACGTGGTTCCAGCGGACTTGATCTGTCAAAATTTCTGATCATCACTAGGGAGCCTGGAACGATCTCGTGCGGTGCCACCTCGGTATTGTCTGGAAAAGCGGCAGCAACCTGTGAACGACATGAGTTGAGGGCAGACATCAAGGAAGCTAGGTAATCTGTCAGCATATTACATGAAACATCGGTAATACTTCGGGGTCTAGGAGTACCCCACATGTTAGGGGGGCGGCCGAATACGACCTCATACGGGGATAGACCTGATCTGGAATGTGCGACCATGCGCATATAAAACAAAGCGACTGGCAGAGCTACTAGCCAGTCCACACCTTTTTCTTTACAAATTTTTGCAATACGGATTTTTAGGGTCTGATTATGTCTCTCTACGAGACCGGCTGCTTCAGGATGGCGTACACAATGGAACTTCCACTGGTACCCTAACAACAGGGAAACGTGCTTCATGAGTTCAGATGAGAATGGCTGACCGTTATCAGAATATACGACTCTAGGGAGTCCATATCTAGGGAAGAATTCACGAACCAACTGCTTGGCAGTGGTCGCGGCTGTGTAATCTGGGACTGGATATGCTTCTGTCCACCTGGACAAAGCGCATACAACTACAAGGACATACTTGAAACCTCGACATCGCTCCATCTGAATATAATCCATCTGGAGGACCTCAAAAGGGTGGTCAGGGGGCTGGAAACCACCTTGTTCCACCGGGACACTTTTTCCTGGATTAAACTGACAACATATCATACAGGTACGGACTTTCTGCTTGGCTGCAGCTCGTAAATGCTTGTTGAACCAAATGTTCTGGATACTGTCTAACATAGCTTTTTCTCCTAAATGTGCTGGACTATGTGCGGTATTAATAATGACTTGAACCATAGAATCGGGGAGAAACCATGTGGCTCTACCCTTCGTTAACCATCCTTGATCTGTCTGGACCCCTCCTTGTTCAGACCATTTCTTGATTTCATTGGGAGTAGAATGTAACTGGATATCTATGACATCTTGTGTAGGGTCCTTAACTGTCATGCATGTAATCGGATCTGGAGTATGTGTCTGATTAACTGGAATGTCTGGAGTCTGTGCTGTAAGCTTGGCTGTGCGGTCTGCTAGATCATTACCTTGGGAAATAATGTCAGTAACTTTCGTATGTGCTTTGCATTTCATGATAGCAATGGATGTCGGTAAATGTATGGCATCTAACAGGGCTTGAATAAGGAGACCATGCTGAATCTTGGTTCCATGAGAAGTCATGAACCCTCTCTCCTGCCAGAGCACTCCGAAGTCGTGTACAACTCCGAATGCGTAACGTGAATCTGTGTAAACATTAACTTTCAGGTTCTTGGCATGTATACAGGCTTGTGTCAGAGCGACTAGCTCTGCTGCTTGAGCGGACAGGGTATCAATACGGTGTGTTTCAATAACTTCAGTGTCAGTAGTCACTGCATACGCGGCGACTAGTTCTCCTGTACTAGTTCTCATACATGAACCATCCACATAAAGTGTCAGGTCAGGATCTGGTAACGGAATGTCTGTCAGGTCTTGTCTTGGCTTTGTCGTAATATTAACTACTTCCACACAGTCATGTGTGTCTGGTTTTGAATTAACTGATGGTAACAGTGTAGCAGGATTCAGGACGTTGCAGCGTCTAATTTCTATGTGTGGCTGGAACAGTGTTAATTCATAACCTGTTAAACGTGCAATTGTCAAGTGCTGTGTTTGTGTTCGGTTCAAAAGAACTTCTACGGAGTGTGGAACTTGTACTGTCAGGGAATGCCCTAAAACTATGGAATCACTTTGTCTGATAGCTAGTGCTGTGGCTGCAACTGACTTGAGGCACACAGGCAACGCCTGGGCGACTGGATCTAATGTGCTCGAAAAATAAGCACAGGGCTTGTATTGTCCTGCTTGATCTTGTGTGAGAACAGATAATGCTGTACCTTCGCGTTCAGTAACGAAAAGTGTAAAAGGCTTACTGTAGTTCGGTGTAGCTAGAACTGGAGCTTGACATAGGGCTTTCTTTAACTCGTTTAAACTAAGTGTATGTTCAGATGTCCAAGGGAGGACAGTCGATACGGCTGCCTCCTGTGTCGTTAACTGTATCAGTGGCTTGGCTAGAAATGCATACTGGGGAATCCATTGTCTACAATATGAAGTAAGGCCGATAAAGGCACGTACCTCCTTCTGGGTTCTGGGCTGGGGAAGACTCGCTATTAACTGGATACGGTCGGGTGTCAACTGCCTACCCCTCTTGGACAGCAAGTGTCCTAAGTATACCACTTGCTGGACACAGAATTGAAGCTTCGAAGGTGACACCTTGTGCCCCATCTCGGCTAGAAAATACAGGACTGTAAGGGATGCTCGCTCACAAGCACGTTCAGAACGGGCTGTGATCAGGAGATCATCGACATACTGGAGCAGGGCAGTGTCAGTTGGCATGTGAATATTGTCTAGTTGTCTCTTGAGTGCTTGACTGTAAATACTAGGGCTTTCTGTGAAACCTTGAGGAGCGCGTGTAAACATATAGCTCCTTCCATTTAAACAAAATCCGAAAAGAAACTGGCTGTCTGGATGAATCGGAACACTAAAAAATGCATTCTTGAGGTCTATGACAGTGAAAAACATGGCTTCGAAATCAATAGCAGTTAACAGGGATGAAATATCTGGGACAACTGGATACTGAGGAATAATACATTTGTTAAGCTCTCGTAAATCAATCACTAATCGATATACTGGGGGTGCATTCGGATCAGTACGTTTCATGACTGGAATGATCGGAGAATTACATACATTGGAGTCAGTTTCTACAACTACTCCTTGAGCCATGAGCTCGTCTATAATTTTGGATAAGGCTGCTACAGCCTCGGGTGGCAATCTGTACTGTCTGATTCGGGGTAACACTACACCTGGTTTGAGAGTCACACGATGGGGTGTGATTTGCATGTAACCTACATCAGTTGGGCCTTGCGCCCATAAGTGCTGTGGAACATTAGACAATCTTGAATCAAAATCTCGTAATACATAGTGACCCTTAAAGTCACGTAGGAACAGACGTATTCCCTCTGGGGAACAGCAAATAACTGCACCTAATTCTTTCAGTGTCTTAATGCCTAATAGATTTTCTGGACATGACTTAGTAAGTAACAGATCAGTAGTGCGGGACAATGGACCTACTTCTAGAGTAACTGGCTTTGATATCTCATTAACTATTGGCTTTCCTGAAAATCCAAGGGAAACATTTCTTGAGCCTGAGAGCGGAGCCCCTGGAACTTCGGCGTGACTAATTGTGGTCCTACTTGCCCCTGTATCGATCAAAAACTTTCTGTCTTTCCCTAATACTTGACTGTGAACATAGGGACCTTCTTGATCTACAGGTATCTCGATGAGAGGCAAGCCTACCTCCCTCTCTAGGCTGTTTCATGAATATGGCTGGTACTCTGGATACTCAGACTGTGCATACTGGTACATCTGCGATGTAACGTGCTGTGTTGCAGCAATAGGCTGCGGTGCGGAAACTGTCTGTTGTGCATTCTGTGACTGAGGAATCTGTGAAACTTGTTCTTGTCTCGGCGGACGTGGTCTTTCTTTAGTCTTACCAGTAGCTATGTTGTGTTTCAGAACTGCACACTCGTTTATAAAATGACCTGGCTGTTTACAATAATTGCAATTCCCTTTAACGGGAGCTGCAGGATGACTGGCTTGATTCGGACCCCTCTTCTGACTGTCTTGAGGAACAGATTGTGCAACTAGCACTTTCATTTTCGTGTCTTTCATACGTTTTCTTTCGTGTTCTTGCTCTTCTCTGATTCTATTCTGGTGATACTGGAGCATCTGGAGCATCTGGGACGGGGTATTTGCTTGCCAGGTGCTTTCGACTTTCAAAACTCGATTTTTAATTTGTGGGCTTGAATTCTCGACTAATTTGGTAACGAAAAGGTGAGGGTATGACTCACTACTTGTCTTGAGACCACTGTTGATACTGAAACATTTTTCAAATCTAGAATAAAAATCACTAATATCTTCATCTTGTTTCTGTTTACAGGCTGAGATTGCATCCCAGTCTTCCTTCCTAGTTGTCAATAATCTGGGTAAAACTTGAATCAATAATTCTGGTAATTCTTTACATCTATCTCCAAGACCGGTACCTGGTACTCGTGCCTTGTCTTCAGCTTCTAGAGCTGCCCAATCGATCTTTTTCTCTCCCACCTCCCATTCCTTTTCCTTTAACTTTTCATACACCCCTGCGGGTAACAGGACCTTTAACATTTTAATGATATCTGGGTAAGTGTATTCTCCCATACGGAGCATGTCTTTTAATTCTCTATGGAACCCTGCTGGATCTTTGTCATGACAGGGAATTAATTTCTTCATTTCAAGAAGTTCCATCTTTGAAATCGGAGTGTATACAAACACTCGTTGCATTACGCCACCCGCCCCTTGGACTGGGTGGACTTCTCGTAACGGATTCTGTCTGTCTATGTAAAATGATTTACTTTCTGGGGGTGAGACATGAACAAAATGCGGGTTCAGAAACGTTCTATATTTGTGGCGCTGTTCTAGAATGACACTAACTAAATCGGTACCTAGACCTCTCCATCTATACTGGAGTAACTCGTTCAGAATATCATGCAACGGACCTGGATCAGAATGTTGACCCTCATACAAAGTAATGAGGTGCTGAATCATATACATACCCACCAGTCGTTGCTCGGCTGGGGGCAGTTTCAGAAACATTTGTGCCACTATTTCGTCTGGAAAAGTGGTAGAATCAGTAATCCATCGGACTGCTGATCGGGCTAGTTCTTGTTCATGCATAGTACTTAATTCACTGTAACCGACTCGTGATTTCAGAATGTGATCGGTAGCTTGAAATACTTGTTCTAGAGAACCTAGTTCTGGTGCTGGATGATGAAAAATAGACTTGTGTTCTAGACGTAAATGGCGATCTGGAAATCTAGATTTTCCTACATACGCTATTCTGGCGGGATTCTCGTCTTCCTCTTCAGGATCAGAGATACTTTCTTTCTCGCTTACTTGTGCTGCTTTACGCTGTTCGTGTATCTTTACTATCTCTTTACGGATTTTCTTGTACATACTCTCCATAGCACTAATGGTCTTGTGCTTACCCTCGGCTATATTATCACTCCACCTTGTCAGGATTCTCATTTCGGCGGGATCTTTAGACGGGTAATCTTGTTCTCTTATTAGACAATTGATCAGGAACTTTAATATCATGAGCTGGATCTCGGCTTTCCTTTGAGACATAGTCTCGCTAATACTTTCTGGATCATCCCCTGTACGGATGAAACGATATATTCTGTCTAGATCTTCTTTCATATTCGGTAAGGTGACTAGATACTCGGTCACTCTCCTTACACGTAAGGAATATAAAACCATATTATATTCGCCTGGAACTGGATCATAGACACATTCGTTAAGGGTTTGCCTGATTTCTGTAACAGACTGATGTTTGGGCGTACGCTGTAACGCTTGATCATGTAATTCGAGTAATGTTAAACGCTTGTGTGGCGGCGGGGTTTGAGGAAGACCTCCTCCCGCGGCCCCTAAACTGGAATCGTCGACTGACATTCTTCGTCCTGGCAGGGTCGGTAATTGTAACGTGGGCTGGACTTGTATGGCGGACTGGGCCGGGGGAGCTGTTAAGGGCACCCCGGTGTCTGGAGGAGCAGGAAGTGCCTGGTTTACAGGGACTGGCGGAGCGCGAACAGGATTTGCATATTCGGGGACTGTGTCGTCCAAATAGGACGAAAATAAAAATATCAGCTGCGGTCTGTTTGTGACGTAGCTTGGTCGGAACTAATGGCGGCGGGAAATTACTGGATGCCTCTGGGGTCGCTTTTGGCAAACCTTCGGCAAGGAGAGGATACATACCCTTAATAAGGGCATGCCTCTGTCTGTCTGACTGTTCGGCTTTGACTTGTTCACCTATCTCGATTAGTTCTCTTTCTTGGGCTCGTTCCTGGGATTCTCTACTTAACTCCGACTTTCTGACTTCCTTTTCCGTTCTCCTATGAGCTTCCTTGCGCCATAACTCGATGGCATCTTTCTGTGACTGTCTGGCTTTCTTTTTCCATAATGCTTCTTCTACTCGCATGATACATTCGGCATCCCATGTACCCGATACCGGCCA
Organism: Lissotriton helveticus; assembly: GCF_964261635.1. Taxonomy (NCBI): domain Eukaryota; kingdom Metazoa; phylum Chordata; class Amphibia; order Caudata; family Salamandridae; genus Lissotriton; species Lissotriton helveticus. The sequence continues at coordinate 404,007,143 of NC_136071.1, forward strand.
TCTATACTTTTCTTCTAACTGTTTGGTATACTCTACCCATAAATCTAGATACATTATGGCGCTTATGCCATGTTTCTGATACATAAAATGACCTGGACTGTCCCTAGGCGGGACAGGAACTGCTTCTTCTAATAAACCCTTTCTAGTTTTTAACTGACGTAACTTGGAAAAGAGCGGCATTGTAAACTTGAATCGGAACACAATACAATACACGAAAAACAATAACAATTGGGAAAACAATTCAGGCATACCATGACATTGGAAAGACATTAAACAACATTATAAATAACAGTTCGAACAGAATATTACCTGGAATACTGAGAACAGAACAGAACAGAATGTCTCGAGAACGGAGCAGACTAGAATTACTGGATGCACTGCTGTAACAGTACGGAACATACCGGTCCCATAAAGGGACGCATCAAGACCCGTATCCACCTAGGTGAACACTTCGTTTGTGAGTCTGGGCACCACCAACCCACGGACCAGGAGTCAATTTAGATTGGTCCTGTCTAGATACTACCCCAGCAATGGTACTCACCGGGCAGCACGGAACGGAAAGCCTCGGACGGGACTGGACTGCTACGACGACGAACTTCGGACTTCGGACTTCAGTTACGGGTGGGCCTCCGGATACCTCGGACCTTGGACTCTCGGCTTGGGCTCTGGTCGGGACTCGCCGCGTTCCTCCACCGTCTCGTTCGGATGCTGGACCGCCTCCTCCGTCTCCTCCGTGGGCCTGAGGGATACTTGAAGCAGAAATATCTGCACGTGGCCGGTATGGTTCCGTCACGGCTGCAGAGGGTCAGGGGGTCGGCGTGGCTTCACCGACGCGTGGGGAAAGGGCAAGTCCCTGTTCGGGCGCCATTATGTGGTATATAAATAAATAATACCGGATCTATTTTTGGATGAATGAATGAATAACAGATAGCTCAATAAAATAAGAGTCAAGATTCGAGGTAGTAGGAGTTTCTGCAGGTTTATTACAGCATAAGGACAGGATCAGGACAACCTGCATAGGATGACCCAGCAGCTGCTGGGGCTTGGTCTGGGATGAGCGCGCTAACTTTTAATAACAATACATCAACTTATATACATAGCGCAAACACATAGCATTACATTGCAGTAGGTGTAGCAGTGGGTGGAGCAGAAGGCGTGACGCGTAGCAGTCGCGAAAGATAACAGTAAAAAGAGGTGTAACTGGGAGTATACTTAGGCATGTGATGAAACGTAACAGAATATGTCATGAATGGGGCGGAAACATTGGAGGGGGCTACCTAAGGAGCCGGGACCTCTAACCTAATGGTGCGCGAAAACTGGCAATGACGTGTTACTAGGAGAAGCTGGGGGCTACGAACTCTGTGCTAGGAGCAGAGACTAGAGTCTGGAGGGTCGGAGCGACATGTACCTAAACCCTATCTAGTATCTGATGTTTAGGGAACATGTTGATATGAACTAGGAGTCATGAGGGGAGAAGCTAACTTGACTCTAAGACTGGACCATGCATTATTCTACATGTAGTGCGTGATGAAGAATATTAAATGACCATTAAATACAGTATTTCTCTAACGTGGAGCCGAAAAGGCTAGACAATGACGGAAACTATTGATGCAGTTCAGTAGCTCAGGAATGCAGAGAAGGAGGACTGAACTGATAGCTGGAATCATAACATACTCTTGGCAGACTCAGAGGCAGAGCCAAGCTGCACCGGGCACTGCGAGGCAGGAAGTAAGTGAAGGGTCGAGGATACAGGTGGGGGCTGTATCGCTCCTCAGCGAGGCTTTCAGGAGACAGGAGCTGAATCTGTGGTCCGGGCCCTGTTGAGGCCTGGAAACGGGGACTTTATAATGAAATAACGTGCACACTGGGAAACGTGGCAAGATAACTTTACATAGGCCTGATATTCGTAGTATTCACGAGGACTGGAAACTAACATACTAGAGGTGGACACAACTGGAATTGCGTCATTAATCGGACATGGGGAATAACATATGCATATTGGTCATGCACACATAACATATGATGGATGAGGCGTAGGGACACAGAACATGGCAAAATTTACTTTTCCACAGTTGGATGTGAATTATTACTTTTTCAACTAAAATATGAGTGTTTAAAGTGATTTCTGTGCCTGAAATTGGTCAAAATTGTAGCTTTTGAGTAAGCAAAAACTCTGTAAAAATGGCAATTTTGGTCACTGTGAGGGTTTAAAAAGTGGTTATTCAACATGAGGCCCGATCCAAATGACATTTTGAATCATTTTTGGTAGATTTTGTGATAAATAAATATATAATATTTATATAAGAAATGATAAATTATAAAAAAAAAAATAAAGATGTGAATTATTACTTTTTCAACTAAATAAGTGTGTTTAAAGTGATTTCTGTGCCTGAAATTGGCCAAAATTGAAGCTTTTGAGTAAGCGAAAACTCTGTAAAAATGGCAATTTTGGTCACTGTGAGGGTGTAAAAAGTGGTTATTCATCATGAGGCCCGATCCAAATGACATTTGGAATAATTTTTGGTAGAGTCCAAAAAAATCAATTTTATGATGAAAAACGATGACCCCGGACCAGTCGAAGGTACAAAAAATTGTCAATATTGATGAAATTTTAACATTTAATCTTTTGACTTTAAATTACTGTTGGATGTGAATTATTACTTTTTCAACTAAAATAAGTGTGTTTAAAGTGATTTCTGTGCCTGAAATTGGTCAAAATTTAAGCTTCTGAATAAGCAAAACTCTGTAAAAATGACAATTTTGTTAACTGCGAGGGTTTAAAAAGTGGTTATTCAACATGAGGCCCGATCCAAATGACATTTGGAATAATTTTTGGTAGAGTCCAAAAAATCAATTTTATGATGAAAAACGATGACCCCGGACCAGTCAAACGTTCAAAAAAGTCGTCAATATTGATGAAATTTAAAAATTTTATCATTTGACTTTAAATGAATGTTGGATGTGAATTATTACTTTTTCAACTAACATAAGTGTGTTTAAAGTGATTTCTGTTCCTGAAATTGGTCAAAATTGAAGCTTCTGAGTAAGCAAAACTCTGTAAAAATGACAATTTTGGTAACTGTGAGAGTTTAAAAAGTGGTTATTCAACATGAGGCCCGATCCAAATGACATTTTGAATCATTTTTGGTAGATTTTGTGAGAAATAAATATATAATATTTATATAAGAAATGATAAATAATAAAAAAAAATAAAGATGTGAATTATTACTTTTTCAACTAAAATAAGTGTGTTTAAAGTGATTTCTGTGCCTGAAATCGGTCAAAATTTAAGCTTCTGAATAAGCAAAACTCTGTAAAAATGACAATTTTGTTAACTGCGAGGGTTTAAAAAGTGGTTATTCAACATGAGGCCCGATCCAAATGACATTTGGAATAATTTTTGGTAGAGTCCAAAAAATCAATTTTATGATGAAAAACGATGACCCCGGACCAGTCGTACGTACAAAAAATAGTCAATATTGATGAAATTTTAAAATTTAATCTTTTGACTTTAAATTACTGTTGGATGTGAAATATTACTTTTTCAACTAAAATAAGTGTGTTTAAAGTCATTTCTGTGCCTGAAATTGGTCAAAATTGAAGCTTCTGAGTAAGCAAAACTCTGTAAAAATGGCAATTTTGGTCACTGTGAGGGTTTAAAAAGTGGTTATTCAACATGAGGCCCGATCCAAATGACATTTTGAATAATTTTTGGTAGAGTCCAAAAAATCAATTTTATGATGAAAAACGATGACCCCGGACCAGTCAAACGTTCAAAAAAGTCGTCAATATTGATGAAATTTTAAAATTTAATCATTTGACTTTAAATGACTGTTGGATGTGAATTATTACTTTTTCAACTAACATAAGTGTGTTTAAAGTGATTTCTGTTCCTGAAATTGGTCAAAATTGAAGCTTCTGAGTAAGCAAAACTCTGTAAAAATGACAATTTTGGTAACCGTGAGAGTTTAAAAAGTGGTTATTCAACATGAGGCCCGATCCAAATGACATTTTGAATCATTTTTGGTAGAGTCCAAAAAATCAATTTTATGATGAAAAACGATGACCCCGGACCAGTCGAAGGTAAAAAAAATTGTCAATATTGATGAAATTTTAACATTTAATCTTTTGACTTTAAATTACTGTTGGATGTGAATTATTACTTTTTCAACTAAAATAAGTGTGTTTAAAGTGATTTCTGTGCCTGAAATTGGTCAAAATGTAAGCTTCTGAGTAAGCAAAACTCAGTAAAAATGGCAATTTTGGTCACTGTGAGGGTTTAAAAAGTGGTTATTCAACATGAGGCCCGATCCAAATGACATTTGGAATCACTTTTGGTAGATTTTGCGATAAATAAATATATAATATTTATATAAGAAATTATAAATTATAAAAAAAAAAATAAAGATGTGAATTATTACTTTTTCAACTAAATAAGTGTGTTTAAAGTGATTTCTGTGCCTGAAATTGGTCAAAATTGAAGCTTTTGAGTAAGCGAAAACTCTGTAAAAATGGTAATTTTGGTCACTGTGAGGGTTTAAAAAGTGGTTATTCAACATGAGGCCCGATCCAAATGACATTTTGAATTATTTTTGGTAGAGTCCAAAAAATCAATTTTATGATGAAAAACGAGTCAAACGTTCAAAAAAGTTGTCAATATTGATGACATTTTAACATTTAATCTTTTGACTTTAAATTACTGTTGGATGTGAATTATTACTTTTTCAACTAAAATATGAGTGTTTAAAGTCATTTCTGTGCCTGAAATTGGTCAAAATTGAATCTTCTGAGTAAGCAAAACTCTGTAAAAATGGCAATTTTGGTCACTGTGAGGGTTTAAAAAGTGGTTATTCAACATGAGGCACGATCCAAATGACATTTTGAATTATTTTTGGTAGAGTCCAAAAAATCAATTTTATGATGAAAAACGATGACCTTGGACCAGTCGAACGTTTAAAAAAGTGGTCAATATTGATGAAATGTTAAAATTTTATCTTTTGACTTTAAATTACTGTTGGATGTGAATTATTACTTTTTCAACTAAAATATGAGTGTTTAAAGTGATTTCTGTGCCTGAAATTGGTCAAAATTGTAGCTTTTGAGTAAGCAAAAACTCTGTAAAAATGACAATTTTGTTAACTGCGAGGGTTTAAAAAGTGGTTATTCAACATGAGGCCCGATCCAAATGACATTTGGAATAATTTTTGGTAGAGTCCAAAAAATCAATTTTATGATGAAAAACGATGACCCCGGACCAGTCGTACGTACAAAAAATAGTCAATATTGATGAAATTTTTAAATTTAATCTTTTGACTTTAAATTACTGTTGGATGTGAATTATTACTTTTTCAACTAACATAAGTGTGTTTAAAGTGATTTCTGTTCCTGAAATTGGTCAAAATTGTAGCTTTTGAGTAAGCAAAAACTCTGTAAAAATGACAATTTTGTTAACTGCGAGGGTTTAAAAAGTGGTTATTCAACATGAGGCCCGATCCAAATGACATTTGGAATAATTTTTGGTAGAGTCCAAAAAATCAATTTTATGATGAAAAACGATGACCCCGGACCAGTCGAAGGTACAAAAAATGTTCAATATTGATGAAATTTTAACATTTAATCTTTTGACTTTAAATTACTGTTGGATGTGAATTATTACTTTTTCAACTAAAATAAGTGTGTTTAAAGTGATTTCTGTGCCTGAAATTGGTCAAAATGTAAGCTGCTGAGTAAGCAAAACTCTGTAAAAATGGCAATTTTGGTCACTGTGAGGGTTTAAAAAGTGGTTATTCAACATGAGGCCCGATCCAAATGACATTTTGAATTATTTTTGGTAGAGTCCCAAAAATCAATTTTATGATGAAAAACGAGGACCCCGGACCAGTCGAACGTACAAAAAATAGTCAATATTGATGAAATTTTAAAATTTAATCTTTTGACTTTAAATTACTGTTGGATGTGAATTATTACTTTTTCAACTAAAATATGTGTGTTTAAAGTGATTTCTGTGCCTGAAATCGGTCAAAATTTAAGCTTCTGAATGAGCAAAACTCTGTAAAAATGACAAATTGGTTAACTGCGAGGGTTTAAAAAGTGGTTATTCAACATGAGGCCCGATCCAAATGACATTTGGAATAATTTTTGGTAGAGTCCAAAAAATCAATTTTATGATGAAAAACGATGACCCGGACCAGTCGTACGTACAAAAAATAGTCAATATTGATGAAATTTTAAAATTTAATCTTTTGACTTTAAATTACTGTTGGATGTGAAATATTACTTTTTCAACAAAAATAAGTGTGTTTAAAGTCATTTCTGTGCCTGAAATTGGTCAAAATTGAAGCTTCTGAGTAAGCAAAACTCTGTAAAAATGGCAATTTTGGTCACTGTGAGGGTTTAAAAAGTGGTTATTCAACATGAGGGCTGATCCAAATGACATTTTGAATTATTTTTGGTAGAGTCCAAAAAATCAATTTTATGATGAAAAACGATGACCCCGGACCAGTCAAACGTTCAAAAAAGTCGTCAATATTGATGAAATTTTAAAATTTATTCATTTGACTTTAAATGACTGTTGGATGTGAATTATTACTTTTTCAACTAACATAAGTGTGTTTAAAGTGATTTCTGTTCCTGAAATTGGTCAAAATTGAAGCTTCTGAGTAAGCAAAACTCTGTAAAAATGACAATTTTGGTAACCGTGAGAGTTTAAAAAGTGGTTATTCAACATGGGGCCCGATCCAAATGACATTTTGAATCATTTTTGGTAGAGTCCAAAAAATCAATTTTATGATGAAAAACGATGACCCCGGACCAGTCGAAGGTACAAAAAATTGTCAATATTGATGAAATTTTAACATTTAATCTTTTGACTTTAAATTACTGTTGGATGTGAATTATTACTTTTTCAACTAAAATAAGTGTGTTTAAAGTGATTTCTGTGCCTGAAATTGGTCAAAATGTAAGCTTCTGAGTAAGCAAAACTCTGTAAAAATGGCAATTTTGGTCACTGTGAGGGTTTAAAAAAGTGGTTATTCAACATGAGGCCCGATCCAAATGACAGTTGGTATCACTTTTGGTAGATTTTGCGATAAATAAATATATAATATTTATATAAGAAATTATAAATTATAAAAAAAAATAAAGATGTGAATTATTACTTTTTCAACTAAATAAGTGTGTTTAAAGTGATTTCTGTGCCTGAAATTGGTCAAAATTGAAGCTTTTGAGTAAGCGAAAACTCTGTAAAAATGGTAATTTTGGTCACTGTGAGGGTTTAAAAAGTGGTTATTCAACATGAGGCCCGATCCAAATGACATTTTGAATTATTTTTGGTAGAGTCCAAAAAATCAATTTTATGATGAAAAACGATGGCCCCTGACCAGTCAAACGTTCAAAAAAGTCGTCAATATTGATGAAATGTTAAAATTTAATCTTTTGAGTTTAAATGACTGTTGGATGTGAATTATTACTTTTTCAACTAACATAAGTGTGTTTAAAGTGATTTCTGTGCCTAATATTGGTCAAAATTGAAGCTTCTGAGTAAGCAAAACTCTGTAAAAATGACAATTTTGTTAACTGTGAGGGTTTAAAAAGTGGTTATTCAACATGAGGCCCGATCCAAATGACATTTGGAATCATTTTTGGTAGAGTCCAAAAAATCAATTTTATGATGAAAAACGATGACCCCGGACCAGTCGAACGTACAAAAAATTGTCAATATTGATGAAATTTTAACATTTAATCTTTTGACTTTAAATTACTGTTGGATGTGAATTATTACTTTTTCAACTAAAATATGAGTGTTTAAAGTGATTTCTGTGCCTGAAATTTGTCAAAATTGTAGCTTCTGAAAAAGCAAAACTGTGTAAAAATGACAATTTTGGTAACTGTGAGAGTTTAAAAAGTGGTTATTCAACATGAGGCCCGATCCAAGTGACATTTTGAATCATTTTTGGTAGAGTCCAAAAAATCAATTTTATGATGAAAAACGATGGCCCCGGACCAGTCGAAGGTACAAAAAATTGTCAATATTGATGACATTTTAACATTTAATCTTTTGACTTTAAATTACTGTTGGATGTGAATTATTACTTTTTCAACTAAAATAAGTGTGTTTAAAGTGATTTCTGTGCCTGAAATTGGTCAAAATTTAAGCTGCTGAGTAAGCAAAACTCTGTAAAAATGGCAATTTGGTTAACTGCGAGGGTTTAAAAAGTGGTTATTCAACATGAGGCCCGATCCAAATGACATTTTGAATTATTTTTGGTAGAGTCCCAAAAATCAATTTTATGATGAAAAACGATGACCCCGGACCAGTCGAACGTACAAAAAATAGTAAATATTGATGAAATTTTAAAATTTATTCTTTTGACTTTAAATTACTGTTGGATGTGAATTATTACTTTTTCAACTAAAATATGTGTGTTTAAAGTGATTTCTGTGCCTGAAATCGGTCAAAATGTAAGCTTCTGAATGAGCAAAACTCTGTAAAAATGACAATTTGGTTAACTGCGAGGGTTTAAAAAGTGGTTATTCAACATGAGGCCCGATCCAAATGACATTTGGAATAATTTTTGGTAGAGTCCAAAAAATCAATTTTATGATGAAAAACGATGACCCCGGACCAGTCGTACGTACAAAAAATAGTCAATATTGATGAAATTTTAAAATTTAATCTTTTGACTTTAAATTACTGTTGGATGTGAAATACTACTTTTTCAACTAAAATAAGTGTGTTTAAAGTCCTTTCTGTGCCTGAAATTGGTCAAAATTGAAGCTTCTGAGTAAGCAAAACTCTGTAAAAATGGCAATTTTGGTCACTGTGAGGGTTTAAAAAGTGGTTATTCAACATGAGGGCTGATCCAAATGACATTTTGAATTATTTTTGGTAGAGTCCAAAAAATCAATTTTATGATGAAAAACGATGACCCCGGCAGTCAAACGTTCAAAAAAGTCGTCAATATTGATGAAATTTTAAAATTTAATCATTTAACTTTAAATGACTGTTGGATGTGAATTATTACTTTTTCAACTAACATAAGTGTGTTTAAAGTGATTTCTGTTCCTGAAATTGGTCAAAATTGAAGCTTCTGAGTAAGCAAAACTCTGTAAAAATGACAATTTTGGTAACCGTGAGAGTTTAAAAAGTGGTTATTCAACATGAGGCCAGATCCAAATGACATTTTGAATCATTTTTGGTAGAGTCCAAAAAATCAATTTTATGATGAAAAACGATGACCCCGGACCAGTCGAAGGTACAAAAAATTGTCAATATTGATGACATTTTAACATTTAATCTTTTGACTTTAAATGACTGTTGGACGTGAATTATTACTTTTTCAACTAAAATAAGTGTGTTTAAAGTCCTTTCTGTGCCTGAAATTGGTCAAAATGTAAGCTTCTGAGTAAGCAAAACTCTGTAAAAATGGCAATTTTGGTCACTGTGAGGGTTTAAAAAGTGGTTATTCAACATGAGGCCCGATCCAAATGACATTTGGAATCACTTTTGGTAGATTTTGCGATAAATAAATATATAATATTTCTATAAGAAATTATAAATTATATAAAAAAATAAAGATGTGAATTATTACTTTTTCAACTAAATAAGTGTGTTTAAAGTGATTTCTGTGCCTGAAATTGGTCAAAATGGAAGCTTTTGAGTAAGCAAAACTCTGTAAACATGACAATTTTGTTAACTGTGAGGGTTTAAAAAGTGGTTATTCAACATGAGGCCCGATCCAAATGACATTTGGAATCATTTTTGGTAGAGTCCAAAAAATCAATTTTATGATGAAAAACGATGACCCCGGACCAGTCGTACGTACAAAAAATAGTCAATATTGATGACATTTTTAAATTTAATCTTTTGACTTTAAATTACTGTTGGGTGTGAATTATTACTTTTTCAACTAAAATAAGTGTGTTTAAAGTGAATTCTGTGCCTGAAATTGGTCAAAATTTAAGCTGCTGAGTAAGCAAAACTCTGTAAAAATGGCAATTTTGGTCACTGTGAGGGTTTAAAAAGTGGTCATTCAACATGAGGCCCGATCCAAATGACATTTTGAATTATTTTTGGTAGAGTCCCAAAAATCAATTTTATGATGAAAAACGATGACCCCGGACCAGTCGAAGGTACAAAAAATTTTCAATATTGATGAAATTTTAACATTTAATCTTTTGACTTTAAATTACTGTTGGATGTGAATTATTACTTTTTCAACTAAAATAAGTGTGTTTAAAGTGATTTCTGTGCCTGAAATTGGTCAAAATTTAAGCTGCTGAGTAAGCAAATCTCTGTAAAAATGGCAATTTTGGTCACTGTGAGGGTTTAAAAAGTGGTTATTCAACATGAGGCCCGATCCAAATGACATTTTGAATTATTTTTGGTAGAGTCCCAAAAATCAATTTTATGATGAAAAACGAGGACCCCGGACCAGTCGAACGTACAAAAAATAGTCAATATTGATGAAATTTTAAAATTTAATCTTTTGACTTTAAATTACTGTTGGATGTGAATTATTACTTTTTCAACTAAAATATGTGTGTTTAAAGTGATTTCTGTGCCTGAAATCGGTCAAAATTTAAGCTTCTGAATGAGCAAAACTCTGTAAAAATGACAAATTGGTTAACTGCGAGGGTTTAAAAAGTGGTTATTCAACATGAGGCCCGATCCAAATGACATTTGGAATAATTTTTGGTAGAGTCCAAAAAATCAATTTTATGATGAAAAACGATGACCCCGGACCAGTCGTACGTACAAAAAATAGTCAATATTGATGAAATTTTAAAATTTAATCTTTTGACTTTAAATTACTGTTGGATGTGAAATATTACTTTTTCAACAAAAATAAGTGTGTTTAAAGTCATTTCTGTGCCTGAAATTGGTCAAAATTGAAGCTTCTGAGTAAGCAAAACTCTGTAAAAATGGCAATTTTGGTCACTGTGAGGGTTTAAAAAGTGGTTATTCAACATGAGGGCTGATCCAAATGACATTTTGAATTATTTTTGGTAGAGTCCCAAAAATCAATTTTATGATGAAAAACGATGACCCCGGACCAGTCGAAGGTACAAAAAATGTTCAATATTGATGAAATTTTAAAATTTAATCTTTTGACTTTAAATTACTGTTGGATGTGAATTATTACTTTTTCAACTAAAATATGTGTGTTTAAAGTGATTTCTGTGCCTGAAATCGGTCAAAATTTAAGCTTCTGAATGAGCAAAACTCTGTAAAAATGACAAATTGGTTAACTGCGAGGGTTTAAAAAGTGGTTATTCAACATGAGGCCCGATCCAAATGACATTTGGAATAATTTTTGGTAGAGTCCAAAAAATCAATTTTATGATGAAAAACGATGACCCTGGACCAGTCGTACGTACAAAAAATAGTCAATATTGATGAAATTTTAAAATTTAATCTTTTGACTTTAAATTACTGTTGGATGTGAAATATTACTTTTTCAACAAAAATAAGTGTGTTTAAAGTCATTTCTGTGCCTGAAATTGGTCAAAATTGAAGCTTCTGAGTAAGCAAAACTCTGTAAAAATGGCAATTTTGGTCACTGTGAGGGTTTAAAAAGTGGTTATTCAACATGAGGGCTGATCCAAATGACATTTTGAATTATTTTTGGTAGAGTCCAAAAAATCAATTTTATGATGAAAAACGATGACCCCGGACCAGTCAAACGTTCAAAAAAGTCGTCAATATTGATGAAATTTTAAAATTTAATCATTTGACTTTAAATGACTGTTGGATGTGAATTATTACTTTTTCAACTAACATAAGTGTGTTTAAAGTGATTTCTGTTCCTGAAATTGGTCAAAATTGAAGCTTCTGAGTAAGCAAAACTCTGTAAAAATGACAATTTTGGTAACCGTGAGAGTTTAAAAAGTGGTTATTCAACATGGGACCCGATCCAAATGACATTTTGAATCATTTTTGGTAGAGTCCAAAAAATCAATTTTATGATGAAAAACGATGACCCCGGACCAGTCGAAGGTACAAAAAATTGTCAATATTGATGAAATTTTAACATTTAATCTTTTGACTTTAAATTACTGTTGGATGTGAATTATTACTTTTTCAACTAAAATAAGTGTGTTTAAAGTGATTTCTGTGCCTGAAATTGGTCAAAATGTAAGCTTCTGAGTAAGCAAAACTCTGTAAAAATGGCAATTTTGGTCACTGTGAGGGTTTAAAAAGTGGTTATTCAACATGAGGCCCGATCCAAATGACATTTGGAATCACTTTTGGTAGATTTTGCGATAAATAAATATATAATATTTATATAAGAAATTATAAATTATAAAAAAAAATAAAGATGTGAATTATTACTTTTTCAACTAAATAAGTGTGTTTAAAGTGATTTCTGTGCCTGAAATTGGTCAAAATTGAAGCTTTTGAGTAAGCGAAAACTCTGTAAAAATGGTAATTTTGGTCACTGTGAGGGTTTAAAAAGTGGTTATTCAACATGAGGCCCGATCCAAATGACATTTTGAATTATTTTTGGTAGAGTCCAAAAAATCAATTTTATGATGAAAAACGATGGCCCCTGACCAGTCAAACGTTCAAAAAAGTCGTCAATATTGATGACATTTTAACATTTAATCTTTTGACTTTAAATTACTGTTGGATGTAAATTATTACTTTTTCAACTAAAATATGAGTGTTTAAAGTCATTTCTGTGCCTGAAATTGGTCAAAATTGAATCTTCTGAGTAAGCAAAACTCTGTAAAAATGGCAATTTTGGTCACTGTGAGGGTTTAAAAAGTGGTTATTCAACATGAGGCATGATCCAAATGACATTTTGAATTATTTTTGGTAGAGTCCAAAAAATCAATTTTATGATGAAAAACGATGACCTTGGACCGGTCGAACGTTTAAAAAAGTGGTCAATATTGATGAAATGTTAACATTTAATCTTTTGACTTTAAATTACTGTTGGATGTGAATTATTACTTTTTCAACTAAAATAAGTGTGTTTAAAGTGATTTCTGTGCCTGAAATTGGTCACAATTGAAGCTTCTGAGTAGCAAAACTCAGTAAAAATGACAATTTTGTTAACTGTGAGGGTTTAAAAAGTGGTTATTCAACATGAGGCCCGATCCAAATTACATTTGGAATCATTTTTGGTAGAGTCCAAAAAATCAATTTTATGATGAAAAACGATGACCACGGACCAGTCGAATGTACAAAAAATTGTCAATATTGATAACATTTTAACATTTAATCTTTTGACTTTAAATTACTGTTGGATGTGAATTATTACTTTTTCAACTAAAATATGTGTGTTTAAAGTCATTTCTGTGCCTGAAATTGGTCAAAATTGAAGCTGCTGAGTAAGCAAAACTCTGTAAAAATGGCAATTTTGGTCACTGTGAGGGTTTAAAAAGTGGTTATTCAACATGAGGCCCGATCCAAATGACATTTTGAATTATTTTTGGTAGATTCTGTGAGAAATAAATATATAACATTTATATAAGAAATGATAAATAATAAAAAAAAAAATAAAGATGTGAATTATTACTATTTTAACTAAATAAGTGTGTTTAAAGTGATTTCTGTGCCTGAAATTGCCCAAAATTGAAGCTTCTGAGTAAGCAAAACTCAGTAAAAATGGCAATTTTGGTCACTGTGAGGGTTTAAAAAGTGGTTATTCATCATGAGGCCCGATCCAAATGACATTTGGAAGAATTTTTGGTAGAGTCCAAAAAATCAATTTTATGATGAAAAACAATGACCCCGGACCAGTCGAACGTACAAAAAATTGTCAATATTGATGACATTTTAACATTTAATCTTTTGACTTTAAATTACTGTTGGATGTGAATTATTACTTTTTCAACTAAAATAAGTGTGTTTAAAGGGATTTCTGTGCCTGAAATCGGTCAAAATTTAAGCTTCTGAATAAGCAAAACTCTGTAAAAATGACAATTTTGTTAACTGCGAGGGTTTAAAAAGTGGTTATTCAACATGAGGCCCGATCCAAATGACATTTGGAATAATTTTTGGTAGAGTCCAAAAAATCAATTTTATGATGAAAAACGATGACCCCGGACCAGTCGTACGTACAAAAAATAGTCAATATTGATGAAATTTTAAAATTTAATCTTTTGACTTTAAATTACTGTTGGATGTGAAATATTACTTTTTCAACTAACATAAGTGTGTTTAAAGTGATTTCTGTTCCTGAAATTGGTCAAAATTGAAGCTTCTGAGTAAGCAAAACTCTGTAAAAATGACAATTTTGGTAACCGTGAGAGTTTAAAAAGTGGTTATACAACATGAGGCCCGATCCAAATGACATTTTGAATCATTTTTGGTAGAGTCCAAAAAATCAATTTTATGATGAAAAACGATGAACCCGGACCAGTCGAAGGTACAAAAAATTGTCAATATTGATGAAATTTTTACATTTAATCTTTTGACTTTAAATTACTGTTGGATGTGAATTATTACTTTTTCAACTAAAATAAGTGTGTTTAAAGTGATTTCTGTGCCTGAAATCGGTCAAAATTTAAGCTTCTGAGTAAGCAAAACTCTGAAAAAATGCTAATTTTGGTCACTGTGAGGGTTTAAAAAGTGGTTATTCAACATGAGGCCCGATCCAAATGACATTTGGAATCACTTTTGGTAGATTTTGCGATAAATAAATATATAATATTTATATAAGAAATTATAAATTATAAAAAAAAAATAAAGATGTGAATTATTACTTTTTCAACTAAATAAGTGTGTTTAAAGTGATTTCTGTGCCTGAAATTGGTCAAAATTGAAGCTTTTGAGTAAGCGAAAACTCTGTAAAAATGGTAATTTTGGTCACTGTGAGGGTTTAAAAAGTGGTTATTCAACATGAGGCCCAATCCAAATGACATTTTGAATTATTTTTGGTAGAGTCCAAAAAAAATCAATTTTATGATGAAAAACGATGACCCCGGACCAGTCGAACGTTCAAAAAAATGGTCAATATTGATGACATTTTAACATTTAATCTTTTGACTTTAAATGACTGTTGGATGTGAATTATTACTTTTTCAACTAAAATTAGTGTGTTTAAAGTCATTTCTGTGCCTGAAATTGGTCAAAATTGAAGCTTCTGAGTAAGCAAAACTCTGTAAAATTGACAATTTTGGTAACTGTGAGGGTTTAAAAAGTGGTTATTCAACATGAGGCCCGATCCAAATGCCATTTTGAATCATTTTTGGTAGAGTCCAAAAAATCAATTTTATGTTGAAAAACTATGACCCCGGACCAGTCGAACGTACAAAAAATTGTCAATATTGATGAAATTTTAAAATTTAATCTTTTGACTTTAAATTACTGTTGGATGTGAATTATTACTTTTTCAACTAAAATATGAGTGTTTAAAGTGATTTCTGTGCCTGAAGTTGGTCAAAATTGCAGCTTCTGAGTAAGCAAAACTCTGTTAAAATCACAATTTTGTTAACTGTGAGGGTTTAAAAAGTGGTTATTCAACATGAGGCCCGATCCAAATGACATATTGAATCATTTTTGGTAGAGTCCAAAAAAAATCAATTTTATGATGAAAAACAATGACCCCGGACCAGTCGAACATACAAAAAATTGTCAATATTGATGAAATTTTAACATTTAATGTTTTGACTTTAAATTACTGTTGAATGTGAATTATTACTTTTTCAACTAAAATAAGTGTGTTTAAAGTGATTTCTGTGCATGAAATTGGTCACAATTGAAGCTTCTGAGTAAGCAAAACTCTGTAATAATGACAATTTTGTTAACTGTGAGGGTTTAACCCCTTCGATGCTCACCAGCTCGTCATGCAGTAGCCTCCTGCTACGCTGATGACGAGCCCAGCTCGTCATGAATAGTGGTATCTGTAGAATCCCAGCACAGGAGAAAAATCCCCATAGCGTTCAAGGTGTTAAAAAGTGGTTATTCAACATGAGGCCCGATCCAAATGCTATTTTGAATCATTTTTGGTAGAGTCCAAAAAATCAATTTTATGTTGAAAAACTATGACCACGGACCAGTCGAACGTACAAAAAATAGTCAATATTGATGAAATTTTAAAATTTAATCTTTTGACTTTAAATTACTGTTGGATGTGAAATATTACTTTTTCAACTAAAATAAGTGTGTTTAAAGTCATTTCTGTGCCTGAAATTGGTCAAAATTGAAGCTTCTGAGTAAGCAAAACTCTGTAAAAATGGCAATTTTGGTCACTGTGAGGGTTTAAAAAGTGGTTATTCAACATGAGGCCCGATCCAAATGACATTTTGAATTATTTTTGGTAGAGTCCAAAAAATCAATTTTATGATGAAAAACGATGACCCCGGACCAGTCAAACGTTCAAAAAAGTCGTCAATATTGATGACATTTTAAAATTTAATCATTTGACTTTAAATGACTGTTGGATGTGAATTATTACTTTTTCAACTAACATAAGTGTGTTTAAAGTGATTTCTGTTCCTGAAATTGGTCAAAATTGAAGCTTCTGAGTAAGCAAAACTCTGTAAAAATGTCAATTTTGTTAACTGTGAGGGTTTAAAAAGTGGTTATTCAACATGAGGCCCGATCCAAATGACATTTGGAATAATTTTTGGTAGAGTCCAAAAAATCAATTTTATGATGAAAGACGATGACCCCGGACCAGTCGTACGTACAAAAAATAGTCAATATTGATGAATTTTAAAATTTTTATCTTTTGACTTTAAATTACTGTTGGATGTGAATTATTACTTTTTCAACTAAAATATGAGTGTTTAAAGTGATTTCTGTGCCTGAAATTGGTCAAAATTGTAGCTTTTGAGTAAGCAAAAACTCTGTAAAAATGGCAATTTTGGTCACTGTGAGGGTTTAAAAAGTGGTTATTCAACATGAGGCCCGATCCAAATGACATTTTGAATCATTTTTGGTAGATTTTGTGATAAATAAATATATAATCTTTATATAAGAAATGATAAATTATAAAAAAAAAAATAAAGATGTGAATTATTACTTTTTCAACTAAATAAGTGTGTTTAAAGTGATTTCTGTGCCTGAAATTGGCCAAAATTGAAGCTTTTGAGTAAGCGAAAACTCTGTAAAAATGGCAATTTTGGTCACTGTGAGGGTGTAAAAAGTGGTTATTCATCATGAGGCCCGATCCAAATGACATTTGGAATAATTTTTGGTAGAGTCCAAAAAAATCAATTTTATGATGAAAAACGATGACCCCGGACCAGTCGAAGGTACAAAAAATTGTCAATATTGATGAAATTTTAACATTTAATCTTTTTACTTTAAATTACTGTTGGATGTGAATTATTACTTTTTCAACTAAAATAAGTGTGTTTAAAGTGATTTCTGTGCCTGAAATTGGTCAAAATTTAAGCTTCTGAATAAGCAAAACTCTGTAAAAATGACAATTTTGTTAACTGCGAGGGTTTAAAAAGTGGTTATTCAACATGAGGCCCGATCCAAATGACATTTGGAATAATTTTTGGTAGAGTCCAAAAAATCAATTTTATGATGAAAAAAGATGACCCCGGACCAGTCAAACGTTCAAAAAAGTCGTCAATATTGATGAAATTTAAAAATTTTATCATTTGACTTTAAATGAATGTTGGATGTGAATTATTACTTTTTCAACTAACATAAGTGTGTTTAAAGTGATTTCTGTTCCTGAAATTGGTCAAAATTGAAGCTTCTGAGTAAGCAAAACTGTAAAAATGACAATTTTGGTAACTGTGAGAGTTTAAAAAGTGGTTATTCAACATGAGGCCCGATCCAAATGACATTTTGAATCATTTTTGGTAGAGTCCAAAAAATCAATTTTATGATGAAAAACAATGACCCCGGACCAGTCGAAGGTACAAAAAATTGTCAATATTGATGAAATTTTAACATTTAATCTTTTGACTTTAAATTACTGTTGGATGTGAATTATTACTTTTTCAACTAAAATAAGTGTGTTTAAAGTGATTTCTGTGCCTGAAATTGGTCAAAATTTAAGCTTCTGAGTAAGCAAAACTCTGTAAAAATGGCAATTTTGGTCACTGTGAGGGTTTAAAAAGTGGTTATTCAACATGAGGCCCGATCCAAATGACATTTTGAATTATTTTTGGTAGAGTCCAAAAAATCAATTTTATGATGAAAAACGATGACCCCGGACCAGTCGTACGTACAAAAAATAGTCAATATTGATGAAATTTTAAAATTTAATCTTTTGACTTTAAATGACTGTTGGATGTGAATTATTACTTTTTCAACTAAAATAAGTGTGTTTAAAGTGATTTCTGTGCCTGAAATTGGTCACAATTGAAGCTTCTGAGTAGCAAAACTCAGTAAAAATGACAATTTTGTTAACTGTGAGGGTTTAAAAAGTGGTTATTCAACATGAGGCCCGATCCAAATTACATTTGGAATCATTTTTGGTAGAGTCCAAAAAATCAATTTTATGATGAAAAACGATGACCACGGACCAGTCGAATGTACAAAAAATTGTCAATATTGATAACATTTTAACATTTAATCTTTTGACTTTAAATTACTGTTGGATGTGAATTATTACTTTTTCAACTAAAATATGTGTGTTTAAAGTCATTTCTGTGCCTGAAATTGGTCAAAATTGAAGCTTCTGAGTAAGCAAAACTCTGTAAAAATGGCAATTTTTGTCACTGTGAGGGTTTAAAAACTGGTTATTCAACATGAGGCCCGATCCAAATGACATTTTGAATCATTTTTGGTAGAGTCCAAAAAATCAATTTTATGATGAAAAACGATGACCCCGGACCAGTCGAAGGTACAAAAAATTGTCAATATTGATGAAATTTTAACATTTAATCTTTTGACTTTAAATTACTGTTGGATGTGAATTATTACTTTTTCAACTAAAATAAGTGTGTTTAAAGTGATTTCTGTGCCTGAAATTGGTCAAAATTTAAGCTGCTGAGTAAGCAAAACTCTGTAAAAATGGCAATTTTGGTCACTCTGAGGGTTTAAAAAGTGGTTATTCAACATGAGGCCCGATCCAAATGACATTTTGAATTATTTTTGGTAGAGTCCCAAAAATCAATTTTATGATGAAAAACGATGACCCGGGACCAGTCGAACGTTCAAAAAAATGGTCAATATTGATGAAATTTTAACATTTAACCTTTTGACTTTAAAAGACTGTTGGATATGAATTATTACTTTTTCACCTAAAATAAGTGTGTTTAAAGTGATTTCTGTTCCTGAAATTGGTCAAAATTGAAGCTTCTGAGTAAGCAAAACTCTGTAAAAATGACAATTTTGTTAACTGTGAGGGTTTAAAAAGTGGTTATTCAACATGAGGCCCGATCCAAATGACATTTGGAATAATTTTTGGTAGAGTCCAAAAAAATCAATTTTATGATAAAAGACGATGACCCCGGACCAGTCGTACGTACAAAAAATAGTCAATATTGATGAAATTTTAAAATTTAATCTTTTGACTTTAAATTACTGTTGGATGTGAATTATTACTTTTTCAACTAAAATATGAGTGTTTAAAGTGATTTCTGTGCCTGAAATTGGTCAAAATTGTAGCTTTTGAGTAAGCAAAAACTTTGTAAAAATGGCAATTTTGGTCACTGTGAGGGTTTAAAAAGTGGTTATTCAACATGAGGCCCGATCCAAATGACATTTTGAATCATTTTTGGTAGATTCTGTGAGAAATAAATATATAACATTTATATAAGAAATGATAAATAATAAAAAAAAAATAAAGATGTGAATTATTACTATTTTAACTAAATAAGTGTGTTTAAAGTGATTTCTGTGCCTGAAATCGGTCAAAATTTAAGCTTCTGAATAAGCAAAACTCTGTAAAAATGACAATTTTGTTAACTGCGAGGGTTTAAAAAGTGGTTATTCAACATGAGGCCCGATCCAAATGACATTTGGAATAATTTTTGGTAGAGTCCAAAAAATCAATTTTATGATGAAAAACGATGAACCCGGACCAGTCGAAGGTACAAAAAATTGTCAATATTGATGAAATTTTAACATTTAATCTTTTGACTTTAAATTACTGTTGGATGTGAAATATTACTTTTTCAACTAAAATAAGTGTGTTTAAAGTCATTTCTGTGCCTGAAATTGGTCAAAATTGAAGCTTCTGAGTAAGCAAAACTTTGTAAAAATGGCAATTTTGGTCACTGTGAGGGTTTAAAAAGTGGTTATTCAACATGAGGCCCGATCCAAATGACATTTTGAATTATTTTTGGTAGAGTCCAAAAAATCAATTTTATGATGAAAAACGATGACCCCGGACCAGTCAAACGTTCAAAAAAGTCGTCAATATTGATGAAATTTTAAAATTTAATCATTTGACTTTAAATGACTGTTGGATGTGAATTATTACTTTTTCAACTAAAATAAGTGTGTTTAAAGTGATTTCTGTTCCTGAAATTGGTCAAAATTGAAGCTTCTGAGTAAGCAAAACTCTGTAAAAATGACAATTTTGTTAACTGTGAGGGTTTAAAAAGTGGTTATTCAACATGAGGCCCGATCCAAATGACATTTGGAATAATTTTTGGTAGAGTCCAAAAAATCAATTTTATGATGAAAGACGATGACCCCGGACCAGTCGTACGTACAAAAAATAGTCAATATTGATGAAATTTTAAAATTTAATCTTTTGACTTTAAATTACTGTTGGATGTGAATTATTACTTTTTCAACTAAAATATGAGTGTTTAAAGTGATTTCTGTGCCTGAAATTGGTCAAAGTTGTAGCTTTTGAGTAAGCAAAAACTCTGTAAAAATGGCAATTTTGGTCACTGTGAGGGTTTAAAAAGTGGTTATTCAACATGAGGCCCGATCCAAATGACATTTTGAATCATTTTTGGTAGATTTTGTGATAAATAAATATATAATATTTATATAAGAAATGATAAATTATAATTAAAAAAATAAAGATGTGAATTATTACTTTTTCAACTAAATAAGTGTGTTTAAAGTGATTTCTGTGCCTGAAATTGGTCAAAATTTAAGCTTCTGAATAAGCAAAACTCTGTAAAAATGACAATTTTGTTAACTGCGAGGGTTTAAAAAGTGGTTATTCAACATGAGGCCCGATCCAAATGACATTTTGAATCATTTTTGGTAGAGTCCAAAAAATCAATTTTATGATGAAAAACAATGACCCCGGACCAGTCGAAGGTACAAAAAATTGTCAATATTGATAAAATTTTAACATTTAATCTTTTGACTTTAAATTACTGTTGGATGTGAATTATTACTTTTTCAACTAAAATAAGTGTGTTTAAAGTGATTTCTGTGCCTGAAATTGGTCACAATTGAAGCTTCTGAGTAGCAAAACTCAGTAAAAATGACAATTTTGTTAACTGTGAGGGTTTAAAAAGTGGTTATTCAACATGAGGCCCGATCCAAATTACATTTGGAATCATTTTTGGTAGAGTCCAAAAAATCAATTTTATGATGAAAAACGATGACCACGGACCAGTCGAATGTACAAAAAATTGTCAATATTGATAACATTTTAACATTTAATCTTTTGACTTTAAATTACTGTTGGATGTGAATTATTACTTTTTCAACTAAAATATGTGTGTTTAAAGTCATTTCTGTTGCTGAAATTGGTCAAAATTGAAGCTGCTGAGTAAGCAAAACTCTGTAAAAATGGCAATTTTGGTCACTGTGAGGGTTTAAAAAGTGGTTATTCAACATGAGGCCCGATCCAAATGACATTTTGAATTATTTTTGGTAGAGTCCCAAAAATCCATTTTATGATGAAAAACGATGACCCCCGGACCAGTCGAACGTTCAAAAAAATGGTCAATATTGATGAAATTTTAACATTTAACCTTTTGACTTTAAAAGACTGTTGGATGTGAATTATTACTTTTTCAACTAAAATAAGTGTGTTTAAAGTGATTTCTGTTCCTGAAATTGGTCAAAATTGAAGCTTCTGAGTAAGCAAAACTCTGTAAAAATGACAATTTTGTTAACTGTGAGGGTTTAAAAAGTGGTTATTCAACATGAGGCCCGATCCAAATGACATTTGGAATAATTTTTGGTAGAGTCCAAAAAATCAATTTTATGATAAAAGACGATGACCCCGGACCAGTCGTACGTACAAAAAATAGTCAATATTGATGAAATTTTAAAATTTAATCTTTTGACTTTAAATTACTGTTGGATGTGAATTATTACTTTTTCAACTAAAATATGAGTGTTTAAAGTGATTTCTGTGCCTGAAATTGGTCAAAATTGTAGCTTTTGAGTAAGCAAAAACTATGTAAAAATGGCAATTTTGGTCACTGTGAGGGTTTAAAAAGTGGTTATTCAACATGAGGCCCGATCCAAATGACATTTTGAATCATTTTTGGTAGATTCTGTGAGAAATAAATATATAACATTTATATAAGAAATGATAAATAATAAAAAAAAAAATAAAGATGTGAATTATTACTATTTTAACTAAATAAGTGTGTTTAAAGTGATTTCTGTGCCTGAAATTGCCCAAAATTGAAGCTTCTGAGTAAGCAAAACTCAGTAAAAATGGCAATTTTGGTCACTGTGAGGGTTTAAAAAGTGGTTATTCATCATGAGGCCCGATCCAAATGACATTTGGAAGAATTTTTGGTAGAGTCCAAAAAATCAATTTTATGATGAAAAACGATGACCCCGGACCAGTCGAACGTACAAAAAATTGTCAATATTGATGACATTTTAACATTTAATCTTTTGACTTTAAATTACTGTTGGATGTGAATTATTACTTTTTCAACTAAAATAAGTGTGTTTAAAGTGATTTCTGTGCCTGAAATCGGTCAAAATTTAAGCTTCTGAATAAGCAAAACTCTGTAAAAATGACAATTTTGTTAACTGCGAGGGTTTAAAAAGTGGTTATTCAACATGAGGCCCGATCCAAATGACATTTGGAATAATTTTTGGTAGAGTCCAAAAAATCAATTTTATGATGAAAAACGATGACCCCGGACCAGTCGTACGTACAAAAAATAGTCAATATTGATGAAATTTTAAAATTTAATCTTTTGACTTTAAATTACTGTTGGATGTGAAATATTACTTTTTCAACTAAAATAAGTGTGTTTAAAGTCATTTCTGTGCCTGAAATTGGTCAAAATTGAAGCTTCTGAGTAAGCAAAACTTTGTAAAAATGGCAATTTTGGTCACTGTGAGGGTTTAAAAAGTGGTTATTCAACATGAGGCCCGATCCAAATGACATTTTGAATTATTTTTGGTAGAGTCCAAAAAATCAATTTTATGATGAAAAACGATGACCCCGGACCAGTCAAACGTTCAAAAAAGTCGTCAATATTGATGAAATTTTAAAATTTTATCATTTGACTTTAAATGACTGTTGGATGTGAATTATTACATTTTTCAACTAACATAAGTGTGTTTAAAGTGATTTCTGTTCCTGAAATTGGTCAAAATTGAAGCTTCTGAGTAAGCAAAACTCTGTAAAAATGACAATTTTGGTAACCGTGAGAGTTTAAAAAGTGGTTATTCAACATGAGGCCCGATCCAAATGACATTTTGAATCATTTTTGGTAGAGTCCAAAAAATCAATTTTATGATGAAAAACGATGAACCCGGACCAGTCGAAGGTACAAAAAATTGTCAATATTGATGAAATTTTAACATTTAATCTTTTGACTTTAAATTACTGTTGGATGTGAATTATTACTTTTTCAACTAAAATAAGTGTGTTTAAAGTGATTTCTGTGCCTGAAATTGGTCAAAATTTAAGCTTCTGAGTAAGCAAAACTCTGAAAAAATGCTAATTTTGGTCACTGTGAGGGTTTAAAAAGTGGTTATTCAACATGAGGCCCGATCCAAATGACATTTGGAATCACTTTTGGTAGATTTTGCGATAAATAAATATATAATATTTATATAAGAAATTATAAATTATAAAAAAAAAATAAAGATGTGAATTATTACTTTTTCAACTAAATAAGTGTGTTTAAAGTGATTTCTGTGCCTGAAATTGGTCAAAATTGAAGCTTTTGAGTAAGCGAAAACTCTGTAAAAATGGTAATTTTGGTCACTGTGAGGGTTTAAAAAGTGGTTATTCAACATGAGGCCCAATCCAAATGACATTTTGAATTATTTTTGGTAGAGTCCAAAAAAAATCAATTTTATGATGAAAAACGATGACCCCGGACCAGTCGAACGTTCAAAAAAATGGTCAATATTGATGACATTTTAACATTTAATCTTTTGACTTTAAATGACTGTTGGATGTGAATTATTACTTTTTCAACTAAAATTAGTGTGTTTAAAGTCATTTCTGTGCCTGAAATTGGTCAAAATTGAAGCTTCTGAGTAAGCAAAACTCTGTAAAATTGACAATTTTGGTAACTGTGAGGGTTTAAAAAGTGGTTATTCAACATGAGGCCCGATCCAAATGCCATTTTGAATCATTTTTGGTAGAGTCCAAAAAATCAATTTTATGTTGAAAAACTATGACCCCGGACCAGTCGAACGTACAAAAAATAGTCAATATTGATGAAATTTTAAAATTTAATCTTTTGACTTTAAATTACTGTTGGATGTGAATTATTACTTTTTCAACTAAAATATGAGTGTTTAAAGTGATTTCTGTGCCTGAAATTGGTCAAAGTTGCAGCTTCTGAGTAAGCAAAACTCTGTTAAAATCACAATTTTGTTAACTGTGAGGGTTTAAAAAGTGGTTATTCAACATGAGGCCCGATCCAAATGACATATTGAATCATTTTTGGTAGAGTCCAAAAAAAATCAATTTTATGATGAAAAACAATGACCCCGGACCAGTCGAACATACAAAAAATTGTCAATATTGATGACATTTTAACATTTAATGTTTTGACTTTAAATTACTGTTGAATGTGAATTATTACTTTTTCAACTAAAATAAGTGTGTTTAAAGTGATTTCTGTGCATGAAATTGGTCACAATTGAAGCTTCTGAGTAAGCAAAACTCTGTAATAATGACAATTTTGTTAACTGTGAGGGTTTAACCCCTTCGATGCTCACCAGCTCGTCATGCAGTAGCCTCCTGCTACGCTGATGACGAGCCCAGCTCGTCATGAATAGTGGTATCTGTAGAATCCCAGCACAGGAGAAAAATCCCCATAGCGTTCAAGGTGTTAAAAAGTGGTTATTCAACATGAGGCCCGATCCAAATGCTATTTTGAATCATTTTTGGTAGAGTCCAAAAAATCAATTTTATGTTGAAAAACTATGACCACGGACCAGTCGAACGTACAAAAAATAGTCAATATTGATGAAATTTTAAAATTTAATCTTTTGACTTTAAATTACTGTTGGATGTGAAATATTACTTTTTCAACTAAAATAAGTGTGTTTAAAGTCATTTCTGTGCCTGAAATTGGTCAAAATTGAAGCTTCTGAGTAAGCAAAACTCTGTAAAAATGGCAATTTTGGTCACTGTGAGGGTTTAAAAAGTGGTTATTCAACATGAGGCCCGATCCAAATGACATTTTGAATTATTTTTGGTAGAGTCCAAAAAATCAATTTTATGATGAAAAACGATGACCCCGGACCAGTCAAACGTTCAAAAAAGTCGTCAATATTGATGACATTTTAAAATTTAATCATTTGACTTTAAATGACTGTTGGATGTGAATTATTACTTTTTCAACTAACATAAGTGTGTTTAAAGTGATTTCTGTTCCTGAAATTGGTCAAAATTGAAGCTTCTGAGTAAGCAAAACTCTGTAAAAATGTCAATTTTGTTAACTGTGAGGGTTTAAAAAGTGGTTATTCAACATGAGGCCCGATCCAAATGACATTTGGAATAATTTTTGGTAGAGTCCAAAAAATCAATTTTATGATGAAAGACGATGACCCCGGACCAGTCGTACGTACAAAAAATAGTCAATATTGATGAATTTTAAAATTTTTATCTTTTGACTTTAAATTACTGTTGGATGTGAATTATTACTTTTTCAACTAAAATATGAGTGTTTAAAGTGATTTCTGTGCCTGAAATTGGTCAAAATTGTAGCTTTTGAGTAAGCAAAAACTCTGTAAAAATGGCAATTTTGGTCACTGTGAGGGTTTAAAAAGTGGTTATTCAACATGAGGCCCGATCCAAATGACATTTTGAATCATTTTTGGTAGATTTTGTGATAAATAAATATATAATATTTATATAAGAAATGATAAATTATAAAAAAAAAAATAAAGATGTGAATTATTACTTTTTCAACTAAATAAGTGTGTTTAAAGTGATTTCTGTGCCTGAAATTGGTCAAAATTGAAGCTTTTGAGTAAGCGAAAACTCTGTAAAAATGGCAATTTTGGTCACTGTGAGGGTGTAAAAAGTGGTTATTCATCATGAGGCCCGATCCAAATGACATTTGGAATAATTTTTGGTAGAGTCCAAAAAATCAATTTTATGATGAAAAACAATGACCCCGGACCAGTCGAAGGTACAAAAAATTGTCAATATTGATAAAATTTTAACATTTAATCTTTTGACTTTAAATTACTGTTGGATGTGAATTATTACTTTTTCAACTAAAATAAGTGTGTTTAAAGTGATTTCTGTGCCTGAAATTGGTCACAATTGAAGCTTCTGAGTAGCAAAACTCAGTAAAAATGACAATTTTGTTAACTGTGAGGGTTTAAAAAGTGGTTATTCAACATGAGGCCCGATCCAAATTACATTTGGAATCATTTTTGGTAGAGTCCAAAAAATCAATTTTATGATGAAAAACGATGACCACGGACCAGTCGAATGTACAAAAAATTGTCAATATTGATAACATTTTAACATTTAATCTTTTGACTTTAAATTACTGTTGGATGTGAATTATTACTTTTTCAACTAAAATATGTGTGTTTAAAGTCATTTCTGTTGCTGAAATTGGTCAAAATTGAAGCTGCTGAGTAAGCAAAACTCTGTAAAAATGGCAATTTTGGTCACTGTGAGGGTTTAAAAAGTGGTTATTCAACATGAGGCCCGATCCAAATGACATTTTGAATTATTTTTGGTAGAGTCCCAAAAATCCATTTTATGATGAAAAACGATGACCCCCGGACCAGTCTAACGTTCAAAAAAATGGTCAATATTGATGAAATTTTAACATTTAACCTTTTGACTTTAAAAGACTGTTGGATGTGAATTATTACTTTTTCAACTAAAATAAGTGTGTTTAAAGTGATTTCTGTTCCTGAAATTGGTCAAAATTGAAGCTTCTGAGTAAGCAAAACTCTGTAAAAATGACAATTTTGTTAACTGTGAGGGTTTAAAAAGTGGTTATTCAACATGAGGCCCGATCCAAATGACATTTGGAATAATTTTTGGTAGAGTCCAAAAAATCAATTTTATGATAAAAGACGATGACCCCGGACCAGTCGTACGTACAAAAAATAGTCAATATTGATGAAATTTTAAAATTTAATCTTTTGACTTTAAATTACTGTTGGATGTGAATTATTACTTTTTCAACTAAAATATGAGTGTTTAAAGTGATTTCTGTGCCTGAAATTGGTCAAAATTGTAGCTTTTGAGTAAGCAAAAACTATGTAAAAATGGCAATTTTGGTCACTGTGAGGGTTTAAAAAGTGGTTATTCAACATGAGGCCCGATCCAAATGACATTTTGAATCATTTTTGGTAGATTCTGTGAGAAATAAATATATAACATTTATATAAGAAATGATAAATAATAAAAAATAAAATAAAGATGTGAATTATTACTATTTTAACTAAATAAGTGTGTTTAAAGTGATTTCTGTGCCTGAAATTGCCCAAAATTGAAGCTTCTGAGTAAGCAAAACTCAGTAAAAATGGCAATTTTGGTCACTGTGAGGGTTTAAAAAGTGGTTATTCATCATGAGGCCCGATCCAAATGACATTTGGAAGAATTTTTGGTAGAGTCCAAAAAATCAATTTTATGATGAAAAACGATGACCCCGGACCAGTCGAACGTACAAAAAATTGTCAATATTGATGACATTTTAACATTTAATCTTTTGACTTTAAATTACTGTTGGATGTGAATTATTACTTTTTCAACTAAAATAAGTGTGTTTAAAGTGATTTCTGTGCCTGAAATCGGTCAAAATTTAAGCTTCTGAATAAGCAAAACTCTGTAAAAATGACAATTTTGTTAACTGCGAGGGTTTAAAAAGTGGTTATTCAACATGAGGCCCGATCCAAATGACATTTGGAATAATTTTTGGTAGAGTCCAAAAAATCAATTTTATGATGAAAAACGATGACCCCGGACCAGTCGTACGTACAAAAAATAGTCAATATTGATGAAATTTTAAAATTTAATCTTTTGACTTTAAATTACTGTTGGATGTGAAATATTACTTTTTCAACTAAAATAAGTGTGTTTAAAGTCATTTCTGTGCCTGAAATTGGTCAAAATTGAAGCTTCTGAGTAAGCAAAACTTTGTAAAAATGGCAATTTTGGTCACTGTGAGGGTTTAAAAAGTGGTTATTCAACATGAGGCCCGATCCAAATGACATTTTGAATTATTTTTGGTAGAGTCCAAAAAATCAATTTTATGATGAAAAACGATGACCCCGGACCAGTCAAACGTTCAAAAAAGTCGTCAATATTGATGAAATTTTAAAATTTTATCATTTGACTTTAAATGACTGTTGGATGTGAATTATTACATTTTTCAACTAACATAAGTGTGTTTAAAGTGATTTCTGTTCCTGAAATTGGTCAAAATTGAAGCTTCTGAGTAAGCAAAACTCTGTAAAAATGACAATTTTGGTAACCGTGAGAGTTTAAAAAGTGGTTATTCAACATGAGGCCCGATCCAAATGACATTTTGAATCATTTTTGGTAGAGTCCAAAAAATCAATTTTATGATGAAAAACGATGAACCCGGACCAGTCGAAGGTACAAAAAATTGTCAATATTGATGAAATTTTTACATTTAATCTTTTGACTTTAAATTACTGTTGGATGTGAATTATTACTTTTTCAACTAAAATAAGTGTGTTTAAAGTGATTTCTGTGCCTGAAATCGGTCAAAATTTAAGCTTCTGAGTAAGCAAAACTCTGAAAAAATGCTAATTTTGGTCACTGTGAGGGTTTAAAAAGTGGTTATTCAACATGAGGCCCGATCCAAATGACATTTGGAATCACTTTTGGTAGATTTTGCGATAAATAAATATATAATATTTATATAAGAAATTATAAATTATAAAAAAAAAATAAAGATGTGAATTATTACTTTTTCAACTAAATAAGTGTGTTTAAAGTGATTTCTGTGCCTGAAATTGGTCAAAATTGAAGCTTTTGAGTAAGCGAAAACTCTGTAAAAATGGTAATTTTGGTCACTGTGAGGGTTTAAAAAGTGGTTATTCAACATGAGGCCCAATCCAAATGACATTTTGAATTATTTTTGGTAGAGTCCAAAAAAAATCAATTTTATGATGAAAAACGATGACCCCGGACCAGTCGAACGTTCAAAAAAATGGTCAATATTGATGACATTTTAACATTTAATCTTTTGACTTTAAATGACTGTTGGATGTGAATTATTACTTTTTCAACTAAAATTAGTGTGTTTAAAGTCATTTCTGTGCCTGAAATTGGTCAAAATTGAAGCTTCTGAGTAAGCAAAACTCTGTAAAATTGACAATTTTGGTAACTGTGAGGGTTTAAAAAGTGGTTATTCAACATGAGGCCCGATCCAAATGCCATTTTGAATCATTTTTGGTAGAGTCCAAAAAATCAATTTTATGTTGAAAAACTATGACCCCGGACCAGTCGAACGTACAAAAAATAGTCAATATTGATGAAATTTTAAAATTTAATCTTTTGACTTTAAATTACTGTTGGATGTGAATTATTACTTTTTCAACTAAAATATGAGTGTTTAAAGTGATTTCTGTGCCTGAAATTGGTCAAAATTGCAGCTTCTGAGTAAGCAAAACTCTGTTAAAATCACAATTTTGTTAACTGTGAGGGTTTAAAAAGTGGTTATTCAACATGAGGCCCGATCCAAATGACATATTGAATCATTTTTGGTAGAGTCCAAAAAAAATCAATTTTATGATGAAAAACAATGACCCCGGACCAGTCGAACATACAAAAAATTGTCAATATTGATGAAATTTTAACATTTAATGTTTTGACTTTAAATTACTGTTGAATGTGAATTATTACTTTTTCAACTAAAATAAGTGTGTTTAAAGTGATTTCTGTGCATGAAATTGGTCACAATTGAAGCTTCTGAGTAAGCAAAACTCTGTAATAATGACAATTTTGTTAACTGTGAGGGTTTAACCCCTTCGATGCTCACCAGCTCGTCATGCAGTAGCCTCCTGCTACGCTGATGACGAGCCCAGCTCGTCATGAATAGTGGTATCTGTAGAATCCCAGCACAGGAGAAAAATCCCCATAGCGTTCAAGGTGTTAAAAAGTGGTTATTCAACATGAGGCCCGATCCAAATGCTATTTTGAATCATTTTTGGTAGAGTCCAAAAAATCAATTTTATGTTGAAAAACTATGACCACGGACCAGTCGAACGTACAAAAAATAGTCAATATTGATGAAATTTTAAAATTTAATCTTTTGACTTTAAATTACTGTTGGATGTGAAATATTACTTTTTCAACTAAAATAAGTGTGTTTAAAGTCATTTCTGTGCCTGAAATTGGTCAAAATTGAAGCTTCTGAGTAAGCAAAACTCTGTAAAAATGGCAATTTTGGTCACTGTGAGGGTTTAAAAAGTGGTTATTCAACATGAGGCCCGATCCAAATGACATTTTGAATTATTTTTGGTAGAGTCCAAAAAATCAATTTTATGATGAAAAACGATGACCCCGGACCAGTCAAACGTTCAAAAAAGTCGTCAATATTGATGACATTTTAAAATTTAATCATTTGACTTTAAATGACTGTTGGATGTGAATTATTACTTTTTCAACTAACATAAGTGTGTTTAAAGTGATTTCTGTTCCTGAAATTGGTCAAAATTGAAGCTTCTGAGTAAGCAAAACTCTGTAAAAATGTCAATTTTGTTAACTGTGAGGGTTTAAAAAGTGGTTATTCAACATGAGGCCCGATCCAAATGACATTTGGAATAATTTTTGGTAGAGTCCAAAAAATCAATTTTATGATGAAAGACGATGACCCCGGACCAGTCGTACGTACAAAAAATAGTCAATATTGATGAAATTTAAAATTTTTATCTTTTGACTTTAAATTACTGTTGGATGTGAATTATTACTTTTTCAACTAAAATATGAGTGTTTAAAGTGATTTCTGTGCCTGAAATTGGTCAAAATTGTAGCTTTTGAGTAAGCAAAAACTCTGTAAAAATGGCAATTTTGGTCACTGTGAGGGTTTAAAAAGTGGTTATTCAACATGAGGCCCGATCCAAATGACATTTTGAATCATTTTTGGTAGATTTTGTGATAAATAAATATATAATATTTATATAAGAAATGATAAATTATAAAAAAAAAATAAAGATGTGAATTATTACTTTTTCAACTAAATAAGTGTGTTTAAAGTGATTTCTGTGCCTGAAATTGGCCAAAATTGAAGCTTTTGAGTAAGCGAAAACTCTGTAAAAATGGCAATTTTGGTCACTGTGAGGGTGTAAAAAGTGGTTATTCATCATGAGGCCCGATCCAAATGACATTTGGAATAATTTTTGGTAGAGTCCAAAAAAATCAATTTTATGATGAAAAACGATGACCCCGGACCAGTCGAAGGTACAAAAAATTGTCAATATTGATGAAATTTTAACATTTAATCTTTTGACTTTAAATTACTGTTGGATGTGAATTATTACTTTTTCAACTAAAATAAGTGTGTTTAAAGTGATTTCTGTGCCTGAAATTGGTCAAAATGTAAGCTTCTGAATAAGCAAAACTCTGTAAAAATGACAATTTTGTTAACTGCGAGGGTTTAAAAAGTGGTTATTCAACATGAGGCCCGATCCAAATGACATTTGGAATAATTTTTGGTAGAGTCCAAAAAATCAATTTTATGATGAAAAACGATGACCCCGGACCAGTCAAACGTTCAAAAAAGTCGTCAATATTGATGAAATTTAAAAATTTTATCATTTGACTTTAAATGAATGTTGGATGTGAATTATTACTTTTTCAACTAACATAAGTGTGTTTAAAGTGATTTCTGTTCCTGAAATTGGTCAAAATTGAAGCTTCTGAGTAAGCAAAACTCTGTAAAAATGACAATTTTGGTAACTGTGAGAGTTTAAAAAGTGGTTATTCAACATGAGGCCCGATCCAAATGACATTTTGAATCATTTTTGGTAGAGTCCAAAAAATCAATTTTATGATGAAAAACAATGACCCCGGACCAGTCGAAGGTACAAAAAATTGTCAATATTGATGAAATTTTAACATTTGGGGGCAGATTTATGTTAACTGGCGCATCCCCAGGGATGCGCCAGTTAACATGCGCCACAGTGTGCCACAGCTCCGCCACCCATGGTGCGCCGCATTTATGATGCGGCGCACCATGGGGCAAAAACGGCACAGATGCGTGACGCATCTGTGCCGTAAAGGTGACGCATTGCTGGAGTTGCGTCGCAGCTCCAGCAAGGCTCGGGGGTGCCCCATCTCCACAATGCTGCGTCAAGACCTACGCCTGCTTCAAGCAGGCGCAGGCTTTTGACGCAGCATTGGCCTGAAAGTGACTGAGTGAAATCTTATAGATTTCACTCAGCCACTTTTGCGAGGCGCACCTGCCCCGGAACGCCCACCCTGCGCCGGAACGCCCACAAGCGGCGCAGGGCTTTACAACGTGACGCATCTGCCTAGATGCGTCACGTTGTAAATCGTTCGTAGGGATGCGCCACGTTTACGCCGCCTTGCGTGACGCAACAGCGGCGTAAACGTGGCGCAAGTGCCTCATAAATCTGCCCCTTAATCTTTTGACTTTAAATTACTGTTGGATGTGAATTATTACTTTTTCAACTAAAATAAGTGTGTTTAAAGTGATTTCTGTGCCTGAAATTGGTCAAAATTTAAGCTTCTGAGTAAGCAAAACTCTGTAAAAATGGCAATTTTGGTCACTGTGAGGGTTTAAAAAGTGGTTATTCAACATGAGGCCCGATCCAAATGACATTTTGAATTATTTTTGGTAGAGTCCAAAAAATCAATTTTATGATGAAAAACGATGACCCCGGACCAGTCGTACGTACAAAAAATAGTCAATATTGATGAAATTTTAAAATTTAATCTTTTGACTTTAAATGACTGTTGGATGTGAATTATTACTTTTTCAACTAAAATAAGTGTGTTTAAAGTGATTTCTGTGCCTGAAATTGGTCACAATTGAAGCTTCTGAGTAGCAAAACTCAGTAAAAATGACAATTTTGTTAACTGTGAGGGTTTAAAAAGTGGTTATTCAACATGAGGCCCGATCCAAATTACATTTGGAATCATTTTTGGTAGAGTCCAAAAAATCAATTTTATGATGAAAAACGATGACCACGGACCAGTCGAATGTACAAAAAATTGTCAATATTGATAACATTTTAACATTTAATCTTTTGACTTTAAATTACTGTTGGATGTGAATTATTACTTTTTCAACTAAAATATGTGTGTTTAAAGTCATTTCTGTGCCTGAAATTGGTCAAAATTGAAGCTTCTGAGTAAGCAAAACTCTGTAAAAATGGCAATTTTGGTCACTGTGAGGGTTTAAAAAGTGGTTATTCAACATGAGGCCCGATCCAAATGACATTTTGAATTATTTTTGGTAGAGTCCCAAAAATCAATTTTATGATGAAAAACGATGACCCCGGACCAGTCGAAGGTACAAAAAATTGTCAATATTGATGAAATTTTAACATTTAATCTTTTGACTTTAAATTACTGTTGGATGTGAATTATTACTTTTTCAACTAAAATAAGTGTGTTTAAAGTGATTTCTGTGCCTGAAATTGGTCAAAATTTAAGCTGCTGAGTAAGCAAAACTCTGTAAAAATGGCAATTTTGGTCACTGTGAGGGTTTAAAAAGTGGTTATTCAACATGAGGCCCGATCCAAATGACATTTTGAATTATTTTTGGTAGAGTCCCAAAAATCAATTTTATGATGAAAAACGATGACCCGGGACCAGTCGAACGTTCAAAAAAATGGTCAATATTGATGAAATTTTAACATTTAACCTTTTGACTTTAAAAGACTGTTGGATATGAATTATTACTTTTTCAACTAAAATAAGTGTGTTTAAAGTGATTTCTGTTCCTGAAATTGGTCAAAATTGAAGCTTCTGAGTAAGCAAAACTCTGTAAAAATGACAATTTTGTTAACTGTGAGGGTTTAAAAAGTGGTTATTCAACATGAGGCCCGATCCAAATGACATTTGGAATAATTTTTGGTAGAGTCCAAAAAATCAATTTTATGATAAAAGACGATGACCCCGGACCAGTCGTACGTACAAAAAATAGTCAATATTGATGAAATTTTAAAATTTAATCTTTTGACTTTAAATTACTGTTGGATGTGAATTATTACTTTTTCAACTAAAATATGAGTGTTTAAAGTGATTTCTGTGCATGAAATTGGTCAAAATTGTAGCTTTTGAGTAAGCAAAAACTATGTAAAAATGGCAATTTTGGTCACTATGAGGGTTTAAAAAGTGGTTATTCAACATGAGGCCCGATCCAAATGACATTTTGAATCATTTTTGGTAGATTCTGTGAGAAATAAATATATAACATTTATATAAGAAATGATAAATAATAAAAAAAAATAAAGATGTGAATTATTACTATTTTAACTAAATAAGTGTGTTTAAAGTGATTTCTGTGCCTGAAATTGGCCAAAATTGAAGCTTCTGAGTAAGCAAAACTCAGTAAAAATGGCAATTTTGGTCACTGTGAGGGTTTAAAAAGTGGTTATTCATCATGAGGCCCGATCCAAATGACATTTGGAATAATTTTTGGTAGAGTCCAAAAAATCAATTTTATGATGAAAAACGATGACCCCGGACCAGTCGAACGTACAAAAAATTGTCAATATTGATGACATTTTAACATTTAATCTTTTGACTTTAAATTACTGTTGGATGTGAATTATTACTTTTTCAACTAAAATAAGTGTGTTTAAAGTGATTTCTGTGCCTGAAATCGGTCAAAATTTAAGCTTCTGAATAAGCAAAACTCTGTAAAAATGACAATTTTGTTAACTGCGAGGGTTTAAAAAGTGGTTATTCAACATGAGGCCCGATCCAAATGACATTTGGAATAATTTTTGGTAGAGTCCAAAAAATCAATTTTATGATGAAAAACGATGAACCCGGACCAGTCGAAGGTACAAAAAATTGTCAATATTGATGAAATTTTAACATTTAATCTTTTGACTTTAAATTACTGTTGGATGTGAAATATTACTTTTTCAACTAAAATAAGTGTGTTTAAAGTCATTTCTGTGCCTGAAATTGGTCAAAATTGAAGCTTCTGAGTAAGCAAAACTTTGTAAAAATGGCAATTTTGGTCACTGTGAGGGTTTAAAAAGTGGTTATTCAACATGAGGCCCGATCCAAATGACATTTTGAATTATTTTTGGTAGAGTCCAAAAAATCAATTTTATGATGAAAAACGATGACCCCGGACCAGTCAAACGTTCAAAAAAGTCGTCAATATTGATGAAATTTTAAAATTTAATCATTTGACTTTAAATGACTGTTGGATGTGAATTATTACATTTTTCAACTAACATAAGTGTGTTTAAAGTGATTTCTGTTCCTGAAATTGGTCAAAATTGAAGCTTCTGAGTAAGCAAAACTCTGTAAAAATGACAATTTTGGTAACCGTGAGAGTTTAAAAAGTGGTTATTCAACATGAGGCCCGATCCAAATGACATTTTGAATCATTTTTGGTAGAGTCCAAAAAATCACTTTTATGATGAAAAACGATGAACCCGGACCAGTCGAAGGTACAAAAAATTGTCAATATTGATGAAATTTTAACATTTAATCTTTTGACTTTAAATTACTGTTGGATGTGAATTATTACTTTTTCAACTAAAATAAGTGTGTTTAAAGTGATTTCTGTGCCTGAAATTGGTCAAAATTTAAGCTTCTGAGTAAGCAAAACTCTGTAAAAATGGCAATTTTGGTCACTGTGAGGGTTTAAAAAGTGGTTATTCAACATGAGGCCCGATCCAAATGACATTTGGAATCACTTTTGGTAGATTTTGCGATAAATAAATATATAATATTTATATAAGAAATTATAAATTATAAAAAAAAAATAAAGATGTGAATTATTACTTTTTCAACTAAATAAGTGTGTTTAAAGTGATTTCTGTGCCTGAAATTGGTCAAAATTGAAGCTTTTGAGTAAGCGAAAACTCTGTAAAAATGGTAATTTTGGTCACTGTGAGGGTTTAAAAAGTGGTTATTCAACATGAGGCCCAATCCAAATGACATTTTGAATTATTTTTGGTAGAGTCCAAAAAAAATCAATTTTATGATGAAAAACGATGACCCCGGACCAGTCGAACGTTCAAAAAAATGGTCAATATTGATGACATTTTAACATTTAATCTTTTGACTTTAAATGACTGTTGGATGTGAATTATTACTTTTTCAACTAAAATTAGTGTGTTTAAAGTCATTTCTGTGCCTGAAATTGGTCAAACTTGAAGCTTCTGTGTAAGCAAAACTCTGTAAAATTGACAATTTTGGTAACTGTGAGGATTTAAAAAGTGGTTATTCAACATGAGGCCCGATCCAAATGCCATTTTGAATAATTTTTGGTAGAGTCCAAAAAATCAATTTTATGTTGAAAAACTATGACCCCGGACCAGTCGAACGTACAAAAAATAGTCAATATTGAAGAAATTTTAAAATTTAATCTTTTGACTTTAAATTACTGTTGGATGTGAATTATTACTTTTTCAACTAAAATATGAGTGTTTAAAGTGATTTCTGTGCCTGAAATTGGTCAAAATTGCAGCTTCTGAGTAAGCAAAACTCTGTTAAAATGACAATTTTGTTAACTGTGAGGGTTTAAAAAGTGGTTATTCAACATGAGGCCCGATCCAAATGACATATTGAATCATTTTTGGTAGAGTCCAAAAAAAATCAATTTTATGATGAAAAACAATGACCCCGGACCAGTCGAACATACAAAAAATTGTCAATATTGATGAAATTTTAACATTTAATGTTTTGACTTTAAATTACTGTTGAATGTGAATTATTACTTTTTCAACTAAAATAAGTGTGTTTAAAGTGATTTCTGTGCATGAAATTGGTCACAATTGAAGCTTCTGAGTAAGCAAAACTCTGTAATAATGACAATTTTGTTAACTGTGAGGGTTTAACCCCTTCTACGCTCATGACGAGCTGGGCTCATCATGCAGTAGCCTTCTGCTACGCTGATGATGAGCCCAGCTCGTCATGAATAGTGGTATCTGTAGAATCCCAGCACAGGAGAAAAATCCCCATAGCGTTCAAGGTGTTAAAAAGTGGTTATTCAACATGAGGCCAGATCCAAATGACATTTTGAATTATTTTTGGTAGAGTCCAAAAAATTAATTTTATGATGAAAAACGATGACCCCGGACCAGTTGAACGTACAAAAAATTGTCAATATTGATGACATTTTAACATTTAATCTTTTGACTTTAAATTACTGTTGGATGTGAATTATTACTTTTTCAACTAAAATAAGTGTGTTTAAAGTGATTTCTGTGCCTGAAATTGGTCACAATTGAAGCTTCTGAGTAAGCAAAACTCAGTAAAAATGACAATTTTGTTAACTGTGAGAGTTTAAAAAGTGGTTATTCAACATGAGGCCCGATCCAAATGACATTTGGAATCATTTTTGGTAGAGTACAAAAAATTAATTTTATGATGAAAAACGATGACCCCGGACCAGTCGAACGTACAAAAAATTGTCAATATTGATGAAATTTTAACATTTAATCTTTTGACTTTAAATTACTGTTGGATCTGAATTATTACTTTTTCAACTAAAATATGAGTGTTTAAAGTGATTTCTGTGCCTGAAATTGGTCAAAATTGTAGCTTTTGAGTAAGCAAAAACTATGTAAAAATGGCAATTTTGGTCACTGTGAGGGTTTAAAAAGTGGTTATTCAACATGAGGCCCAATCCAAATGACATTTTGAATCATTTTTGGTAGATTTTGTGAGAAATAAATATATAATATTTATATAAGAAATGATAAATAATAAATAAAAAAAATAAAGATGTGAATTATTACTTTTTCAACTAAATAAGTGTGTTTAAAGTGATTTCTGTGCCTGAAATTGGCCAAAATTGAAGCTTCTGAGTAAGCAAAACTCAGTAAAAATGGCAATTTTGGTCACTGTGAGGGTTTAAAAAGTGGTTATTCATCATGAGGCCCGATCCAAATGACATTTGGAATAATTTTTGGTAGAGTCCAAAAAATCTATTTTATGATGAAAAACGATGACCCCGGACCAGTCGAACGTACAAAAAATTGTCAATATTGATGACATTTTAACATTTAATCTTTTGACTTTAAATTACTGTTGGATGTGAATTATTACTTTTTCAACTAAAATAAGTGTGTTTAAAGTGATTTCTGTGCCTGAAATCGGTCAAAATTGAAGCTTCTGAATAAGCAAAACTCTGTAAAAATGACAATTTTGTTAACTGCAAGGGTTTAAAAAGTGGTTATTCAACATGAGGCCCGATCCAAATGACATTTGGAATAATTTTTGGTAGAGTCCAAAAAATCAATTTTATGATGAAAAACGATGACCCCGGACCAGTCGTACGTACAAAAAATAGTCAATATTGATGAAATTTTAAAATTTAATCTTTTGACTTTAAATTACTGTTGGATGTGAAATATTACTTTTTCAACTAAAATAAGTGTGTTTAAAGTCATTTCTGTGCCTGAAATTGGTCAAAATTGAAGCTTCTGAGTAAGCAAAACTCTGTAAAAATGGCAATTTTGGTCACTGTGAGGGTTTAAAAAGTGGTTATTCAACATGAGGCCCGATCCAAATGACATTTTGAATTATTTTTGGTAGAGTCCAAAAAATCAATTTTATGATGAAAAACGATGACCCCGGACCAGTCAAACGTTCAAAAAAGTCGTCAATATTGATGAAATTTTAAAATTTAATCATTTGACTTTAAATGACTGTTGGATGTGAATTATTACTTTTTCAACTAACATAAGTGTGTTTAAAGTGATTTCTGTTCCTGAAATTGGTCAAAATTGAAGCTTCTGAGTAAGCAAAACTCTGTACAAATGACAATTTTGGTAACCGTGAGAGTTTAAAAAGTGGTTATTCAACATGAGGCCCGATCCAAATGACATTTTGAATCATTTTTGGTAGAGTCCAAAAAATCAATTTTATGATGAAAAACGATGACCCCGGACCAGTCGAAGGTACAAAAAATTGTCAATATTGATGAAATTTTAACATTTAATCTTTTGACTTTAAATTACTGTTGGATGTGAATTATTACTTTTTCAACTAAAATAAGTGTGTTTAAAGTGATTTCTGTGCCTGAAATTGGTCAAAATTTAAGCTTCTGAGTGAGCAAAACTCTGTAAAAATGGCAATTTTGGTCACTGTGAGGGTTTAAAAAGTGGTTATTCAACATGAGGCCCGATCCAAATGACATTTGGAATCACTTTTGGTAGATTTTGCGATAAATAAATATATAATATTTATATAAGAAATTATAAATTATAAAAAAAAATAAAGATGTGAATTATTACTTTTTCAACTAAATAAGTGTGTTTAAAGTGATTTCTGTGCCTGAAATTGGTCAAAATTGAAGCTTTTGAGTAAGCGAAAACTCTGTAAAAATGGTAATTTTGGTCACTGTGAGGGTTTAAAAAGTGGTTATTCAACATGAGGCCCGATCCAAATGACATTTTGAATTATTTTTGGTAGAGTCCAAAAAAATCAATTTTATGATGAAAAACGATGGCCCCGGACCAGTCAAACGTTCAAAAAAGTCGTCAATATTGATGAAATTTTAACATTTAATCTTTTGACTTTAAATTACTGTTGGATGTGAATTATTACTTTTTCAACTAAAATATGAGTGTTTAAAGTCATTTCTGTGCCTGAAATTGGTCAAAATTGAATCTTCTGAGTAAGCAAAACTCTGTAAAAATGGCAATTTTGGTCACTGTGAGGGTTTAAAAAGTGGTTATTCAACATGAGGCCCGATCCAAATGACATTTTTAATTATTTTTGGTAGAGTCCAAAAAATCAATTTTATGATGAAAAACGATCACCCCGGACCAGTCACACGTTCAAAAAAGTCGTCAATATTGATGACATTTTAAAATTTAATCATTTGACTTTAAATGACTGTTGGATGTGAATTATTACTTTTTCAACTAACATAAGTGTGTTTAAAGTGATTTCTGTTCCTGAAATTGGTCAAAATTGAAGCTTCTGAGTAAGCAAAACTCTGTAAAAATGACAATTTTGTTAACTGTGAGGGTTTAAAAAGTGGTTATTCAACATGAGGCCCGATCCAAATGAAATTTGGAATAATTTTTGGTAGAGTCCAAAAAATCAATTTTATGATGAAAGACGATGACCCCGGACCAGTCGTACGTACAAAAAATAGTCAATATTGATGAAATTTTAAAATTTTATCTTTTGACTTTAAATTACTGTTGGATGTGAATTATTACTTTTTCAACTAAAATATGAGTGTTTAAAGTGATTTCTGTGCCTGAAATTGGTCAAAATTGTAGCTTTTGAGTAAGCAAAAACTCTGTAAAAATGGCAATTTTGGTCACTGTGAGGGTTTAAAAAGTGGTTATTCAACATGAGGCCCGATCCAAATGACATTTTGAATCATTTTTGGTAGATTTTGTGATAAATAAATATATAATATTTATATAAGAAATGATAAATTATAAAAAAATAAATAAAGATGTGAATTATTACTTTTTCAACTAAATAAGTGTGTTTAAAGTGATTTCTGTGCCTGAAATTGGCCAAAATTGAAGCTTTTGAGTAAGCGAAAACTCTGTAAAAATGGCAATTTTGGTCACTGTGAGGGTTTAAAAAGTGGTTATACATCATGAGGCCCGATCCAAATGACATTTGGAATAATTTTTGGTAGAGTCCAAAAAAATCAATTTTATGATGAAAAACGATGACCCCGGACCAGTCGAAGGTACAAAAAATTGTCAATATTGATGAAATTTTAACATTTAATCTTTTGACTTTAAATTACTGTTGGATGTGAATTATTACTTTTTCAACTAAAATAAGTGTGTTTAAAGTGATTTCTGTGCCTGAAATTGGTCAAAATTTAAGCTTCTGAATAAGCAAAACTCTGTAAAAATGACAATTTTGTTAACTGCGAGGGTTTAAAAAGTGGTTATTCAACATGAGGCCCGATCCAAATGACATTTGGAATAATTTTTGGTAGAGTCCAAAAAATCAATTTTATGATGAAAAACGATGACCCCGGACCACTCAAACGTTCAAAAAAGTCGTCAATATTGATGAAATTTAAAAATTTCATCATTTGACTTTAAATGAATGTTGGATGTGAATTATTACTTTTTCAACTAACATAAGTGTGTTTAAAGTGATTTCTGTTCCTGAAATTGGTCAAAATTGAAGCTTCTGAGTAAGCAAAACTCTGTAAAAATGACAATTTTGGTAACTGTGAGAGTTTAAAAAGTGGTTATTCAACATGAGGCCCGATCCAAATGACATTTTGAATTATTTTTGGTAGAGTCCAAAAAATCAATTTTATGATGAAAAACGATGACCCCGGACGAGTCGAACGTTCAAAAAAGTGGTCAATATTGATGAAATGTTAAAATTTAATCTTTTGACTTTAAATGACTGTTGGATGTGAAATATTACTTTTTCAACTAACATAAGTGTGTTTAAAGTGATTTCTGTGCCTAATATTGGTCAAAATTTAAGCTTCTGAATAAGCAAAACTCTGTAAAAATGACAATTTTGTTAACTGCGAGGGTTTAAAAAGTGGTTATTCAACATGAGGCCCGATCCAAATGACATTTGGAATAATTTTTGGTAGAGTCCAAAAAATCAATTTTATGATGAAAAACGATGAACCCGGACCAGTCGAAGGTACAAAAAATTGTCAATATTGATGAAATTTTAACATTTAATCTTTTGACTTTAAATTACTGTTGGATGTGAAATATTACTTTTTCAACTAAAATAAGTGTGTTTAAAGTCATTTCTGTGCCTGAAATTGGTCAAAATTGAAGCTTCTGAGTAAGCAAAACTTTGTAAAAATGGCAATTTTGGTCACTGTGAGGGTTTAAAAAGTGGTTATTCAACATGAGGCCCGATCCAAATGACATTTTGAATTATTTTTGGTAGAGTCCAAAAAATCAATTTTATGATGAAAAACGATGACCCCGGACCAGTCAAACGTTCAAAAAAGTCGTCAATATTGATGAAATTTTAAAATTTAATCATTTGACTTTAAATGACTGTTGGATGTGAATTATTACATTTTTCAACTAACATAAGTGTGTTTAAAGTGATTTCTGTGCCTGAAATTGGTCAAAATTGAAGCTTCTGAGTAAGCAAAACTCTGTAAAAATGACAATTTTGGTAACCGTGAGAGTTTAAAAAGTGGTTATTCAACATGAGGCCCGATCCAAATGACATTTTGAATTATTTTTGGTAGAGTCCAAAAAATCACTTTTATGATGAAAAACGATGAACCCGGACCAGTCGAAGGTACAAAAAATTGTCAATATTGATGACATTTTAACATTTAATCTTTTGACTTTAAATTACTGTTGGATGTGAATTATTACTTTTTCAACTAAAATAAGTGTGTTTAAAGTGATTTCTGTGCCTGAAATTGGTCAAAATTTAAGCTTCTGAGTAAGCAAAACTCTGTAAAAATGGCAATTTTGGTCACTGTGAGGGTTTAAAAAGTGGTTATTCAACATGAGGCCCGATCCAAATGACATTTGGAATCACTTTTGGTAGATTTTGCGATAAATAAATATATAATATTTATATAAGAAATTATAAATTATAAAAAAAAATAAAGATGTGAATTATTACTTTTTCAACTAAATAAGTGTGTTTAAAGTGATTTCTGTGCCTGAAATTGGTCAAAATTGAAGCTTTTGAGTAAGCGAAAACTCTGTAAAAATGGTAATTTTGGTCACTGTGAGGGTTTAAAAAGTGGTTATTCAACATGAGGCCCAATCCAAATGACATTTTGAATTATTTTTGGTAGAGTCCAAAAAAAATCAATTTTATGATGAAAAACGATGACCCCGGACCAGTCGAACGTTCAAAAAAATGGTCAATATTGATGACATTTTAACATTTAATCTTTTGACTTTAAATGACTGTTGGATGTGAATTATTACTTTTTCAACTAAAATTAGTGTGTTTAAAGTCATTTCTGTGCCTGAAATTGGTCAAAATTGAAGCTTCTGAGTAAGCAAAACTCTGTAAAATTGACAATTTTGGTAACTGTGAGGATTTAAAAAGTGGTTATTCAACATGAGGCCCGATCCAAATGCCATTTTGAATCATTTTTGGTAGAGTCCAAAAAATCAATTTTATGTTGAAAAACTATGACCCCGGACCAGTCGAACGTACAAAAAATAGTCAATATTGAAGAAATTTTAAAATTTAATCTTTTGACTTTAAATTACTGTTGGATGTGAATTATTACTTTTTCAACTAAAATATGAGTGTTTAAAGTGATTTCTGTGCCTGAAATTGGTCAAAATTGCAGCTTCTGAGTAAGCAAAACTCTGTTAAAATGACAATTTTGTTAACTGTGAGGGTTTAAAAAGTGGTTATTCAACATGAGGCCCGATCCAAATGACATATTGAATCATTTTTGGTAGAGTCCAAAAAAAATCAATTTTATGATGAAAAACAATGACCCCGGACCAGTCGAACATACAAAAAATTGTCAATATTGATGAAATTTTAACATTTAATGTTTTGACTTTAAATTACTGTTGAATGTGAATTATTACTTTTTCAACTAAAATAAGTGTGTTTAAAGTGATTTCTGTGCATGAAATTGGTCACAATTGAAGCTTCTGAGTAAGCAAAACTCTGTAATAATGACAATTTTGTTAACTGTGAGGGTTTAACCCCTTCTACGCTCATGACGAGCTGGGCTCATCATGCAGTAGCCTCCTGCTACGCTGATGATGAGCCCAGCTCGTCATGAATAGTGGTATCTGTAGAATCCCAGCACAGGAGAAAAATCCCCATAGCGTTCAAGGTGTTAAAAAGTGGTTATTCAACATGAGGCCAGATCCAAATGACATTTTGAATCATTTTTGGTAGAGTCCAAAAAATTAATTTTATGATGAAAAACGATGACCCCGGACCAGTCGAACGTACAAAAAATTGTCAATATTGATGACATTTTAACATTTAATCTTTTGACTTTAAATTACTGTTGGATGTGAATTATTACTTTTTCAACTAAAATAAGTGTGTTTAAAGTGATTTCTGTGCCTGAAATTGGTCACAATTGAAGCTTCTGAGTAAGCAAAACTCAGTAAAAATGACAATTTTGTTAACTGTGAGAGTTTAAAAAGTGGTTATTCAACATGAGGCCCGATCCAAATGACATTTGGAATCATTTTTGGTAGAGTACAAAAAATTAATTTTATGATGAAAAACGATGA
Source organism: Lissotriton helveticus (assembly GCF_964261635.1). Classification (NCBI taxonomy): domain Eukaryota; kingdom Metazoa; phylum Chordata; class Amphibia; order Caudata; family Salamandridae; genus Lissotriton; species Lissotriton helveticus. Next base: position 404,051,757 of record NC_136071.1, read on the forward strand.
CCCCGGACCAGTCGAACGTACAAAAAATTGTCAATATTGATGAAATTTTAACATTTAATCTTTTGACTTTAAATTACTGTTGGATCTGAATTATTACTTTTTCAACTAAAATATGAGTGTTTAAAGTGATTTCTGTGCCTGAAATTGGTCAAAATTGTAGCTTTTGAGTAAGCAAAAACTATGTAAAAATGGCAATTTTGGTCACTGTGAGGGTTTAAAAAGTGGTTATTCAACATGAGGCCCAATCCAAATGACATTTTGAATCATTTTTGGTAGATTTTGTGAGAAATAAATATATAATATTTATATAAGAAATGATAAATAATAAAAAAAAAATAAAGATGTGAATTATTACTTTTTCAACTAAATAAGTGTGTTTAAAGTGATTTCTGTGCCTGAAATTGGCCAAAATTGAAGCTTCTGAGTAAGCAAAACTCAGTAAAAATGGCAATTTTGGTCACTGTAAGGGTTTAAAAAGTGGTTATTCATCATGAGGCCCGATCCAAATGACATTTGGAATAATTTTTGGTAGAGTCCAAAAAATCTATTTTATGATGAAAAACGATGACCCCGGACCAGTCGAACGTACAAAAAATTGTCAATATTGATGACATTTTAACATTTAATCTTTTGACTTTAAATTACTGTTGGATGTGAATTATTACTTTTTCAACTAAAATAAGTGTGTTTAAAGTGATTTCTGTGCCTGAAATCGGTCAAAATTTAAGCTTCTGAATAAGCAAAACTCTGTAAAAATGACAATTTTGTTAACTGCAAGGGTTTAAAAAGTGGTTATTCAACATGAGGCCCGATCCAAATGACATTTGGAATCATTTTTGGTAGATTTTGCGATAAATAAATATATAATATTTATATAAGAAATTATAAATTATTAAAAAAAAATAAAGATGTGAATTATTACTTTTTCAACTAAATAAGTGTGTTTAAAGTGATTTCTGTGCCTGAAATTGGTCAAAATTGAAGCTTTTGAGTAAGCGAAAACTCTGTAAAAATGGTAATTTTGGTCACTGTGAGGGTTTAAAAAGTGGTTATTCAACATGAGGCCCGATCCAAATGACATTTTGAATTATTTTTGGTAGAGTCCAAAAAATCAATTTTATGATGAAAAACGATGGCCCCGGACCAGTCAAACGTTCAAAAAAGTCGTCAATATTGATGAAATTTTAACATTTAATCTTTTGACTTTAAATTACTGTTGGATGTGAATTATTACTTTTTCAACTAAAATATGAGTGTTTAAAGTCATTTCTGTGCCTGAAATTGGTCAAAATTGAATCTTCTGAGTAAGCAAAACTCTGTAAAAATGGCAATTTTGGTCACTGTGAGGGTTTAAAAAGTGGTTATTCAACATGAGGCCCGATCCAAATGACATTTTGAATTATTTTTGGTAGAGTCCAAAAAATCAATTTTATGATGAAAAACGATGACCCCGGACCAGTCACACGTTCAAAAAAGTCGTCAATATTGATGACATTTTAAAATTTTATCATTTGACTTTAAATGACTGTTGGATGTGAATTATTATTTTTTCAACTAACATAAGTGTGTTTAAAGTGATTTCTGTTCCTGAAATTGGTCAAAATTGAAGCTTCTGAGTAAGCAAAACTCTGTAAAAATGACAATTTTGTTAACTGTGAGGGTTTAAAAAGTGGTTATTCAACATGAGGCCCGATCCAAATGACATTTGGAATAATTTTTGGTAGAGTCCAAAAAATCAATTTTATGATGAAAGACGATGACCCCGGACCAGTCGTACGTACAAAAAATAGTCAATATTGATGAAATTTTAAAATTTTATCTTTTGACTTTAAATTACTGTTGGATGTGAATTATTACTTTTTCAACTAAAATATGAGTGTTTAAAGTGATTTCTGTGCCTGAAATTGGTCAAAATTGTAGCTTTTGAGTAAGCAAAAACTCTGTAAAAATGGCAATTTTGGTCACTGTGAGGGTTTAAAAAGTCGTTATTCAACATGAGGCCCGATCCAAATGACATTTTGAATCATTTTTGGTAGAGTCCAAAAAAAATAAATTTTATGATGAAAAACGATGACCCCGGACCAGTCGAACGTTCAAAAAATTGTCAATATTGATGACATTTTAAAATTTAATCTTTTGACTTTAAATTACTGTTGGATGTGAAATATTACTTTTTCAACTAAAATAAGTGTGTTTAAAGTCATTTCTGTGCCTGAAATTGGTCAAAATTGAAGCTTCTGAGTAAGCAAAACTCTGTAAAAATGGCAATTTTGGTCACTGTGAGGGTTTAAAAAGTGGTTATTCAACATGTGGCCCGATCCAAATGACATTTTGAATCATTTTTGGTAGATTTTGCGATAAATAAATATATAATATTTATATAAGAAATTATAAATTATAAAAAAAAAATAAAGATGTGAATTATTACTTTTTCAACTAAATAAGTGTGTTTAAAGTGATTTCTGTGCCTGAAATTGGTCAAAATTGAAGCTTTTGAGTAAGCGAAAACTCTGTAAAAATGGTAATTTTGGTCACTGTGAGGGTTTAAAAAGTGGTTATTCAACATGAGGCCCGATCCAAATGACATTTTGAATTATTTTTGGTAGAGTCCAAAAAATCAATTTTATGATGAAAAACGATGGCCCCGGACCAGTCAAACGTTCAAAAAAGTCGTCAATATTGATGAAATTTTAACATTTAATCTTTTGACTTTAAATTACTGTTGGATGTGAATTATTACTTTTTCAACTAAAATATGAGTGTTTAAAGTCATTTCTGTGCCTGAAATTGGTCAAAATTGAATCTTCTGAGTAAGCAAAACTCTGTAAAAATGGCAATTTTGGTCACTGTGAGGGTTTAAAAAGTGGTTATTCAACATGAGGCCCGATCCAAATGACATTTTGAATTATTTTTGGTAGAGTCCAAAAAATCAATTTTATGATGAAAAACGATGACCCCGGACCAGTCACACGTTCAAAAAAGTCGTCAATATTGATGACATTTTAAAATTTAATCATTTGACTTTAAATGACTGTTGGATGTGAATTATTATTTTTTCAAATAACATAAGTGTGTTTAAAGTGATTTCTGTTCCTGAAATTGGTCAAAATTGAAGCTTCTGAGTAAGCAAAACTCTGTAAAAATGACAATTTTGTTAACTGTGAGGGTTTAAAAAGTGGTTATTCAACATGAGGCCCGATCCAAATGACATTTGGAATAATTTTTGGTAGAGTCCAAAAAATCAATTTTATGATGAAAGACGATGACCCCGGACCAGTCGTACGTACAAAAAATAGTCAATATTGATGAAATTTTAAAATTTTATCATTTGACTTTAAATTACTGTTGGATGTGAATTATTACTTTTTCAACTAAAATATGAGTGTTTAAAGTGATTTCTGTGCCTGAAATTGGTCAAAATTGTAGCTTTTGAGTAAGCAAAAACTCTGTAAAAATGGCAATTTTGGTCACTGTGAGGGTTTAAAAAGTCGTTATTCAACATGAGGCCCGATCCAAATGACATTTTGAATCATTTTTGGTAGAGTCCAAAAAAAATAAATTTTATGATGAAAAACGATGACCCCGGACCAGTCGAACGTTCAAAAAATTGTCAATATTGATGACATTTTAAAATTTAATCTTTTGACTTTAAATTACTGTTGGATGTGAAATATTACTTTTTCAACTAAAATAAGTGTGTTTAAAGTCATTTCTGTGCCTGAAATTGGTCAAAATTGAAGCTTCTGAGTAAGCAAAACTCTGTAAAAATGACAATTTTGGTAACTGTGAGAGTTTAAAAAGTGGTTATTCAACATGAGGCCCGATCCAAATGACATTTTGAATTTTTTTTGGTAGAGTCCAAAAAATCAATTTTATGATGAAAAACGATGACCCCGGACGAGTCGAACGTTCAAAAAAGTGGTCAATATTGATGAAATGTTAAAATTTAATCTTTTGACTCTAAATGACTGTTGGATGTGAAATATTACTTTTTCAACTAACATAAGTGTGTTTAAAGTGATTTCTGTGCCTAATATTGGTCAAAATGTAAGCTTCTGAGTAAGCAAAACTCTGTAAAAATGACAATTTTGGTAACTGTGAGAGTTCAAAAAGTGGTTATTAAACATGAGGCCCGATCCAAATGACATTTTGAATCATTTTTGGTAGAGTCCAAAAAATTAATTTTATGATGAAAAACGATGACCCCGGACCAGTCGAACGTACAAAAAATTGTCAATATTGATGACATTTTAACATTTAATCTTTTGACTTTAAATTACTGTTGGATGTGAATTATTACTTTTTCAACTAAAATAAGTGTGTTTAAAGTGATTTCTGTGCCTGAAATTGGTCACAATTGAAGCTTCTGAGTAAGCAAAACTCTGTAAAAATGACAATTTTGTTAACTGTGAGAGTTTAAAAAGTGGTTATTCAACATGAGGCCCGATCCAAATGACATTTGGAATCATTTTTGGTAGAGTACAAAAAATCAATTTTATGATGAAAAACGATGACCCCGGACCAGTCGAACGTACAAAAAATTGTCAATATTGATGAAATTTTAACATTTAATCTTTTGACTTTAAATTACTGTTGGATCTGAATTATTACTTTTTCAACTAAAATATGAGTGTTTAAAGTGATTTCTGTGCCTGAAATCGGTCAAAATTTTTGCTTTTGAGTAAGCAAAAACGATGTAAAAATGGCAATTTTGGTCACTGTGAGGGTTTAAAAAGTGGTTATTCAACATGAGGCCCGATCCAAATGACATTTTGAATCATTTTTGGTAGATTTTGTGAGAAATAAATATATAATATTTATATAAGAAATGATAAATAATTTAAAAAAAAATAAAGATGTGAATTATTACTTTTTCAACAAAATAAGTGTGTTTAAAGTGATTTCTGTGCCTGAAATTGGCCAAAATTGAAGCTTCTGAGTAAGCAAAACTCAGTAAAAATGGCAATTTTGGTCACTGTGAGGGTTTAAAAAGTGGTTATTCATCATGAGGCCCGATCCAAATGACATTTGGAATAATTTTTGGTAGAGTCCAAAAAATCAATTTTATGATGAAAAACGATGACCCCGGACCAGTCGAACGTACAAAAAATTGTCAATATTGATGACATTTTAACATTTAATCTTTTGACTTTAAATTACTGTTGGATGTGAATTATTACTTTTTCAACTAAAATAAGTGTGTTTAAAGTGATTTCTGTGCCTGAAATTGGTCAAAATTGTAGCTTTTGAGTAAGCAAAAACTCTGTAAAAATGGCAATTTTGGTCACTGTGAGGGTTTAAGAAGTGGTTATTCAACATGAGGCCCGATCCAAATGACATTTTGAATCATTTTTGGTAGAGTCCCAAAAAAATAAATTTTATGATGAAAAACGATGACCCCGGACCAGTCGAACGTTCAAAAAAATTGTCAATATTGATGAAATTTTGTGATAAATAAATATATAATATTTATGTAAGAAATTATAAATTATAAAAATAAAAATAAAGATGTGAAATATTACTTTTTCAACTAAAATAAGTGTGTTTAAAGTGATTTCTGTGCCTGAAATTGGTCAAAATTTAAGCTTTTGAGTAAGCGAAATCTCTGTAAAAATTGTAATTTTGGTCACTGTGAGGGTTTAAAAAGTGGTTATTCAACATGAGGCCCGATCCAAATGACATTTTGAATTATTTTTGGTAGAGTCCAAAAAATCCATTTTATGATGAAAAACGATGACCCCGGACGAGTCGAACGTTCAAAAAAGTGGTCAATATTGATGAAATGTTAAAATTTAATCTTTTGACTTTAAATGACTGTTGGATGTGAAATATTACTTTTTCAACTAACATAAGTGTGTTTAAAGTGATTTCTGTGCCTAATATTGGTCAAAATTTAAGCTTCTGAGTAAGCAAAACTCTGTAAAAATGACAATTTTGGTAACTGTGAGAGTTCAAAAAGTGGTTATTAAACATGAGGCCCGATCCAAATGACATTTTGAATCATTTTTGGTAGAGTCCAAAAAATTAATTTTATGATGAAAAATGATGACCCCGGACCAGTCGAACGTACAAAAAATTGTCAATATTGATGAAATTTTAACATTTAATCTTTTGACTTTAAATTACTGTTGGATCTGAATTATTACTTTTTCAACTAAAATATGAGTGTTTAAAGTGATTTCTGTGCCTGAAATCGGTCAAAATTTTTGCTTTTGAGTAAGCAAAAACTATGTAAAAATGGCAATTTTGGTCACTGTGAGGGTTTAAAAAGTGGTTATTCAACATGAGGCCCGATCCAAATGACATTTTGAATCATTTTTGGTAGATTTTGTGAGAAATAAATATATAATATTTATATAAGAAATGATAAATAATTAAAAAAAAAATAAAGATGTGAATTATTACTTTTTCAACAAAATAAGTGTGTTTAAAGTGATTTCTGTGCCTGAAATTGGCCAAAATTGAAGCTTCTGAGTAAGCAAAACTCAGTAAAAATTGCAATTTTGGTCACTGTGAGGGTTTAAAAAGTGGTTATTCATCATGAGGCCCGATCCAAATGACATTTGGAATAATTTTTGGTAGAGTCCAAAAAATCAATTTTATGATGAAAAACGATGACCCCGGACCAGTCGAACGTACAAAAAATTGTCAATATTGATGACATTTTAACATTTAATCTTTTGACTTTAAATTACTGTTGGATGTGAATTATTACTTTTTCAACTAAAATAAGTGTGTTTAAAGTGATTTCTGTGCCTGAAATCGGTCAAAATTTAAGCTTCTGAATAAGCAAAACTCTGTAAAAATGACAATTTTGTTAACTGCGAGGGTTTAAAAAGTGGTTATTCAACATGAGGCCCGATCCAAATGACATTTGGAATAATTTTTGGTAGAGTCCAAAAAATCAATTTTATGATGAAAAACGATGACCCCGGACCAGTCGTACGTACAAAAAATAGTCAATATTGATGAAATTTTAAAATTTAATCTTTTGACTTTAAATTACTGTTGGATGTGAAATATTACTTTTTCAACTAAAATAAGTGTGTTTAAAGTCATTTCTGTGCCTGAAATTGGTCAAAATTGAAGCTTCTGAGTAAGCAAAACTCTGTAAAAATAGCAATTTTGGTCACTGTGAGGGTTTAAAAAGTGGTTATTCAACATGAGGCCCGATCCAAATGACATTTTGAATTATTTTTGGTAGAGTCCAAAAAATCAATTTTATGAGGAAAAACGATGACCCGGACCAGTCAAACGTTCAAAAAAGTCGTCAATATTGATGAAATTTTAAAATTTAATCATTTGACTTTAAATGACTGTTGGATGTGAATTATTACTTTTTCAACTAACATAAGTGTGTTTAAAGTGATTTCTGTTCCTGAAATTGGTCAAAATTGAAGCTTCTGAGTAAGCAAAACTCTGTAAAAATGACAATTTTGGTAACCGTGAGAGTTTAAAAAGTGGTTATTCAACATGAGGCCCGATCCAAATGACATTTTGAATCATTTTTGGTAGAGTCCAAAAAATCAATTTTATGATGAAAAACGATGACCCCGGACCAGTCGAAGGTACAAAAAATTGTCAATATTGATGACATTTTAACATTTAATCTTTTGACTTTAAATGACTGTTGGATGTGAATTATTACTTTTTCAACTAAAATAAGTGTGTTTAAAGTGATTTCTGTGCCTGAAATTGGTCGAAATTTAAGCTTCTGAGTAAGCAAAACTCTGTAAAAATGGCAATTTTGGTCACTGTGAGGGTTTAAAAAGTGGTTATTCAACATGAGGCCCGATCCAAATGACATTTGGAATCACTTTTGGTAGATTTTGCGATAAATAAATATATAATATTTATATAAGAAAGTATAAATTATAAAAAAAAAATAAAGATGTGAATTATTACTTTTTCAACTAAATAAGTGTGTTTAAAGTGATTTCTGTGCCTGAAATTGGTCAAAATTGAAGCTTCTGAGTAAGCAAAACTCTGTAAAAATGGCAATTTTGGTCACTGTGAGGGTTTAAAAAGTGGTTATTCAACATGAGGCCCGATCCAAATGACATTTTGAATCATTTTTGGTAGAGTCCAAAAAAAATAAATTTTATGATGAAAAACGATGACCCCGGACCAGTCGAACGTTCAAAAAATTGTCAATATTGATGAAATTTTAACATTTAATCTTTTGACTTTAAATTACTATTGGATGTGAATTATTACTTTTTCAACTAAAATATGAGTGTTTAAAGTGATTTCTGTGCCTGAAATTGGTCAAAATTGTAGCTTTTGAGTAAGCAAAAACTCTGTAAAAATGGCAATTTTGGTCACTGTGAGGGTTTAAGAAGTGGTTATTTAACATGAGGCCCGATCCAAATGACATTTTGAATCATTTTTGGTAGAGTCCCAAAAAAATAAATTTTATGATGAAAAACGATGACCCCGGACCAGTCGAACGTTCAAAAAAATTGTCAATATTGATGAAATTTTGTGATAAATAAATATATAATATTTATGTAAGAAATTATAAATTATAAAAATAAAAATAAAGATGTGAAATATTACTTTTTCAACTAAAATAAGTGTGTTTAAAGTGATTTCTGTGCCTGAAATTGGTCAAAATTTAAGCTTTTGAGTAAGCGAAATCTCTGTAAAAATTGTAATTTTGGTCACTGTGAGGGTTTAAAAAGTGGTTATTCAACATGAGGCCCGATCCAAATGACATTTTGAATTATTTTTGGTAGAGTCCAAAAAATCCATTTTATGATGAAAAACGATGACCCCGGACGAGTCGAACGTTCAAAAAAGTGGTCAATATTGATGAAATGTTAAAATTTAATCTTTTGACTTTAAATGACTGTTGGATGTGAAATATTACTTTTTCAACTAACATAAGTGTGTTTAAAGTGATTTCTGTGCCTAATATTGGTCAAAATTTAAGCTTCTGAGTAAGCAAAACTCTGTAAAAATGACAATTTTGGTAACTGTGAGAGTTCAAAAAGTGGTTATTAAACATGAGGCCCGATCCAAATGACATTTTGAATCATTTTTGGTAGAGTCCAAAAAATTAATTTTATGATGAAAAATGATGACCCCGGACCAGTCGAACGTACAAAAAATTGTCAATATTGATGAAATTTTAACATTTAATCTTTTGACTTTAAATTACTGTTGGATCTGAATTATTACTTTTTCAACTAAAATATGAGTGTTTAAAGTGATTTCTGTGCCTGAAATCGGTCAAAATTTTTGCTTTTGAGTAAGCAAAAACTATGTAAAAATGGCAATTTTGGTCACTGTGAGGGTTTAAAAAGTGGTTATTCAACATGAGGCCCAATCCAAATGACATTTTGAATCATTTTTGGTAGATTTTGTGAGAAATAAATATATAATATTTATATAAGAAATGATAAATAATTAAAAAAAAAATAAAGTTGTGAATTATTACTTTTTCAACAAAATAAGTGTGTTTAAAGTGATTTCTGTGCCTGAAATTGGCCAAAATTGAAGCTTCTGAGTAAGCAAAACTCAGTAAAAATGGCAATTTTGGTCACTGTGAGGGTTTAAAAAGTGGTTATTCATCATGAGGCCCGATCCAAATGACATTTGGAATAATTTTTGGTAGAGTCCAAAAAATCAATTTTATGATGAAAAACGATGACCCCGGACCAGTCGAACGTACAAAAAATTGTCAATATTGATGACATTTTAACATTTAATCTTTTGACTTTAAATTACTGTTGGATGTGAATTATTACTTTTTCAACTAAAATAAGTGTGTTTAAAGTGATTTCTGTGCCTGAAATCGGTCAAAATTTAAGCTTCTGAATAAGCAAAACTCTGTAAAAATGACAATTTTGTTAACTGCGAGGGTTTAAAAAGTGGTTATTCAACATGAGGCCCGATCCAAATGACATTTGGAATAATTTTTGGTAGAGTCCAAAAAATCAATTTTATGATGAAAAACGATGACCCCGGACCAGTCGAACATACAAAAAATTGTCAATATTGATGAAATTTTAAAATTTAATGTTTTGACTTTAAATTACTGTTGTATGTGAAATATTACTTTTTCAACTAAAATAAGTGTGTTTAAAGTCATTTCTGTGCATGAAATTGGTCACAATTGAAGCTTCTGAGTAAGCAAAACTCTGTAATAATGACAATTTTGTTAACTGTGAGGGTTTAACCCCTTCTACGCTCATGACGAGCTGGGCTCATCATGCAGTAGCCTCCTGCTACGCTGATGATGAGCCCAGCTCGTCATGAATAGTGGTATCTGTAGAATCCCAGCACAGGAGAAAAATCCCCATAGCGTTCAAGGTGTTAAAAAGTGGTTATTCAACATGAGGCCAGATCCAAATGACATTTTGAATCATTTTTGGTAGAGTCCAAAAAATAAATTTTATGATGAAAAACGATGACCCCGGACCAGTCGAACGTACAAAAAATTGTCAATATTGATGACATTTTAACATTTAATCTTTTGACTTTAAATTACTGTTGGATGTGAATTATTACTTTTTCAACTAAAATAAGTGTGTTTAAAGTGATTTCTGTGCCTGAAATTGGTCACAATTGAAGCTTCTGAGTAAGCAAAACTCAGTAAAAATGACAATTTTGTTAACTGTGAGAGTTTAAAAAGTGGTTATTCAACATGAGGCCCGATCCAAATGACATTTGGAATCATTTTTGGTAGAGTACAAAAAATTAATTTTATGATGAAAAACGATGACCCCGGACCAGTCGAACGTACAAAAAATTGTCAATATTGATGAAATTTTAACATTTAATCTTTTGACTTTAAATTACTGTTGGATCTGAATTATTACTTTTTCAACTAAAATATGAGTGTTTAAAGTGATTTCTGTGCCTGAAATTGGTCAAAATTGTAGCTTTTGAGTAAGCAAAAACTATGTAAAAATGGCAATTTTGGTCACTGTGAGGGTTTAAAAAGTGGTTATTCAACATGAGGCCCAATCCAAATGACATTTTGAATCATTTTTGGTAGATTTTGTGAGAAATAAATATATAATATTTATATAAGAAATGATAAATAATAAAAAAAAAATAAAGATGTGAATTATTACTTTTTCAACTAAATAAGTGTGTTTAAAGTGATTTCTGTGCCTGAAATTGGCCAAAATTGAAGCTTCTGAGTAAGCAAAACTCAGTAAAAATGGCAATTTTGGTCACTGTAAGGGTTTAAAAAGTGGTTATTCATCATGAGGCCCGATCCAAATGACATTTGGAATAATTTTTGGTAGAGTCCAAAAAATCTATTTTATGATGAAAAACGATGACCCCGGACCAGTCGAACGTACAAAAAATTGTCAATATTGATGACATTTTAACATTTAATCTTTTGACTTTAAATTACTGTTGGATGTGAATTATTACTTTTTCAACTAAAATAAGTGTGTTTAAAGTGATTTCTGTGCCTGAAATCGGTCAAAATTTAAGCTTCTGAATAAGCAAAACTCTGTAAAAATGACAATTTTGTTAACTGCAAGGGTTTAAAAAGTGGTTATTCAACATGAGGCCCGATCCAAATGACATTTGGAATCATTTTTGGTAGATTTTGCGATAAATAAATATATAATATTTATATAAGAAATTATAAATTATTAAAAAAAAATAAAGATGTGAATTATTACTTTTTCAACTAAATAAGTGTGTTTAAAGTGATTTCTGTGCCTGAAATTGGTCAAAATTGAAGCTTTTGAGTAAGCGAAAACTCTGTAAAAATGGTAATTTTGGTCACTGTGAGGGTTTAAAAAGTGGTTATTCAACATGAGGCCCGATCCAAATGACATTTTGAATTATTTTTGGTAGAGTCCAAAAAATCAATTTTATGATGAAAAACGATGGCCCCGGACCAGTCAAACGTTCAAAAAAGTCGTCAATATTGATGAAATTTTAACATTTAATCTTTTGACTTTAAATTACTGTTGGATGTGAATTATTACTTTTTCAACTAAAATATGAGTGTTTAAAGTCATTTCTGTGCCTGAAATTGGTCAAAATTGAATCTTCTGAGTAAGCAAAACTCTGTAAAAATGGCAATTTTGGTCACTGTGAGGGTTTAAAAAGTGGTTATTCAACATGAGGCCCGATCCAAATGACATTTTGAATTATTTTTGGTAGAGTCCAAAAAATCAATTTTATGATGAAAAACGATGACCCCGGACCAGTCACACGTTCAAAAAAGTCGTCAATATTGATGACATTTTAAAATTTAATCATTTGACTTTAAATGACTGTTGGATGTGAATTATTATTTTTTCAACTAACATAAGTGTGTTTAAAGTGATTTCTGTTCCTGAAATTGGTCAAAATTGAAGCTTCTGAGTAAGCAAAACTCTGTAAAAATGACAATTTTGTTAACTGTGAGGGTTTAAAAAGTGGTTATTCAACATGAGGCCCGATCCAAATGACATTTGGAATAATTTTTGGTAGAGTCCAAAAAATCAATTTTATGATGAAAGACGATGACCCCGGACCAGTCGTACGTACAAAAAATAGTCAATATTGATGAAATTTTAAAATTTTATCTTTTGACTTTAAATTACTGTTGGATGTGAATTATTACTTTTTCAACTAAAATATGAGTGTTTAAAGTGATTTCTGTGCCTGAAATTGGTCAAAATTGTAGCTTTTGAGTAAGCAAAAACTCAGTAAAAATGGCAATTTTGGTCACTGTGAGGGTTTAAAAAGTGGTTATTCATCATGAGGCCCGATCCAAATGACATTTGGAATAATTTTTGGTAGAGTCCAAAAAATCAATTTTATGATGAAAAACGATGACCCCGGACCAGTCGAACGTACAAAAAATTGTCAATATTGATGACATTTTAACATTTAATCTTTTGACTTTAAATTACTGTTGGATGTGAATTATTACTTTTTCAACTAAAATAAGTGTGTTTAAAGTGATTTCTGTGCCTGAAATCGGTCAAAATTTAAGCTTCTGAATAAGCAAAACTCTGTAAAAATGACAATTTTGTTAACTGCGAGGGTTTAAAAAGTGGTTATTCAACATGAGGCCCGATCCAAATGACATTTGGAATAATTTTTGGTAGAGTCCAAAAAATCAATTTTATGATGAAAAACGATGACCCCGGACCAGTCGAACATACAAAAAATTGTCAATATTGATGAAATTTTAAAATTTAATGTTTTGACTTTAAATTACTGTTGGATGTGAAATATTACTTTTTCAACTAAAATAAGTGTGTTTAAAGTCATTTCTGTGCATGAAATTGGTCACAATTGAAGCTTCTGAGTAAGCAAAACTCTGTAATAATGACAATTTTGTTAACTGTGAGGGTTTAACCCCTTCTACGCTCATGACGAGCTGGGCTCATCATGCAGTAGCCTCCTGCTACGCTGATGATGAGCCCAGCTCGTCATGAATAGTGGTATCTGTAGAATCCCAGCACAGGAGAAAAATCCCCATAGCGTTCAAGGTGTTAAAAAGTGGTTATTCAACATGAGGCCAGATCCAAATGACATTTTGAATCATTTTTGGTAGAGTCCAAAAAATTAATTTTATGATGAAAAACGATGACCCCGGACCAGTCGAACGTACAAAAAATTGTCAATATTGATGACATTTTAACATTTAATCTTTTGACTTTAAATTACTGTTGGATGTGAATTATTACTTTTTCAACTAAAATAAGTGTGTTTAAAGTGATTTCTGTGCCTGAAATTGGTCACAATTGAAGCTTCTGAGTAAGCAAAACTCAGTAAAAATGACAATTTTGTTAACTGTGAGAGTTTAAAAAGTGGTTATTCAACATGAGGCCCGATCCAAATGACATTTGGAATCATTTTTGGTAGAGTACAAAAAATTAATTTTATGATGAAAAACGATGACCCCGGACCAGTCGAACGTACAAAAAATTGTCAATATTGATGAAATTTTAACATTTAATCTTTTGACTTTAAATTACTGTTGGATCTGAATTATTACTTTTTCAACTAAAATATGAGTGTTTAAAGTGATTTCTGTGCCTGAAATTGGTCAAAATTGTAGCTTTTGAGTAAGCAAAAACTATGTAAAAATGGCAATTTTGGTCACTGTGAGGGTTTAAAAAGTGGTTATTCAACATGAGGCCCAATCCAAATGACATTTTGAATCATTTTTGGTAGATTTTGTGAGAAATAAATATATAATATTTATATAAGAAATGATAAATAATAAAAAAAAAATAAAGATGTGAATTATTACTTTTTCAACTAAATAAGTGTGTTTAAAGTGATTTCTGTGCCTGAAATTGGCCAAAATTGAAGCTTCTGAGTAAGCAAAACTCAGTAAAAATGGCAATTTTGGTCACTGTAAGGGTTTAAAAAGTGGTTATTCATCATGAGGCCCGATCCAAATGACATTTGGAATAATTTTTGGTAGAGTCCAAAAAATCTATTTTATGATGAAAAACGATGACCCCGGACCAGTCGAACGTACAAAAAATTGTCAATATTGATGACATTTTAACATTTAATCTTTTTACTTTAAATTACTGTTGGATGTGAATTATTACTTTTTCAACTAAAATAAGTGTGTTTAAAGTGATTTCTGTGCCTGAAATCGGTCAAAATTTAAGCTTCTGAATAAGCAAAACTCTGTAAAAATGACAATTTTGTTAACTGCAAGGGTTTAAAAAGTGGTTATTCAACATGAGGCCCGATCCAAATGACATTTGGAATCATTTTTGGTAGATTTTGCGATAAATAAATATATAATATTTATATAAGAAATTATAAATTATTTAAAAAAAATAAAGATGTGAATTATTACTTTTTCAACTAAATAAGTGTGTTTAAAGTGATTTCTGTGCCTGAAATTGGTCAAAATTGAAGCTTTTGAGTAAGCGAAAACTCTGTAAAAATGGTAATTTTGGTCACTGTGAGGGTTTAAAAAGTGGTTATTCAACATGAGGCCCGATCCAAATGACATTTTGAATTATTTTTGGTAGAGTCCAAAAAATCAATTTTATGATGAAAAACGATGGCCCCGGACCAGTCAAACGTTCAAAAAAGTCGTCAATATTGATGAAATTTTAACATTTAATCTTTTGACTTTAAATTACTGTTGGATGTGAATTATTACTTTTTCAACTAAAATATGAGTGTTTAAAGTCATTTCTGTGCCTGAAATTGGTCAAAATTGAATCTTCTGAGTAAGCAAAACTCTGTAAAAATGGCAATTTTGGTCACTGTGAGGGTTTAAAAAGTGGTTATTCAACATGAGGCCAGATCCAAATGACATTTTGAATTATTTTTGGTAGAGTCCAAAAAATCAATTTTATGATGAAAAACGATGACCCCGGACCAGTCACACGTTCAAAAAAGTCGTCAATATTGATGACATTTTAAAATTTAATCATTTGACTTTAAATGACTGTTGGATGTGAATTATTATTTTTTCAACTAACATAAGTGTGTTTAAAGTGATTTCTGTTCCTGAAATTGGTCAAAATTGAAGCTTCTGAGTAAGCAAAACTCTGTAAAAATGACAATTTTGTTAACTGTGAGGGTTTAAAAAGTGGTTATTCAACATGAGGCCCGATCCAAATGACATTTGGAATAATTTTTGGTAGAGTCCAAAAAATCAATTTTATGATGAAAGACGATGACCCCGGACCAGTCGTACGTACAAAAAATAGTCAATATTGATGAAATTTTAAAATTTTATCTTTTGACTTTAAATTACTGTTGGATGTGAATTATTACTTTTTCAACTAAATTATGAGTGTTTAAAGTGATTTCTGTGCCTGAAATTGGTCAAAATTGTAGCTTTTGAGTAAGCAAAAACTCTGTAAAAATGGCAATTTTGGTCACTGTGAGGGTTTAAAAAGTCGTTATTCAACATGAGGCCCGATCCAAATGACATTTTGAATCATTTTTGGTAGAGTCCAAAAAAAATAAATTTTATGATGAAAAACGATGACCCCGGACCAGTCGAACGTTCAAAAAATTGTCAATATTGATGACATTTTAAAATTTAATCTTTTGACTTTAAATTACTGTTGGATGTGAAATATTACTTTTTCAACTAAAATAAGTGTGTTTAAAGTCATTTCTGTGCCTGAAATTGGTCAAAATTGAAGCTTCTGAGTAAGCAAAACTCTGTAAAAATGGCAATTTTGGTCACTGTGAGGGTTTAAAAAGTGGTTATTCAACATGTGGCCCGATCCAAATGACATTTTGAATCATTTTTGGTAGATTTTGCGATAAATAAATATATAATATTTATATAAGAAATTATAAATTATAAAAAAAAAATAAAGATGTGAATTATTACTTTTTCAACTAAATAAGTGTGTTTAAAGTGATTTCTGTGCCTGAAATTGGTCAAAATTGAAGCTTTTGAGTAAGCGAAAACTCTGTAAAAATGGTAATTTTGGTCACTGTGAGGGTTTAAAAAGTGGTTATTCAACATGAGGCCCGATCCAAATGACATTTTGAATTATTTTTGGTAGAGTCCAAAAAATCAATTTTATGATGAAAAACGATGGCCCCGGACCAGTCAAACGTTCAAAAAAGTCGTCAATATTGATGAAATTTTAACATTTAATCTTTTGACTTTAAATTACTGTTGGATGTGAATTATTACTTTTTCAACTAAAATATGAGTGTTTAAAGTCATTTCTGTGCCTGAAATTGGTCAAAATTGAATCTTCTGAGTAAGCAAAACTCTGTAAAAATGGCAATTTTGGTCACTGTGAGGGTTTAAAAAGTGGTTATTCAACATGAGGCCCGATCCAAATGACATTTTGAATTATTTTTGGTAGAGTCCAAAAAATCAATTTTATGATGAAAAACGATGACCCCGGACCAGTCACACGTTCAAAAAAGTCGTCAATATTGATGACATTTTAAAATTTAATCATTTGACTTTAAATGACTGTTGGATGTGAATTATTATTTTTTCAACTAACATAAGTGTGTTTAAAGTGATTTCTGTTCCTGAAATTGGTCAAAATTGAAGCTTCTGAGTAAGCAAAACTCTGTAAAAATGACAATTTTGTTAACTGTGAGGGTTTAAAAAGTGGTTATTCAACATGAGGCCCGATCCAAATGACATTTGGAATAATTTTTGGTAGAGTCCAAAAAATCAATTTTATGATGAAAGACGATGACCCCGGACCAGTCGTACGTACAAAAAATAGTCAATATTGATGAAATTTTAAAATTTTATCTTTTGACTTTAAATTACTGTTGGATGTGAATTATTACTTTTTCAACTAAAATATGAGTGTTTAAAGTGATTTCTGTGCCTGAAATTGGTCAAAATTGTAGCTTTTGAGTAAGCAAAAACTCTGTAAAAATGGCAATTTTGGTCACTGTGAGGGTTTAAAAAGTCGTTATTCAACATGAGGCCCGATCCAAATGACATTTTGAATCATTTTTGGTAGAGTCCAAAAAAAATAAATTTTATGATGAAAAACGATGACCCCGGACCAGTCGAACGTTCAAAAAATTGTCAATATTGATGACATTTTAAAATTTAATCTTTTGACTTTAAATTACTGTTGGATGTGAAATATTACTTTTTCAACTAAAATAAGTGTGTTTAAAGTCATTTCTGTGCCTGAAATTGGTCAAAATTGAAGCTTCTGAGTAAGCAAAACTCTGTAAAAATGGCAATTTTGGTCACTGTGAGGGTTTAAAAAGTGGTTATTCAACATGAGGCCCGATCCAAATGACATTTTGAATTATTTTTGGTAGAGTCCAAAAAATCAATTTTATGATGAAAAACGATGACCCCGGACCAGTCAAACGTTCAAAAAAGTCGTCAATATTGATGAAATTTTAACATTTAATGTTTTGACTTTAAATTACTGTTGAATGTGAATTATTACTTTTTCAACTAAAATAAGTGTGTTTAAAGTGATTTCTGTGCATGAAATTGGTCACAATTGAAGCTTCTGAGTAAGCAAAACTCTGTAATAATGACAATTTTGTTAACTGTGAGGGTTTAACCCCTTCAACGCTCATGACGAGCTGGGCTCGTCATGCAGTAGCCTCCTGCTACGCTGATGATGAGCCCAGCTCGTCATGAATAGTGGTATCTGTAGAATCCCAGCACAGGAGAAAAATCCCCATAGCGTTCAAGGTGTTAAAAAGTGGTTATTCAACATGAGGCCCGATCGAAATGACATTTTGAATTATTTTTGGTAGAGTCCAAAAAATCAATTTTATGATGAAAAACGATGACCCCGGACCAGTCGAACGTACAAAAAATTGTCAATATTGATGACATTTTAACATTTAATCTTTTGACTTTAAATTACTGTTGGATGTGAATTATTACTTTTTCAACTAAAATAAGTGTGTTTAAAGTGATTTCTGTGCCTGAAATTGGTCACAATTGAAGCTTCTGAGTAAGCAAAACTCAGTAAAAATGACAATTTTGTTAACTGTGAGAGTTTAAAAAGTGGTTATTCAACATGAGGCCCGATCCAAATGACATTTGGAATCATTTTTGGTAGAGTACAAAAAATTAATTTTATGATGAAAAACGATGACCCCGGACCAGTCGAACGTACAAAAAATTGTCAATATTGATGAAATTTTAACATTTAATCTTTTGACTTTAAATTACTGTTGGATCTGAATTATTACTTTTTCAACTAAAATATGAGTGTTTAAAGTGATTTCTGTGCCTGAAATTGGTCAAAATTGTAGCTTTTGAGTAAGCAAAAACTATGTAAAAATGGCAATTTTGGTCACTGTGAGGGTTTAAAAAGTGGTTATTCAACATGAGGCCCAATCCAAATGACATTTTGAATCATTTTTGGTAGATTTTGTGAGAAATAAATATATAATATTTATATAAGAAATGATAAATAATAAATAAAAAAAATAAAGATGTGAATTATTACTTTTTCAACTAAATAAGTGTGTTTAAAGTGATTTCTGTGCCTGAAATTGGCCAAAATTGAAGCTTCTGAGTAAGCAAAACTCAGTAAAAATGGCAATTTTGGTCACTGTGAGGGTTTAAAAAGTGGTTATTCATCATGAGGCCCGATCCAAATGACATTTGGAATAATTTTTGGTAGAGTCCAAAAAATCTATTTTATGATGAAAAACGATGACCCCGGACCAGTCGAACGTACAAAAAATTGTCAATATTGATGACATTTTAACATTTAATCTTTTGACTTTAAATTACTGTTGGATGTGAATTATTACTTTTTCAACTAAAATAAGTGTGTTTAAAGTGATTTCTGTGCCTGAAATCGGTCAAAATTTAAGCTTCTGAATAAGCAAAACTCTGTAAAAATGACAATTTTGTTAACTGCAAGGGTTTAAAAAGTGGTTATTCAACATGAGGCCCGATCCAAATGACATTTGGAATAATTTTTGGTAGAGTCCAAAAAATCAATTTTATGATGAAAAACGATGACCCCGGACCAGTCGTACGTACAAAAAATAGTCAATATTGATGACATTTTAAAATTTAATCTTTTGACTTTAAATTACTGTTGGATGTGAAATATTACTTTTTCAACTAAAATAAGTGTGTTTAAAGTCATTTCTGTGCCTGAAATTGGTCAAAATTGAAGCTTCTGAGTAAGCAAAACTCTGTAAAAATGGCAATTTTGGTCACTGTGAGGGTTTAAAAAGTGGTTATTCAACATGAGGCCCGATCCAAATGACATTTTGAATTATTTTTGGTAGAGTCCAAAAAATCAATTTTATGATGAAAAACGATGACCCCGGACCAGTCAAACGTTCAAAAAAGTCGTCAATATTGATGAAATTTTAAAATTTAATCATTTGACTTTAAATGACTGTTGGATGTGAATTATTACTTTTTCAACTAACATAAGTGTGTTTAAAGTGATTTCTGTTCCTGAAATTGGTCAAAATTGAAGCTTCTGAGTAAGCAAAACTCTGTACAAATGACAATTTTGGTAACCGTGAGAGTTTAAAAAGTGGTTATTCAACATGAGGCCCGATCCAAATGACATTTTGAATCATTTTTGGTAGAGTCCAAAAAATCAATTTTATGATGAAAAACGATGGCCCCGGACCAGTCAAACGTTCAAAAAAGTCGGCAATATTGATGAAATTTTAACATTTAATCTTTTGACTTTAAATTACTGTTGGATGTGAATTATTACTTTTTCAACTAAAATAAGTGTGTTTAAAGTGATTTCTGTGCCTGAAATTGGTCAAAATTTAAGCTTCTGAGTGAGCAAAACTCTGTAAAAATGGCAATTTTGGTCACTGTGAGGGTTTAAAAAGTGGTTATTCAACATGAGGCCCGATCCAAATGACATTTGGAATCACTTTTGGTAGATTTTGCGATAAATAAATATATAATATTTATATAAGAAATTATAAATTATTAAAAAAAAATAAAGATGGGAATTATTACTTTTTCAACTAAATAAGTGTGTTTAAAGGGATTTCTGTGCCTGAAATTGGTCAAAATTGAAGCTTCTGAGTAAGCAAAACTCTGTAAAAATGACAATTTTGTTAACTGTGAGGGTTTAAAAAGTGGTTATTCAACATGAGGCCCGATCCAAATGAAATTTGGAATAATTTTTGGTAGAGTCCAAAAAATCAATTTTAAGATGAAAGACGATGACCCCGGACCAGTCGTACGTACAAAAAATAGTCAATATTGATGAAATTTTAAAATTTTATCTTTTGACTTTAAATTACTGTTGGATGTGAATTATTACTTTTTCAACTAAAATATGAGTGTTTAAAGTGATTTCTGTGCCTGAAATTGGTCAAAATTGTAGCTTTTGAGTAAGCAAAAACTCTGTAAAAATGGCAATTTTGGTCACTGTGAGGGTTTAAAAAGTGGTTATTCAACATGAGGCCCAATCCAAATGACATTTTGAATCATTTTTGGTAGATTTTGTGATAAATAAATATATAATATTTATATAAGAAATGATAAATTATAAAAAAATAAATAAAGATGTGAATTATTACTTTTTCAACTAAATAAGTGTGTTTAAAGTGATTTCTGTGCCTGAAATTGGCCAAAATTGAAGCTTTTGAGTAAGCGAAAACTCTGTAAAAATGGCAATTTTGGTCACTGTGAGGGTTTAAAAAGTGGTTATACATCATGAGGCCCGATCCAAATGACATTTGGAATAATTTTTGGTAGAGTCCAAAAAAATCAATTTTATGATGAAAAACGATGACCCCGGACCAGTCGAAGGTACAAAAAATTGTCAATATTGATGAAATTTTAACATTTAATCTTTTGACTTTAAATTACTGTTGGATGTGAATTATTACTTTTTCAACTAAAATAAGTGTGTTTAAAGTGATTTCTGTGCCTGAAATTGGTCAAAATTTAAGCTTCTGAATAAGCAAAACTCTGTAAAAATGACAATTTTGTTAACTGCGAGGGTTTAAAAAGTGGTTATTCAACATGAGGCCCGATCCAAATGACATTTGGAATAATTTTTGGTAGAGTCCAAAAAATCAATTTTATGATGAAAAACGATGACCCCGGACCACTCAAACGTTCAAAAAAGTCGTCAATATTGATGAAATTTAAAAATTTCATCATTTGACTTTAAATGAATGTTGGATGTGAATTATTACTTTTTCAACTAACATAAGTGTGTTTAAAGTGATTTCTGTTCCTGAAATTGGTCAAAATTGAAGCTTCTGAGTAAGCAAAACTCTGTAAAAATGACAATTTTGGTAACTGTGAGAGTTTAAAAAGTGGTTATTCAACATGAGGCCCGATCCAAATGACATTTTGAATTATTTTTGGTAGAGTCCAAAAAATCAATTTTATGATGAAAAACGATGACCCCGGACGAGTCGAACGTTCAAAAAAGTGGTCAATATTGATGAAATGTTAAAATTTAATCTTTTGACTTTAAATGACTGTTGGATGTGAAATATTACTTTTTCAACTAACATAAGTGTGTTTAAAGTGATTTCTGTGCCTAATATTGGTCAAAATTTAAGCTTCTGAGTAAGCAAAACTCTGTAAAAATGACAATTTTGGTAACTGTGAGAGTTCAAAAAGTGGTTATTAAACATGAGGCCCGATCCAAATGACATTTTGAATCATTTTTGGTAGAGTCCAAAAAATTAATTTTATGATGAAAAACGATGACCCCGGACCAGTCGAACGTACAAAAAATTGTCAATATTGATGACATTTTAACATTTAATCTTTTGACTTTAAATTACTGTTGGATGTGAATTATTACTTTTTCAACTAAAATAAGTGTGTTTAAAGTGATTTCTGTGCCTGAAATTGGTCACAATTGAAGCTTCTGAGTAAGCAAAACTCTGTAAAAATGACAATTTTGTTAACTGTGAGAGTTTAAAAAGTGGTTATTCAACATGAGGCCCGATCCAAATGACATTTGGAATCATTTTTGGTAGAGTACAAAAAATCAATTTTATGATGAAAAACGATGACCCCGGACCAGTCGAACGTACAAAAAATTGTCAATATTGATGAAATTTTAACATTTAATCTTTTGACTTTAAATTACTGTTGGATCTGAATTATTACTTTTTCAACTAAAATATGAGTGTTTAAAGTGATTTCTGTGCCTGAAATCGGTCAAATTTTTGCTTTTGAGTAAGCAAAAACGATGTAAAAATGGCAATTTTGGTCACTGTGAGGGTTTAAAAAGTGGTTATTCAACATGAGGCCCGATCCAAATGACATTTTGAATCATTATTGGTAGATTTTGTGAGAAATAAATATATAATATTTATATAAGAAATGATAAATAATTTAAAAAAAAATAAAGATGTGAATTATTACTTTTTCAACAAAATAAGTGTGTTTAAAGTGATTTCTGTGCCTGAAATTGGCCAAAATTGAAGCTTCTGAGTAAGCAAAACTCAGTAAAAATGGCAATTTTGGTCACTGTGAGGGTTTAAAAAGTGGTTATTCATCATGAGGCCCGATCCAAATGACATTTGGAATAATTTTTGGTAGAGTCCAAAAAATCAATTTTATGATGAAAAACGATGACCCCGGACCAGTCGAACGTACAAAAAATTGTCAATATTGATGACATTTTAACATTTAATCTTTTGACTTTAAATTACTGTTGGATGTGAATTATTACTTTTTCAACTAAAATAAGTGTGTTTAAAGTGATTTCTGTGCCTGAAATTGGTCAAAATTGTAGCTTTTGAGTAAGCAAAAACTCTGTAAAAATGGCAATTTTGGTCACTGTGAGGGTTTAAGAAGTGGTTATTCAACATGAGGCCCGATCCAAATGACATTTTGAATCATTTTTGGTAGAGTCCCAAAAAAATAAATTTTATGATGAAAAACGATGACCCCGGACCAGTCGAACGTTCAAAAAAATTGTCAATATTGATGAAATTTTGTGATAAATAAATATATAATATTTATGTAAGAAATTATAAATTATAAAAATAAAAATAAAGATGTGAAATATTACTTTTTCAACTAAAATAAGTGTGTTTAAAGTGATTTCTGTGCCTGAAATTGGTCAAAATTTAAGCTTTTGAGTAAGCGAAATCTCTGTAAAAATTGTAATTTTGGTCACTGTGAGGGTTTAAAAAGTGGTTATTCAACATGAGGCCCGATCCAAATGACATTTTGAATTATTTTTGGTAGAGTCCAAAAAATCCATTTTATGATGAAAAACGATGACCCCGGACGAGTCGAACGTTCAAAAAAGTGGTCAATATTGATGAAATGTTAAAATTTAATCTTTTGACTTTAAATGACTGTTGGATGTGAAATATTACTTTTTCAACTAACATAAGTGTGTTTAAAGTGATTTCTGTGCCTAATATTGGTCAAAATTTAAGCTTCTGAGTAAGCAAAACTCTGTAAAAATGACAATTTTGGTAACTGTGAGAGTTCAAAAAGTGGTTATTAAACATGAGGCCCGATCCAAATGACATTTTGAATCATTTTTGGTAGAGTCCAAAAAATTAATTTTATGATGAAAAATGATGACCCCGGACCAGTCGAACGTACAAAAAATTGTCAATATTGATGAAATTTTAACATTTAATCCTTTGACTTTAAATTACTGTTGGATCTGAATTATTACTTTTTCAACTAAAATATGAGTGTTTAAAGTGATTTCTGTGCCTGAAATCGGTCAAAATTTTTGCTTTTGAGTAAGCAAAAACTATGTAAAAATGGCAATTTTGGTCACTGTGAGGGTTTAAAAAGTGGTTATTCAACATGAGGCCCGATCCAAATGACATTTTGAATCATTTTTGGTAGATTTTGTGAGAAATAAATATATAATATTTATATAAGAAATGATAAATAATTAAAAAAAAAATAAAGATGTGAATTATTACTTTTTCAACAAAATAAGTGTGTTTAAAGTGATTTCTGTGCCTGAAATTGGCCAAAATTGAAGCTTCTGAGTAAGCAAAACTCAGTAAAAATGGCAATTTTGGTCACTGTGAGGGTTTAAAAAGTGGTTATTCATCATGAGGCCCGATCCAAATGACATTTGGAATAATTTTTGGTAGAGTCCAAAAAATCAATTTTATGATGAAAAACGATGACCCCGGACCAGTCGAACGTACAAAAAATTGTCAATATTGATGACATTTTAACATTTAATCTTTTGACTTTAAATTACTGTTGGATGTGAATTATTACTTTTTCAACTAAAATAAGTGTGTTTAAAGTGATTTCTGTGCCTGAAATCGGTCAAAATTTAAGCTTCTGAATAAGCAAAACTCTGTAAAAATGACAATTTTGTTAACTGCGAGGGTTTAAAAAGTGGTTATTCAACATGAGGCCCGATCCAAATGACATTTGGAATAATTTTTGGTAGAGTCCAAAAAATCAATTTTATGATGAAAAACGATGACCCCGGACCAGTCGTACGTACAAAAAATAGTCAATATTGATGAAATTTTAAAATTTAATCTTTTGACTTTAAATTACTGTTGGATGTGAAATATTACTTTTTCAACTAAAATAAGTGTGTTTAAAGTCATTTCTGTGCCTGAAATTGGTCAAAATTGAAGCTTCTGAGTAAGCAAAACTCTGTAAAAATGGCAATTTTGGTCACTGTGAGGGTTTAAAAAGTGGTTATTCAACATGAGGCCCGATCCAAATGACATTTTGAATTATTTTTGGTAGAGTCCAAAAAATCAATTTTATGAGGAAAAACGATGACCCGGACCAGTCAAACGTTCAAAAAAGTCGTCAATATTGATGAAATTTTAAAATTTAATCATTTGACTTTAAATGACTGTTGGATGTGAATTATTACTTTTTCAACTAACATAAGTGTGTTTAAAGTGATTTCTGTTCCTGAAATTGGTCAAAATTGAAGCTTCTGAGTAAGCAAAACTCTGTAAAAATGACAATTTTGGTAACCGTGAGAGTTTAAAAAGTGGTTATTCAACATGAGGCCCGATCCAAATGACATTTTGAATCATTTTTGGTAGAGTCCAAAAAATCAATTTTATGATGAAAAACGATGACCCCGGACCAGTCGAAGGTACAAAAAATTGTCAATATTGATGAAATTTTAACATTTAATCTTTTGACTTTAAATGACTGTTGGATGTGAATTATTACTTTTTCAACTAAAATAAGTGTGTTTAAAGTGATTTCTGTGCCTGAAATTGGTCGAAATTTAAGCTTCTGAGTAAGCAAAACTCTGTAAAAATGGCAATTTTGGTCACTGTGAGGGTTTAAAAAGTGGTTATTCAACATGAGGCCCGATCCAAATGACATTTGGAATCACTTTTGGTAGATTTTGCGATAAATAAATATATAATATTTATATAAGAAAGTATAAATTATAAAAAAAAAATAAAGATGTGAATTATTACTTTTTCAACTAAATAAGTGTGTTTAAAGTGATTTCTGTGCCTGAAATTGGTCAAAATTGAAGCTTCTGAGTAAGCAAAACTCTGTAAAAATGGCAATTTTGGTCACTGTGAGGGTTTAAAAAGTGGTTATTCAACATGAGGCCCGATCCAAATGACATTTTGAATCATTTTTGGTAGAGTCCAAAAAAAATAAATTTTATGATGAAAAACGATGACCCCGGACCAGTCGAACGTTCAAAAAATTGTCAATATTGATGAAATTTTAACATTTAATCTTTTGACTTTAAATTACTATTGGATGTGAATTATTACTTTTTCAACTAAAATATGAGTGTTTAAAGTGATTTCTGTGCCTGAAATTGGTCAAAATTGTAGCTTTTGAGTAAGCAAAAACTCTGTAAAAATGGCAATTTTGGTCACTGTGAGGGTTTAAGAAGTGGTTATTTAACATGAGGCCCGATCCAAATGACATTTTGAATCATTTTTGGTAGAGTCCCAAAAAAATAAATTTTATGATGAAAAACGATGACCCCGGACCAGTCGAACGTTCAAAAAAATTGTCAATATTGATGAAATTTTGTGATAAATAAATATATAATATTTATGTAAGAAATTATAAATTATAAAAATAAAAATAAAGATGTGAAATATTACTTTTTCAACTAAAATAAGTGTGTTTAAAGTGATTTCTGTGCCTGAAATTGGTCAAAATTTAAGCTTTTGAGTAAGCGAAATCTCTGTAAAAATTGTAATTTTGGTCACTGTGAGGGTTTAAAAAGTGGTTATTCAACATGAGGCCCGATCCAAATGACATTTTGAATTATTTTTGGTAGAGTCCAAAAAATCCATTTTATGATGAAAAACGATGACCCCGGACGAGTCGAACGTTCAAAAAAGTGGTCAATATTGATGAAATGTTAAAATTTAATCTTTTGACTTTAAATGACTGTTGGATGTGAAATATTACTTTTTCAACTAACATAAGTGTGTTTAAAGTGATTTCTGTGCCTAATATTGGTCAAAATTTAAGCTTCTGAGTAAGCAAAACTCTGTAAAAATGACAATTTTGGTAACTGTGAGAGTTCAAAAAGTGGTTATTAAACATGAGGCCCGATCCAAATGACATTTTGAATCATTTTTGGTAGAGTCCAAAAAATTAATTTTATGATGAAAAATGATGACCCCGGACCAGTCGAACGTACAAAAAATTGTCAATATTGATGACATTTTAACATTTAATCTTTTGACTTTAAATTACTGTTGGATCTGAATTATTACTTTTTCAACTAAAATATGAGTGTTTAAAGTGATTTCTGTGCCTGAAATCGGTCAAAATTTTTGCTTTTGAGTAAGCAAAAACTATGTAAAAATGGCAATTTTGGTCACTGTGAGGGTTTAAAAAGTGGTTATTCAACATGAGGCCCGATCCAAATGACATTTTGAATCATTTTTGGTAGATTTTGTGAGAAATAAATATATAATATTTATATAAGAAATGATAAATAATAAAAAAAAAATAAAGATGTGAATTATTACTTTTTCAACAAAATAAGTGTGTTTAAAGTGATTTCTGTGCCTGAAATTGGCCAAAATTGAAGCTTCTGAGTAAGCAAAACTCAGTAAAAATGGCAATTTTGGTCACTGTGAGGGTTTAAAAAGTGGTTATTCATCATGAGGCCCGATCCAAATGACATTTGGAATAATTTTTGGTAGAGTCCAAAAAATCAATTTTATGATGAAAAACGATGACCCCGGACCAGTCGAACGTACAAAAAATTGTCAATATTGATGACATTTTAACATTTAATCTTTTGACTTTAAATTACTGTTGGATGTGAATTATTACTTTTTCAACTAAAATAAGTGTGTTTAAAGTGATTTCTGTGCCTGAAATCGGTCAAAATTTAAGCTTCTGAATAAGCAAAACTCTGTAAAAATGACAATTTTGTTAACTGCGAGGGTTTAAAAAGTGGTTATTCAACATGAGGCCCGATCCAAATGACATTTGGAATAATTTTTGGTAGAGTCCAAAAAATCAATTTTATGATGAAAAACGATGACCCCGGACCAGTCGAACATACAAAAAATTGTCAATATTGATGAAATTTTAAAATTTAATGTTTTGACTTTAAATTACTGTTGGATGTGAAATATTACTTTTTCAACTAAAATAAGTGTGTTTAAAGTCATTTCTGTGCATGAAATTGGTCACAATTGAAGCTTCTGAGTAAGCAAAACTCTGTAATAATGACAAATTTGTTAACTGTGAGGGTTTAACCCCTTCTACGCTCATGACGAGCTGGGCTCATCATGCAGTAGCCTCCTGCTACGCTGATGATGAGCCCAGCTCGTCATGAATAGTGGTATCTGTAGAATCCCAGCACAGGAGAAAAATCCCCATAGCGTTCAAGGTGTTAAAAAGTGGTTATTCAACATGAGGCCAGATCCAAATGACATTTTGAATCATTTTTGGTAGAGTCCAAAAAATTAATTTTATGATGAAAAACGATGACCCCGGACCAGTCGAACGTACAAAAAATTGTCAATATTGATGACATTTTAACATTTAATCTTTTGACTTTAAATTACTGTTGGATGTGAATTATTACTTTTTCAACTAAAATAAGTGTGTTTAAAGTGATTTCTGTGCCTGAAATTGGTCACAATTGAAGCTTCTGAGTAAGCAAAACTCAGTAAAAATGACAATTTTGTTAACTGTGAGAGTTTAAAAAGTGGTTATTCAACATGAGGCCCGATCCAAATGACATTTGGAATCATTTTTGGTAGAGTACAAAAAATTAATTTTATGATGAAAAACGATGACCCCGGACCAGTCGAACGTACAAAAAATTGTCAATATTGATGAAATTTTAACATTTAATCTTTTGACTTTAAATTACTGTTGGATCTGAATTATTACTTTTTCAACTAAAATATGAGTGTTTAAAGTGATTTCTGTGCCTGAAATTGGTCAAAATTGTAGCTTTTGAGTAAGCAAAAACTATGTAAAAATGGCAATTTTGGTCACTGTGAGGGTTTAAAAAGTGGTTATTCAACATGAGGCCCAATCCAAATGACATTTTGAATCATTTTTGGTAGATTTTGTGAGAAATAAATATATAATATTTATATAAGAAATGATAAATAATAAAAAAAAAATAAAGATGTGAATTATTACTTTTTCAACTAAATAAGTGTGTTTAAAGTGATTTCTGTGCCTGAAATTGGCCAAAATTGAAGCTTCTGAGTAAGCAAAACTCAGTAAAAATGGCAATTTTGGTCACTGTAAGGGTTTAAAAAGTGGTTATTCATCATGAGGCCCGATCCAAATGACATTTGGAATAATTTTTGGTAGAGTCCAAAAAATCTATTTTATGATGAAAAACGATGACCCCGGACCAGTCGAACGTACAAAAAATTGTCAATATTGATGACATTTTAACATTTAATCTTTTGACTTTAAATTACTGTTGGATGTGAATTATTACTTTTTCAACTAAAATAAGTGTGTTTAAAGTGATTTCTGTGCCTGAAATCGGTCAAAATTTAAGCTTCTGAATAAGCAAAACTCTGTAAAAATGACAATTTTGTTAACTGCAAGGGTTTAAAAAGTGGTTATTCAACATGAGGCCCGATCCAAATGACATTTGGAATCATTTTTGGTAGAGTCCAAAAAAAATAAATTTTATGATGAAAAACGATGACCCCGGACCAGTCGAACGTTCAAAAAATTGTCAATATTGATGACATTTTAAAATTTAATCTTTTGACTTTAAATTACTGTTGGATGTGAAATATTACTTTTTCAACTAAAATAAGTGTGTTTAAAGTCATTTCTGTGCCTGAAATTGGTCAAAATTGAAGCTTCTGAGTAAGCAAAACTCTGTAAAAATGGCAATTTTGGTCACTGTGAGGGTTTAAAAAGTGGTTATTCAACATGTGGCCCGATCCAAATGACATTTTGAATCATTTTTGGTAGATTTTGCGATAAATAAATATATAATATTTATATAAGAAATTATAAATTATAAAAAAAAATAAAGATGTGAATTATTACTTTTTCAACTAAATAAGTGTGTTTAAAGTGATTTCTGTGCCTGAAATTGGTCAAAATTGAAGCTTTTGAGTAAGCGAAAACTCTGTAAAAATGGTAATTTTGGTCACTGTGAGGGTTTAAAAAGTGGTTATTCAACATGAGGCCCGATCCAAATGACATTTTGAATTATTTTTGGTAGAGTCCAAAAAATCAATTTTATGATGAAAAACGATGGCCCCGGACCAGTCAAACGTTCAAAAAAGTCGTCAATATTGATGAAATTTTAACATTTAATCTTTTGACTTTAAATTACTGTTGGATGTGAATTATTACTTTTTCAACTAAAATATGAGTGTTTAAAGTCATTTCTGTGCCTGAAATTGGTCAAAATTGAATCTTCTGAGTAAGCAAAACTCTGTAAAAATGGCAATTTTGGTCACTGTGAGGGTTTAAAAAGTGGTTATTCAACATGAGGCCCGATCCAAATGACATTTTGAATTATTTTTGGTAGAGTCCAAAAAATCAATTTTATGATGAAAAACGATGACCCCGGACCAGTCACACGTTCAAAAAAGTCGTCAATATTGATGACATTTTAAAATTTAATCATTTGACTTTAAATGACTGTTGGATGTGAATTATTATTTTTTCAACTAACATAAGTGTGTTTAAAGTGATTTCTGTTCCTGAAATTGGTCAAAATTGAAGCTTCTGAGTAAGCAAAACTCTGTAAAAATGACAATTTTGTTAACTGTGAGGGTTTAAAAAGTGGTTATTCAACATGAGGCCCGATCCAAATGACATTTGGAATAATTTTTGGTAGAGTCCAAAAAATCAATTTTATGATGAAAGACGATGACCCCGGACCAGTCGTACGTACAAAAAATAGTCAATATTGATGAAATTTTAAAATTTTATCTTTTGACTTTAAATTACTGTTGGATGTGAATTATTACTTTTTCAACTAAAATATGAGTGTTTAAAGTGATTTCTGTGCCTGAAATTGGTCAAAATTGTAGCTTTTGAGTAAGCAAAAACTCTGTAAAAATGGCAATTTTGGTCACTGTGAGGGTTTAAAAAGTCGTTATTCAACATGAGGCCCGATCCAAATGACATTTTGAATCATTTTTGGTAGAGTCCAAAAAAAATAAATTTTATGATGAAAAACGATGACCCCGGACCAGTCGAACGTTCAAAAAATTGTCAATATTGATGACATTTTAAAATTTAATCTTTTGACTTTAAATTACTGTTGGATGTGAAATATTACTTTTTCAACTAAAATAAGTGTGTTTAAAGTCATTTCTGTGCCTGAAATTGGTCAAAATTGAAGCTTCTGAGTAAGCAAAACTCTGTAAAAATGGCAATTTTGGTCACTGTGAGGGTTTAAAAAGTGGTTATTCAACATGAGGCCCGATCCAAATGACATTTTGAATTATTTTTGGTAGAGTCCAAAAAATCAATTTTATGATGAAAAACGATGACCCCGGACCAGTCAAACGTTCAAAAAAGTCGTCAATATTGATGAAATTTTAACATTTAATGTTTTGACTTTAAATTACTGTTGAATGTGAATTATTACTTTTTCAACTAAAATAAGTGTGTTTAAAGTGATTTCTGTGCATGAAATTGGTCACAATTGAAGCTTCTGAGTAAGCAAAACTCTGTAATAATGACAATTTTGTTAACTGTGAGGGTTTAACCCCTTCAACGCTCATGACGAGCTGGGCTCGTCATGCAGTAGCCTCCTGCTACGCTGATGATGAGCCCAGCTCGTCATGAATAGTGGTATCTGTAGAATCCCAGCACAGGAGAAAAATCCCCATAGCGTTCAAGGTGTTAAAAAGTGGTTATTCAACATGAGGCCCGATCGAAATGACATTTTGAATTATTTTTGGTAGAGTCCAAAAAATCAATTTTATGATGAAAAACGATGACCCCGGACCAGTCGAACGTACAAAAAATTGTCAATATTGATGACATTTTAACATTTAATCTTTTGACTTTAAATTACTGTTGGATGTGAATTATTACTTTTTCAACTAAAATAAGTGTGTTTAAAGTGATTTCTGTGCCTGAAATTGGTCACAATTGAAGCTTCTGAGTAAGCAAAACTCAGTAAAAATGACAATTTTGTTAACTGTGAGAGTTTAAAAAGTGGTTATTCAACATGAAGCCCGATCCAAATGACATTTGGAATCATTTTTGGTAGAGTACAAAAAATTAATTTTATGATGAAAAACGATGACCCTGGACCAGTCGAACGTACAAAAAATTGTCAATATTGATGAAATTTTAACATTTAATCTTTTGACTTTAAATTACTGTTGGATCTGAATTATTACTTTTTCAACTAAAATATGAGTGTTTAAAGTGATTTCTGTGCCTGAAATTGGTCAAAATTGTAGCTTTTGAGTAAGCAAAAACTATGTAAAAATGGCAATTTTGGTCACTGTGAGGGTTTAAAAAGTGGTTATTCAACATGAGGCCCAATCCAAATGACATTTTGAATCATTTTTGGTAGATTTTGTGAGAAATAAATATATAATATTTATATAAGAAATGATAAATAATAAATAAAAAAAATAAAGATGTGAATTATTACTTTTTCAACTAAATAAGTGTGTTTAAAGTGATTTCTGTGCCTGAAATTGGCCAAAATTGAAGCTTCTGAGTAAGCAAAATTCAGTAAAAATGGCAATTTTGGTCACTGTGAGGGTTTAAAAAGTGGTTATTCATCATGAGGCCCGATCCAAATGACATTTGGAATAATTTTTGGTAGAGTCCAAAAAATCTATTTTATGATGAAAAACGATGACCCCGGACCAGTCGAACGTACAAAAAATTGTCAATATTGATGACATTTTAACATTTAATCTTTTGACTTTAAATTACTGTTGGATGTGAATTATTACTTTTTCAACTAAAATAAGTGTGTTTAAAGTGATTTCTGTGCCTGAAATCGGTCAAAATTTAAGCTTCTGAATAAGCAAAACTCTGTAAAAATGACAATTTTGTTAACTGCAAGGGTTTAAAAAGTGGTTATTCAACATGAGGCCCGATCCAAATGACATTTGGAATAATTTTTGGTAGAGTCCAAAAAATCAATTTTATGATGAAAAACGATGACCCCGGACCAGTCGTACGTACAAAAAATAGTCAATATTGATGAAATTTTAAAATTTAATCTTTTGACTTTAAATTACTGTTGGATGTGAAATATTACTTTTTCAACTAAAATAAGTGTGTTTAAAGTCATTTCTGTGCCTGAAATTGGTCAAAATTGAAGCTTCTGAGTAAGCAAAACTCTGTAAAAATGGCAATTTTGGTCACTGTGAGGGTTTAAAAAGTGGTTATTCAACATGAGGCCCGATCCAAATGACATTTTGAATTATTTTTGGTAGAGTCCAAAAAATCAATTTTATGATGAAAAACGATGACCCCGGACCAGTCAAACGTTCAAAAAAGTCGTCAATATTGATGAAATTTTAAAATTTAATCATTTGACTTTAAATGACTGTTGGATGTGAATTATTACTTTTTCAACTAACATAAGTGTGTTTAAAGTGATTTCTGTTCCTGAAATTGGTCAAAATTGAAGCTTCTGAGTAAGCAAAACTCTGTACAAATGACAATTTTGGTAACCGTGAGAGTTTAAAAAGTGGTTATTCAACATGAGGCCCGATCCAAATGACATTTTGAATCATTTTTGGTAGAGTCCAAAAAATCAATTTTATGATGAAAAACGATGGCCCCGGACCAGTCAAACGTTCAAAAAAGTCGTCAATATTGATGAAATTTTAACATTTAATCTTTTGACTTTAAATTACTGTTGGATGTGAATTATTACTTTTTCAACTAAAATAAGTGTGTTTAAAGTGATTTCTGTGCCTGAAATTGGTCAAAATTTAAGCTTCTGAGTGAGCAAAACTCTGTAAAAATGGCAATTTTGGTCACTGTGAGGGTTTAAAAAGTGGTTATTCAACATGAGGCCCGATCCAAATGACATTTGGAATCACTTTTGGTAGATTTTGCGATAAATAAATATATAATATTTATATAAGAAATTATAAATTATAAAAAAAAAGTAAAGATGTGAATTATTACTTTTTCAACTAAATAAGTGTGTTTAAAGTGATTTCTGTGCCTGAAATTGGTCAAAATTGAAGCTTCTGAGTAAGCAAAACTCTGTAAAAATGACAATTTTGTTAACTGTGAGGGTTTAAAAAGTGGTTATTCAACATGAGGCCCGATCCAAATGAAATTTGGAATAATTTTTGGTAGAGTCCAAAAAATCAATTTTAAGATGAAAGACGATGACCCCGGACCAGTCGTACGTACAAAAAATAGTCAATATTGATGAAATTTTAAAATTTTATCTTTTGACTTTAAATTACTGTTGGATGTGAATTATTACTTTTTCAACTAAAATATGAGTGTTTAAAGTGATTTCTGTGCCTGAAATTGGTCAAAATTGTAGCTTTTGAGTAAGCAAAAACTCTGTAAAAATGGCAATTTTGGTCACTGTGAGGGTTTAAAAAGTGGTTATTCAACATGAGGCCCAATCCAAATGACATTTTGAATCATTTTTGGTAGATTTTGTGAGAAATAAATATATAATATTTATATAAGAAATGATAAATAATAAAAAAAAAATAAAGATGTGAATTATTACTTTTTCAACAAAATAAGTGTGTTTAAAGTGATTTCTGTGCCTGAAATTGGCCAAAATTGAAGCTTCTGAGTAAGCAAAACTCAGTAAAAATGGCAATTTTGGTCACTGTGAGGGTTTAAAAAGTGGTTATTCATCATGAGGCCCGATCCAAATGACATTTGG
Source organism: Lissotriton helveticus (assembly GCF_964261635.1). Classification (NCBI taxonomy): domain Eukaryota; kingdom Metazoa; phylum Chordata; class Amphibia; order Caudata; family Salamandridae; genus Lissotriton; species Lissotriton helveticus. The sequence goes on from NC_136071.1 coordinate 404,086,439, forward strand.
AATAATTTTTGGTAGAGTCCAAAAAATCAATTTTATGATGAAAAACGATGACCCCGGACCAGTCGAACGTACAAAAAATTGTCAATATTGATGACATTTTAACATTTAATCTTTTGACTTTAAATTACTGTTGGATGTGAATTATTACTTTTTCAACTAAAATAAGTGTGTTTAAAGTGATTTCTGTGCCTGAAATCGGTCAAAATTTAAGCTTCTGAATAAGCAAAACTCTGTAAAAATGACAATTTTGTTAACTGCGAGGGTTTAAAAAGTGGTTATTCAACATGAGGCCCGATCCAAATGACATTTGGAATAATTTTTGGTAGAGTCCAAAAAATCAATTTTATGATGAAAAACGATGACCCCGGACCAGTCGAACATACAAAAAATTGTCAATATTGATGAAATTTTAAAATTTAATGTTTTGACTTTAAATTACTGTTGGATGTGAAATATTACTTTTTCAACTAAAATAAGTGTGTTTAAAGTCATTTCTGTGCATGAAATTGGTCACAATTGAAGCTTCTGAGTAAGCAAAACTCTGTAATAATGACAATTTTGTTAACTGTGAGGGTTTAACCCCTTCTACGCTCATGACGAGCTGGGCTCATCATGCAGTAGCCTCCTGCTACGCTGATGATGAGCCCAGCTCGTCATGAATAGTGGTATCTGTAGAATCCCAGCACAGGAGAAAAATCCCCATAGCGTTCAAGGTGTTAAAAAGTGGTTATTCAACATGAGGCCAGATCCAAATGACATTTTGAATCATTTTTGGTAGAGTCCAAAAAATTAATTTTATGATGAAAAACGATGACCCCGGACCAGTCGAACGTACAAAAAATTGTCAATATTGATGACATTTTAACATTTAATCTTTTGACTTTAAATTACTGTTGGATGTGAATTATTACTTTTTCAACTAAAATAAGTGTGTTTAAAGTGATTTCTGTGCCTGAAATTGGTCACAATTGAAGCTTCTGAGTAAGCAAAACTCAGTAAAAATGACAATTTTGTTAACTGTGAGAGTTTAAAAAGTGGTTATTCAACATGAGGCCCGATCCAAATGACATTTGGAATCATTTTTGGTAGAGTACAAAAAATTAATTTTATGATGAAAAACGATGACCCCGGACCAGTCGAACGTACAAAAAATTGTCAATATTGATGAAATTTTAACATTTAATCTTTTGACTTTAAATTACTGTTGGATCTGAATTATTACTTTTTCAACTAAAATATGAGTGTTTAAAGTGATTTCTGTGCCTGAAATTGGTCAAAATTGTAGCTTTTGAGTAAGCAAAAACTATGTAAAAATGGCAATTTTGGTCACTGTGAGGGTTTAAAAAGTGGTTATTCAACATGAGGCCCAATCCAAATGACATTTTGAATCATTTTTGGTAGATTTTGTGAGAAATAAATATATAATATTTATATAAGAAATGATAAATAATAAAAAAAAAATAAAGATGTGAATTATTACTTTTTCAACTAAATAAGTGTGTTTAAAGTGATTTCTGTGCCTGAAATTGGCCAAAATTGAAGCTTCTGAGTAAGCAAAACTCAGTAAAAATGGCAATTTTGGTCACTGTAAGGGTTTAAAAAGTGGTTATTCATCATGAGGCCCGATCCAAATGACATTTGGAATAATTTTTGGTAGAGTCCAAAAAATCTATTTTATGATGAAAAACGATGACCCCGGACCAGTCGAACGTACAAAAAATTGTCAATATTGATGACATTTTAACATTTAATCTTTTGACTTTAAATTACTGTTGGATGTGAATTATTACTTTTTCAACTAAAATAAGTGTGTTTAAAGTGATTTCTGTGCCTGAAATCGGTCAAAATTTAAGCTTCTGAATAAGCAAAACTCTGTAAAAATGACAATTTTGTTAACTGCAAGGGTTTAAAAAGTGGTTATTCAACATGAGGCCCGATCCAAATGACATTTGGAATCATTTTTGGTAGATTTTGCGATAAATAAATATATAATATTTATATAAGAAATTATAAATTATTTAAAAAAAATAAAGATGTGAATTATTACTTTTTCAACTAAATAAGTGTGTTTAAAGTGATTTCTGTGCCTGAAATTGGTCAAAATTGAAGCTTTTGAGTAAGCGAAAACTCTGTAAAAATGGTAATTTTGGTCACTGTGAGGGTTTAAAAAGTGGTTATTCAACATGAGGCCCGATCCAAATGACATTTTGAATTATTTTTGGTAGAGTCCAAAAAAATCAATTTTATGATGAAAAACGATGGCCCCGGACCAGTCAAACGTTCAAAAAAGTCGTCAATATTGATGAAATTTTAACATTTAATCTTTTGACTTTAAATTACTGTTGGATGTGAATTATTACTTTTTCAACTAAAATATGAGTGTTTAAAGTCATTTCTGTGCCTGAAATTGGTCAAAATTGAATCTTCTGAGTAAGCAAAACTCTGTAAAAATGGCAATTTTGGTCACTGTGAGGGTTTAAAAAGTGGTTATTCAACATGAGGCCCGATCCAAATGACATTTGGAATAATTTTTGGTAGAGTCCAAAAAATCAATTTTATGATGAAAGACGATGACCCCGGACCAGTCGTACGTACAAAAAATAGTCAATATTGATGAAATTTTAAAATTTTATCTTTTGACTTTAAATTACTGTTGGATGTGAATTATTACTTTTTCAACTAAAATATGAGTGTTTAAAGTGATTTCTGTGCCTGAAATTGGTCAAAATTGTAGCTTTTGAGTAAGCAAAAACTCTGTAAAAATGGCAATTTTGGTCACTGTGAGGGTTTAAAAAGTCGTTATTCAACATGAGGCCCGATCCAAATGACATTTTGAATCATTTTTGGTAGAGTCCAAAAAAAATAAATTTTATGATGAAAAACGATGACCCCGGACCAGTCGAACGTTCAAAAAATTGTCAATATTGATGACATTTTAAAATTTAATCTTTTGACTTTAAATTACTGTTGGATGTGAAATATTACTTTTTCAACTAAAATAAGTGTGTTTAAAGTCATTTCTGTGCCTGAAATTGGTCAAAATTGAAGCTTCTGAGTAAGCAAAACTCTGTAAAAATGGCAATTTTGGTCACTGTGAGGGTTTAAAAAGTGGTTATTCAACATGTGGCCCGATCCAAATGACATTTTGAATCATTTTTGGTAGATTTTGCGATAAATAAATATATAATATTTATATAAGAAATTATAAATTATAAAAAAAAATAAAGATGTGAATTATTACTTTTTCAACTAAATAAGTGTGTTTAAAGTGATTTCTGTGCCTGAAATTGGTCAAAATTGAAGCTTTTGAGTAAGCGAAAACTCTGTAAAAATGGTAATTTTGGTCACTGTGAGGGTTTAAAAAGTGGTTATTCAACATGAGGCCCGATCCAAATGACATTTTGAATTATTTTTGGTAGAGTCCAAAAAATCAATTTTATGATGAAAAACGATGGCCCCGGACCAGTCAAACGTTCAAAAAAGTCGTCAATATTGATGAAATTTTAACATTTAATCTTTTGACTTTAAATTACTGTTGGATGTGAATTATTACTTTTTCAACTAAAATATGAGTGTTTAAAGTCATTTCTGTGCCTGAAATTGGTCAAAATTGAATCTTCTGAGTAAGCAAAACTCTGTAAAAATGGCAATTTTGGTCACTGTGAGGGTTTAAAAAGTGGTTATTCAACATGAGGCCCGATCCAAATGACATTTTGAATTATTTTTGGTAGAGTCCAAAAAATCAATTTTATGATGAAAAACGATGACCCCGGACCAGTCACACGTTCAAAAAAGTCGTCAATATTGATGACATTTTAAAATTTAATCATTTGACTTTAAATGACTGTTGGATGTGAATTATTATTTTTTCAACTAACATAAGTGTGTTTAAAGTGATTTCTGTTCCTGAAATTGGTCAAAATTGAAGCTTCTGAGTAAGCAAAACTCTGTAAAAATGACAATTTTGTTAACTGTGAGGGTTTAAAAAGTGGTTATTCAACATGAGGCCCGATCCAAATGACATTTGGAATAATTTTTGGTAGAGTCCAAAAAATCAATTTTATGATGAAAGACGATGACCCCGGACCAGTCGTACGTACAAAAAATAGTCAATATTGATGAAATTTTAAAATTTTATCTTTTGACTTTAAATTACTGTTGGATGTGAATTATTACTTTTTCAACTAAAATATGAGTGTTTAAAGTGATTTCTGTGCCTGAAATTGGTCAAAATTGTAGCTTTTGAGTAAGCAAAAACTCTGTAAAAATGGCAATTTTGGTCACTGTGAGGGTTTAAAAAGTCGTTATTCAACATGAGGCCCGATCCAAATGACATTTTGAATCATTTTTGGTAGAGTCCAAAAAAAATAAATTTTATGATGAAAAACGATGACCCCGGACCAGTCGAACGTTCAAAAAATTGTCAATATTGATGACATTTTAAAATTTAATCTTTTGACTTTAAATTACTGTTGGATGTGAAATATTACTTTTTCAACTAAAATAAGTGTGTTTAAAGTCATTTCTGTGCCTGAAATTGGTCAAAATTGAAGCTTCTGAGTAAGCAAAACTCTGTAAAAATGGCAATTTTGGTCACTGTGAGGGTTTAAAAAGTGGTTATTCAACATGAGGCCCGATCCAAATGACATTTTGAATTATTTTTGGTAGAGTCCAAAAAATCAATTTTATGATGAAAAACGATGACCCCGGACCAGTCAAACGTTCAAAAAAGTCGTCAATATTGATGAAATTTTAACATTTAATGTTTTGACTTTAAATTACTGTTGAATGTGAATTATTACTTTTTCAACTAAAATAAGTGTGTTTAAAGTGATTTCTGTGCATGAAATTGGTCACAATTGAAGCTTCTGAGTAAGCAAAACTCTGTAATAATGACAATTTTGTTAACTGTGAGGGTTTAACCCCTTCAACGCTCATGACGAGCTGGGCTCGTCATGCAGTAGCCTCCTGCTACGCTGATGATGAGCCCAGCTCGTCATGAATAGTGGTATCTGTAGAATCCCAGCACAGGAGAAAAATCCCCATAGCGTTCAAGGTGTTAAAAAGTGGTTATTCAACATGAGGCCCGATCGAAATGACATTTTGAATTATTTTTGGTAGAGTCCAAAAAATCAATTTTATGATGAAAAACGATGACCCCGGACCAGTCGAACGTACAAAAAATTGTCAATATTGATGACATTTTAACATTTAATCTTTTGACTTTAAATTACTGTTGGATGTGAATTATTACTTTTTCAACTAAAATAAGTGTGTTTAAAGTGATTTCTGTGCCTGAAATTGGTCACAATTGAAGCTTCTGAGTAAGCAAAACTCAGTAAAAATGACAATTTTGTTAACTGTGAGAGTTTAAAAAGTGGTTATTCAACATGAAGCCCGATCCAAATGACATTTGGAATCATTTTTGGTAGAGTACAAAAAATTAATTTTATGATGAAAAACGATGACCCTGGACCAGTCGAACGTACAAAAAATTGTCAATATTGATGAAATTTTAACATTTAATCTTTTGACTTTAAATTACTGTTGGATCTGAATTATTACTTTTTCAACTAAAATATGAGTGTTTAAAGTGATTTCTGTGCCTGAAATTGGTCAAAATTGTAGCTTTTGAGTAAGCAAAAACTATGTAAAAATGGCAATTTTGGTCACTGTGAGGGTTTAAAAAGTGGTTATTCAACATGAGGCCCAATCCAAATGACATTTTGAATCATTTTTGGTAGATTTTGTGAGAAATAAATATATAATATTTATATAAGAAATGATAAATAATAAATAAAAAAAATAAAGATGTGAATTATTACTTTTTCAACTAAATAAGTGTGTTTAAAGTGATTTCTGTGCCTGAAATTGGCCAAAATTGAAGCTTCTGAGTAAGCAAAATTCAGTAAAAATGGCAATTTTGGTCACTGTGAGGGTTTAAAAAGTGGTTATTCATCATGAGGCCCGATCCAAATGACATTTGGAATAATTTTTGGTAGAGTCCAAAAAATCTATTTTATGATGAAAAACGATGACCCCGGACCAGTCGAACGTACAAAAAATTGTCAATATTGATGACATTTTAACATTTAATCTTTTGACTTTAAATTACTGTTGGATGTGAATTATTACTTTTTCAACTAAAATAAGTGTGTTTAAAGTGATTTCTGTGCCTGAAATCGGTCAAAATTTAAGCTTCTGAATAAGCAAAACTCTGTAAAAATGACAATTTTGTTAACTGCAAGGGTTTAAAAAGTGGTTATTCAACATGAGGCCCGATCCAAATGACATTTGGAATAATTTTTGGTAGAGTCCAAAAAATCAATTTTATGATGAAAAACGATGACCCCGGACCAGTCGTACGTACAAAAAATAGTCAATATTGATGAAATTTTAAAATTTAATCTTTTGACTTTAAATTACTGTTGGATGTGAAATATTACTTTTTCAACTAAAATAAGTGTGTTTAAAGTCATTTCTGTGCCTGAAATTGGTCAAAATTGAAGCTTCTGAGTAAGCAAAACTCTGTAAAAATGGCAATTTTGGTCACTGTGAGGGTTTAAAAAGTGGTTATTCAACATGAGGCCCGATCCAAATGACATTTTGAATTATTTTTGGTAGAGTCCAAAAAATCAATTTTATGATGAAAAACGATGACCCCGGACCAGTCAAACGTTCAAAAAAGTCGTCAATATTGATGAAATTTTAAAATTTAATCATTTGACTTTAAATGACTGTTGGATGTGAATTATTACTTTTTCAACTAACATAAGTGTGTTTAAAGTGATTTCTGTTCCTGAAATTGGTCAAAATTGAAGCTTCTGAGTAAGCAAAACTCTGTACAAATGACAATTTTGGTAACCGTGAGAGTTTAAAAAGTGGTTATTCAACATGAGGCCCGATCCAAATGACATTTTGAATCATTTTTGGTAGAGTCCAAAAAATCAATTTTATGATGAAAAACGATGGCCCCGGACCAGTCAAACGTTCAAAAAAGTCGTCAATATTGATGAAATTTTAACATTTAATCTTTTGACTTTAAATTACTGTTGGATGTGAATTATTACTTTTTCAACTAAAATAAGTGTGTTTAAAGTGATTTCTGTGCCTGAAATTGGTCAAAATTTAAGCTTCTGAGTGAGCAAAACTCTGTAAAAATGGCAATTTTGGTCACTGTGAGGGTTTAAAAAGTGGTTATTCAACATGAGGCCCGATCCAAATGACATTTGGAATCACTTTTGGTAGATTTTGCGATAAATAAATATATAATATTTATATAAGAAATTATAAATTATAAAAAAAAAGTAAAGATGTGAATTATTACTTTTTCAACTAAATAAGTGTGTTTAAAGTGATTTCTGTGCCTGAAATTGGTCAAAATTGAAGCTTCTGAGTAAGCAAAACTCTGTAAAAATGACAATTTTGTTAACTGTGAGGGTTTAAAAAGTGGTTATTCAACATGAGGCCCGATCCAAATGAAATTTGGAATAATTTTTGGTAGAGTCCAAAAAATCAATTTTAAGATGAAAGACGATGACCCCGGACCAGTCGTACGTACAAAAAATAGTCAATATTGATGAAATTTTAAAATTTTATCTTTTGACTTTAAATTACTGTTGGATGTGAATTATTACTTTTTCAACTAAAATATGAGTGTTTAAAGTGATTTCTGTGCCTGAAATTGGTCAAAATTGTAGCTTTTGAGTAAGCAAAAACTCTGTAAAAATGGCAATTTTGGTCACTGTGAGGGTTTAAAAAGTGGTTATTCAACATGAGGCCCAATCCAAATGACATTTTGAATCATTTTTGGTAGATTTTGTGATAAATAAATATATAATATTTATATAAGAAATGATAAATTATAAAAAAATAAATAAAGATGTGAATTATTACTTTTTCAACTAAATAAGTGTGTTTAAAGTGATTTCTGTGCCTGAAATTGGCCAAAATTGAAGCTTTTGAGTAAGCGAAAACTCTGTAAAAATGGCAATTTTGGTCACTGTGAGGGTTTAAAAAGTGGTTATACATCATGAGGCCCGATCCAAATGACATTTGGAATAATTTTTGGTAGAGTCCAAAAAAATCAATTTTATGATGAAAAACGATGACCCCGGACCAGTCGAAGGTACAAAAAATTGTCAATATTGATGAAATTTTAACATTTAATCTTTTGACTTTAAATTACTGTTGGATGTGAATTATTACTTTTTCAACTAAAATAAGTGTGTTTAAAGTGATTTCTGTGCCTGAAATTGGTCAAAATTTAAGCTTCTGAATAAGCAAAACTCTGTAAAAATGACAATTTTGTTAACTGCGAGGGTTTAAAAAGTGGTTATTCAACATGAGGCCCGATCCAAATGACATTTGGAATAATTTTTGGTAGAGTCCAAAAAATCAATTTTATGATGAAAAACGATGACCCCGGACCACTCAAACGTTCAAAAAAGTCGTCAATATTGATGAAATTTAAAAATTTCATCATTTGACTTTAAATGAATGTTGGATGTGAATTATTACTTTTTCAACTAACATAAGTGTGTTTAAAGTGATTTCTGTTCCTGAAATTGGTCAAAATTGAAGCTTCTGAGTAAGCAAAACTCTGTAAAAATGACAATTTTGGTAACTGTGAGAGTTTAAAAAGTGGTTATTCAACATGAGGCCCGATCCAAATGACATTTTGAATTATTTTTGGTAGAGTCCAAAAAATCAATTTTATGATGAAAAACGATGACCCCGGACGAGTCGAACGTTCAAAAAAGTGGTCAATATTGATGAAATGTTAAAATTGAATCTTTTGACTTTAAATGACTGTTGGATGTGAAATATTACTTTTTCAACTAACATAAGTGTGTTTAAAGTGATTTCTGTGCCTAATATTGGTCAAAATTTAAGCTTCTGAGTAAGCAAAACTCTGTAAAAATGACAATTTTGGTAACTGTGAGAGTTCAAAAAGTGGTTATTAAACATGAGGCCCGATCCAAATGACATTTTGAATTATTTTTGGTAGAGTCCAAAAAATCAATTTTATGATGAAAAACGATGACCCCGGACCAGTCAAACGTTCAAAAAAGTCGTCAATATTGATGAAATTTTAAAATTTAATCATTTGACTTTAAATGACTGTTGGATGTGAATTATTACTTTTTCAACTAACATAAGTGTGTTTAAAGTGATTTCTGTTCCTGAAATTGGTCAAAATTGAAGCTTCTGAGTAAGCAAAACTCTGTACAAATGACAATTTTGGTAACCGTGAGAGTTTAAAAAGTGGTTATTCAACATGAGGCCCGATCCAAATGACATTTTGAATCATTTTTGGTAGAGTCCAAAAAATCAATTTTATGATGAAAAACGATGGCCCCGGACCAGTCAAACGTTCAAAAAAGTCGTCAATATTGATGAAATTTTAACATTTAATCTTTTGACTTTAAATTACTGTTGGATGTGAATTATTACTTTTTCAACTAAAATAAGTGTGTTTAAAGTGATTTCTGTGCCTGAAATTGGTCAAAATTTAAGCTTCTGAGTGAGCAAAACTCTGTAAAAATGGCAATTTTGGTCACTGTGAGGGTTTAAAAAGTGGTTATTCAACATGAGGCCCGATCCAAATGACATTTGGAATCACTTTTGGTAGATTTTGCGATAAATAAATATATAATATTTATATAAGAAATTATAAATTATAAAAAAAAAGTAAAGATGTGAATTATTACTTTTTCAACTAAATAAGTGTGTTTAAAGTGATTTCTGTGCCTGAAATTGGTCAAAATTGAAGCTTCTGAGTAAGCAAAACTCTGTAAAAATGACAATTTTGTTAACTGTGAGGGTTTAAAAAGTGGTTATTCAACATGAGGCCCGATCCAAATGAAATTTGGAATAATTTTTGGTAGAGTCCAAAAAATCAATTTTAAGATGAAAGACGATGACCCCGGACCAGTCGTACGTACAAAAAATAGTCAATATTGATGAAATTTTAAAATTTTATCTTTTGACTTTAAATTACTGTTGGATGTGAATTATTACTTTTTCAACTAAAATATGAGTGTTTAAAGTGATTTCTGTGCCTGAAATTGGTCAAAATTGTAGCTTTTGAGTAAGCAAAAACTCTGTAAAAATGGCAATTTTGGTCACTGTGAGGGTTTAAAAAGTGGTTATTCAACATGAGGCCCAATCCAAATGACATTTTGAATCATTTTTGGTAGATTTTGTGAGAAATAAATATATAATATTTATATAAGAAATGATAAATAATAAAAAAAAAATAAAGATGTGAATTATTACTTTTTCAACAAAATAAGTGTGTTTAAAGTGATTTCTGTGCCTGAAATTGGCCAAAATTGAAGCTTCTGAGTAAGCAAAACTCAGTAAAAATGGCAATTTTGGTCACTGTGAGGGTTTAAAAAGTGGTTATTCATCATGAGGCCCGATCCAAATGACATTTGGAATAATTTTTGGTAGAGTCCAAAAAATCAATTTTATGATGAAAAACGATGACCCCGGACCAGTCGAACGTACAAAAAATTGTCAATATTGATGACATTTTAACATTTAATCTTTTGACTTTAAATTACTGTTGGATGTGAATTATTACTTTTTCAACTAAAATAAGTGTGTTTAAAGTGATTTCTGTGCCTGAAATCGGTCAAAATTTAAGCTTCTGAATAAGCAAAACTCTGTAAAAATGACAATTTTGTTAACTGCGAGGGTTTAAAAAGTGGTTATTCAACATGAGGCCCGATCCAAATGACATTTGGAATAATTTTTGGTAGAGTCCAAAAAATCAATTTTATGATGAAAAACGATGACCCCGGACCAGTCGAACATACAAAAAATTGTCAATATTGATGAAATTTTAAAATTTAATGTTTTGACTTTAAATTACTGTTGGATGTGAAATATTACTTTTTCAACTAAAATAAGTGTGTTTAAAGTCATTTCTGTGCATGAAATTGGTCACAATTGAAGCTTCTGAGTAAGCAAAACTCTGTAATAATGACAATTTTGTTAACTGTGAGGGTTTAACCCCTTCTACGCTCATGACGAGCTGGGCTCATCATGCAGTAGCCTCCTGCTACGCTGATGATGAGCCCAGCTCGTCATGAATAGTGGTATCTGTAGAATCCCAGCACAGGAGAAAAATCCCCATAGCGTTCAAGGTGTTAAAAAGTGGTTATTCAACATGAGGCCAGATCCAAATGACATTTTGAATCATTTTTGGTAGAGTCCAAAAAATTAATTTTATGATGAAAAACGATGACCCCGGACCAGTCGAACGTACAAAAAATTGTCAATATTGATGACATTTTAACATTTAATCTTTTGACTTTAAATTACTGTTGGATGTGAATTATTACTTTTTCAACTAAAATAAGTGTGTTTAAAGTGATTTCTGTGCCTGAAATTGGTCACAATTGAAGCTTCTGAGTAAGCAAAACTCAGTAAAAATGACAATTTTGTTAACTGTGAGAGTTTAAAAAGTGGTTATTCAACATGAGGCCCGATCCAAATGACATTTGGAATCATTTTTGGTAGAGTACAAAAAATTAATTTTATGATGAAAAACGATGACCCCGGACCAGTCGAACGTACAAAAAATTGTCAATATTGATGAAATTTTAACATTTAATCTTTTGACTTTAAATTACTGTTGGATCTGAATTATTACTTTTTCAACTAAAATATGAGTGTTTAAAGTGATTTCTGTGCCTGAAATTGGTCAAAATTGTAGCTTTTGAGTAAGCAAAAACTATGTAAAAATGGCAATTTTGGTCACTGTGAGGGTTTAAAAAGTGGTTATTCAACATGAGGCCCAATCCAAATGACATTTTGAATCATTTTTGGTAGATTTTGTGAGAAATAAATATATAATATTTATATAAGAAATGATAAATAATAAAAAAAAAATAAAGATGTGAATTATTACTTTTTCAACTAAATAAGTCTGTTTAAAGTGATTTCTGTGCCTGAAATTGGCCAAAATTGAAGCTTCTGAGTAAGCAAAACTCAGTAAAAATGGCAATTTTGGTCACTGTAAGGGTTTAAAAAGTGGTTATTCATCATGAGGCCCGATCCAAATGACATTTGGAATAATTTTTGGTAGAGTCCAAAAAATCTATTTTATGATGAAAAACGATGACCCCGGACCAGTCGAACGTACAAAAAATTGTCAATATTGATGACATTTTAACATTTAATCTTTTGACTTTAAATTACTGTTGGATGTGAATTATTACTTTTTCAACTAAAATAAGTGTGTTTAAAGTGATTTCTGTGCCTGAAATCGGTCAAAATTTAAGCTTCTGAATAAGCAAAACTCTGTAAAAATGACAATTTTGTTAACTGCAAGGGTTTAAAAAGTGGTTATTCAACATGAGGCCCGATCCAAATGACATTTGGAATCATTTTTGGTAGATTTTGCGATAAATAAATATATAATATTTATATAAGAAATTATAAATTATTTAAAAAAAATAAAGATGTGAATTATTACTTTTTCAACTAAATAAGTGTGTTTAAAGTGATTTCTGTGCCTGAAATTGGTCAAAATTGAAGCTTTTGAGTAAGCGAAAACTCTGTAAAAATGGTAATTTTGGTCACTGTGAGGGTTTAAAAAGTGGTTATTCAACATGAGGCCCGATCCAAATGACATTTTGAATTATTTTTGGTAGAGTCCAAAAAAATCAATTTTATGATGAAAAACGATGGCCCCGGACCAGTCAAACGTTCAAAAAAGTCGTCAATATTGATGAAATTTTAACATTTAATCTTTTGACTTTAAATTACTGTTGGATGTGAATTATTACTTTTTCAACTAAAATATGAGTGTTTAAAGTCATTTCTGTGCCTGAAATTGGTCAAAATTGAATCTTCTGAGTAAGCAAAACTCTGTAAAAATGGCAATTTTGGTCACTGTGAGGGTTTAAAAAGTGGTTATTCAACATGAGGCCCGATCCAAATGACATTTGGAATAATTTTTGGTAGAGTCCAAAAAATCAATTTTATGATGAAAGACGATGACCCCGGACCAGTCGTACGTACAAAAAATAGTCAATATTGATGAAATTTTAAAATTTTATCTTTTGACTTTAAATTACTGTTGGATGTGAATTATTACTTTTTCAACTAAAATATGAGTGTTTAAAGTGATTTCTGTGCCTGAAATTGGTCAAAATTGTAGCTTTTGAGTAAGCAAAAACTCTGTAAAAATGGCAATTTTGGTCACTGTGAGGGTTTAAAAAGTCGTTATTCAACATGAGGCCCGATCCAAATGACATTTTGAATCATTTTTGGTAGAGTCCAAAAAAAATAAATTTTATGATGAAAAACGATGACCCCGGACCAGTCGAACGTTCAAAAAATTGTCAATATTGATGACATTTTAAAATTTAATCTTTTGACTTTAAATTACTGTTGGATGTGAAATATTACTTTTTCAACTAAAATAAGTGTGTTTAAAGTCATTTCTGTGCCTGAAATTGGTCAAAATTGAAGCTTCTGAGTAAGCAAAACTCTGTAAAAATGGCAATTTTGGTCACTGTGAGGGTTTAAAAAGTGGTTATTCAACATGTGGCCCGATCCAAATGACATTTTGAATCATTTTTGGTAGATTTTGCGATAAATAAATATATAATATTTATATAAGAAATTATAAATTATAAAAAAAAATAAAGATGTGAATTATTACTTTTTCAACTAAATAAGTGTGTTTAAAGTGATTTCTGTGCCTGAAATTGGTCAAAATTGAAGCTTTTGAGTAAGCGAAAACTCTGTAAAAATGGTAATTTTGGTCACTGTGAGGGTTTAAAAAGTGGTTATTCAACATGAGGCCCGATCCAAATGACATTTTGAATTATTTTTGGTAGAGTCCAAAAAATCAATTTTATGATGAAAAACGATGGCCCCGGACCAGTCAAACGTTCAAAAAAGTCGTCAATATTGATGAAATTTTAACATTTAATCTTTTGACTTTAAATTACTGTTGGATGTGAATTATTACTTTTTCAACTAAAATATGAGTGTTTAAAGTCATTTCTGTGCCTGAAATTGGTCAAAATTGAATCTTCTGAGTAAGCAAAACTCTGTAAAAATGGCAATTTTGGTCACTGTGAGGGTTTAAAAAGTGGTTATTCAACATGAGGCCCGATCCAAATGACATTTTGAATTATTTTTGGTAGAGTCCAAAAAATCAATTTTATGATGAAAAACGATGACCCCGGACCAGTCACACGTTCAAAAAAGTCGTCAATATTGATGACATTTTAAAATTTAATCATTTGACTTTAAATGACTGTTGGATGTGAATTATTATTTTTTCAACTAACATAAGTGTGTTTAAAGTGATTTCTGTTCCTGAAATTGGTCAAAATTGAAGCTTCTGAGTAAGCAAAACTCTGTAAAAATGACAATTTTGTTAACTGTGAGGGTTTAAAAAGTCGTTATTCAACATGAGGCCCGATCCAAATGACATTTTGAATCATTTTTGGTAGAGTCCAAAAAAAATAAATTTTATGATGAAAAACGATGACCCCGGACCAGTCGAACGTTCAAAAAATTGTCAATATTGATGACATTTTAAAATTTAATCTTTTGACTTTAAATTACTGTTGGATGTGAAATATTACTTTTTCAACTAAAATAAGTGTGTTTAAAGTCATTTCTGTGCCTGAAATTGGTCAAAATTGAAGCTTCTGAGTAAGCAAAACTCTGTAAAAATGGCAATTTTGGTCACTGTGAGGGTTTAAAAAGTGGTTATTCAACATGTGGCCCGATCCAAATGACATTTTGAATCATTTTTGGTAGATTTTGCGATAAATAAATATATAATATTTATATAAGAAATTATAAATTATAAAAAAAAATAAAGATGTGAATTATTACTTTTTCAACTAAATAAGTGTGTTTAAAGTGATTTCTGTGCCTGAAATTGGTCAAAATTGAAGCTTTTGAGTAAGCGAAAACTCTGTAAAAATGGTAATTTTGGTCACTGTGAGGGTTTAAAAAGTGGTTATTCAACATGAGGCCCGATCCAAATGACATTTTGAATTATTTTTGGTAGAGTCCAAAAAATCAATTTTATGATGAAAAACGATGGCCCCGGACCAGTCAAACGTTCAAAAAAGTCGTCAATATTGATGAAATTTTAACATTTAATCTTTTGACTTTAAATTACTGTTGGATGTGAATTATTACTTTTTCAACTAAAATATGAGTGTTTAAAGTCATTTCTGTGCCTGAAATTGGTCAAAATTGAATCTTCTGAGTAAGCAAAACTCTGTAAAAATGGCAATTTTGGTCACTGTGAGGGTTTAAAAAGTGGTTATTCAACATGAGGCCCGATCCAAATGACATTTTGAATTATTTTTGGTAGAGTCCAAAAAATCAATTTTATGATGAAAAACGATGACCCCGGACCAGTCACACGTTCAAAAAAGTCGTCAATATTGATGACATTTTAAAATTTAATCATTTGACTTTAAATGACTGTTGGATGTGAATTATTATTTTTTCAACTAACATAAGTGTGTTTAAAGTGATTTCTGTTCCTGAAATTGGTCAAAATTGAAGCTTCTGAGTAAGCAAAACTCTGTAAAAATGACAATTTTGTTAACTGTGAGGGTTTAAAAAGTGGTTATTCAACATGAGGCCCGATCCAAATGACATTTGGAATAATTTTTGGTAGAGTCCAAAAAATCAATTTTATGATGAAAGACGATGACCCCGGACCAGTCGTACGTACAAAAAATAGTCAATATTGATGAAATTTTAAAATTTTATCTTTTGACTTTAAATTACTGTTGGATGTGAATTATTACTTTTTCAACTAAAATATGAGTGTTTAAAGTCATTTCTGTGCCTGAAATTGGTCAAAATTGAATCTTCTGAGTAAGCAAAACTCTGTAAAAATGGCAATTTTGGTCACTGTGAGGGTTTAAAAAGTGGTTATTCAACATGAGGCCCGATCCAAATGACATTTGGAATAATTTTTGGTAGAGTCCAAAAAATCAATTTTATGATGAAAGACGATGACCCCGGACCAGTCGTACGTACAAAAAATAGTCAATATTGATGAAATTTTAAAATTTTATCTTTTGACTTTAAATTACTGTTGGATGTGAATTATTACTTTTTCAACTAAAATATGAGTGTTTAAAGTGATTTCTGTGCCTGAAATTGGTCAAAATTGTAGCTTTTGAGTAAGCAAAAACTCTGTAAAAATGGCAATTTTGGTCACTGTGAGGGTTTAAAAAGTCGTTATTCAACATGAGGCCCGATCCAAATGACATTTTGAATCATTTTTGGTAGAGTCCAAAAAAAATAAATTTTATGATGAAAAACGATGACCCCGGACCAGTCGAACGTTCAAAAAATTGTCAATATTGATGACATTTTAAAATTTAATCTTTTGACTTTAAATTACTGTTGGATGTGAAATATTACTTTTTCAACTAAAATAAGTGTGTTTAAAGTCATTTCTGTGCCTGAAATTGGTCAAAATTGAAGCTTCTGAGTAAGCAAAACTCTGTAAAAATGGCAATTTTGGTCACTGTGAGGGTTTAAAAAGTGGTTATTCAACATGTGGCCCGATCCAAATGACATTTTGAATCATTTTTGGTAGATTTTGCGATAAATAAATATATAATATTTATATAAGAAATTATAAATTATAAAAAAAAATAAAGATGTGAATTATTACTTTTTCAACTAAATAAGTGTGTTTAAAGTGATTTCTGTGCCTGAAATTGGTCAAAATTGAAGCTTTTGAGTAAGCGAAAACTCTGTAAAAATGGTAATTTTGGTCACTGTGAGGGTTTAAAAAGTGGTTATTCAACATGAGGCCCGATCCAAATGACATTTTGAATTATTTTTGGTAGAGTCCAAAAAATCAATTTTATGATGAAAAACGATGGCCCCGGACCAGTCAAACGTTCAAAAAAGTCGTCAATATTGATGAAATTTTAACATTTAATCTTTTGACTTTAAATTACTGTTGGATGTGAATTATTACTTTTTCAACTAAAATATGAGTGTTTAAAGTCATTTCTGTGCCTGAAATTGGTCAAAATTGAATCTTCTGAGTAAGCAAAACTCTGTAAAAATGGCAATTTTGGTCACTGTGAGGGTTTAAAAAGTGGTTATTCAACATGAGGCCCGATCCAAATGACATTTTGAATTATTTTTGGTAGAGTCCAAAAAATCAATTTTATGATGAAAAACGATGACCCCGGACCAGTCACACGTTCAAAAAAGTCGTCAATATTGATGACATTTTAAAATTTAATCATTTGACTTTAAATGACTGTTGGATGTGAATTATTATTTTTTCAACTAACATAAGTGTGTTTAAAGTGATTTCTGTTCCTGAAATTGGTCAAAATTGAAGCTTCTGAGTAAGCAAAACTCTGTAAAAATGACAATTTTGTTAACTGTGAGGGTTTAAAAAGTCGTTATTCAACATGAGGCCCGATCCAAATGACATTTTGAATCATTTTTGGTAGAGTCCAAAAAAAATAAATTTTATGATGAAAAACGATGACCCCGGACCAGTCGAACGTTCAAAAAATTGTCAATATTGATGACATTTTAAAATTTAATCTTTTGACTTTAAATTACTGTTGGATGTGAAATATTACTTTTTCAACTAAAATAAGTGTGTTTAAAGTCATTTCTGTGCCTGAAATTGGTCAAAATTGAAGCTTCTGAGTAAGCAAAACTCTGTAAAAATGGCAATTTTGGTCACTGTGAGGGTTTAAAAAGTGGTTATTCAACATGTGGCCCGATCCAAATGACATTTTGAATCATTTTTGGTAGATTTTGCGATAAATAAATATATAATATTTATATAAGAAATTATAAATTATAAAAAAAAATAAAGATGTGAATTATTACTTTTTCAACTAAATAAGTGTGTTTAAAGTGATTTCTGTGCCTGAAATTGGTCAAAATTGAAGCTTTTGAGTAAGCGAAAACTCTGTAAAAATGGTAATTTTGGTCACTGTGAGGGTTTAAAAAGTGGTTATTCAACATGAGGCCCGATCCAAATGACATTTTGAATTATTTTTGGTAGAGTCCAAAAAATCAATTTTATGATGAAAAACGATGGCCCCGGACCAGTCAAACGTTCAAAAAAGTCGTCAATATTGATGAAATTTTAACATTTAATCTTTTGACTTTAAATTACTGTTGGATGTGAATTATTACTTTTTCAACTAAAATATGAGTGTTTAAAGTCATTTCTGTGCCTGAAATTGGTCAAAATTGAATCTTCTGAGTAAGCAAAACTCTGTAAAAATGGCAATTTTGGTCACTGTGAGGGTTTAAAAAGTGGTTATTCAACATGAGGCCCGATCCAAATGACATTTTGAATTATTTTTGGTAGAGTCCAAAAAATCAATTTTATGATGAAAAACGATGACCCCGGACCAGTCACACGTTCAAAAAAGTCGTCAATATTGATGACATTTTAAAATTTAATCATTTGACTTTAAATGACTGTTGGATGTGAATTATTATTTTTTCAACTAACATAAGTGTGTTTAAAGTGATTTCTGTTCCTGAAATTGGTCAAAATTGAAGCTTCTGAGTAAGCAAAACTCTGTAAAAATGACAATTTTGTTAACTGTGAGGGTTTAAAAAGTGGTTATTCAACATGAGGCCCGATCCAAATGACATTTGGAATAATTTTTGGTAGAGTCCAAAAAATCAATTTTATGATGAAAGACGATGACCCCGGACCAGTCGTACGTACAAAAAATAGTCAATATTGATGAAATTTTAAAATTTTATCTTTTGACTTTAAATTACTGTTGGATGTGAATTATTACTTTTTCAACTAAAATATGAGTGTTTAAAGTGATTTCTGTGCCTGAAATTGGTCAAAATTGTAGCTTTTGAGTAAGCAAAAACTCTGTAAAAATGGCAATTTTGGTCACTGTGAGGGTTTAAAAAGTCGTTATTCAACATGAGGCCCGATCCAAATGACATTTTGAATCATTTTTGGTAGAGTCCAAAAAAAATAAATTTTATGATGAAAAACGATGACCCCGGACCAGTCGAACGTTCAAAAAATTGTCAATATTGATGACATTTTAAAATTTAATCTTTTGACTTTAAATTACTGTTGGATGTGAAATATTACTTTTTCAACTAAAATAAGTGTGTTTAAAGTCATTTCTGTGCCTGAAATTGGTCAAAATTGAAGCTTCTGAGTAAGCAAAACTCTGTAAAAATGGCAATTTTGGTCACTGTGAGGGTTTAAAAAGTGGTTATTCAACATGAGGCCCGATCCAAATGACATTTTGAATTATTTTTGGTAGAGTCCAAAAAATCAATTTTATGATGAAAAACGATGACCCCGGACCAGTCAAACGTTCAAAAAAGTCGTCAATATTGATGAAATTTTAACATTTAATGTTTTGACTTTAAATTACTGTTGAATGTGAATTATTACTTTTTCAACTAAAATAAGTGTGTTTAAAGTGATTTCTGTGCATGAAATTGGTCACAATTGAAGCTTCTGAGTAAGCAAAACTCTGTAATAATGACAATTTTGTTAACTGTGAGGGTTTAACCCCTTCAACGCTCATGACGAGCTGGGCTCGTCATGCAGTAGCCTCCTGCTACGCTGATGATGAGCCCAGCTCGTCATGAATAGTGGTATCTGTAGAATCCCAGCACAGGAGAAAAATCCCCATAGCGTTCAAGGTGTTAAAAAGTGGTTATTCAACATGAGGCCCGATCGAAATGACATTTTGAATTATTTTTGGTAGAGTCCAAAAAATCAATTTTATGATGAAAAACGATGACCCCGGACCAGTCGAACGTACAAAAAATTGTCAATATTGATGACATTTTAACATTTAATCTTTTGACTTTAAATTACTGTTGGATGTGAATTATTACTTTTTCAACTAAAATAAGTGTGTTTAAAGTGATTTCTGTGCCTGAAATTGGTCACAATTGAAGCTTCTGAGTAAGCAAAACTCAGTAAAAATGACAATTTTGTTAACTGTGAGAGTTTAAAAAGTGGTTATTCAACATGAAGCCCGATCCAAATGACATTTGGAATCATTTTTGGTAGAGTACAAAAAATTAATTTTATGATGAAAAACGATGACCCTGGACCAGTCGAACGTACAAAAAATTGTCAATATTGATGAAATTTTAACATTTAATCTTTTGACTTTAAATTACTGTTGGATCTGAATTATTACTTTTTCAACTAAAATATGAGTGTTTAAAGTGATTTCTGTGCCTGAAATTGGTCAAAATTGTAGCTTTTGAGTAAGCAAAAACTATGTAAAAATGGCAATTTTGGTCACTGTGAGGGTTTAAAAAGTGGTTATTCAACATGAGGCCCAATCCAAATGACATTTTGAATCATTTTTGGTAGATTTTGTGAGAAATAAATATATAATATTTATATAAGAAATGATAAATAATAAATAAAAAAAATAAAGATGTGAATTATTACTTTTTCAACTAAATAAGTGTGTTTAAAGTGATTTCTGTGCCTGAAATTGGCCAAAATTGAAGCTTCTGAGTAAGCAAAATTCAGTAAAAATGGCAATTTTGGTCACTGTGAGGGTTTAAAAAGTGGTTATTCATCATGAGGCCCGATCCAAATGACATTTGGAATAATTTTTGGTAGAGTCCAAAAAATCTATTTTATGATGAAAAACGATGACCCCGGACCAGTCGAACGTACAAAAAATTGTCAATATTGATGACATTTTAACATTTAATCTTTTGACTTTAAATTACTGTTGGATGTGAATTATTACTTTTTCAACTAAAATAAGTGTGTTTAAAGTGATTTCTGTGCCTGAAATCGGTCAAAATTTAAGCTTCTGAATAAGCAAAACTCTGTAAAAATGACAATTTTGTTAACTGCAAGGGTTTAAAAAGTGGTTATTCAACATGAGGCCCGATCCAAATGACATTTGGAATAATTTTTGGTAGAGTCCAAAAAATCAATTTTATGATGAAAAACGATGACCCCGGACCAGTCGTACGTACAAAAAATAGTCAATATTGATGAAATTTTAAAATTTAATCTTTTGACTTTAAATTACTGTTGGATGTGAAATATTACTTTTTCAACTAAAATAAGTGTGTTTAAAGTCATTTCTGTGCCTGAAATTGGTCAAAATTGAAGCTTCTGAGTAAGCAAAACTCTGTAAAAATGGCAATTTTGGTCACTGTGAGGGTTTAAAAAGTGGTTATTCAACATGAGGCCCGATCCAAATGACATTTTGAATTATTTTTGGTAGAGTCCAAAAAATCAATTTTATGATGAAAAACGATGACCCCGGACCAGTCAAACGTTCAAAAAAGTCGTCAATATTGATGAAATTTTAAAATTTAATCATTTGACTTTAAATGACTGTTGGATGTGAATTATTACTTTTTCAACTAACATAAGTGTGTTTAAAGTGATTTCTGTTCCTGAAATTGGTCAAAATTGAAGCTTCTGAGTAAGCAAAACTCTGTACAAATGACAATTTTGGTAACCGTGAGAGTTTAAAAAGTGGTTATTCAACATGAGGCCCGATCCAAATGACATTTTGAATCATTTTTGGTAGAGTCCAAAAAATCAATTTTATGATGAAAAACGATGGCCCCGGACCAGTCAAACGTTCAAAAAAGTCGTCAATATTGATGAAATTTTAACATTTAATCTTTTGACTTTAAATTACTGTTGGATGTGAATTATTACTTTTTCAACTAAAATAAGTGTGTTTAAAGTGATTTCTGTGCCTGAAATTGGTCAAAATTTAAGCTTCTGAGTGAGCAAAACTCTGTAAAAATGGCAATTTTGGTCACTGTGAGGGTTTAAAAAGTGGTTATTCAACATGAGGCCCGATCCAAATGACATTTGGAATCACTTTTGGTAGATTTTGCGATAAATAAATATATAATATTTATATAAGAAATTATAAATTATTAAAAAAAAGTAAAGATGTGAATTATTACTTTTTCAACTAAATAAGTGTGTTTAAAGTGATTTCTGTGCCTGAAATTGGTCAAAATTGAAGCTTCTGAGTAAGCAAAACTCTGTAAAAATGACAATTTTGTTAACTGTGAGGGTTTAAAAAGTGGTTATTCAACATGAGGCCCGATCCAAATGAAATTTGGAATAATTTTTGGTAGAGTCCAAAAAATCAATTTTAAGATGAAAGACGATGACCCCGGACCAGTCGTACGTACAAAAAATAGTCAATATTGATGAAATTTTAAAATTTTATCTTTTGACTTTAAATTACTGTTGGATGTGAATTATTACTTTTTCAACTAAAATATGAGTGTTTAAAGTGATTTCTGTGCCTGAAATTGGTCAAAATTGTAGCTTTTGAGTAAGCAAAAACTCTGTAAAAATGGCAATTTTGGTCACTGTGAGGGTTTAAAAAGTGGTTATTCAACATGAGGCCCAATCCAAATGACATTTTGAATCATTTTTGGTAGATTTTGTGATAAATAAATATATAATATTTATATAAGAAATGATAAATTATAAAAAAATAAATAAAGATGTGAATTATTACTTTTTCAACTAAATAAGTGTGTTTAAAGTGATTTCTGTGCCTGAAATTGGCCAAAATTGAAGCTTTTGAGTAAGCGAAAACTCTGTAAAAATGGCAATTTTGGTCACTGTGAGGGTTTAAAAAGTGGTTATACATCATGAGGCCCGATCCAAATGACATTTGGAATAATTTTTGGTAGAGTCCAAAAAAATCAATTTTATGATGAAAAACGATGACCCCGGACCAGTCGAAGGTACAAAAAATTGTCAATATTGATGAAATTTTAACATTTAATCTTTTGACTTTAAATTACTGTTGGATGTGAATTATTACTTTTTCAACTAAAATAAGTGTGTTTAAAGTGATTTCTGTGCCTGAAATTGGTCAAAATTTAAGCTTCTGAATAAGCAAAACTCTGTAAAAATGACAATTTTGTTAACTGCGAGGGTTTAAAAAGTGGTTATTCAACATGAGGCCCGATCCAAATGACATTTGGAATAATTTTTGGTAGAGTCCAAAAAATCAATTTTATGATGAAAAACGATGACCCCGGACCACTCAAACGTTCAAAAAAGTCGTCAATATTGATGAAATTTAAAAATTTCATCATTTGACTTTAAATGAATGTTGGATGTGAATTATTACTTTTTCAACTAACATAAGTGTGTTTAAAGTGATTTCTGTTCCTGAAATTGGTCAAAATTGAAGCTTCTGAGTAAGCAAAACTCTGTAAAAATGACAATTTTGGTAACTGTGAGAGTTTAAAAAGTGGTTATTCAACATGAGGCCCGATCCAAATGACATTTTGAATTATTTTTGGTAGAGTCCAAAAAATCAATTTTATGATGAAAAACGATGACCCCGGACGAGTCGAACGTTCAAAAAAGTGGTCAATATTGATGAAATGTTAAAATTTAATCTTTTGACTTTAAATGACTGTTGGATGTGAAATATTACTTTTTCAACTAACATAAGTGTGTTTAAAGTGATTTCTGTGCCTAATATTGGTCAAAATTTAAGCTTCTGAGTAAGCAAAACTCTGTAAAAATGACAATTTTGGTAACTGTGAGAGTTCAAAAAGTGGTTATTAAACATGAGGCCCGATCCAAATGACATTTTGAATCATTTTTGGTAGAGTCCAAAAAATTAATTTTATGATGAAAAACGATGACCCCGGACCAGTCGAACGTACAAAAAATTGTCAATATTGATGACATTTTAACATTTAATCTTTTGACTTTAAATTACTGTTGGATGTGAATTATTACTTTTTCAACTAAAATAAGTGTGTTTAAAGTGATTTCTGTGCCTGAAATTGGTCACAATTGAAGCTTCTGAGTAAGCAAAACTCTGTAAAAATGACAATTTTGTTAACTGTGAGAGTTTAAAAAGTGGTTATTCAACATGAGGCCCGATCCAAAGGACATTTGGAATCATTTTTGGTAGAGTACAAAAAATCAATTTTATGATGAAAAACGATGACCCCGGACCAGTCGAACGTACAAAAAATTGTCAATATTGATGAAATTTTAACATTTAATCTTTTGACTTTAAATTACTGTTGGATCTGAATTATTACTTTTTCAACTAAAATATGAGTGTTTAAAGTGATTTCTGTGCCTGAAATCGGTCAAAATTTTTGCTTTTGAGTAAGCAAAAACGATGTAAAAATGGCAATTTTGGTCACTGTGAGGGTTTAAAAAGTGGTTATTCAACATGAGGCCCGATCCAAATGACATTTTGAATCATTTTTGGTAGATTTTGTGAGAAATAAATATATAATATTTATATAAGAAATGATAAATATTTTAAAAAAAAATAAAGATGTGAATTATTACTTTTTCAACAAAATAAGTGTGTTTAAAGTGATTTCTGTGCCTGAAATTGGCCAAAATTGAAGCTTCTGAGTAAGCAAAACTCAGTAAAAATGGCAATTTTGGTCACTGTGAGGGTTTAAAAAGTGGTTATTCATCATGAGGCCCGATCCAAATGACATTTGGAATAATTTTTGGTAGAGTCCAAAAAATCAATTTTATGATGAAAAACGATGACCCCGGACCAGTCGAACGTACAAAAAATTGTCAATATTGATGACATTTTAACATTTAATCTTTTGACTTTAAATTACTGTTGGATGTGAATTATTACTTTTTCAACTAAAATAAGTGTGTTTAAAGTGATTTCTGTGCCTGAAATCGGTCAAAATTTAAGCTTCTGAATAAGCAAAACTCTGTAAAAATGACAATTTTGTTAACTGCGAGGGTTTAAAAAGTGGTTATTCAACATGAGGCCCGATCCAAATGACATTTGGAATAATTTTTGGTAGAGTCCAAAAAATCAATTTTATGATGAAAAACGATGACCCCGGACCAGTCGTACGTACAAAAAATAGTCAATATTGATGAAATTTTAAAATTTAATCTTTTGACTTTAAATTACTGTTGGATGTGAAATATTACTTTTTCAACTAAAATAAGTGTGTTTAAAGTCATTTCTGTGCCTGAAATTGGTCAAAATTGAAGCTTCTGAGTAAGCAAAACTCTGTAAAAATGGCAATTTTGGTCACTGTGAGGGTTTAAAAAGTGGTTATTCAACATGAGGCCCGATCCAAATGACATTTTGAATTATTTTTGGTAGAGTCCAAAAAATCAATTTTATGATGAAAAACGATGACCCCGGACTAGTCAAACGTTCAAAAAAGTCGTCAATATTGATGAAATTTTAAAATTTAATCATTTGACTTTAAATGACTGTTGGATGTGAATTATTACTTTTTCAACTAACATAAGTGTGTTTAAAGTGATTTCTGTTCCTGAAATTGGTCAAAATTGAAGCTTCTGAGTAAGCAAAACTCTGTAAAAATGACAATTTTGGTAACCGTGAGAGTTTAAAAAGTGGTTATTCAACATGAGGCCCGATCCAAATGACATTTTGAATCATTTTTGGTAGAGTCCAAAAAATCAATTTTATGATGAAAAACGATGACCCCGGACCAGTCGAAGGTACAAAAAATTGTCAATATTGATGAAATTTTAACATTTAATCTTTTGACTTTAAATGACTGTTGGATGTGAATTATTACTTTTTCAACTAAAATAAGTGTGTTTAAAGTGATTTCTGTGCCTGAAATTGGTCGAAATTTAAGCTTCTGAGTAAGCAAAACTCTGTAAAAATGGCAATTTTGGTCACTGTGAGGGTTTAAAAAGTGGTTATTCAACATGAGGCCCGATCCAAATGACATTTGGAATCACTTTTGGTAGATTTTGCGATAAATAAATATATAATATTTATATAAGAAAGTATAAATTATAAAAAAAAAATAAAGATGTGAATTATTACTTTTTCAACTAAATAAGTGTGTTTAAAGTGATTTCTGTGCCTGAAATTGGTCAAAATTGAAGCTTCTGAGTAAGCAAAACTCTGTAAAAATGGCAATTTTGGTCACTGTGAGGGTTTAAAAAGTGGTTATTCAACATGAGGCCCGATCCAAATGACATTTTGAATCATTTTTGGTAGAGTCCAAAAAAAAAAAATTTTATGATGAAAAACGATGACCCCGGACCAGTCGAACGTTCAAAAAATTGTCAATATTGATGAAATTTTAACATTTAATCTTTTGACTTTAAATTACTATTGGATGTGAATTATTACTTTTTCAACTAAAATATGAGTGTTTAAAGTGATTTCTGTGCCTGAAATTGGTCAAAATTGTAGCTTTTGAGTAAGCAAAAACTCTGTAAAAATGGCAATTTTGGTCACTGTGAGGGTTTAAGAAGTGGTTATTCAACATGAGGCCCGATCCAAATGACATTTTGAATCATTTTTGGTAGAGTCCCAAAAAAATAAATTTTATGATGAAAAACGATGACCCCGGACCAGTCGAACGTTCAAAAAAATTGTCAATATTGATGAAATTTTGTGATAAATAAATATATAATATTTATGTAAGAAATTATAAATTATAAAAATAAAAATAAAGATGTGAAATATTACTTTTTCAACTAAAATAAGTGTGTTTAAAGTGATTTCTGTGCCTGAAATTGGTCAAAATTTAAGCTTTTGAGTAAGCGAAATCTCTGTAAAAATTGTAATTTTGGTCACTGTGAGGGTTTAAAAAGTGGTTATTCAACATGAGGCCCGATCCAAATGACATTTTGAATTATTTTTGGTAGAGTCCAAAAAATCCATTTTATGATAAAAAACGATGACCCCGGACGAGTCGAACGTTCAAAAAAGTGGTCAATATTGATGAAATGTTAAAATTTAATCTTTTGACTTTAAATGACTGTTGGATGTGAAATATTACTTTTTCAACTAACATAAGTGTGTTTAAAGTGATTTCTGTGCCTAATATTGGTCAAAATTTAAGCTTCTGAGTAAGCAAAACTCTGTAAAAATGACAATTTTGGTAACTGTGAGAGTTCAAAAAGTGGTTATTAAACATGAGGCCCGATCCAAATGACATTTTGAATCATTTTTGGTAGAGTCCAAAAAATTAATTTTATGATGAAAAATGATGACCCCGGACCAGTCGAACGTACAAAAAATTGTCAATATTGATGAAATTTTAACATTTAATCTTTTGACTTTAAATTACTGTTGGATCTGAATTATTACTTTTTCAACTAAAATATGAGTGTTTAAAGTGATTTCTGTGCCTGAAATCGGTCAAAATTTTTGCTTTTGAGTAAGCAAAAACTATGTAAAAATGGCAATTTTGGTCACTGTGAGGGTTTAAAAAGTGGTTATTCAACATGAGGCCCGATCCAAATGACATTTTGAATCATTTTTGGTAGATTTTGTGAGAAATAAATATATAATATTTATATAAGAAATGATAAATAATTAAAAAAAAAATAAAGATGTGAATTATTACTTTTTCAACAAAATAAGTGTGTTTAAAGTGATTTCTGTGCCTGAAATTGGCCAAAATTGAAGCTTCTGAGTAAGCAAAACTCAGTAAAAATGGCAATTTTGGTCACTGTGAGGGTTTAAAAAGTGGTTATTCATCATGAGGCCCGATCCAAATGACATTTGGAATAATTTTTGGTAGAGTCCAAAAAATCAATTTTATGATGAAAAACGATGACCCCGGACCAGTCGAACGTACAAAAAATTGTCAATATTGATGACATTTTAACATTTAATCTTTTGACTTTAAATTACTGTTGGATGTGAATTATTACTTTTTCAACTAAAATAAGTGTGTTTAAAGTGATTTCTGTGCCTGAAATCGGTCAAAATTTAAGCTTCTGAATAAGCAAAACTCTGTAAAAATGACAATTTTGTTAACTGCGAGGGTTTAAAAAGTGGTTATTCAACATGAGGCCCGATCCAAATGACATTTGGAATAATTTTTGGTAGAGTCCAAAAAATCAATTTTATGATGAAAAACGATGACCCCGGACCAGTCGTACGTACAAAAAATAGTCAATATTGATGAAATTTTAAAATTTAATCTTTTGACTTTAAATTACTGTTGGATGTGAAATATTACTTTTTCAACTAAAATAAGTGTGTTTAAAGTCATTTCTGTGCCTGAAATTGGTCAAAATTGAAGCTTCTGAGTAAGCAAAACTCTGTAAAAATGGCAATTTTGGTCACTGTGAGGGTTTAAAAAGTGGTTATTCAACATGAGGCCCGATCCAAATGACATTTTGAATTATTTTTGGTAGAGTCCAAAAAATCAATTTTATGAGGAAAAACGATGACCCGGACCAGTCAAACGTTCAAAAAAGTCGTCAATATTGATGAAATTTTAAAATTTAATCATTTGACTTTAAATGACTGTTGGATGTGAATTATTACTTTTTCAACTAACATAAGTGTGTTTAAAGTGATTTCTGTTCCTGAAATTGGTCAAAATTGAAGCTTCTGAGTAAGCAAAACTCTGTAAAAATGACAATTTTGGTAACCGTGAGAGTTTAAAAAGTGGTTATTCAACATGAGGCCCGATCCAAATGACATTTTGAATCATTTTTGGTAGAGTCCAAAAAATCAATTTTATGATGAAAAACGATGACCCCGGACCAGTCGAAGGTACAAAAAATTGTCAATATTGATGAAATTTTAACATTTAATCTTTTGACTTTAAATGACTGTTGGATGTGAATTATTACTTTTTCAACTAAAATAAGTGTGTTTAAAGTGATTTCTGTGCCTGAAATTGGTCGAAATTTAAGCTTCTGAGTAAGCAAAACTCTGTAAAAATGGCAATTTTGGTCACTGTGAGGGTTTAAAAAGTGGTTATTCAACATGAGGCCCGATCCAAATGACATTTGGAATCACTTTTGGTAGATTTTGCGATAAATAAATATATAATATTTATATAAGAAAGTATAAATTATAAAAAAAAAATAAAGATGTGAATTATTACTTTTTCAACTAAATAAGTGTGTTTAAAGTGATTTCTGTGCCTGAAATTGGTCAAAATTGAAGCTTCTGAGTAAGCAAAACTCTGTAAAAATGGCAATTTTGGTCACTGTGAGGGTTTAAAAAGTGGTTATTCAACATGAGGCCCGATCCAAATGACATTTTGAATCATTTTTGGTAGAGTCCAAAAAAAATAAATTTTATGATGAAAAACGATGACCCCGGACCAGTCGAACGTTCAAAAAATTGTCAATATTGATGAAATTTTAACATTTAATCTTTTGACTTTAAATTACTATTGGATGTGAATTATTACTTTTTCAACTAAAATATGAGTGTTTAAAGTGATTTCTGTGCCTGAAATTGGTCAAAATTGTAGCTTTTGAGTAAGCAAAAACTCTGTAAAAATGGCAATTTTGGTCACTGTGAGGGTTTAAGAAGTGGTTATTTAACATGAGGCCCGATCCAAATGACATTTTGAATCATTTTTGGTAGAGTCCCAAAAAAATAAATTTTATGATGAAAAACGATGACCCCGGACCAGTCGAACGTTCAAAAAAATTGTCAATATTGATGAAATTTTGTGATAAATAAATATATAATATTTATGTAAGAAATTATAAATTATAAAAATAAAAATAAAGATGTGAAATATTACTTTTTCAACTAAAATAAGTGTGTTTAAAGTGATTTCTGTGCCTGAAATTGGTCAAAATTTAAGCTTTTGAGTAAGCGAAATCTCTGTAAAAATTTTAATTTTGGTCACTGTGAGGGTTTAAAAAGTGGTTATTCAACATGAGGCCCGATCCAAATGACATTTTGAATTATTTTTGGTAGAGTCCAAAAAATCCATTTTATGATGAAAAACGATGACCCCGGACGAGTCGAACGTTCAAAAAAGTGGTCAATATTGATGAAATGTTAAAATTTAATCTTTTGACTTTAAATGACTGTTGGATGTGAAATATTACTTTTTCAACTAACATAAGTGTGTTTAAAGTGATTTCTGTGCCTAATATTGGTCAAAATTTAAGCTTCTGAGTAAGCAAAACTCTGTAAAAATGACAATTTTGGTAACTGTGAGAGTTCAAAAAGTGGTTATTAAACATGAGGCCCGATCCAAATGACATTTTGAATCATTTTTGGTAGAGTCCAAAAAATTAATTTTATGATGAAAAATGATGACCCCGGACCAGTCGAACGTACAAAAAATTGTCAATATTGATGAAATTTTAACATTTAATCTTTTGACTTTAAATTACTGTTGGATCTGAATTATTACTTTTTCAACTAAAATATGAGTGTTTAAAGTGATTTCTGTGCCTGAAATCGGTCAAAATTTTTGCTTTTGAGTAAGCAAAAACTATGTAAAAATGGCAATTTTGGTCACTGTGAGGGTTTAAAAAGTGGTTATTCAACATGAGGCCCGATCCAAATGACATTTTGAATCATTTTTGGTAGATTTTGTGAGAAATAAATATATAATATTTATATAAGAAATGATAAATAATTAAAAAAAAAATAAAGATGTGAATTATTACTTTTTCAACAAAATAAGTGTGTTTAAAGTGATTTCTGTGCC
Organism: Lissotriton helveticus; assembly: GCF_964261635.1. Lineage (NCBI taxonomy): Eukaryota > Metazoa > Chordata > Amphibia > Caudata > Salamandridae > Lissotriton > Lissotriton helveticus. The sequence goes on from NC_136071.1 coordinate 404,116,913, forward strand.
TGAAATTGGCCAAAATTGAAGCTTCTGAGTAAGCAAAACTCAGTAAAAATGGCAATTTTGGTCACTGTGAGGGTTTAAAAAGTGGTTATTCATCATGAGGCCCGATCCAAATGACATTTGGAATAATTTTTGGTAGAGTCCAAAAAATCAATTTTATGATGAAAAACGATGACCCCGGACCAGTCGAACGTACAAAAAATTGTCAATATTGATGACATTTTAACATTTAATCTTTTGACTTTAAATTACTGTTGGATGTGAATTATTACTTTTTCAACTAAAATAAGTGTGTTTAAAGTGATTTCTGTGCCTGAAATCGGTCAAAATTTAAGCTTCTGAATAAGCAAAACTCTGTAAAAATGACAATTTTGTTAACTGCGAGGGTTTAAAAAGTGGTTATTCAACATGAGGCCCGATCCAAATGACATTTGGAATAATTTTTGGTAGAGTCCAAAAAATCAATTTTATGATGAAAAACGATGACCCCGGACCAGTCGTACGTACAAAAAATAGTCAATATTGATGAAATTTTAAAATTTAATCTTTTGACTTTAAATTACTGTTGGATGTGAAATATTACTTTTTCAACTAAAATAAGTGTGTTTAAAGTCATTTCTGTGCCTGAAATTGGTCAAAATTGAAGCTTCTGAGTAAGCAAAACTCTGTAAAAATGGCAATTTTGGTCACTGTGAGGGTTTAAAAAGTGGTTATTCAACATGAGGCCCGATCCAAATGACATTTTGAATTATTTTTGGTAGAGTCCAAAAAATCAATTTTATGAGGAAAAACGATGACCCGGACCAGTCAAACGTTCAAAAAAGTCGTCAATATTGATGAAATTTTAAAATTTAATCATTTGACTTTAAATGACTGTTGGATGTGAATTATTACTTTTTCAACTAACATAAGTGTGTTTAAAGTGATTTCTGTTCCTGAAATTGGTCAAAATTGAAGCTTCTGAGTAAGCAAAACTCTGTAAAAATGACAATTTTGGTAACCGTGAGAGTTTAAAAAGTGGTTATTCAACATGAGGCCCGATCCAAATGACATTTTGAATCATTTTTGGTAGAGTCCAAAAAATCAATTTTATGATGAAAAACGATGACCCCGGACCAGTCGAAGGTACAAAAAATTGTCAATATTGATGAAATTTTAACATTTAATCTTTTGACTTTAAATGACTGTTGGATGTGAATTATTACTTTTTCAACTAAAATAAGTGTGTTTAAAGTGATTTCTGTGCCTGAAATTGGTCGAAATTTAAGCTTCTGAGTAAGCAAAACTCTGTAAAAATGGCAATTTTGGTCACTGTGAGGGTTTAAAAAGTGGTTATTCAACATGAGGCCCGATCCAAATGACATTTGGAATCACTTTTGGTAGATTTTGCGATAAATAAATATATAATATTTATATAAGAAAGTATAAATTATAAAAAAAAAATAAAGATGTGAATTATTACTTTTTCAACTAAATAAGTGTGTTTAAAGTGATTTCTGTGCCTGAAATTGGTCAAAATTGAAGCTTCTGAGTAAGCAAAACTCTGTAAAAATGGCAATTTTGGTCACTGTGAGGGTTTAAAAAGTGGTTATTCAACATGAGGCCCGATCCAAATGACATTTTGAATCATTTTTGGTAGAGTCCAAAAAAAATAAATTTTATGATGAAAAACGATGACCCCGGACCAGTCGAACGTTCAAAAAATTGTCAATATTGATGAAATTTTAACATTTAATCTTTTGACTTTAAATTACTATTGGATGTGAATTATTACTTTTTCAACTAAAATATGAGTGTTTAAAGTGATTTCTGTGCCTGAAATTGGTCAAAATTGTAGCTTTTGAGTAAGCAAAAACTCTGTAAAAATGGCAATTTTGGTCACTGTGAGGGTTTAAGAAGTGGTTATTTAACATGAGGCCCGATCCAAATGACATTTTGAATCATTTTTGGTAGAGTCCCAAAAAAATAAATTTTATGATGAAAAACGATGACCCCGGACCAGTCGAACGTTCAAAAAAATTGTCAATATTGATGAAATTTTGTGATAAATAAATATATAATATTTATGTAAGAAATTATAAATTATAAAAATAAAAATAAAGATGTGAAATATTACTTTTTCAACTAAAATAAGTGTGTTTAAAGTGATTTCTGTGCCTGAAATTGGTCAAAATTTAAGCTTTTGAGTAAGCGAAATCTCTGTAAAAATTGTAATATTGGTCACTGTGAGGGTTTAAAAAGTGGTTATTCAACATGAGGCCCGATCCAAATGACATTTTGAATTATTTTTGGTAGAGTCCAAAAAATCCATTTTATGATGAAAAACGATGACCCCCGGACGAGTCGAACGTTCAAAAAAGTGGTCAATATTGATGAAATGTTAAAATTTAATCTTTTGACTTTAAATGACTGTTGGATGTGAAATATTACTTTTTCAACTAACATAAGTGTGTTTAAAGTGATTTCTGTGCCTAATATTGGTCAAAATTTAAGCTTCTGAGTAAGCAAAACTCTGTAAAAATGACAATTTTGGTAACTGTGAGAGTTCAAAAAGTGGTTATTAAACATGAGGCCCGATCCAAATGACATTTTGAATCATTTTTGGTAGAGTCCAAAAAATTAATTTTATGATGAAAAACGATGACCCCGGACCAGTCGAACGTACAAAAAATTGTCAATATTGATGACATTTTAACATTTAATCTTTTGACTTTAAATTACTGTTGGATCTGAATTATTACTTTTTCAACTAAAATATGAGTGTTTAAAGTGATTTCTGTGCCTGAAATCGGTCAAAATTTTTGCTTTTGAGTAAGCAAAAACTATGTAAAAATGGCAATTTTGGTCACTGTGAGGGTTTAAAAAGTGGTTATTCAACATGAGGCCCGATCCAAATGACATTTTGAATCATTTTTGGTAGATTTTGTGAGAAATAAATATATAATATTTATATAAGAAATGATAAATAATTAAAAAAAAAATAAAGATGTGAATTATTACTTTTTCAACAAAATAAGTGTGTTTAAAGTGATTTCTGTGCCTGAAATTGGCCAAAATTGAAGCTTCTGAGTAAGCAAAACTCAGTAAAAATGGCAATTTTGGTCACTGTGAGGGTTTAAAAAGTGGTTATTCATCATGAGGCCCGATCCAAATGACATTTGGAATAATTTTTGGTAGAGTCCAAAAAATCAATTTTATGATGAAAAACGATGACCCCGGACCAGTCGAACGTACAAAAAATTGTCAATATTGATGACATTTTAACATTTAATCTTTTGACTTTAAATTACTGTTGGATGTGAATTATTACTTTTTCAACTAAAATAAGTGTGTTTAAAGTGATTTCTGTGCCTGAAATCGGTCAAAATTTAAGCTTCTGAATAAGCAAAACTCTGTAAAAATGACAATTTTGTTAACTGCGAGGGTTTAAAAAGTGGTTATTCAACATGAGGCCCGATCCAAATGACATTTGGAATAATTTTTGGTAGAGTCCAAAAAATCAATTTTATGATGAAAAACGATGACCCCGGACCAGTCGTACGTACAAAAAATAGTCAATATTGATGAAATTTTAAAATTTAATCTTTTGACTTTAAATTACTGTTGGATGTGAAATATTACTTTTTCAACTAAAATAAGTGTGTTTAAAGTCATTTCTGTGCCTGAAATTGGTCAAAATTGAAGCTTCTGAGTAAGCAAAACTCTGTAAAAATGGCAATTTTGGTCACTGTGAGGGTTTAAAAAGTGGTTATTCAACATGAGGCCCGATCCAAATGACATTTTGAATGATTTTTGGTAGAGTCCAAAAAATCAATTTTATGAGGAAAAACGATGACCCGGACCAGTCAAACGTTCAAAAAAGTCGTCAATATTGATGAAATTTTAAAATTTAATCATTTGACTTTAAATGACTGTTGGATGTGAATTATTACTTTTTCAACTAACATAAGTGTGTTTAAAGTGATTTCTGTTCCTGAAATTGGTCAAAATTGAAGCTTCTGAGTAAGCAAAACTCTGTAAAAATGACAATTTTGGTAACCGTGAGAGTTTAAAAAGTGGTTATTCAACATGAGGCCCGATCCAAATGACATTTTGAATCATTTTTGGTAGAGTCCAAAAAATCAATTTTATGATGAAAAACGATGACCCCGGACCAGTCGAAGGTACAAAAAATTGTCAATATTGATGAAATTTTAACATTTAATCTTTTGACTTTAAATGACTGTTGGATGTGAATTATTACTTTTTCAACTAAAATAAGTGTGTTTAAAGTGATTTCTGTGCCTGAAATTGGTCGAAATTTAAGCTTCTGAGTAAGCAAAACTCTGTAAAAATGGCAATTTTGGTCACTGTGAGGGTTTAAAAAGTGGTTATTCAACATGAGGCCCGATCCAAATGACATTTGGAATCACTTTTGGTAGATTTTGCGATAAATAAATATATAATATTTATATAAGAAAGTATAAATTATAAAAAAATAAATAAACATGTGAATTATTACTTTTTCAACTAAATAAGTGTGTTTAAAGTGATTTCTGTGCCTGAAATTGGTCGAAATTTAAGCTTCTGAGTAAGCAAAACTCTGTAAAAATGGCAATTTTGGTCACTGTGAGGGTTTAAAAAGTGGTTATTCAACATGAGGCCCGATCCAAATGACATTTGGAATCACTTTTGGTAGATTTTGCGATAAATAAATATATAATATTTATATAAGAAAGTATTAATTATAAAAAAAAAATAAAGATGTGAATTATTACTTTTTCAACTAAATAAGTGTGTTTAAAGTGATTTCTGTGCCTGAAATTGGTCAAAATTGAAGCTTCTGAGTAAGCAAAACTCTGTAAAAATGGCAATTTTGGTCACTGTGAGGGTTTAAAAAGTGGTTATTCAACATGAGGCCCGATCCAAATGACATTTGGAATCACTTTTGGTAGATTTTGCGATAAATAAATATATAATATTTATATAAGAAAGTATAAATTATAAAAAAAAAATAAAGATGTGAATTATTACTTTTTCAACTAAATAAGTGTGTTTAAAGTGATTTCTGTGCCTGAAATTGGTCAAAATTGAAGCTTCTGAGTAAGCAAAACTCTGTAAAAATGGCAATTTTGGTCACTGTGAGGGTTTAAAAAGTGGTTATTCAACATGAGGCCCGATCCAAATGACATTTTGAATCATTTTTGGTAGAGTCCAAAAAAAAAAAATTTTATGATGAAAAACGATGACCCCGGACCAGTCGAACGTTCAAAAAATTGTCAATATTGATGAAATTTTAACATTTAATCTTTTGACTTTAAATTACTATTGGATGTGAATTATTACTTTTTCAACTAAAATATGAGTGTTTAAAGTGATTTCTGTGCCTGAAATTGGTCAAAATTGTAGCTTTTGAGTAAGCAAAAACTCTGTAAAAATGGCAATTTTGGTCACTGTGAGGGTTTAAGAAGTGGTTATTCAACATGAGGCCCGATCCAAATGACATTTTGAATCATTTTTGGTAGAGTCCCAAAAAAATAAATTTTATGATGAAAAACGATGACCCCGGACCAGTCGAACGTTCAAAAAAATTGTCAATATTGATGAAATTTTGTGATAAATAAATATATAATATTTATGTAAGAAATTATAAATTATAAAAATAAAAATAAAGATGTGAAATATTACTTTTTCAACTAAAATAAGTGTGTTTAAAGTGATTTCTGTGCCTGAAATTGGTCAAAATTTAAGCTTTTGAGTAAGCGAAATCTCTGTAAAAATTGTAATTTTGGTCACTGTGAGGGTTTAAAAAGTGGTTATTCAACATGAGGCCCGATCCAAATGACATTTTGAATTATTTTTGGTAGAGTCCAAAAAATCAATTTTATGATGAAAAACGATGAACCCGGACGAGTCGAACGTTCAAAAAAGTGGTCAATATTGATGAAATGTTAAAATTTAATCTTTTGACTTTAAATGACTGTTGGATGTGAAATATTACTTTTTCAACTAACATAAGTGTGTTTAAAGTGATTTCTGTGCCTAATATTGAACAAAATTTAAGCTTCTGAGTAAGCAAAACTCTGTAAAAATCACAATTTTGGTAACTGTGAGAGTTCAAAAAGTGGTTATTCAACATGAGGCCCGATCCAAATGACATTTGGAATAATTTTTGGTAGAGTCCAAAAAATCAATTTTATGATGAAAAACGATGACCCCGGACCAGTCGTACGTACAAAAAATAGTCAATATTGATGAAATTTTAAAATTTAATCTTTTGACTTTAAATTACTGTTGGATGTGAAATATTACTTTTTCAACTAAAATAAGTGTGTTTAAAGTCATTTCTGTGCCTGAAATTGGTCAAAATTGAAGCTTCTGAGTAAGCAAAACTCTGTAAAAATGGCAATTTTGGTCACTGTGAGGGTTTAAAAAGTGGTTATTCAACATGAGGCCCGATCCAAATGACATTTTGAATTATTTTTGGTAGAGTCCAAAAAATCAATTTTATGAGGAAAAACGATGACCCGGACCAGTCAAACGTTCAAAAAAGTCGTCAATATTGATGAAATTTTAAAATTTAATCATTTGACTTTAAATGACTGTTGGATGTGAATTATTACTTTTTCAACTAACATAAGTGTGTTTAAAGTGATTTCTGTTCCTGAAATTGGTCAAAATTGAAGCTTCTGAGTAAGCAAAACTCTGTAAAAATGACAATTTTGGTAACCGTGAGAGTTTAAAAAGTGGTTATTCAACATGAGGCCCGATCCAAATGACATTTTGAATCATTTTTGGTAGAGTCCAAAAAATCAATTTTATGATGAAAAACGATGACCCCGGACCAGTCGAAGGAACAAAAAATTGTCAATATTGATGACATTTTAACATTTAATCTTTTGACTTTAAATGACTGTTGGATGTGAATTATTACTTTTTCAACTAAAATAAGTGTGTTTAAAGTGATTTCTGTGCCTGAAATTGGTCGAAATTTAAGCTTCTGAGTAAGCAAAACTCTGTAAAAATGGCAATTTTGGTCACTGTGAGGGTTTAAAAAGTGGTTATTCAACATGAGGCCCGATCCAAATGACATTTGGAATCACTTTTGGTAGATTTTGCGATAAATAAATATATAATATTTATATAAGAAAGTATAAATTATAAAAAAAAATAAAGATGTGAATTATTACTTTTTCAACTAAATAAGTGTGTTTAAAGTGATTTCTGTGCCTGAAATTGGTCAAAATTGAAGCTTCTGAGTAAGCAAAACTCTGTAAAAATGGCAATTTTGGTCACTGTGAGGGTTTAAAAAGTGGTTATTCAACATGAGGCCCGATCCAAATGACATTTTGAATCATTTTTGGTAGAGTCCAAAAAAAATAAATTTTATGATGAAAAACGATGACCCCGGACCAGTCGAACGTTCACAAAATTGTCAATATTGATGAAATTTTAACATTTAATCTTTTGACTTTAAATTACTATTGGATGTGAATTATTACTTTTTCAACTAAAATATGAGTGTTTAAAGTGATTTCTGTGCCTGAAATTGGTCAAAATTGTAGCTTTTGAGTAAGCAAAAACTCTGTAAAAATGGCAATTTTGGTCACTGTGAGGGTTTAAGAAGTGGTTATTCAACATGAGGCCCGATCCAAATGACATTTTGAATCATTTTTGGTAGAGTCCCAAAAAAATAAATTTTATGATGAAAAACGATGACCCCGGACCAGTCGAACGTTCAAAAAAATTGTCAATATTGATGAAATTTTGTGATAAATAAATATATAATATTTATGTAAGAAATTATAAATTATAAAAATAAAAATAAAGATGTGAAATATTACTTTTTCAACTAAAATAAGTGTGTTTAAAGTGATTTCTGTGCCTGAAATTGGTCAAAATTTAAGCTTTTGAGTAAGCGAAATCTCTGTAAAAATTGTAATTTTGGTCACTGTGAGGGTTTAAAAAGTGGTTATTCAACATGAGGCCCGATCCAAATGACATTTTGAATTATTTTTGGTAGAGTCCAAAAAATCAATTTTATGATGAAAAACGATGAACCCGGACGAGTCGAACGTTCAAAAAAGTGGTCAATATTGATGAAATGTTAAAATTTAATCTTTTGACTTTAAATGACTGTTGGATGTGAAATATTACTTTTTCAACTAACATAAGTGTGTTTAAAGTGATTTCTGTGCCTAATATTGAACAAAATTTAAGCTTCTGAGTAAGCAAAACTCTGTAAAAATGACAATTTTGGTAACTGTGAGAGTTCAAAAAGTGGTTATTAAACATGAGGCCCGATCCAAATGACATTTTGAATCATTTTTGGTAGAGTCCCAAAAATTAATTTTATGATGAAAAACGATGACCCCGGACCAGTCGAACGTACAAAAAATTGTCAATATTGCTGACATTTTAACATTTAATCTTTTGACTTTAAATTATAGTTGGATGTGAATTATTACTTTTTCAACTAAAATAAGTGTGTTTAAAGTGATTTCTGTGCCTGAAATTGGTCACAATTGAAGCTTCTGAGTAAGCAAAACTCTGTAAAAATGACAATTTTGTGAACTGTGAGAGTTTAAAAAGTGGTTATTCAACATGAGGCCCGATCCAAATGACATTTGGAATCATTTTTGGTAGAGTACAAAAAATCAATTTTATGATGAAAAACGATGACCCCGGACCAGTCGAACGTACAAAAAATTGTCAATATTGATGAAATTTTAACATTTAATCTTTTGACTTTAAATTACTGTTGGATCTGAATTATTACTTTTTCAACTAAAATATGAGTGTTTAAAGTGATTTCTGTGCCTGAAATCGGTCAAAATTTTAGCTTTTGAGTAAGCAAAAACTATGTAAAAATGGCAATTTTGGTCACTGTGAGGGTTTAAAAAGTGGCTATTCAACATGAGGCCCGATCCAAATGACATTTTGAATCATTTTTGGTAGATTTTGTGAGAAATAAATATATAATATTTATATAAGAAATGATAAATAATAAAAAAAAATAAAGATGTGAATTATTACTTTTTCAACTAAATAAGTGTGTTTAAAGTGATTTCTGTGCCTGAAATTGGCCAAAATTGAAGCTTCTGAGTAAGCAAAACTCAGTAAAAATGGCAATTTTGGTCACTGTGAGGGTTTAAAAAGTGGTTATTCATCATGAGGCCCGATCCAAATGACATTTGGAATAATTTTTGGTAGAGTCCAAAAAATCAATTTTATGATGAAAAACGTTGAACGTACAAAAAATTGTCAATATTGATGACATTTTAACATTTAATCTTTTGACTTTAAATTACTGTTGGATGTGAATTATTACTTTTTCAACTAAAATAGGTGTGTTTAAAGTGATTTCTGTGCCTGAAATCGGTCAAAATTTAAGCTTCTGAATAAGCAAAACTCTGTAAAAATGACAATTTTGTTAACTGCGAGGGTTTAAAAAGTGGTTATTCAACATGAGGCCCGATCCAAATGACATTTGGAATAATTTTTGGTAGAGTCCAAAAAATCAATTTTATGATGAAAAACGCTGACCCCGGACCAGTCGTACGTACAAAAAATAGTCAATATTGATGACATTTTAAAATTTAATCTTTTGACTTTAAATTACTGTTGGATGTGAAATATTACTTTTTCAACTAAAATAAGTGTGTTTAAAGTCATTTCTGTGCCTGAAATTGGTCAAAATTGAAGCTTCTGAGTAAGCAAAACTCTGTAAAAATGGCAATTTTGGTCACTGTGAGGGTTTAAAAAGTGGTTATTCAACATGAGGCCCGATCCAAATGACATTTTGAATTATTTTTGGTAGAGTCCAAAAAATCAATTTTATGATGAAAAACGATGACCCTGGACCAGTCAAACGTTCAAAAAAGTCGTCAATATTGATGAAATTTAAAAATTTTATCATTTGACTTTAAATGACTGTTGGATGTGAATTATAACTTTTTCAACTAACATAAGTGTGTTTAAAGTGATTTCTGTTCCTGAAATTGGTCAAAATTGAAGCTTCTGAGTAAGCAAAACTCTGTAAAAATGACAATTTTGGTAACCGTGAGAGTTTAAAAAGTGGTTATTCAACATGAGGCCCGATCCAAATGACATTTTGAATCATTTTTGGTAGAGTCCAAAAAATCCATTTTATGATGAAAAACGATGACCCCGGACCAGTCGAAGGTACAAAAAATTGTAAATATTGATGAAATTTTAACATTTAATCTTTTGACTTTAAATTACTGTTGGATGTGAATTATTACTTTTTCAACTAAAATAAGTGTGTTTAAAGTGATTTCTGTGCCTGAAATTGGTCAAAATTTAAGCTTCTGAGTTATGTTATGTTATGTTATGTTATGTTAAATTTAGCTTATAAAGCGCACGTACGCCCGTAGGCTTCATGGCGCTGTAGGAAGTTTTCATAAGCACAACACAACAACAGGAAGACAGTTTAGAACATCTAAGGATAGGCTTCCCTAAAAAGCCAGGTCTTAAAAGCTAGTCTAAAGGCTAGGATATCCTCGTGTGACCTTAAAGAAGCTGGCAAGGAGTTCCAGAGGGAGGCAGCAAGAACATGAAAGGAGCTGCCGCCCTGACGTAGTTTCCTAACAACCGGCACCGTGAGCAAGCTTTTGTGACCAGAACGGAGGTTGCGAGAGGGGATGTATCTGGCAAGCAGGTTAATGATAAATTTAGGGCCCTTGCCTTGTAGTGCCCTAAAGATAATGCAGCCGGTTTTAAAGGCCGCCCTCTGGGCTACCGGCAGCCAATGCAGATCTGCCAGGCCTAGCCTGATGGACTGCCATTTAGGAAGCCCACAGATCAGCCTGGCCGCCTGATTTTGAACCAGCTGCAGCCTCTTGAGCTGCCCGGCTGGAAGGCCCAAATATAAACTGTTTGAGTAGTCCAGCCTAGACAGCACAAGGGCGATGGTCACCTGTATCAGGGCAGAATGGGTAAGAAAATGAGCAATCTTTCTAATCTTGCGCAGCTGAAAGAAGCATGCGGAGACAACTGACCCTACCTGACTTTTCAAGGAGAGATCTTCACTAAAGGTGACTCCAAGGCTCTTGACCGTGCGGGATTTGGAGGGGGGATTTCCCATCTCCGGAGGCCAAAATTGAGGTCCCCAGCTGAGTTCGCTCTTCCCAGGCAAGATCAGTTCAGTCTTGCCTGGGTTAAGTTTTAGGTGGTTGAGGCCCATCCATCTCTGGATATGAGCCATAGCCTCCCTAAACTCAGTGACAGCATCTGGCGACCCTAGGGGGAAGATCAATTGCAGATCATCTGCGTAGTTAAAGATCCACACTTTGAACTTCCTCAGGGAGTACAAGAGGGGACGCAAGTATAAATTAAATAAAAGGGGAGACAGGGAGGAACCCTGCGGGACGCCACAGTCATTCTTAATTCTAGGGGCTGTGAAGGTGCCCAGTCTCACTGCTTGAGTTCGGTCAGACAAAAATGATTCCACCCAGCTCAGGGCAGTACCTCTGAGGCCTGCCTGCCCGACACGGCCGACCAAAATAGTGTGGTCGACCGTGTCAAATGCAGCAGACAGGTCAAGAAGCACCAGTGCCTGGTGGACGTCCCTGTCTGCATTACACCGAAGTGTATTCTGGACTGCCAGGGTTACAGTCTCGGTCGAATGGCCTGGACGGAACCCAGCTTGATTTGGCTCCAGAAACCCAGTGGTTTCCACAAAGTTGGAAAGGCAATTGGAGACATGAGCCTCCAATATCTTGGATAAGAACGGCAACAGGGATATGGGACGATAATTTGATGAGTCCCGGGGGTCCAGACCTGGTTTTTTTATTAGAGGGATAAGCAGGGCGTGTTTAAAGCCAGTAGGTACCTTACCCTGAACCAGTGATTTATTTAATAGGGGTAAAATACCCTGAGGGATGGTCTGACCGATTTCCGAGAAGATATGGGGGGGGCAGATGTCATTGGGGGATCCGGACTTTACCCTCGTCAGAAGTGAAGAAAAGGTTTTATCATCAATGGCCGGGAAGGCATCTAGTACAGAGGGATTATAAAAGACGTCATCCAAAGGAAGTGACGTTGGGGAACTGGCGATACTCGATTTAATAGTGACAATTTTTTCTCTGAAAAAATTATTCAGGGAATCACATAGCTGCTGCGTAGGGGCTATTGAAGGGGCTGTCCTGTCGTTGTCACAGAGTTCGTTGACTATATTAAAAATATCTTTGGACTTGTTAGATGAAGATAACATTTTTGTGGAAAAGTAATTGAGTTTGTGTTGACTTAAAATTTTTTGATATTTTTTCCTAGTAACACAGAAGGTTTCCCTGTCCTGTGAGGAGTAGGTGGCTCTCCACTGTCTTTCTTTCTGTCGTACCCCTAATTTAAGTGCTCTAAGTTCCTGGGTGAACCATTTGTGGGCATCATTGCCTCTAATGTTAGATAAGTATACAGAGGGGGCGAACAGATCTGCTGCGTGGAGAAGCCAGGAGGACAGTGCCCTCTCATCAACCTCCAGGTCTTCGCCTAATGGGGGAGTAAGCAAAACTCTGTAAAAATGGCAATTTTGGTCACTGTGAGGGTTTAAAAAGTGGTTATTCAACATGAGGCCCGATCCAAATGACATTTGGAATCACTTTTGGTAGATTTTGCGATAAATAAATATATAATATTTATATAAGAAATTATAAATTATAAAAAAAAAATAAAGATGTGAATTATTACTTTTTCAACTAAATAAGTGTGTTTAAAGTGATTTCTGTGCCTGAAATTGGTCAAAATTGAAGCTTTTGAGTAAGCGAAAACTCTGTAAAAATGGTAATTTTGGTCACTGTGAGGGTTTAAAAAGTGGTTATTCAACATGAGGCCCGATCCAAATGACATTTTGAATTATTTTTGGTAGAGTCCAAAAAATCAATTTTATGATGAAAAACGATGGCCCCGGACCAGTCAAACGTTCAAAAAAGTCGTCAATATTGATGAAATTTTAACATTTAATCTTTTGACTTTAAATTACTGTTGGATGTGAATTATTACTTTTTCAACTAAAATATGAGTGTTTAAAGTCATTTCTGTGCCTGAAATTGGTCAAAATTGAATCTTCTGAGTAAGCAAAACTCTGTAAAAATGGCAATTTTGGTCACTGTGAGGGTTTAAAAAGTGGTTATTCAACATGAGGCACGATCCAAATGACATTTTGAATTATTTTTGGTAGAGTCCAAAAAAAATCAATTTTATGATGAAAAACGATGACCCCGGACCAGTCGAACGTTCAAAAAAATGGTCAATATTGATGACATTTTAACATTTAATCTTTTGACTTTAAATGACTGTTGGATGTGAATTATTACTTTTTCAACTAAAATTAGTGTGTTTAAAGTCATTTCTGTGCCTGAAATTGGTCAAAATTGAAGCTTTGAGTAAGCAAAACTCTGTAAAATTGACAATTTTGGTAACTGTGAGGGTTTAAAAAGTGGTTATTCAACATGAGGCCCGATCCAAATGCCATTTTGAATAATTTTTGGTAGAGTCCAAAAAATCAATTTTATGTTGAAAAACTATGACCCCGGACCAGTCGAACGTACAAAAAATAGTCAATATTGATGAAATTTTAAAATTTAATCTTTTGACTTTAAATTACTGTTGGATGTGAATTATTACTTTTTCAACTAAAATATGAGTGTTTAAAGTGATTTCTGTGCCTGAAATTGGTCAAAATTGCAGCTTCTGAGTAAGCAAAACTCTGTTAAAATGACAATTTTGTTAACTGTGAGGGTTTAAAAAGTGGTTATTCAACATGAGGCCCGATCCAAATGACATATTGAATCATTTTTGGTAGAGTCCAAAAAAAATCAATTTTATGATGAAAAACAATGACCCCGGACCAGTCGAACATACAAAAAATTGTCAATATTGATGAAATTTTAACATTTAATGTTTTGACTTTAAATTACTGTTGAATGTGAATTATTACTTTTTCAACTAAAATAAGTGTGTTTAAAGTGATTTCTGTGCATGAAATTGGTCACAATTGAAGCTTCTGAGTAAGCAAAACTCTGTAATAATGACAATTATGTTAACTGTGAGGGTTTAAAAAGTGGTTATTCAACATGAGGCCAGATCCAAATGACATTTTGAATCATTTTTGGTAGAGTCCAAAAAATTCATTTTATGATGAAAAACGATGACCCCGGACCAGTCGAACGTACAAAAAATTGTCAATATTGATGACATTTTAACATTTAATCTTTTGACTTTAAATTACTGTTGGATGTGAATTATTACTTTTTCAACTAAAATAAGTGTGTTTAAAGTGATTTCTGTGCCTGAAATTGGTCACAATTGAAGCTTCTGAGTAAGCAAAACTCAGTAAAAATGACAATTTTGTTAACTGTGAGAGTTTAAAAAGTGGTTATTCAACATGAGGCCCGATCCAAATGACATTTGGAATCATTTTTGGTAGAGTACAAAAAATCAATTTTATGATGAAAAACGATGACCCCGGACCAGTCGAACGTACAAAAAATTGTCAATATTGATGAAATTTTAACATTTAATCTTTTGACTTTAAATTACTGTTGGATCTGAATTATTACTTTTTCAACTAAAATATGAGTGTTTAAAGTGATTTCTGTGCCTGAAATTGGTCAAAATTGTAGCTTTTGAGTAAGCAAAAACTATGTAAAAATGGCAATTTTGGTCACTGTGAGGGTTTAAAAAGTGGTTATTCAACATGAGGCCCGATCCAAATGACATTTTGAATCATTTTTGGTAGATTTTGTGAGAAATAAATATATAATATTTATATAAGAAATGATAAAAATTAAAAAAAGAATAAAGATGTGAATTATCACTTTTTCAACTAAATAAGTGTGTTAAAGTGATTTCTTTGCCTGAAATTGGCCAAAATTGAAGCTTCTGAGTAAGCAAAACTAAGTAAAAATGGCAATTTTGGTCACTGTGAGGGTTTAAAAAGTGGTTATTCATCATGAGGCCCGATCCAAATGACATTTGGAATAATTTTTGGTAGAGTCCAAAAAATCAATTTTATGATGAAAAACGATGACCCCGGACCAGTCGAACGTACAAAAAATTGTCAATATTGATAACATTTTAACATTTAATCTTTTGACTTTAAATTACTGTTGGATGTGAATTATTACTTTTTCAACTAAAATAAGTGTGTTTAAAGTGATTTCTGTGCCTGAAATCGGTCAAAATTTAAGCTTCTGAGTAAGCAAAACTCTGTAAAAATGGCAATTTTGGTCACTGTGAGGGTTTAAAAAGTGGTTATTCAACATGAGGCCCGTTCCAAATGACATTTTGAATTATTTTTGGTAGAGTCCAAAAAATCAATTTTATGATGAAAAACGATGACCCGGGACCAGTCAAACGTTCAAAAAAGTTGTCAATATTGATGAAATTTTAAAATTTTATCATTTGACTTTAAATGACTGTTGGATGTGAATTATTACTTTTTCAACTAACATAAGTGTGTTTAAAGTGATTTCTGTTCCTGAAATTGGTCAAAATTGAAGCTTCTGAGTAAGCAAAACTCTGTAAAAATGACAATTTTGGTAACCGTGAGAGTTTAAAAAGTGGTTTTTCAACATGAGGCCCGATCCAAATGACATTTTGAATCATTTTTGGTAGAGTCCAAAAAATCAATTTTATGATGAAAAACGATGACCCCGGACCAGTCAAACGTTCAAAAAAGTCGTCAATATTGATGAAATTTTAACATTTAATCTTTTGACTTTAAATTACTGTTGGATGTGAATTATTACTTTTTCAACTAAAATATGAGTGTTTAAAGTCATTTCTGTGCCTGAAATTGGTCAAAATTGAATCTTCTGAGTAAGCAAAACTCTGTAAAAATGGCAATTTTGGTCACTGTGAGGGTTTAAAAAGTGGTTATTCAACATGAGGCACGATCCAAATGACATTTTGAATTATTTTTGGTAGAGTCCAAAAAAAATCAATTTTATGATGAAAAACGATGACCCCGGACCAGTCGAACGTTCAAAAAAATTGTCAATATTGATGACATCTTAACATTTAATCTTTTGACTTTAAATGACTGTTGGATGTGAATTATTACTTTTTCAACTAAAATTAGTGTGTTTAAAGTCATTTCTGTGCCTGAAATTGGTCAAAATTGAAGCTTCTGAGTAAGCAAAACTCTGTAAAAATGGCAATTTTGGTCACTGTGAGGGTTTAAAAAGTGGTTATTCAACATGAGGCCCGATCCAAATGACATTTTGAATTATTTTTGGTAGAGTCCAAAAAATCAATTTTATGATGAAAAACGATGACCCCGGACCAGTCAAACGTTCAAAAAAGTCGTCAATATTGATGAAATTTTAAAATTTAATCATTTGACTTTAAATGACTGTTGGATGTGAATTATTACTTTTTCAACTAACATAAGTGTGTTTAAAGTGATTTCTGTTCCTGAAATTGGTCAAAATTGAAGCTTCTGAGTAAGCAAAACTCTGTAAAAATGACAATTTTGGTAACCGTGAGAGTTTAAAAAGTGGTTATTCTACATGAGGCCCGATCCAAATGACATTTGGAATCATTTTTGGTAGAGTCCAAAAAATCAATTTTATGATGAAAAACGATGACCCCGGACCAGTCGAACGTACAAAAAATTGTCAATATTGATGACATTTTAACATTTAATCTTTTGACTTTAAATTACTGTTGGATCTGAATTATTACTTTTTCAACTAAAATATGAGTGTTTAAAGTGATTTCTGTGCCTGAAATTGGTCAAAATTGTAGCTTTTGAGTAAGCAAAAACTATGTAAAAATGGCAATTTTGGTCACTGTGAGGGTTTAAAAAGTGGTTATTCAACATGAGGCCCGATCCAAATGACATTTTGAATCATTTTTGGTAGATTTTGTGAGAAATAAATATATAATATTTATATAAGAAATGATAAAAATTAAAAAAAGAATAAAGATGTGAATTATCACTTTTTCAACTAAATAAGTGTGTTAAAGTGATTTCTTTGCCTGAAATTGGCCAAAATTGAAGCTTCTGAGTAAGCAAAACTAAGTAAAAATGGCAATTTTGGTCACTGTGAGGGTTTAAAAAGTGGTTATTCATCATGAGGCCCGATCCAAATGACATTTGGAATAATTTTTGGTAGAGTCCAAAAAATCAATTTTATGATGAAAAACGATGACCCCGGACCAGTCGAACGTACAAAAATTGTCAATATTGATAACATTTTAACATTTAATCTTTTGACTTTAAATTACTGTTGGATGTGAATTATTACTTTTTCAACTAAAATAAGTGTGTTTAAAGTGATTTCTGTGCCTGAAATCGGTCAAAATTTAAGCTTCTGAGTAAGCAAAACTCTGTAAAAATGGCAATTTTGGTCACTGTGAGGGTTTAAAAAGTGGTTATTCAACATGAGGCCCGTTCCAAATGACATTTTGAATTATTTTTGGTAGAGTCCAAAAAATCAATTTTATGATGAAAAACGATGACCCCGGACCAGTCAAACGTTCAAAAAAGTCGTCAATATTGATGAAATTTTAAAATTTTATCATTTGACTTTAAATGACTGTTGGATGTGAATTATTACTTTTTCAACTAACATAAGTGTGTTTAAAGTGATTTCTGTTCCTGAAATTGGTCAAAATTGAAGCTTCTGAGTAAGCAAAACTCTGTAAAAATGACAATTTTGGTAACCGTGAGAGTTTAAAAAGTGGTTTTTCAACATGAGGCCCGATCCAAATGACATTTTGAATCATTTTTGGTAGAGTCCAAAAAATCAATTTTATGATGAAAAACGATGACCCCGGACCAGTCAAAGGTTCAAAAAAGTCGTCAATATTGATGAAATTTTAACATTTAATCTTTTGACTTTAAATTACTGTTGGATGTGAATTATTACTTTTTCAACTAAAATATGAGTGTTTAAAGTCATTTCTGTGCCTGAAATTGGTCAAAATTGAATCTTCTGAGTAAGCAAAACTCTGTAAAAATGGCAATTTTGGTCACTGTGAGGGTTTAAAAAGTGGTTATTCAACATGAGGCACGATCCAAATGACATTTTGAATTATTTTTGGTAGAGTCCAAAAAAAATCTATTTTATGATGAAAAACGATGACCCCGGACCAGTCGAACGTTCAAAAAAATTGTCAATATTGATGACATCTTAACATTTAATCTTTTGACTTTAAATGACTGTTGGATGTGAATTATTACTTTTTCAACTAAAATTAGTGTGTTTAAAGTCATTTCTGTGCCTGAAATTGGTCAAAATTGAAGCTTCTGAGTAAGCAAAACTCTGTAAAAATGGCAATTTTGGTCACTGTGAGGGTTTAAAAAGTGGTTATTCAACATGAGGCCCGATCCAAATGACATTTTGAATTATTTTTGGTAGAGTCCAAAAAATCAATTTTATGATGAAAAACGATGACCCCGGACCAGTCAAACGTTCAAAAAAGTCGTCAATATTGATGAAATTTTAAAATTTAATCATTTGACTTTAAATGACTGTTGGATGTGAATTATTACTTTTTCAACTAACATAAGTGTGTTTAAAGTGATTTCTGTTCCTGAAATTGGTCAAAATTGAAGCTTCTGAGTAAGCAAAACTCTGTAAAAATGACAATTTTGGTAACCGTGAGAGTTTAAAAAGTGGTTATTCTACATGAGGCCCGATCCAAATGACATTTTGAATCATTTTTGGTAGAGTCCAAAAAATCAATTTTATGATGAAAAACGATGACCCCGGACCAGTCGAAGGTACAAAAAATTGTCAATATTGATGAAATTTTAACATTTAATCTTTTGACTTTAAATTACTGTTGGATGTGAATTATTACTTTTTCAACTAAAATAAGTGTGTTTAAAGTGATTTCTGTGCCTGAAATTGGTCAAAATTTAAGCTTCTGAGTAAGCAAAACTCTGTAAAAACTGCAATTTTGGTCACTATGAGGGTTTAAAAAGTGGTTATTCAACATGAGGCCCGATCCAAATGACATTTGGAATCACTTTTGGTAGATTTTGCGATAAATAAATATATAATATTTATATAAGAAATTATAAATTATAAAAAAAAATAAAGATGTGAATTATTACTTTTTCAACTAAATAACTGTGTTTAAAGTGATTTCTGTGCCTGAAATTGGTCAAAATTGAAGCTTTTGAGTAAGCGAAAACTCTGTAAAAATGGTAATTTTGGTCACTGTGAGGGTTTAAAAAGTGGTTATTCAACATGAGGCACGATCCAAATGACATTTTGAATTATTTTTGGTAGAGTCCAAAAAAAATCAATTTTATGATGAAAAACGATGACCCCGGACCAGTCGAACGTACAAAAAATTGTCAATATTGATGAAATTTTAACATTTAATCTTTTGACTTTAAATTACTGTTGGATCTGAATTATTACTTTTTCAACTAAAATTAGTGTGTTTAAAGTCATTTCTGTGCCTGAAATTGGCCAAAGTTGAAGCTTCTGAGTAAGCAAAACTCTATAAAATTGACAATTTTGGTAACTGTGAGGGTTTAAAAAGTGGTTATTCAACATGAGGCCCGAGCCAAATGCCATTTTGAATCATTTTTGGTAGAGTCCAAAAAATCAATTTTATGTTGAAAAACTATGACCCCGGACCAGTCGAACGTACAAAAAATAGTCAATATTGATGAAATTTTAACATTTAATCTTTTGACTTTAAATGACTGTTGGATGTGAATTATTACTTTTTCAACTAAAATATGTGTGTTTAAAGTAATTTCTGTGCCTGAAATTGGACAAAATTGATGCTTCTGAGTAAGCAAAACTCTGTAAAAATGGCAATTTTGGTACTGTGAGGGTTTAAAAAGTGGTTATTCAACATGAGGCCCGATCCAAATGACATTTTGAATTATTTTTGGTAGAGTCCCAAAAATCAATTTTATGATGAAAAACGATGACCCCGGACCAGTCGAACGTTCAAAAAAATGGTCAATATTGATGAAATTTTAACATTTAATCTTTTGACTTTAAATGACTGTTGGATGTGAATTATTACTTTTTCAACTAAAATAAGTGTGTTTAAAGTGATTTCTGTGCCTGAAATTGGTCAAAATTGAAGCTTCTGAGTAAGCAAAACTCTTTAAAAATGACAATTTTGGTAACTGTGAGGGTTTAAACAGAGGTTATTCAACATGAGGCCCGATCCAAATGACATTTTGAATCATTTTTGGTAGAGTCCAAAAAATCAATTTTATGATGAAAAACAATGACCCCGGACCAGTCGAACATACAAAAAATTGTCAATATTGATGAAATTTTAACATTTAATGTTTTGACTTTAAATTACTGTTGAATGTGAATTATTACTTTTTCAACTAAAATAAGTGTGTTTAAAGTGATTTCTGTGCATGAAATTGGTCACAATTGAAGCTTCTGAGAAAGCAAAACTCTGTAATAATGACAATTTTGTTAACTGTGAGGGTTTAAAAAGTGGTTATTCAACATGAGGCCAGATCCAAATGACATTTTGAATCATTTTTGGTAGAGTCCAAAAAATCTATTTTATGATGAAAAACGATGACCCCGGACCAGTCGAACGTACAAAAAATTGTCAATATTGATGACATTTTAACATTTAATCTTTTGACTTGAAATGACTGTTGGATGTGAATTATTACTTTTTCAACTAAAATATGTGTGTTTAAAGTCATTTCTGTGCCTGAAATTGGACAAAATTGATGCTTCTGAGTAAGCAAAACTCTGTAAAGATGGCAATTTTGGTACTGTGAGGGTTTAAAAAGTGGTTATTCAACATGAGGCCCGATCCAAATGACATTTTGAATTATTTTTGGTAGAGTCCCAAAATGAATTTTATGATGAAAAACGATGACCCCGGACCAGTCGAACGTTCAAAAAAATGGTCAATATTGATGAAATTTTAACATTTAATCTTTTGACTTTAAATGACTGTTGGATGTGAATTATTACTTTTTCAACTAAGATAAGTGTGTTTAAAGTGATTTCTGTGCCTGAAATTGGTCAAAATTGAAGCTTCTGAGTAAGCAAAACTCTGTAAAAATGACAATTTTGGTAACTGTGAGGGTTTAAACAGAGGTTATTCAACATGAGGCCCGATCCAAATGACATTTTGAATCATTTTTGGTAGAGTCCAAAAAATCAATTTTATGTTGAAAACTATGACCCCGGACCAGTCGAACGTACAAAAAATTGTCAATATTGATGACATTTTAACATTTAATCTTTTGACTTTAAATTACTGTTGGATCTGAATTATTACTTTTTCAACTAAAATAAGTTTGTTTAAAGTGATTTCTGTGCCTGAAATTGGTCAAAATTGTAGCTTTTGAGTAAGCAAAAACTCTGTAAAAATGGCAATTTTGGTCACTGTGAGGGTTTAAAAAGTGGTTATTCAACATGAGGCCCGATCCAAATGACATTTTGAATCATTTTTGGTAGATTTTGTGATAAATAAATATATAATATTTATATAAGAAATTATAAATTATAAAAAAATAAATAAAGATGTGAATTATTACTTTTTCAACTAAATAAGTGTGTTTAAAGTGATTTCTGTGCCTGAAATTGGTCAAAATTGAAGCTTTTGAGTAAGCGAAAACTCTGTAAAAATGGCAATTTTGGTCACTGTGAGGGTTTAAAAAGTGGTTATTCAACATGAGGCCCGATTCAAATGACATTTGGAATAATTTTTGGTAGAGTCCAAAAAATCAATTTCATGATGAAAAACGATGACCCCGGACCAGTCAAACGTTCAAAAAAGTCGTCAATATTGATGAAAATTTAAAATGTAATCTTTTGATTTTAAATGACTGTTGGATATGAATTATTACTTTTTCAACTAACATAAGTGTGTTTAAAGTGATTTCTGTGCCTGAAATTGGTCAAAATTGAAACTTCTGAGTAAGCAAAACTCTGTAAAAATGACAATTTTGGTAACTGTGAGAGTTTAAAAAGTGGTTATTCAACATGAGGCCCGATCCAAATGACATTTTGAATCATTTTTGGTAGAGTCCAAAAAATCCATTTTATGTTGAAAAACTATGACCCCGGACCAGTCGAACGCACAAAAAATTGTCAATATTGATGACATTTTAACATTTAATCTTTTGACTTTAAATTACTGTTGGATGTGAATTATTACTTTTTCAACTAAAATAAGTTTGTTTAAAGTGATTTCTGTGCCTGAAATTGGTCCAAATTGAAGCTTCTGAGTAAGCAAAACTCTGTAAAAACGGCAATTTTGGTCACTGTGAGGGTTTAAAAAGTGGTTATTCAACATGAGGCCCGATCCTAATGACATTTTGAATCATTTTTGGTAGATTTTGTGATAAATAGATATATAATATTCATATAAGAAATTATAAATTATAAAAAAAAAAATAAAGATGTGAATTATTACTTTTTCAACTAAATAAGTGTGTTTAAAGTGATTTCTGTGCCTGAAATTGGTCAAAATTGAAGCTTTTGAGTAAGAGAAAACTCTGTAAAAATGGCAATTTTGGTCACTGTGAGGGTTTAAAAAGTGGTTATTCAACATGAGGCCCGATCCAAATGACATTTGGAATAATTTTTGTTAGAGTCCAAAAAATCTATTTTATGATGAAAACCGATGACCCCGGACCAGTCGTACTTACAAAAAATAGTCAATATTGATGAAAATTTAAAATTTAATCTTTTGACTTTAAATTACTGTTGGATGTGAATTATTACTTTTTTAACTAAAATATGTGTGTTTAAAGTCATTTCTGTGCCTGAAATTGGTCAAAATTGAAGCTTC
Source organism: Lissotriton helveticus (assembly GCF_964261635.1). NCBI lineage: Eukaryota > Metazoa > Chordata > Amphibia > Caudata > Salamandridae > Lissotriton > Lissotriton helveticus. The sequence continues at coordinate 404,139,674 of NC_136071.1, forward strand.
TGGGTAATCAAAACTCTGTAAAAATGGCAATTTTGGTCACTGTGAGGGTTTAAAAAGTGGTTATTCAACACGAGGCCCGATCCAAATGAAATTTTGAATCATTTTTGGTAGAGTCCCAAAAAAATCAATTTTATGATGAAAAACGATGACCCCGGACCAGTCGAACGTTCAAAAAAATGGTCAATATTGATGAAATTTTAACATTTAATCTTTTGACTTTAAATGACTGTTGGATGTGAATTATTACTTTTTCAACTAAAATAAGTGTGTTTAAAGTGATTTCTGTTCCTGAAATTGGTCAAAATTGAAGCTTCTGAGTAAGCAAAACTCTGTAAAAATGACAATTTTGGTAACCGTGAGAGTTTAAAAAGTCGTTATTCAACATGAGGCCCGATCCAAATGACATTTTGAATCATTTTTGGTAGAGTCCAAAAAAATCAATTTTATGATGAAAAACGATGACCCCGGACCAGTCAAACGTTCAAAAAAGTCGTCAATATTGATGAAATTTTAACATTTAATCTTTTGACTTTAAATGACTGTTGGATATGAATTATTACTTTTTCAACTAACATAAGTGTGTTTAAAGTGATTTCTGTGCCTGAAATTGGTCAAAATTGAAACTTCTGAGTAAGCAAAACTCTGTAAAAATGACAATTTTGGTAACTGTGAGAGTTTAAAAAGTGGTTATTCAACATGAGGCCCGTTCCAAATGACATTTTGAATTATTTTTGGTAGAGTCCAAAAAATCAATTTTATGATGAAAAACGATGACCCCGGACCAGTCAAACGTTCAAAAAAGTCGTCAATATTGATGAAATTTTAAAATTTTATCATTTGACTTTAAATGACTGTTGGATGTGAATTATTACTTTTTCAACTAACATAAGTGTGTTTAAAGTGATTTCTGTTCCTGAAATTGGTCAAAATTGAAGCTTCTGAGTAAGCAAAACTCTGTAAAAATGACAATTTTGGTAACCGTGAGAGTTTAAAAAGTGGTTTTTCAACATGAGGCCCGATCCAAATGACATTTTGAATCATTTTTGGTAGAGTCCAAAAAATCAATTTTATGATGAAAAACGATGACCCCGGACCAGTCAAACGTTCAAAAAAGTCGTCAATATTGATGAAATTTTAACATTTAATCTTTTGACTTTAAATTACTGTTGGATGTGAATTATTACTTTTTCAACTAAAATATGAGTGTTTAAAGTCATTTCTGTGCCTGAAATTGGTCAAAATTGAATCTTCTGAGTAAGCAAAACTCTGTAAAAATGGCAATTTTGGTCACTGTGAGGGTTTAAAAAGTGGTTATTCAACATGAGGCACGATCCAAATGACATTTTGAATTATTTTTGGTAGAGTCCAAAAAAAATTAATTTTATGATGAAAAACGATGACCCCGGACCAGTCGAACGTTCAAAAAAATTGTCAATATTGATGACATCTTAACATTTAATCTTTTGACTTTAAATGACTGTTGGATGTGAATTATTACTTTTTCAACTAAAATTAGTGTGTTTAAAGTCATTTCTGTGCCTGAAATTGGTCAAAATTGAAGCTTCTGAGTAAGCAAAACTCTGTAAAAATGGCAATTTTGGTCACTGTGAGGGTTTAAAAAGTGGTTATTCAACATGAGGCCCGATCCAAATGACATTTTGAATTATTTTTGGTAGAGTCCAAAAAATCAATTTTATGATGAAAAACGATGACCCCGGACCAGTCAAATGTTCAAAAAAGTCGTCAATATTGATGAAATTTTAAAATTTAATCATTTGACTTTAAATGACTGTTGGATGTGAATTATTACTTTTTCAACTAACATAAGTGTGTTTAAAGTGATTTCTGTTCCTGAAATTGGTCAAAATTGAAGCTTCTGAGTAAGCAAAACTCTGTAAAAATGACAATTTTGGTAACCGTGAGAGTTTAAAAAGTGGTTATTCTACATGAGGCCCGATCCAAATGACATTTTGAATCATTTTTGGTAGAGTCCAAAAAATCAATTTTATGATGAAAAACGATGACCCCGGACCAGTCGAAGGTACAAAAAATTGTCAATATTGATGAAATTTTAACATTTAATCTTTTGACTTTAAATTACTGTTGGATGTGAATTATTACTTTTTCAACTAAAATAAGTGTGTTTAAAGTGATTTCTGTGCCTGAAATTGGTCAAAATTTAAGCTTCTGAGTAAGCAAAACTCTGTAAAAACTGCAATTTTGGTCACTATGAGGGTTTAAAAAGTGGTTATTCAACATGAGGCCCGATCCAAATGACATTTGGAATCACTTTTGGTAGATTTTGCGATAAATAAATATATAATATTTATATAAGAAATTATAAATTATAAAAAAAAAATAAAGATGTGAATTATTACTTTTTCAACTAAATAACTGTGTTTAAAGTGATTTCTGTGCCTGAAATTGGTCAAAATTGAAGCTTTTGAGTAAGCGAAAACTCTGTAAAAATGGTAATTTTGGTCACTGTGAGGGTTTAAAAAGTGGTTATTCAACATGAGGCACGATCCAAATGACATTTTGAATTATTTTTGGTAGAGTCCAAAAAAAATCAATTTTATGATGAAAAACGATGACCCCGGACCAGTCGAACGTACAAAAAATTGTCAATATTGATGAAATTTTAACATTTAATCTTTTGACTTTAAATTACTGTTGGATCTGAATTATTACTTTTTCAACTAAAATTAGTGTGTTTAAAGTCATTTCTGTGCCTGAAATTGGCCAAAGTTGAAGCTTCTGAGTAAGCAAAACTCTATAAAATTGACAATTTTGGTAACTGTGAGGGTTTAAAAAGTGGTTATTCAACATGAGGCCCGAGCCAAATGCCATTTTGAATCATTTTTGGTAGAGTCCAAAAAATCAATTTTATGTTGAAAAACTATGACCCCGGACCAGTCGAACGTACAAAAAATAGTCAATATTGATGAAATTTTAACATTTAATCTTTTGACTTTAAATGACTGTTGGATGTGAATTATTACTTTTTCAACTAAAATATGTGTGTTTAAAGTCATTTCTGTGCCTGAAATTGGACAAAATTGATGCTTCTGAGTAAGCAAAACTCTGTAAAAATGGCAATTTTGGTACTGTGAGGGTTTAAAAAGTGGTTATTCAACATGAGGCCCGATCCAAATGACATTTTGAATTATTTTTGGTAGAGTCCCAAAAATCAATTTTATGATGAAAAACGATGACCCCGGACCAGTCGAACGTTCAAAAAAATGGTCAATATTGATGAAATTTTAACATTTAATCTTTTGACTTTAAATGACTGTTGGATGTGAATTATTACTTTTTCAACTAAAATAAGTGTGTTTAAAGTGATTTCTGTGCCTGAAATTGGTCAAAATTGAAGCTTCTGAGTAAGCAAATCTCTTTAAAAATGACAATTTTGGTAACTGTGAGGGTTTAAACAGAGGTTATTCAACATGAGGCCCGATCCAAATGACATTTTGAATCATTTTTGGTAGAGTCCAAAAAATCAATTTTATGATGAAAAACAATGACCCCGGACCAGTCGAACATACAAAAAATTGTCAATATTGATGAAATTTTAACATTTAATGTTTTGACTTTAAATTACTGTTGAATGTGAATTATTACTTTTTCAACTAAAATAAGTGTGTTTAAAGTGATTTCTGTGCATGAAATTGGTCACAATTGAAGCTTCTGAGAAAGCAAAACTCTGTAATAATGACAATTTTGTTAACTGTGAGGGTTTAAAAAGTGGTTATTCAACATGAGGCCAGATCCAAATGACATTTTGAATCATTTTTGGTAGAGTCCAAAAAATCTATTTTATGATGAAAAACGATGACCCCGGACCAGTCGAACGTACAAAAAATTGTCAATATTGATGACATTTTAACATTTAATCTTTTGACTTTAAATGACTGTTGGATGTGAATTATTACTTTTTCAACTAAAATATGTGTGTTTAAAGTCATTTCTGTGCCTGAAATTGGACAAAATTGATGCTTCTGAGTAAGCAAAACTCTGTAAAAATGGCAATTTTGGTACTGTGAGGGTTTAAAAAGTGGTTATTCAACATGAGGCCCGATCCAAATGACATTTTGAATTATTTTTGGTAGAGTCCCAAAATGAATTTTATGATGAAAAACGATGACCCCGGACCAGTCGAACGTTCAAAAAAATGGTCAATATTGATGAAATTTTAACATTTAATCTTTTGACTTTAAATGACTGTTGGATGTGAATTATTACTTTTTCAACTAAGATAAGTGTGTTTAAAGTGATTTCTGTGCCTGAAATTGGTCAAAATTGAAGCTTCTGAGTAAGCAAAACTCTGTAAAAATGACAATTTTGGTAACTGTGAGGGTTTAAACAGAGGTTATTCAACATGAGGCCCGATCCAAATGACATTTTGAATCATTTTTGGTAGAGTCCAAAAAATCAATTTTATGTTGAAAACTATGACCCCGGACCAGTCGAACGTACAAAAAATTGTCAATATTGATGACATTTTAACATTTAATCTTTTGACTTTAAATTACTGTTGGATCTGAATTATTACTTTTTCAACTAAAATAAGTTTGTTTAAAGTGATTTCTGTGCCTGAAATTGGTCAAAATTGTAGCTTTTGAGTAAGCAAAAACTCTGTAAAAATGGCAATTTTGGTCACTGTGAGGGTTTAAAAAGTGGTTATTCAACATGAGGCCCGATCCAAATGACATTTTGAATCATTTTTGGTAGATTTTGTGATAAATAAATATATAATATTTATATAAGAAATTATAAATTATAAAAAAATAAATAAAGATGTGAATTATTACTTTTTCAACTAAATAAGTGTGTTTAAAGTGATTTCTGTGCCTGAAATTGGTCAAAATTGAAGCTTTTGAGTAAGCGAAAACTCTGTAAAAATGGCAATTTTGGTCACTGTGAGGGTTTAAAAAGTGGTTATTCAACATGAGGCCCGATTCAAATGACATTTGGAATAATTTTTGGTAGAGTCCAAAAAATCAATTTCATGATGAAAAACGATGACCCGGACCAGTCAAACGTTCAAAAAAGTCGTCAATATTGATGAAAATTTAAAATGTAATCTTTTGATTTTAAATGACTGTTGGATATGAATTATTACTTTTTCAACTAACATAAGTGTGTTTAAAGTGATTTCTGTGCCTGAAATTGGTCAAAATTGAAACTTCTGAGTAAGCAAAACTCTGTAAAAATGACAATTTTGGTAACTGTGAGAGTTTAAAAAGTGGTTATTCAACATGAGGCCCGATCCAAATGACATTTTGAATCATTTTTGGTAGAGTCCAAAAAATCCATTTTATGTTGAAAAACTATGACCCCGGACCAGTCGAACGCACAAAAAATTGTCAATATTGATGACATTTTAACATTTAATCTTTTGACTTTAAATTACTGTTGGATGTGAATTATTACTTTTTCAACTAAAATAAGTTTGTTTAAAGTGATTTCTGTGCCTGAAATTGGTCCAAATTGAAGCTTCTGAGTAAGCAAAACTCTGTAAAAACGGCAATTTTGGTCACTGTGAGGGTTTAAAAAGTGGTTATTCAACATGAGGCCCGATCCTAATGACATTTTGAATCATTTTTGGTAGATTTTGTGATAAATAGATATATAATATTCATATAAGAAATTATAAATTATAAAAAAATAAATAAAGATGTGAATTATTACTTTTTCAACTAAATAAGTGTGTTTAAAGTGATTTCTGTGCCTGAAATTGGTCAAAATTGAAGCTTTTGAGTAAGAGAAAACTCTGTAAAAATGGCAATTTTGGTCACTGTGAGGGTTTAAAAAGTGGTTATTCAACATGAGGCCCGATCCAAATGACATTTGGAATAATTTTTGTTAGAGTCCAAAAAATCTATTTTATGATGAAAACCGATGACCCCGGACCAGTCGTACTTACAAAAAATAGTCAATATTGATGAAAATTTAAAATTTAATCTTTTGACTTTAAATTACTGTTGGATGTGAATTATTACTTTTTTAACTAAAATATGTGTGTTTAAAGTCATTTCTGTGCCTGAAATTGGTCAAAATTGAAGCTTCTGGGTAATCAAAACTCTGTAAAAATGGCAATTTTGGTCACTGTGAGGGTTTAAAAAGTGGTTATTCAACACGAGGCCCGATCCAAATGAAATTTTGAATCATTTTTGGTAGAGTCCCAAAAAAATCAATTTTATGATGAAAAACGATGACCCCGGACCAGTCGAACGTTCAAAAAAATGGTCAATATTGATGAAATTTTAACATTTAATCTTTTGACTTTAAATGACTGTTGGATGTGAATTATTACTTTTTCAACTAAAATAAGTGTGTTTAAAGTGATTTCTGTTCCTGAAATTGGTCAAAATTGAAGCTTCTGAGTAAGCAAAACTCTGTAAAAATGACAATTTTGGTAACCGTGAGAGTTTAAAAAGTCGTTATTCAACATGAGGCCCGATCCAAATGACATTTTGAATCATTTTTGGTAGAGTCCAAAAAAATCAATTTTATGATGAAAAACGATGACCCCGGACCAGTCAAACGTTCAAAAAAGTCGTCAATATTGATGAAATTTTAACATTTAATCTTTTGACTTTAAATGACTGTTGGATATGAATTATTACTTTTTCAACTAACATAAGTGTGTTTAAAGTGATTTCTGTGCCTGAAATTGGTCAAAATTGAAACTTCTGAGTAAGCAAAACTCTGTAAAAATGACAATTTTGGTAACTGTGAGAGTTTAAAAAGTGGTTATTCAACATGAGGCCCGATCCAAATGACATTTTGAATCATTTTTGGTAGAGTCCAAAAAATCCATTTTATGTTGAAAAACTATGACCCCGGACCAGTCGAACGCACAAAAAATTGTCAATATTGATGACATTTTAACATTTAATCTTTTGACTTTAAATTACTGTTGGATGTGAATTATTACTTTTTCAACTAAAATAAGTTTGTTTAAAGTGATTTCTGTGCCTGAAATTGGTCAAAATTGTAGCTTTTGAGTAAGCAAAACTCTGTAAAAACTGGCAATTTTGGTCACTGTGAGGGTTTAAAAAGTGGTTATTCAACATGAGGCCCGATCCAAATGACATTTTGAATCATTTTTGGTAGAGTCCAAAAAAAATCAATTTTATGATGAAAAACGATGACCCCGGACCAGTCGAACGTTCAAAAAAATGGTCAATATTGATGAAATTTTAACATTTAATCTTTTGACTTTAAATGACTGTTGGATGTGAATTATTACTTTTTCAACTAAAATAAGTGTGTTTAAAGTCATTTTTGTGCCTGAAATTGGTCCAAATTGAAGCTTCTGAGTAAGCAAAACTCTGTAAAAACGGCAATTTTGGTCACTGTGAGGGTTTAAAAAGTGGTTATTCAACATGAGGCCCGATCCTAATGACATTTTGAATCATTTTTGGTAGATTTTGTGATAAATAGATATATAATATTCATATAAGAAATTATAAATTATAAAAAAATAAATAAAGATGTGAATTATTACTTTTTCAACTAAATAAGTGTGTTTAAAGTGATTTCTGTGCCTGAAATTGGTCAAAATTGAAGCTTTTGAGTAAGAGAAAACTCTGTAAAAATGGCAATTTTGGTCACTGTGAGGGTTTAAAAAGTGGTTATTCAACATGAGGCCCGATCCAAATGACATTTGGAATAATTTTTGTTAGAGTCCAAAAAATCTATTTTATGATGAAAACCGATGACCCCGGACCAGTCGTACTTACAAAAAATAGTCAATATTGATGAAAATTTAAAATTTAATCTTTTGACTTTAAATTACTGTTGGATGTGAATTATTACTTTTTTAACTAAAATATGTGTGTTTAAAGTCATTTCTGTGCCTGAAATTGGTCAAAATTGAAGCTTCTGGGTAATCAAAACTCTGTAAAAATGGCAATTTTGGTCACTGTGAGGGTTTAAAAAGTGGTTATTCAACACGAGGCCCGATCCAAATGAAATTTTGAATCATTTTTGGTAGAGTCCCAAAAAAATCAATTTTATGATGAAAAACGATGACCCCGGACCAGTCGAACGTTCAAAAAAATGGTCAATATTGATGAAATTTTAACATTTAATCTTTTGACTTTAAATGACTGTTGGATGTGAATTATTACTTTTTCAACTAAAATAAGTGTGTTTAAAGTGATTTCTGTTCCTGAAATTGGTCAAAATTGAAGCTTCTGAGTAAGCAAAACTCTGTAAAAATGACAATTTTGGTAACCGTGAGAGTTTAAAAAGTCGTTATTCAACATGAGGCCCGATCCAAATGACATTTTGAATCATTTTTGGTAGAGTCCAAAAAAATCAATTTTATGATGAAAAACGATGACCCCGGACCAGTCAAACGTTCAAAAAAGTCGTCAATATTGATGAAATTTTAACATTTAATCTTTTGACTTTAAATTACTGTTGGATGTGAATTATTACTTTTTCAACTAAAATATGAGTGTTTAAAGTCATTTCTGTGCCTGAAATTGGTCAAAATTGAATCTTCTGAGTAAGCAAAACTCTGTAAAAATGGCAATTTTGGTCACTGTGAGGGTTTAAAAAGTGGTTATTCAACATGAGGCCCGATCCAAATGACATTTGGAATCACTTTTGGTAGATTTTGCGATAAATAAATATATAATATTTATATGAGAAATTATAAATTATAAAAAAAAATAAAGATGTGAATTATTACTTTTTCAACTAAATAAGTGTGTTTAAAGTGATTTCTGTGCCTGAAATTGGTCAAAATTGAAGCTTTTGAGTAAGCGAAAACTCTGTAAAAATGGTAATTTTGGTCACTGTGAGGGTTTAAAAAGTTGTTATTCAACATGAGGCCCGATCCAAATGCTATTTTGGATCATTTTTGGTAGAGTCCAAAAAAATCAATTTTATGTTGAAAAACTATGACCACGGACCAGTCGAACGTACAAAAAATTGTCAATATTGATGAAATTTTAAAATTTAATCTTTTGACTTTAAATTACTGTTGGATGTGAAATATTACTTTTTCAACTAAAATAAGTGTGTTTAAAGTCATTTCTGTGCCTGAAATTGGTCAAAATTGAAGCTTCTGAGTAAGCAAAACTCTGTAAAAATGGCAATTTTGGTCACTGTGAGGGTTTAAAAAGTGGTTATTCAACATGAGGCCCGATCCAAATGACATTTTGAATCATTTTTGGTAGAGTCCAAAAAATCAATTTTATGATGAAAAACGATGACCCCGGACCAGTCGAAGGTACAAAAAATTGTCAATATTGATGAAATTTTAACATTTAATCTTTTGACTTTAAATTACTGTTGGATGTGAATTATTACTTTTTCAACTAAAATAAGTGTGTTTAAAGTGATTTCTGTGCCTGAAATTGGTCAAAATTTAAGCTTCTGAGTAAGCAAAACTCTGTAAAAACTGCAATTTTGGTCACTATGAGGGTTTAAAAAGTGGTTATTCAACATGAGGCCCGATCCAAATGACATTTGGAATCACTTTTGGTAGATTTTGCGATAAATAAATATATAATATTTATATAAGAAATTATAAATTATAAAAAAAAAATAAAGATGTGAATTATTACTTTTTCAACTAAATAACTGTGTTTAAAGTGATTTCTGTGCCTGAAATTGGTCAAAATTGAAGCTTTTGAGTAAGCGAAAACTCTGTAAAAATGGTAATTTTGGTCACTGTGAGGGTTTAAAAAGTGGTTATTCAACATGAGGCACGATCCAAATGACATTTTGAATTATTTTTGGTAGAGTCCAAAAAAAATCAATTTTATGATGAAAAAAGATGACCCCGGACCAGTCGAACGTACAAAAATTTGTCAATATTGATGAAATTTTAACATTTAATCTTTTGACTTTAAATTACTGTTGGATCTGAATTATTACTTTTTCAACTAAAATTAGTGTGTTTAAAGTCATTTCTGTGCCTGAAATTGGCCAAAGTTGAAGCTTCTGAGTAAGCAAAACTCTATAAAATTGACAATTTTGGTAACTGTGAGGGTTTAAAAAGTGGTTATTCAACATGAGGCCCGAGCCAAATGCCATTTTGAATCATTTTTGGTAGAGTCCAAAAAATCAATTTTATGTTGAAAAACTATGACCCCGGACCAGTCGAACGTACAAAAAATAGTCAATATTGATGAAATTTTAACATTTAATCTTTTGACTTTAAATGACTGTTGGATGTGAATTATTACTTTTTCAACTAAAATATGTGTGTTTAAAGTCATTTCTGTGCCTGAAATTGGACAAAATTGATGCTTCTGAGTAAGCAAAACTCTGTAAAAATGGCAATTTTGGTACTGTGAGGGTTTAAAAAGTGGTTATTCAACATGAGGCCCGATCCAAATGACATTTTGAATTATTTTTGGTAGAGTCCCAAAAATCAATTTTATGATGAAAAACGATGACCCCGGACCAGTCGAACGTTCAAAAAAATGGTCAATATTGATGAAATTTTAACATTTAATCTTTTGACTTTAAATGACTGTTGGATGTGAATTATTACTTTTTCAACTAAAATAAGTGTGTTTAAAGTGATTTCTGTGCCTGAAATTGGTCAAAATTGAAGCTTCTGAGTAAGCAAAACTCTTTAAAAATGACAATTTTGGTAACTGTGAGGGTTTAAACAGAGGTTATTCAACATGAGGCCCGATCCAAATGACATTTTGAATCATTTTTGGTAGAGTCCAAAAAATCAATTTTATGATGAAAAACAATGACCCCGGACCAGTCGAACATACAAAAAATTGTCAATATTGATGAAATTTTAACATTTAATGTTTTGACTTTAAATTACTGTTGAATGTGAATTATTACTTTTTCAACTAAAATAAGTGTGTTTAAAGTGATTTCTGTGCATGAAATTGGTCACAATTGAAGCTTCTGAGAAAGCAAAACTCTGTAATAATGACAATTTTGTTAACTGTGAGGGTTTAAAAAGTGGTTATTCAACATGAGGCCAGATCCAAATGACATTTTGAATCATTTTTGGTAGAGTCCAAAAAATCTATTTTATGATGAAAAACGATGACCCCGGACCAGTCGGACGTACAAAAAATTGTCAATATTGATGACATTTTAACATTTAATCTTTTGACTTTAAATGACTGTTGGATGTGAATTATTACTTTTTCAACTAAAATATGTGTGTTTAAAGTCATTTCTGTGCCTGAAATTGGACAAAATTGATGCTTCTGAGTAAGCAAAACTCTGTAAAAATGGCAATTTTGGTACTGTGAGGGTTTAAAAAGTGGTTATTCAACATGAGGCCCGATCCAAATGACATTTTGAATTATTTTTGGTAGAGTCCCAAAATGAATTTTATGATGAAAAACGATGACCCCGGACCAGTCGAACGTTCAAAAAAATGGTCAATATTGATGAAATTTTAACATTTAATCTTTTGACTTTAAATGACTGTTGGATGTGAATTATTACTTTTTCAACTAAGATAAGTGTGTTTAAAGTGATTTCTGTGCCTGAAATTGGTCAAAATTGAAGCTTCTGAGTAAGCAAAACTCTGTAAAAATGACAATTTTGGTAACTGTGAGGGTTTAAACAGAGGTTATTCAACATGAGGCCCGATCCAAATGACATTTTGAATCATTTTTGGTAGAGTCCAAAAAATCAATTTTATGTTGAAAACTATGACCCCGGACCAGTCGAACGTACAAAAAATTGTCAATATTGATGACATTTTAACATTTAATCTTTTGACTTTAAATTACTGTTGGATCTGAATTATTACTTTTTCAACTAAAATAAGTTTGTTTAAAGTGATTTCTGTGCCTGAAATTGGTCAAAATTGTAGCTTTTGAGTAAGCAAAAACTCTGTAAAAATGGCAATTTTGGTCACTGTGAGGGTTTAAAAAGTGGTTATTCAACATGAGGCCCGATCCAAATGACATTTTGAATCATTTTTGGTAGATTTTGTGATAAATAAATATATAATATTTATATAAGAAATTATAAATTATAAAAAAATAAATAAAGATGTGAATTATTACTTTTTCAACTAAATAAGTGTGTTTAAAGTGATTTCTGTGCCTGAAATTGGTCAAAATTGAAGCTTTTGAGTAAGCGAAAACTCTGTAAAAATGGCAATTTTGGTCACTGTGAGGGTTTAAAAAGTGGTTATTCAACATGAGGCCCGATTCAAATGACATTTGGAATAATTTTTGGTAGAGTCCAAAAAATCAATTTCATGATGAAAAACGATGACCCCGGACCAGTCAAACGTTCAAAAAAGTCGTCAATATTGATGAAAATTTAAAATGTAATCTTTTGATTTTAAATGACTGTTGGATATGAATTATTACTTTTTCAACTAACATAAGTGTGTTTAAAGTGATTTCTGTGCCTGAAATTGGTCAAAATTGAAACTTCTGAGTAAGCAAAACTCTGTAAAAATGACAATTTTGGTAACTGTGAGAGTTTAAAAAGTGGTTATTCAACATGAGGCCCGATCCAAATGACATTTTGAATCATTTTTGGTAGAGTCCAAAAAATCCATTTTATGTTGAAAAACTATGACCCCGGACCAGTCGAACGCACAAAAAATTGTCAATATTGATGACATTTTAACATTTAATCTTTTGACTTTAAATTACTGTTGGATGTGAATTATTACTTTTTCAACTAAAATAAGTTTGTTTAAAGTGATTTCTGTGCCTGAAATTGGTCAAAATTGTAGCTTTTGAGTAAGCAAAACTCTGTAAAAACTGGCAATTTTGGTCACTGTGAGGGTTTAAAAAGTGGTTATTCAACATGAGGCCCGATCCAAATGACATTTTGAATCATTTTTGGTAGAGTCCAAAAAAAATCAATTTTATGATGAAAAACGATGACCCCGGACCAGTCGAACGTTCAAAAAAATGGTCAATATTGATGAAATTTTAACATTTAATCTTTTGACTTTAAATGACTGTTGGATGTGAATTATTACTTTTTCAACTAAAATAAGTGTGTTTAAAGTCATTTTTGTGCCTGAAATTGGTCCAAATTGAAGCTTCTGAGTAAGCAAAACTCTGTAAAAACGGCAATTTTGGTCACTGTGAGGGTTTAAAAAGTGGTTATTCAACATGAGGCCCGATCCTAATGACATTTTGAATCATTTTTGGTAGATTTTGTGATAAATAGATATATAATATTCATATAAGAAATTATAAATTATAAAAAATAAATAAAGATGTGAATTATTACTTTTTCAACTAAATAAGTGTGTTTAAAGTGATTTCTGTGCCTGAAATTGGTCAAAATTGAAGCTTTTGAGTAAGAGAAAACTCTGTAATAATGGCAATTTTGGTCACTGTGAGGGTTTAAAAAGTGGTTATTCAACATGAGGCCCGATCCAAATGACATTTGGAATAATTTTTGTTAGAGTCCAAAAAATCTATTTTATGATGAAAACCGATGACCCCGGACCAGTCGTACTTACAAAAAATAGTCAATATTGATGAAAATTTAAAATTTAATCTTTTGACTTTAAATTACTGTTGGATGTGAATTATTACTTTTTTAACTAAAATATGTGTGTTTAAAGTCATTTCTGTGCCTGAAATTGGTCAAAATTGAAGCTTCTGGGTAATCAAAACTCTGTAAAAATGGCAATTTTGGTCACTGTGAGGGTTTAAAAAGTGGTTATTCAACACGAGGCCCGATCCAAATGAAATTTTGAATCATTTTTGGTAGAGTCCCAAAAAAATCAATTTTATGATGAAAAACGATGACCCCGGACCAGTCGAACGTTCAAAAAAATGGTCAATATTGATGAAATTTTAACATTTATTCTTTTGGCTGTAAATGACTGTTGGATGTGAATTATTACTTTTTCAACTAAAATAAGTGTGTTTAAAGTGATTTCTGTTCCTGAAATTGGTCAAAATTGAAGCTTCTGAGTAAGCAAAACTCTGTAAAAATGACAATTTTGGTAACCGTGAGAGTTTAAAAAGTCGTTATTCAACATGAGGCCCGATCCAAATGACATTTTGAATCATTTTTGGTAGAGTCCAAAAAAATCAATTTTATGATGAAAAACGATGACCCCGGACCAGTCAAACGTTCAAAAAAGTCGTCAATATTGATGAAATTTTAACATTTAATCTTTTGACTTTAAATTACTGTTGGATGTGAATTATTACTTTTTCAACTAAAATATGAGTGTTTAAAGTCATTTCTGTGCCTGAAATTGGTCAAAATTGAATCTTCTGAGTAAGCAAAACTCTGTAAAAATGGCAATTTTGGTCACTGTGAGGGTTTAAAAAGTGGTTATTCAACATGAGGCCCGATCCAAATGACATTTGGAATCACTTTTGGTAGATTTTGCGATAAATAAATATATAATATTTATATGAGAAATTATAAATTATAAAAAAAAATAAAGATGTGAATTATTACTTTTTCAACTAAATAAGTGTGTTTAAAGTGATTTCTGTGCCTGAAATTGGTCAAAATTGAAGCTTTTGAGTAAGCGAAAACTCTGTAAAAATGGTAATTTTGGTCACTGTGAGGGTTTAAAAAGTTGTTATTCAACATGAGGCCCGATCCAAATGCTATTTTGGATCATTTTTGGTAGAGTCCAAAAAAATCAATTTTATGTTGAAAAACTATGACCACGGACCAGTCGAACGTACAAAAAATTGTCAATATTGATGAAATTTTAAAATTTAATCTTTTGACTTTAAATTACTGTTGGATGTGAAATATTACTTTTTCAACTAAAATAAGTGTGTTTAAAGTCATTTCTGTGCCTGAAATTGGTCAAAATTGAAGCTTCTGAGTAAGCAAAACTCTGTAAAAATGGCAATTTTGGTCACTGTGAGGGTTTAAAAAGTGGTTATTCAACATGAGGCCCGATCCAAATGACATTTTGAATTATTTTTGGTAGAGTCCAAAAAATCAATTTTATGATGAAAAACGATGACCCCGGACCAGTCGAAGGTACAAAAAATTGTCAATATTGATGAAATTTTAACATTTAATCTTTTGACTTTAAATTACTGTTGGATGTGAATTATTACTTTTTCAACTAAAATAAGTGTGTTTAAAGTGATTTCTGTGCCTGAAATTGGTCAAAATGTAAGCTTCTGAGTAAGCAAAACTCTGTAAAAACTGCAATTTTGGTCACTGTGAGGGTTTAAAAAGTGGTTATTCAACATGAGGCCCGATCCAAATGACATTTGGAATCACTTTTGGTAGATTTTGCGATAAATAAATATATAATATTTATATAAGAAATTATAAATTATAAAAAAAAATAAAGATGTGAATTATTACTTTTTCAACTAAATAAGTGTGTTTAAAGTGATTTCTGTGCCTGAAATTGGTCAAAATTGAAGCTTTTGAGTAAGCGAAAACTCTGTAAAAATGGTAATTTTGGTCACTGTGAGGGTTTAAAAAGTGGTTATTCAACATGAGGCACGATCCAAATGACATTTTGAATTATTTTTCGTAGAGTCCAAAAAAAATCAATTTTATGATGAAAAACGATGACCCCGGACCAGTCGAACGTACAAAAAATTGTCAATATTGATGAAATTTTAACATTTAATCTTTTGACTTTAAATTACTGTTGGATCTGAATTATTACTTTTTCAACTAAAATTAGTGTGTTTAAAGTCATTTCTGTGCCTGAAATTGGTCAAAATTGAAGCTTCTGAGTAAGCAAAACTCTGTAAAATTGACAATTTTGGTAACTGTGAGGGTTTAAAAAGTGGTTATTCAACATGAGGCCCAAACCAAATGCCATTTTGAATCATTTTTGGTAGAGTCCAAAAAATCAATTTTATGTTGAAAAACTATGACCCCGGACCAGTCGAACGTACAAAAAATAGTCAATATTGATGAAATTTTAACATTTAATCTTTTGACTTTAAATGACTGTTGGATGTGAATTATTACTTTTTCAACTAAAATATGTGTGTTTAAAGTCATTTCTGTGCCTGAAATTGGACAAAATTGATGCTTCTGAGTAAGCAAAACTCTGTAAAAATGGCAATTTTGGTACTGTGAGGGTTTAAAAAGTGGTTATTCAACATGAGGCACGATCCAAATGACATTTTGAATTATTTTTGGTAGAGTCCCAAAAATCAATTTTATGATGAAAAACGATGACCCAGGACCAGTCGAACGTTCAAAAAAATGGTCAATATTGATGAAATTTTAACATTTAATCTTTTGACTTTAAATGACTGTTGGATGTGAATTATTACTTTTTCAACTAAAATAAGTGTGTTTAAAGTGATTTCTGTGCCTGAAATTGGTCAAAATTGAAGCTTCTGAGTAAGCAAAACTCTTTAAAAATGACAATTTTGGTAACTGTGAGGGTTTAAACAGAGGTTATTCAACATGAGGCCCGATCCAAATGACATTTTGAATCATTTTTGGTAGAGTCCAAAAAATCAATTTTATGATGAAAAACAATGACCCCGGACCAGTCGAACATACAAAAAATTGTCAATATTGATGAAATTTTAACATTTAATGTTTTGACTTTAAATTACTGTTGAATGTGAATTATTACTTTTTCAACTAAAATAAGTGTGTTTAAAGTGATTTCTGTGCATGAAATTGGTCACAATTGAAGCTTCTGAGAAAGCAAAACTATGTAATAATGACAATTTTGTTAACTGTGAGGGTTTAAAAAGTGGTTATTCAACATGAGGCCAGATCCAAATGACATTTTGAATCATTTTTGGTAGAGTCCAAAAAATCTATTTTATGATGAAAAACGATGACCCCGGACCAGTCGAACGTACAAAAAATTGTCAATATTGATGACATTTTAACATTTAATCTTTTGAATTTAAATGACTGTTGGATGTGAATTATTACTTTTTCAACTAAAATATGTGTGTTTAAAGTCATTTCTGTGCCTGAAATTGGACAAAATTGATGCTTCTGAGTAAGCAAAACTCTGTAAAAATGGCAATTTTGGTACTGTGAGGGTTTAAAAAGTGGTTATTCAACATGAGGCCCGATCCAAATGACATTTTGAATTATTTTTGGTAGAGTCCCAAAATGAATTTTATGATGAAAAACGATGACCCCGGACCAGTCGAACGTTCAAAAAAATGGTCAATATTGATGAAATTTTAACATTTAATCTTTTGACTTTAAATGACTGTTGGATGTGAATTATTACTTTTTCAACTAAGATAAGTGTGTTTAAAGTGATTTCTGTGCCTGAAATTGGTCAAAATTGAAGCTTCTGAGTAAGCAAAACTCTGTAAAAATGACAATTTTGGTAACTGTGAGGGTTTAAACAGAGGTTATTCAACATGAGGCCCGATCCAAATGACATTTTGAATCATTTTTGGTAGAGTCCAAAAAATCAATTTTATGTTGAAAACTATGACCCCGGACCAGTCGAACGTACAAAAAATTGTCAATATTGATGACATTTTAACATTTAATCTTTTGACTTTAAATTACTGTTGGATCTGAATTATTACTTTTTCAACTAAAATAAGTTTGTTTAAAGTGATTTCTGTGCCTGAAATTGGTCAAAATTGTAGCTTTTGAGTAAGCAAAAACTCTGTAAAAATGGCAATTTTGGTCACTGTGAGGGTTTAAAAAGTGGTTATTCAACATGAGGCCCGATCCAAATGACATTTTGAATCATTTTTGGTAGATTTTGTGATAAATAAATATATAATATTTATATAAGAAATTATAAATTATAAAAAAATAAATAAAGATGTGAATTATTACTTTTTCAACTAAATAAGTGTGTTTAAAGTGATTTCTGTGCCTGAAATTGGTCAAAATTGAAGCTTTTGAGTAAGCGAAAACTCTGTAAAAATGGCAATTTTGGTCACTGTGAGGGTTTAAAAAGTGGTTATTCAACATGAGGCCCGATTCAAATGACATTTGGAATAATTTTTGGTAGAGTCCAAAAAATCATTTTTATGATGAAAAACGATGACCCCGGACCAGTCAAACGTTCCAAAAAGTCGTCAATATTGATGAAAATTTAAAATGTAATCTTTTGATTTTAAATGACTGTTGGATATGAATTATTACTTTTTCAACTAACATAAGTGTGTTTAAAGTGATTTCTGTGCCTGAAATTGGTCAAAATTGAAACTTCTGAGTAAGCAAAACTCTGTAAAAATGACAATTTTGGTAACTGTGAGAGTTTAAAAAGTGGTTATTCAACATGAGGCCCGATCCAAATGACATTTTGAATCATTTTTGGTAGAGTCCAAAAAATCCATTTTATGTTGAAAAACTATGACCCCGGACCAGTCGAACGCACAAAAAATTGTCAATATTGATGACATTTTAACATTTAATCTTTTGACTTTAAATTACTGTTGGATGTGAATTATTACTTTTTCAACTAAAATAAGTTTGTTTAAAGTGATTTCTGTGCCTGAAATTGGTCAAAATTGTAGCTTTTGAGTAAGCAAAACTCTGTAAAAACTGGCAATTTTGGTCACTGTGAGGGTTTAAAAAGTGGTTATTCAACATGAGGCCCGATCCAAATGACATTTTGAATCATTTTTGGTAGAGTCCAAAAAAAATCAATTTTATGATGAAAAACGATGACCCCGGACCAGTCGAACGTTCAAAAAAATGGTCAATATTGATGAAATTTTAACATTTAATCTTTTGACTTTAAATGACTGTTGGATGTGAATTATTACTTTTTCAACTAAAATAAGTGTGTTTAAAGTGATTTTTGTGCCTGAAATTGGTCAAAATTGAAGCTTCTGAGTAAGCAAAACTCTGTAAAAACGGCAATTTTGGTCACTGTGAGGGTTTAAAAAGTGGTTATTCAACATGAGGCCCGATCCTAATGACATTTTGAATCATTTTTGGTAGATTTTGTGATAAATAAATATATAATATTCATATAAGAAATTATAAATTATAAAAAAATAAATAAAGATGTGAATTATTACTTTTTCAACTAAATAAGTGTGTTTAAAGTGATTTCTGTGCCTGAAATTGGTCAAAATTGAAGCTTTTGAGTAAGAGAAAACTCTGTAAAAATGGCAATTTTGGTCACTGTGAGGGTTTAAAAAGTGGTTATTCAACATGAGGCCCGATCCAAATGACATTTGGAATAATTTTTGTTAGAGTCCAAAAAATCTATTTTATGATGAAAACCGATGACCCCGGACCAGTCGAACGTTCAAAAAAATGGTCAATATTGATGAAATTTTAACATTTAATCTTTTGACTTTAAATGACTGTTGGATGTGAATTATTACTTTTTCAACTAAAATAAGTGTGTTTAAAGTGATTTCTGTTCCTGAAATTGGTCAAAATTGAAGCTTCTGAGTAAGCAAAACTCTGTAAAAATGACAATTTTGGTAACCGTGAGAGTTTAAAAAGTGGTTATTCAACATGAGGCCCGATCCAAATGACATTTTGAATCATTTTTGGTAGAGTCCAAAAAATCAATTTTATGATGAAAAACGATGACCCCGGACCAGTCAAACGTTCAAAAAAGTCGTCAATATTGATGAAATTTTAACATTTAATCTTTTGACTTTAAATTACTGTTGGATGTGAATTATTACTTTTTCAACTAAAATATGAGTGTTTAAAGTCATTTCTGTGCCTGAAATTGGTCAAAATTGAATCTTCTGAGTAAGCAAAACTCTGTAAAAATGGCAATTTTGGTCACTGTGAGGGTTTAAAAAGTGGTTATTCAACATGAGGCCCGATCCAAATGACATTTGGAATCACTTTTGATAGATTTTGCGATAAATAAATATATAATATTTATATAAGAAATTATAAATTATAAAAAAAAATAAAGATGTGAATTATTACTTTTTCAACTAAATAAGTGTGTTTAAAGTGATTTCTGTGCCTGAAATTGGTCAAAATTGAAGCTTTTGAGTAAGCGAAAACTCTGTAAAAATGGTAATTTTGGTCACTGTGAGGGTTTAAAAAGTTGTTATTCAACATGAGGCCCGATCCAAATGCTATTTTGGATCATTTTTGGTAGAGTCCAAAAAATCAATTTTATGTTGAAAAACTATGACCACGGACCAGTCGAACGTACAAAAAATTGTCAATATTGATGAAATTTTAAAATTTAATCTTTTGACTTTAAATTACTGTTGGATGTGAAATATTACTTTTTCAACTAAAATAAGTGTGTTTAAAGTCATTTCTGTGCCTGAAATTGGTCAAAATTGAAGCTTCTGAGTAAGCAAAACTCTGTAAAAATGGCAATTTTGGTCACTGTGAGGGTTTAAAAAGTGGTTATTCAACATGAGGCCCGATCCAAATGACATTTTGAATTATTTTTGGTAGAGTCCAAAAAATCAATTTTATGATGAAAAACGATGACCCCGGACCAGTCGAAGGTACAAAAAATTGTCAATATTGATGAAATTTTAACATTTAATCTTTTGACTTTAAATTACTGTTGGATGTGAATTATTACTTTTTCAACTAAAATAAGTGTGTTTAAAGTGATTTCTGTGCCTGAAATTGGTCAAAATTTAAGCTTCTGAGTAAGCAAAACTCTGTAAAAACTGCAATTTTGGTCACTGTGAGGGTTTAAAAAGTGGTTATTCAACATGAGGCCCGATCCAAATGACATTTGGAATCACTTTTGGTAGATTTTGCGATAAATAAATATATAATATTTATATAAGAAATTATAAATGATAAAAAAAAAATAAAGATGTGAATTATTACTTTTTCAACTAAATAAGTGTGTTTAAAGTGATTTCTGTGCCTGAAATTGGTCAAAATTGAAGCTTTTGAGTAAGCGAAAACTCTGTAAAAATGGTAATTTTGGTCACTGTGAGGGTTTAAAAAGTGGTTATTCAACATGAGGCCCGATCCAAATGACATTTTGAATTATTTTTGGTAGAGTCCAAAAAAAATCAATTTTATGATGAAAAACGATGACCCCGGACCAGTCGAACGTACAAAAAATTGTCAATATTGATGAAATTTTAACATTTAATCTTTTGACTTTAAATTACTGTTGGATCTGAATTATTACTTTTTCAACTAAAATTAGTGTGTTTAAAGTCATTTCTGTGCCTGAAATTGGTCAAAATTGAAGCTTCTGAGTAAGCAAAACTCTGTAAAATTGACAATTTTGGTAACTGTGAGGGTTTAAAAAGTGGTTATTCAACATGAGGCCCAAACCAAATGCCATTTTGAATCATTTTTGGTAGAGCCCAAAAAATCAATTTTATGTTGAAAAACTATGACCCCGGACCAGTCGAACGTACAAAAAATAGTCAATATTGATGAAATTTTAACATTTAATCTTTTGACTTTAAATGACTGTTGGATGTGAATTATTACTTTTTCAACTAAAATATGTGTGTTTAAAGTCATTTCTGTGCCTGAAATTGGACAAAATTGATGCTTCTGAGTAAGCAAAACTCTGTAAAAATGGCAATTTTGGTACTGTGAGGGTTTAAAAAGTGGTTATTCAACATGAGGCCCGATCCAAATGACATTTTGTATTATTTTTGGTAGAGTCCCAAAAATCAATTTTATGATGAAAAACGATGACCCCGGACCAGTCGAACGTTCAAAAAAATGGTCAATATTGATGAAATTTTAACATTTAATCTTTTGACTTTAAATGACTGTTGGATGTGAATTATTACTTTTTCAACTAAAATAAGTGTGTTTAAAGTGATTTCTGTGCCTGAAATTGGTCAAAATTGAAGCTCCTGAGTAAGCAAAACTCTGTAAAAATGACAATTTTGGTAACTGTGAGGGTTTAAACAGAGGTTATTCAACATGAGGCCCGATCCAAATGACATTTTGAATCATTTTTGGTAGAGTCCAAAAAATCAATTTTATGATGAAAAACAATGACCCCGGACCAGTCGAACATACAAAAAATTGTCAATATTGATGAAATTTTAACATTTAATGTTTTGACTTTAAATTACTGTTGAATGTGAATTATTACTTTTTCAACTAAAATAAGTGTGTTTAAAGTGATTTCTGTGCATGAAATTGGTCACAATTGAAGCTTCTGAGAAAGCAAAACTCTGTAATAATGACAATTTTGTTAACTGTGAGGGTTTAAAAAGTGGTTATTCAACATGAGGCCAGATCCAAATGACATTTTGAATCATTTTTGGTAGAGTCCAAAAAATCAATTTTATGATGAAAAACGATGACCCCGGACCAGTCGAACGTACAAAAAATTGTCAATATTGATGACATTTTAACATTTAATCTTTTGACTTTAAATTACTGTTGGATGTGAATTATTACTTTTTCAACTAAAATAAGTGTGTTTAAAGTGATTTCTGTGCCTGAAATTGGTCACAATTGTAGCTTCTGAGTAATCAAAACTCTGTAAAAATGACAATTTTGTTAACTGTGATGGTTTAAAAAGTGGTTATTCAACATGAGGCCCGATCCAAATGACATTTTGAATCATTTTTGGTAGAGTCCAAAAAAAATCAATTTTATGATGAAAAACGATGACCCCGGACCAGTCGAACGTTCAAAAAAATGGTCAATATTGATGAAATTTTAACATTTAATCTTTTGACTTTAAATGACTGTTGGATGTGAATTATTACTTTTTCAACTAAAATAAGTGTGTTTA
The DNA here is from genome assembly GCF_964261635.1 of Lissotriton helveticus. Taxonomy (NCBI): domain Eukaryota; kingdom Metazoa; phylum Chordata; class Amphibia; order Caudata; family Salamandridae; genus Lissotriton; species Lissotriton helveticus. The sequence goes on from NC_136071.1 coordinate 404,162,256, forward strand.
AAGTGATTTCTGTGCCTAAAATTGGTCAAAATTGAAGCTTCTGAGTAAGCAAAACTCTGTAAAAATGACAATTTTGGTAACTGTGAGGGTTTAAACAGAGGTTATTCAACATGAGGCCCGATCCAAATGACATTTTGAATCATTTTTGGTAGAGTCCAAAAAATCAATTTTATGTTGAAAAACTATGACCCCGGACCAGTCGAACGTACAAAAAATTGTCAATATTGATGACATTTTAACATTTAATCTTTTGACTTTAAATGACTGTTGGATGTGAATTATTACTTTTTCAACTAAAATATGTGTGTTTAAAGTCATTTCTGTGCCTGAAATTGGACAAAATTGATGCTTCTGAGTAAGCAAAACTCTGTAAAAATGGCAATTTTGGTACTGTGAGGGTTTAAAAAGTGGTTATTCAACATGAGGCCCGATCCAAATGACATTTTGAATTATTTTTGGTAGAGTCCCAAAATGAATTTTATGATGAAAAACGATGACCCCGGACCAGTCGAACGTTCAAAAAAATGGTCAATATTGATGAAATTTTAACATTTAATCTTTTGACTTTAAATGACTGTTGGATGTGAATTATTACTTTTTCAACTAAAATAAGTGTGTTTAAAGTGATTTCTGTGCCTGAAATTGGTCAAAATTGAAGCTTCTGAGTAAGCAAAACTCTGTAAAAATGACAATTTTGGTAACTGTGAGGGTTTAAACAGAGGTTATTCAACATGAGGCCCGATCCAAATGACATTTTGAATCATTTTTGGTAGAGTCCAAAAAATCAATTTTATGATGAAAAACAATGACCCCGGACCAGTCGAACATACAAAAAATTGTCAATATTGATGAAATTTTTACATGTAATGTTTTGACTTTAAATTACTGTTGAATGTGAATTATTACTTTTTCAACTAAAATAAGTGTGTTTAAAGTGATTTCTGTGCATGAAATTGGTCACAATTGAAGCTTCTGAGAAAGCAAAACTCTGTAATAATGACAATTTTGTTAACTGTGAGGGTTTAAAAAGTGGTTATTCAACATGAGGCCAGATCCAAATGACATTTTGAATCATTTTTGGTAGAGTCCAAAAAATCAATTTTATGATGAAAAACGATGACCCCGGACCAGTCGAACGTACAAAAAATTGTCAATATTGATGACATTTTAACATTTAATCTTTTGACTTTAAATTACTGTTGGATGTGAATTATTACTTTTTCAACTAAAATAAGTGTGTTTAAAGTGATTTCTGTGCCTGAAATTGGTCAAAATTGTAGCTTTTGAGTAAGCAAAAACTCTGTAAAAATGGCAATTTTGGTCACTGTGAGGGTTTAAAAAGTGGTTATTCAACATGAGGCCCGATCCAAATGACATTTTGAATCATTTTTGGTAGATTTTGTGATAAATAAATATATAATATTTATATAAGAAATTATAAATTATAAAAAAATAAATAAAGATGTGAATTATTACTTTTTCAACTAAATAAGTGTGTTTAAAGTGATTTCTGTGCCTGAAATTGGTCAAAATTGAAGCTTTTGAGTAAGCGAAAACTCTGTAAAAATGGCAATTTTGGTCACTGTGAGGGTTTAAAAAGTGGTTATTCAACATGAGTCCCGATCCAAATGACATTTGGAATAATTTTTGGTAGAGTCCAAAAAATCAATTTTATGATGAAAAACGATGACCCCGGACCCGTCAAACGTTCAAAAAAGTCGTCAATATTGATGAAAATTTAAAATGTAATCTTTTGACTTTAAATGACTGTTGGATATGAATTATTACTTTTTCAACTAACATAAGTGTGTTTAAAGTGATTTCTGTGCCTGAAATTGGTCAAAATTGAAACTTCTGAGTAAGCAAAACTCTGTAAAAATGACAATTTTGGTAACTGCGAGAGTTTAAAAAGTGGTTATTCAACATGAGGCCCGATCCAAATGACATTTTGAATCATTTTTGGTAGAGTCCAAAAAATCCATTTTATGTTGAAAAACTATGACCCCGGACCAGTCGAACGTACAAAAAATTGTCAATATTGATGACATTTTAACATTTAATCTTTTGAATTTAAATTACTGTTGGATGTGAATTATTACTTTTTCAACTAAAATAAGTTTGTTTAAAGTGATTTCTGTGCCTGAAATTGGTAAAAATTGTAGCTTTTGAGTAAGCAAAACTCTGTAAAAACTGGCAATTTTGGTCACTGTGAGGGTTTAAAAAGTGGTTATTCAACATGAGGCACGATCCAAATGACATTTTGAATTATTTTTGGTAGAGTGCAAAAAAAATCAATTTTATGATGAAAAACGATGACCCCGGACCAGTCGAACGTACAAAAAATTGTCAATATTGATGAAATTTTAACATTTAATCTTTTGACTTTAAATTACTGTTGGATCTGAATTATTACTTTTTCAACTAAAATTAGTGTGTTTAAAGTCATTTCTGTGCCTGAAATTGGTCAAAATTGAAGCTTCTGAGTAAGCAAAACTCTGTAAAATTGACAATTTTGGTAACTGTGAGGGTTTAAAAAGTGGTTATTCAACATGAGGCCCGATCCAAATGCCATTTTGAATCATTTTTGGTAGAGTCCAAAAAATCAATTTTATGTTGAAAAACTATGACCCCGGACCAGTTGAACGTACAAAAAATAGTCAATATTGATAAAATTTTAACATTTAATCTTTTGACTTTAAATGACTGTTGGATGTGAATTATTACTTTTTCAACTAAAATGTGTGTGTTTAAAGTCATTTCTGTGCCTGAAATTGGACAAAATTGATGCTTCTGAGTAAGCAAAACTCTGTAAAAATGGCAATTTTGGTACTGTGAGGGTTTAAAAAGTGGTTATTCAACATGAGGCCCGATCCAAATGACATTTTGAATTATTTTTGGTAGAGTCCCAAAAATCAATTTTATGATGAAAAACGATGACCCCGGACCAGTCGAACGTTCAAAAAAATGGTCAATATTGATGAAATTTTAACATTTAATCTTTTGACTTTAAATGTCTGTTGGATGTGAATTATTACTTTTTCAACTAAAATAAGTGTGTTTAAAGCGATTTCTGTGCCTGAAATTGGTCAAAATTGAAGCTTCTGAGTAAGCAAAACTCTGTAAAAATGACAATTTTGGTAACTGTGAGGGTTTAAACAGAGGTTATTCAACATGAGGCCCGATCCAAATGACATTTTGAATCATTTTTGGTAGAGTCCAAAAAATCAATTTTATGATGAAAAACAATGACCCCGGACCAGTCGAACATACAAAATTTTTTCAATATTGATGACATTTTAACATTTAATGTTTTGACTTTAAATTACTGTTGAATGTGAATTATTACTTTTTCAACTAAAATAAGTGTGTTTAAAGTGATTTCTGTGCCTGAAATTGGTCAAAATTGAAGCTTCTGAGTAAGCAAAACTCTGTAAAAATGACAATTTTGGTAACTGTGAGGGTTTAAACAGAGGTTATTCAACATGAGGCCCGATCCAAATCACATTTTGAATCATTTTTGGTAGAGTCCAAAAAATCAATTTTATGTTGAAAAACTATGACCCCGGACCAGTCGAACGTACAAAAAATTGTCAATATTGATGACATTTTAACATTTAATCTTTTGACTTTAAATTACTGTTGGATCTGAATTATTACTTTTTCAACTAAAATAAGTTTGTTTAAAGTGATTTCTGTGCCTGAAATTGGTCAAAATTGTAGCTTTTGAGTAAGCAAAAACTCTGTAAAAATGGCAATTTTGGTCACTGTGAGGGTTTAAAAAGTGGTTATTCAACATGAGGCCCGATCCAAATGACATTTTGAATGATTTTTGGTAGATTTTGTGATAAATAAATATATAATATTTATATAAGAAATTATAAATTATAAAAAAATAAATAAAGATGTGAATTATTACTTTTTCAACTAAATAAGTGTGTTTAAAGTGATTTCTGTGCCTGAAATTGGTCAAAATTGAAGCTTTTGAGTAAGCGAAAACTCTGTAAAAATGGCAATTTTGGTCACTGTGAGGGTTTAAAAAGTGGTTATTCAACATGAGGCCCGATCCAAATGACATTTGGAATAATTTTTGGTAGAGTCCAAAAAATCAATTTTATGATGAAAAACGATGACCCCGGACCAGTCAAACGTTCAAAAAAGTCGTCAATATTGATGAAAATTTAAAATGTAATCTTTTGACTTTAAATGACTGTTGGATATGAATTATTACTTTTTCAACTAACATAAGTGTGTTTAAAGTGATTTCTGTGCCTGAAATTGGTCAAAATTGAAACTTCTGAGTAAGCAAAACTCTGTAAAAATGACAATTTTGGTAACTGTGAGAGTTTAAAAAGTGGTTATTCAACATGAGGCCCGATCCAAATGACATTTTGAATCATTTTTGGTAGAGTCCAAAAAATCCATTTTATGTTGAAAAACTATGACCCCGGACCAGTCGAACGTACAAACAATTGTCAATATTGATGACATTTTAACATTTAATCTTTTGACTTTAAATTACTGTTGGATGTGAATTATTACTTTTTCAACTAAAATAAGTTTGTTTAAAGTGATTTCTGTGCCTGAAATTGGTCAAAATTGTAGCTTTTGAGTAAGCAAAACTCTGTAAAAACTGGCAATTTTGGTCACTGTGAGGGATTAAAAAGTGGTTATTCAACATGAGGCCCGATCCAAATGACATTTTGAATCATTTTGGGTAGAGTCCAAAAAAAATCAATTTTATGATGAAAAACAATGACCCCGGACCAGTCGCACGTTCAAAAAAATGGTCAATATTGATGACATTTTAACATTTAATCTTTTGACTTTAAATGACTGTTGGATGTGAATTATTACTTTTTCAACTAAAATAAGTGTGTTTAAAGTCATTTTTGTGCCTGAAATTGGTCAAAATTGAAGCTTCTGAGTAAGCAAAACTCTGTCAAAACGGCAATTTTGGTCACTGTGAGGGTTTAAAAAGTGGTTATTCAACATGAGGCCCGATCCTAATGACATTTTGAATCATTTTTGTTAGATTTTGTGATAAATAAATATATAATATTTATATAAGAAATTATAAATTATAAAAAAATAAATAAAGATGTGAATTATTACTTTTTCAACTAAATAAGTGTGTTTAAAGTGATTTCTGTGCCTGAAATTGGTCAAAATTGAAGCTTTTGAGTAAGAGAAAACTCTGTAAAAATGGCAATTTTGGTCACTGTGAGGGTTTAAAAAGTGGTTATTCAACATGAGGCCCGATCCAAATGACATTTGGAATAATTTTTGGTAGAGTCCAAAAAATCAATTTTATGATGAAAAACGATGACCCCGGACCAGTCGAACGTACAAAAAATTGTCAATATTGATGAAATTTTAACATTTAATCTTTTGACTTTAAATTACTGTTGGATCTGAATTATTACTTTTTCAACTAAAATTAGTGTGTTTAAAGTCATTTCTGTGCCTGAAATTGGTCAAAATTGAAGCTTCTGAGTAAGCAAAACTCTGTAAAATTGACAATTTTGGTAACTGTGAGGGTTTAAAAAGTGGTTATTCAACATGAGGCCCGATCCAAATGCCATTTTGAATCATTTTTGGTAGAGTCCAAAAAATCAATTTTATGTTGAAAAACTATGACCCCGGACCAGTTGAACGTACAAAAAATAGTCAATATTGATAAAATTTTAACATTTAATCTTTTGACTTTAAATGACTGTTGGATGTGAATTATTACTTTTTCAACTAAAATGTGTGTGTTTAAAGTCATTTCTGTGCCTGAAATTGGACAAAATTGATGCTTCTGAGTAAGCAAAACTCTGTAAAAATGGCAATTTTGGTACTGTGAGGGTTTAAAAAGTGGTTATTCAACATGAGGCCCGATCCAAATGACATTTTGAATTATTTTTGGTAGAGTCCCAAAAATCAATTTTATGATGAAAAACGATGACCCCGGACCAGTCGAACGTTCAAAAAAATGGTCAATATTGATGAAATTTTAACATTTAATCTTTTGACTTTAAATGTCTGTTGGATGTGAATTATTACTTTTTCAACTAAAATAAGTGTGTTTAAAGTGATTTCTGTGCCTGAAATTGGTCAAAATTGAAGCTTCTGAGTAAGCAAAACTCTGTAAAAATGACAATTTTGGTAACTGTGAGGGTTTAAACAGAGGTTATTCAACATGAGGCCCGATCCAAATCACATTTTGAATCATTTTTGGTAGAGTCCAAAAAATCAATTTTATGTTGAAAAACTATGACCCCGGACCAGTCGAACGTACAAAAAATTGTCAATATTGATGACATTTTAACATTTAATCTTTTGACTTTAAATTACTGTTGGATCTGAATTATTACTTTTTCAACTAAAATAAGTTTGTTTAAAGTGATTTCTGTGCCTGAAATTGGTCAAAATTGTAGCTTTTGAGTAAGCAAAAACTCTGTAAAAATGGCAATTTTGGTCACTGTGAGGGTTTAAAAAGTGGTTATTCAACATGAGGCCCGATCCAAATGACATTTTGAATGATTTTTGGTAGATTTTGTGATAAATAAATATATAATATTTATATAAGAAATTATAAATTATAAAAAAATAAATAAAGATGTGAATTATTACTTTTTCAACTAAATAAGTGTGTTTAAAGTGATTTCTGTGCCTGAAATTGGTCAAAATTGAAGCTTTTGAGTAAGCGAAAACTCTGTAAAAATGGCAATTTTGGTCACTGTGAGGGTTTAAAAAGTGGTTATTCAACATGAGGCCCGATCCAAATGACATTTGGAATAATTTTTGGTAGAGTCCAAAAAATCAATTTTATGATGAAAAACGATGACCCCGGACCAGTCAAACGTTCAAAAAAGTCGTCAATATTGATGAAAATTTAAAATGTCATCTTTTGACTTTAAATGACTGTTGGATATGAATTATTACTTTTTCAACTAACATAAGTGTGTTTAAAGTGATTTCTGTGCCTGAAATTGGTCAAAATTGAAACTTCTGAGTAAGCAAAACTCTGTAAAAATGACAATTTTGGTAACTGTGAGAGTTTAAAAAGTGGTTATTCAACATGAGGCCCGATCCAAATGACATTTTGAATCATTTTTGGTAGAGTCCAAAAAATCCATTTTATGTTGAAAAACTATGACCCCGGACCAGTCGAACGTACAAACAATTGTCAATATTGATGACATTTTAACATTTAATCTTTTGACTTTAAATTACTGTTGGATATGAATTATTACTTTTTCAACTAAAATAAGTTTGTTTAAAGTGATTTCTGTGCCTGAAATTGGTCAAAATTGTAGCTTTTGAGTAAGCAAAACTCTGTAAAAACTGGCAATTTTGGTCACTGTGAGGGATTAAAAAGTGGTTATTCAACATGAGGCCCGATCCAAATGACATTTTGAATCATTTTGGGTAGAGTCCAAAAAAAATCAATTTTATGATGAAAAACAATGACCCCGGACCAGTCGCACGTTCAAAAAAATGGTCAATATTGATGACATTTTAACATTTAATCTTTTGACTTTAAATGACTGTTGGATGTGAATTATTACTTTTTCAACTAAAATAAGTGTGTTTAAAGTCATTTTTGTGCCTGAAATTGGTCAAAATTGAAGCTTCTGAGTAAGCAAAACTCTGTCAAAACGGCAATTTTGGTCACTGTGAGGGTTTAAAAAGTGGTTATTCAACATGAGGCCCGATCCTAATGACATTTTGAATCATTTTTGTTAGATTTTGTGATAAATAAATATATAATATTTATATAAGAAATTATAAATTATAAAAAAATAAATAAAGATGTGAATTATTACTTTTTCAACTAAATAAGTGTGTTTAAAGTGATTTCTGTGCCTGAAATTGGTCAAAATTGAAGCTTTTGAGTAAGAGAAAACTCTGTAAAAATGGCAATTTTGGTCACTGTGAGGGTTTAAAAAGTGGTTATTCAACATGAGGCCCGATCCAAATGACATTTGGAATAATTTTTGGTAGAGTCCAAAAAATCAATTTTATGATGAAAAACGATGACCCCGGACCAGTCGAACGTACAAAAAATTGTCAATATTGATGAAATTTTAACATTTAATCTTTTGACTTTAAATTACTGTTGGATCTGAATTATTACTTTTTCAACTAAAATTAGTGTGTTTAAAGTCATTTCTGTGCCTGAAATTGGTCAAAATTGAAGCTTCTGAGTAAGCAAAACTCTGTAAAATTGACAATTTTGGTAACTGTGAGGGTTTAAAAAGTGGTTATTCAACATGAGGCCCGATCCAAATGCCATTTTGAATCATTTTTGGTAGAGTCCAAAAAATCAATTTTATGTTGAAAAACTATGACCCCGGACCAGTTGAACGTACAAAAAATAGTCAATATTGATAAAATTTTAACATTTAATCTTTTGACTTTAAATGACTGTTGGATGTGAATTATTACTTTTTCAACTAAAATGTGTGTGTTTAAAGTCATTTCTGTGCCTGAAATTGGACAAAATTGATGCTTCTGAGTAAGCAAAACTCTGTAAAAATGGCAATTTTGGTACTGTGAGGGTTTAAAAAGTGGTTATTCAACATGAGGCCCGATCCAAATGACATTTTGAATTATTTTTGGTAGAGTCCCAAAAATCAATTTTATGATGAAAAACGATGACCCCGGACCAGTCGAACGTTCAAAAAAATGGTCAATATTGATGAAATTTTAACATTTAATCTTTTGACTTTAAATGTCTGTTGGATGTGAATTATTACTTTTTCAACTAAAATAAGTGTGTTTAAAGTGATTTCTGTGCCTGAAATTGGTCAAAATTGAAGCTTCTGAGTAAGCAAAACTCTGTAAAAATGACAATTTTGGTAACTGTGAGGGTTTAAACAGAGGTTATTCAACATGAGGCCCGATCCAAATGACATTTTGAATCATTTTTGGTAGAGTCCAAAAAATCAATTTTATGATGAAAAACAATGACCCCGGACCAGTCAAACATACAAAAAATTTTCAATATTGATGACATTTTAACATTTAATGTTTTGACTTTAAATTACTGTTGAATGTGAATTATTACTTTTTCAACTAAAATAAGTGTGTTTAAAGTGATTTCTGTGCATGAAATTGGTCACAATTGAAGCTTCTGAGAAAGCAAAACTCTGTAATAATGACAATTTTGTTAACTGTGAGGGTTTAAAAAGTGGTTATTCAACATGAGGCCAGATCCAAATGACATTTTGAATCATTTTTGGTAGAGTCCAAAAAATCAATTTTATGATGAAAAAAGATGACCCCGGACCAGTCGAACGTACAAAAAATTGTCAATATTGATGACATTTTAACATTTAATCTTTTGACTTTAAATTACTGTTGGATGTGAATTATTACTTTTTCAACTAAAATAAGTGTGTTTAAAGTGATTTCTGTGCCTGAAATTGGTCAAAATTGAAGCTTCTGAGTAAGCAAAACTCTGTAAAAATGACAATTTTGGTAACTGTGAGGGTTTAAACAGAGGTTATTCAACATGAGGCCCGATCCAAATGACATTTTGAATCATTTTTGGTAGAGTCCAAAAAATCAATTTTATGTTGAAAAACTATGACCCCGGACCAGTCGAACGTACAAAAAATTGTCAATATTGATGACATTTTAACATTTAATCTTTTGACTTTAAATTACTGTTGGATCTGAATTATTACTTTTTCAACTAAAATAAGTTTGTTTAAAGTGATTTCTGTGCCTGAAATTGGTCAAAATTGTAGCTTTTGAGTAAGCAAAAACTCTGTAAAAATGGCAATTTTGGTCACTGTGAGGGTTTAAAAAGTGGTTATTCAACATGAGGCCCGATCCAAATGACATTTTGAATGATTTTTGGTAGATTTTGTGATAAATAAATATATAATATTTGTATAAGAAATTATAAATTATAAAAAAATAAATAAAGATGTGAATTATTACTTTTTCAACTAAATAAGTGTGTTTAAAGTGATTTCTGTGCCTGAAATTGGTCAAAATTGAAGCTTTTGAGTAAGCGAAAACTCTGTAAAAATGGCAATTTTGGTCACTGTGAGGGTTTAAAAAGTGGTTATTCAACATGAGGCCCGATCCAAATGACATTTGGAATAATTTTTGGTAGAGTCCAAAAAATCAATTTTATGATGAAAAACGATGACCCCGGACCAGTCAAACGTTCAAAAAAGTCGTCAATATTGATGAAAATTTAAAATGTAATCTTTTGACTTTAAATGACTGTTGGATATGAATTATTACTTTTTCAACTAACATAAGTGTGTTTAAAGTGATTTCTGTGCCTGAAATTGGTCAAAATTGAAACTTCTGAGTAAGCAAAACTCTGTAAAAATGACAATTTTGGTAACTGTGAGAGTTTAAAAAGTGGTTATTCAACATGAGGCCCGATCCAAATGACATTTTGAATCATTTTTGGTAGAGTCCAAAAAATCAATTTTATGTTGAAAAACTATGACCCCGGACCAGTCGAACGTACAAAAAATTGTCAATATTGATGACATTTTAACATTTAATCTTTTGACTTTAAATTACTGTTGGATCTGAATTATTACTTTTTCAACTAAAATAAGTTTGTTTAAAGTGATTTCTGTGCCTGAAATTGGTCAAAATTGTAGCTTTTGAGTAAGCAAAAACTCTGTAAAAATGGCAATTTTGGTCACTGTGAGGGTTTAAAAAGTGGTTATTCAACATGAGGCCCGATCCAAATGACATTTTGAATGATTTTTGGTAGATTTTGTGATAAATAAATATATAATATTTATATAAGAAATTATAAATTATAAAAAATAAATAAAGATGTGAATTATTACTTTTTCAACTAAATAAGTGTGTTTAAAGTGATTTCTGTGCCTGAAATTGGTCAAAATTGAAGCTTTTGAGTAAGCGAAAACTCTGTAAAAATGGCAATTTTGGTCACTGTGAGGGTTTAAAAAGTTGTTATTCAACATGAGGCCCGATCCAAATGACATTTGGAATAATTTTTGGTAGAGTCCAAAAAATCAATTTTATGATGAAAAACGATGACCCCGGACCAGTCAAACGTTCAAAAAAGTCGTCAATATTGATGAAAATTTAAAATGTAATCTTTTGACTTTAAATGACTGTTGGATATGAATTATTACTTTTTCAACTAAAATAAGTTTGTTTAAAGTGATTTCTGTGCCTGAAATTGGTCAAAATTGTAGCTTTTGAGTAAGCAAAACTCTGTAAAAACTGGCAATTTTGGTCACTGTGAGGGATTAAAAAGTGGTTATTCAACATGAGGCCCGATCCAAATGACATTTTGAATCATTTTTGGTAGAGTCCAAAAAAAATCAATTTTATGATGAAAAACGATGACCCCGGACCAGTCGTACTTACAAAAAGTAGTCAATATTGATGAAAATTTAAAATTTAATCTTTTGACTTTAAATTACTGTTGGATGTGAATTATTACTTTTTTACCTAAAATATGTGTGTTTAAAGTCATTTCTGTGCCTGAAATTGGTCAAAATTGAAGCTTCTGAATAATCAAAACTCTGTAAAAATGGCAATTTTGGTCACTGTGAGGGTTTAAAAAGTGGTTATTCAACATGAGGCCCGATCCAAATGACATTTTGAATCATTTTTGGTAGAGTCCCAAAAAAATCAATTTTATGATGAAAAACGATGACCCCGGACCAGTCGAACGTTCAAAAAAATGGTCAATATTGATGAAATTTTAACATTTAATCTTTTGACTTTAAATGACTGTTGGATGTGAATTATTACTTTTTCAACTAAAATAAGTGTGTTTAAAGTGATTTCTGTGCCTGAAATTGGTCAAAATTGAAGCTTCTGAGTAAGCAAAACTCTGTAAAAATGACAATTTTGGTAACTGTGAGGGTTTAAACAGAGGTTATTCAACATGAGGCCCGATCCAAATGACATTTTGAATCATTTTTGGTAGAGTCCAAAAAATCAATTTTATGATGAAAAACAATGACCCCGGACCAGTCGAACATACAAACATTTTTCAATATTGATGAAATTTTAACATTTAATGTTTTGACTTTAAATTACTGTTGAATGTGAATTATTACTTTTTCAACTAAAATAAGTGTGTTTAAAGTGATTTCTGTGCATGAAATTGGTCACAATTGAAGCTTCTGAGAAAGCAAAACTCTGTAATAATGACAATTTTGTTAACTGTGAGGGTTTAAAAAGTGGTTATTCAACATGAGGCCAGATCCAAATGACATTTTGAATCATTTTTGGTAGAGTCCAAAAAATCAATTTTATGATGAAAAAAGATGACCCCGGGAGGAGCTTGGCGGGCATCCGAGATGGCCGCTTGAGCACAGCGCTCTCCGGACCCTCGCCGCTCCCGGCATTTTATCCTGACTGAATCCTGATTTCCTGCAAGAATTCATGTGGAGGACGTTTGGCTGATGACCCTGGCACTTTTCAGAAATCGATTTGGACATTGGATTCCTGAGATATGGTGATCTGAACTTTTGGGCTCCGCCCTTGAGGTGCGCCCGGGACGGGGTGCGGTTCTGTGGCCGTCCTGGAATTGAACAACAGCGGCAGGAGAACCAGCCTTGTGGGTCCCCCTCCTAAGTTTCGGTTTCGATTCTGTTTCGACTTGGGCCGACAGTGTGCGTGTCGTGCAGGGACTGATCCTTGGAGGCAGATCGGCTGTTGGGCCTTCCTGTGGACTATTTGCTGGTTTGGCGACCTCTACCCGTGTGGTGCCCCTTTTTGGAACCTTTGGTCCTGCGATTTGGGTGTCGGGCCCGTTGACCCTGGTGGCTCGCCTTGTGACGCATCATCAAAATGGCGGGCAGAGGGGACAGGGAGACGCGCAAGACGAAAACACCTCTGCGCGGAGCTCCGGTTCAATCAAATGTTATGGACCGCTATACCCATTCTAAGGGGTCCCCCGGAGCTGCCCTGCCTGGTCCTATTACAGCGTCCGAGCGAGTTTTGGAGGAGTCGGCGGAGCCCTCCCTGCAGGACATTATGGGCGCCATTTCGGGCGTGAGGGAATCCATCGGCCTACAGTACGAGGCCTTGGCCCATAAACTTGACACTGTGGCTATTGAAGTGAATCTGATTCGTGCTGATCTCGGCAAGACAAATGAAAGGGTACAATCATTGGATATTAAATCATCCAGCCTCACGAAGGACGTATCGGAGCTCCAGACGGAGGTTGGGAATCTCCGTTGGGTGAACGACTTCATGACCCGACGCCTGGAGGATTTTGAAAATAGGGCACGTCGCTGCAATGTCCGTCTGGTTGGTGTGCCGGAAAACCCAGAACCCCACTCGGTGGATCTCCTAGTTGAAGATCTGGTCTTGAACCATCTTGCCCCTTCTGGTCTTACTAAGTTTTTCACAGTGGAACGTGCACATTGTGTTCCGGGGGGCAAAGGTAAGCCGGGAGCCCCGCCGAGACCTATTGTGGCGAAGCTTTTTCACTATAGAGACCGGGACGCTATCCTGCAGGCTTCGCGGGTGAAGGGCCCGGTGGCCTTTGAAAATGCCACGGTGAACTTTTACCCGGACTTTTCCCAACAAGTTCAGAGACAACGGATGGAATTTCGTGGTGCCAAGAAACGTCTTCGGGACCGGGGCCTGCGCTATGCTATGCTCTTTCCCACCAGGCTTCGGGTCGAGTATAACGAGCGTACCCTTTTCTTTGATCGACCAGATGTTGTTAATGACTGGCTGGACTCCTTGCCTGACCGTCCTCCTGAGACTGAGCCCGCCGCTCACCCTGGTGGTGCCGAAGGTGGTGCGGAGATCTGACTGTTCGGCTCTCACGTCTTACTTTGAACACGTTTTCAGGAGTGTTGGCCGGCGTTCCTCTGCAGCATAATTATTTTGTTTTTAGTTTGTTCCTTTTAGTTCTTGGTGTGGTCGGGGGGTGGGTGGAACGGGGGCCTTTCCTCCTCCGGGGTCTTTGTGTAGAATAGGGGTCCTAGGGCGACAGGCACACTGCAGGTTGGGGTGGCTCTTTAGCTTTTTGCAGGGGTGCAGGGTGGGGGGTGTTCCTTTTCAGTTTGGGGGAGGGGGGTTGGGAAGTTCTTTCTTTTCTGTGTGTTGTTTTCAAGGCGGATTGCTCCTGTGTTTGCTGCTGTTTCTGATGTCGTGCTCATGGACGTGGGGTCTTGGATCGGGTGGATGGGATGGGGGGTAGAGGGTTAAAATTCGTTTCCTGGAACGTTAACGGTCTGGGAGATCGTATTAAGCGCAGTGTGGTTTTGAAATGTATACGACGTTTATCACCGGACATTGTTTTCCTGCAAGAAACTCATTTGATTGGAAATGTTTGTTATGCAATGAATAGGTGGGGCTACCGCCTTGTGGCACACTCGGGGTTTACCTCTGGTTCCAGGGGTGTGGGTATCCTTGTTCGAACCTCCCTCCCCCTGGCAATTGATGAGGTGATTCAAGATGACCGAGGGAGGTATGCGGTCTTGGTAGGTAGATATGAGGGCCGCACCCTATCTCTCTTCAATGTTTATGTCCCCCCGGGTTTGCAGACTTCCACTTTCGCTGATTTGGGCCGCGTCTTGTTAGATCTCCCTAATAGTACTCTCTTCCTGGCCGGTGATTTTAATTCGGTGCTTTCCGGCCTTCACGATCGCCATCCCCCTAGGGATACTCCGGCTGCTCAGCAGTGGTTGGGTGGGTTTCTAGATACCTTTGGCCTTGTGGACTGCTGGCGACTGTTGCATCCCACTCAGCTTCAATACACATTCCACTCTGGGGCACATGGCAGTTTGTCTCGGCTGGATTATTTCCTGATGCCCGCGGCCCAGTCATCGGCAGTCAGTGAGATTTTGCATTTGCCAAGGGGTATCTCTGACCACTCGCCGCTCTGGCTTCGTTTTGAGGTTGGGGTAGAGGCGGCGGGCCGAGTAGCTCCCATTAACCCATGGTACCTTTCCTCCCCTGAGACCCGTAGCCTCTTGCTCAAGTCCATGGATGCGTATTTCCTGGACAACGAGGGGTCGGTCTCTTCGGCTGTGTCCCTGTGGGAAGCCTTTAAAACGGTGATTCGTGGACAGGCCCTTTCCTTGATTGTTGAAGCTAAGAAAGCCGGGAAGAGGGAGGTGGTAGACCTTGAGGGGGAGATTTTGGCTTTGGAGGACGAACTGGACTCTGGTGTCACACCTGAGAAACTTCACGCCCTGGGTTTGAAACAATTTGCCTATAAATCCCTGGTCACGGACGCTGCAAAGGTGATGTTTCGAGAACAACAAGGCAGGTTATATGATGTGGGTGATAAAGCGGGTAAACTCCTAGCGTGGTTGGACAAGAAAGAAAGAGTTAATCGTGTGGTGCCCGTGATTCAGTCTGCGAGTGGTGAGAATGTGACTGACCCGATTGCTATTGTTGACCGTTTTGCCGAATACTTCCGTGTTGTGTATGCTCCCGTGTCTGTGAGGGATATGGCTGATTCTCGACTTCTGTTGCGTGATATAACTCTGCCCTGTGTCTCCGACTTGGACCGTATTGCTTTGGACTCCCCTTTTTACGGCTGATGAGATAGCTACTGCTATCCGTTCGCTCCGCTCGGGCAAAGCATTGGGCCCGAACGGGTTGCCTATTGAGTTGTACAAGTTACGTCCCGATAAGATGGCGCCGTATCTCCGCGATATGTTTTTAGAATCCCGAGAGCGGAACATCCTTCCCTACGATCAGCGTCTGGCGACGATAGTTGTCATCCCCAAGGATGGTAAACCGCGGGACCTTTGTTCCTCATATAGGCCTATATCCCTGTTAAATGTTGAACCCAAGGTTTTGGCGAAACTTTTGGCGTCCCGTCTACTGTCGGTTCTTGGTGACCTGGTCCATCCAGATCAATCTGGTTTTATCCCGCATCGCAACACTGCTTTGAATCTACGTCGCCTTCACGGCGTGATAGCGAGGGCGGGGCTGTTGACGGAACCGGCCATTTTGGCGTCTTTGGATGCCTCTATGGCCTTTGATACTGTGGAGTGGCCCTACTTGTGGGCGACTCTTGAGAAATTCGGATTCGGGTGCGAGTTTATTAGCTGGATTAAATTGTTGTACCCGGAACCTTTGGCGCAAGTTGTGGTGAATGGTAGGGTGTCGGCTCCCTTCTCCTTGGGCAGGGGCACCCGCCAGGGTTGCCCCTTGTCTCCGCTGCTGTTTGCACTCGCTCTTGAACCATTGGCGGCCTGGCTTCGGTGGGAACCGTCCCTTAAAGGGATTCGGTGGGCCCCGGACTTTGAAGACCGTGTCTCGCTTTATGCGGACGATATCCTCTTGTATCTTACCTCCCCTCGTAAGTCTTTATCCGTTTTATTTGACGTTCTCGCGTCCTTTGGTGCTAACTCGGGC
Organism: Lissotriton helveticus; assembly: GCF_964261635.1. NCBI lineage: Eukaryota > Metazoa > Chordata > Amphibia > Caudata > Salamandridae > Lissotriton > Lissotriton helveticus. The sequence continues at coordinate 404,178,600 of NC_136071.1, forward strand.
CTTGTAATTAACTGGACCAAGTCCTGTGTCTATGTTTTATCTGGTGTCTTGCCTCCGTTGCCGAGTAGGCTTCCCATTCAGGTGGCCCAGGATGGCTTCAAATACTTGGGGATTTTTGTTACTTTGGACTCGTCCCTTCGCTTTGATCGTAATCTCCTTCCCCCGTTGCTTAGACTACGTTTGGACGTTGCCCGCTGGCGTAAGCTTCCCTTATCTCCTTTGGGTCGGGCGGCCCTGTTTAAAATGATGTCATTGCCGCGATTTCTCTACGATCTCCAGAACTTTTATGATCCTATCCCTAAGACCTATTTTCGGGAGATTGAGAGTCTTCAGAGACAGCTTATTTGGGATGGGCGTCCGCGCATTGCTCTCGCGAAACTTTCCATCCCGTGGTATGACGGGGGCATGGTGCTCCCCGACATTAAGAGATATTATTGGGCCTCCCACCTGTCTGCTATCAATCACGTTATGTTTTCGCTGGGTCGTAATCCGGCGTTCGAGATGGATAAACTTCAGCTTCCGGGAGGTGATTTTAACAGAGTGCTTTACTCTCGCTCCGCTGGGCGCCATCTTGTGGGACCTACATTGACTGCTCTGACTGTGTGGCGCGCTGCGAATGTGAGCTTGGGCTGGGAAGATCGCTTGACGTTGGCAACACCGCTTTATGCTTCGGAACGTCTGGGCGGTCTCTGGTCTACCAGGGGTTTCGACCAGTCGAACGTTCAAAAAAATGGTCAATATTGATGAAATTTTAACATTTAATCTTTTGACTTTAAATTATTATTGGATGTGAATTATTACTTTTACAACTAAAATATGAGTGTCTAAAGTCATTTCTGTGCCTGAAATAGGTCAAAATTGAAGGTTTTGAGTAAGCAAAAACTCTGTAAAAATGGGAATTTGGGTCACTGTGAGGGTTTAAAAAGTGGTTCTTCATCATGAGGCCCGATCCAAAAGACATTTTGAATTATTTTTGGTAGAGTCCAAAAAATCTATTTCATGATGAAAAACGATGACCCCGGACCAGTCGAACGTTCAAAAAAATGGTCAATATTGATGAAATTTTAACATTTAATCTTTTGACTTTAAATGACAGTTGGACGTGAATTATTACTTTTTCAACTAAAATATGAGTGTTTAAAGTCATTTTTGTGCCTGAAATTGGTCAAAATTGGAGCTTCCGAGTAAGCAAAACTCTGTAAAAATGGCAATGTTGGTCACTGTGAGGGTTTAAAAAGTGGTTATTCAACATGAGGCCCGATCCAAATGACATTTTGAATCATTTTTGGTAGAGTCCAAAAAATCAATTTTATGATGAAAAACGATGACTCCGGACCAGTCGAACGTACAAAAAATTGTCAATATTGATGAAATTTTAACATTTAATCTTTTGACTTTAAATGACTTTTGGGCGTGAATTATTACTTTTTCAACTAAAATAAGTGTGTATAAAGTGATTTCTGTGCCTGAAATTGGTCAAAATTGATCCTTCTGAGTAAGCAAAACTCTGTAAAAATGACAATTTTGGTAACTGTGAGGGTTTAAAAAGTGGTTATTCAACATGAGGCCCGATCCAAATGACATTTTGAATCATTTTTGGTAGAGTCCAAAAAATCAATTTTATGATGAAAAACGATGACCCCGGACCAGTCGAACGTACAAAAAATTGTCAATATTGATGAAATTTTAACATTTAATCTTTTGACTTTAAATTACTGTTGGATGTGAATTATTACTTTTTCAACTAAAATATGAGTGTTTAAAGTCATTTCTGTGCCTGAAATTGGTCAAAATTGAAGCTTCTGAGTAAGCAAAACTCGTAAAAATGGCAATTTTGGTCACTGTGAGGGTTTAAAAAGTGGTTATTCAACATGAGGCCCGATCCAAATGACATTTTGAATTATTTTTGGTAGAGTCCAAAAAATCAATTTTATGATGAAAAACAATGACCCCGGACCAGTCGAACGTTCAAAAAAATGGTCAATATTGATGAAATTTTAACATTTATTCTTTTGACTTTAAATTACTGTTGGATGTGAATTATTACCTTTTCAACTAAAATAAGTGTGTTTAAAGTCATTTCTGTGCCTGAAATTGGTCAAAATGGAAGCTTTTGAGTAAGCAAAAACTCTGTAAAAATGGCAATTTTGGTCACAGTGAGGGTCTAAAAAGTGGTTATTCAACATGAGGCCCGATCCAAATGACATTTTGAATTATTTTTGGTAGAGTCCAAAAAATCAATTTTATGATGAAAAACGATGACCCCGGACCAGTCGAACGTTCAAAAAAATGGTCAATATTGATGAAATTTTAACATTTAATCTTTTGACTTTAAATGACTGTTGGACGTGAATTATTACTTTTTCAACTAAAATAAGTGTGTTTAAAGTGATTTCTGTGCCTGAAATTGGTCAAAATTGAAGCTTCTGAGTAAGCAAATCTCTGCAAAAATGACAATTTTGGTAACTGTGAGGGTTTAAAAAGTGGTTATTCAACATGAGGCCCGATCCAAATGACATTTTGAATCATTTTTGGTAGAGTCCAAAAAATCAATTTTATGATGAAAAAACGATGACCCCGAACCAGTCGAACGTACAAAAAATTGTCAATATTGATGACATTTTGACATTTAATCTTTTGACTTTAAATTACTGTTGGATGTGAATTATTACTTTTTCAACTAAAATATGAGTGTTTAAAGTCATTTCTGTGCCTGAAATTGGTAAAAATTGAAGCTTCTGAGTAAGCAAAACTCTGTAAAAATGACAATTTTGGTAACTGTGAGGGTTTAAAAAGTGGTTATTCAACATGAGGCCCGATCCAAATGACATTTTGAATCATTTTTGGTATAGTAAAAAAAAATCAATTTTATGATGAAATCGATGACCCAGGACCAGTCGAACGTTCAAAAAAAAGGTCAATATTGATGAAATTTTAACATTTAATCTTTTGACTTTAAATTACTGTTGGATGTGAATTATTACTTTTTCAACTAAAATATGAGTGTTTAAAGTCATTTCTGTGCCTGAAATTGGTCAAAGTTGAAGCTTCTGAGTAAGCAAAACTCTGTAAAAATGGCAATTGTGGTCACTGTGAGGGTTTAAAAAGTGGTTATTCAACATGAGGCCCGATCCAAAAGACATTTTGAATTATTTTTGGTAGAGTCCAAAAAATCTATTTTATGATGAAAAACGATGACCCCGAACCAGTCGAACGTACAAAAAATTGTCAATATTGATGACATTTTGACATTTAATCTTTTGACTTTAAATTACTGTTGGATGTGAATTATTACTTTTTCAACTAAAATATGAGTGTTTAAAGTCATTTCTGTGCCTGAAATTGGTCAAAATTGAACCTTCTGAGTAAGCAAAACTCTGTAAAAATGACAATTTTGGTAACTGTGAGGGTTTAAAAAGTGGTTATTCAACATGAGGCCCGATCCAAATGACATTTTGAATCATTTTTGGTAGAGTCCAAAAAATCAATTTTATGATGAAAAACGATGACCCCGGACCAGTCGAACGTACAAAAAATTGTCAATATTGATGAAATTTTAACATTTAATCTTTTGACTTTAAATTACTGTTGGATGTGAATTATTACTTTTTCAACTAAAATATGAGTGTTTAAAGTCATTTTTGTGCCTGAAATTGGTCAAAATTGGAGCTTCCGAGTAAGCAAAACTCTGTAAAAATGGCATGTTGGTCACTGTGAGGGTTTAAAAAGTGGTTATTCAACATGAGGCCCGATCCAAATGACATTTTGAATTATTTTTGGTAGAGTCCAAAAAATCAATTTTATGATGAAAAATGATGACCCCGGACCAGTCGAACATTCAAAAAAATGGTCAATATTGATGAAATTTTAACATTTAATCGTTTGACTTTAAATTACTGTTGGATGTGAATTATTACCTTTTCAACTAAAATAAGTGTGTTTAAAGTCATTTCTGTGCCTGAAATTGGTCAAAATTGAAGCTTTTGAGTAAGCAAAAACTCTTTAAAAATGGCAATTTTGGTCACTGTGAGGGTTTAAAAAGTGGTTATTCAACATGAGGCCCGATCCAAATGACATTTTGAATTATTTTTGGTAGAGTCCAAAAAATCAATTTTATGATGAAAAATGATGACCCCGGACCAGTCGAACGTACAAAAAATTGTCAATATTGATGAAATTTTAACATTTAATCTTTTGACTTTAAATTACTGTTGGATGTGAATTATTACTTTTTCAACTAAAATATGAGTGTTTAAAGTCATTTTTGTGCCTGAAATTGGTCAAAATTGGAGCTTCCGAGTAAGCAAAACTCTGTAAAAATGGCATGTTGGTCACTGTGAGGGTTTAAAAAGTGGTTATTCAACATGAGGCCCGATCCAAATGACATTTTGAATTATTTTTGGTAGAGTCCAAAAAATCAATTTTATGATGAAAAACGATGACCCCGGACCAGTCGAACATTCAAAAAAATGGTCAATATTGATGAAATTGTAACATTTAATCGTTTGACTTTAAATTACTGTTGGATGTGAATTATTACCTTTTCAACTAAAATAAGTGTGTTTAAAGTCATTTCTGTGCCTGAAATTGGTCAAAATTGAAGCTTTTGAGTAAGCAAAAACTCTTTAAAAATGACAATTTTGGTAACTGTGAGGGTTTAAAAAGTGGTTATTCAACATGAGGCCCGATCCAAATGACATTTTGAATCATTTTTGGTAGAGTCCAAAAAATCAATTTTATGATGAAAAACGATGACCCCGGACCAGTCGAACGTACAAAAAATTGTCAATATTGATGAAATTTTAACATTTAATCTTTTGACTTTAAATTACTGTTGGATGTGAATTATTACTTTTTCAACTAAAATATGAGTGTTTAAAGTCATTTTTGTGCCTGAAATTGGTCAAAATTGGAGCTTCCGAGTAAGCAAAACTCTGTAAAAATGGCATGTTGGTCACTGTGAGGGTTTAAAAAGTGGTTATTCAACATGAGGCCCGATCCAAATGACATTTTGAATTATTTTTGGTAGAGTCCAAAAAATCAATTTTATGATGAAAAACGATGACCCCGGACCAGTCGAACATTCAAAAAAATGGTCAATATTGATGAAATTTTAACATTTAATCGTTTGACTTTAAATTACTGTTGGATGTGAATTATTACCTTTTCAACTAAAATAAGTGTGTTTAAAGTCATTTCTGTGCCTGAAATTGGTCAAAATTGAAGCTTTTGAGTAAGCAAAAACTCTTTAAAAATGGCAATTTTGGTCACTGTGAGGGTTTAAAAAGTGGTTATTCAACATGAGGCCCGATCCAAATGACATTTTGAATTATTTTTGGTAGAGTCCAAAAAATCAATTTTATGATGAAAAATGATGACCCCGGACCAGTCGAACGTTCAAAAAAATGGTCAAAATTGATGAAATTTTAACATTTAATCTTTGGACTTTAAATGACTGTTGGACGTGAATTATTACTTTTTCAACTAAAATAAGTGTGTTTAAAGTGATTTCTGTGCCTGAAATTGGTCAAAATTGAAGCTTCTGAGTAAACAAAACTCTGCAAAAATGACAATTTTGGTAACTGTGAGGGTTTAAAAAGTGGTTATTCAACATTAGGCCCGATCCAAATGACATTTTGAATAATTTTTGGTACAATCCAAAAAATCAATTTTATGATGAAAAACGATGACCAGTCGAACGTACAAAAAAATGTCAATATTGATAAAATTTTAACATTTAATCTTTTGACTTTAAATTACTGTTGGATGTGAATTATTACTTTTTCAACTAAAATATGAGTGTTTAAAGTCATTTCTGTGCCTGAAATTAGTCAAAATTGAAGCTTCTGAGTAAGCAAAACTCGTAAAAATTGCAATTTTGGTCACTGTGAGGGTTTAAAAAGTGGTTATTCACATGAGGCCCGATCCAAACGACATTTTGAATCATTTTTGGTAGAGTCCAAAAAATCAATTTTATGATGAAAAACGATGACCCCGGACCAGTTGAACGTACAAAAAATTGTCAATATTGATGAAATTTTAACATTTACTCTTTTGACTTTAAATTACTGTTGGATGTGAATTATTACTTTTTCAACTAAAATATGAGTGTTTAAAGTCATTTCTGTGCCTGAAATTAGTCAAAATTGAAGCTTCTGAGTAAGCAAAACTCGTAAAAATGGCAATTTTGGTCACTGTGAGGGTTTAAAAAGTCCTTATTCAACATGAGGCCCGATCCAAATGACATTTTGAATTATTTTTTGTAGAGTCCAAAAAATCAATTTTATGATGAAAAACGATGACCCCGGACCAGTCGAACGTACAAAAAATGGTCAATATTGATGAAATTTTAACATTTAATCTTTTGACTTTAAATTACTGTTGGATGTGAATTATTACTTTTTTCAACTAAAATATGAGTGTTTAAAGTCATTTCTGTGCCTGAAATTGGTCAAAAGTGAAGCTTCTGAGTAAGCAAAACTCTGTAAAAATAACAATTTTGGTAACTGTGAGGGTTTAAAAAGTGGTTATTCAACATGATGCCCGATCTAAATGACATTTTGAATAATTTTTGGTATAGTAAAAAAAAAAATCAATTTTATGATGAAATCGATGACCCAGGACCAGTCGAACGTTCAAAAAAATGGTCAATATTGATGAAATTTTAACATTTAATCTTTTGACTTTAAATTATTATTGGATGTGAATTATTACTTTTACAACTAAAATATGAGTGTCTAAAGTCATTTCTGTGCCTGAAATTGTTCAAAATTGAAGGTTTTGAGTAAGCAAAAACTCTGTAAAAATGGGAATTTGGGTCACTGTGAGGGTTTAAAAAGTGGTTCTTCATCATGAGGCCCGATCCAAAAGACATTTTGAATTATTTTTGGTAGAGTCCAAAACATCTATTTCATGATGAAAAACGATGACCCCGGACCAGTCGAACGTTCAAAAAAATGGTCAATATTGATGAAATTTTAACATTTAATCTTTTGACTTTAAATGACAGTTGGACGTGAATTATTACTTTTTCAACTAAAATATGAGTGTTTAAAGTCATTTTTGTGCCTGAAATTGGTCAAAATTGGAGCTTCCGAGTAAGCAAAACTCTGTAAAAATTGGCAATGTTGGTCACTGTGAGGGTTTAAAAAGTGGTTATTCAACATGAGGCCCGATCCAAATGACATTTTGAATCATTTTTGGTAGAGTCCAAAAAATCAATTTTATGATGAAAAACGATGACCCCGGACCAGTCGAACGTACAAAAAATTGTCAATATTGATGAAATTTTAACATTTAATCTTTTGACTTTAAATTACTGTTGGATGTGAATTATTACTTTTTCAACTAAAATATGAGTGTTTAAAGTCATTTCTGTGCCTGAAATTGGTCAAAATTGAAGCTTCTGAGTAAGCAAAACTCGTAAAAATGGCAATTTTGGTCACTGTGAGGGTTTAAAAAGTGGTTATTCAACATGAGGCCCGATCCAAATGACATTTTGAATTATTTCTGGTAGAGTCCAAAAAATCAATTTTATGATGAAAAACAATGACCCCGGACCAGTCGAACGTTCAAAAAAATGGTCAATATTGATGAAATTTTAACATTTATTCTTTTGACTTTAAATTACTGTTGGATGTGAATTATTACCTTTTCAACTAAAATAAGTGTGTTTAAAGTCATTTCTGTGCCTGAAATTGGTCAAAATGGAAGCTTTTGAGTAAGCAAAAACTCTGTAAAAATGGCAATTTTGGTCACAGTGAGGGTCTAAAAAGTGGTTATTCAACATGAGGCCCGATCCAAATGACATTTTGAATTATTTTTGGTAGAGTCCAAAAAATCAATTTTATGATGAAAAACGATGACCCCGGACCAGTCGAACGTTCAAAAAAATGGTCAATATTGATGAAATTTTAACATTTAATCTTTTGACTTTAAATGACTGTTGGACGTGAATTATTACTTTTTCAACTAAAATAAGTGTGTTTAAAGTGATTTCTGTGCCTGAAATTGGTCAAAATTGAAGCTTCTGAGTAAGCAAATCTCTGCAAAAATGACAATTTTGGTAACTGTGAGGGTTTAAAAAGTGGTTATTCAACATGAGGCCCGATCCAAATGACATTTTGAATCATTTTTGGTAGAGTCCAAAAAATCAATTTTATGATGAAAAACGATGACCCCGAACCAGTCGAACGTACAAAAAATTGTCAATATTGATGACATTTTGACATTTAATCTTTTGACTTTAAATTACTGTTGGATGTGAATTATTACTTTTTCAACTAAAATATGAGTGTTTAAAGTCATTTCTGTGCCTGAAATTGGTAAAAATTGAAGCTTCTGAGTAAGCAAAACTCTGTAAAAATGACAATTTTGGTAACTGTGAGGGTTTAAAAAGTGTTTATTCAACATGAGGCCCGATCCAAATGACATTTTGAATCATTTTTGGTATAGTAAAAAAAAAATCAATTTTATGATGAAATCGATGACCCAGGACCAGTCGAACGTTCAAAAAAAAGGTCAATATTGATGAAATTTTAACATTTAATCTTTTGACTTTAAATTACTGTTGGATGTGAATTATTACTTTTTCAACTAAAATATGAGTGTTTAAAGTCATTTCTGTGCCTGAAATTGGTCAAAGTTGAAGCTTCTGAGTAAGCAAAACTCTGTAAAAATGGCAATTGTGGTCACTGTGAGGGTTTAAAAAGTGGTTATTCAACATGAGGCCCGATCCAAATGACATTTTGAATCATTTTTGGTAGAGTCCAAAAAATCTATTTTATGATGAAAAACGATGACCCCGAACCAGTCGAACGTACAAAAAATTGTCAATATTGATGACATTTTGACATTTAATCTTTTGACTTTAAATTACTGTTGGATGTGAATTATTACTTTTTCAACTAAAATATGAGTGTTTAAAGTCATTTCTGTGCCTGAAATTGGTCAAAATTGAACCTTCTGAGTAAGCAAAACTCTGTAAAAATGACAATTTTGGTAACTGTGAGGGTTTAAAAAGTGGTTATTCAACATGAGGCCCGATCCAAATGACATTTTGAATCATTTTTGGTAGAGTCCAAAAAATCAATTTTATGATGAAAAACGATGACTCCGGACCAGTCGAACGTACAAAAAATTGTCAATATTGATGAAATTTTAACATTTAATCTTTTGACTTTAAATGACTGTTGGGCGTGAATTATTACTTTTTCAACTAAAATAAGTGTGTTTAAAGTGATTTCTGTGCCTGAAATTAGTCAAAATTGAACCTTCTGAGTAAGCAAAACTCTGTAAAAATGACAATTTTGGTAACTGTGAGGGTTTAAAAAGTGGTTATTCAACATGAGGCCCGATCCAAATGACATTTTGAATCATTTTTGGTAGAGTCCAAAAAATCAATTTTATGATGAAAAACGATGACCCCGGACCAGTCGAACGTACAAAAAATTGTCAATATTGATGAAATTTTAACATTTAATCTTTTGACTTTAAATTACTGTTGGATGTGAATTATTACTTTTTCAACTAAAATATGAGTGTTTAAAGTCATTTCTGTGCCTGAAATTGGTCAAAATTGAAGCTTTGAGTAAGCAAAACTCGTAAAAATGGCAATTTTGGTCACTGTGAGGGTTTAAAAAGTGGTTATTCAACATGAGGCCCGATCCAAATGACATTTTAAATTATTTTTGGTAGAGTCCAAAAAATCAATTTTATGATGAAAAACGATGACCCCGGACCAGTCGAACGTTCAAAAAAATGGTCAATATTGATGAAATTTTAACATTTAATCTTTTGACTTTAAATTACTGTTGGATGTGAATTATTACTTTTTCAACTAAAATATGAGTGTTTAAAGTCATTTCTGTGCCTGAAATTGGTCAAAATTGGAGCTTCTGAGTAAGCAAAACTCTGTAAAAATGGCAATTTTGGTCACTGTGAGGGTTTAAAAAGTGGTTATTCAACATGAGGCCCCATCCAAATGACATTTTGAATTATTTTTGGTAGAATCCAAAAAATCAATTTTATGATGAAAAACGATGACCCCGGACCAGTCGAACATTAAAAAAAATGGTCAATATTGATGAAATGTTAACATTTAATCGTTTGACTTTAAATTACTGTTGGATGTGAATTATTACCTTTTCAAATAAAATAAGTGTGTTTAAAGTCATTTCTGTGCCTGAAATTGGTCAAAATTGAAGCTTCTGAGTAAGCAAAACTCTGTAAAAATGGCAATTGTGGTCACTTTGAGGGTTTAAAAAGTGGTTATTCAACATGAGGCCCGATCCAAAAGACATTTTGAATTATTTTTGGTAGAGTCCAAAAAATCTATTTTATGATGAAAAACGATGACCCCGAACCAGTCGAACGTACAAAAAATTGTCAATATTGATGACATTTTGACATTTAATCTTTTGACTTTAAATTACTGTTGGATGTGAATTATTACTTTTTCAACTAAAATATGAGTGTTTAAAGTCATTTCTGTGCCTGAAATTGGTAAAAATTGAAGCTTCTGAGTAAGCAAAACTCTGTAAAAATGACAATTTTGGCAACTGTGAGGGTTTAAAAAGTGGTTATTCAACATGAGGCCCGATCTAAATGACATTTTGAATTATTTTTGGTATAGTAAAAAAAAAATCAATTTTATGATGAAATCGATGACCCAGGACCAGTCGAACGTTCAAAAAAATGGTCAATATTGATGAAATTTTAACATTTAATCTTTTGACTTTAAATTATTGTTGGATGTGAATTATTACTTTTACAACTAAAATATGAGTGTTTAAAGTAATTTCTGTGCCTGAAATTGGTCAAAATTGAAGGTTTTGAGTAAGCAAAAACTCTGTAAAAACGGGAATTTGGGTCTCAGTGAGGGTTTAAAAAGTGGTTCTTCATCATGAGGCCCGATCCAAAAGACATTTTGAATTATTTTTGGTAGAGTCCAAAAAATCAATTTCATGATGAAAAACGATGACCCCGGACCAGTCGAACGTACAAAAAATTGTCAATATTGATGAAATTTTAACATTTAATCGTTTGACTTTAAATTACTGTTGGATGTGAATTATTACCTCTTCAAATAAAATAAGTGTGTTTAACCACATCGATGCTCGATGAGTTCCAGCCCTGTGCTGGAATATGCAAAAACCCATTATACATGACGAGCTGGGCTCGTCATGAGCGTGTGAGCAGGCTACTGCATGACGAGCCCAGCTCGTCATGAGTGTGGAAGGGGTTAAAGTCATTTCTGTGCCTGAAATTGGTCAAAATTGAAGCTTTTGAGTAAGCAAAAACTCTGTAAAAATGGCAATTTTGGTCACTGTGAGGGTTTAAAAAGTGGTTATTCAACATGAGGCCCGATCCAAATGACATTTTGAATTATTTTTGGTAGAGTCCAAAAAATCAATTTTATGATGAAAAACGATGACCCCGGACCAGTCGAACGTTCAAAAAAAGGTCAATATTGATGAAATTTTAACATTTAATCTTTTGACTTTAAATGACTTGGACGTGAATTATTACTTTTTCAACTAAAATAAGTGTGTTTAAAGTGATTTCTGTGCCTGAAATTGGTCAAAATTGAAGCTTCTGAGTAAGCAAAACTCTGTAAAAATGGCAATTTTGGTCACTGTGAGGGTTTAAAAAGTGGTTATTCAACATGAGGCCCGATCCAAATGACATTTTGAATCATTTTTGGTAGAGTCTAAAAAATCAATGTTATGATGAAAAACGATGACCCCGAACCAGTCGAACGTACAAAAAATTGTCAATATTGATGACATTTTGACATTTAACCTTTTGACTTTAAATTACTGTTGGATGTGAATTATTACTTTTTCAACTAAATATGAGTGTTTAAAGTCATTTCTGTGCCTGAAATTGGTAAAAATTGAAGCTTCTGAGTAAGCAAAACTCTGTAAAAATGACAATTTTGGCAACTGTGAGGGTTTAAAAAGTGGTTATTCAACATGAGGCCCGATCTAAATGACATTTTGAATTATTTTTGGTAGAGTCCAAAAAATCAATTTTATGATGAAAAACGATGACCCCGGACCAGTCGAACGTTAAAAAAAAATTGTCAATATTGATGAAATTTTAACATTTAATATTTTGACTTTAAATGACTGTTGGACGTGAATTATTACTTTTTCAACTAAAATAAGTGTGTTTAAAGTGATTTCTGTGCCTGAAATTGGTCAAAATTGAAGCTTCTGAGTAAGCAAAACTCTGTAAAAATGACAATTTTGGTAACTGTGAGGGTTTAAAAAGTGGTTAGTCAACATGATGCCCGATCCAAATGACATTTTGAATAATTTTTGGTATAGTAAAAAAAAAATCAATTTTATGATGAAATCGATTACCCAGGACCAGTCGAACGTTCAAAAAAATTGTCAATATTGATGACATTTTGACATTTAATCTTTTGACTTTAAATTACTGTTGGATGTGAATTATTACCTCTTCAAATAAAATAAGTGTGTTTAAAGTCATTTCTGTGCCTGAAATTGGTCAAAATTGAAGCTTTTGAGTAAGCAAAAACTCTCTAAAAATGACAATTTTGTTAACTGTGAGGGTTTAAAAAGTGGTTATTCAACATGAGGCCCGATCCAAATGACATTTTGAATCATTTTTGGTAGAGTCCAAAAAATCAATTTTATGATGAAAAACGATGACCCCGGACCAGTCGAACGTACAAAAAATTGTCAATATTGATGACATTTTAACATTTAATCTTTTGACTTTAAATTACTGTTGGATGTGAATTATTACTTTTTCAACTAAAATATGAGTGTTTAAAGTCATTTCTGTGCCTGAAATTGGTCAAAATTGGAGCTTCTGAGTAAGCAAAACTCTGTAAAAATGGCAATTTTGGTCACTGTGAGGGTTTAAAAAGTGGTTATTCAACATGAGGCCCCATCCAAATGACATTTTGAATTATATTTGGTAGAGTCCAAAAAATCAATTTTATGATGAAAAACGATGACCCCGGACCAGTCGAACGTTCAAAAAAATGGTCAATATTGATGAAATTTTAACATTTAATCTTTTGACTTTAAATTACTGTTGGATGTGAATTATTACTTTTTCAACTAAAATATGAGTGTTTAAAGTCATTTCTGTGCCTGAAATTGGTCAAAATTGGAGCTTCTGAGTAAGCAAAACTCTGTAAAAATGGCAATTTTGGTCACTGTGAGGGTTTAAAAAGTGGTTATTCAACATGAGGCCCCATCCAAATGACATTTTGAATTATTTTTGGTAGAATCCAAAAAATCAATTTTATGATGAAAAACGATGACCCCGGACCAGTCGAACATTAAAAAAAATGGTCAATATTGATGAAATGTTAACATTTAATCGTTTGACTTTAAATTACTGTTGGATGTGAATTATTACCTTTTCAAATAAAATAAGTGTGTTTAAAGTCATTTCTGTGCCTGAAATTGGTCAAAATTGAAGCTTCTGAGTAAGCAAAACTCTGTAAAAATGGCAATTGTGGTCACTTTGAGGGTTTAAAAAGTGGTTATTCAACATGAGGCCCGATCCAAAAGACATTTTGAATTATTTTTGGTAGAGTCCAAAAAATCTATTTTATGATGAAAAACGATGACCCCGAACCAGTCGAACGTACAAAAAATTGTCAATATTGATGACATTTTGACATTTAATCTTTTGACTTTAAATTACTGTTGGATGTGAATTATTACTTTTTCAACTAAAATATGAGTGTTTAAAGTCATTTCTGTGCCTGAAATTGGTAAAAATTGAAGCTTCTGAGTAAGCAAAACTCTGTAAAAATGACAATTTTGGCAACTGTGAGGGTTTAAAAAGTGGTTATTCAACATGAGGCCCGATCTAAATGACATTTTGAATTATTTTTGGTATAGTAAAAAAAAAATCAATTTTATGATGAAATCGATGACCCAGGACCAGTCGAACGTTCAAAAAAATGGTCAATATTGATGAAATTTTAACATTTAATCTTTTGACTTTAAATTATTGTTGGATGTGAATTATTACTTTTACAACTAAAATATGAGTGTTTAAAGTAATTTCTGTGCCTGAAATTGGTCAAAATTGAAGGTATTGAGTAAGCAAAAACTCTGTAAAAACGGGAATTTGGGTCTCAGTGAGGGTTTAAAAAGTGGTTCTTCATCATGAGGCCCGATCCAAAAGACATTTTGAATTATTTTTGGTAGAGTCCAAAAAATCAATTTCATGATGAAAAACGATGACCCCGGACCAGTCGAACGTACAAAAAATTGTCAATATTGATGAAATTTTAACATTTAATCGTTTGACTTTAAATTACTGTTGGATGTGAATTATTACCTCTTCAAATAAAATAAGTGTGTTTAAAGTCATTTCTGTGCCTGAAATTGGTCAAAATTGAAGCTTTTGAGTAAGCAAAAACTCTGTAAAAATGGCAATTTTGGTCACTGTGAGGGTTTAAAAAGTGGTTATTCAACATGAGGCCCGATCCAAATGACATTTTGAATTATTTTTGGTAGAGTCCAAAAAATCAATTTTATGATGAAAAACGATGACCCCGGACCAGTCGAACGTTCAAAAAAAGGTCAATATTGATGAAATTTTAACATTTAATCTTTTGACTTTAAATGACTGTTGGACGTGAATTATTACTTTTTCAACTAAAATAAGTGTGTTTAAAGTGATTTCTGTGCCTGAAATTGGTCAAAATTGAAGCTTCTGAGTAAGCAAAACTCTGTAAAAATGGCAATTTTGGTCACTGTGAGGGTTTAAAAAGTGGTTATTCAACATGAGGCCCGATCCAAATGACATTTTGAATCATTTTTGGTAGAGTCCAAAAAATCAATGTTATGATGAAAAACGATGACCCCGAACCAGTCGAACGTACAAAAAATTGTCAATATTGATGACATTTTGACATTTAACCTTTTGACTTTAAATTACTGTTGGATGTGAATTATTACTTTTTCAACTAAAATATGAGTGTTTAAAGTCATTTCTGTGCCTGAAATTGGTAAAAATTGAAGCTTCTGAGTAAGCAAAACTCTGTAAAAATGACAATTTTGGCAACTGTGAGGGTTTAAAAAGTGGTTATTCAACATGAGGCCCGATCTAAATGACATTTTGAATTATTTTTGGTAGAGTCCAAAAAATCAATTTTATGATGAAAAACGATGACCCCGGACCAGTCGAACGTTAAAAAAAAATGGTCAATATTGATGAAATTTTAACATTTAATATTTTGACTTTAAATGACTGTTGGACGTGAATTATTACTTTTTCAACTAAAATAAGTGTGTTTAAAGTGATTTCTGTGCCTGAAATTGGTCAAAATTGAAGCTTCTGAGTAAGCAAAACTCTGTAAAAATGACAATTTTGGTAACTGTGAGGGTTTAAAAAGTGGTTAGTCAACATGATGCCCGATCCAAATGACATTTTGAATAATTTTTGGTATAGTAAAAAAAAAATCAATTTTATGATGAAATCGATGACCCAGGACCAGTCGAACGTTCAAAAAAATTGTCAATATTGATGACATTTTGACATTTAATCTTTTGACTTTAAATTACTGTTGGATGTGAATTATTACCTCTTCAAATAAAATAAGTGTGTTTAAAGTCATTTCTGTGCCTGAAATTGGTCAAAATTGAAGCTTTTGAGTAAGCAAAAACTCTGTAAAAATGACAATTTTGTTAACTGTGAGGGTTTAAAAAGTGGTTATTCAACATGAGGCCCGATCCAAATGACATTTTGAATCATTTTTGGTAGAGTCCAAAAAATCAATTTTATGATGAAAAACGATGACCCCGGACCAGTCGAACGTACAAAAAATTGTCAATATTGATGACATTTTAACATTTAATCTTTTGACTTTAAATTACTGTTGGATGTGAATTATTACTTTTTCAACTAAAATATGAGTGTTTAAAGTCATTTCTGTGCCTGAAATTGGTCAAAATTGGAGCTTCTGAGTAAGCAAAACTCTGTAAAAATGGCAATTTTGGTCACTGTGAGGGTTTAAAAAGTGGTTATTCAACATGAGGCCCCATCCAAATGACATTTTGAATTATATTTGGTAGAGTCCAAAAAATCAATTTTATGATGAAAAACGATGACCCCGGACCAGTCGAACATTCAAAAAAATGGTCAATATTGATGAAATTTTAACATTTAATCGTTTGACTTTAAATTACTGTTGGATGTGAAATATTACCTCTTCAAATAAAATAAGTGTGTTTAAAGTCATTTCTGTGCCTGAAATTGGTCAAAATTGAAGCTTTTGAGTAAGCAAAAACTCTGTAAAAATGGCAATTTTGGTCACTGTGAGGGTTTAAAAAGTGGTTATTCAACATGAGGCCCGATCCAAATGACATTTTGAATTATTTTTGGTAGAGTCCAAAAAATCAATTTTATGATGAAAAACGATGACCCCGGACCAGTCGAACGTTCAAAAAAAGGTCAATATTGATGAAATTTTAACATTTAATCTTTTGACTTTAAATGACTGTTGGACGTGAATTATTACTTTTTCAACTAAAATAAGTGTGTTTAAAGTGATTTCTGTGCCTGAAATTGGTCAAAATTGAAGCTTCTGAGTAAGCAAAACTCTGTAAAAATGGCAATTTTGGTCACTGTGAGGGTTTAAAAAGTGGTTATTCAACATGAGGCCCGATCTAAATGACATTTTGAATTATTTTTGGTAGAGTCCAAAAAATCTATTTTATGATGAAAAACGATGACCCCGAACCAGTCGAACGTACAAAAAATTGTCAATATTGATGACATTTTGACATTTAATCTTTTGACTTTAAATTACTGTTGGATGTGAATTATTACTTTTTCAACTAAAATATGAGTGTTTAAAGTCATTTCTGTGCCTGAAATTGGTCAAAATTGAACCTTCTGAGTAAGCAAAACTCTGTAAAAATGACAATTTTGGTAACTGTGAGGGTTTAAAAAGTGGTTATTCAACATGAGGCCCGATCCAAATGACATTTTGAATCATTTTTGGTAGAGTCCAAAAAATCAATTTTATGATGAAAAACGATGAACCCGGACCAGTCGAACGTACAAAAAATTGTCAATATTGATGAAATTTTAACATTTAATCTTTTGACTTTAAATTACTGTTGGATGTGAATTATTACTTTTTCAACTAAAATATGAGTGTTTAAAGTCATTTCTGTGCCTGAAATTGGTCAAAATTGAAGCTTTGAGTAAGCAAAACTCGTAAAAATGGCAATTTTGGTCACTGTGAGGGTTTAAAAAGTGGTTATTCAACATGAGGCCCGATCCAAATGACATTTTAAATTATTTTTGGTAGAGTCCAAAAAATCAATTTTATGATGAAAAACGATGACCCCGGACCAGTCGAACGTTCAAAAAAATGGTCAATATTGATGAAATTTTAACATTTAATCTTTTGACTTTAAATTACTGTTGGATGTGAATTATTACTTTTTCAACTAAAATATGAGTGTTTAAAGTCATTTCTGTGCCTGAAATTGGTCAAAATTGGAGCTTCTGAGTAAGCAAAACTCTGTAAAAATGGCAATTTTGGTCACTGTGAGGGTTTAAAAAGTGGTTATTCAACATGAGGCCCCATCCAAATGACATTTTGAATTATTTTTGGTAGAATCCAAAAAATCAATTTTATGATGAAAAACGATGACCCCGGACCAGTCGAACATTAAAAAAAATGGTCAATATTGATGAAATGTTAACATTTAATCGTTTGACTTTAAATTACTGTTGGATGTGAATTATTACCTTTTCAAATAAAATAAGTGTGTTTAAAGTCATTTCTGTGCCTGAAATTGGTCAAAATTGAAGCTTCTGAGTAAGCAAAACTCTGTAAAAATGGCAATTGTGGTCACTTTGAGGGTTTAAAAAGTGGTTATTCAACATGAGGCCCGATCCAAAAGACATTTTGAATTATTTTTGGTAGAGTCCAAAAAATCTATTTTATGATGAAAAACGATGACCCCGAACCAGTCGAACGTACAAAAAATTGTCAATATTGAT
The DNA here is from genome assembly GCF_964261635.1 of Lissotriton helveticus. Lineage (NCBI taxonomy): Eukaryota > Metazoa > Chordata > Amphibia > Caudata > Salamandridae > Lissotriton > Lissotriton helveticus. Next base: position 404,196,621 of record NC_136071.1, read on the forward strand.
GACATTTTGACATTTAATCTTTTGACTTTAAATTACTGTTGGATGTGAATTATTACTTTTTCAACTAAAATATGAGTGTTTAAAGTCATTTCTGTGCCTGAAATTGGTAAAAATTGAAGCTTCTGAGTAAGCAAAACTCTGTAAAAATGACAATTTTGGCAACTGTGAGGGTTTAAAAAGTGGTTATTCAACATGAGGCCCGATCTAAATGACATTTTGAATTATTTTTGGTATAGTAAAAAAAAAATCAATTTTATGATGAAATCGATGACCCAGGACCAGTCGAACGTTCAAAAAAATGGTCAATATTGATGAAATTTTAACATTTAATCTTTTGACTTTAAATTATTGTTGGATGTGAAATATTACTTTTACAACTAAAATATGAGTGTTTAAAGTAATTTCTGTGCCTGAAATTGGTCAAAATTGAAGGTTTTGAGTAAGCAAAAACTCTGTAAAAACGGGAATTTGGGTCTCAGTGAGGGTTTAAAAAGTGGTTCTTCATCATGAGGCCCGATCCAAAAGACATTTTGAATTATTTTTGGTAGAGTCCAAAAAATCAATTTCATGATGAAAAACGATGACCCCGGACCAGTCGAACGTACAAAAAATTGTCAATATTGATGAAATTTTAACATTTAATCGTTTGACTTTAAATTACTGTTGGATGTGAATTATTACCTCTTCAAATAAAATAAGTGTGTTTAAAGTCATTTCTGTGCCTGAAATTGGTCAAAATTGAAGCTTTTGAGTAAGCAAAAACTCTGTAAAAATGGCAATTTTGGTCACTGTGAGGGTTTAAAAAGTGGTTATTCAACATGAGGCCCGATCCAAATGACATTTTGAATTATTTTTGGTAGAGTCCAAAAAATCAATTTTATGATGAAAAACGATGACCCCGGACCAGTCGAACGTTCAAAAAAAGGTCAATATTGATGAAATTTTAACATTTAATCTTTTGACTTTAAATGACTGTTGGACGTGAATTATTACTTTTTCAACTAAAATAAGTGTGTTTAAAGTGATTTCTGTGCCTGAAATTGGTCAAAATTGAAGCTTCTGAGTAAGCAAAACTCTGTAAAAATGGCAATTTTGGTCACTGTGAGGGTTTAAAAAGTGGTTATTCAACATGAGGCCCGATCCAAATGACATTTTGAATCATTTTTGGTAGAGTCCAAAAAATCAATGTTATGATGAAAAACGATGACCCCGAACCAGTCGAACGTACAAAAAATTGTCAATATTGATGACATTTTGACATTTAACCTTTTGACTTTAAATTACTGTTGGATGTGAATTATTACTTTTTCAACTAAAATATGAGTGTTTAAAGTCATTTCTGTGCCTGAAATTGGTAAAAATTGAAGCTTCTGAGTAAGCAAAACTCTGTAAAAATGACAATTTTGGCAACTGTGAGGGTTTAAAAAGTGGTTATTCAACATGAGGCCCGATCTAAATGACATTTTGAATTATTTTTGGTAGAGTCCAAAAAATCAATTTTATGATGAAAAACGATGACCCCGGACCAGTCGAACGTTAAAAAAAAATGGTCAATATTGATGAAATTTTAACATTTAATATTTTGACTTTAAATGACTGTTGGACGTGAATTATTACTTTTTCAACTAAAATAAGTGTGTTTAAAGTGATTTCTGTGCCTGAAATTGGTCAAAATTGAAGCTTCTGAGTAAGCAAAACTCTGTAAAAATGACAATTTTGGTAACTGTGAGGGTTTAAAAAGTGGTTAGTCAACATGATGCCCGATCCAAATGACATTTTGAATAATTTTTGGTATAGTAAAAAAAAAATCAATTTTATGATGAAATCGATGACCCAGGACCAGTCGAACGTTCAAAAAAATTGTCAATATTGATGACATTTTGACATTTAATCTTTTGACTTTAAATTACTGTTGGATGTGAATTATTACCTCTTCAAATAAAATAAGTGTGTTTAAAGTCATTTCTGTGCCTGAAATTGGTCAAAATTGAAGCTTTTGAGTAAGCAAAAACTCTGTAAAAATGACAATTTTGTTAACTGTGAGGGTTTAAAAAGTGGTTATTCAACATGAGGCCCGATCCAAATGACATTTTGAATCATTTTTGGTAGAGTCCAAAAAATCAATTTTATGATGAAAAACGATGACCCCGGACCAGTCGAACGTACAAAAAATTGTCAATATTGATGACATTTTAACATTTAATCTTTTGACTTTAAATTACTGTTGGATGTGAATTATTACTTTTTCAACTAAAATATGAGTGTTTAAAGTCATTTCTGTGCCTGAAATTGGTCAAAATTGGAGCTTCTGAGTAAGCAAAACTCTGTAAAAATGGCAATTTTGGTCACTGTGAGGGTTTAAAAAGTGGTTATTCAACATGAGGCCCCATCCAAATGACATTTTGAATTATATTTGGTAGAGTCCAAAAAATCAATTTTATGATGAAAAACGATGACCCCGGACCAGTCGAACATTCAAAAAAATGGTCAATATTGATGAAATTTTAACATTTAATCGTTTGACTTTAAATTACTGTTGGATGTGAAATATTACCTCTTCAAATAAAATAAGTGTGTTTAAAGTCATTTCTGTGCCTGAAATTGGTCAAAATTGAAGCTTTTGAGTAAGCAAAAACTCTGTAAAAATGGCAATTTTGGTCACTGTGAGGGTTTAAAAAGTGGTTATTCAACATGAGGCCCGATCCAAATGACATTTTGAATTATTTTTGGTAGAGTCCAAAAAATCAATTTTATGATGAAAAACGATGACCCCGGACCAGTCGAACGTTCAAAAAAAGGTCAATATTGATGAAATTTTAACATTTAATCTTTTGACTTTAAATGACTGTTGGACGTGAATTATTACTTTTTCAACTAAAATAAGTGTGTTTAAAGTGATTTCTGTGCCTGAAATTGGTCAAAATTGAAGCTTCTGAGTAAGCAAAACTCTGTAAAAATGGCAATTTTGGTCACTGTGAGGGTTTAAAAAGTGGTTATTCAACATGAGGCCCGATCTAAATGACATTTTGAATTATTTTTGGTAGAGTCCAAAAAATCAATTTTATGATGAAAAACGATGACCCCGGACCAGTCGAATGTTAAAAAAAAATGGTCAATATTGATGAAATTTTAACATTTAATATTTTGACTTTAAATGACTGTTGGACGTGAATTATTACTTTTTCAACTAAAATAAGTGTGTTTAAAGTGATTTCTGTGCCTGAAATTGGTCAAAATTGAAGCTTCTGAGTAAGCAAAACTCTGTAAAAATGACAATTTTGGTAACTGTGAGGGTTTAAAAAGTGGTTAGTCAACATGATGCCCGATCCAAATGACATTTTGAATAATTTTTGGTATAGTAAAAAAAAAATCAATTTTATGATGAAATCGATGACCCAGGACCAGTCGAACGTTCAAAAAAATTGTCAATATTGATGACATTTTGACATTTAATCTTTTGACTTTAAATTACTGTTGGATGTGAATTATTACTTTTTCAACTAAAATATGAGTGTTTAAAGTCATTTCTGTGCCTGAAATTGGTCAAAATTGAAGCTTCTGAGTAAGCAAAACTCGTAAAAATGGCAATTTTGGTCACTGTGAGGGTTTAAAAAGTGGTTATTCAACATGAGGCCCGATCCAAATGACATTTTGAATCATTTTTGGTAGAGTAAAAAAAAAATCAATTTTATGATGAAAAACGTGACCCAGGACCAGTCGAACGTTCAAAAAAATGGTCAATATTGATGAAATTTTAACATTTAATCTTTTCACTTTAAATTACTGTTGGATGTGAATTATTACTTTTTCAACTAAAATATGAGAGTTTAAAGTCATTTCTGAGCCTGAAATTGGTCAAAATTGAAGGTTTTGAGTAAGCAAAATCTCTGTAAAAATGACAATTTTGGTCACTGTGAGGGTTTAAAAAGTGGTTATTCAACATGAGGCCCGATCCAAATGACATTTTGAATTATTTTTGGTAGAGTCCAAAAAATCAATTTTATGATGAAAAACGATGACCCCCGAACCAGTCGAACGTTCAAAAAATTGTCAATATTGATGACATTTTGACATTTAATCTTTTGACTTTAAATTACTGTTGGATGTGAATTATTACTTTTTCAACTAAAATATGAGAGTTTAAAGTCATTTCTGTGCCTGAAATTGGTCAAAATTGAAGGTTTTGAGTAAGCAAAACTCGTAAAAATGGCAATTTTGGTCACTGTGAGGGTTTGAAAAGTGGTTATTCAACATGAGGCCCGATCCAAATGACATTTTGAATTATTTTTGGTAGAGTCCAAAAAATCAATTTTATGATGAAAAACGATGACCCCCGAACCAGTCGAACGTACAAAAAATTGTCAATATTGATGACATTTTGACATTTAATCTTTTGACTTTAAATTACTGTTGGATGTGAATTATTACTTTTTCAACTAAAATATGAGTGTTTAAAGTCATTTCTGTGCCTGAAATTGGTCAAAATTGAAGCTTCTGAGTAAGCAAAACTCGTAAAAATGGCAATTTTGGTCACTGTGAGGGTTTGAAAAGTGGTTGTTCAACATGAGGCCCGATCCAAATGACATTTTGAATTATTTTTAGTAGAGTCCAAAAAATCTATTTTATGATGAAAAACGATGACCCCGGACCAGTCGAACGTACAAAAAATTGTCAATATTGATGAAATTTTAACATTTAATCTTTTGACTTTAAATGACTGTTGGACGTGAATTATTACTTTTTCAACTAAAATAAGTGTGTTTAAAGTGATTTCTGTGCCTGAAATTGGTCAAAATTGAACCTCCTGAGTAAGCACAACTCTGTAAAAATGACAATTTTGGTAACTGTGAGGGTTTAAAAAGTGGTTATTCAACATGAGGCCCGATCCAAATGACATTTTGAATCATTTTTTGGTAGAGTCCAAAAAATCTATTTTATGATGAAAAACGTTGACCCCGGACCAGTCGAACGTACAAAAAATTGTCAATATTGATGAAATTTTAACATTTAATCTTTTGACTTTAAATTACTGTTGGATGTGAATTATTAATTTTTCAACTAAAATATGAGTGTTTAAAGTCATTTCTGTGCCTGAAATTGGTCAAAATTGAAGCTTCTGAGTAAGCAAAACTCTGTAAAAATGGCAATTTTGGTCACTGTGAGGGTTTAAAAAGTGGTTATTCAACACGAGGCCCGATCCAAATGACATTTTGAATCATTTTTGGTAGAGTAAAAAAAAAATCAATTTTATGATGAAAAACGATGACCCAGGACCAGTCGAACGTTCAAAAAAATGGTCAATATTGATGAAATTTTTACATTTAATCTTTTGACTTTAAATGACTGTTGGACGTGAATTATTACTTTTTCAACTAAAATAAGTGTGTTTAAAGTGATTTCTGTGCCTGAAATTGGTCAAAATTGAAGCTTCTGAGTAAGCAAAACTCTGTAAAAATGGCAATTTTGGTCACTGTGAGGGTTTAAAAAGTGGTTATTCAACATGAGGCCCGATCTAAATGACATTTTGAATTATTTTTGGTAGAGTCCAAAAAATCTATTTTATGATGAAAAACGATGACCCCGAACCAGTCGAACGTACAAAAAATTGTCAATATTGATGACATTTTGACATTTAATCTTTTGACTTTAAATTACTGTTGGATGTGAATTATTACTTTTTCAACTAAAATATGAGTGTTTAAAGTCATTTCTGTGCCTGAAATTGGTCAAAATTGAACCTTCTGAGTAAGCAAAACTCTGTAAAAATGACAATTTTGGTAACTGTGAGGGTTTAAAAAGTGGTTATTCAACATGAGGCCCGATCCAAATGACATTTTGAACCATTTTTGGTAGAGTCCAAAAAATCAATTTTATGATGAAAAACGATGAACCCGGACCAGTCGAACGTACAAAAAATTGTCAATATTGATGAAATTTTAACATTTAATCTTTTGACTTTAAATTACTGTTGGATGTGAATTATTACTTTTTCAACTAAAATATGAGTGTTTAAAGTCATTTCTGTGCCTGAAATTGGTCAAAATTGAAGCTTTGAGTAAGCAAAACTCGTAAAAATGGCAATTTTGGTCACTGTGAGGGTTTAAAAAGTGGTTATTCAACATGAGGCCCGATCCAAATGACATTTTAAATTATTTTTGGTAGAGTCCAAAAAATCAATTTTATGATGAAAAACGATGACCCCGGACCAGTCGAACGTTCAAAAAAATGGTCAATATTGATGAAATTTTAACATTTAATCTTTTGACTTTAAATTACTGTTGGATGTGAATTATTACTTTTTCAACTAAAATATGAGTGTTTAAAGTCATTTCTGTGCCTGAAATTGGTCAAAATTGGAGCTTCTGAGTAAGCAAAACTCTGTAAAAATGGCAATTTTGGTCACTGTGAGGGTTTAAAAAGTGGTTATTCAACATGAGGCCCCATCCAAATGACATTTTGAATTATTTTTGGTAGAATCCAAAAAATCAATTTTATGATGAAAAACGATGACCCCAGACCAGTCGAACATTAAAAAAAATGGTCAATATTGATGAAATGTTAACATTTAATCGTTTGACTTTAAATTACTGTTGGATGTGAATTATTACCTTTTCAAATAAAATAAGTGTGTTTAAAGTCATTTCTGTGCCTGAAATTGGTCAAAATTGAAGCTTCTGAGTAAGCAAAACTCTGTAAAAATGGCAATTGTGGTCACTTTGAGGGTTTAAAAAGTGGTTATTCAACATGAGGCCCGATCCAAAAGACATTTTGAATTATTTTTGGTAGAGTCCAAAAAATCTATTTTATGATGAAAAACGATGACCCCGAACCAGTCGAACGTACAAAAAATTGTCAATATTGATGACATTTTGACATTTAATCTTTTGACTTTAAATTACTGTTGGATGTGAATTATTACTTTTTCAACTAAAATATGAGTGTTTAAAGTCATTTCTGTGCCTGAAATTGGTAAAAATTGAAGCTTCTGAGTAAGCAAAACTCTGTAAAAATGACAATTTTGGCAACTGTGAGGGTTTAAAAAGTGGTTATTCAACATGAGGCCCGATCTAAATGACATTTTGAATTATTTTTGGTATAGTAAAAAAAAAATCAATTTTATGATGAAATCGATGACCCAGGACCAGTCGAACGTTCAAAAAAATGGTCAATATTGATGAAATTTTAACATTTAATCTTTTGACTTTAAATTATTGTTGGATGTGAATTATTACTTTTACAACTAAAATATGAGTGTTTAAAGTAATTTCTGTGCCTGAAATTGGTCAAAATTGAAGGTTTTGAGTAAGCAAAAACTCTGTAAAAACGGGAATTTGGGTCTCAGTGAGGGTTTAAAAAGTGGTTCTTCATCATGAGGCCCGATCCAAAAGACATTTTGAATTATTTTTGGTAGAGTCCAAAAAATCAATTTCATGATGAAAAACGATGACCCCGGACCAGTCGAACGTACAAAAAATTGTCAATATTGATGAAATTTTAACATTTAATCGTTTGACTTTAAATTACTGTTGGATGTGAATTATTACCTCTTCAAATAAAATAAGTGTGTTTAAAGTCATTTCTGTGCCTGAAATTGGTCAAAATTGAAGCTTTTGAGTAAGCAAAAACTCTGTAAAAATGGCAATTTTGGTCACTGTGAGGGTTTAAAAAGTGGTTATTCAACATGAGGCCCGATCCAAATGACATTTTGAATTATTTTTGGTAGAGTCCAAAAAATCAATTTTATGATGAAAAACGATGACCCCGGACCAGTCGAACGTTCAAAAAAAGGTCAATATTGATGAAATTTTAACATTTAATCTTTTGACTTTAAATGACTGTTGGACATGAATTATTACTTTTTCAACTAAAATAAGTGTGTTTAAAGTGATTTCTGTGCCTGAAATTGGTCAAAATTGAAGCTTCTGAGTAAGCAAAACTCTGTAAAAATGGCAATTTTGGTCACTGTGAGGGTTTAAAAAGTGGTTATTCAACATGAGGCCCGATCCAAATGACATTTTGAATCATTTTTGGTAGAGTCCAAAAAATCAATGTTATGATGAAAAACGATGACCCCGAACCAGTCGAACGTACAAAAAATTGTCAATATTGATGACATTTTGACATTTAACCTTTTGACTTTAAATTACTGTTGGATGTGAATTATTACTTTTTCAACTAAAATATGAGTGTTTAAAGTCATTTCTGTGCCTGAAATTGGTAAAAATTGAAGCTTCTGAGTAAGCAAAACTCTGTAAAAATGACAATTTTGGCAACTGTGAGGGTTTAAAAAGTGGTTATTCAACATGAGGCCCGATCTAAATGACATTTTGAATTATTTTTGGTAGAGTCCAAAAAATCAATTTTATGATGAAAAACGATGACCCCGGACCAGTCGAACGTTAAAAAAAAATGGTCAATATTGATGAAATTTTAACATTTAATATTTTGACTTTAAATGACTGTTGGACGTGAATTATTACTTTTTCAACTAAAATAAGTGTGTTTAAAGTGATTTCTGTGCCTGAAATTGGTCAAAATTGAAGCTTCTGAGTAAGCAAAACTCTGTAAAAATGACAATTTTGGTAACTGTGAGGGTTTAAAAAGTGGTTAGTCAACATGATGCCCGATCCAAATGACATTTTGAATAATTTTTGGTATAGTAAAAAAAAAATCAATTTTATGATGAAATCGATGACCCAGGACCAGTCGAACGTTCAAAAAAATTGTCAATATTGATGACATTTTGACATTTAATCTTTTGACTTTAAATTACTGTTGGATGTGAATTATTACCTCTTCAAATAAAATAAGTGTGTTTAAAGTCATTTCTGTGCCTGAAATTGGTCAAAATTGAAGCTTTTGAGTAAGCAAAAACTCTGTAAAAATGACAATTTTGTTAACTGTGAGGGTTTAAAAAGTGGTTATTCAACATGAGGCCCGATCCAAATGACATTTTGAATCATTTTTGGTAGAGTCCAAAAAATCAATTTTATGATGAAAAACGATGACCCCGGACCAGTCGAACGTACAAAAAATTGTCAATATTGATGACATTTTAACATTTAATCTTTTGACTTTAAATTACTGTTGGATGTGAATTATTACTTTTTCAACTAAAATATGAGTGTTTAAAGTCATTTCTGTGCCTGAAATTGGTCAAAATTGGAGCTTCTGAGTAAGCAAAACTCTGTAAAAATGGCAATTTTGGTCACTGTGAGGGTTTAAAAAGTGGTTATTCAACATGAGGCCCCATCCAAATGACATTTTGAATTATATTTGGTAGAGTCCAAAAAATCAATTTTATGATGAAAAACGATGACCCCGGACCAGTCGAACATTCAAAAAAATGGTCAATATTGATGAAATTTTAACATTTAATCGTTTGACTTTAAATTACTGTTGGATGTGAAATATTACCTCTTCAAATAAAATAAGTGTGTTTAAAGTCATTTCTGTGCCTGAAATTGGTCAAAATTGAAGCTTTTGAGTAAGCAAAAACTCTGTAAAAATGGCAATTTTGGTCACTGTGAGGGTTTAAAAAGTGGTTATTCAACATGAGGCCCGATCCAAATGACATTTTGAATTATTTTTGGTAGAGTCCAAAAAATCAATTTTATGATGAAAAACGATGACCCCGGACCAGTCGAACGTTCAAAAAAAGGTCAATATTGATGAAATTTTAACATTTAATCTTTTGACTTTAAATGACTGTTGGACGTGAATTATTACTTTTTCAACTAAAATAAGTGTGTTTAAAGTGATTTCTGTGCCTGAAATTGGTCAAAATTGAAGCTTCTGAGTAAGCAAAACTCTGTAAAAATGGCAATTTTGGTCACTGTGAGGGTTTAAAAAGTGGTTATTCAACATGAGGCCCGATCTAAATGACATTTTGAATTATTTTTGGTAGAGTCCAAAAAATCAATTTTATGATGAAAAACGATGACCCCGGACCAGTCGAATGTTAAAAAAAAATGGTCAATATTGATGAAATTTTAACATTTAATATTTTGACTTTAAATGACTGTTGGACGTGAATTATTACTTTTTCAACTAAAATAAGTGTGTTTAAAGTGATTTCTGTGCCTGAAATTGGTCAAAATTGAAGCTTCTGAGTAAGCAAAACTCTGTAAAAATGACAATTTTGGTAACTGTGAGGGTTTAAAAAGTGGTTAGTCAACATGATGCCCGATCCAAATGACATTTTGAATAATTTTTGGTATAGTAAAAAAAAAATCAATTTTATGATGAAATCGATGACCCAGGACCAGTCGAACGTTCAAAAAAATTGTCAATATTGATGACATTTTGACATTTAATCTTTTGACTTTAAATTACTGTTGGATGTGAATTATTACTTTTTCAACTAAAATATGAGTGTTTAAAGTCATTTCTGTGCCTGAAATTGGTCAAAATTGAAGCTTCTGAGTAAGCAAAACTCGTAAAAATGGCAATTTTGGTCACTGTGAGGGTTTAAAAAGTGGTTATTCAACATGAGGCCCGATCCAAATGACATTTTGAATCATTTTTGGTAGAGTAAAAAAAAAATCAATTTTATGATGAAAAACGTGACCCAGGACCAGTCGAACGTTCAAAAAAATGGTCAATATTGATGAAATTTTAACATTTAATCTTTTCACTTTAAATTACTGTTGGATGTGAATTATTACTTTTTCAACTAAAATATGAGAGTTTAAAGTCATTTCTGAGCCTGAAATTGGTCAAAATTGAAGGTTTTGAGTAAGCAAAATCTCTGTAAAAATGACAATTTTGGTCACTGTGAGGGTTTAAAAAGTGGTTATTCAACATGAGGCCCGATCCAAATGACATTTTGAATTATTTTTGGTAGAGTCCAAAAAATCAATTTTATGATGAAAAACGATGACCCCCGAACCAGTCGAACGTTCAAAAAATTGTCAATATTGATGACATTTTGACATTTAATCTTTTGACTTTAAATTACTGTTGGATGTGAATTATTACTTTTTCAACTAAAATATGAGAGTTTAAAGTCATTTCTGTGCCTGAAATTGGTCAAAATTGAAGGTTTTGAGTAAGCAAAACTCGTAAAAATGGCAATTTTGGTCACTGTGAGGGTTTGAAAAGTGGTTATTCAACATGAGGCCCGATCCAAATGACATTTTGAATTATTTTTGGTAGAGTCCAAAAAATCAATTTTATGATGAAAAACGATGACCCCCGAACCAGTCGAACGTACAAAAAATTGTCAATATTGATGACATTTTGACATTTAATCTTTTGACTTTAAATTACTGTTGGATGTGAATTATTACTTTTTCAACTAAAATATGAGTGTTTAAAGTCATTTCTGTGCCTGAAATTGGTCAAAATTGAAGCTTCTGAGTAAGCAAAACTCGTAAAAATGGCAATTTTGGTCACTGTGAGGGTTTGAAAAGTGGTTATTCAACATGAGGCCCGATCCAAATGACATTTTGAATTATTTTTAGTAGAGTCCAAAAAATCTATTTTATGATGAAAAACGATGACCCCGGACCAGTCAAACGTACAAAAAATTGTCAATATTGATGAAATTTTAACATTTAATCTTTTGACTTTAAATGACTGTTGGACGTGAATTATTACTTTTTCAACTAAAATAAGTGTGTTTAAAGTGTGTGCCTGAAATTGGTCAAAATTGAACCTCCTGAGTAAGCACAACTCTGTAAAAATGACAATTTTGGTAACTGTGAGGGTTTAAAAAGTGGTTATTCAACATGAGGCCCGATCCAAATGACATTTTGAATCATTTTTTGGTAGAGTCCAAAAAATCTATTTTATGATGAAAAACGTTGACCCCGGACCAGTCGAACGTACAAAAAATTGTCAATATTGATGAAATTTTAACATTTAATCTTTTGACTTTAAATTACTGTTGGATGTGAATTATTACTTTTTCAACTAAAATATGAGTGTTTAAAGTCATTTCTGTGCCTGAAATTGGTCAAAATTGAAGCTTCTGAGTAAGCAAAACTCTGTAAAAATGGCAATTTTGGTCACTGTGAGGGTTTAAAAAGTGGTTATTCAACACGAGGCCCGATCCAAATGACATTTTGAATCATTTTTGGTAGAGTAAAAAAAAAATCAATTTTATGATGAAAAACGATGACCCAGGACCAGTCGAACGTTCAAAAAAATGGTCAATATTGATGAAATTTTTACATTTAATCTTTTGACTTTAAATTACTGTTGGATGTGAATTATTACTTTTTCAACTAAAATATGAGTGTTTAAAGTCATTTCTGTGCCTGAAATTGGTCAAAATTGAAGCTTCTGAGTAAGCAAAACTCTGTAAAAATGGCAATTTTGGTCACTGTGAGGGTTTAAAAGTGGTTATTCAACATGAGGCCCGATCCAAATGACATTTTGAATTATTTTTGGTAGAGTCCAAAAAATCAATTTTATGATGAAAAACGATGACCCCGAACCAGTCGAACGTACAAAAAATTGTCAATATTGATGACATTTTGACATTTAATCTTTTGACTTTAAATTACTGTTGGATGTGAATTATTACTTTGTCAACTAAAATATGAGTGTTTAAAGTCATTTCTGTGCCTGAAATTGGTCAAAATTGAAGCTTCTGAGTAAGCAAAACTCATAAAAATGGCAATTTTGGTCACTGTGAGGGTTTAAAAAGTGGTTATTCAACATGAGGCCCGATCCAAATGACATTTTGAATCATTTTTGGTAGAGTAAAAAAAAATCTATTTTATGATGAAAAACGTGACCCAGGACCAGTCGAACGTTCAAAAAAATGGTCAATATTGATGAAATTTTAACATTTAATATTTTGACTTTAAATGACTGTTGGACGTGAAATATTACTTTTTCAACTAAAATAAGTGTGTTTAAAGTGATTTCTGTGCCTGAAATTGGTCAAAATTGAAGCTTCTGAGTAAGCAAAACTCTGTAAAAATGACAATTTTGGTAACTGTGAGGGTTTAAAAAGTGGTTAGTCAACATGATGCCCGATCCAAATGACATTTTGAATAATTTTTGGTATAGTAAAAAAAAAATCAATTTTATGATGAAATCGATGACCCAGGACCAGTCGAACGTTCAAAAAAATTGTCAATATTGATGACATTTTGACATTTAATCTTTTGACTTTAAATTACTGTTGGATGTGAATTATTACTTTTTCAACTAAAATATGAGTGTTTAAAGTCATTTCTGTGCCTGAAATTGGTCAAAATTGAAGCTTCTGAGTAAGCAAAACTCGTAAAAATGGCAATTTTGGTCACTGTGAGGGTTTAAAAAGTGGTTATTCAACATGAGGCCCGATCCAAATGACATTTTGAATCATTTTTGGTAGAGTAAAAAAAAAATCAATTTTATGATGAAAAACGTGACCCAGGACCAGTCGAACGTTCAAAAAAATGGTCAATATTGATGAAATTTTAACATTTATTCTTTTCACTTTAAATTACTGTTGGATGTGAATTATTACTTTTTCAACTAAAATATGAGAGTTTAAAGTCATTTCTGAGCCTGAAATTGGTCAAAATTGAAGGTTTTGAGTAAGCAAAATCTCTGTAAAAATGACAATTTTGGTCACTGTGAGGGTTTAAAAAGTGGTTATTCAACATGAGGCCCGATCCAAATGACATTTTGAATTATTTTTGGTAGAGTCCAAAAAATCAATTTTATGATGAAAAACGATGACCCCCGAACCAGTCGAACGTTCAAAAAATTGTCAATATTGATGACATTTTGACATTTAATCTTTTGACTTTAAATTACTGTTGGATGTGAATTATTACTTTTTCAACTAAAATATGAGAGTTTAAAGTCATTTCTGTGCCTGAAATTGGTCAAAATTGAAGGTTTTGAGTAAGCAAAACTCGTAAAAATGGCAATTTTGGTCACTGTGAGGGTTTGAAAAGTGGTTATTCAACATGAGGCCCGATCCAAATGACATTTTGAATTATTTTTGGTAGAGTCCAAAAAATCAATTTTATGATGAAAAACGATGACCCCCGAACCAGTCGAACGTACAAAAAATTGTCAATATTGATGACATTTTGACATTTAATCTTTTGACTTTAAATTACTGTTGGATGTGAATTATTACTTTTTCAACTAAAATATGAGTGTTTAAAGTCATTTCTGTGCCTGAAATTGGTCAAAATTGAAGCTTCTGAGTAAGCAAAACTCGTAAAAATGGCAATTTTGGTCACTGTGAGGGTTTGAAAAGTGGTTATTCAACATGAGGCCCGATCCAAATGACATTTTGAATTATTTTTAGTAGAGTCCAAAAAATCTATTTTATGATGAAAAACGATGACCCCGGACCAGTCGAACGTACAAAAAATTGTCAATATTGATGAAATTTTAACATTTAATCTTTTGACTTTAAATGACTGTTGGACGTGAATTATTACTTTTTCAACTAAAATAAGTGTGTTTAAAGTGATTTCTGTGCCTGAAATTGGTCAAAATTGAACCTCCTGAGTAAGCACAACTCTGTAAAAATGACAATTTTGGTAACTGTGAGGGTTTAAAAAGTGGTTATTCAACATGAGGCCCGATCCAAATGACATTTTGAATCATTTTTTGGTAGAGTCCAAAAAATCTATTTTATGATGAAAAACGATGACCCCGGACCAGTCGAACGTACAAAAAATTGTCAATATTGATGAAATTTTAACATTTAATCTTTTGACTTTAAATTACTGTTGGATGTGAATTATTACTTTTTCAACTAAAATATGAGTGTTTAAAGTCATTTCTGTGCCTGAAATTGGTCAAAATTGAAGCTTCTGAGTAAGCAAAACTCTGTAAAAATGGCAATTTTGGTCACTGTGAGGGTTTAAAAAGTGGTTATTCAACACGAGGCCCGATCCAAATGACATTTTGAATCATTTTTGGTAGAGTAAAAAAAAAATCAATTTTATGATGAAAAACGATGACCCAGGACCAGTCGAACGTTCAAAAAAATGGTCAATATTGATGAAATTTTTACATTTAATCTTTTGACTTTAAATTACTGTTGGATGTGAATTATTACTTTTTCAACTAAAATATGAGTGTTTAAAGTCATTTCTGTGCCTGAAATTGGTCAAAATTGAAGCTTCTGAGTAAGCAAAACTCTGTAAAAATGGCAATTTTGGTCACTGTGAGGGTTTAAAAGTGGTTATTCAACATGAGGCCCGATCCAAATGACATTTTGAATTATTTTTGGTAGAGTCCAAAAAATCAATTTTATGATGAAAAACGATGACCCCGAACCAGTCGAACGTACAAAAAATTGTCAATATTGATGACATTTTGACATTTAATCTTTTGACTTTAAATTACTGTTGGATGTGAATTATTACTTTGTCAACTAAAATATGAGTGTTTAAAGTCATTTCTGTGCCTGAAATTGGTCAAAATTGAAGCTTCTGAGTAAGCAAAACTCATAAAAATGGCAATTTTGGTCACTGTGAGGGTTTAAAAAGTGGTTATTCAACATGAGGCCCGATCCAAATGACATTTTGAATCATTTTTGGTAGAGTAAAAAAAAATCTATTTTATGATGAAAAACGTGACCCAGGACCAGTCGAACGTTCAAAAAAATGGTCAATATTGATGAAATTTTAACATTTAATCTTTTGACTTTAAATTACTGTTGGATGTGAATTATTACTTTTTCAACTTTAATATGAGAGTTTAAAGTCATTTCTGTGCCTGAATTGGTCAAAATTGAAGGTTTTGAGTAAGCAAAACTCGTAAAAATGACAATTTTGGTCACTGTGAGGGTTTAAAAAGTGGTTATTCAACATGAGGCCCGATCCAAATGACATTTTGAATTATTTTTGGTAGAGTCCAAAAAATCAATTTTATGATGAAAAACGATGACCCCGGACCAGTCGAACGTACAAAAAATTGTCAATATTGATGAAATTTTAACATTTAATCTTTTGACTTTAAATGACTGTTGGACGTGAATTATTACTTTTTCAACTAAAATAAGTGTGTTTAAAGTGATTTCTGTGCCTGAAATTGGTCAAAATTGAAGCTTCTGACTAAGCAAAACTCTGTAAAAATGACAATTTTGGTAACTGTGAGGGTTTAAAAAGTGGTTATTCAACATGAGGCCCGATCCAAATGACATTTTGAATCATTTTTGGTAGAGTCCAAAAAATCAATTTTATGATGAAAAACGATGACCCCGGACCAGTCGAACGTACAAAAAATTGTCAATATTGATGAAATTTTAACATTTAATCTTTTGACTTTAAATTACTGTTGGATGTGAATTATTACTTTTTCAACTAAAATATGAGTGTTTAAAGTCATTTCTGTGCCTGAAATTGGTCAAAATTGAAGCTTCTGAGTAAGCAAAACTCTGTAAAAATGGCAATTTTGGTCACTGTGAGGGTTTAAAAAGTGGTTATTCAACAGGAGGCCCGATCCAAATGACATTTTGAATCATTTTTGGTAGAGTAAAAAAAAAATCAATTTTATGATGAAAAACGATGACCCAGGACCAGTCGAACGTTCAAAAAAATGGTCAACATTGATGAAATTTTTACATTTAATCTTTTGACTTTAAATTACTGTTGGATTTGAATTATTACTTTTTCAACTAAAATATGAGTGTTTAAAGTCATTTCTGTGCCTGAAATTGGTAAAAATTGAAGCTTCTGAGTAAGCAAAACTCTGTAAAAATGACAATTTTGGCAACTGTGAGGGTTTAAAAAGTGGTTATTCAACATGAGGCCCGATCTAAATGACATTTTGAATTATTTTTGGTAGAGTCCAAAAAATCAATTTTATGATGAAAAACGATGACCCCGGACCAGTCGAACGTTAAAAAAAAATGGTCAATATTGATGAAATTTTAACATTTAATATTTTGACTTTAAATTACTGTTGGATGTGAATTATTACTTTTTCAACTAAAATATGAGTGTTTAAAGTCATTTCTGTGCCTGAAATTGGTCAAAATTGGAGCTTCTGAGTAAGCAAAACTCTGTAAAAATGGCAATTTTGGTCACTGTGAGGGTTTAAAAAGTGGTTATTCAACATGAGGCCCCATCCAAATGACATTTTGAATTATATTTGGTAGAGTCCAAAAAATCAATTTTATGATGAAAAACGATGACCCCGGACCAGTCGAACATTCAAAAAAATTGGTCAATATTGATGAAATTTTAACATTCAATCGTTTGACTTTAAATTACTGTTGGATGTGAATTATTACCTCTTCAAATAAAATAAGTGTGTTTAAAGTCATTTCTGTGCCTGAAATTGGTCAAAATTGAAGCTTTTGAGTAAGCAAAAACTCTGTAAAAATGGCAATTTTGGTCACTGTGAGGGTTTAAAAAGTGGTTATTCAACATGAGGCCCGATCCAAATGACATTTTGAATTATTTTTGGTAGAGTCCAAAAAATCAATTTTATGATGAAAAACGATGACCCCGGACCAGTCGAACGTTCAAAAAAAGGTCAATATTGATGAAATTTTAACATTTAATCTTTTGACTTTAAATGACTGTTGGACGTGAATTATTACTTTTTCAACTAAAATAAGTGTGTTTAAAGTGATTTCTGTGCCTGAAATTGGTCAAAATTGAAGCTTCTGAGTAAGCAAAACTCTGTAAAAATGACAATTTTGGTCACTGTGAGGGTTTAAAAAGTGGTTATTCAACATGAGGCCCGATCCAAATGACATTTTGAATCATTTTTGGTAGAGTCCAAAAAATCAATGTTATGATGAAAAACGATGACCCCGAACCAGTCGAACGTACAAAAAATTGTCAATATTGATGACATTTTTACATTTAACCTTTTGACTTTAAATTACTGTTGGATGTGAATTATTACTTTTTCAACTAAAATATGAGTGTTTAAAGTCATTTCTGTGCCTGAAATTGGTAAAAATTGAAGCTTCTGAGTAAGCAAAACTCTGTAAAAATGACAATTTTGGCAACTGTGAGGGTTTAAAAAGTGGTTATTCAACATGAGGCCCGATCTAAATGACATTTTGAATTATTTTTGGTAGAGTCCAAAAAATCAATTTTATGATGAAAAACGATGACCCCGGACCAGTCGAACGTTAAAAAAAAATGGTCAATATTGATGAAATTTTAACATTTAATATTTTGACTTTAAATGACTGTTGGACGTGAATTATTACTTTTTCAACTAAAATATGAGTGTTTAAAGTCATTTCTGTGCCTGAAATTGGTCAAAATTGAAGCTTCTGAGTAAGCAAAACTCGTAAAAATGGCAATTTTGGTCACTGTGAGGGTTTAAAAAGTGGTTATTCAACATGAGGCCCGATCCAAATGACATTTTGAATCATTTTTGGTAGAGTAAAAAAAAAATCAATTTTATGATGAAAAACGTGACCCAGGACCAGTCGAACGTTCAAAAAAATGGTCAATATTGATGAAATTTTAACATTTAATCTTTTCACTTTAAATTACTGTTGGATGTGAATTATTACTTTTTCAACTAAAATATGAGAGTTTAAAGTCATTTCTGAGCCTGAAATTGGTCAAAATTGAAGGTTTTGAGTAAGCAAAATCTCTGTAAAAATGACAATTTTGGTCACTGTGAGGGTTTAAAAAGTGGTTATTCAACATGAGGCCCGATCCAAATGACATTTTGAATTATTTTTGGTAGAGTCCAAAAAATCAATTTTATGATGAAAAACGATGACCCCCGAACCAGTCGAACGTACAAAAAATTGTCAATATTGATGACATTTTGACATTTAATCTTTTGACTTTAAATTACTGTTGGATGTGAATTATTACTTTTTCAACTAAAATATGAGTGTTTAAAGTCATTTCTGTGCCTGACATTGGTCAAAATTGAAGCTTCTGAGTAAGCAAAACTCTGTAAAAATGGCAATTTTGGTCACTGTGAGGGTTTAAAAGTGGTTATTCAACATGAGGCCCGATCCAAATGACATTTTGAATTATTTTTGGTAGAGTCCAAAAAATCAATTTTATGATGAAAAACGATGACCCCGAACCAGTCGAACGTACAAAAAATTGTCAATATTGATGACATTTTGACATTTAATCTTTTGACTTTAAATTACTGTTGGATGTGAATTATTACTTTGTCAACTAAAATATGAGTGTTTAAAGTCATTTCTGTGCCTGAAATTGGTCAAAATTGAAGCTTCTGAGTAAGCAAAACTCATAAAAATGGCAATTTTGGTCACTGTGAGGGTTTAAAAAGTGGTTATTCAACATGAGGCCCGATCCAAATGACATTTTGAATCATTTTTGGTAGAGTAAAAAAAATCTATTTTATGATGAAAAACGTGACCCAGGACCAGTCGAACGTTCAAAAAAATGGTCAATATTGATGAAATTTTAACATTTAATATTTTGACTTTAAATGACTGTTGGACGTGAAATATTACTTTTTCAACTAAAATAAGTGTGTTTAAAGTGATTTCTGTGCCTGAAATTGGTCAAAATTGAAGCTTCTGAGTAAGCAAAACTCTGTAAAAATGACAATTTTGGTAACTGTGAGGGTTTAAAAAGTGGTTAGTCAACATGATGCCCGATCCAAATGACATTTTGAATAATTTTTGGTATAGTAAAAAAAAAATCAATTTTATGATGAAATCGATGACCCAGGACCAGTCGAACGTTCAAAAAAATTGTCAATATTGATGACATTTTGACATTTAATCTTTTGACTTTAAATTACTGTTGGATGTGAATTATTACTTTTTCAACTAAAATATGAGTGTTTAAAGTCATTTCTGTGCCTGAAATTGGTCAAAATTGAAGCTTCTGAGTAAGCAAAACTCGTAAAAATGGCAATTTTGGTCACTGTGAGGGTTTAAAAAGTGGTTATTCAACATGAGGCCCGATCCAAATGACATTTTGAATCATTTTTGGTAGAGTAAAAAAAAAATCAATTTTATGATGAAAAACGTGACCCAGGACCAGTCGAACGTTCAAAAAAATGGTCAATATTGATGAAATTTTAACATTTAATCTTTTCACTTTAAATTACTGTTGGATGTGAATTATTACTTTTTCAACTAAAATATGAGAGTTTAAAGTCATTTCTGAGCCTGAAATTGGTCAAAATTGAAGGTTTTGAGTAAGCAAAATCTCTGTAAAAATGACAATTTTGGTCACTGTGAGGGTTTAAAAAGTGGTTATTCAACATGAGGCCCGATCCAAATGACATTTTGAATTATTTTTGGTAGAGTCCAAAAAATCAATTTTATGATGAAAAACGATGACCCCCGAACCAGTCGAACGTTCAAAAAATTGTCAATATTGATGACATTTTGACATTTAATCTTTTGACTTTAAATTACTGTTGGATGTGAATTATTACTTTTTCAACTAAAATATGAGAGTTTAAAGTCATTTCTGTGCCTGAAATTGGTCAAAATTGAAGGTTTTGAGTAAGCAAAACTCGTAAAAATGGCAATTTTGGTCACTGTGAGGGTTTGAAAAGTGGTTATTCAACATGAGGCCCGATCCAAATGACATTTTGAATTATTTTTGGTAGAGTCCAAAAAATCAATTTTATGATGAAAAACGATGACCCCCGAACCAGTCGAACGTACAAAAAATTGTCAATATTGATGACATTTTGACATTTAATCTTTTGACTTTAAATTACTGTTGGATGTGAATTATTACTTTTTCAACTAAAATATGAGTGTTTAAAGTCATTTCTGTGCCTGAAATTGGTCAAAATTGAAGCTTCTGAGTAAGCAAAACTCGTAAAAATGGCAATTTTGGTCACTGTGAGGGTTTAAAAAGTGGTTATTCAACATGAGGCCCGATCCAAATGACATTTTGAATCATTTTTGGTAGAGTAAAAAAAAAATCAATTTTATGATGAAAAACGTGACCCAGGACCAGTCGAACGTTCAAAAAAATGGTCAATATTGATGAAATTTTAACATTTAATCTTTTCACTTTAAATTACTGTTGGATGTGAATTATTACTTTTTCAACTAAAATATGAGAGTTTAAAGTCATTTCTGAGCCTGAAATTGGTCAAAATTGAAGGTTTTGAGTAAGCAAAATCTCTGTAAAAATGACAATTTTGGTCACTGTGAGGGTTTAAAAAGTGGTTATTCAACATGAGGCCCGATCCAAATGACATTTTGAATTATTTTTGGTAGAGTCCAAAAAATCAATTTTATGATGAAAAACGATGACCCCCGAACCAGTCGAACGTTCAAAAAATTGTCAATATTGATGACATTTTGACATTTAATCTTTTGACTTTAAATTACTGTTGGATGTGAATTATTACTTTGTCAACTAAAATATGAGAGTTTAAAGTCATTTCTGTGCCTGAAATTGGTCAAAATTGAAGGTTTTGAGTAAGCAAAACTCGTAAAAATGGCAATTTTGGTCACTGTGAGGGTTTGAAAAGTGGTTATTCAACATGAGGCCCGATCCAAATGACATTTTGAATTATTTTTGGTAGAGTCCAAAAAATCAATTTTATGATGAAAAACGATGACCCCCGAACCAGTCGAACGTACAAAAAATTGTCAATATTGATGACATTTTTACATTTAACCTTTTGACTTTAAATTACTGTTGGATGTGAATTATTACTTTTTCAACTAAAATATGAGTGTTTAAAGTCATTTCTGTGCCTGAAATTGGTAAAAATTGAAGCTTCTGAGTAAGCAAAACTCTGTAAAAATGACAATTTTGGCAACTGTGAGGGTTTAAAAAGTGGTTATTCAACATGAGGCCCGATCTAAATGACATTTTGAATTATTTTTGGTAGAGTCCAAAAAATCAATTTTATGATGAAAAACGATGACCCCGGACCAGTCGAACGTTAAAAAAAAATGGTCAATATTGATGAAATTTTAACATTTAATATTTTGACTTTAAATGACTGTTGGACGTGAATTATTACTTTTTCAACTAAAATATGAGTGTTTAAAGTCATTTCTGTGCCTGAAATTGGTCAAAATTGAAGCTTCTGAGTAAGCAAAACTCGTAAAAATGGCAATTTTGGTCACTGTGAGGGTTTAAAAAGTGGTTATTCAACATGAGGCCCGATCCAAATGACATTTTGAATCATTTTTGGTAGAGTAAAAAAAAAATCAATTTTATGATGAAAAACGTGACCCAGGACCAGTCGAACGTTCAAAAAAATGGTCAATATTGATGAAATTTTAACATTTAATCTTTTCACTTTAAATTACTGTTGGATGTGAATTATTACTTTTTCAACTAAAATATGAGAGTTTAAAGTCATTTCTGAGCCTGAAATTGGTCAAAATTGAAGGTTTTGAGTAAGCAAAATCTCTGTAAAAATGACAATTTTGGTCACTGTGAGGGTTTAAAAAGTGGTTATTCAACATGAGGCCCGATCCAAATGACATTTTGAATTATTTTTGGTAGAGTCCAAAAAATCAATTTTATGATGAAAAACGATGACCCCCGAACCAGTCGAACGTACAAAAAATTGTCAATATTGATGACATTTTGACATTTAATCTTTTGACTTTAAATTACTGTTGGATGTGAATTATTACTTTTTCAACTAAAATATGAGTGTTTAAAGTCATTTCTGTGCCTGACATTGGTCAAAATTGAAGCTTCTGAGTAAGCAAAACTCTGTAAAAATGGCAATTTTGGTCACTGTGAGGGTTTAAAAGTGGTTATTCAACATGAGGCCCGATCCAAATGACATTTTGAATTATTTTTGGTAGAGTCCAAAAAATCAATTTTATGATGAAAAACGATGACCCCGAACCAGTCGAACGTACAAAAAATTGTCAATATTGATGACATTTTGACATTTAATCTTTTGACTTTAAATTACTGTTGGATGTGAATTATTACTTTGTCAACTAAAATATGAGTGTTTAAAGTCATTTCTGTGCCTGAAATTGGTCAAAATTGAAGCTTCTGAGTAAGCAAAACTCATAAAAATGGCAATTTTGGTCACTGTGAGGGTTTAAAAAGTGGTTATTCAACATGAGGCCCGATCCAAATGACATTTTGAATCATTTTTGGTAGAGTAAAAAAAATCTATTTTATGATGAAAAACGTGACCCAGGACCAGTCGAACGTTCAAAAAAATGGTCAATATTGATGAAATTTTAACATTTAATATTTTGACTTTAAATGACTGTTGGACGTGAAATATTACTTTTTCAACTAAAATAAGTGTGTTTAAAGTGATTTCTGTGCCTGAAATTGGTCAAAATTGAAGCTTCTGAGTAAGCAAAACTCTGTAAAAATGACAATTTTGGTAACTGTGAGGGTTTAAAAAGTGGTTAGTCAACATGATGCCCGATCCAAATGACATTTTGAATAATTTTTGGTATAGTAAAAAAAAAATCAATTTTATGATGAAATCGATGACCCAGGACCAGTCGAACGTTCAAAAAAATTGTCAATATTGATGACATTTTGACATTTAATCTTTTGACTTTAAATTACTGTTGGATGTGAATTATTACTTTTTCAACTAAAATATGAGTGTTTAAAGTCATTTCTGTGCCTGAAATTGGTCAAAATTGAAGCTTCTGAGTAAGCAAAACTCGTAAAAATGGCAATTTTGGTCACTGTGAGGGTTTAAAAAGTGGTTATTCAACATGAGGCCCGATCCAAATGACATTTTGAATCATTTTTGGTAGAGTAAAAAAAAAATCAATTTTATGATGAAAAACGTGACCCAGGACCAGTCGAACGTTCAAAAAAATGGTCAATATTGATGAAATTTTAACATTTAATCTTTTCACTTTAAATTACTGTTGGATGTGAATTATTACTTTTTCAACTAAAATATGAGAGTTTAAAGTCATTTCTGAGCCTGAAATTGGTCAAAATTGAAGGTTTTGAGTAAGCAAAATCTCTGTAAAAATGACAATTTTGGTCACTGTGAGGGTTTAAAAAGTGGTTATTCAACATGAGGCCCGATCCAAATGACATTTTGAATTATTTTTGGTAGAGTCCAAAAAATCAATTTTATGATGAAAAACGATGACCCCCGAACCAGTCGAACGTTCAAAAAATTGTCAATATTGATGACATTTTGACATTTAATCTTTTGACTTTAAATTACTGTTGGATGTGAATTATTACTTTGTCAACTAAAATATGAGAGTTTAAAGTCATTTCTGTGCCTGAAATTGGTCAAAATTGAAGGTTTTGAGTAAGCAAAACTCGTAAAAATGGCAATTTTGGTCACTGTGAGGGTTTGAAAAGTGGTTATTCAACATGAGGCCCGATCCAAATGACATTTTGAATTATTTTTGGTAGAGTCCAAAAAATCAATTTTATGATGAAAAACGATGACCCCCGAACCAGTCGAACGTACAAAAAATTGTCAATATTGATGACATTTTGACATTTAATCTTTTGACTTTAAATTACTGTTGGATGTGAATTATTACTTTTTCAACTAAAATATGAGTGTTTAAAGTCATTTCTGTGCCTGAAATTGGTCAAAATTGAAGCTTCTGAGTAAGCAAAACTCGTAAAAATGGCAATTTTGGTCACTGTGAGGGTTTGAAAAGTGGTTATTCAACATGAGGCCCGATCCAAATGACATTTTGAATTATTTTTAGTAGAGTCCAAAAAATCTATTTTATGATGAAAAACGATGACCCCGGACCAGTCGAACGTACAAAAAATTGTCAATATTGATGAAATTTTAACATTTAATCTTTTGACTTTAAATGACTGTTGGACGTGAATTATTACTTTTTCAACTAAAATAAGTGTGTTTAAAGTGATTTCTGTGCCTGAAATTGGTCAAAATTGAACCTCCTGAGTAAGCACAACTCTGTAAAAATGACAATTTTGGTAACTGTGAGGGTTTAAAAAGTGGTTATTCAACATGAGGCCCGATCCAAATGACATTTTGAATCATTTTTTGGTAGAGTCCAAAAAATCTATTTTATGATGAAAAACGATGACCCCGGACCAGTCGAACGTACAAAAAATTGTCAATATTGATGAAATTTTAACATTTAATCTTTTGACTTTAAATTACTGTTGGATGTGAATTATTACTTTTTCAACTAAAATATGAGTGTTTAAAGTCATTTCTGTGCCTGAAATTGGTCAAAATTGAAGCTTCTGAGTAAGCAAAACTCTGTAAAAATGGCAATTTTGGTCACTGTGAGGGTTTAAAAAGTGGTTATTCAACACGAGGCCCGATCCAAATGACATTTTGAATCATTTTTGGTAGAGTAAAAAAAAAATCAATTTTATGATGAAAAACGATGACCCAGGACCAGTCGAACGTTCAAAAAAATGGTCAATATTGAAGAAATTTTTACATTTAATCTTTTGACTTTAAATTACTGTTGGATGTGAATTATTACTTTTTCAACTAAAATATGAGTGTTTAAAGTCATTTCTGTGCCTGAAATTGGTCAAAATTGAAGCTTCTGAGTAAGCAAAACTCTGTAAAAATGGCAATTTTGGTCACTGTGAGGGTTTAAAAGTGGTTATTCAACATGAGGCCCGATCCAAATGACATTTTGAATTATTTTTGGTAGAGTCCAAAAAATCAATTTTATGATGAAAAACGATGACCCCGAACCAGTCGAACGTACAAAAAATTGTCAATATTGATGACATTTTGACATTTAATCTTTTGACTTTAAATTACTGTTGGATGTGAATTATTACTTTGTCAACTAAAATATGAGTGTTTAAAGTCATTTCTGTGCCTGAAATTGGTCAAAATTGAAGCTTCTGAGTAAGCAAAACTCATAAAAATGGCAATTTTGGTCACTGTGAGGGTTTAAAAAGTGGTTATTCAACATGAGGCCCGATCCAAATGACATTTTGAATCATTTTTGGTAGAGTAAAAAAAAATCTATTTTATGATGAAAAACGTGACCCAGGACCAGTCGAACGTTCAAAAAAATGGTCAATATTGATGAAATTTTAACATTTAATATTTTGACTTTAAATGACTGTTGGACGTGAAATATTACTTTTTCAACTAAAATAAGTGTGTTTAAAGTGATTTCTGTGCCTGAAATTGGTCAAAATTGAAGCTTCTGAGTAAGCAAAACTCTGTAAAAATGACAATTTTGGTAACTGTGAGGGTTTAAAAAGTGGTTAGTCAACATGATGCCCGATCCAAATGACATTTTGAATAATTTTTGGTATAGTAAAAAAAAAATCAATTTTATGATGAAATCGATGACCCAGGACCAGTCGAACGTTCAAAAAAATTGTCAATATTGATGACATTTTGACATTTAATCTTTTGACTTTAAATTACTGTTGGATGTGAATTATTACTTTTTCAACTAAAATATGAGTGTTTAAAGTCATTTCTGTGCCTGAAATTGGTCAAAATTGAAGCTTCTGAGTAAGCAAAACTCGTAAAAATGGCAATTTTGGTCACTGTGAGGGTTTAAAAAGTGGTTATTCAACATGAGGCCCGATCCAAATGACATTTTGAATCATTTTTGGTAGAGTAAAAAAAAAATCAATTTTATGATGAAAAACGTGACCCAGGACCAGTCGAACGTTCAAAAAAATGGTCAATATTGATGAAATTTTAACATTTAATCTTTTCACTTTAAATTACTGTTGGATGTGAATTATTACTTTTTCAACTAAAATATGAGAGTTTAAAGTCATTTCTGAGCCTGAAATTGGTCAAAATTGAAGGTTTTGAGTAAGCAAAATCTCTGTAAAAATGACAATTTTGGTCACTGTGAGGGTTTAAAAAGTGGTTATTCAACATGAGGCCCGATCCAAATGACATTTTGAATTATTTTTGGTAGAGTCCAAAAAATCAATTTTATGATGAAAAACGATGACCCCCGAACCAGTCGAACGTTCAAAAAATTGTCAATATTGATGACATTTTGACATTTAATCTTTTGACTTTAAATTACTGTTGGATGTGAATTATTACTTTTTCAACTAAAATATGAGAGTTTAAAGTCATTTCTGTGCCTGAAATTGGTCAAAATTGAAGGTTTTGAGTAAGCAAAACTCGTAAAAATGGCAATTTTGGTCACTGTGAGGGTTTGAAAAGTGGTTATTCAACATGAGGCCCGATCCAAACGACATTTTGAATTATTTTTGGTAGAGTCCAAAAAATCAATTTTATGATGAAAAACGATGACCCCCGAACCAGTCGAACGTACAAAAAATTGTCAATATTGATGACATTTTGACATTTAATCTTTTGACTTTAAATTACTGTTGGATGTGAATTATTACTTTTTCAACTAAAATATGAGTGTTTAAAGTCATTTCTGTGCCTGAAATTGGTCAAAATTGAAGCTTCTGAGTAAGCAAAACTCGTAAAAATGGCAATTTTGGTCACTGTGAGGGTTTGAAAAGTGGTTATTCAACATGAGGCCCGATCCAAATGACATTTTGAATTATTTTTAGTAGAGTCCAAAAAATCTATTTTATGATGAAAAACGATGACCCCGGACCAGTCGAACGTACAAAAAATTGTCAATATTGATGAAATTTTAACATTTAATCTTTTGACTTTAAATGACTGTTGGACGTGAATTATTACTTTTTCAACTAAAATAAGTGTGTTTAAAGTGATTTCTGTGCCTGAAATTGGTCAAAATTGAACCTCCTGAGTAAGCACAACTCTGTAAAAATGACAATTTTGGTAACTGTGAGGGTTTAAAAAGTGGTTATTCAACATGAGGCCCGATCCAAATGACATTTTGAATCATTTTTTGGTAGAGTCCAAAAAATCTATTTTATGATGAAAAACGATGACCCCGGACCAGTCGAACGTACAAAAAATTGTCAATATTGATGAAATTTTAACATTTAATCTTTTGACTTTAAATTACTGTTGGATGTGAATTATTACTTTTTCAACTAAAATATGAGTGTTTAAAGTCATTTCTGTGCCTGAAATTGGTCAAAATTGAAGCTTCTGAGTAAGCAAAACTCTGTAAAAATGGCAATTTTGGTCACTGTGAGGGTTTAAAAAGTGGTTATTCAACACGAGGCCCGATCCAAATGACATTTTGAATCATTTTTGGTAGAGTAAAAAAAAAATCAATTTTATGATGAAAAACGATGACCCAGGACCAGTCGAACGTTCAAAAAAATGGTCAATATTGATGAAATTTTTACATTTAATCTTTTGACTTTAAATTACTGTTGGATGTGAATTATTACTTTTTCAACTAAAATATGAGTGTTTAAAGTCATTTCTGTGCCTGAAATTGGTCAAAATTGAAGCTTCTGAGTAAGCAAAACTCTGTAAAAATGGCAATTTTGGTCACTGTGAGGGTTTAAAAGTGGTTATTCAACATGAGGCCCGATCCAAATGACATTTTGAATTATTTTTGGTAGAGTCCAAAAAATCAATTTTATGATGAAAAACGATGACCCCGAACCAGTCGAACGTACAAAAAATTGTCAATATTGATGACATTTTGACATTTAATCTTTTGACTTTAAATTACTGTTGGATGTGAATTATTACTTTGTCAACTAAAATATGAGTGTTTAAAGTCATTTCTGTGCCTGAAATTGGTCAAAATTGAAGCTTCTGAGTAAGCAAAACTCATAAAAATGGCAATTTTGGTCACTGTGAGGGTTTAAAAAGTGGTTATTCAACATGAGGCCCGATCCAAATGACATTTTGAATCATTTTTGGTAGAGTAAAAAAAAATCTATTTTATGATGAAAAACGTGACCCAGGACCAGTCGAACGTTCAAAAAAATGGTCAATATTGATGAAATTTTAACATTTAATCTTTTGACTTTAAATTACTGTTGGATGTGAATTATTACTTTTTCAACTTTAATATGAGAGTTTAAAGTCATTTCTGTGCCTGAATTGGTCAAAATTGAAGGTTTTGAGTAAGCAAAACTCGTAAAAATGACAATTTTGGTCACTGTGAGGGTTTAAAAAGTGGTTATTCAACATGAGGCCCGATCCAAATGACATTTTGAATTATTTTTGGTAGAGTCCAAAAAATCAATTTTATGATGAAAAACGATGACCCCGGACCAGTCGAACGTACAAAAAATTGTCAATATTGATGAAATTTTAACATTTAATCTTTTGACTTTAAATGACTGTTGGACGTGAATTATTACTTTTTCAACTAAAATAAGTGTGTTTAAAGTGATTTCTGTGCCTGAAATTGGTCAAAATTGAAGCTTCTGACTAAGCAAAACTCTGTAAAAATGACAATTTTGGTAACTGTGAGGGTTTAAAAAGTGGTTATTCAACATGAGGCCCGATCCAAATGACATTTTGAATCATTTTTGGTAGAGTCCAAAAAATCAATTTTATGATGAAAAACGATGACCCCGGACCAGTCGAACGTACAAAAAATTGTCAATATTGATGAAATTTTAACATTTAATCTTTTGACTTTAAATTACTGTTGGATGTGAATTATTACTTTTTCAACTAAAATATGAGTGTTTAAAGTCATTTCTGTGCCTGAAATTGGTCAAAATTGAAGCTTCTGAGTAAGCAAAACTCTGTAAAAATGGCAATTTTGGTCACTGTGAGGGTTTAAAAAGTGGTTATTCAACAGGAGGCCCGATCCAAATGACATTTTGAATCATTTTTGGTAGAGTAAAAAAAAAATCAATTTTATGATGAAAAACGATGACCCAGGACCAGTCGAACGTTCAAAAAAATGGTCAATATTGATGAAATTTTTACATTTAATCTTTTGACTTTAAATTACTGTTGGATTTGAATTATTACTTTTTCAACTAAAATATGAGTGTTTAAAGTCATTTCTGTGCCTGAAATTGGTAAAAATTGAAGCTTCTGAGTAAGCAAAACTCTGTAAAAATGACAATTTTGGCAACTGTGAGGGTTTAAAAAGTGGTTATTCAACATGAGGCCCGATCTAAATGACATTTTGAATTATTTTTGGTAGAGTCCAAAAAATCAATTTTATGATGAAAAACGATGACCCCGGACCAGTCGAACGTTAAAAAAAAATGGTCAATATTGATGAAATTTTAACATTTAATATTTTGACTTTAAATGACTGTTGGACGTGAATTATTACTTTTTCAACTAAAATAAGTGTGTTTAAAGTGATTTCTGTGCCTGAAATTGGTCAAAATTGAAGCTTCTGAGTAAGCAAAACTCTGTAAAAATGACAATTTTGGTAACTGTGAGGGTTTAAAAAGTGGTTAGTCAACATGATGCCCGATCCAAATGACATTTTGAATAATTTTTGGTATAGTAAAAAAAAATCAATTTTATGATGAAATCGATGACCCAGGACCAGTCGAACGTTCAAAAAAATTGTCAATATTGATGACATTTTGACATTTAATCTTTTGACTTTAAATTACTGTTGGATGTCAATTATTACCTCTTCAAATAAAATAAGTGTGTTTAAAGTCATTTCTGTGCCTGAAATTGGTCAAAATTGAAGCTTTTGAGTAAGCAAAAACTCTGTAAAAATGACAATTTTGGTAACTGTGAGGGTTTAAAAAGTGGTTATTCAACATGAGGCCCGATCCAAATGACATTTTGAATCATTTTTGGTAGAGTCCAAAAAATCAATTTTATGATGAAAAACGATGACCCCGGACCAGTCGAACATTCAAAAAAATTGGTCAATATTGATGAAATTTTAACATTCAATCGTTTGACTTTAAATTACTGTTGGATGTGAATTATTACCTCTTCAAATAAAATAAGTGTGTTTAAAGTCATTTCTGTGCCTGAAATTGGTCAAAATTGAAGCTTTTGAGTAAGCAAAAACTCTGTAAAAATGGCAATTTTGGTCACTGTGAGGGTTTAAAAAGTGGTTATTCAACATGAGGCCCGATCCAAATGACATTTTGAATTATTTTTGGTAGAGTCCAAAAAATCAATTTTATGATGAAAAACGATGACCCCGGACCAGTCGAACGTTCAAAAAAAGGTCAATATTGATGAAATTTTAACATTTAATCTTTTGACTTTAAATGACTGTTGGACGTGAATTATTACTTTTTCAACTAAAATAAGTGTGTTTAAAGTGATTTCTGTGCCTGAAATTGGTCAAAATTGAAGCTTCTGAGTAAGCAAAACTCTGTAAAAATGACAATTTTGGTCACTGTGAGGGTTTAAAAAGTGGTTATTCAACATGAGGCCCGATCCAAATGACATTTTGAATCATTTTTGGTAGAGTCCAAAAAATCAATGTTATGATGAAAAACGATGACCCCGAACCAGTCGAACGTACAAAAAATTGTCAATATTGATGACATTTTTACATTTAACCTTTTGACTTTAAATTACTGTTGGATGTGAATTATTACTTTTTCAACTAAAATATGAGTGTTTAAAGTCATTTCTGTGCCTGAAATTGGTAAAAATTGAAGCTTCTGAGTAAGCAAAACTCTGTAAAAATGACAATTTTGGCAACTGTGAGGGTTTAAAAAGTGGTTATTCAACATGAGGCCCGATCTAAATGACATTTTGAATTATTTTTGGTAGAGTCCAAAAAATCAATTTTATGATGAAAAACGATGACCCCGGACCAGTCGAACGTTAAAAAAAAATGGTCAATATTGATGAAATTTTAACATTTAATATTTTGACTTTAAATGACTGTTGGACGTGAATTATTACTTTTTCAACTAAAATATGAGTGTTTAAAGTCATTTCTGTGCCTGAAATTGGTCAAAATTGAAGCTTCTGAGTAAGCAAAACTCGTAAAAATGGCAATTTTGGTCACTGTGAGGGTTTAAAAAGTGGTTATTCAACATGAGGCCCGATCCAAATGACATTTTGAATCATTTTTGGTAGAGTAAAAAAAAAATCAATTTTATGATGAAAAACGTGACCCAGGACCAGTCGAACGTTCAAAAAAATGGTCAATATTGATGAAATTTTAACATTTAATCTTTTCACTTTAAATTACTGTTGGATGTGAATTATTACTTTTTCAACTAAAATATGAGAGTTTAAAGTCATTTCTGAGCCTGAAATTGGTCAAAATTGAAGGTTTTGAGTAAGCAAAATCTCTGTAAAAATGACAATTTTGGTCACTGTGAGGGTTTAAAAAGTGGTTATTCAACATGAGGCCCGATCCAAATGACATTTTGAATTATTTTTGGTAGAGTCCAAAAAATCAATTTTATGATGAAAAACGATGACCCCCGAACCAGTCGAACGTACAAAAAATTGTCAATATTGATGACATTTTGACATTTAATCTTTTGACTTTAAATTACTGTTGGATGTGAATTATTACTTTTTCAACTAAAATATGAGTGTTTAAAGTCATTTCTGTGCCTGACATTGGTCAAAATTGAAGCTTCTGAGTAAGCAAAACTCTGTAAAAATGGCAATTTTGGTCACTGTGAGGGTTTAAAAGTGGTTATTCAACATGAGGCCCGATCCAAATGACATTTTGAATTATTTTTGGTAGAGTCCAAAAAATCAATTTTATGATGAAAAACGATGACCCCGAACCAGTCGAACGTACAAAAAATTGTCAATATTGATGACATTTTGACATTTAATCTTTTGACTTTAAATTACTGTTGGATGTGAATTATTACTTTGTCAACTAAAATATGAGTGTTTAAAGTCATTTCTGTGCCTGAAATTGGTCAAAATTGAAGCTTCTGAGTAAGCAAAACTCATAAAAATGGCAATTTTGGTCACTGTGAGGGTTTAAAAAGTGGTTATTCAACATGAGGCCCGATCCAAATGACATTTTGAATCATTTTTGGTAGAGTAAAAAAAAATCTATTTTATGATGAAAAACGTGACCCAGGACCAGTCGAACGTTCAAAAAAATGGTCAATATTGATGAAATTTTAACATTTAATATTTTGACTTTAAATGACTGTTGGACGTGAAATATTACTTTTTCAACTAAAATAAGTGTGTTTAAAGTGATTTCTGTGCCTGAAATTGGTCAAAATTGAAGCTTCTGAGTAAGCAAAACTCTGTAAAAATGACAATTTTGGTAACTGTGAGGGTTTAAAAAGTGGTTAGTCAACATGATGCCCGATCCAAATGACATTTTGAATAATTTTTGGTATAGTAAAAAAAAAATCAATTTTATGATGAAATCGATGACCCAGGACCAGTCGAACGTTCAAAAAAATTGTCAATATTGATGACATTTTGACATTTAATCTTTTGACTTTAAATTACTGTTGGATGTGAATTATTACTTTTTCAACTAAAATATGAGTGTTTAAAGTCATTTCTGTGCCTGAAATTGGTCAAAATTGAAGCTTCTGAGTAAGCAAAACTCGTAAAAATGGCAATTTTGGTCACTGTGAGGGTTTAAAAAGTGGTTATTCAACATGAGGCCCGATCCAAATGACATTTTGAATCATTTTTGGTAGAGTAAAAAAAAAATCAATTTTATGATGAAAAACGTGACCCAGGACCAGTCGAACGTTCAAAAAAATGGTCAATATTGATGAAATTTTAACATTTAATCTTTTCACTTTAAATTACTGTTGGATGTGAATTATTACTTTTTCAACTAAAATATGAGAGTTTAAAGTCATTTCTGAGCCTGAAATTGGTCAAAATTGAAGGTTTTGAGTAAGCAAAATCTCTGTAAAAATGACAATTTTGGTCACTGTGAGGGTTTAAAAAGTGGTTATTCAACATGAGGCCCGATCCAAATGACATTTTGAATTATTTTTGGTAGAGTCCAAAAAATCAATTTTATGATGAAAAACGATGACCCCCGAACCAGTCGAACGTTCAAAAAATTGTCAATATTGATGACATTTTGACATTTAATCTTTTGACTTTAAATTACTGTTGGATGTGAATTATTACTTTTTCAACTAAAATATGAGAGTTTAAAGTCATTTCTGTGCCTGAAATTGGTCAAAATTGAAGGTTTTGAGTAAGCAAAACTCGTAAAAATGGCAATTTTGGTCACTGTGAGGGTTTGAAAAGTGGTTATTCAACATGAGGCCCGATCCAAATGACATTTTGAATTATTTTTGGTAGAGTCCAAAAAATCAATTTTATGATGAAAAACGATGACCCCCGAACCAGTCGAACGTACAAAAAATTGTCAATATTGATGACATTTTGACATTTAATCTTTTGACTTTAAATTACTGTTGGATGTGAATTATTACTTTTTCAACTAAAATATGAGTGTTTAAAGTCATTTCTGTGCCTGAAATTGGTCAAAATTGAAGCTTCTGAGTAAGCAAAACTCGTAAAAATGGCAATTTTGGTCACTGTGAGGGTTTGAAAAGTGGTTATTCAACATGAGGCCCGATCCAAATGACATTTTGAATTATTTTTAGTAGAGTCCAAAAAATCTATTTTATGATGAAAAACGATGACCCCGGACCAGTCAAACGTACAAAAAATTGTCAATATTGATGAAATTTTAACATTTAATCTTTTGACTTTAAATGACTGTTGGACGTGAATTATTACTTTTTCAACTAAAATAAGTGTGTTTAAAGTGATTTCTGTGCCTGAAATTGGTCAAAATTGAACCTCCTGAGTAAGCACAACTCTGTAAAAATGACAATTTTGGTAACTGTGAGGGTTTAAAAAGTGGTTATTCAACATGAGGCCCGATCCAAATGACATTTTGAATCATTTTTTGGTAGAGTCCAAAAAATCTATTTTATGATGAAAAACGTTGACCCCGGACCAGTCGAACGTACAAAAAATTGTCAATATTGATGACATTTTGACATTTAATCTTTTGACTTTAAATTACTGTTGGATGTGAATTATTACTTTTTCAACTAAAATATGAGTGTTTAAAGTCATTTCTGTGCCTGAAATTGGTCAAAATTGAAGCTTCTGAGTAAGCAAAACTCGTAAAAATGGCAATTTTGGTCACTGTGAGGGTTTGAAAAGTGGTTATTCAACATGAGGCCCGATCCAAATGACATTTTGAATCATTTTTTGGTAGAGTCCAAAAAATTCAATTTTATGATGAAAAACGATGACCCCGGACCAGTCGAACGTACAAAAAATTGTCAATATTGATGACATTTTAACATTTAATCTTTTGACTTTAAATTACTGTTGGATGTGAATTATTACTTTTTCAACTAAAATATGAGTGTTTAAAGTCATTTCTGTGCCTGAAATTGGTCAAAATTGAAGCTTCTGAGTAAGCAAAACTCTGTAAAAATGGCAATTTTGGTCATTGTGAGGGTTTAAAAAGTGGTTATTCAACATGAGGCCCGATCCAAATGACATTTTGAATCATTTTTGGTAGAGTAAAAAAAAATCTATTTTATGATGAAAAACGTGACCCAGGACCAGTCGAACGTTCAAAAAATTGTCAATATGGATGAAATTTTAACATTTAATCTTTTGACTTTAAATTACTGTTGGATGTGAATTAATTTTGGTAACTGTGAGGGTTTAAAAAGTGGTTATTCAACATGAGGCCCGATCCAAATGACATTTTGAATCATTTTTGGTAGAGTCCAAAAAATCAATTTTATGATGAAAAATGATGACCCCGGACCAGTCGAACGTACAAAAAATTGTCAATATTGATGAAATTTTAACATTTAATCTTTTGACTTTAAATTACTTTTGGATGTGAATTATTACTTTTTCAACTAAAATATGAGAGTTTAAAGTGATTTCTGTGCCTGAAATTGGTCAAAATTGAACCTTCTGAGTAAGCAAAACTCTGTAAAAATGACAATTTTGGTCACTGTGAGGGTTTAAAAAGTGGTTATTCAACATGAGGCCCGATCCAAATGACATTTTGAATCATTTTTTGGTAGAGTCCAAAAAATCAATTTTATGATGAAAAACGATGACCCCGGACCAGTCGAACGTTCAAAAAAATGGTCAATATTGATGAAATTTTAACATTTAATCTTTTGACTTGAAATGACTGTTGGACGTGAATTATTACTTTTTCAACTAAAATAAGTGTGTTTGAAGTGATTTCTGTGCCTGAAATTGGTCAAAATTGAAGCTTCTGAGTAAGCAAAACTCTGTAAAAATGACAATTTTGGTAACTGTGAGGGTTTAAAAAGTGGTTATTCAACATGAGGCCCGATCCAAATGACATTTTGAATCATTTTTGGTAGAGTAAAAAAGAAAATCAATTTTATGATGAAAAACGATGACCCAGGACCAGAACGTTAAAAAAATGGTCAATATTGATGAAATTTTAACATTTAATCTTTTGACTTTAAATGACTGTTGGACGTGAATTATTACTTTTTCAACTAAAATAAGTGTGTTTAAAGTGATTTCTGTGCCTGAAATTGGTCAAAATTGAAGCTTCTGAGTAAGCAAAACTCTGTAAAAATGACAATTTTGGTAACTGTGAGGGTTTAAAAAGTGGTTATTCAACATGAGGCCCGATCCAAATGACATTTTGAATCATTTTTGGTAGAGTCCAAAAAATCAATTTTATGATGAAAAACGATGACCCCGGACCAGTCGAACGTACAAAAAATTGTCCATATTGATGAAATTTTAACATTTAATCTTTTGACTTTAAATTACTGTTGGATGTGAATTATTACTTTTTCAACTAAAATATGAGTGTTTAAAGTCATTTCTGTGCCTGAAATTAGTCAAAATTAAAGCTTCTGAGTAAGCAAATCTCTGTAAAAATGGCAATTTTGGTCACTGTGAGGGTTTAAAAAGTGGTTATTCAACATGAGGCCCGATCCAAATGACATTTTGAATCATTTTTGGTAGAGTAAAAAAGAAAATCAATTTTATGATGAAAAACGATGACCCAGGACCAGAACGTTAAAAAAATGGTCAATATTGATGAAATTTTAACATTTAATCTTTTGACTTTAAATGACTGTTGGACGTGAATTATTACTTTTTCAACTAAAATAAGTGTGTTTAAAGTGATTTCTGTGCCTGAAATTGGTCAAAATTGAAGCTTCTGACTAAGCAAAACTCTGTAAAAATGACAATTTTGGTAACTGTGAGGGTTTAAAAAGTGGTTATTCAACATGAGGCCCGATCCAAATGACATTTTGAATCATTTTTGGTAGAGTCCAAAAAATCAATTTTATGATGAAAAACGATGACCCCGGACCAGTCGAACGTACAAAAAATTGTCAATATTGATGACATTTTAACATTTAATCTTTTGACTTTAAATGACTGTTGGACGTGAATTATTACTTTGTCAACTAAAATATGAGTGTTTAAAGTCATTTCTGTGCCTGAAATTGGTCAAAATTGAAGCTTCTGAGTAAGCAAAACTCTGTAAAAATGGCAATTTTGGTCATTGTGAGGGTTTAAAAAGTGGTTATTCAACATGAGGCCCGATCCAAATGACATTTTGAATCATTTTTGGTAGAGTAAAAAAAAAATCAATTTTATGATGAAAAACGTGACCCAGGACCAGTCGAACGTTCAAAAAAATTGTCAATATTGATGAAATTTTAACATTTAATCTTTTGACTTTAAATTACTGTTGGATGTGAATTATTACTTTTTCAACTAAAATATGAGAGTTTAAAGTGATTTCTGTGCCTGAAATTGGTCAAAATTGAACCTTCTGAGTAAGCAAAACTCTGTAAAAATGACAATTTTGGTCACTGTGAGGGTTTAAAAAGTGGTTATTCAACATGAGGCCCGATCCAAATGACATTTTGAATCATTTTTTGGTAGAGTCCAAAAAATCAATTTTATGATGAAAAACGATGACCCCGGACCAGTCGAACGTTCAAAAAAATGGTCAATATTGATGAAATTTTAACATTTAATCTTTTGACTTGAAATGACTGTTGGACGTGAATTATTACTTTTTCAACTAAAATAAGTGTGTTTGAAGTGATTTCTGTGCCTGAAATTGGTCAAAATTGAAGCTTCTGAGTAAGCAAAACTCTGTAAAAATGACAATTTTGGTAACTGTGAGGGTTTAAAAAGTGGTTATTCAACATGAGGCCCGATCCAAATGACATTTTGAATCATTTTTGGTAGAGTAAAAAAGAAAATCAATTTTATGATGAAAAACGATGACCCAGGACCAGAACGTTAAAAAAATGGTCAATATTGATGAAATTTTAACATTTAATCTTTTGACTTTAAATGACTGTTGGACGTGAATTATTACTTTTTCAACTAAAATAAGTGTGTTTAAAGTGATTTCTGTGCCTGAAATTGGTCAAAATTTAAGCTTCTGAGTAAGCAAAACTCTGTAAAAATGACAATTTTGGTAACTGTGAGGGTTTGAAAAGTGGTTATTCAACATGAGGCCCGATCCAAATGACATTTTGAATCATTTTTGGTAGAGTCCAAAAAATCAATTTTATGATGAAAAACGATGACCCCGGACCAGTCGAACGTACAAAAAATTGTCCATATTGATGAAATTTTAACATTTAATCTTTTGACTTTAAATTACTGTTGGATGTGAATTATTACTTTTTCAACTAAAATATGAGTGTTTAAAGTCATTTCTGTGCCTGAAATTAGTCAAAATTAAAGCTTCTGAGTAAGCAAATCTCTGTAAAAATGGCAATTTTGGTCACTGTGAGGGTTTAAAAAGTGGTTATTCAACATGAGGCCCGATCCAAATGACATTTTGAATCATTTTTGGTAGAGTAAAAAAGAAAATCAATTTTATGATGAAAAACGATGACCCAGGACCAGAACGTTAAAAAAATGGTCCATATTGATGAAATTTTAACATTTAATCTTTTGACTTTAAATGACTGTTGGACGTGAATTATTACTTTTTCAACTAAAATAAGTGTGTTTAAAGTGATTTCTGTGCCTGAAATTGGTCAAAATTGAAGCTTCTGACTAAGCAAAACTCTGTAAAAATGACAATTTTGGTAACTGTGAGGGTTTAAAAAGTGGTTATTCAACATGAGGCCCGATCCAAATGACATTTTGAATCATTTTTGGTAGAGTCCAAAAAATCAATTTTATGATGAAAAACGATGACCCCGGACCAGTCGAACGTACAAAAAATTGTCAATATTGATGAAATTTTAACATTTAATCTTTTGACTTTAAATGACTGTTGGACGTGAATTATTACTTTTTCAACTAAAATAAGTGTGTTTAAAGTGATTTCTGTGCCTGAAATAGGTCAAAATTGAACCTTCTGAGTAAGCAAAACTCTGTAAAAATGACAATTTTGGTAACTGTGAGGGTTTAAAAAGTGGTTATTCAACATGAGGCCCGATCCAAATGACATTTTGAATCATTTTTTGGTAGAGTCCAAAAAATCAATTTTATGATGAAAAACGATGACCCCGGACCAGTCGAACGTACAAAAAATTGTCAATATTGATGAAATTTTAACATTTAATCTTTTGACTTTAAATTACTGTTGGATGTGAATTATTACTTTTTCAACTAAAATATGAGTGTTTAAAGTCATTTCTGTGCCTGAAATTGGTCAAAATTGAAGCTTCTGAGTAAGCAAAACTCTGTAAAAATGGCAATTTTGGTCATTGTGAGGGTTTAAAAAGTGGTTATTCAACATGAGGCCCGATCCAAATGACATTTTGAATCATTTTTGGTAGAGTAAAACAAAAATCAATTTTATGATGAAAAACGTGACCCAGGACCAGTCGAACGTTCAAAAAAATGGTCAATATTGATGACATTTTAACATTTAATCTTTTGACTTGAAATGACTGTTGGACGTGAATTATTACTTTTTCAACTAAAATAAGTGTGTTTAAAGTGATTTCTGTGCCTGAAATTGGTCAAAATTGAAGCTTCTGAGTAAGCAAAACTCTGTAAAAATGACAATTTTGGTAACTGTGAGGATTTAAAAAGTGGTTATTCAACATGAGGCCCGATCCAAATGACATTTTAAATTATTTTTGGTAGAGTCCAAAAAATCAATTTTATGATGAAAAACGATGACCCCAGTCGAACGTTCAAAAAAATGGTCACTATTGATGAAATTTTAACATTTAATCTTTTGACTTGAAATGACTGTTGGACGTGAATTATTACTTTTTCAACTAAAATAAGTGTGTTTAAAGTGATTTCTGTGCCTGAAATTGGTCAAAATTGAAGCTTCTGAGTAAGCAAAACTCTGTAAAAATGACAATTTTGGTAACTGTGAGGATTTAAAAAGTGGTTATTCAACATGAGGCCCAAACCAAATGACATTTTGAATCATTTTTGGTAGAGTCCAAAAAATCAATTTTATGATGAAAAACGATGACCCCGGACCAGTCGAACGTACAAAAAATTGTCAATATTGATGAAATTTTAACATTTAATCTTTTGACTTTAAATTACTGTTGGATGTGAATTATTACTTTTTCAACTTTAATATGAGAGTTTAAAGTCATTTCTGTGCCTGAAAATGGTCAAAATTGAAGGTTTTGAGTAAGCAAAACTCGTAAAAATGACAATTTTGGTCACTGTGAGGGTTTAAAAAGTGGTTATTCAACATGAGGCCCGATCCAAATGACATTTTGAATTATTTTTGGTGGAGTCCAAAAAATCAATTTTATGATGAAAAACGATGACCCCGGACCAGTCGAACGTACAAAAAATTGTCAATATTGATGACATTTTAACATTTAATCTTTTGACTTTAAATGACTGTTGGACGTGAATTATTACTTTTTCAACTAAAATAAGTGTGTTTAAAGTGATTTCTGTGCCTGAAATTTGTCAAAATTGAACCTTCTGAGTAAGCAAAACTCTGTAAAAATGACAATTTTGGTAACTGTGAGGGTTTAAAAAGTGGTTATTCAACATGAGGCCCGATCCAAATGACATTTTGAATTATTTTTTGGTAGAGTCCAAAAAATCAATTTTATGATGAAAAACGATGACCCCGGACCAGTCGAACGTACAAAAAATTGTCAATATTGATGAAATTGTAACATTTAATCTTTTGACTTTAAATTACTGTTGGATGTGAATTATTACTTTGTCAACTAAAATATGAGTGTTTAAAGTCATTTCTGTGCCTGAAATTGGTCAAAATTGAAGCTTCTGAGTAAGCAAAACTCTGTAAAAATGGCAATTTTGGTCATTGTGAGGGTTTAAAAAGTGGTTATTCAACATGAGGCCCGATCCAAATGACATTTTGAATCATTTTTGGTAGAGTAAAAAAAAATCAATTTGATGATGAAAAACGTGACCCAGGACCAGTCGAACGTTCAAAAAAATGGTCAATATTGATGAAATTTTAACATTTAATCTTTTGACTTTAAATTACTTTTGGATGTGAATTATTACTTTTTCAACTAAAATATGAGAGTTTAAAGTGATTTCTGTGCCTGAAATTGGTCAAAATTGAACCTTCTGAGTAAGCAAAACTCTGTAAAAATGACAATTTTGGTCACTGTGAGGGTTTAAAAAGTGGTTATTCAACATGAGGCCCGATCCAAATGACATTTTGAATCATTTTTTGGTAGAGTCCAAAAAATCAATTTTATGATGAAAAACGATGACCCCGGACCAGTCGAACGTTCAAAAAAATGGTCAATATTGATGAAATTTTAACATTTAATCTTTTGACTTGAAATGACTGTTGGACGTGAATTATTACTTTTTCAACTAAAATAAGTGTGTTTGAAGTGATTTCTGTGCCTGAAATTGGTCAAAATTGAAGCTTCTGAGTAAGCAAAACTCTGTAAAAATGACAATTTTGGTAACTGTGAGGGTTTAAAAAGTGGTTATTCAACATGAGGCCCGATCCAAATGACATTTTGAATCATTTTTGGTAGAGTAAAAAAGAAAATCAATTTTATGATGAAAAACGATGACCCAGGACCAGAACGTTAAAAAAATGGTCAATATTGATGAAATTTTAACATTTAATCTTTTGACTTTAAATGACTGTTGGACGTGAATTATTACTTTTTCAACTAAAATAAGTGTGTTTAAAGTGATTTCTGTGCCTGAAATTGGTCAAAATTGAAGCTTCTGAGTAAGCAAAACTCTGTAAAAATGACAATTTTGGTAACTGTGAGGGTTTAAAAAGTGGTTATTCAACATGAGGCCCGATCCAAATGACATTTTGAATCATTTTTGGTAGAGTCCAAAAAATCAATTTTATGATGAAAAACGATG
The DNA here is from genome assembly GCF_964261635.1 of Lissotriton helveticus. NCBI lineage: Eukaryota > Metazoa > Chordata > Amphibia > Caudata > Salamandridae > Lissotriton > Lissotriton helveticus. The sequence continues at coordinate 404,238,567 of NC_136071.1, forward strand.
ACCCCGGACCAGTCGAACGTACAAAAAATTGTCCATATTGATGAAATTTTAACATTTAATCTTTTGACTTTAAATTACTGTTGGATGTGAATTATTACTTTTTCAACTAAAATATGAGTGTTTAAAGTCATTTCTGTGCCTGAAATTAGTCAAAATTAAAGCTTCTGAGTAAGCAAATCTCTGTAAAAATGGCAATTTTGGTCACTGTGAGGGTTTAAAAAGTGGTTATTCAACATGAGGCCCGATCCAAATAACATTTTGAATCATTTTTGGTAGAGTAAAAAAGAAAATCAATTTTATGATGAAAAACGATGACCCAGGACCAGAACGTTAAAAAAATGGTCAATATTGATGAAATTTTAACATTTAATCTTTTGACTTTAAATGACTGTTGGACGTGAATTATTACTTTTTCAACTAAAATAAGTGTGTTTAAAGTGATTTCTGTGCCTGAAATTGGTCAAAATTGAAGCTTCTGACTAAGCAAAACTCTGTAAAAATGACAATTTTGGTAACTGTGAGGGTTTAAAAAGTGGTTATTCAACATGAGGCCCGATCCAAATGACATTTTGAATCATTTTTGGTAGAGTCCAAAAAATCAATTTTATGATGAAAAACGATGACCCCGGACCAGTCGAACGTACAAAAAATTGTCAATATTGATGAAATTTTAAAATTTAATCTTTTGACTTTAAATTACTGTTGGATGTGAATTATTACTTTTTCAACTAAAATATGAGTGTTTAAAGTCATTTCTGTGCCTGAAATTGGTCAAAATTGAAGCTTCTGAGTAAGCAAAACTCTGTAAAAATGGCAATTTTGGTCACTGTGAGGGTTTAAAAAGTGGTTATTCAACATGAGGCCCGATCCAAATGACATTTTGAATCATTTTTGGTAGAGTAAAAAAAAAATCAATTTTATGATGAAAAACGATGACCCAGGACCAGTCGAACGTTCAAAAAAATGGTCAATATTGATGAAATTTTTACATTTAATCTTTTGACTTTAAATTACTGTTGGATTTGAATTATTACTTTTTCAACTAAAATATGAGTGTTTAAAGTCATTTCTGTGCCTGAAATTGGTCAAAATTGAAGGTTTTGAGTAAGCAAAAACTCTGTAAAAATGACAATTTTGGTCACTGTGAGGGTTTAAAAAGTGGTTATTCAACATGGGACCCGATCCAAATGACATTTTGAATTATTTTTGGTAGAGTCCAAAAAATAAATTTTATGATGAAAAACGATGACCCCGGACCAGTCGAACGTTCAAAAAAATGGTCAATATTGATGAAATTTTAACATTTAATCTTTTGACTTTAAATTACTGTTGGATGTGAATTATTACTTTTTCAACTAAAATAAGTGTGTTTGAAGTGATTTCTGTGCCTGAAATTGGTCAAAATTGAAGCTTCTGAGTAAGCAAAACTCTGTAAAAATGACAATTTTGGTAACTGTGAGGGTTTAAAAAGTGGTTATTCAACATGAGGCCCAAACCAAATGACATTTTGAATCATTTTTGGTAGAGTCCAAAAAATCAATTTTATGATGAAAAACGATGACCCCGGACCAGTCGAACGTACAAAAAATTGTCCATATTGATGAAATTTTAACATTTAATCTTTTGACTTTAAATTACTGTTGGATGTGAATTATTACTTTTTCAACTAAAATATGAGTGTTTAAAGTCATTTTGTGCCTGAAATTAGTCAAAATTAAAGCTTCTGAGTAAGCAAATCTCTGTAAAAACGGCAATTTTGGTCACTGTGAGGGTTTAAAAAGTGGTTATTCAACATGAGGCCCGATCCAAATGACATTTTGAATCATTTTTGGTAGAGTAAAAAAGAAAATCAATTTTATGATGAAAAACGATGACCCAGGACCAGAACGTTAAAAAAATGGTCAATATTGATGAAATTTTAACATTTAATCTTTTGACTTTAAATGACTGTTGGACGTGAATTATTACTTTTTCAACTAAAATAAGTGTGTTTAAAGTGATTTCTGTGCCTGAAATTGGTCAAAATTGAAGCTTCTGACTAAGCAAAACTCTGTAAAAATGACAATTTTGGTAACTGTGAGGGTTTAAAAAGTGGTTATTCAACATGAGGCCCGATCCAAATGACATTTTGAATCATTTTTGGTAGAGTCCAAAAAATCAATTTTATGATGAAAAACGATGACCCCGGACCAGTCGAACGTACCAAAAATTGTCAATATTGATGAAATTTTAAAATTTAATCTTTTGACTTTAAATTACTGTTGGATGTGAATTATTACTTTTTCAACTAAAATATGAGTGTTTAAAGTCATTTCTGTGCCTGAAATTGGTCAAAATTGAAGCTTCTGAGTAAGCAAAACTCTGTAAAAATGGCAATTTTGGTCACTGTGAGGGTTTAAAAAGTGGTTATTCAACATGGGACCCGATCCAAATGACATTTCGAATTATTTTTGGTAGAGTCCAAAAAATAAATTTTATGATGAAAAACGATGACCCCGGACCAGTCGAACGTTCAAAAAAATGGTCAATATTGATGAAATTTTAACATTTAATCTTTTGACTTTAAATGACTGTTGGACGTGAATTATTACTTTTTCAACTAAAATAAGTGTGTTTAAAGTGATTTCTGTGCCTGAAATTGGTCAAAATTGAAGCTTCTGAGTAAGCAAAACTCTGTAAAAATGACAATTTTGGTAACTGTGAGGGTTTAAACAGAGGTTATTCAACATGAGGCCCGATCCAAATGACATTTTGAATCATTTTTGGTAGAGTCCAAAAAATCAATTTTATGATGAAAAACAATGACCCCGGACCAGTCGAACGTTCAAAAAAATGGTCAATATTGATGAAATTTTAACATTTAATCTTTTGACTTTAAATTACTGTTGGATGTGAATTATTACTTTTTCAACTAAAATAAGTGTGTTTGAAGTGATTTCTGTGCCTGAAATTGGTCAAAATTGAAGCTTCTGAGTAAGCAAAACTCTGTAAAAATGACAATTTTGGTAACTGTGAGGGTTTAAAAAGTGGTTATTCAACATGAGGCCCAAACCAAATGACATTTTGAATCATTTTTGGTAGAGTCCAAAAAATCAATTTTATGATGAAAAACGATGACCCCGGACCAGTCGAACGTTCAAAAAAATGGTCAATATTGATGAAATTTTAACATTTAATCTTTTGACTTTAAATTACTGTTGGATGTGAATTATTACTTTTTCAACTAAAATATGAGTGTTTAAAGTCATTTCTGTGCCTGAAATTGGTCAAAATTGAAGGTTTTGAGTAAGCAAAAACTCTGTAAAAATGACAATTTTGGTCACTGTGAGGGTTTAAAAAGTGGTTATTCAACATGGGACCCGATCCAAATGACATTTTGAATTATTTTTGGTAGAGTCCAAAAAATAAATTTTATGATGAAAAACGATGACCCCGGACCAGTCGAACGTTCAAAAAAATGGTCAATATTGATGAAATTTTAACATTTAATCTTTTGACTTTAAATTACTGTTGGATGTGAATTATTACTTTTTCAACTAAAATAAGTGTGTTTGAAGTGATTTCTGTGCCTGAAATTGGTCAAAATTGAAGCTTCTGAGTAAGCAAAACTCTGTAAAAATGACAATTTTGGTAACTGTGAGGGTTTAAAAAGTGGTTATTCAACATGAGGCCCAAACCAAATGACATTTTGAATCATTTTTGGTAGAGTCCAAAAAATCAATTTTATGATGAAAAACGATGACCCCGGACCAGTCGAACGTACAAAAAATTGTCCATATTGATGAAATTTTAACATTTAATCTTTTGACTTTAAATTACTGTTGGATGTGAATTATTACTTTTTCAACTAAAATATGAGTGTTTAAAGTCATTTTGTGCCTGAAATTAGTCAAAATTAAAGCTTCTGAGTAAGCAAATCTCTGTAAAAACGGCAATTTTGGTCACTGTGAGGGTTTAAAAAGTGGTTATTCAACATGAGGCCCGATCCAAATGACATTTTGAATCATTTTTGGTAGAGTAAAAAAGAAAATCAATTTTATGATGAAAAACGATGACCCAGGACCAGAACGTTAAAAAAATGGTCAATATTGATGAAATTTTAACATTTAATCTTTTGACTTTAAATGACTGTTGGACGTGAATTATTACTTTTTCAACTAAAATAAGTGTGTTTAAAGTGATTTCTGTGCCTGAAATTGGTCAAAATTGAAGCTTCTGACTAAGCAAAACTCTGTAAAAATGACAATTTTGGTAACTGTGAGGGTTTAAAAAGTGGTTATTCAACATGAGGCCCGATCCAAATGACATTTTGAATCATTTTTGGTAGAGTCCAAAAAATCAATTTTATGATGAAAAACGATGACCCCGGACCAGTCGAACGTACCAAAAATTGTCAATATTGATGAAATTTTAAAATTTAATCTTTTGACTTTAAATTACTGTTGGATGTGAATTATTACTTTTTCAACTAAAATATGAGTGTTTAAAGTCATTTCTGTGCCTGAAATTGGTCAAAATTGAAGCTTCTGAGTAAGCAAAACTCTGTAAAAATGGCAATTTTGGTCACTGTGAGGGTTTAAAAAGTGGTTATTCAACATGGGACCCGATCCAAATGACATTTCGAATTATTTTTGGTAGAGTCCAAAAAATAAATTTTATGATGAAAAACGATGACCCCGGACCAGTCGAACGTTCAAAAAAATGGTCAATATTGATGAAATTTTAACATTTAATCTTTTGACTTTAAATGACTGTTGGACGTGAATTATTACTTTTTCAACTAAAATAAGTGTGTTTAAAGTGATTTCTGTGCCTGAAATTGGTCAAAATTGAACCTTCTGAGTAAGCAAAACTCTGTAAAAATGACAATTTTGGTAACTGTGAGGGTTTAAAAAGTGGTTATTCAACATGAGGCCCGATCCAAATGACATTTTGAATCATTTTTTGGTAGAGTACAAAAAATCAATTTTATAATGAAAAACGATGACCCCGGACCAGTCGAACGTACAAAAAATTGTCATATTGATGAAATTTTAACATTTAATCTTTTGACTTTAAATTACTGTTGGATGTGAATTGTTACTTTTTCAACTAAAATATGAGTGTTTAAAGTCATTTCTGTGCCTGAAATTGGTCAAAATTGAAGCTTCTGAGTAAACAAAACTCTGGAAAAATGGCAATTTTGGTCATTGTGAGGGTTTAAAAAGTGGTTATTCAACATGAGGCCCGATCCAAATGACATTTTGAATCATTTTTGGTAGAGTAAAAAAAAAATCAATTTTATGATGAAAAACGTGACCCAGGACCAGTCGAACGTTCAAAAAAATGGTCAATATTGATGAAATTTTAACATTTAATCTTTTGACTTTAAATTACTGTTGGATGTGAATTATTACTTTTTCAACTAAAATATGAGAGTTGAAAGTCATTTCTGTGCCTGAAATTGGTCAAAATTGAAGGTTTTGAGTAAGCAAAATCTCTGTAAAAATGACAATTTTGGTCACTGTGAGGGTTTAAAAAGTGGTTATTCAACATGAGGCCCGATCCAAATGACATTTTGAATTATTTTTGGTAGAGTCGAAAAAATTAATTTTATGATGAAAAACGATGACCCCGGACCAGTCGAACGTACAAAAAATTGTCCATATTGATGAAATTTTAACATTTAATCTTTTGACTTTAAATTACTGTTGGATGTGAATTATTACTTTTTCAACTAAAATAAGTGTGTTTGAAGTGATTTCTGTGCCTGAAATTGGTCAAAATTGAAGCTTCTGAGTAAGCAAAACTCTGTAAAAATGACAATTTTGGTAACTGTGAGGGTTTAAAAAGTGGTTATTCAACATGAGGCCCAAACCAAATGACATTTTGAATCATTTTTGGTAGAGTCCAAAAAATCAATTTTATGATGAAAAACGATGACCCCGGACCAGTCGAACGTACAAAAAATTGTCCATATTGATGAAATTTTAACATTTAATCTTTTGACTTTAAATTACTGTTGGATGTGAATTATTACTTTTTCAACTAAAATATGAGTGTTTAAAGTCATTTCTGTGCCTGAAATTAGTCAAAATTAAAGCTTCTGAGTAAGCAAATCTCTGTAAAAATGGCAATTTTGGTCACTGTGAGGGTTTAAAAAGTGGTTATTCAACATGAGGCCCGATCCAAATGACATTTTGAATCATTTTTGGTAGAGTAAAAAAGAAAATCAATTTTATGATGAAAAACGATGACCCAGGACCAGAACGTTAAAAAAATGGTCAATATTGATGAAATTTTAACATTTAATCTTTTGACTTTAAATGACTGTTGGACGTGAATTATTACTTTTTCAACTAAAATAAGTGTGTTTAAAGTGATTTCTGTGCCTGAAATTGGTCAAAATTGAAGCTTCTGACTAAGCAAAACTCTGTAAAAATGACAATTTTGGTAACTGTGAGGGTTTAAAAAGTGGTTATTCAACATGAGGCCCGATCCAAATGACATTTTGAATCATTTTTGGTAGAGTCCAAAAAATCAATTTTATGATGAAAAACGATGACCCCGGACCAGTCGAACGTACCAAAAATTGTCATATTGATGAAATTTTAACATTTAATCTTTTGACTTTAAATTACTGTTGGATGTGAATTGTTACTTTTTCAACTAAAATATGAGTGTTTAAAGTCATTTCTGTGCCTGAAATTGGTCAAAATTGAAGCTTCTGAGTAAACAAAACTCTGGAAAAATGGCAATTTTGGTCATTGTGAGGGTTTAAAAAGTGGTTATTCAACATGAGGCCCGATCCAAATGACATTTTGAATCATTTTTGGTAGAGTAAAAAAAAAATCAATTTTATGATGAAAAACGTGACCCAGGACCAGTCGAACGTTCAAAAAAATGGTCAATATTGATGAAATTTTAACATTTAATCTTTTGACTTTAAAATACTGTTGGATGTGAATTATTACTTTTTCAACTAAAATATGAGAGTTGAAAGTCATTTCTGTGCCTGAAATTGGTCAAAATTGAAGGTTTTGAGTAAGCAAAATCTCTGTAAAAATGACAATTTTGGTCACTGTGAGGGTTTAAAAAGTGGTTATTCAACATGAGGCCCGATCCAAATGACATTTTGAATTATTTTTGGTAGAGTCGAAAAAATAAATTTTATGATGAAAAACGATGACCCCGGACCAGTCGAACGTACAAAAAATTGTCCATATTGATGAAATTTTAACATTTAATCTTTTGACTTTAAATTACTGTTGGATGTGAATTATTACTTTTTCAGCTAAAATAAGTGTGTTTGAAGTGATTTCTGTGCCTGAAATTGGTCAAAATTGAAGCTTCTGAGTAAGCAAAGCTCTGTAAAAATGACAATTTTGGTAACTGTGAGGGTTTAAAAAGTGGTTATTCAACATGAGGCCCAAACCAAATGACATTTTGAATCATTTTTGGTAGAGTCCAAAAAATCAATTTTATGATGAAAAACGATGACCCCGGACCAGTCGAACGTACAAAAAATTGTCCATATTGATGAAATTTTAACATTTAATCTTTTGACTTTAAATTACTGTTGGATGTGAATTATTACTTTTTCAACTAAAATATGAGTGTTTAAAGTCATTTCTGTGCCTGAAATTAGTCAAAATTAAAGCTTCTGAGTAAGCAAATCTCTGTAAAAATGGCAATTTTGGTCACTGTGAGGGTTTAAAAAGTGGTTATTCAACATGAGGCCCGATCCAAATGACATTTTGAATCATTTTTGGTAGAGTAAAAAAGAAAATCAATTTTATGATGAAAAACGATGAACCAGGACCAGAACGTTAAAAAAATGGTCAATATTGATGAAATTTTAACATTTAATCTTTTGACTTTAAATGACTGTTGGACGTGAATTATTACTTTTTCAACTAAAATAAGTGTGTTTAAAGTGATTTCTGTGCCTGAAATTGGTCAAAATTGAAGCTTCTGACTAAGCAAAACTCTGTAAAAATGACAATTTTGGTAACTGTGAGGGTTTAAAAAGTGGTTATTCAACATGAGGCCCGATCCAAATGACATTTTGAATCATTTTTGGTAGAGTCCAAAAAATCAATTTTATGATGAAAAACGATGACCCCGGACCAGTCGAACGTACAAAAAATTGTCAATATTGATGACATTTTAAAATTTAATCTTTTGACTTTAAATTACTGTTGGATGTGAATTATTACTTTTTCAACTAAAATATGAGTGTTTAAAGTCATTTCTGTGCCTGAAATTGGTCAAAATTGAAGCTTCTGAGTAAGCAAAACTCTGTAAAAATGGCAATTTTGGTCACTGTGAGGGTTTAAAAAGTGGTTATTCAACATGAGGCCCGATCCAAATGACATTTTGAATCATTTTTGGTAGAGTAAAAAAAAAATCAATTTTATGATGAAAAACGATGACCCAGGACCAGTCGAACGTTCAAAAAAATGGTCAATATTGATGAAATTTTTACATTTAATCTTTTGACTTTAAATTACTGTTGGATTTGAATTATTACTTTTTCAACTAAAATATGAGTGTTTAAAGTCATTTCTGTGCCTGAAATTGGTCAAAATTGAAGGTTTTGAGTAAGCAAAAACTCTGTAAAAATGACAATTTTGGTCACTGTGAGGGTTTAAAAAGTGGTTATTCAACATGGGACCCGATCCAAATGACATTTTGAATTATTTTTGGTAGAGTCCAAAAAATAAATTTTATGATGAAAAACGATGACCCCGGACCAGTCGAACGTACAAAAAATTGTCCATATTGATGAAATTTTAACATTTAATCTTTTGACTTTAAATTACTGTTGGATGTGAATTATTACTTTTTCAACTAAAATATGAGTGTTTAAAGTCATTTCTGTGCCTGAAATTAGTCAAAATTAAAGCTTCTGAGTAAGCAAATCTCTGTAAAAATGGCAATTTTGGTCACTGTGAGGGTTTAAAAAGTGGTTATTCAACATGAGGCCCGATCCAAATGACATTTTGAATCATTTTTGGTAGAGTAAAAAAGAAAATCAATTTTATGATGAAAAACGATGACCCAGGACCAGAACGTTAAAAAAATGGTCAATATTGATGAAATTTTAACATTTAATCTTTTGACTTTAAATGACTGTTGGACGTGAATTATTACTTTTTCAACTAAAATAAGTGTGTTTAAAGTGATTTCTGTGCCTGAAATTGGTCAAAATTGAAGCTTCTGACTAAGCAAAACTCTGTAAAAATGACAATTTTGGTAACTGTGAGGGTTTAAAAAGTGGTTATTCAACATGAGGCCCGATCCAAATGACATTTTGAATCATTTTTGGTAGAGTCCAAAAAATCAATTTTATGATGAAAAACGATGACCCCGGACCAGTCGAACGTACCAAAAATTGTCAATATTGATGAAATTTTAAAATTTAATCTTTTGACTTTAAATTACTGTTGGATGTGAATTATTACTTTTTCAACTAAAATATGAGTGTTTAAAGTCATTTCTGTGCCTGAAATTGGTCAAAATTGAAGCTTCTGAGTAAGCAAAACTCTGTAAAAATGGCAATTTTGGTCACTGTGAGGGTTTAAAAAGTGGTTATTCAACATGGGACCCGATCCAAATGACATTTCGAATTATTTTTGGTAGAGTCCAAAAAATAAATTTTATGATGAAAAACGATGACCCCGGACCAGTCGAACGTTCAAAAAAATGGTCAATATTGATGAAATTTTAACATTTAATCTTTTGACTTTAAATTACTGTTGGATGTGAATTATTACTTTTTCAACTAAAATATGAGTGTTTAAAGTCATTTCTGTGCCTGAAATTGGTCAAAATTGAAGCTTCTGAGTAAGCAAAACTCTGTAAAAATGGCAATTTTGGTCACTGTGAGGGTTTAAAAAGTGGTTATTCAACACGAGGCCCGTTCTAAATGACATTTTGAATCATTTTTGGTAGAGTAAAAAAAAATCAATTTTATGATGAAAAACGTGACCCAGGACCAGTCGAACGTTCAAAAAAATGGTCAATATTGATGAAATTTTAACATTTAATCTTTTGACTTTAAATTACTGTTGGATGTGAATTATTACTTTTTCAACTTTAATATGAGAGTTTAAAGTCATTTCTGTGCCTGAAATTGGTCAAAATTGAAGGTTTTGAGTAAGCAAAACTTGTAAAAATGACAATTTTGGTCACTGTGAGGGTTTAAAAAGTGGTTATTCAACATGAGGCCCGATCCAAATGACATTTTGAATTATTTTTGGTAGAGTCCAAAAAATCAATTTTATGATGAAAAACGATGACCCCGGACCAGTCGAACGTACAAAAAATTGTCAATATTGATGAAATTTTAACATTTAATCTTTTGCCTTTAAATGACTGTTGGACGTGAATTATTACTTTTTCAACTAAAATAAGTGTGTTTAAAGTGATTTCTGTGCCTGAAATTGGTCAAAATTGAACCTTCTGAGTAAGCAAAACTCTGTAAAAATGACAATTTTGGTAACTGTGAGGGTTTAAAAAGTGGTTATTCAACATGAGGCCCGATCCAAATGACATTTTGAATCATTTTTTGGTAGAGTACAAAAAATCAATTTTATAATGAAAAACGATGACCCCGGACCAGTCGAACGTACAAAAAATTGTCATATTGATGAAATTTTAACATTTAATCTTTTGACTTTAAATTACTGTTGGATGTGAATTGTTACTTTTTCAACTAAAATATGAGTGTTTAAAGTCATTTCTGTGCCTGAAATTGGTCAAAATTGAAGCTTCTGAGTAAACAAAACTCTGGAAAAATGGCAATTTTGGTCATTGTGAGGGTTTAAAAAGTGGTTATTCAACATGAGGCCCGATCCAAATGACATTTTGAATCATTTTTGGTAGAGTAAAAAAAAAATCAATTTTATGATGAAAAACGTGACCCAGGACCAGTCGAACGTTCAAAAAAATGGTCAATATTGATGAAATTTTAACATTTAATCTTTTGACTTTAAATTACTGTTGGATGTGAATTATTACTTTTTCAATTAAAATATGAGAGTTGAAAGTCATTTCTGTGCCTGAAATTGGTCAAAATTGAAGGTTTTGAGTAAGCAAAATCTCTGTAAAAATGACAATTTTGGTCACTGTGAGGGTTTAAAAAGTGGTTATTCAACATGAGGCCCGATCCAAATGACATTTTGAATTATTTTTGGTAGAGTCGAAAAAATAAATTTTATGATGAAAAACGATGACCCCGGACCAGTCGAACGTACAAAAAATTGTCCATATTGATGAAATTTTAACATTTAATCTTTTGACTTTAAATTACTGTTGGATGTGAATTATTACTTTTTCAACTAAAATAAGTGTGTTTGAAGTGATTTCTGTGCCTGAAATTGGTCAAAATTGAAGCTTCTGAGTAAGCAAAACTCTGTAAAAATGACAATTTTGGTAACTGTGAGGGTTTAAAAAGTGGTTATTCAACATGAGGCCCAAACCAAATGACATTTTGAATCATTTTTGGTAGAGTCCAAAAAATCAATTTTATGATGAAAAACGATGACCCCGGACCAGTCGAACGTACAAAAAATTGTCCATATTGATGAAATTTTAACATTTAATCTTTTGACTTTAAATTACTGTTGGATGTGAATTATTACTTTTTCAACTAAAATATGAGTGTTTAAAGTCATTGCTGTGCCTGAAATTAGTCAAAATTAAAGCTTCTGAGTAAGCAAATCTCTGTAAAAATGGCAATTTTGGTCACTGTGAGGGTTTAAAAAGTGGTTATTCAACATGAGGCCCGATCCAAATGACATTTTGAATCATTTTTGGTAGAGTAAAAAAGAAAATCAATTTTATGATGAAAAACGATGACCCAGGACCAGAACGTTAAAAAAATGGTCAATATTGATGAAATTTTAACATTTAATCTTTTGACTTTAAATGACTGTTGGACGTGAATTATTACTTTTTCAACTAAAATAAGTGTGTTTAAAGTGATTTCTGTGCCTGAAATTGGTCAAAATTGAAGCTTCTGACTAAGCAAAACTCTGTAAAAATGACAATTTTGGTAACTGTGAGGGTTTAAAAAGTGGTTATTCAACATGAGGCCCGATCCAAATGACATTTTGAATCATTTTTGGTAGAGTCCAAAAAATCAATTTTATGATGAAAAACGATGACCCCGGACCAGTCGAACGTACCAAAAATTGTCAATATTGATGAAATTTTAAAATTTAATCTTTTGACTTTAAATTACTGTTGGATGTGAATTATTACTTTTTCAACTAAAATATGAGTGTTTAAAGTCATTTCTGTGCCTGAAATTGGTCAAAATTGAAGCTTCTGAGTAAGCAAAACTCTGCAAAAATGGCAATTTTGGTCACTGTGAGGGTTTAAAAAGTGGTTATTCAACATGGGACCCGATCCAAATGACATTTCGAATTATTTTTGGTAGAGTCCAAAAAATAAATTTTATGATGAAAAACGATGACCCCGGACCAGTCGAACGTTCAAAAAAATGGTCAATATTGATGAAATTTTAACATTTAATCTTTTGACTTTAAATTACTGTTGGATGTGAATTATTACTTTTTCAACTAAAATATGAGTGTTTAAAGTCATTTCTGTGCCTGAAATTGGTCAAAATTGAAGCTTCTGAGTAAGCAAAACTCTGTAAAAATGGCAATTTTGGTCACTGTGAGGGTTTAAAAAGTGGTTATTCAACACGAGGCCCGTTCTAAATGACATTTTGAATCATTTTTGGTAGAGTAAAAAAAAATCAATTTTATGATGAAAAACGTGACCCAGGACCAGTCGAACGTTCAAAAAAATGGTCAATATTGATGAAATTTTAACATTTAATCTTTTGACTTTAAATTACTGTTGGATGTGAATTATTACTTTTTCAACTTTAATATGAGAGTTTAAAGTCATTTCTGTGCCTGAAATTGGTCAAAATTGAAGGTTTTGAGTAAGCAAAACTTGTAAAAATGACAATTTTGGTCACTGTGAGGGTTTAAAAAGTGGTTATTCAACATGAGGCTCGATCCAAATGACATTTTGAATTATTTTTGTTAGAGACCAAAAAATCAATTTTATGATGAAAAACGATGACCCCGGACCAGTCGAACGTACAAAAAATTGTCATATTGATGAAATTTTAACATTTAATCTTTTGACTTTAAATTACTGTTGGATGTGAATTGTTACTTTTTCAACTAAAATATGAGTGTTTAAAGTCATTTCTGTGCCTGAAATTGGTCAAAATTGAAGCTTCTGAGTAAACAAAACTCTGGAAAAATGGCAATTTTGGTCATTGTGAGGGTTTAAAAAGTGGTTATTCAACATGAGGCCCGATCCAAATGACATTTTGAATCATTTTTGGTAGAGTAAAAAAAAAATCAATTTTATGATGAAAAACGTGACCCAGGACCAGTCGAACGTTCAAAAAAATGGTCAATATTGATGAAATTTTAACATTTAATCTTTTGACTTTAAATTACTGTTGGATGTGAATTATTACTTTTTCAACTAAAATATGAGAGTTGAAAGTCATTTCTGTGCCTGAAATTGGTCAAAATTGAAGGTTTTGAGTAAGCAAAATCTCTGTAAAAATGACAATTTTGGTCACTGTGAGGGTTTAAAAAGTGGTTATTCAACATGAGGCCCGATCCAAATGACATTTTGAATTATTTTTGGTAGAGTCCAAAAAATCAATTTTATGATGAAAAACGATGACCCCGGACCAGTCGAACGTTAAAAAAAATGGTCAATATTGATGAAATTTTAACATTTAATCTTTTGACTTGAAATGACTGTTGGATGTGAATTATTACTTTTTCAACTAAAATATGAGTGTTTAAAGTCATTTCTGTGCCTGAAATTGGTCAAAATTGAAGCTTCTGAGTAAGCAAAACTCTGTAAAAATGGCAATTTTGGTCACTGTGAGGGTTTAAAAAGTGGTTATTCAACATGGGGCCCGATCCAAATGACATTTTGAATTATTTTTGGTAGAGTCCAAAAAATCAATTTTATGATGAAAAACGATGACCCCAGTCGAACGTTCAAAAAAATGGTCAATATTGATGAAATTTTAACATTTAATCTTTTGACTTGAAATGACTGTTGGACGTGAATTATTACTTTTTCAACTAAAATATGAGTGTTTAAAGTCATTTCTGTGCCTGAAATTAGTCAAAATTAAAGCTTCTGAGTAAGCAAATCTCTGTAAAAATGGCAATTTTGGTCACTGTGAGGGTTTAAAAAGTGGTTATTCAACATGAGGCCCGATCCAAATGACATTTTGAATCATTTTTGGTAGAGTAAAAAAGAAAATCAATTTTATGATGAAAAACGATGACCCAGGACCAGAACGTTAAAAAAATGGTCAATATTGATGAAATTTTAACATTTAATCTTTTGACTTTAAATGACTGTTGGACGTGAATTATTACTTTTTCAACTAAAATAAGTGTGTTTAAAGTGATTTCTGTGCCTGAAATTGGTCAAAATTGAAGCTTCTGAGTAAGCAAAACTCTGTAAAAATGACAATTTTGGTAACTGTGAGGGTTTAATAGTGGTTATTCAACATGAGGCCCGATCCAAATGACATTTTGAATCATTTTTGGTAGAGTCCAAAAAAACAATTTTATGATGAAAAACGATGACCCCGGACCAGTCGAACGTACAAAAATTTTTCAATATTGATGAAATTTTAACATTTAATCTTTTGACTTTAAATTACTGTTGGATGTGAATTATTACTTTTTCAACTAAAATATGAGTGTTTAAAGTCATTTCTGTCCCTGAAATTGGTCAAAATTGAAGCTTCTGAGTAAGCAAAACTCATAAAAATGGCAATTTTGGTCACTGTGAGGGTTTAAAAAGTGTTTATTCAACATGGGGCCCGATCCAAATGACATTTTGAATTATTTTTGGTAGAGTCCAAAAAATCAATTTTATGATGAAAAACGATGACCCCAGTCGAACGTTCAAAAAAATGGTCAATATTGATGAAATTTTAACATTTAATCTTTTGACTTGAAATGACTGTTGGACGTGAATTATTACTTTTTCAACTAAAATAAGTGTGTTTAAAGTGATTTCTGTGCCTGAAATTGGTCAAAATTGAAGCTTCTGAGTAAGCAAAACTCTGTAAAAATGACAATTTTGGTAACTGTGAGGATTTAAAAAGTGGTTATTCAACATGAGGCCCAAACCAAATGACATTTTGAATCATTTTTGGTAGAGTCCAAAAAATCAATTTTATGATGAAAAACGATGACCCCGGACCATTCGAACGTACAAAAAATTGTCAATATTGATGAAATTTTAACATTTAATCTTTTGACTTTAAATTACTGTTGGATGTGAATTATTACTTTTTCAACTTTAATATGAGAGTTTAAAGTCATTTCTGTGCCTGAAATTGGTCAAAATTGAAGGTTTTGAGTAAGCAAAACTCGTAAAAATGACAATTTTGGTCACTGTGAGGGTTTAAAAAGTGGTTATTCAACATGAGGCCCGATCCAAATGACATTTTGAATTATTTTTGGTAGAGTCCAAAAAATCAATTTTATGATGAAAAACGATGACCCCGGACCAGTCGAACGTACAAAAAATTGTCAATATTGATGAAATTTTAACATTTAATCTTTTGACTTTAAATGACTGTTGGACGTGAATTATTACTTTTTCAACTAAAATACGTGTGTTTAAAGTGATTTCTGTGCCTGAAATTGGTCAAAATTGAACCTTCTGAGTAAGCAAAACTCTGTAAAAATGACAATTTTGGTAACTGTGAGGGTTTAAAAAGTGGTTATTCAACATGAGGCCCGATCCAAATGACATTTTGAATCATTTTTTGGTAGAGTCCAAAAAATCAATTTTATGATGAAAAACGATGACCCGGGACCAGTCGAACGTACAAAAAATTGTCAATATTGATGAAATTTTAACATTTAATCTTTTGACTTTAAATTACTGTTGGATGTGAATTATCACTTTTTCAACTAAAATATGAGTGTTTAAAGTCATTTCTGTGCCTGAAATTGGTCAAAATTGAAGCTTCTGAGTAAGCAAAACTCTGTAAAAATGGCAATTTTGGTCATTGTGAGGGTTTAAAAAGTGGTTATTCAACATGAGGCCCGATCCAAATGACATTTTGAATCATTTTTGGTAGAGTAAAAAAAAAATCAATTTTATGATGAAAAACGTGACCCAGGACCAGTCGAACGTTCAAAAAAATGGTCAATATTGATGAAATTTTAACATTTAATCTTTTGACTTTAAATTACTGTTGGATGTGAATTATTACTTTTTCAACTAAAATATGAGAGTTTAAAGTAATTTCTGTGCCTGAAATTGGTCAAAATTGAAGGTTTTGAGTAAGCAAAATCTCTGTAAAAATGACAATTTTGGTCACTGTGAGAGTTTAAAAAGTGGTTATTCAACATGAGGCCCGATCCAAATGACATTTTGAATTATTTTTGGTAGAGTCGAAAAAATAAATTTTATGATGAAAAACGATGACCCCGGACCAGTCGAACGTTCAAAAAAATGGTCAATATTGATGAAATTTTAACATTTAATCTTTTGACTTGAAATGACTGTTGGACGTGAATTATTACTTTTTCAACTAAAATAAGTGTGTTTGAAGTGATTTCTGTGCCTGAAATTGGTCAAAATTGAAGCTTCTGAGTAAGCAAAACTCTGTAAAAATGACAATTTTGGTAACTGTGAGGGTTTAAAAAGTGGTTATTCAACATGAGGCCCAAACCAAATGACATTTTGAATCATTTTTGGTAGAGTCCAAAAAATAAATTTTATGATGAAAAACGATGACCAGTCGAACGTACAAAAAATTGTCCATATTGATGAAATTTTAACATTTAATCTTTTGACTTTAAATTACTGTTGGATGTGAATTATTACTTTATCAACTAAAATATGAGTGTTTAAAGTCATTTCTGTGCCTGAAATTAGTCAAAATTAAAGCTTCTGAGTAAGCAAATCTCTGTAAAAATGGCAATTTTGGTCACTGTGAGGGTTTAAAAAGTGGTTATTCAACATGAGGCCCGATCCAAATGACATTTTGAATCATTTTTGGTAGAGTAAAAAAGAAAATCAATTTTATGATGAAAAACGATGACCCAGGACCAGAACGTTAAAAAAATGGTCAATATTGATGAAATTTTAACATTTAATCTTTTGACTTTAAATGACTGTTGGACGTGAATTATTACTTTTTCAACTAAAATAAGTGTGTTTAAAGTCATTTCTGTGCCTGAAATTGGTCAAAATTGAAGGTTTTGAGTAAGCAAAAACTCTGTAAAAATGACAATTTTGGTCACTGTGAGGGTTTAAAAAGTGGTTATTCAACATGGGACCCGATCCAAATGACATTTTGAATTATTTTTGGTAGAGTCCAAAAAATCAATTTTATGATGAAAAACGATGACCCCAGTCGAACGTTCAAAAAAATTGTCAATATTGATGAAATTTTAACATTTAATCTTTTGACTTGAAATGACTGTTGGACGTGAATTATTACTTTTTCAACTAAAATAAGTGTGTTTAAAGTGATTTCTGTGCCTGAAATTGGTCAAAATTGAAGCTTCTGAGTAAGCAAAACTCTGTAAAAATGACAATTTTGGTAACTGTGAGGATTTAAAAAGTGGTTATTCAACATGAGGCCCAAACCAAATGACATTTTGAATAATTTTTGGTAGAGTCCAAAAAATCAATTTTATGATGAAAAACGATGACCCCGGAGAAGTCGAACGTACAAAAAATTGTCAATATTGATGAAATTTTAACATTTAATCTTTTGACTTTAAATTACTGTTGGATGTGAATTATTACTTTTTCAACTAAAATATGAGTGTTTAAAGTCATTTCTGTGCCTGAAATTAGTCAAAATTGAAGCTTCTGAGTAAGCAAAACTCTGTAAAAATGGCAATTTTGGTCACTGTGAGGGTTTAAAAAGTGGTTATTCAACATGAGGCCCGATCCAAATGACATTTTGAATCATTTTTGGTAGAGTAAAAAAAAAATCAATTTTATGATGAAAAACGTGACCCAGGACCAGTCGAACGTTCAAAAAAATGGTCAATATTGATGAAATTTTAACATTTAATCTATTGACTTTAAATTACTGTTGGATGTGAATTATTACTTTTTCAACTAAAATATGAGAGTTTAAAGTAATTTCTGTGCCTGAAATTGGTCAAAATTGAAGGTTTTGAGTAAGCAAAATCTCTGTAAAAATGACAATTTTGGTCACTGTGAGGGTTTAAAAAGTGGTTATTCAACATGAGGCCCGATCCAAATGACATTTTGAATTATTTTTGGTAGAGTCGAAAAAATAAATTTTATGATGAAAAACGATGACCCCGGACCAGTCGAACGTTCAAAAAAATGGTCAATATTGATGAAATTTTAACATTTAATCTTTTGACTTGAAATGACTGTTGGACGTGAATTATTACTTTTTCAACTAAAATAAGTGTGTTTGAAGTGATTTCTGTGCCTGAAATTGGTCAAAATTGAAGCTTCTGAGTAAGCAAAACTCTGTAAAAATGACAATTTTGGTAACTGTGAGGGTTTAAAAAGTGGTTATTCAACCTGAGGCCCAAACCAAATGACATTTTGAATTATTTTTGGTAGAGTCCAAAAAATCAATTTTATGATGAAAAACGATGACCCCGGACCAGTCGAACGTACAAAAAATTGTCAATATTGATGAAATTTTAACATTTAATCTTTTGACTTTAAATTACTGTTGGATGTGAATTATTACTTTTTCAACTAAAATATGAGTGTTTAAAGTCATTTCTGTGCCTGAAATTAGTCAAAATTAAAGCTTCTGAGTAAGCAAAACTCTGTAAAAATGGCAATTTTGGTCACTGTGAGGGTTTAAAAAGTGGTTATTTAACATGAGGCCCGATCCAAATGACATTTTGAATAATTTTTGGTAGAGTAAAAAAAAAATCAATTTTATGATGAAAAACGTGACCCAGGACCAGTCGAACGTTAAAAAAAATGGTCAATATTGATGAAATTTTAACATTTAATCTTTTGACTTTAAATTACTGTTGGATGTGAATTATTACTTTTTCAACTAAAATATGAGAGTTTAAAGTAATTTCTGTGCCTGAAATTGGTCAAAATTGAAGATTTTTAGTAAGCAAAATCTCTGTAAAAATGACAATTTTGGTCACTGTGAGGGTTTAAAAAGTGGTTATTCAACATGAGGCCCGATCCAAATGACATTTTGAATCATTTTTGGTAGAGTAAAAAAAAAATCAATTTTATGATGAAAAACGTGACCCAGGACCAGTCGAACGTTCAAAAAAATGGTCAATATTGATGAAATTTTAACATTTAATCTTTTGACTTTAAATTACTGTTGGATGTGAATTATTACTTTTTCAACTAAAATATGAGAGTTTAAAGTAATTTCTGTGCCTGAAATTGGTCAAAATTGAAGGTTTTGAGTAAGCAAAATCTCTGTAAAAATGACAATTTTGGTCACTGTGAGGGTTTAAAAAGTGGTTATTCAACATGAGGCCCGATCCAAATGACATTTTGAATTATTTTTGGTAGAGTCGAAAAAATAAATTTTATGATGAAAAACGATGACCCCGGACCAGTCGAACGTTCAAAAAAATGGTCAATATTGATGAAATTTTAACATTTAATCTTTTGACTTTAAATTACTGTTGGATGTGAATTATTACTTTTTCAACTAAAATATGAGTGTTTAAAGTCATTTCTGTGCCTGAAATTAGTCAAAATTAAAGCTTCTGAGTAAGCAAAACTCTGTAAAAATGGCAATTTTGGTCACTGTGAGGGTTTAAAAAGTGGTTATTCAACATGAGGCCCGATCCAAATGATATTTTGAATCATTTTTGGTAGAGTAAAAAAGAAAATCAATTTTATGATGAAAAACGATGACCCAGGACCAGAACGTTAAAAAAATGGTCAATATTGATGAAATTTTAACATTTAATCTTTTGACTTTAAATGACTGTTGGACGTGAATTATTACTTTTTCAACTAAAATAAGTGTGTTTAAAGTGATTTCTGTGCCTGAAATTGGTCAAAATTGAAGCTTCTGAGTAAGCAAAACTCTGTAAAAATGACAATTTTGGTAACTGTGAGGGTTTAAAAAGTGGTTATTCAACATGAGGCCCGATCCAAATGACATTTTGAATCATTTTTGGTAGAGTCCAAAAAATCAATTTTATGATGAAAAACGATGACCCCGGACCAGTCGAACATACAAAAAATTGTCAATATTGATGAAATTTTAACATTTAATCTTTTGACTTTAAATTACTGTTGGATGTGAATTATTACTTTTTCAACTAAAATATGAGTGTTTAAAGTCATTTCTGTGCCTGAAATTGGTCAAAATTGAAGCTTCTGATTAAGCAAAACTCGTAAAAATGGAAATTTTGGTCACTGTGAGGGTTTAAAAAGTGGTTATTCAACATGAGGCCCGATCCAAATGACATTTTGAATTATTTTTGGTAGAGTCCAAAAAATCAATTTTATGATGAAAAACGATGACCCCGGACCAGTCGAACGTACAAAAAATTGTCAATATTGATGAAATTTTAACATTTAATCTTTTGACTTTAAATGACTGTTGGACGTGAATTATTACTTTTTCAACTAAAATACGTGTGTTTAAAGTGATTTCTGTGCCTGAAATTGGTCAAAATTGAACCTTCTGAGTAAGCAAAACTCTGTAAAAATGACAATTTTGGTAACTGTGAGGGTTTAAAAAGTGGTTATTCAACATGAGGCCCGATCCAAATGACATTTTGAATCATTTTTTGGTAGAGTCCAAAAAATCAATTTTATGATGAAAAACGATGACCCGGGACCAGTCGAACGTACAAAAAATTGTCAATATTGATGAAATTTTAACATTTAATCTTTTGACTTTAAATTACTGTTGGATGTGAATTATCACTTTTTCAACTAAAATATGAGTGTTTAAAGTCATTTCTGTGCCTGAAATTGGTCAAAATTGAAGCTTCTGAGTAAGCAAAACTCTGTAAAAATGGCAATTTTGGTCATTGTGAGGGTTTAAAAAGTGGTTATTCAACATGAGGCCCGATCCAAATGACATTTTGAATCATTTTTGGTAGAGTAAAAAAAAAATCAATTTTATGATGAAAAACGTGACCCAGGACCAGTCGAACGTTCAAAAAAATGGTCAATATTGATGAAATTTTAACATTTAATCTTTTGACTTTAAATTACTGTTGGATGTGAATTATTACTTTTTCAACTAAAATATGAGAGTTTAAAGTAATTTCTGTGCCTGAAATTGGTCAAAATTGAAGGTTTTGAGTAAGCAAAATCTCTGTAAAAATGACAATTTTGGTCACTGTGAGAGTTTAAAAAGTGGTTATTCAACATGAGGCCCGATCCAAATGACATTTTGAATTATTTTTGGTAGAGTCGAAAAAATAAATTTTATGATGAAAAACGATGACCCCGGACCAGTCGAACGTTCAAAAAAATGGTCAATATTGATGAAATTTTAACATTTAATCTTTTGACTTGAAATGACTGTTGGACGTGAATTATTACTTTTTCAACTAAAATAAGTGTGTTTGAAGTGATTTCTGTGCCTGAAATTGGTCAAAATTGAAGCTTCTGAGTAAGCAAAACTCTGTAAAAATGACAATTTTGGTAACTGTGAGGGTTTAAAAAGTGGTTATTCAACATGAGGCCCAAACCAAATGACATTTTGAATCATTTTTGGTAGAGTCCAAAAAATCAATTTTATGATGAAAAACGATGACCAGTCGAACGTACAAAAAATTGTCCATATTGATGAAATTTTAACATTTAATCTTTTGACTTTAAATTACTGTTGGATGTGAATTATTACTTTATCAACTAAAATATGAGTGTTTAAAGTCATTTCTGTGCCTGAAATTAGTCAAAATTAAAGCTTCTGAGTAAGCAAATCTCTGTAAAAATGGCAATTTTGGTCACTGTGAGGGTTTAAAAAGTGGTTATTCAACATGGGACCCGATCCAAATGACATTTTGAATTATTTTTGGTAGAGTCCAAAAAATCAATTTTATGATGAAAAACGATGACCCCAGTCGAACGTTCAAAAAAATTGTCAATATTGATGAAATTTTAACATTTAATCTTTTGACTTGAAATGACTGTTGGACGTGAATTATTACTTTTTCAACTAAAATAAGTGTGTTTAAAGTTATTTCTGTGCCTGAAATTGGTCAAAATTGAAGCTTCTGAGTAAGCAAAACTCTGTAAAAATGACAATTTTGGTAACTGTGAGGATTTAAAAAGTGGTTATTCAACATGAGGCCCAAACCAAATGACATTTTGAATAATTTTTGGTAGAGTCCAAAAAATCAATTTTATGATGAAAAACGATGACCCCGGAGAAGTCGAACGTACAAAAAATTGTCAATATTGATGAAATTTTAACATTTAATCTTTTGACTTTAAATTACTGTTGGATGTGAATTATTACTTTTTCAACTAAAATATGAGTGTTTAAAGTCATTTCTGTGCCTGAAATTAGTCAAAATTGAAGCTTCTGAGTAAGCAAAACTCTGTAAAAATGGCAATTTTGGTCACTGTGAGGGTTTAAAAAGTGGTTATTCAACATGAGGCCCGATCCAAATGACATTTTGAATCATTTTTGGTAGAGTAAAAAAAAAATCAATTTTATGATGAAAAACGTGACCCAGGACCAGTCGAACGTTCAAAAAAATGGTCAATATTGATGAAATTTTAACATTTAATCTATTGACTTTAAATTACTGTTGGATGTGAATTATTACTTTTTCAACTAAAATATGAGAGTTTAAAGTAATTTCTGTGCCTGAAATTGGTCAAAATTGAAGGTTTTGAGTAAGCAAAATCTCTGTAAAAATGACAATTTTGGTCACTGTGAGGGTTTAAAAAGTGGTTATTCAACATGAGGCCCGATCCAAATGACATTTTGAATTATTTTTGGTAGAGTCGAAAAAATAAATTTTATGATGAAAAACGATGACCCCGGACCAGTCGAACGTTCAAAAAAATGGTCAATATTGATGAAATTTTAACATTTAATCTTTTGACTTGAAATGACTGTTGGACGTGAATTATTACTTTTTCAACTAAAATAAGTGTGTTTGAAGTGATTTCTGTGCCTGAAATTGGTCAAAATTGAAGCTTCTGAGTAAGCAAAACTCTGTAAAAATGACAATTTTGGTAACTGTGAGGGTTTAAAAAGTGGTTATTCAACCTGAGGCCCAAACCAAATGACATTTTGAATTATTTTTGGTAGAGTCCAAAAAATCAATTTTATGATGAAAAACGATGACCCCGGACCAGTCGAACGTACAAAAAATTGTCAATATTGATGAAATTTTAACATTTAATCTTTTGACTTTAAATTACTGTTGGATGTGAATTATTACTTTTTCAACTAAAATATGAGTGTTTAAAGTCATTTCTGTGCCTGAAATTAGTCAAAATTAAAGCTTCTGAGTAAGCAAAACTCTGTAAAAATGGCAATTTTGGTCACTGTGAGGGTTTAAAAAGTGGTTATTTAACATGAGGCCCGATCCAAATGACATTTTGAATAATTTTTGGTAGAGTAAAAAAAAAATCAATTTTATGATGAAAAACGTGACCCAGGACCAGTCGAACGTTAAAAAAAATGGTCAATATTGATGAAATTTTAACATTTAATCTTTTGACTTTAAATTACTGTTGGATGTGAATTATTACTTTTTCAACTAAAATATGAGAGTTTAAAGTAATTTCTGTGCCTGAAATTGGTCAAAATTGAAGATTTTTAGTAAGCAAAATCTCTGTAAAAATGACAATTTTGGTCACTGTGAGGGTTTAAAAAGTGGTTATTCAACATGAGGCCCGATCCAAATGACATTTTGAATCATTTTTGGTAGAGTAAAAAAAAAATCAATTTTATGATGAAAAACGTGACCCAGGACCAGTCGAACGTTCAAAAAAATGGTCAATATTGATGAAATTTTAACATTTAATCTTTTGACTTTAAATTACTGTTGGATGTGAATTATTACTTTTTCAACTAAAATATGAGAGTTTAAAGTAATTTCTGTGCCTGAAATTGGTCAAAATTGAAGGTTTTGAGTAAGCAAAATCTCTGTAAAAATGACAATTTTGGTCACTGTGAGGGTTTAAAAAGTGGTTATTCAACATGAGGCCCGATCCAAATGACATTTTGAATTATTTTTGGTAGAGTCGAAAAAATAAATTTTATGATGAAAAACGATGACCCCGGACCAGTCGAACGTTCAAAAAAATGGTCAATATTGATGAAATTTTAACATTTAATCTTTTGACTTTAAATTACTGTTGGATGTGAATTATTACTTTTTCAACTAAAATATGAGTGTTTAAAGTCATTTCTGTGCCTGAAATTAGTCAAAATTAAAGCTTCTGAGTAAGCAAAACTCTGTAAAAATGGCAATTTTGGTCACTGTGAGGGTTTAAAAAGTGGTTATTCAACATGAGGCCCGATCCAAATGATATTTTGAATCATTTTTGGTAGAGTAAAAAAGAAAATCAATTTTATGATGAAAAACGATGACCCAGGACCAGAACGTTAAAAAAATGGTCAATATTGATGAAATTTTAACATTTAATCTTTTGACTTTAAATGACTGTTGGACGTGAATTATTACTTTTTCAACTAAAATAAGTGTGTTTAAAGTGATTTCTGTGCCTGAAATTGGTCAAAATTGAAGCTTCTGAGTAAGCAAAACTCTGTAAAAATGACAATTTTGGTAACTGTGAGGGTTTAAAAAGTGGTTATTCAACATGAGGCCCGATCCAAATGACATTTTGAATCATTTTTGGTAGAGTCCAAAAAATCAATTTTATGATGAAAAACGATGACCCCGGACCAGTCGAACATACAAAAAATTGTCAATATTGATGAAATTTTAACATTTAATCTTTTGACTTTAAATTACTGTTGGATGTGAATTATTACTTTTTCAACTAAAATATGAGTGTTTAAAGTCATTTCTGTGCCTGAAATTGGTCAAAATTGAAGCTTCTGATTAAGCAAAACTCGTAAAAATGGAAATTTTGGTCACTGTGAGGGTTTAAAAAGTGGTTATTCAACATGAGGCCCGATCCAAATGACATTTTGAATTATTTTTGGTAGAGTCCAAAAAATCAATTTTATGATGAAAAACGATGACCCCGGACCAGTCGAACGTACAAAAAATTGTCAATATTGATGAAATTTTAACATTTAATCTTTTGACTTTAAATGACTGTTGGACGTGAATTATTACTTTTTCAACTAAAATACGTGTGTTTAAAGTGATTTCTGTGCCTGAAATTGGTCAAAATTGAACCTTCTGAGTAAGCAAAACTCTGTAAAAATGACAATTTTGGTAACTGTGAGGGTTTAAAAAGTGGTTATTCAACATGAGGCCCGATCCAAATGACATTTTGAATCATTTTTTGGTAGAGTCCAAAAAATCAATTTTATGATGAAAAACGATGACCCGGGACCAGTCGAACGTACAAAAAATTGTCAATATTGATGAAATTTTAACATTTAATCTTTTGACTTTAAATTACTGTTGGATGTGAATTATCACTTTTTCAACTAAAATATGAGTGTTTAAAGTCATTTCTGTGCCTGAAATTGGTCAAAATTGAAGCTTCTGAGTAAGCAAAACTCTGTAAAAATGGCAATTTTGGTCATTGTGAGGGTTTAAAAAGTGGTTATTCAACATGAGGCCCGATCCAAATGACATTTTGAATCATTTTTGGTAGAGTAAAAAAAAAATCAATTTTATGATGAAAAACGTGACCCAGGACCAGTCGAACGTTCAAAAAAATGGTCAATATTGATGAAATTTTAACATTTAATCTTTTGACTTTAAATTACTGTTGGATGTGAATTATTACTTTTTCAACTAAAATATGAGAGTTTAAAGTAATTTCTGTGCCTGAAATTGGTCAAAATTGAAGGTTTTGAGTAAGCAAAATCTCTGTAAAAATGACAATTTTGGTCACTGTGAGAGTTTAAAAAGTGGTTATTCAACATGAGGCCCGATCCAAATGACATTTTGAATTATTTTTGGTAGAGTCGAAAAAATAAATTTTATGATGAAAAACGATGACCCCGGACCAGTCGAACGTTCAAAAAAATGGTCAATATTGATGAAATTTTAACATTTAATCTTTTGACTTGAAATGACTGTTGGACGTGAATTATTACTTTTTCAACTAAAATAAGTGTGTTTGAAGTGATTTCTGTGCCTGAAATTGGTCAAAATTGAAGCTTCTGAGTAAGCAAAACTCTGTAAAAATGACAATTTTGGTAACTGTGAGGGTTTAAAAAGTGGTTATTCAACATGAGGCCCAAACCAAATGACATTTTGAATCATTTTTGGTAGAGTCCAAAAAATCAATTTTATGATGAAAAACGATGACCAGTCGAACGTACAAAAAATTGTCCATATTGATGAAATTTTAACATTTAATCTTTTGACTTTAAATTACTGTTGGATGTGAATTATTACTTTATCAACTAAAATATGAGTGTTTAAAGTCATTTCTGTGCCTGAAATTAGTCAAAATTAAAGCTTCTGAGTAAGCAAATCTCTGTAAAAATGGCAATTTTGGTCACTGTGAGGGTTTAAAAAGTGGTTATTCAACATGAGGCCCGATCCAAATGACATTTTGAATCATTTTTGGTAGAGTAAAAAAGAAAATCAATTTTATGATGAAAAACGATGACCCAGGACCAGAACGTTAAAAAAATGGTCAATATTGATGAAATTTTAACATTTAATCTTTTGACTTTAAATGACTGTTGGACGTGAATTATTACTTTTTCAACTAAAATAAGTGTGTTTAAAGTCATTTCTGTGCCTGAAATTGGTCAAAATTGAAGGTTTTGAGTAAGCAAAAACTCTGTAAAAATGACAATTTTGGTCACTGTGAGGGTTTAAAAAGTGGTTATTCAACATGGGACCCGATCCAAATGACATTTTGAATTATTTTTGGTAGAGTCCAAAAAATCAATTTTATGATGAAAAACGATGACCCCAGTCGAACGTTCAAAAAAATTGTCAATATTGATGAAATTTTAACATTTAATCTTTTGACTTGAAATGACTGTTGGACGTGAATTATTACTTTTTCAACTAAAATAAGTGTGTTTAAAGTGATTTCTGTGCCTGAAATTGGTCAAAATTGAAGCTTCTGAGTAAGCAAAACTCTGTAAAAATGACAATTTTGGTAACTGTGAGGATTTAAAAAGTGGTTATTCAACATGAGGCCCAAACCAAATGACATTTTGAATAATTTTTGGTAGAGTCCAAAAAATCAATTTTATGATGAAAAACGATGACCCCGGAGAAGTCGAACGTACAAAAAATTGTCAATATTGATGAAATTTTAACATTTAATCTTTTGACTTTAAATTACTGTTGGATGTGAATTATTACTTTTTCAACTAAAATATGAGTGTTTAAAGTCATTTCTGTGCCTGAAATTAGTCAAAATTGAAGCTTCTGAGTAAGCAAAACTCTGTAAAAATGGCAATTTTGGTCACTGTGAGGGTTTAAAAAGTGGTTATTCAACATGAGGCCCGATCCAAATGACATTTTGAATCATTTTTGGTAGAGTAAAAAAAAAATCAATTTTATGATGAAAAACGTGACCCAGGACCAGTCGAACGTTCAAAAAAATGGTCAATATTGATGAAATTTTAACATTTAATCTATTGACTTTAAATTACTGTTGGATGTGAATTATTACTTTTTCAACTAAAATATGAGAGTTTAAAGTAATTTCTGTGCCTGAAATTGGTCAAAATTGAAGGTTTTGAGTAAGCAAAATCTCTGTAAAAATGACAATTTTGGTCACTGTGAGGGTTTAAAAAGTGGTTATTCAACATGAGGCCCGATCCAAATGACATTTTGAATTATTTTTGGTAGAGTCGAAAAAATAAATTTTATGATGAAAAACGATGACCCCGGACCAGTCGAACGTTCAAAAAAATGGTCAATATTGATGAAATTTTAACATTTAATCTTTTGACTTGAAATGACTGTTGGACGTGAATTATTACTTTTTCAACTAAAATAAGTGTGTTTGAAGTGATTTCTGTGCCTGAAATTGGTCAAAATTGAAGCTTCTGAGTAAGCAAAACTCTGTAAAAATGACAATTTTGGTAACTGTGAGGGTTTAAAAAGTGGTTATTCAACCTGAGGCCCAAACCAAATGACATTTTGAATCATTTTTGGTAGAGTCCAAAAAATCAATTTTATGATGAAAAACGATGACCCCGGACCAGTCGAACGTACAAAAAATTGTCAATATTGATGAAATTTTAACATTTAATCTTTTGACTTTAAATTACTGTTGGATGTGAATTATTACTTTTTCAACTAAAATATGAGTGTTTAAAGTCATTTCTGTGCCTGAAATTAGTCAAAATTAAAGCTTCTGAGTAAGCAAAACTCTGTAAAAATGGCAATTTTGGTCACTGTGAGGGTTTAAAAAGTGGTTATTCAACATGAGGCCCGATCCAAATGACATTTTGAATAATTTTTGGTAGAGTAAAAAAAAAATCAATTTTATGATGAAAAACGTGACCCAGGACCAGTCGAACGTTAAAAAAAATGGTCAATATTGATGAAATTTTAACATTTAATCTTTTGACTTTAAATTACTGTTGGATGTGAATTATTACTTTTTCAACTAAAATATGAGAGTTTAAAGTAATTTCTGTGCCTGAAATTGGTCAAAATTGAAGATTTTTAGTAAGCAAAATCTCTGTAAAAATGACAATTTTGGTCACTGTGAGGGTTTAAAAAGTGGTTATTCAACATGAGGCCCGATCCAAATGACATTTTGAATCATTTTTGGTAGAGTAAAAAAAAAATCAATTTTATGATGAAAAACGTGACCCAGGACCAGTCGAACGTTCAAAAAAATGGTCAATATTGATGAAATTTTAACATTTAATCTTTTGACTTTAAATTACTGTTGGATGTGAATTATTACTTTTTCAACTAAAATATGAGAGTTTAAAGTAATTTCTGTGCCTGAAATTGGTCAAAATTGAAGGTTTTGAGTAAGCAAAATCTCTGTAAAAATGACAATTTTGGTCACTCTGAGGGTTTAAAAAGTGGTTATTCAACATGAGGCCCGATCCAAATGACATTTTGAATTATTTTTGGTAGAGTCGAAAAAATAAATTTTATGATGAAAAACGATGACCCCGGACCAGTCGAACGTTCAAAAAAATGGTCAATATTGATGAAATTTTAACATTTAATCTTTTGACTTTAAATTACTGTTGGATGTGAATTATTACTTTTTCAACTAAAATATGAGTGTTTAAAGTCATTTCTGTGCCTGAAATTAGTCAAAATTAAAGCTTCTGAGTAAGCAAAACTCTGTAAAAATGGCAATTTTGGTCACTGTGAGGGTTTAAAAAGTGGTTATTCAACATGAGGCCCGATCCAAATGATATTTTGAATCATTTTTGGTAGAGTAAAAAAGAAAATCAATTTTATGATGAAAAACGATGACCCAGGACCAGAACGTTAAAAAAATGGTCAATATTGATGAAATTTTAACATTTAATCTTTTGACTTTAAATGACTGTTGGACGTGAATTATTACTTTTTCAACTAAAATAAGTGTGTTTAAAGTGATTTCTGTGCCTGAAATTGGTCAAAATTGAAGCTTCTGAGTAAGCAAAACTCTGTAAAAATGACAATTTTGGTAACTGTGAGGGTTTAAAAAGTGGTTATTCAACATGAGGCCCGATCCAAATGACATTTTGAATCATTTTTGGTAGAGTCCAAAAAATCAATTTTATGATGAAAAACGATGACCCCGGACCAGTCGAACATACAAAAAATTGTCAATATTGATGAAATTTTAACATTTAATCTTTTGACTTTAAATTACTGTTGGATGTGAATTATTACTTTTTCAACTAAAATATGAGTGTTTAAAGTCATTTCTGTGCCTGAAATTGGTCAAAATTGAAGCTTCTGATTAAGCAAAACTCGTAAAAATGGAAATTTTGGTCACTGTGAGGGTTTAAAAAGTGGTTATTCAACATGGGGCCCGATCCAAATGACATTTTGAATTATTTTTGGTAGAGTCCAAAAAATCAATTTTATGATGAAAAACGATGACCCCAGTCGAACGTTCAAAAAAATGGTCAATATTGATGAAATTTTAACATTTAATCTTTTGACTTGAAATGACTGTTGGACGTGAATTATTACTTTTTCAACTAAAATAAGTGTGTTTAAAGAGATTTCTGTGCCTGAAATTGGTCAAAATTGAAGCTTCTGAGTAAGCAAAACTCTGTAAAAATGGCAATTTTGGTCACTGTGAGGGTTTAAAAAGTGGTTATTCAACATGAGGCCCGATCCAAATGATATTTTGAATCATTTTTGGTAGAGTAAAAAAGAAAATCAATTTTATGATGAAAAACGATGACCCAGGACCAGAACGTTAAAAAAATGGTCAATATTGATGAAATTTTAACATTTAATCTTTTGACTTTAAATGACTGTTGGACGTGAATTATTACTTTTTCAACTAAAATAAGTGTGTTTAAAGTGATTTCTGTGCCTGAAATTGGTCAAAATTGAAGCTTCTGAGTAAGCAAAACTCTGTAAAAATGACAATTTTGGTAACTGTGAGGATTTAAAAAGTGGTTATTCAACATGAGGCCCAAACCAAATGACATTTTGAATCATTTTTGGTAGAGTCCAAAAAATCAATTTTATGATGAAAAATGATGACCCCGAACCAGTCGAACGTACAAAAAATTGTCAATATTGATGAAATTTTAACATTTAATCTTTTGACTTTAAATTACTGTTGGATGTGAATTATTACTTTTTCAACTAAAATATGAGTGTTTAAAGTCATTTTTGTGCCTGAAATTAGTCAAAATTGAAGCTTCTGAGTAAGCAAAACTCTGTAAAAATGGCAATTTTGGTCACTGTGAGGGTTTAAAAAGTGGTTATTCAACATGAGGCCCGATCCAAATGACATTTTGAATCATTTTTGGTAGAGTAAAAAAAAAATCAATTTTATGATGAAAAACGTGACCCAGGACCAGTCGAACGTTCCAAAAAAATGGTCAATATTGATGAAATTTTAACACTTAATCTTTTGACTTTAAATTACTGTTGGATGCGAATTATTACTTTTTCAACTAAAATATGAGAGTTTAAAGTCATTTCTGTGCCTGAAATTGGCCAAAATTGAAGCTTCTGAGTAAGCAAAACTCTGTAAAAATGGCAATTTTGGTCACTGTGAGGGTTTAAAAAGTGGTTATTCAACACGAGGCCCGATCCAAATGACATTTTGAATCATTTTTGGTAGAGTAAAAAAAAATCAATTTTATGATGAAAAACGATGACCCCGGACCAGTCGAACGTTCAAAAAAATGTCAATATTGATGAAATTTTAACATTTAATCTTTTGACTTTAAATGACTGTTGGACGTGAATTATTACTTTTTCAACTAAAATAGGTGTTTTTAAAGTGATTTCTGTGCCTGAAATTGGTCAAAATTGAACCTTCTGAGTAAGCAAAACTCTGCAAAAATGACAATTTTGGTAACTGTGAGGGTTTAAAAAGTGGTTATTCAACATGAGGCCCGATCCAAATGACATTTTGAATCATTTTTTGGTAGAGTCCAAAAAATCAATTTTATGATGAAAAACGATGACCCCGGACCAGTCGAACGTACAAAAAATTGTCAATATTGATGAAATTTTAACATTTAATCTTTTGACTTTAAATTACTGTTGGATGTGAATTATTACTTTTTCAACTAAAATATGAGTGTTTAAAGTCATTTCTGTGCCTGAAATTGGTCAAAATTGAAGCTTCTGAGTAAGCAAAACTCTGTAAAAATGACAATTTTGGTAACTGTGAGGGTTTAAAAAGTGGTTATTCAACATGAGGCCCGATCCAAATGACATTTTGAATCATTTTTTGGTAGAGTACAAAAAATCAATTCTATGATGAAAAACGATGACCCCGGACCAGTCGAACGTACAAAAAATTGTCAATATTGATGAAATTTTAACATTTAATCTTTTGACTTTAAATTACTGTTGGATGTGAATTATTACTTTTTCAACTTTAATATGAGAGTTTAAAGTAATTTCTGTGCCTGAAATTGGTCAAAATTGAAGGTTTTGAGTAAGCAAAACTCGTAAAAATGACAATTTTGGTCACTGTGAGGGTTTAAAAAGTGGTTATTCAACATGAGGCCCGATCCAAATGACATTTTGAATTATTTTTGGTAGAGTCCAAAAAATCAATTTTATGATGAAAAACGATGACCCCGGACCAGTCGAACGTACAAAAAATTGTCAATATTGATGAAATTTTAACATTTAATCTTTTGACTTTAAATTACTGTTGGATGTGAATTATTACTTTTTCAACTAAAATATGAGTGTTTAAAGTCATTTCTGTGCCTGAAATTGGTCAAAATTGAAGTTTCTGAGTAAGCAAAACTCTGTAAAAATGGCAATTTTGGTCATTGTGAGGGTTTAAAAAGTGGTTATTCAACATGAGGCCCGATCCAAATGACATTTTGAATTATTTTTGGTAGAGTCGAAAAAAGTAAATTTTATGATGAAAAACGATGACCCCGGACCAGTCGAATGTTCAAAAAAATGGTCAATATTGATGAAATTTTAACATTTAATCTTTTGACTTGAAATGACTGTTGGATGTGAATTATTACTTTTTCAACTAAAATATGAGTGTTTAAAGTCATTTCTGTGCCTGAAATTGGTCAAAATTGAAGCTTCTGAGTAAGCAAAACTCTGTAAAAATGGCAA
The DNA here is from genome assembly GCF_964261635.1 of Lissotriton helveticus. Taxonomy (NCBI): domain Eukaryota; kingdom Metazoa; phylum Chordata; class Amphibia; order Caudata; family Salamandridae; genus Lissotriton; species Lissotriton helveticus. Next base: position 404,271,449 of record NC_136071.1, read on the forward strand.
TTTTGGTCACTGTGAGGGTTTAAAAAGTGGTTATTCAACATGAGGCCCGATCCAAATGACATTTTGAATCATTTTTGGTAGAGTAAAAAAAAATCAATTTTATGATGAAAAACGTGACCCAGGACCAGTCGCACGTTAAAAAAAATGGTCAATATTGATGAAATTTTAACATTTAATCTTTTGACTTTACATTACTGTTGGATGTGAATTATTACTTTTTCAACTAAAATATGAGAGTTTAAAGTGATTTCTGTGCCTGAAATTGGTCAAAATTGAAGCTTCTGAGTAAGCAAAACTCTGTAAAAATGGCAATTTTGGTAACTGTGAGGGTTTAAAAAGTGGTTATTCAACATGAGGCCCAAACCAAATGACATTTTGAATCATTTTTGGTAGAGTCAAAAAAATCAATTTTATGATGAAAAACGATGACCCCGGAACAGTCGAACGTACAAAAAATTGTCAATATTGATGAAATTTTAACATTTAATCTTTTGACTTTAAATTACTGTTGGATGTGAATTATTACTTTTTCAACTAAAATATGAGTGTTTAAAGTCATTTCTGTGCCTGAAATTAGTCAAAATTGAAGCTTCTGAGTAAGCAAAACTCTGTAAAAATGGCAATTTTGGTCACTGTGAGGGTTTAAAAAGTGGTTATTCAACATGAGGCCCGATCCAAATGACATTTTGAATCATTTTTGGTAGAGTAAAAAAAAATCAATTTTATGATGAAAAACGTGACCCAGGACCAGTCGAACGTTCCAAAAAAATGGTCAATATTGATGAAATTTTAACATTTAATCTTTTGACTTTAAATTACTGTTGGATGTGAATTATTACTTTTTCAACTAAAATATGAGAGTTTAAAGTCATTTCTGTGCCTGAAATTGGTCAAAATTGAAGGTTTTGAGTAAGCAAAATCTCTGTAAAAATGACAATTTTGGTCACTGTGAGGGTTTAAAAAGTGGTTATTCAACATGAGGCCCGATCCAAATGACATTTTGAATCATTTTTGGTAGAGTAAAAAAGAAAATCAATTTTATGATGAAAAACGATGACCCAGGACCAGAACGTACAAAAAATGGTCAATATTGATGAAATTTTAACATTTAATCTTTTGACTTTAAATGACTGTTGGACGTGAATTATTACTTTTTCAACTAAAATAAGTGTGTTTAAAGTGATTTCTGTGCCTGAAATTGGTCAAAATTGAAGCTTCTGAGTAAGCAAAACTCTGTAAAAATGACAATTTTGGTAACTGTGAGGGTTTAAAAAGTGGTTATTCAACATGAGGCCCGATCCAAATGACATTTTGAATTATTTTTGGTAGAGTCCAAAAAATCAATTTTATGATGAAAAACAATGACCCCGGACCAGTCGAACGTACAAAAAATTGTCAATATTGATGAAATTTTAACATTTAATCTTTTGACTTTAAATTACTGTTGGATGTGAATTATTACTTTTTCAACTAAAATATGAGTGTTTAAAGTCATTTCTGTGCCTGAAATTGGTCAAAATTGAAGCTTCTGAGTAAGCAAAACTCTGTAAAAATGGCAATTTTGGTCATTGTGAGGGTTTAAAAAGTGGTTATTCAACATGAGGCCCGATCCAAATGACATTTTGAATCATTTTTGGTAGAGTAAAAAAAAAATCAATTTTATGATGAAAAACGTGACCCAGGACCAGTCGAACGTTCAAAAAAATGGTCAATATTGATGAAATTTTAACATTTAATCTTTTGACTTTAAATTACTGTTGGATGTGAATTATTACTTTTTCAACTAAAATATGAGAGTTTAAAGTCATTTCTGTGCCTGAAATTGGTCAAAATTGAAGGTTTTGAGTAAGCAAAATCTCTGTAAAAATGACAATTTTGGTCACTGTGAGGGTTTAAAAAGTGGTTATTCAACATGAGGCCCGATCCAAATGACATTTTGAATTATTTTTGGTAGAGTCGAAAAAATTAATTTTATGATGAAAAACGATGACCCCGGACCAGTCGAACGTTCAAAAAAATGGTCAATATTGATGAAATTTTAACATTTAATCTTTTGACTTGAAATGACTGTTGGACGTGAATTATTACTTTTTCAACTAAAATAAGTGTGTTTGAAGTGATTTCTGTGCCTGAAATTGGTCAAAATTGAAGCTTCTGAGTAAGCAAAACTCTGTAAAAATGACAATTTTGGTAACTGTGAGGGTTTAAAAAGTGGTTATTCAACATGAGGCCCAAACCAAATGACATTTTGAATCATTTTTGGTAGAGTCCAAAAAATCAATTTTATGATGAAAAACGATGACCCCGGACCAGTCGAACGTACAAAAAATTGTCAATATTGATGAAATTTTAACATTTAATCTTTTGACTTTAAATTACTGTTGGATGTGAATTATTACTTTTTCAACTAAAATATGAGTGTTTAAAGTCATTTCTGTGCCTGAAATTGGTCAAAATTGAAGCTTCTGAGTAAGCAAAACTCATAAAAATGGCAATTTTGGTCACTGTGAGGGTTTAAAAAGTGTTTATTCAACATGGGGCCCGATCCAAATGACATTTTGAATTATTTTTGGTAGAGTCCAAAAAATCAATTTTATGATGAAAAACAATGACCCCGGACCAGTCGAACGTACAAAAAATTGTCAATATTGATGAAATTTTAACATTTAATCTTTTGACTTTAAATTACTGTTGGATGTGAATTATTACTTTTTCAACTAAAATATGAGTGTTTAAAGTCATTTCTGTGCCTGAAATTGGTCAAAATTGAAGCTTCTGAGTAAGCAAAACTCTGTAAAAATGGCAATTTTGGTCATTGTGAGGGTTTAAAAAGTGGTTATTCAACATGAGGCCCGATCCAAATGACATTTTGAATCATTTTTGGTAGAGTAAAAAAAAAATCAATTTTATGATGAAAAACGTGACCCAGGACCAGTCGAACGTTCAAAAAAATGGTCAATATTGATGAAATGTTAACATTTAATCTTTTGACTTTAAATTACTGTTGGATGTGAATTATTACTTTTTCAACTAAAATATGAGAGTTTAAAGTCATTTCTGTGCCTGAAATTGGTCAAAATTGAAGGTTTTGAGTAAGCAAAATCTCTGTAAAAATGACAATTTTGGTCACTGTGAGGGTTTAAAAAGTGGTTATTCAACATGAGGCCCGATCCAAATGACATTTTGAATTATTTTTGGTAGAGTCGAAAAAATTAATTTTATGATGAAAAACGATGACCCCGGACCAGTCGAACGTTCAAAAAAATGGTCAATATTGATGAAATTTTAACATTTAATCTTTTGACTTGAAATGACTGTTGGACGTGAATTATTACTTTTTCAACTAAAATAAGTGTGTTTGAAGTGATTTCTGTGCCTGAAATTGGTCAAAATTGAAGCTTCTGAGTAAGCAAAACTCTGTAAAAATGACAATTTTGGTAACTGTGAGGGTTTAAAAAGTGGTTATTCAACATGAGGCCCAAACCAAATGACATTTTGAATCATTTTTGGTAGAGTCCAAAAAATCAATTTTATGATGAAAAACGATGACCCCGGACCAGTCGAACGTACAAAAAATTGTCAATATTGATGAAATTTTAACATTTAATCTTTTGACTTTAAATTACTGTTGGATGTGAATTATTACTTTTTCAACTAAAATATGAGTGTTTAAAGTCATTTCTGTGCCTGAAATTGGTCAAAATTGAAGCTTCTGAGTAAGCAAAACTCATAAAAATGGCAATTTTGGTCACTGTGAGGGTTTAAAAAGTGTTTATTCAACATGGGGCCCGATCCAAATGACATTTTAAATTATTTTTGGTAGAGTCCAAAAAATCAATTTTATGATGAAAAACGATGACCCCAGTCGAACGTTCAAAAAAATGGTCAATATTGATGAAATTTTAACATTTAATCTTTTGACTTGAAATGACTGTTGGACGTGAATTATTACTTTTTCAACTAAAATAAGTGTGTTTAAAGTGATTTCTGTGCCTGAAATTGGTCAAAATTGAAGCTTCTGAGTAAGCAAAACTCTGTAAAAATGACAATTTTGGTAACTGTGAGGATTTAAAAAGTGGTTATTCAACATGAGGCCCAAACCAAATGACATTTTGAATCATTTTTGGTAGAGTCCAAAAAATCAATTTTATGATGAAAAACGATGACCCCGGACCAGTCGAACGTACAAAAAATTGTCAATATTGATGAAATTGTAACATTTAATCTTTTGACTTTAAATTACTGTTGGATGTGAATTATTACTTTTTCAACTAAAATATGAGTGTTTAAAGTCATTTCTGTGCCTGAAATTGGTCAAAATTGAAGCTTCTGAGTAAGCAAAACTCTGTAAAAATGGCAATTTTGGTCATTGTGAGGGTTTAAAAAGTGGTTATTCAACATGAGGCCCGATCCAAATGACATTTTGAATCATTTTTGGTAGAGTAAAAAAAAAATCAATTTTATGATGAAAAACGTGACCCAGGACCAGTCGAACGTTCAAAAAAATGGTCAATATTGATGACATTTTAAAATTTAATCCTTTGACTTTAAATTACTGTTGGATGTGAATTATTACTTTTTCAACTAAAATATGAGAGTTTAAAGTCATTTCTGTGCCTGAAATTGGTCAAAATTGAAGGTTTTGAGTAAGCAAAATCTCTGTAAAAATGACAATTTTGGTCACTGTGAGGGTTTAAAAAGTGGTTATTCAACATGAGGCCCGATCCAAATGACATTTTGAATTATTTTTGGTAGAGTCGAAAAAATAAATTTTATGATGAAAAACGATGACCCCGGACCAGTCGAACGTTCAAAAAAATGGTCAATATTGATGAAATTTTAACATTTAATCTTTTGACTTGAAATGACTGTTGGACGTGAATTATTACTTTTTCAACTAAAATAAGTGTGTTTGAAGTGATTTCTGTGCCTGAAATTGGTCAAAATTGAAGCTTCTGAGTAAGCAAAACTCTGTAAAAATGACAATTTTGGTAACTGTGAGGGTTTAAAAAGTGGTTATTCAACATGAGGCCCAAACCAAATTACATTTTGAATCATTTTTGGTAGAGTCCAAAAAATCAATTTTATGATGAAAAACGATGACCCCGGACCAGTCGAACGTACAAAAAATTGTCCATATTGATGAAATTTTAACATTTAATCTTTTGACTTTAAATTACTGTTGGATGTGAATTATTACTTTTTCAACTAAAATATGAGTGTTTAAAGTCATTTCTGTGCCTGAAATTAGTAAAAATTAAAGCTTCTGAGTAAGCAAATCTCTGTAAAAATGGCAATTTTGGTCACTGTGAGGGTTTAAAAAGTGGTTATTCAACATGAGGCCCGATCCAAATGACATTTTGAATCATTTTTGGTAGAGTAAAAAAGAAAATCAATTTTATGATGAAAAACGATGACCCAGGACCAGAACGTTAAAAAAATGGTCAATATTGATGAAATTTTAACATTTAATCTTTTGACTTTAAATGACTGTTGGACGTGAATTATTACTTTTTCAACTAAAATAAGTGTGTTTAAAGTGATTTCTGTGCCTGAAATTGGTCAAAATTGAAGCTTCTGACTAAGCAAAACTCTGTAAAAATGACAATTTTGGTAACTGTGAGGGTTTAAAAAGTGGTTATTCAACATGAGGCCCGATCCAAATGACATTTTGAATCATTTTTGGTAGAGTCCAAAAAATCAATTTTATGATGAAAAACGATGACCCCGGACCAGTCGAACGTACAAAAAATTGTCAATATTGATGAAATTTTAAAATTTAATCTTTTGACTTTAAATTACTGTTGGATGTGAATTATTACTTTTTCAACTAAAATATGAGTGTTTAAAGTCATTTCTGTGCCTGAAATTGGTCAAAATTGAAGCTTCTGAGTAAGCAAAACTCTGTAAAAATGGCAATTTTGGTCACTGTGAGGGTTTAAAAAGTGGTTATTCAACATGAGGACCGATCCAAATGACATTTTGAATCATTTTTGGTAGAGTAAAAAAAAAATCAATTTTATGATGAAAAACGATGACCCAGGACCAGTCGAACGTTCAAAAAAATGGTCAATATTGATGAAATTTTTACATTTAATCTTTTGACTTTAAATTACTGTTGGATTTGAATTATTACTTTTTCAACTAAAATATGAGTGTTTAAAGTCATTTCTGTGCCTGAAATTGGTCAAAATTGAAGGTTTTGAGTAAGCAAAAACTCTGTAAAAATGACAATTTTGGTCACTGTGAGGGTTTAAAAAGTGGTTATTCAACATGGGACCCGATCCAAATGACATTTTGAATTATTTTTGGTAGAGTCCAAAAAATAAATTTTATGATGAAAAACGATGACCCCGGACCAGTCGAACGTTCAAAAAAATGGTCAATATTGATGAAATTTTAACATTTAATCTTTTGACTTTAAATTACTGTTGGATGTGAATTATTACTTTTTCAACTAAAATAAGTGTGTTTGAAGTGATTTCTGTGCCTGAAATTGGTCAAAATTGAAGCTTCTGAGTAAGCAAAACTCTGTAAAAATGACAATTTTGGTAACTGTGAGGGTTTAAAAAGTGGTTATTCAACATGAGGCCCAAACCAAATGACATTTTGAATCATTTTTGGTAGAGTCCAAAAAATCAATTTTATGATGAAAAACGATAACCCCGGACCAGTCGAACGTACAAAAAATTGTCCATATTGATGAAATTTTAACATTTAATCTTTTGACTTTAAATTACTGTTGGATGTGAATTATTACTTTTTCAACTAAAATATGAGTGTTTAAAGTCATTTCTGTGCCTGAAATTAGTCAAAATTAAAGCTTCTGAGTAAGCAAATCTCTGTAAAAATGGCAATTTTGGTCACTGTGAGGGTTTAAAAAGTGGTTATTCAACATAGGCCCGATCCAAATGACATTTTGAATCATTTTTGGTAGAGTAAAAAAGAAAATCAATTTTATGATGAAAAACGATGACCCAGGACCAGAACGTTAAAAAAATGGTCAATATTGATGAAATTTTAACATTTAATCTTTTGACTTTAAATGACTGTTGGACGTGAATTATTACTTTTTCAACTAAAATAAGTGTGTTTAAAGTGATTTCTGTGCCTGAAATTGGTCAAAATTGAAGCTTCTGACTAAGCAAAACTCTGTAAAAATGACAATTTTGGTAACTGTGAGGGTTTAAAAAGTGGTTATTCAACATGAGGCCCGATCCAAATGACATTTTGAATCATTTTTGGTAGAGTCCAAAAAATCAATTTTATGATGAAAAACGATGACCCCGGACCAGTCGAACGTACAAAAAATTGTCAATATTGATGAAATTTTAAAATTTAATCTTTTGACTTTAAATTACTGTTGGATGTGAATTATTACTTTTTCAACTAAAATATGAGTGTTTAAAGTCATTTCTGTGCCTGAAATTGGTCAAAATTGAAGCTTCTGAGTAAGCAAAACTCTGTAAAAATGGCAATTTTGGTCACTGTGAGGGTTTAAAAAGTGGTTATTCAAAACGAGGCCCGTTCTAAATGACATTTTGAATCATTTTTGGTAGAGTAAAAAAAAATCAATTTTATGATGAAAAACGTGACCCAGGACCAGTCGAACGTTCAAAAAAATGGTCAATATTGATGAAATTTTAACATTTAATCTTTTGACTTTAAATTACTGTTGGATGTGAATTATTACTTTTTCAACTTTAATATGAGAGTTTAAAGTCATTTCTGTGCCTGAAATTGGTCAAAATTGAAGGTTTTGAGTAAGCAAAACTCGTAAAAATGACAATTTTGGTCACTGTGAGGGTTTAAAAAGTGGTTATTCAACATGAGGCCCGATCCAAATGACATTTTGAATTATTTTTGGTAGAGTCCAAAAAATCAATTTTATGATGAAAAACGATGACCCCGGACCAGTCGAACGTACAAAAAATTGTCAATATTGATGAAATTTTAACATTTAATCTTTTGACTTTAAATGACTGTTGGACGTGAATTATTACTTTTTCAACTAAAATACGTGTGTTTAAAGTGATTTCTGTGCCTGAAATTGGTCAAAATTGAACCTTCTGAGTAAGCAAAACTCTGTAAAAATGACAATTTTGGTAACTGTGAGGGTTTAAAAAGTGGTTATTCAACATGAGGCCCGATCCAAATGACATTTTGAATCATTTTTTGGTAGAGTACAAAAAATCAATTTTATAATGAAAAACGATGACCCCGGACCAGTCGAACGTACAAAAAATTGTCATATTGATGAAATTTTAACATTTAATCTTTTGACTTTAAATTACTGTTGGATGTGAATTGTTACTTTTTCAACTAAAATATGAGTGTTTAAAGTCATTTCTGTGCCTGAAATTGGTCAAAATTGAAGCTTCTGAGTAAACAAAACTCTGGAAAAATGGCAATTTTGGTCATTGTGAGGGTTTAAAAAGTGGTTATTCAACATGAGGCCCGATCCAAATGACATTTTGAATCATTTTTGGTAGAGTAAAAAAAAAATCAATTTTATGATGAAAAACGTGACCCAGGACCAGTCGAACGTTCAAAAAAATGGTCAATATTGATGAAATTTTAACATTTAATCTTTTGACTTTAAATTACTGTTGGATGTGAATTATTACTTTTTCAACTAAAATATGAGAGTTGAAAGTCATTTCTGTGCCTGAAATTGGTCAAAATTGAAGGTTTTGAGTAAGCAAAATCTCTGTAAAAATGACAATTTTGGTCACTGTGAGGGTTTAAAAAGTGGTTATTCAACATGAGGCCCGATCCAAATGACATTTTGAATTATTTTTGGTAGAGTCGAAAAAATAAATTTTATGATGAAAAACGATGACCCCGGACCAGTCGAACGTTCAAAAAAATGGTCAATATTGATGAAATTTTAACATTTAATCTTTTGACTTGAAATGACTGTTGGATGTGAATTATTACTTTTTCAACTAAAATATGAGTGTTTAAAGTCATTTCTGTGCCTGAAATTGGTCAAAATTGAAGCTTCTGAGTAAGCAAAACTCTGTAAAAATGGCAATTTTGGTCACTGTGAGGGTTTAAAAAGTGGTTATTCAACATGGGGCCCGATCCAAATGACATTTTGAATTATTTTTGGTAGAGTCCAAAAAATCAATTTTATGATGAAAAACGATGACCCAAGTCGAACGTTCAAAAAAATGGTCAATATTGATGAAATTTTAACATTTAATCTTTTGACTTGAAATGACTGTTGGACGTGAATTATTACTTTTTCAACTAAAATATGAGTGTTTAAAGTCATTTCTGTGCCTGAAATTAGTCAAAATTAAAGCTTCTGAGTAAGCAAATCTCTGTAAAAATGGCAATTTTGGTCACTGTGAGGGTTTAAAAAGTGGTTATTCAACATGAGGCCCGATCCAAATGACATTTTGAATCATTTTTGGTAGAGTAAAAAAAAAATCAATTTTATGATGAAAAACGATGACCCAGGACCAGTCGAACGTTCAAAAAAATGGTCAATATTGATGAAATTTTTACATTTAATCTTTTGACTTTAAATTACTGTTGGATTTGAATTATTACTTTTTCAACTAAAATATGAGTGTTTAAAGTCATTTCTGTGCCTGAAATTGGTCAAAATTGAAGGTTTTGAGTAAGCAAAAACTCTGTAAAAATGACAATTTTGGTCACTGTGAGGGTTTAAAAAGTGGTTATTCAACATGGGACCCGATCCAAATGACATTTTGAATTATTTTTGGTAGAGTCCAAAAAATAAATTTTATGATGAAAAACGATGACCCCGGACCAGTCGAACGTTCAAAAAAATGGTCAATATTGATGAAATTTTAACATTTAATCTTTTGACTTTAAATTACTGTTGGATGTGAATTATTACTTTTTCAACTAAAATAAGTGTGTTTGAAGTGATTTCTGTGCCTGAAATTGGTCAAAATTGAAGCTTCTGAGTAAGCAAAACTCTGTAAAAATGACAATTTTGGTAACTGTGAGGGTTTAAAAAGTGGTTATTCAACATGAGGCCCAAACCAAATGACATTTTGAATCATTTTTGGTAGAGTCCAAAAAATCAATTTTATGATGAAAAACGATAACCCCGGACCAGTCGAACGTACAAAAAATTGTCCATATTGATGAAATTTTAACATTTAATCTTTTGACTTTAAATTACTGTTGGATGTGAATTATTACTTTTTCAACTAAAATATGAGTGTTTAAAGTCATTTCTGTGCCTGAAATTAGTCAAAATTAAAGCTTCTGAGTAAGCAAATCTCTGTAAAAATGGCAATTTTGGTCACTGTGAGGGTTTAAAAAGTGGTTATTCAACATGAGGCCCGATCCAAATGACATTTTGAATCATTTTTGGTAGAGTAAAAAAGAAAATCCATTTTATGATGAAAAACGATGACCCAGGACCAGAACGTTAAAAAAATGGTCAATATTGATGAAATTTTAACATTTAATCTTTTGACTTTAAATGACTGTTGGACGTGAATTATTACTTTTTCAACTAAAATAAGTGTGTTTAAAGTGATTTCTGTGCCTGAAATTGGTCAAAATTGAAGCTTCTGACTAAGCAAAACTCTGTAAAAATGACAATTTTGGTAACTGTGAGGGTTTAAAAAGTGGTTATTCAACATGAGGCCCGATCCAAATGACATTTTGAATCATTTTTGGTAGAGTCCAAAAAATCAATTTTATGATGAAAAACGATGACCCCGGACCAGTCGAACGTACAAAAAATTGGCAATATTGATGAAATTTTTAAATTTAATCTTTTGACTTTAAATTACTGTTGGATGTGAATTATTACTTTTTCAACTAAAATATGAGTGTTTAAAGTCATTTCTGTGCCTGAAATTGGTCAAAATTGAAGCTTCTGAGTAAGCAAAACTCTGTAAAAATGGCAATTTTGGTCACTGTGAGGGTTTAAAAAGTGGTTATTCAACATGGGACCCGATCCAAATGACATTTCGAATTATTTTTGGTAGAGTCCAAAAAATAAATTTTATGATGAAAAACGATGACCCCGGACCAGTCGAACGTTCAAAAAAATGGTCAATATTGATGAAATTTTAACATTTAATCTTTTGACTTTAAATTACTGTTGGATGTGAATTATTACTTTTTCAACTAAAATATGAGTGTTTAAAGTCATTTCTGTGCCTGAAATTGGTCAAAATTGAAGCTTCTGAGTAAGCAAAACTCTGTAAAAATGGCAATTTTGGTCACTGTGAGGGTTTAAAAAGTGGTTATTCAAAACGAGGCCCGTTCTAAATGACATTTTGAATCATTTTTGGTAGAGTAAAAAAAAATCAATTTTATGATGAAAAACGTGACCCAGGACCAGTCGAACGTTCAAAAAAATGGTCAATATTGATGAAATTTTAACATTTAATCTTTTGACTTTAAATTACTGTTGGATGTGAATTATTACTTTTTCAACTTTAATATGAGAGTTTAAAGTCATTTCTGTGCCTGAAATTGGTCAAAATTGAAGGTTTTGAGTAAGCAAAACTCGTAAAAATGACAATTTTGGTCACTGTGAGGGTTTAAAAAGTGGTTATTCAACATGAGGCCCGATCCAAATGACATTTTGAATTATTTTTGGTAGAGTCCAAAAAATCAATTTTATGATGAAAAACGATGACCCCGGACCAGTCGAACGTACAAAAAATTGTCAATATTGATGAAATTTTAACATTTAATCTTTTGACTTTAAATGACTGTTGGACGTGAATTATTACTTTTTCAACTAAAATACGTGTGTTTAAAGTGATTTCTGTGTCTGAAATTGGTCAAAATTGAACCTTCTGAGTAAGCAAAACTCTGTAAAAATGACAATTTTGGTAACTGTGAGGGTTTAAAAAGTGGTTATTCAACATGAGGCCCGATCCAAATGACATTTTGAATCATTTTTTGGTAGAGTACAAAAAATCAATTTTATAATGAAAAACGATGACCCCGGACCAGTCGAACGTACAAAAAATTGTCATATTGATGAAATTTTAACATTTAATCTTTTGACTTTAAATTACTGTTGGATGTGAATTGTTACTTTTTCAACTAAAATATGAGTGTTTAAAGTCATTTCTGTGCCTGAAATTGGTCAAAATTGAAGCTTCTGAGTAAACAAAACTCTGGAAAAATGGCAATTTTGGTCATTGTGAGGGTTTAAAAAGTGGTTATTCAACATGAGGCCCGATCCAAATGACATTTTGAATCATTTTTGGTAGAGTAAAAAAAAAATCAATTTTATGATGAAAAACGTGACCCAGGACCAGTCGAACGTTCAAAAAAATGGTCAATATTGATGAAATTTTAACATTTAATCTTTTGACTTTAAATTACTGTTGGATGTGAATTATTACTTTTTCAACTAAAATATGAGAGTTGAAAGTCATTTCTGTGCCTGAAATTGGTCAAAATTGAAGGTTTTGAGTAAGCAAAATCTCTGTAAAAATGACAATTTTGGTCACTGTGAGGGTTTAAAAAGTGGTTATTCAACATGAGGCCCGATCCAAATGACATTTTGAATTATTTTTGGTAGAGTCGAAAAAATAAATTTTATGATGAAAAACGATGACCCCGGACCAGTCGAACGTTCAAAAAAATGGTCAATATTGATGAAATTTTAACATTTAATCTTTTGACTTGAAATGACTGTTGGATGTGAATTATTACTTTTTCAACTAAAATATGAGTGTTTAAAGTCATTTCTGTGCCTGAAATTGGTCAAAATTGAAGCTTCTGAGTAAGCAAAACTCTGTAAAAATGGCAATTTTGGTCACTGTGAGGGTTTAAAAAGTGGTTATTCAACATGGGGCCCGATCCAAATGACATTTTGAATTATTTTTGGTAGAGTCCAAAAAATCAATTTTATGATGAAAAACGATGACCCAAGTCGAACGTTCAAAAAAATGGTCAATATTGATGAAATTTTAACATTTAATCTTTTGACTTGAAATGACTGTTGGACGTGAATTATTACTTTTTCAACTAAAATATGAGTGTTTAAAGTCATTTCTGTGCCTGAAATTAGTCAAAATTAAAGCTTCTGAGTAAGCAAATCTCTGTAAAAATGGCAATTTTGGTCACTGTGAGGGTTTAAAAAGTGGTTATTCAACATGAGGCCCGATCCAAATGACATTTTGAATCATTTTTGGTAGAGTAAAAAAAAAATCAATTTTATGATGAAAAACGATGACCCAGGACCAGTCGAACGTTCAAAAAAATGGTCAATATTGATGAAATTTTTACATTTAATCTTTTGACTTTAAATTACTGTTGGATTTGAATTATTACTTTTTCAACTAAAATATGAGTGTTTAAAGTCATTTCTGTGCCTGAAATTGGTCAAAATTGAAGGTTTTGAGTAAGCAAAAACTCTGTAAAAATGACAAATTTGGTCACTGTGAGGGTTTAAAAAGTGGTTATTCAACATGGGACCCGATCCAAATGACATTTTGAATTATTTTTGGTAGAGTCCAAAAAATAAATTTTATGATGAAAAACGATGACCCCGGACCAGTCGAACGTTCAAAAAAATGGTCAATATTGATGAAATTTTAACATTTAATCTTTTGACTTTAAATTACTGTTGGATGTGAATTATTACTTTTTCAACTAAAATAAGTGTGTTTGAAGTGATTTCTGTGCCTGAAATTGGTCAAAATTGAAGCTTCTGAGTAAGCAAAACTCTGTAAAAATGACAATTTTGGTAACTGTGAGGGTTTAAAAAGTGGTTATTCAACATGAGGCCCAAACCAAATGACATTTTGAATCATTTTTGGTAGAGTCCAAAAAATCAATTTTATGATGAAAAACGATAACCCCGGACCAGTCGAACGTACAAAAAATTGTCCATATTGATGAAATTTTAACATTTAATCTTTTGACTTTAAATTACTGTTGGATGTGAATTATTACTTTTTCAACTAAAATATGAGTGTTTAAAGTCATTTCTGTGCCTGAAATTAGTCAAAATTAAAGCTTCTGAGTAAGCAAATCTCTGTAAAAATGGCAATTTTGGTCACTGTGAGGGTTTAAAAAGTGGTTATTCAACATGAGGCCCGATCCAAATGACATTTTGAATCATTTTTGGTAGAGTAAAAAAGAAAATCCATTTTATGATGAAAAACGATGACCCAGGACCAGAACGTTAAAAAAATGGTCAATATTGATGAAATTTTAACATTTAATCTTTTGACTTTAAATGACTGTTGGACGTGAATTATTACTTTTTCAACTAAAATAAGTGTGTTTAAAGTGATTTCTGTGCCTGAAATTGGTCAAAATTGAAGCTTCTGACTAAGCAAAACTCTGTAAAAATGACAATTTTGGTAACTGTGAGGGTTTAAAAAGTGGTTATTCAACATGAGGCCCGATCCAAATGACATTTTGAATCATTTTTGGTAGAGTCCAAAAAATCAATTTTATGATGAAAAACGATGACCCCGGACCAGTCGAACGTACAAAAAATTGGCAATATTGATGAAATTTTAAAATTTAATCTTTTGACTTTAAATTACTGTTGGATGTGAATTATTACTTTTTCAACTAAAATATGAGTGTTTAAAGTCATTTCTGTGCCTGAAATTGGTCAAAATTGAAGCTTCTGAGTAAGCAAAACTCTGTAAAAATGGCAATTTTGGTCACTGTGAGGGTTTAAAAAGTGGTTATTCAACATGGGACCCGATCCAAATGACATTTCGAATTATTTTTGGTAGAGTCCAAAAAATAAATTTTATGATGAAAAACGATGACCCCGGACCAGTCGAACGTTCAAAAAAATGGTCAATATTGATGAAATTTTAACATTTAATCTTTTGACTTTAAATTACTGTTGGATGTGAATTATTACTTTTTCAACTAAAATATGAGTGTTTAAAGTCATTTCTGTGCCTGAAATTGGTCAAAATTGAAGCTTCTGAGTAAGCAAAACTCTGTAAAAATGGCAATTTTGGTCACTGTGAGGGTTTAAAAAGTGGTTATTCAAAACGAGGCCCGTTCTAAATGACATTTTGAATCATTTTTGGTAGAGTAAAAAAAAATCAATTTTATGATGAAAAACGTGACCCAGGACCAGTCGAACGTTCAAAAAAATGGTCAATATTGATGAAATTTTAACATTTAATCTTTTGACTTTAAATTACTGTTGGATGTGAATTATTACTTTTTCAACTTTAATATGAGAGTTTAAAGTCATTTCTGTGCCTGAAATTGGTCAAAATTGAAGGTTTTGAGTAAGCAAAACTCGTAAAAATGACAATTTTGGTCACTGTGAGGGTTTAAAAAGTGGTTATTCAACATGAGGCCCGATCCAAATGACATTTTGAATTATTTTTGGTAGAGTCCAAAAAATCAATTTTATGATGAAAAACGATGACCCCGGACCAGTCGAACGTACAAAAAATTGTCAATATTGATGAAATTTTAACATTTAATCTTTTGACTTTAAATGACTGTTGGACGTGAATTATTACTTTTTCAACTAAAATACGTGTGTTTAAAGTGATTTCTGTGCCTGAAATTAGTCAAAATTGAACCTTCTGAGTAAGCAAAACTCTGTAAAAATGACAATTTTGGTAACTGTGAGGGTTTAAAAAGTGGTTATTCAACATGAGGCCCGATCCAAATGACATTTTGAATAATTTTTTGGTAGAGTACAAAAAATCAATTTTATAATGAAAAACGATGACCCCGGACCAGTCGAACGTACAAAAAATTGTCATATTGATGACATTTTAACATTTAATCTTTTGACTTTAAATTACTGTTGGATGTGAATTGTTACTTTTTCAACTAAAATATGAGTGTTTAAAGTCATTTCTGTGCCTGAAATTGGTCAAAATTGAAGCTTCTGAGTAAACAAAACTCTGGAAAAATGGCAATTTTGGTCATTGTGAGGGTTTAAAAAGTGGTTATTCAACATGAGGCCCGATCCAAATGACATTTTGAATCATTTTTGGTAGAGTAAAAAAAAAATCAATTTTATGATGAAAAACGATGACCCAGGACCAGAACGTTAAAAAAATGGTCAATATTGATGAAATTTTAACATTTAATCTTTTGACTTTAAATGACTGTTGGACGTGAATTATTACTTTTTCAACTAAAATAAGTGTGTTTAAAGTGATTTCTGTGCCTGAAATTGGTCAAAATTGAAGCTTCTGACTAAGCAAAACTCTGTAAAAATGACAATTTTGGTAACTGTGACTGTTTAAAAAGTGGTTATTCAACATGAGGCCCGATCCAAATGACATTTTGAATCATTTTTGGTAGAGTCCAAAAAATCAATTTTATGATGAAAAACGATGACCCCGGACCAGTCGAACGTACAAAAAATTGTCAATATTGATGAAATTTTAAAATTTAATCTTTTGACTTTAAATTACTGTTGGATGTGAATTATTACTTTTTCAACTAAAATATGAGTGTTTAAAGTCATTTCTGTGCCTGAAATTGGTCAAAATTGAAGCTTCTGAGTAAGCAAAACTCTGTAAAAATGGCAATTTTGGTCACTGTGAGGGTTTAAAAAGTGGTTATTCAACATGAGGACCGATCCAAATGACATTTTGAATCATTTTTGGTAGAGTAAAAAAAAAATCAATTTTATGATGAAAAACGATGACCCAGGACCAGTCGAACGTTCAAAAAAATGGTCAATATTGATGAAATTTTTACATTTAATCTTTTGACTTTAAATTACTGTTGGATTTGAATTATTACTTTTTCAACTAAAATATGAGTGTTTAAAGTCATTTCTGTGCCTGAAATTGGTCAAAATTGAAGGTTTTGAGTAAGCAAAAACTCTGTAAAAATGACAATTTTGGTCACTGTGAGGGTTTAAAAAGTGGTTATTCAACATGGGACCCGATCCAAATGACATTTTGAATTATTTTTGGTAGAGTCCAAAAAATAAATTTTATGATGAAAAACGATGACCCCGGACCAGTCGAACGTTCAAAAAAATGGTCAATATTGATGAAATTTTAACATTTAATCTTTTGACTTTAAATTACTGTTGGATGTGAATTATTACTTTTTCAACTAAAATAAGTGTGTTTGAAGTGATTTCTGTGCCTGAAATTGGTCAAAATTGAAGCTTCTGAGTAAGCAAAACTCTGTAAAAATGACAATTTTGGTAACTGTGAGGGTTTAAAAAGTGGTTATTCAACATGAGGCCCAAACCAAATGACATTTTGAATCATTTTTGGTAGAGTCCAAAAAATCAATTTTATGATGAAAAACGATAACCCCGGACCAGTCGAACGTACAAAAAATTGTCCATATTGATGAAATTTTAACATTTAATCTTTTGACTTTAAATTACTGTTGGATGTGAATTATTACTTTTTCAACTAAAATATGAGTGTTTAAAGTCATTTCTGTGCCTGAAATTAGTCAAAATTAAAGCTTCTGAGTAAGCAAATCTCTGTAAAAATGGCAATTTTGGTCACTGTGAGGGTTTAAAAAGTGGTTATTCAACATAGGCCCGATCCAAATGACATTTTGAATCATTTTTGGTAGAGTAAAAAAGAAAATCAATTTTATGATGAAAAACGATGACCCAGGACCAGAACGTTAAAAAAATGGTCAATATTGATGAAATTTTAACATTTAATCTTTTGACTTTAAATGACTGTTGGACGTGAATTATTACTTTTTCAACTAAAATAAGTGTGTTTAAAGTGATTTCTGTGCCTGAAATTGGTCAAAATTGAAGCTTCTGACTAAGCAAAACTCTGTAAAAATGACAATTTTGGTAACTGTGAGGGTTTAAAAAGTGGTTATTCAACATGAGGCCCGATCCAAATGACATTTTGAATCATTTTTGGTAGAGTCCAAAAAATCAATTTTATGATGAAAAACGATGACCCCGGACCAGTCGAACGTACAAAAAATTGTCAATATTGATGAAATTTTAAAATTTAATCTTTTGACTTTAAATTACTGTTGGATGTGAATTATTACTTTTTCAACTAAAATATGAGTGTTTAAAGTCATTTCTGTGCCTGAAATTGGTCAAAATTGAAGCTTCTGAGTAAGCAAAACTCTGTAAAAATGGCAATTTTGGTCACTGTGAGGGTTTAAAAAGTGGTTATTCAACATGGGACCCGATCCAAATGACATTTCGAATTATTTTTGGTAGAGTCCAAAAAATAAATTTTATGATGAAAAACGATGACCCGGGACCAGTCGAACGTTCAAAAAAATGGTCAATATTGATGAAATTTTAACATTTAATCTTTTGACTTTAAATTACTGTTGGATGTGAATTATTACTTTTTCAACTAAAATATGAGTGTTTAAAGTCATTTCTGTGCCTGAAATTGGTCAAAATTGAAGCTTCTGAGTAAGCAAAACTCTGTAAAAATGGCAATTTTGGTCACTGTGAGGGTTTAAAAAGTGGTTATTCAAAACGAGGCCCGTTCTAAATGACATTTTGAATCATTTTTGGTAGAGTAAAAAAAAATCAATTTTATGATGAAAAACGTGACCCAGGACCAGTCGAACGTTCAAAAAAATGGTCAATATTGATGAAATTTTAACATTTAATCTTTTGACTTTAAATTACTGTTGGATGTGAATTATTACTTTTTCAACTTTAATATGAGAGTTTAAAGTCATTTCTGTGCCTGAAATTGGTCAAAATTGAAGGTTTTGAGTAAGCAAAACTCGTAAAAATGACAATTTTGGTCACTGTGAGGGTTTAAAAAGTGGTTATTCAACATGAGGCCCGATCCAAATGACATTTTGAATTATTTTTGGTAGAGTCCAAAAAATCAATTTTATGATGAAAAACGATGACCCCGGACCAGTCGAACGTACAAAAAATTGTCAATATTGATGAAATTTTAACATTTAATCTTTTGACTTTAAATGACTGTTGGACGTGAATTATTACTTTTTCAACTAAAATACGTGTGTTTAAAGTGATTTCTGTGCCTGAAATTGGTCAAAATTGAACCTTCTGAGTAAGCAAAACTCTGTAAAAATGACAATTTTGGTAACTGTGAGGGTTTAAAAAGTGGTTATTCAACATGAGGCCCGATCCAAATGACATTTTGAATCATTTTTTGGTAGAGTACAAAAAATCAATTTTATGATGAAAAACGATGACCCCGGACCAGTCGAACGTACAAAAAATTGTCATATTGATGAAATTTTAACATTTAATCTTTTGACTTTAAATTACTGTTGGATGTGAATTGTTACTTTTTCAACTAAAATATGAGTGTTTAAAGTCATTTCTGTGCCTGAAATTGGTCAAAATTGAAGCTTCTGAGTAAACAAAACTCTGGAAAAATGGCAATTTTGGTCATTGTGAGGGTTTAAAAAGTGGTTATTCAACATGAGGCCCGATCCAAATGACATTTTGAATCATTTTTGGTAGAGTAAAAAAAAAATCAATTTTATGATGAAAAACGTGACCCAGGACCAGTCGAACGTTCAAAAAAATGGTCAATATTGATGAAATTTTAACATTTAATCTTTTGACTTTAAATTACTGTTGGATGTGAATTATTACTTTTTCAACTAAAATATGAGAGTTGAAAGTCATTTCTGTGCCTGAAATTGGTCAAAATTGAAGGTTTTGAGTAAGCAAAATCTCTGTAAAAATGACAATTTTGGTCACTGTGAGGGTTTAAAAAGTGGTTATTCAACATGAGGCCCGATCCAAATGACATTTTGAATTATTTTTGGTAGAGTCGAAAAAATAAATTTTATGATGAAAAACGATGACCCCGGACCAGTCGAACGTTCAAAAAAATGGTCAATATTGATGAAATTTTAACATTTAATCTTTTGACTTGAAATGACTGTTGGATGTGAATTATTACTTTTTCAACTAAAATATGAGTGTTTAAAGTCATTTCTGTGCCTGAAATTGGTCAAAATTGAAGCTTCTGAGTAAGCAAAACTCTGTAAAAATGGCAATTTTGGTCACTGTGAGGGTTTAAAGAGTGGTTATTCAACATGGGGCCCGATCCAAATGACATTTTGAATTATTTTTGGTAGAGTCCAAAAAATCAATTTTATGATGAAAAACGATGACCCAAGTCGAACGTTCAAAAAAATGGTCAATATTGATGAAATTTTAACATTTAATCTTTTGACTTGAAATGACTGTTGGACGTGAATTATTACTTTTTCAACTAAAATATGAGTGTTTAAAGTCATTTCTGTGCCTGAAATTAGTCAAAATTAAAGCTTCTGAGTAAGCAAATCTCTGTAAAAATGGCAATTTTGGTCACTGTGAGGGTTTAAAAAGTGGTTATTCAACATGAGGCCCGATCCAAATGACATTTTGAATCATTTTTGGTAGAGTAAAAAAAAAATCAATTTTATGATGAAAAACGATGACCCAGGACCAGTCGAACGTTCAAAAAAATGGTCAATATTGATGAAATTTTTACATTTAATCTTTTGACTTTAAATTACTGTTGGATTTGAATTATTACTTTTTCAACTAAAATATGAGTGTTTAAAGTCATTTCTGTGCCTGAAATTGGTCAAAATTGAAGGTTTTGAGTAAGCAAAAACTCTGTAAAAATGACAATTTTGGTCACTGTGAGGGTTTAAAAAGTGGTTATTCAACATGGGACCCGATCCAAATGACATTTTGAATTATTTTTGGTAGAGTCCAAAAAATAAATTTTATGATGAAAAACGATGACCCCGGACCAGTCGAACGTTCAAAAAAATGGTCAATATTGATGAAATTTTAACATTTAATCTTTTGACTTTAAATTACTGTTGGATGTGAATTATTACTTTTTCAACTAAAATAAGTGTGTTTGAAGTGATTTCTGTGCCTGAAATTGGTCAAAATTGAAGCTTCTGAGTAAGCAAAACTCTGTAAAAATGACAATTTTGGTAACTGTGAGGGTTTAAAAAGTGGTTATTCAACATGAGGCCCAAACCAAATGACATTTTGAATCATTTTTGGTAGAGTCCAAAAAATCAATTTTATGATGAAAAACGATAACCCCGGACCAGTCGAACGTACAAAAAATTGTCCATATTGATGAAATTTTAACATTTAATCTTTTGACTTTAAATTACTGTTGGATGTGAATTATTACTTTTTCAACTAAAATATGAGTGTTTAAAGTCATTTCTGTGCCTGAAATTAGTCAAAATTAAAGCTTCTGAGTAAGCAAGTCTCTGTAAAAATGGCAATTTTGGTCACTGTGAGGGTTTAAAAAGTGGTTATTCAACATGAGGCCCGATCCAAATGACATTTTGAATCATTTTTGGTAGAGTAAAAAAGAAAATCAATTTTATGATGAAAAACGATGACCCAGGACCAGAACGTTAAAAAAATGGTCAATATTGATGAAATTTTAACATTTAATCTTTTGACTTTAAATGACTGTTGGACGTGAATTATTACTTTTTCAACTAAAATAAGTGTGTTTAAAGTGATTTCTGTGCCTGAAATTGGTCAAAATTGAAGCTTCTGACTAAGCAAAACTCTGTAAAAATGACAATTTTGGTAACTGTGAGGGTTTAAAAAGTGGTTATTCAACATGAGGCCCGATCCAAATGACATTTTGAATCATTTTTGGTAGAGTCCAAAAAATCAATTTTATGATGAAAAACGATGACCCCGGACCAGTCGAACGTACAAAAAATTGGCAATATTGATGAAATTTTAAAATTTAATCTTTTGACTTTAAATTACTGTTGGATGTGAATTATTACTTTTTCAACTAAAATATGAGTGTTTAAAGTCATTTCTGTGCCTGAAATTGGTCAAAATTGAAGCTTCTGAGTAAGCAAAACTCTGTAAAAATGGCAATTTTGGTCACTGTGAGGGTTTAAAAAGTGGTTATTCAACATGGGACCCGATCCAAATGACATTTCGAATTATTTTTGGTAGAGTCCAAAAAATAAATTTTATGATGAAAAACGATGACCCCGGACCAGTCGAACGTTCAAAAAAATGGTCAATATTGATGAAATTTTAACATTTAATCTTTTGACTTTAAATTACTGTTGGATGTGAATTATTACTTTTTCAACTAAAATATGAGTGTTTAAAGTCATTTCTGTGCCTGAAATTGGTCAAAATTGAAGCTTCTGAGTAAGCAAAACTCTGTAAAAATGGCAATTTTGGTCACTGTGAGGGTTTAAAAAGTGGTTATTCAAAACGAGGCCCGTTCTAAATGACATTTTGAATCATTTTTGGTAGAGTAAAAAAAAATCAATTTTATGATGAAAAACGTGACCCAGGACCAGTCGAACGTTCAAAAAAATGGTCAATATTGATGAAATTTTAACATTTAATCTTTTGACTTTAAATTACTGTTGGATGTGAATTATTACTTTTTCAACTTTAATATGAGAGTTTAAAGTCATTTCTGTGCCTGAAATTGGTCAAAATTGAAGGTTTTGAGTAAGCAAAACTCGTAAAAATGACAATTTTGGTCACTGTGAGGGTTTAAAAAGTGGTTATTCAACATGAGGCCCGATCCAAATGACATTTTGAATTATTTTTGGTAGAGTCCAAAAAATCAATTTTATGATGAAAAACGATGACCCCGGACCAGTCGAACGTACACAAAATTGTCAATATTGATGAAATTTTAACATTTAATCTTTTGACTTTAAATGACTGTTGGACGTGAATTATTACTTTTTCAACTAAAATACGTGTGTTTAAAGTGATTTCTGTGCCTGAAATTAGTCAAAATTGAACCTTCTGAGTAAGCAAAACTCTGTAAAAATGACAATTTTGGTAACTGTGAGGGTTTAAAAAGTGGTTATTCAACATGAGGCCCGATCCAAATGACATTTTGAATAATTTTTTGGTAGAGTACAAAAAATCAATTTTATAATGAAAAACGATGACCCCGGACCAGTCGAACGTACAAAAAATTGTCATATTGATGAAATTTTAACATTTAATCTTTTGACTTTAAATTACTGTTGGATGTGAATTGTTACTTTTTCAACTAAAATATGAGTGTTTAAAGTCATTTCTGTGCCTGAAATTGGTCAAAATTGAAGCTTCTGAGTAAACAAAACTCTGGAAAAATGGCAATTTTGGTCATTGTGAGGGTTTAAAAAGTGGTTATTCAACATGAGGCCCGATCCAAATGACATTTTGAATCATTTTTGGTAGAGTAAAAAAAAAATCAATTTTATGATGAAAAACGTGACCCAGGACCAGTCGAACGTTCAAAAAAATGGTCAATATTGATGAAATTTTAACATTTAATCTTTTGACTTTAAATTACTGTTGGATGTGAATTATTACTTTTTCAACTAAAATATGAGAGTTGAAAGTCATTTCTGTGCCTGAAATTGGTCAAAATTGAAGGTTTTGAGTAAGCAAAATCTCTGTAAAAATGACAATTTTGGTCACTGTGAGGGTTTAAAAAGTGGTTATTCAACATGAGGCCCGATCCAAATGACATTTTGAATTATTTTTGGTAGAGTCGAAAAAATAAATTTTATGATGAAAAACGATGACCCCGGACCAGTCGAACGTTCAAAAAAATGGTCAATATTGATGAAATTTTAACATTTAATCTTTTGACTTGAAATGACTGTTGGATGTGAATTATTACTTTTTCAACTAAAATATGAGTGTTTAAAGTCATTTCTGTGCCTGAAATTGGTCAAAATTGAAGCTTCTGAGTAAGCAAAACTCTGTAAAAATGGCAATTTTGGTCACTGTGAGGGTTTAAAAAGTGGTTATTCAACATGGGGCCCGATCCAAATGACATTTTGAATTATTTTTGGTAGAGTCCAAAAAATCAATTTTATGATGAAAAACGATGACCCCAGTCGAACGTTCAAAAAAATGGTCAATATTGATGAAATTTTAACATTTAATCTTTTGACTTGAAATGACTGTTGGACGTGAATTATTACTTTTTCAACTAAAATATGAGTGTTTAAAGTCATTTCTGTGCCTGAAATTAGTCAAAATTAAAGCTTCTGAGTAAGCAAATCTCTGTAAAAATGGCAATTTTGGTCACTGTGAGGGTTTAAAAAGTGGTTATTCAACATGAGGCCCGATCCAAATGACATTTTGAATCATTTTTGGTAGAGTAAAAAAGAAAATCAATTTTATGATGAAAAACGATGACCCAGGACCAGAACGTTAAAAAAATGGTCAATATTGATGAAATTTTAACATTTAATCTTTTGAATTTAAATGACTGTTGGACGTGAATTATTACTTTTTCAACTAAAATAAGTGTGTTTAAAGTGATTTCTGTGCCTGAAATTGGTCAAAATTGAAGCTTCTGAGTAAGCAAAACTCTGTAAAAATGACAATTTTGGTAACTGTGAGGGTTTAATAGTGGTTATTCAACATGAGGCCCGATCCAAATGACATTTTGAATCATTTTTGGTAGAGTCCAAAAAAACAATTTTATGATGAAAAACGATGACCCCGGACCAGTCGAACGTACAAAAAATTTTCAATATTGATGAAATTTTAACATTTAATCTTTTGACTTTAAATTACTGTTGGATGTGAATTATTACTTTTTCAACTAAAATATGAGAGTTGAAAGTCATTTCTGTGCCTGAAATTGGTCAAAATTGAAGGTTTTGAGTAAGCAAAATCTCTGTAAAAATGACAATTTTGGTCACTGTGAGGGTTTAAAAAGTGGTTATTCAACATGAGGCCCGATCCAAATGACATTTTGAATTATTTTTGGTAGAGTCGAAAAAATAAATGTTATGATGAAAAACGATGACCCCGGACCAGTCGAACGTTCAAAAAAATGGTCAATATTGATGAAATTTTAACATTTAATCTTTTGACTTGAAATGACTGTTGGACGTGAATTATTACTTTTTCAACTAAAATAAGTGTGTTTGAAGTGATTTCTGTGCCTGAAATTGGTCAAAATTGAAGCTTCTGAGTAAGCAAAACTCTGTAAAAATGACAATTTTGGTAACTGTGAGGGTTTAAAAAGTGGTTATTCAACATGAGGCCCAAACCAAATGACATTTTGAATCATTTTTGGTAGAGTCCAAAATATCAATTTTATGATGAAAAACGATGACCCCGGACCAGTCGAACGTACAAAAAATTGTCCATATTGATGAAATTTTAACATTTAATCTTTTGACTTTAAATTACTGTTGGATGTGAATTATTACTTTTTCAACTAAAATATGAGTGTTTAAAGTCATTTCTGTGCCTGAAATTAGTCAAAATTAAAGCTTCTGAGTAAGCAAATCTCTGTAAAAATGGCAATTTTGGTCACTGTGAGGGTTTAAAAAGTGGTTATTCAACATGAGGCCCGATCCAAATGACATTTTGAATCATTTTTGGTAGAGTAAAAAAGAAAATCAATTTTATGATGAAAAACGATGACCCAGGACCAGAAAGTTAAAAAAATGGTCAATATTGATGAAATTTTAACATTTAATCTTTTGACTTTAAATGACTGTTGGACGTGAATTATTACTTTTTCAACTAAAATAAGTGTGTTTAAAGTGATTTCTGTGCCTGAAATTGGTCAAAATTGAAGCTTCTGAGTAAGCAAAACTCTGTAAAAATGACAATTTTGGTAACTGTGAGGGTTTAAAAAGTGGTTATTCAACATGAGGCCCGATCCAAATGACATTTTGAATCATTTTTGGTAGAGTCCAAAAAAACAATTTTATGATGAAAAACGATGACCCCGGACCAGTCGAACGTACAAAAAATTGTCAATATTGATGAAATTTTAACATTTAATCTTTTGACTTTAAATTACTGTTGGACGTGAATTATTACTTTTTCAACTAAAATAAATGTGTTTAAAGTGATTTCTGTGCCTGAAATTGGTCAAAATTGAACCTTCTGAGTAAGCAAAACTCTGTAAAAATGACAATTTTGGTAACTGTGAGGGTTTAAAAAGTGGTTATTCAACATGAGGCCCGATCCAAATGACATTTTGAATCATTTTTTGGTAGAGTCCAAAAAATCAATTTTATAATGAAAAACGATGACCCCGGACCAGTCGAACGTACAAAAAATTGTCAATATTGATGAAATTTTAAAATTTAATCTTTTGACTTTAAATTACTGTTGGATGTGAATTATTACTTTTTCAACTAAAATATGAGTGTTTAAAGTCATTTCTGTGCCTGAAATTGGTCAAAATTGAAGCTTCTGAGTAAGCAAAACTCTGTAAAAATGGCAATTTTGGTCACTGTGAGGGTTTAAAAAGTGGTTATTCAACATGAGGACCGATCCAAATGACATTTTGAATCATTTTTGGTAGAGTAAAAAAAAAATCAATTTTATGATGAAAAACGATGACCCAGGACCAGTCGAACGTTCAAAAAAATGGTCAATATTGATGAAATTTTTACATTTAATCTTTTGACTTTAAATTACTGTTGGATTTGAATTATTACTTTTTCAACTAAAATATGAGTGTTTAAAGTCATTTCTGTGCCTGAAATTGGTCAAAATTGAAGGTTTTGAGTAAGCAAAAACTCTGTAAAAATGACAATTTTGGTCACTGTGAGGGTTTAAAAAGTGGTTATTCAACATGGGACCCGATCCAAATGACATTTTGAATTATTTTTGGTAGAGTCCAAAAAATAAATTTTATGATGAAAAACGATGACCCCGGACCAGTCGAACGTTCAAAAAAATGGTCAATATTGATGAAATTTTAACATTTAATCTTTTGACTTTAAATTACTGTTGGATGTGAATTATTACTTTTTCAACTAAAATAAGTGTGTTTGAAGTGATTTCTGTGCCTGAAATTGGTCAAAATTGAAGCTTCTGAGTAAGCAAAACTCTGTAAAAATGACAATTTTGGTAACTGTGAGGGTTTAAAAAGTGGTTATTCAACATGAGGCCCAAACCAAATGACATTTTGAATCATTTTTGGTAGAGTCCAAAAAATCAATTTTATGATGAAAAACGATAACCCCGGACCAGTCGAACGTACAAAAAATTGTCCATATTGATGAAATTTTAACATTTAATCTTTTGACTTTAAATTACTGTTGGATGTGAATTATTACTTTTTCAACTAAAATATGAGTGTTTAAAGTCATTTCTGTGCCTGAAATTAGTCAAAATTAAAGCTTCTGAGTAAGCAAATCTCTGTAAAAATGGCAATTTTGGTCACTGTGAGGGTTTAAAAAGTGGTTATTCAACATAGGCCCGATCCAAATGACATTTTGAATCATTTTTGGTAGAGTAAAAAAGAAAATCAATTTTATGATGAAAAACGATGACCCAGGACCAGAACGTTAAAAAAATGGTCAATATTGATGAAATTTTAACATTTAATCTTTTGACTTTAAATGACTGTTGGACGTGAATTATTACTTTTTCAACTAAAATAAGTGTGTTTAAAGTGATTTCTGTGCCTGAAATTGGTCAAAATTGAAGCTTCTGACTAAGCAAAACTCTGTAAAAATGACAATTTTGGTAACTGTGAGGGTTTAAAAAGTGGTTATTCAACATGAGGCCCGATCCAAATGACATTTTGAATCATTTTTGGTAGAGTCCAAAAAATCAATTTTATGATGAAAAACGATGACCCCGGACCAGTCGAACGTACAAAAAATTGTCAATATTGATGAAATTTTAAAATTTAATCTTTTGACTTTAAATTACTGTTGGATGTGAATTATTACTTTTTCAACTAAAATATGAGTGTTTAAAGTCATTTCTGTGCCTGAAATTGGTCAAAATTGAAGCTTCTGAGTAAGCAAAACTCTGTAAAAATGGCAATTTTGGTCACTGTGAGGGTTTAAAAAGTGGTTATTCAACATGGGACCCGATCCAAATGACATTTCGAATTATTTTTGGTAGAGTCCAAAAAATAAATTTTATGATGAAAAACGATGACCCCGGACCAGTCGAACGTTCAAAAAAATGGTCAATATTGATGAAATTTTAACATTTAATCTTTTGACTTTAAATTACTGTTGGATGTGAATTATTACTTTTTCAACTAAAATATGAGTGTTTAAAGTCATTTCTGTGCCTGAAATTGGTCAAAATTGAAGCTTCTGAGTAAGCAAAACTCTGTAAAAATGGCAATTTTGGTCACTGTGAGGGTTTAAAAAGTGGTTATTCAAAACGAGGCCCGTTCTAAATGACATTTTGAATCATTTTTGGTAGAGTAAAAAAAAATCAATTTTATGATGAAAAACGTGACCCAGGACCAGTCGAACGTTCAAAAAAATGGTCAATATTGATGAAATTTTAACATTTAATCTTTTGACTTTAAATTACTGTTGGATGTGAATTATTACTTTTTCAACTTTAATATGAGAGTTTAAAGTCATTTCTGTGCCTGAAATTGGTCAAAATTGAAGGTTTTGAGTAAGCAAAACTCGTAAAAATGACAATTTTGGTCACTGTGAGGGTTTAAAAAGTGGTTATTCAACATGAGGCCCGATCCAAATGACATTTTGAATTATTTTTGGTAGAGTCCAAAAAATCAATTTTATGATGAAAAACGATGACCCCGGACCAGTCGAACGTACAAAAAATTGTCAATATTGATGAAATTTTAACATTTAATCTTTTGACTTTAAATGACTGTTGGACGTGAATTATTACTTTTTCAACTAAAATACGTGTGTTTAAAGTGATTTCTGTGCCTGAAATTGGTCAAAATTGAACCTTCTGAGTAAGCAAAACTCTGTAAAAATGACAATTTTGGTAACTGTGAGGGTTTAAAAAGTGGTTATTCAACATGAGGCCCGATCCAAATGACATTTTGAATCATTTTTTGGTAGAGTACAAAAAATCAATTTTATGATGAAAAACGATGACCCCGGACCAGTCGAACGTACAAAAAATTGTCATATTGATGAAATTTTAACATTTAATCTTTTGACTTTAAATTACTGTTGGATGTGAATTGTTACTTTTTCAACTAAAATATGAGTGTTTAAAGTCATTTCTGTGCCTGAAATTGGTCAAAATTGAAGCTTCTGAGTAAACAAAACTCTGGAAAAATGGCAATTTTGGTCATTGTGAGGGTTTAAAAAGTGGTTATTCAACATGAGGCCCGATCCAAATGACATTTTGAATCATTTTTGGTAGAGTAAAAAAAAAATCAATTTTATGATGAAAAACGTGACCCAGGACCAGTCGAACGTTCAAAAAAATGGTCAATATTGATGAAATTTTAACATTTAATCTTTTGACTTTAAATTACTGTTGGATGTGAATTATTACTTTTTCAACTAAAATATGAGAGTTGAAAGTCATTTCTGTGCCTGAAATTGGTCAAAATTGAAGGTTTTGAGTAAGCAAAATCTCTGTAAAAATGACAATTTTGGTCACTGTGAGGGTTTAAAAAGTGGTTATTCAACATGAGGCCCGATCCAAATGACATTTTGAATTATTTTTGGTAGAGTCGAAAAAATAAATTTTATGATGAAAAACGATGACCCCGGACCAGTCGAACGTTCAAAAAAATGGTCAATATTGATGAAATTTTAACATTTAATCTTTTGACTTGAAATGACTGTTGGATGTGAATTATTACTTTTTCAACTAAAATATGAGTGTTTAAAGTCATTTCTGTGCCTGAAATTGGTCAAAATTGAAGCTTCTGAGTAAGCAAAACTCTGTAAAAATGGCAATTTTGGTCACTGTGAGGGTTTAAAGAGTGGTTATTCAACATGGGGCCCGATCCAAATGACATTTTGAATTATTTTTGGTAGAGTCCAAAAAATCAATTTTATGATGAAAAACGATGACCCAAGTCGAACGTTCAAAAAAATGGTCAATATTGATGAAATTTTAACATTTAATCTTTTGACTTGAAATGACTGTTGGACGTGAATTATTACTTTTTCAACTAAAATATGAGTGTTTAAAGTCATTTCTGTGCCTGAAATTAGTCAAAATTAAAGCTTCTGAGTAAGCAAATCTCTGTAAAAATGGCAATTTTGGTCACTGTGAGGGTTTAAAAAGTGGTTATTCAA
This sequence comes from Lissotriton helveticus, assembly GCF_964261635.1. Lineage (NCBI taxonomy): Eukaryota > Metazoa > Chordata > Amphibia > Caudata > Salamandridae > Lissotriton > Lissotriton helveticus. Next base: position 404,301,386 of record NC_136071.1, read on the forward strand.
CATGAGGCCCGATCCAAATGACATTTTGAATCATTTTTGGTAGAGTAAAAAAAAAATCAATTTTATGATGAAAAACGATGACCCAGGACCAGTCGAACGTTCAAAAAAATGGTCAATATTGATGAAATTTTTACATTTAATCTTTTGACTTTAAATTACTGTTGGATTTGAATTATTACTTTTTCAACTAAAATATGAGTGTTTAAAGTCATTTCTGTGCCTGAAATTGGTCAAAATTGAAGGTTTTGAGTAAGCAAAAACTCTGTAAAAATGACAATTTTGGTCACTGTGAGGGTTTAAAAAGTGGTTATTCAACATGGGACCCGATCCAAATGACATTTTGAATTATTTTTGGTAGAGTCCAAAAAATAAATTTTATGATGAAAAACGATGACCCCGGACCAGTCGAACGTTCAAAAAAATGGTCAATATTGATGAAATTTTAACATTTAATCTTTTGACTTTAAATTACTGTTGGATGTGAATTATTACTTTTTCAACTAAAATAAGTGTGTTTGAAGTGATTTCTGTGCCTGAAATTGGTCAAAATTGAAGCTTCTGAGTAAGCAAAACTCTGTAAAAATGACAATTTTGGTAACTGTGAGGGTTTAAAAAGTGGTTATTCAACATGAGGCCCAAACCAAATGACATTTTGAATCATTTTTGGTAGAGTCCAAAAAATCAATTTTATGATGAAAAACGATAACCCCGGACCAGTCGAACGTACAAAAAATTGTCCATATTGATGAAATTTTAACATTTAATCTTTTGACTTTAAATTACTGTTGGATGTGAATTATTACTTTTTCAACTAAAATATGAGTGTTTAAAGTCATTTCTGTGCCTGAAATTAGTCAAAATTAAAGCTTCTGAGTAAGCAAATCTCTGTAAAAATGGCAATTTTGGTCACTGTGAGGGTTTAAAAAGTGGTTATTCAACATGAGGCCCGATCCAAATGACATTTTGAATCATTTTTGGTAGAGTAAAAAAGAAAATCAATTTTATGATGAAAAACGATGACCCAGGACCAGAACGTTAAAAAAATGGTCAATATTGATGAAATTTTAACATTTAATCTTTTGACTTTAAATGACTGTTGGACGTGAATTATTACTTTTTCAACTAAAATAAGTGTGTTTAAAGTGATTTCTGTGCCTGAAATTGGTCAAAATTGAAGCTTCTGACTAAGCAAAACTCTGTAAAAATGACAATTTTGGTAACTGTGAGGGTTTAAAAAGTGGTTATTCAACATGAGGCCCGATCCAAATGACATTTTGAATCATTTTTGGTAGAGTCCAAAAAATCAATTTTATGATGAAAAACGATGACCCCGGACCAGTCGAACGTACAAAAAATTGGCAATATTGATGAAATTTTAAAATTTAATCTTTTGACTTTAAATTACTGTTGGATGTGAATTATTACTTTTTCAACTAAAATATGAGTGTTTAAAGTCATTTCTGTGCCTGAAATTGGTCAAAATTGAAGCTTCTGAGTAAGCAAAACTCTGTAAAAATGGCAATTTTGGTCACTGTGAGGGTTTAAAAAGTGGTTATTCAACATGGGACCCGATCCAAATGACATTTCGAATTATTTTTGGTAGAGTCCAAAAAATAAATTTTATGATGAAAAACGATGACCCCGGACCAGTCGAACGTTCAAAAAAATGGTCAATATTGATGAAATTTTAACATTTAATCTTTTGACTTTAAATTACTGTTGGATGTGAATTATTACTTTTTCAACTAAAATATGAGTGTTTAAAGTCATTTCTGTGCCTGAAATTGGTCAAAATTGAAGCTTCTGAGTAAGCAAAACTCTGTAAAAATGGCAATTTTGGTCACTGTGAGGGTTTAAAAAGTGGTTATTCAAAACGAGGCCCGTTCTAAATGACATTTTGAATCATTTTTGGTAGAGTAAAAAAAAATCAATTTTATGATGAAAAACGTGACCCAGGACCAGTCGAACGTTCAAAAAAATGGTCAATATTGATGAAATTTTAACATTTAATCTTTTGACTTTAAATTACTGTTGGATGTGAATTATTACTTTTTCAACTTTAATATGAGAGTTTAAAGTCATTTCTGTGCCTGAAATTGGTCAAAATTGAAGGTTTTGAGTAAGCAAAACTCGTAAAAATGACAATTTTGGTCACTGTGAGGGTTTAAAAAGTGGTTATTCAACATGAGGCCCGATCCAAATGACATTTTGAATTATTTTTGGTAGAGTCCAAAAAATCAATTTTATGATGAAAAACGATGACCCCGGACCAGTCGAACGTACACAAAATTGTCAATATTGATGAAATTTTAACATTTAATCTTTTGACTTTAAATGACTGTTGGACGTGAATTATTACTTTTTCAACTAAAATACGTGTGTTTAAAGTGATTTCTGTGCCTGAAATTAGTCAAAATTGAACCTTCTGAGTAAGCAAAACTCTGTAAAAATGACAATTTTGGTAACTGTGAGGGTTTAAAAAGTGGTTATTCAACATGAGGCCCGATCCAAATGACATCTTGAATAATTTTTTGGTAGAGTACAAAAAATCAATTTTATAATGAAAAACGATGACCCCGGACCAGTCGAACGTACAAAAAATTGTCATATTGATGAAATTTTAACATTTAATCTTTTGACTTTAAATTACTGTTGGATGTGAATTGTTACTTTTTCAACTAAAATATGAGTGTTTAAAGTCATTTCTGTGCCTGAAATTGGTCAAAATTGAAGCTTCTGAGTAAACAAAACTCTGGAAAAATGGCAATTTTGGTCATTGTGAGGGTTTAAAAAGTGGTTATTCAACATGAGGCCCGATCCAAATGACATTTTGAATCATTTTTGGTAGAGTAAAAAAAAAATCAATTTTATGATGAAAAACGTGACCCAGGACCAGTCGAACGTTCAAAAAAATGGTCAATATTGATGAAATTTTAACATTTAATCTTTTGACTTTAAATTACTGTTGGATGTGAATTATTACTTTTTCAACTAAAATATGAGAGTTGAAAGTCATTTCTGTGCCTGAAATTGGTCAAAATTGAAGGTTTTGAGTAAGCAAAATCTCTGTAAAAATGACAATTTTGGTCACTGTGAGGGTTTAAAAAGTGGTTATTCAACATGAGGCCCGATCCAAATGACATTTTGAATTATTTTTGGTAGAGTCGAAAAAATAAATTTTATGATGAAAAACGATGACCCCGGACCAGTCGAACGTTCAAAAAAATGGTCAATATTGATGAAATTTTAACATTTAATCTTTTGACTTGAAATGACTGTTGGATGTGAATTATTACTTTTTCAACTAAAATATGAGTGTTTAAAGTCATTTCTGTGCCTGAAATTGGTCAAAATTGAAGCTTCTGAGTAAGCAAAACTCTGTAAAAATGGCAATTTTGGTCACTGTGAGGGTTTAAAAAGTGGTTATTCAACATGGGGCCCGATCCAAATGACATTTTGAATTATTTTTGGTAGAGTCCAAAAAATCAATTTTATGATGAAAAACGATGACCCCAGTCGAACGTTCAAAAAAATGGTCAATATTGATGAAATTTTAACATTTAATCTTTTGACTTGAAATGACTGTTGGACGTGAATTATTACTTTTTCAACTAAAATATGAGTGTTTAAAGTCATTTCTGTGCCTGAAATTAGTCAAAATTAAAGCTTCTGAGTAAGCAAATCTCTGTAAAAATGGCAATTTTGGTCACTGTGAGGGTTTAAAAAGTGGTTATTCAACATGAGGCCCGATCCAAATGACATTTTGAATCATTTTTGGTAGAGTAAAAAAGAAAATCAATTTTATGATGAAAAACGATGACCCAGGACCAGAACGTTAAAAAAATGGTCAATATTGATGAAATTTTAACATTTAATCTTTTGAATTTAAATGACTGTTGGACGTGAATTATTACTTTTTCAACTAAAATAAGTGTGTTTAAAGTGATTTCTGTGCCTGAAATTGGTCAAAATTGAAGCTTCTGAGTAAGCAAAACTCTGTAAAAATGACAATTTTGGTAACTGTGAGGGTTTAATAGTGGTTATTCAACATGAGGCCCGATCCAAATGACATTTTGAATCATTTTTGGTAGAGTCCAAAAAAACAATTTTATGATGAAAAACGATGACCCCGGACCAGTCGAACGTACAAAAATTTTTCAATATTGATGAAATTTTAACATTTAATCTTTTGACTTTAAATTACTGTTGGATGTGAATTATTACTTTTTCAACTAAAATATGAGAGTTGAAAGTCATTTCTGTGCCTGAAATTGGTCAAAATTGAAGGTTTTGAGTAAGCAAAATCTCTGTAAAAATGACAATTTTGGTCACTGTGAGGGTTTAAAAAGTGGTTATTCAACATGAGGCCCGATCCAAATGACATTTTGAATTATTTTTGGTAGAGTCGAAAAAATAAATGTTATGATGAAAAACGATGACCCCGGACCAGTCGAACGTTCAAAAAAATGGTCAATATTGATGAAATTTTAACATTTAATCTTTTGACTTGAAATGACTGTTGGACGTGAATTATTACTTTTTCAACTAAAATAAGTGTGTTTGAAGTGATTTCTGTGCCTGAAATTGGTCAAAATTGAAGCTTCTGAGTAAGCAAAACTCTGTAAAAATGACAATTTTGGTAACTGTGAGGGTTTAAAAAGTGGTTATTCAACATGAGGCCCAAACCAAATGACATTTTGAATCATTTTTGGTAGAGTCCAAAATATCAATTTTATGATGAAAAACGATGACCCCGGACCAGTCGAACGTACAAAAAATTGTCCATATTGATGAAATTTTAACATTTAATCTTTTGACTTTAAATTACTGTTGGATGTGAATTATTACTTTTTCAACTAAAATATGAGTGTTTAAAGTCATTTCTGTGCCTGAAATTAGTCAAAATTAAAGCTTCTGAGTAAGCAAATCTCTGTAAAAATGGCAATTTTGGTCACTGTGAGGGTTTAAAAAGTGGTTATTCAACATGAGGCCCGATCCAAATGACATTTTGAATCATTTTTGGTAGAGTAAAAAAGAAAATCAATTTTATGATGAAAAACGATGACCCAGGACCAGAAAGTTAAAAAAATGGTCAATATTGATGAAATTTTAACATTTAATCTTTTGACTTTAAATGACTGTTGGACGTGAATTATTACTTTTTCAACTAAAATAAGTGTGTTTAAAGTGATTTCTGTGCCTGAAATTGGTCAAAATTGAAGCTTCTGAGTAAGCAAAACTCTGTAAAAATGACAATTTTGGTAACTGTGAGGGTTTAAAAAGTGGTTATTCAACATGAGGCCCGATCCAAATGACATTTTGAATCATTTTTGGTAGAGTCCAAAAAAACAATTTTATGATGAAAAACGATGACCCCGGACCAGTCGAACGTACAAAAAATTGTCAATATTGATGAAATTTTAACATTTAATCTTTTGACTTTAAATTACTGTTGGACGTGAATTATTACTTTTTCAACTAAAATAAATGTGTTTAAAGTGATTTCTGTGCCTGAAATTGGTCAAAATTGAACCTTCTGAGTAAGCAAAACTCTGTAAAAATGACAATTTTGGTAACTGTGAGGGTTTAAAAAGTGGTTATTCAACATGAGGCCCGATCCAAATGACATTTTGAATCATTTTTTGGTAGAGTCCAAAAAATCAATTTTATAATGAAAAACGATGACCCCGGACCAGTCGAACGTACAAAAAATTGTCATATTGATGAAATTTTAACATTTAATCTTTTGACTTTAAATTACTGTTGGATGTGAATTGTTACTTTTTCAACTAAAATATGAGTGTTTAAAGTCATTTCTGTGCCTGAAATTGGTCAAAATTGAAGCTTCTGAGTAAGCAAAACTCTGTAAAAATGGCAATTTTGGTCATTGTGAGGGTTTAAAAAGTGGTTATTCAACATGAGGCCCGATCCAAATGACATTTTGAATCATTTTTGGTAGAGTAAAAAAAAAATCAATTTTATGATGAAAAACGTGACCCAGGACCAGTCGAACGTTCAAAAAAATGGTCAATATTGATGAAATTTTAACATTTAATCTTTTGACTTTAAATTACTGTTGGATGTGAATTATTACTTTTTCAACTAAAATATGAGAGTTGAAAGTCATTTCTGTGCCTGAAATTGGTCAAAATTGAAGGTTTTGAGTAAGCAAAATCTCTGTAAAAATGACAATTTTGGTCACTGTGAGGGTTTAAAAAGTGGTTATTCAACATGAGGCCCGATCCAAATGACATTTTGAATTATTTTTGGTAGAGTCGAAAAAATAAATTTTATGATGAAAAACGATGACCCCGGACCAGTCGAACGTTCAAAAAAATGGTCAATATTGATGAAATTTTAACATTTAATCTTTTGACTTGAAATGACTGTTGGATGTGAATTATTACTTTTTCAACTAAAATATGAGTGTTTAAAGTCATTTCTGTGCCTGAAATTGGTCAAAATTGAAGCTTCTGAGTAAGCAAAACTCTGTAAAAATGGCAATTTTGGTCACTGTGAGGGTTTAAAAAGTGGTTATTCAACACGAGGCCCGATCCAAATGACATTTTTTATCATTTTTGGTAGAGTAAAAAAAAAAAACAATTTTATGATGAAAAACGATGACCCAGGACCAGTCGAACGTTCAAAAAAATGGTCAATATTGATGACATTTTTACATTTAATCTTTTGACTTTAAATCACTGTTGGATTTGAATTATTACTTTTTCAACTAAAATATGAGTGTTTAAAGTCATTTCTGTGCCTGAAATTGGTCAAAATTGAAGGTTTTGAGTAAGCAAAAACTCTGTAAAAATGACAATTTTGGTCACTGTGAGGGTTTAAAAAGTGGTTATTCAACATGGGGCCCGATCCAAATGACATTTTGAATTATTTTTGGTAAAGTCCAAAAAATCAATTTTATGATGAAAAACGATGACCCCGGACCAGTCGAACGTACAAAAAATTGTCAATATTGATGACATTTTAACATTTAATCTTTTGACTTTAAATTACTGTTGGATGTGAATTATTACTTTTTCAACTAAAATATGAGTGTTTAAAGTCATTTCTGTGCCTGAAATTAGTCAAAATTAAAGCTTCTGAGTAAGCAAAACTCTGTAAAAATGGCAATTTTGGTCACTGTGAGGGTTTAAAAAGTGGTTATTCAACATGAGGCCCGATCCAAATGACATTTTGAATCATTTTTGGTAGAGTAAAAAAGAAAATCAATTTTATGATGAAAAACGATGACCCAGGACCAGAACGTTAAAAAAATGGTCAATATTGATGAAATTTTAACATTTAATCTTTTGACTTTAAATGACTGTTGGACGTGAATTATTACTTTTTCAACTAAAATAAGTGTGTTTAAAGTGATTTCTGTGCCTGAAATTGGTCAAAATTGAAGCTTCTGAGTAAGCAAAACTCTGTAAAAATGACAATTTTGGTAACTGTGAGGGTTTAATAGTGGTTATTCAACATGAGGCCCGATCCAAATGACATTTTGAATCATTTTTGGTAGAGTCCAAAAAAACAATTTTATGATGAAAAACGATGACCCCGGACCAGTCGAACGTACAAAAAATTTTCAATATTGATGAAATTTTAACATTTAATCTTTTGACTTTAAATTACTGTTGGATGTGAATTATTACTTTTTCAACTAAAATATGAGAGTTGAAAGTCATTTCTGTGCCTGAAATTGGTCAAAATTGAAGGTTTTGAGTAAGCAAAATCTCTGTAAAAATGACAATTTTGGTCACTGTGAGGGTTTAAAAAGTGGTTATTCAACATGAGGCCCGATCCAAATGACATTTTGAATTATTTTTGGTAGAGTCGAAAAAATAAATTTTATGATGAAAAACGATGACCCCGGACCAGTCGAACGTTCAAAAAAATGGTCAATATTGATGAAATGTTAACATTTAATCTTTTGACTTGAAATGACTGTTGGATGTGAATTATTACTTTTTCAACTAAAATATGAGTGTTTAAAGTCATTTCTGTGCCTGAAATTGGTCAAAATTGAAGCTTCTGAGTAAGCAAAACTCTGTAAAAATGGCAATTTTGGTCACTGTGAGGGTTTAAAAAGTGGTTATTCAACATGGGGCCCGATCCAAATGACATTTTGAATTATTTTTGGTAGAGTCCAAAAAATCAATTTTATGATGAAAAACGATGACCCCAGTCGAACGTTCAAAAAAATGGTCAATATTGATGAAATTTTAACATTTAATCTTTTGACTTGAAATGACTGTTGGACGTGAATTATTACTTTTTCAACTAAAATATGAGTGTTTAAAGTCATTTCTGTGCCTGAAATTAGTCAAAATTAAAGCTTCTGAGTAAGCAAATCTCTGTAAAAATGGCAATTTTGGTCACTGTGAGGGTTTAAAAAGTGGTTATTCAACATGAGGCCCGATCCAAATGACATTTTGAATCATTTTTGGTAGAGTAAAAAAGAAAATCAATTTTATGATGAAAAACGATGACCCAGGACCAGAACGTTAAAAAAATGGTCAATATTGATGAAATTTTAACATTTAATCTTTTGACTTTAAATGACTGTTGGACGTGAATTATTACTTTTTCAACTAAAATAAGTGTGTTTAAAGGGATTTCTGTGCCTGAAATTGGTCAAAATTGAAGCTTCTGAGTAAGCAAAACTCTGTAAAAATGACAATTTTGGTAACTGTGAGGGTTTAATAGTGGTTATTCAACATGAGGCCCGATCCAAATGACATTTTGAATCATTTTTGGTAGAGTCCAAAAAAACAATTTTATGATGAAAAACGATGACCCCGGACCAGTCGAACGTACAAAAATTTTTCAATATTGATGAAATTTTAACATTTAATCTTTTGACTTTAAATTACTGTTGGATGTGAATTATTACTTTTTCAACTAAAATATGAGTGTTTAAAGTCATTTCTGTGCCTGAAATTGGTCAAAATTGAAGCTTCTGAGTAAGCAAAACTCATGAAAATGGCAATTTTGGTCACTGTGAGGGTTTAAAAAGTGTTTATTCAACATGGGGCCCGATCCAAATGACATTTTGAATTATTTTTGGTAGAGTCCAAAAAATCAATTTTATGATGAAAAACGATGACCCCAGTCGAACGTTCAAAAAAATGGTCAATATTGATGAAATTTTAACATTTAATCTTTTGACTTGAAATGACTGTTGGACGTGAATTATTACTTTTTCAACTAAAATAAGTGTGTTTAAAGTGATTTCTGTGCCTGAAATTGGTTAAAATTGAAGCTTCTGAGTAAGCAAAACTCTGTAAAAATGACAATTTTGGTAACTGTGAGGATTTAAAAAGTGGTTATTCAACATGAGGCCCAAACCAAATGACATTTTGAATCATTTTTGGTAGAGTCCAAAAAATCAATTTTATGATGAAAAACGATGACCCCGGACCATTCGAACGTACAAAAAATTGTCAATATTGATGAAATTTTAACATTTAATCTTTTGACTTTAAATTACTGTTGGATGTGAATTATTACTTTTTCAACTTTTATATGAGAGTTTAAAGTCATTTCTGTGCCTGAAATTGGTCAAAATTGAAGGTTTTGAGTAAGCAAAACTCGTAAAAATGACAATTTTGGTCACTGTGAGGGTTTAAAAAGTGGTTATTCAACATGAGGCCCGATCCAAATGACATTTTGAATTATTTTTGGTAGAGTCCAAAAAATCAATTTTATGATGAAAAACGATGACCCCGGACCAGTCGAACGTACAAAAAATTGTCAATATTGATGAAATTTTAACATTTAATCTTTTGACTTTAAATGACTGTTGGACGTGAATTATTACTTTTTCAACTAAAATACGTGTGTTTAAAGTGATTTCTGTGCCTGAAATTGGTCAAAATTGAACCTTCTGAGTAAGCAAAACTCTGTAAAAATGACAATTTTGGTAACTGTGAGGGTTTAAAAAGTGGTTATTCAACATGAGGCCCGATCCAAATGACATTTTGATTAATTTTTTGGTAGAGTCCAAAAAATCAATTTTATGATGAAAAACGATGACCCGGGACCAGTCGAACGTACAAAAAATTGTCAATATTGATGAAATTTTAACATTTAATCTTTTGACTTTAAATTACTGTTGGATGTGAATTATTACTTTTTCAACTAAAATATGAGTGTTTAAAGTCATTTCTGTGCCTGAAATTGGTCAAAATTGAAGCTTCTGAGTAAGCAAAACTCATAAAAATGGCAATTTTGGTCACTGTGAGGGTTTAAAAAGTGTTTATTCAACATGGGGCCCGATCCAAATGACATTTTGAATTATTTTTGGTAGAGTCCAAAAAATCTATTTTATGATGAAAAACGATGACCCCAGTCGAACGTTCAAAAAAATGGTCAATATTGATGAAATTTTAACATTTAATCTTTTGACTTGAAATGACTGTTGGACGTGAATTATTACTTTTTCAACTAAAATAAGTGTGTTTAAAGTGATTTCTGTGCCTGAAATTGGTTAAAATTGAAGCTTCTGAGTAAGCAAAACTCTGTAAAAATGACAATTTTGGTAACTGTGAGGATTTAAAAAGTGGTTATTCAACATGAGGCCCAAACCAAATGACATTTTGAATCATTTTTGGTAGAGTCCAAAAAATCAATTTTATGATGAAAAACGATGACCCCGGACCATTCGAACGTACAAAAAATTGTCAATATTGATGAAATTTTAACATTTAATCTTTTGACTTTAAATTACTGTTGGATGTGAATTATTACTTTTTCAACTTTTATATGAGAGTTTAAAGTCATTTCTGTGCCTGAAATTGGTCAAAATTGAAGGTTTTGAGTAAGCAAAACTCGTAAAAATGACAATTTTGGTCACTGTGAGGGTTTAAAAAGTGGTTATTCAACATGAGGCCCGATCCAAATGACATTTTGAATTATTTTTGGTAGAGTCCAAAAAATCAATTTTATGATGAAAAACGATGACCCCGGACCAGTCGAACGTACAAAAAATTGTCAATATTGATGAAATTTTAACATTTAATCTTTTGACTTTAAATGACTGTTGGACGTGAATTATTACTTTTTCAACTAAAATACGTGTGTTTAAAGTGATTTCTGTGCCTGAAATTGGTCAAAATTGAACCTTCTGAGTAAGCAAAACTCTGTAAAAATGACAATTTTGGTAACTGTGAGGGTTTAAAAAGTGGTTATTCAACATGAGGCCCGATCCAAATGACATTTTGAATCATTTTTTGGTAGAGTCCAAAAAATCAATTTTATGATGAAAAACGATGACCCGGGACCAGTCGAACGTACAAAAAATTGTCAATATTGATGAAATTTTAACATTTAATCTTTTGACTTTAAATTACTGTTGGATGTGAATTATTACTTTTTCAACTAAAATATGAGTGTTTAAAGTCATTTCTGTGCCTGAAATTGGTCAAAATTGAAGCTTCTGAGTAAGCAAAACTCTGTAAAAATGGCAATTTTGGTCATTGTGAGGGTTTAAAAAGTGGTTATTCAACATGAGGCCCGATCCAAATGACATTTTGAATCATTTTTGGTAGAGAAAAAAAAAAATCAATTTTATGATGAAAAACGTGACCCAGGACCAGTCGAACGTTCAAAAAAATGGTCAATATTGATGAAATTTTAACATTTAATCTTTTGACTTTAAATTACTGTTGGATGTGAATTATTACTTTTTCAACTAAAATATGAGAGTTGAAAGTCATTTCTGTGCCTGAAATTGGTCAAAATTGAAGGTTTTGAGTAAGCAAAATCTCTGTAAAAATGACAATTTTGGTCACTGTGAGGGTTTAAAAAGTGGTTATTCAACATGAGGCCCGATCCAAATGACATTTTGAATTATTTTTGGTAGAGTCCAAAAAATCAATTTTATGATGAAAAACGATGACCCCAGTCGAACGTTCAAAAAAATGGTCAATATTGATGAAATTTTAACATTTAATCTTTTGACTTGAAATGACTGTTGGACGTGAATTATTACTTTTTCAACTAAAATATGAGTGTTTAAAGTGATTTCTGTGCCTGAAATTGGTTAAAATTGAAGCTTCTGAGTAAGCAAAACTCATAAAAATGGCAATTTTGGTCACTGTGAGGGTTTAAAAAGTGTTTATTCAACATGGGGCCCGATCCAAATGACATTTTGAATTATTTTTGGTAGAGTCCAAAAAATCAATTTTATGATGAAAAACGATGACCCCAGTCGAACGTTCAAAAAAATGGTCAATATTGATGAAATTTTAACATTTAATCTTTTGACTTGAAATGACTGTTGGACGTGAATTATTACTTTTTCAACTAAAATAAGTGTGTTTAAAGTGATTTCTGTGCCTGAAATTGGTTAAAATTGAAGCTTCTGAGTAAGCAAAACTCTGTAAAAATGACAATTTTGGTAACTGTGAGGATTTAAAAAGTGGTTATTCAACATGAGGCCCAAACCAAATGACATTTTGAATCATTTTTGGTAGAGTCCAAAAAATCAATTTTATGATGAAAAACGATGACCCCGGACCATTCGAACGTACAAAAAATTGTCAATATTGATGAAATTTTAACATTTAATCTTTTGACTTTAAATTACTGTTGGATGTGAATTATTACTTTTTCAACTTTTATATGAGAGTTTAAAGTCATTTCTGTGCCTGAAATTGGTCAAAATTGAAGGTTTTGAGTAAGCAAAACTCGTAAAAATGACAATTTTGGTCACTGTGAGGGTTTAAAAAGTGGTTATTCAACATGAGGCCCGATCCAAATGACATTTTGAATTATTTTTGGTAGAGTCCAAAAAATCAATTTTATGATGAAAAACGATGACCCCGGACCAGTCGAACGTACAAAAAATTGTCAATATTGATGAAATTTTAACATTTAATCTTTTGACTTTAAATGACTGTTGGACGTGAATTATTACTTTTTCAACTAAAATACGTGTGTTTAAAGTGATTTCTGTGCCTGAAATTGGTCAAAATTGAACCTTCTGAGTAAGCAAAACTCTGTAAAAATGACAATTTTGGTAACTGTGAGGGTTTAAAAAGTGGTTATTCAACATGAGGCCCGATCCAAATGACATTTTGAATCATTTTTTGGTAGAGTCCAAAAAATCAATTTTATGATGAAAAACGATGACCCGGGACCAGTCGAACGTACAAAAAATTGTCAATATTGATGAAATTTTAACATTTAATCTTTTGACTTTAAATTACTGTTGGATGTGAATTATTACTTTTTCAACTAAAATATGAGTGTTTAAAGTCATTTCTGTGCCTGAAATTGGTCAAAATTGAAGCTTCTGAGTAAGCAAAACTCTGTAAAAATGGCAATTTTGGTCATTGTGAGGGTTTAAAAAGTGGTTATTCAACATGAGGCCCGATCCAAATGACATTTTGAATCATTTTTGGTAGAGTAAAAAAAAAATCAATTTTATGATGAAAAACGTGACCCAGGACCAGTCGAACGTTCAAAAAAATGGTCAATATTGATGAAATTTTAACATTTAATCTTTTGACTTTAAATTACTGTTGGATGTGAATTATTACTTTTTCAACTAAAATATGAGAGTTGAAAGTCATTTCTGTGCCTGAAATTGGTCAAAATTGAAGGTTTTGAGTAAGCAAAATCTCTGTAAAAATGACAATTTTGGTCACTGTGAGGGTTTAAAAAGTGGTTATTCAACATGAGGCCCGATCCAAATGACATTTTGAATTATTTTTGGTAGAGTCCAAAAAATCAATTTTATGATGAAAAACGATGACCCCAGTCGAACGTTCAAAAAAATGGTCAATATTGATGAAATTTTAACATTTAATCTTTTGACTTGAAATGACTGTTGGACGTGAATTATTACTTTTTCAACTAAAATATGAGTGTTTAAAGTCATTTCTGTGCCTGAAATTAGTCAAAATTAAAGCTTCTGAGTAAGCAAATCTCTGTAAAAATGGCAATTTTGGTCACTGTGAGGGTTTAAAAAGTGGTTATTCAACATGAGGCCCGATCCAAATGACATTTTGAATCATTTTTGGTAGAGTAAAAAAGAAAATCAATTTTATGATGAAAAACGATGACCCAGGACCAGAACGTTAAAAAAATGGTCAATATTGATGAAATTTTAACATTTAATCTTTTGACTTTAAATGACTGTTGGACGTGAATTATTACTTTTTCAACTAAAATAAGTGTGTTTAAAGTGATTTCTGTGCCTGAAATTGGTCAAAATTGAAGCTTCTGAGTAAGCAAAACTCTGTAAAAATGACAATTTTGGTAACTGTGAGGGTTTAATAGTGGTTATTCAACATGAGGCCCGATCCAAATGACATTTTGAATCATTTTTGGTAGAGTCCAAAAAAACAATTTTATGATGAAAAACGATGACCCCGGACCAGTCGAACGTACAAAAAATTTTCAATATTGATGAAATTTTAACATTTAATCTTTTGACTTTAAATTACTGTTGGATGTGAATTATTACTTTTTCAACTAAAATATGAGTGTTTAAAGTCATTTCTGTGCCTGAAATTGGTCAAAATTGAAGCTTCTGAGTAAGCAAAACTCATAAAAATGGCAATTTTGGTCACTGTGAGGGTTTAAAAAGTGTTTATTCAACATGGGGCCCGATCCATATGACATTTTGAATTATTTTTGGTAGAGTCCAAAAAATCAATTTTATGATGAAAAACGATGACCCCAGTCGAACGTTCAAAAAAATGGTCAATATTGATGAAATTTTAACATTTAATCTTTTGACTTGAAATGACTGTTGGACGTGAATTATTACTTTTTCAACTAAAATAAGTGTGTTTAAAGTGATTTCTGTGCCTGAAATTGGTTAAAATTGAAGCTTCTGAGTAAGCAAAACTCTGTAAAAATGACAATTTTGGTAACTGTGAGGATTTAAAAAGTGGTTATTCAACATGAGGCCCAAACCAAATGACATTTTGAATCATTTTTGGTAGAGTCCAAAAAATCAATTTTATGATGAAAAACGATGACCCCGGACCATTCGAACGTACAAAAAATTGTCAATATTGATGAAATTTTAACATTTAATCTTTTGACTTTAAATTACTGTTGGATGTGAATTATTACTTTTTCAACTTTAATATGAGAGTTTAAAGTCATTTCTGTGCCTGAAATTGGTCAAAATTGAAGGTTTTGAGTAAGCAAAACTCGTAAAAATGACAATTTTGGTCACTGTGAGGGTTTAAAAAGTGGTTATTCAACATGAGGCCCGATCCAAATGACATTTTGAATTATTTTTGGTAGAGTCCAAAAAATCAATTTTATGATGAAAAACGATGACCCCGGACCAGTCGAACGTACAAAAAATTTTCAATATTGATGAAATTTTAACATTTAATCTTTTGACTTTAAATTACTGTTGGATGTGAATTATTACTTTTTCAACTAAAATATGAGTGTTTAAAGTCATTTCTGTGCCTGAAATTGGTCAAAATCGAAGCTTCTGAGTAAGCAAAACTCTGTAAAAATGGCAATTTTGGTCATTGTGAGGGTTTAAAAAGTGGTTATTCAACATGAGGCCCGATCCAAATGACATTTTGAATAATTTTTGGTAGAGTAAAAAAAAAATCAATTTTATGATGAAAAACGTGACCCAGGACCAGTCGAACGTTCAAAAAAATGGTCAATATTGATGAAATTTTAACATTTAATCTTTTGACTTTAAATTACTGTTGGATGTGAATTATTACTTTTTCAACTAAAATATGAGAGTTTAAAGTCATTTCTGTGCCTGAAATTGGTCAAAATTGAAGGTTTTGAGTAAGCAAAATCTCTGTAAAAATGAAAATGTTGGTCACTGTGAGGGTTTAAAAAGTGGTTATTCAACATGAGGCCCGATCCAAATGACATTTTGAATTATTTTTGGTAGAGTCGAAAAAATTAATTTTATGATGAAAAACGATGACCCCGGACCAGTCGAACGTTCAAAAAAATGGTCAATATTGATGAAATTTTAACATTTAATCTTTTGACTTTAAATGACTGTTGGACGTGAATTATTACTTTTTCAACTAAAATAAGTGTGTTTGAAGTGATTTCTGTGCCTGAAATTGGTCAAAATTGAAGCTTCTGACTAAGCAAAACTCTGTAAAAATGACAATTTTGGTAACTGTGAGGGTTTAAAAAGTGGTTATTCAACATGAGGCCCGATTCAAATGACATTTTGAATCATTTTTGGTAGAGTCCAAAAAATCAATTTTATGATGAAAAACGATGACCCAAGACCAGTCGAACGTACAAAAAATTGTCCATATTGATGAAATTTTAACATTTAATCTTTTGACTTTAAATTACTGTTGGATGTGAATTATTACTTTTTCAACTAAAATATGAGTGTTTAAAGTCATTTCTGTGCCTGAAATTGGTCAAAATTGAAGCTTCTGAGTAAGCAAAACTCTGTAAAAATGGCAATTTTGGTCACTGTGAGGGTTTAAAAAGTGGTTATTCAACACGAGGCCCGATCCAAATGACATTTTGAATCATTTTTGGTAGAGTAAAAAAAAAAATCAATTTTATGATGAAAAACGATGACCCAGGACCAGTCGAACGTTCAAAAAAATGGTCAATATTGATGAAATGTTTACATTTAATCTTTTGACTTTAAATTACTGTTGGATTTGAATTATTACTTTTTCAACTAAAATATGAGTGTTTAAAGTCATTTCTGTGCCTGAAATTGGTCAAAATTGAAGGTTTTGAGTAAGCAAAAACTCTGTAAAAATGACAATTTTGGTCACTGTGAGGGTTTAAAAAGTGGTTATTCAACATGGGACCCGATCCAAATGACATTTTGAATTATTTTTGGTAGAGTCCAAAAAATCAATTTTATGATGAAAAACGATGACCCCAGTCGAACGTTCAAAAAAATTGTCAATATTGATGAAATTTTAACATTTAATCTTTTGACTTGAAATGACTGTTGGACGTGAATTATTACTTTTTCAACTAAAATAAGTGTGTTTAAAGTGATTTCTGTGCCTGAAATTGGTCAAAATTGAAGCTTCTGAGTAAGCAAAACTCTGTAAAAATGACAATTTTGGTAACTGTGAGGATTTAAAAAGTGGTTATTCAACATGAGGCCCAAACCAAATGACATTTTGAATAATTTTTGGTAGAGTCCAAAAAATCAATTTTATGATGAAAAACGATGACCCCGGACAAGTCGAACGTACAAAAAATTGTCAATATTGATGAAATTTTAACATTTAATCTTTTGACTTTAAATTACTGTTGGATGTGAATTATTACTTTTTCAACTAAAATATGAGTGTTTAAAGTCATTTCTGTGCCTGAAATTAGTCAAAATTGAAGCTTCTGAGTAAGCAAAACTCTGTAAAAATGGCAATTTTGGTCACTGTGAGGGTTTAAAAAGTGGTTATTCAACATGAGGCCCGATCCAAATGACATTTTGAATCATTTTTGGTAGAGTAAAAAAGAAAATCAATTTTATGATGAAAAACGATGACCCAGGACCAGAACGTTAAAAAAATGGTCAATATTGATGAAATTTTAACATTTAATCTTTTGACTTTAAATGAATGTTGGACGTGAATTATTACTTTTTCAACTAAAATAAGTGTGTTTAAAGTGATTTCTGTGCCTGAAATTGGTCAAAATTGAAGCTTCTGAGTAAGCAAAACTCTGTAAAAATGTCAATTTTGGTAACTGTGAGGGTTTAAAAAGTGGTTATTCAACATGAGGCCCGATCCAAATGACATTTTGAATCATTTTTGGTAGAGTCCAAAAAAATCAATTTTATGATGAAAAACGATGACCCCGGACCAGTCGAACGTACAAAAAATTGTCAATATTGATGAAATTTTAACATTTAATCTTTTGACTTTAAATTACTGTTGGATGTGAATTATTACTTTTTCAATTAAAATATGAGAGTTTAAAGTCATTTCTGTGCCTGAAATTGGTCAAAATTGAAGGTTTTGAGTAAGCAAAATCTCTGTAAAAATGACAATTTTGGTCACTGTGAGGGTTTAAAAAGTGGTTATTCAACATGAGGCCCGATCCAAATGACATTTTGAATTATTTTTGGTAGAGTCGAAAAAATAAATTTTATGATGAAAAACGATGACCCCGGACCAGTCGAACGTTCAAAAAAATGGTCAATATTGATGAAATTTTAACATTTAATCTTTTGACTTGAAATGACTGTTGGACGTGAATTATTACTTTTTCAACTAAAATAAGTGTGTTTGAAGTGATTTCTGTGCCTGAAATTGGTCAAAATTGAAGCTTCTGAGTAAGCAAAACTCTGTAAAAATGACAATTTTGGTAACTGTGAGGGTTTAAAAAGTGGTTATTCAACATGAGGCCCAAACCAAATGACATTTTGAATCATTTTTGGTAGAGTCCAAAAAATCAATTTTATGATGAAAAACGATGACCCCGGACCAGTCGAACGTACAAAAAATTGTCAATATTGATGAAATTTTAACATTTAATCTTTTGACTTTAAATTACTGTTGGATGAGAATTATTACTTTTTCAACTAAAATATGAGTGTTTAAAGTCATTTCTGTGCCTGAAATTAGTCAAAATTGAAGCTTCTGAGTAAGCAAAACTCTGTAAAAATTGCAATTTTGGTCACTGTGAGGGTTTAAAAAGTGGTTATTCAACATGAGGCCCGATCCTAATGACATTTTGAATTATTTTTGGTAGAGTCCAAAAAATCAATTTTATGATGAAAAACGATGACCCCGGACCAGTCGAACGTACAAAAAATTGTCAATATTGATGAAATTTTAACATTTAATCTTTTGACTTTAAATGACTGTTGGACGTGAATTATTACTTTTTCAACTAAAATACGTGTGTTTAAAGTGATTTCTGTGCCTGAAATTGGTCAAAATTGAACCTTCTGAGTAAGCAAAACTCTGTAAAAATGACAATTTTGGTAACTGTGAGGGTTTAAAAAGTGGTTATTCAACATGAGGCCCGATCCAAATGACATTTTGAATCATTTTTTGGTAGAGTACAAAAAATCAATTTTATAATGAAAAACGATGACCCCGGACCAGTCGAACGTACAAAAAATTGTCATATTGATGAAATTTTAACATTTAATCTTTTGACTTTAAATTACTGTTGGATGTGAATTGTTACTTTTTCAACTAAAATATGAGTGTTTAAAGTCATTTCTGTGCCTGAAATTAGTCAAAATTAAAGCTTCTGAGTAAGCAAATCTCTGTAAAAATGGCAATTTTGGTCACTGTGAGGGTTTAAAAAGTGGTTATTCAACATGAGGCCCGATCCAAATGACATTTTGAATCATTTTTGGTAGAGTAAAAAAGAAAATCAATTTTATGATGAAAAACGATGACCCAGGACCAGAACGTTAAAAAAATGGTCAATATTGATGAAATTTTAACATTTAATCTTTTGACTTTAAATGACTGTTGGACGTGAATTATTACTTTTTCAACTAAAATAAGTGTGTTTAAAGTGATTTCTGTGCCTGAAATTGGTCAAAATTGAAGCTTCTGAGTAAGCAAAACTCTGTAAAAATGACAATTTTGGTAACTGTGAGGGTTTAATAGTGGTTATTCAACATGAGGCCCGATCCAAATGACATTTTGAATCATTTTTGGTAGAGTCCAAAAAAACAATTTTATGATGAAAAACGATGACCCCGGACCAGTCGAACGTACAAAAATTTTTCAATATTGATGAAATTTTAACATTTAATCTTTTGACTTTAAATTACTGTTGGATGTGAATTATTACTTTTTCAACTAAAATATGAGTGTTTAAAGTCATTTCTGTGCCTGAAATTGGTCAAAATTGAAGCTTCTGAGTAAGCAAAACTCATAAAAATGGCAATTTTGGTCACTGTGAGGGTTTAAAAAGTGTTTATTCAACATGGGGCCCGATCCATATGACATTTTGAATTATTTTTGGTAGAGTCCAAAAAATCAATTTTATGATGAAAAACGATGACCCCAGTCGAACGTTCAAAAAAATGGTCAATATTGATGAAATTTTAACATTTAATCTTTTGACTTGAAATGACTGTTGGACGTGAATTATTACTTTTTCAACTAAAATAAGTGTGTTTAAAGTGATTTCTGTGCCTGAAATTGGTTAAAATTGAAGCTTCTGAGTAAGCAAAACTCTGTAAAAATGACAATTTTGGTAACTGTGAGGATTTAAAAAGTGGTTATTCAACATGAGGCCCAAACCAAATGACATTTTGAATCATTTTTGGTAGAGTCCAAAAAATCAATTTTATGATGAAAAACGATGACCCCGGACCATTCGAACGTACAAAAAATTGTCAATATTGATGAAATTTTAACATTTAATCTTTTGACTTTAAATTACTGTTGGATGTGAATTATTACTTTTTCAACTTTAATATGAGAGTTTAAAGTCATTTCTGTGCCTGAAATTGGTCAAAATTGAAGGTTTTGAGTAAGCAAAACTCGTAAAAATGACAATTTTGGTCACTGTGAGGGTTTAAAAAGTGGTTATTCAACATGAGGCCCGATCCAAATGACATTTTGAATTATTTTTGGTAGAGTCCAAAAAATCAATTTTATGATGAAAAACGATGACCCCGGACCAGTCGAACGTACAAAAAATTTTCAATATTGATGAAATTTTAACATTTAATCTTTTGACTTTAAATTACTGTTGGATGTGAATTATTACTTTTTCAACTAAAATATGAGTGTTTAAAGTCATTTCTGTGCCTGAAATTGGTCAAAATCGAAGCTTCTGAGTAAGCAAAACTCTGTAAAAATGGCAATTTTGGTCATTGTGAGGGTTTAAAAAGTGGTTATTCAACATGAGGCCCGATCCAAATGACATTTTGAATCATTTTTGGTAGAGTAAAAAAAAAATCAATTTTATGATGAAAAACGTGACCCAGGACCAGTCGAACGTTCAAAAAAATGGTCAATATTGATGAAATTTTAACATTTAATCTTTTGACTTTAAATTACTGTTGGATGTGAATTATTACTTTTTCAACTAAAATATGAGAGTTTAAAGTCATTTCTGTGCCTGAAATTGGTCAAAATTGAAGGTTTTGAGTAAGCAAAATCTCTGTAAAAATGAAAATGTTGGTCACTGTGAGGGTTTAAAAAGTGGTTATTCAACATGAGGCCCGATCCAAATGACATTTTGAATTATTTTTGGTAGAGTCGAAAAAATTAATTTTATGATGAAAAACGATGACCCCGGACCAGTCGAACGTTCAAAAAAATGGTCAATATTGATGAAATTTTAACATTTAATCTTTTGACTTTAAATGACTGTTGGACGTGAATTATTACTTTTTCAACTAAAATAAGTGTGTTTGAAGTGATTTCTGTGCCTGAAATTGGTCAAAATTGAAGCTTCTGACTAAGCAAAACTCTGTAAAAATGACAATTTTGGTAACTGTGAGGGTTTAAAAAGTGGTTATTCAACATGAGGCCCGATTCAAATGACATTTTGAATCATTTTTGGTAGAGTCCAAAAAATCAATTTTATGATGAAAAACGATGACCCCGGACCAGTCGAACGTACAAAAAATTGTCCATATTGATGAAATTTTAACATTTAATCTTTTGACTTTAAATTACTGTTGGATGTGAATTATTACTTTTTCAACTAAAATATGAGTGTTTAAAGTCATTTCTGTGCCTGAAATTGGTCAAAATTGAAGCTTCTGAGTAAGCAAAACTCTGTAAAAATGGCAATTTTGGTCACTGTGAGGGTTTAAAAAGTGGTTATTCAACATGAGGCCCGATCCAAATGACATTTTGAATCATTTTTGGTAGAGTAAAAAAAAAATCAATTTTATGATGAAAAACGATGACCCAGGACCAGTCGAACGTTCAAAAAAATGGTCCATATTGATGAAATGTTTACATTTAATCTTTTGACTTTAAATTACTGTTGGATTTGAATTATTACTTTTTCAACTAAAATATGAGTGTTTAAAGTCATTTCTGTGCCTGAAATTGGTCAAAATTGAAGGTTTTGAGTAAGCAAAAACTCTGTAAAAATGACAATTTTGGTCACTGTGAGGGTTTAAAAAGTGGTTATTCAACATGGGACCCGATCCAAATGACATTTTGAATTATTTTTGGTAGAGTCCAAAAAATCAATTTTATGATGAAAAACGATGACCCCAGTCGAACGTTCAAAAAAATTGTCAATATTGATGAAATTTTAACATTTAATCTTTTGACTTGAAATGACTGTTGGACGTGAATTATTACTTTTTCAACTAAAATAAGTGTGTTTAAAGTGATTTCTGTGCCTGAAATTGGTCAAAATTGAAGCTTCTGAGTAAGCAAAACTCTGTAAAAATGACAATTTTGGTAACTGTGAGGATTTAAAAAGTGGTTATTCAACATGAGGCCCAAACCAAATGACATTTTGAATAATTTTTGGTAGAGTCCAAAAAATCAATTTTATGATGAAAAACGATGACCCCGGACAAGTCGAACGTACAAAAAATTGTCAATATTGATGAAATTTTAACATTTAATCTTTTGACTTTAAATTACTGTTGGATGTGAATTATTACTTTTTCAACTGAAATATGAGTGTTTAAAGTCATTTCTGTGCCTGAAATTAGTCAAAATTGAAGCTTCTGAGTAAGCAAAACTCTGTAAAAATGGCAATTTTGGTCACTGTGAGGGTTTAAAAAGTGGTTATTCAACATGAGGCCCGATCCAAATGACATTTTGAATCATTTTTGGTAGAGTAAAAAAGAAAATCAATTTTATGATGAAAAACGATGACCCAGGACCAGAACGTTAAAAAAATGGTCAATATTGATGAAATTTTAACATTTAATCTTTTGACTTTAAATGAATGTTGGACGTGAATTATTACTTTTTCAACTAAAATAAGTGTGTTTAAAGTGATTTCTGTGCCTGAAATTGGTCAAAATTGAAGCTTCTGAGTAAGCAAAACTCTGTAAAAATGACAATTTTGGTAACTGTGAGGGTTTAAAAAGTGGTTATTCAACATGAGGCCCGATCCAAATGACATTTTGAATCATTTTTGGTAGAGTCCAAAAAAATCAATTTTATGATGAAAAACGATGACCCCGGACCAGTCGAACGTACAAAAAATTGTCAATATTGATGAAATTTTAACATTTAATCTTTTGACTTTAAATTACTGTTGGATGTGAATTATTACTTTTTCAATTAAAATATGAGAGTTTAAAGTCATTTCTGTGCCTGAAATTGGTCAAAATTGAAGGTTTTGAGTAAGCAAAATCTCTGTAAAAATGACAATTTTGGTCACTGTGAGGGTTTAAAAAGTGGTTATTCAACATGAGGCCCGATCCAAATGACATTTTGAATTATTTTTGGTAGAGTCGAAAAAATAAATTTTATGATGAAAAACGATGACCCCGGACCAGTCGAACGTTCAAAAAAATGGTCAATATTGATGAAATTTTAACATTTAATCTTTTGACTTGAAATGACTGTTGGACGTGAATTATTACTTTTTCAACTAAAATAAGTGTGTTTGAAGTGATTTCTGTGCCTGAAATTGGTCAAAATTGAAGCTTCTGAGTAAGCAAAACTCTGTAAAAATGACAATTTTGGTAACTGTGAGGGTTTAAAAAGTGGTTATTCAACATGAGGCCCAAACCAAATGACATTTTGAATCATTTTTGGTAGAGTCCAAAAAATCAATTTTATGATGAAAAACGATGACCCCGGACCAGTCGAACGTACAAAAAATTGTCAATATTGATGAAATTTTAACATTTAATCTTTTGACTTTAAATTACTGTTGGATGAGAATTATTACTTTTTCAACTAAAATATGAGTGTTTAAAGTCATTTCTGTGCCTGAAATTAGTCAAAATTGAAGCTTCTGAGTAAGCAAAACTCTGTAAAAATTGCAATTTTGGTCACTGTGAGGGTTTAAAAAGTGGTTATTCAACATGAGGCCCGATCCAAATGACATTTTGAATTATTTTTGGTAGAGTCCAAAAAATCAATTTTATGATGAAAAACGATGACCCAGGACCAGTCGAACGTTCAAAAAAATGGTCCATATTGATGAAATGTTTACATTTAATCTTTTGACTTTAAATTACTGTTGGATTTGAATTATTACTTTTTCAACTAAAATATGAGTGTTTAAAGTCATTTCTGTGCCTGAAATTGGTCAAAATTGAAGGTTTTGAGTAAGCAAAAACTCTGTAAAAATGACAATTTTGGTCACTGTGAGGGTTTAAAAAGTGGTTATTCAACATGGGACCCGATCCAAATGACATTTTGAATTATTTTTGGTAGAGTCCAAAAAATCAATTTTATGATGAAAAACGATGACCCCAGTCGAACGTTCAAAAAAATTGTCAATATTGATGAAATTTTAACATTTAATCTTTTGACTTGAAATGACTGTTGGACGTGAATTATTACTTTTTCAACTAAAATAAGTGTGTTTAAAGTGATTTCTGTGCCTGAAATTGGTCAAAATTGAAGCTTCTGAGTAAGCAAAACTCTGTAAAAATGACAATTTTGGTAACTGTGAGGATTTAAAAAGTGGTTATTCAACATGAGGCCCAAACCAAATGACATTTTGAATAATTTTTGGTAGAGTCCAAAAAATCAATTTTATGATGAAAAACGATGACCCCGGACAAGTCGAACGTACAAAAAATTGTCAATATTGATGAAATTTTAACATTTAATCTTTTGACTTTAAATTACTGTTGGATGTGAATTATTACTTTTTCAACTGAAATATGAGTGTTTAAAGTCATTTCTGTGCCTGAAATTAGTCAAAATTGAAGCTTCTGAGTAAGCAAAACTCTGTAAAAATGGCAATTTTGGTCACTGTGAGGGTTTAAAAAGTGGTTATTCAACATGAGGCCCGATCCAAATGACATTTTGAATCATTTTTGGTAGAGTAAAAAAGAAAATCAATTTTATGATGAAAAACGATGACCCAGGACCAGAACGTTAAAAAAATGGTCAATATTGATGAAATTTTAACATTTAATCTTTTGACTTTAAATGAATGTTGGACGTGAATTATTACTTTTTCAACTAAAATAAGTGTGTTTAAAGTGATTTCTGTGCCTGAAATTGGTCAAAATTGAAGCTTCTGAGTAAGCAAAACTCTGTAAAAATGACAATTTTGGTAACTGTGAGGGTTTAAAAAGTGGTTATTCAACATGAGGCCCGATCCAAATGACATTTTGAATCATTTTTGGTAGAGTCCAAAAAAATCAATTTTATGATGAAAAACGATGACCCCGGACCAGTCGAACGTACAAAAAATTGTCAATATTGATGAAATTTTAACATTTAATCTTTTGACTTTAAATTACTGTTGGATGTGAATTATTACTTTTTCAATTAAAATATGAGAGTTTAAAGTCATTTCTGTGCCTGAAATTGGTCAAAATTGAAGGTTTTGAGTAAGCAAAATCTCTGTAAAAATGACAATTTTGGTCACTGTGAGGGTTTAAAAAGTGGTTATTCAACATGAGGCCCGATCCAAATGACATTTTGAATTATTTTTGGTAGAGTCGAAAAAATAAATTTTATGATGAAAAACGATGACCCCGGACCAGTCGAACGTTCAAAAAAATGGTCAATATTGATGAAATTTTAACATTTAATCTTTTGACTTGAAATGACTGTTGGACGTGAATTATTACTTTTTCAACTAAAATAAGTGTGTTTGAAGTGATTTCTGTGCCTGAAATTGGTCAAAATTGAAGCTTCTGAGTAAGCAAAACTCTGTAAAAATGACAATTTTGGTAACTGTGAGGGTTTAAAAAGTGGTTATTCAACATGAGGCCCAAACCAAATGACATTTTGAATCATTTTTGGTAGAGTCCAAAAAATCAATTTTATGATGAAAAATGATGACCCCGGACCAGTCGAACGTACAAAAAATTGTCAATATTGATGAAATTTTAACATTTAATCTTTTGACTTTAAATTACTGTTGGATGAGAATTATTACTTTTTCAACTAAAATATGAGTGTTTAAAGTCATTTCTGTGCCTGAAATTAGTCAAAATTGAAGCTTCTGAGTAAGCAAAACTCTGTAAAAATTGCAATTTTGGTCACTGTGAGGGTTTAAAAAGTGGTTATTCAACATGAGGCCCGATCCAAATGACATTTTGAATTATTTTTGGTAGAGTCCAAAAAATCAATTTTATGATGAAAAACGATGACCCCGGACCAGTCGAACGTACAAAAAATTGTCAATATTGATGAAATTTTAACATTTAATCTTTTGACTTTAAATGACTGTTGGACGTGAATTATTACTTTTTCAACTAAAATACGTGTGTTTAAAGTGATTTCTGTGCCTGAAATTGGTCAAAATTGAACCTTCTGAGTAAGCAAAACTCTGTAAAAATGACAATTTTGTTAACTGTGAGGGTTTAAAAAGTGGTTATTCAACATGAGGCCCGATCCAAATGACATTTTGAATCATTTTTTGGTAGAGTACAAAAAATCAATTTTATAATGAAAAACGATGACCCCGGACCAGTCGAACGTACAAAAAATTGTCATATTGATGAAATTTTAACATTTAATCTTTTGACTTTAAATTACTGTTGGATGTGAATTGTTACTTTTTCAACTAAAATATGAGTGTTTAAAGTCATTTCTGTGCCTGAAATTGGTCAAAATTGAAGCTTCTGAGTAAACAAAACTCTGGAAAAATGGCAATTTTGGTCATTGTGAGGGTTTAAAAAGTGGTTATTCAACATGAGGCCCGATCCAAATGACATTTTGAATCATTTTTGGTAGAGTAAAAAAAAAATCAATTTTATGATGAAAAACGTGACCCAGGACCAGTCGAACGTTCAAAAAAATGGTCAATATTAATGAAATTTTAACATTTAATCTTTTGACTTTAAATTACTGTTGGATGTGAATTATTACTTTTTCAACTAAAATATGAGAGTTGAAAGTCATTTCTGTGCCTGAAATTGGTCAAAATTGAAGGTTTTGAGTAAGCAAAATCTCTGTAAAAATGACAATTTTGGTCACTGTGAGGGTTTAAAAAGTGGTTATTCAACATGAGGCCCGATCCAAATGACATTTTGAATTATTTTTGGTAGAGTCGAAAAAATAAATTTTATGATGAAAAACGATGACCCCGGACCAGTCGAACGTTCAAAAAAATGGTCAATATTGATGAAATTTTAACATTTAATCTTTTGACTTGAAATGACTGTTGGATGTGAATTATTACTTTTTCAACTAAAATATGAGTGTTTAAAGTCATTTCTGTGCCTGAAATTGGTCAAAATTGAAGCTTCTGAGTAAGCAAAACTCTGTAAAAATGGCAATTTTGGTCACTGTGAGGGTTTAAAAAGTGGTTATTCAACATGGGGCCCGATCCAAATGACATTTTGAATTATTTTTGGTAGAGTCCAAAAAATCAATTTTATGATGAAAAACGATGACCCCAGTCGAACGTTCAAAAAAATGGTCAATATTGATGAAATTTTAACATTTAATCTTTTGACTTGAAATGACTGTTGGACGTGAATTATTACTTTTTCAACTAAAATATGAGTGTTTAAAGTCATTTCTGTGCCTGAAATTAGTCAAAATTAAAGCTTCTGAGTAAGCAAATCTCTGTAAAAATGGCAATTTTGGTCACTGTGAGGGTTTAAAAAGTGGTTATTCAACATGAGGCCCGATCCAAATGACATTTTGAATCATTTTTGGTAGAGTAAAAAAGAAAATCAATTTTATGATGAAAAACGATGACCCAGGACCAGAACGTTAAAAAAATGGTCAATATTGATGAAATTTTAACATTTAATCTTTTGACTTTAAATGACTGTTGGACGTGAATTATTACTTTTTCAACTAAAATAAGTGTGTTTAAAGTGATTTCTGTGCCTGAAATTGGTCAAAATTGAAGCTTCTGAGTAAGAAAAACTCTGTAAAAATGACAATTTTGGTAACTGTGAGGGTTTAATAGTGGTTATTCAACATGAGGCCCGATCCAAATGACATTTTGAATCATTTTTGGTAGAGTCCAAAAAAACAATTTTATGATGAAAAACGATGACCCCGGACCAGTCGAACGTACAAAAAATTTTCAATATTGATGAAATTTTAACATTTAATCTTTTGACTTTAAATTACTGTTGGATGTGAATTATTACTTTTTCAACTAAAATATGAGAGTTGAAAGTCATTTCTGTGCCTGAAATTGGTCAAAATTGAAGGTTTTGAGTAAGCAAAATCTCTGTAAAAATGACAATTTTGGTCACTGTGAGGGTTTAAAAAGTGGTTATTCAACATGAGGCCCGATCCAAATGACATTTTGAATTATTTTTGGTAGAGTCGAAAAAATAAATGTTATGATGAAAAACGATGACCCCGGACCAGTCGAACGTTCAAAAAAATGGTCAATATTGATGAAATTTTAACATTTAATCTTTTGACTTGAAATGACTGTTGGACGTGAATTATTACTTTTTCAACTAAAATAAGTGTGTTTGAAGTGATTTCTGTGCCTGAAATTGGTCAAAATTGAAGCTTCTGAGTAAGCAAAAGTCTGTAAAAATGACAATTTTGGTAACTGTGAGGGTTTAAAAAGTGGTTATTCAACATGAGGCCCAAACCAAATGACATTTTGAATCATTTTTGGTAGAGTCCAAAATATCAATTTTATGATGAAAAACGATGACCCCGGACCAGTCGAACGTACAAAAAATTGTCCATATTGATGAAATTTTAACATTTAATCTTTTGACTTTAAATTACTGTTGGATGTGAATTATTACTTTTTCAACTAAAATATGAGTGTTTAAAGTCATTTCTGTGCCTGAAATTAGTCAAAATTAAAGCTTCTGAGTAAGCAAATCTCTGTAAAAATGGCAATTTTGGTCACTGTGAGGGTTTAAAAAGTGGTTATTCAACATGAGGCCCGATCCAAATGACATTTTGAATCATTTTTGGTAGAGTAAAAAAGAAAATCAATTTTATGATGAAAAACGATGACCCAGGACCAGAAAGTTAAAAAAATGGTCAATATTGATGAAATTTTAACATTTAATCTTTTGACTTTAAATGACTGTTGGACGTGAATTATTACTTTTTCAACTAAAATAAGTGTGTTTAAAGTGATTTCTGTGCCTGAAATTGGTCAAAATTGAAGCTTCTGAGTAAGCAAAACTCTGTAAAAATGACAATTTTGGTAACTGTGAGGGTTTAAAAAGTGGTTATTCAACATGAGGCCCGATCCAAATGACATTTTGAATCATTTTTGGTAGAGTCCAAAAAAACAATTTTATGATGAAAAACGATGACCCCGGACCAGTCGAACGTACAAAAAATTGTCAATATTGATGAAATTTTAACATTTAATCTTTTGACTTTAAATTACTGTTGGACATGAATTATTACTTTTTCAACTAAAATAAATGTGTTTA
Source organism: Lissotriton helveticus (assembly GCF_964261635.1). NCBI lineage: Eukaryota > Metazoa > Chordata > Amphibia > Caudata > Salamandridae > Lissotriton > Lissotriton helveticus. Next base: position 404,330,820 of record NC_136071.1, read on the forward strand.
AAGTGATTTCTGTGCCTGAAATTGGTCAAAATTGAACCTTCTGAGTAAGCAAAACTCTGTAAAAATGACAATTTTGGTAACTGTGAGGGTTTAAAAAGTGGTTATTCAACATGAGGCCCGATCCAAATGACATTTTGAATCATTTTTTGGTAGAGTCCAAAAAATCAATTTTATAATGAAAAACGATGACCCCGGACCAGTCGAACGTACAAAAAATTGTCATATTGATGAAATTTTAACATTTAATCTTTTGACTTTAAATTACTGTTGGATGTGAATTGTTACTTTTTCAACTAAAATATGAGTGTTTAAAGTCATTTCTGTGCCTGAAATTGGTCAAAATTGAAGCTTCTGAGTAAGCAAAACTCTGTAAAAATGGCAATTTTGGTCATTGTGAGGGTTTAAAAAGTGGTTATTCAACATGAGGCCCGATCCAAATGACATTTTGAATCATTTTTGGTAGAGTAAAAAAAAAATCAATTTTATGATGAAAAACGTGACCCAGGACCAGTCGAACGTTCAAAAAAATGGTCAATATTGATGAAATTTTAACATTTAATCTTTTGACTTTAAATTACTGTTGGATGTGAATTATTACTTTTTCAACTAAAATATGAGAGTTGAAAGTCATTTCTGTGCCTGAAATTGGTCAAAATTGAAGGTTTTGAGTAAGCAAAATCTCTGTAAAAATGACAATTTTGGTCACTGTGAGGGTTTAAAAAGTGGTTATTCAACATGAGGCCCGATCCAAATGACATTTTGAATTATTTTTGGTAGAGTCGAAAAAATAAATTTTATGATGAAAAACGATGACCCCGGACCAGTCGAACGTTCAAAAAAATGGTCAATATTGATGAAATTTTAACATTTAATCTTTTGACTTGAAATGACTGTTGGATGTGAATTATTACTTTTTCAACTAAAATATGAGTGTTTAAAGTCATTTCTGTGCCTGAAATTGGTCAAAATTGAAGCTTCTGAGTAAGCAAAACTCTGTAAAAATGGCAATTTTGGTCACTGTGAGGGTTTAAAAAGTGGTTATTCAACACGAGGCCCGATCCAAATGACATTTTTTATCATTTTTGGTAGAGTAAAAAAAAAAAACAATTTTATGATGAAAAACGATGACCCAGGACCAGTCGAACGTTCAAAAAAATGGTCAATATTGATGACATTTTTACATTTAATCTTTTGACTTTAAATTACTGTTGGATTTGAATTATTACTTTTTCAACTAAAATATGAGTGTTTAAAGTCATTTCTGTGCCTGAAATTGGTCAAAATTGAAGGTTTTGAGTAAGCAAAAACTCTGTAAAAATGACAATTTTGGTCACTGTGAGGGTTTAAAAAGTGGTTATTCAACATGGGGCCCGATCCAAATGACATTTTGAATTATTTTTGGTAGAGTCCAAAAAATCAATTTTATGATGAAAAACGATGACCCCGGACCAGTCGAACGTACAAAAAATTGTCAATATTGATGACATTTTAACATTTAATCTTTTGACTTTAAATTACTGTTGGATGTGAATTATTACTTTTTCAACTAAAATATGAGTGTTTAAAGTCATTTCTGTGCCTGAAATTAGTCAAAATTAAAGCTTCTGAGTAAGCAAAACTCTGTAAAAATGGCAATTTTGGTCACTGTGAGGGTTTAAAAAGTGGTTATTCAACATGAGGCCCGATCCAAATGACATTTTGAATCATTTTTGGTAGAGTAAAAAAGAAAATCAATTTTATGATGAAAAACGATGACCCAGGACCAGAACGTTAAAAAAATGGTCAATATTGATGAAATTTTAACATTTAATCTTTTGACTTTAAATGACTGTTGGACGTGAATTATTACTTTTTCAACTAAAATAAGTGTGTTTAAAGTGATTTCTGTGCCTGAAATTGGTCAAAATTGAAGCTTCTGAGTAAGCAAAACTCTGTAAAAATGACAATTTTGGTAACTGTGAGGGTTTAATAGTGGTTATTCAACATGAGGCCCGATCCAAATGACATTTTGAATCATTTTTGGTAGAGTCCAAAAAAACAATTTTATGATGAAAAACGATGACCCCGGACCAGTCGAACGTACAAAAAATTTTCAATATTGATGAAATTTTAACATTTAATCTTTTGACTTTAAATTACTGTTGGATGTGAATTATTACTTTTTCAACTAAAATATGAGAGTTGAAAGTCATTTCTGTGCCTGAAATTGGTCAAAATTGAAGGTTTTGAGTAAGCAAAATCTCTGTAAAAATGACAATTTTGGTCACTGTGAGGGTTTAAAAAGTGGTTATTCAACATGAGGCCCGATCCAAATGACATTTTGAATTATTTTTGGTAGAGTCGAAAAAATAAATTTTATGATGAAAAACGATGACCCCGGACCAGTCGAACGTTCAAAAAAATGGTCAATATTGATGAAATGTTAACATTTAATCTTTTGACTTGAAATGACTGTTGGATGTGAATTATTACTTTTTCAACTAAAATATGAGTGTTTAAAGTCATTTCTGTGCCTGAAATTGGTCAAAATTGAAGCTTCTGAGTAAGCAAAACTCTGTAAAAATGGCAATTTTGGTCACTGTGAGGGTTTAAAAAGTGGTTATTCAACATGGGGCCCGATCCAAATGACATTTTGAATTATTTTTGGTAGAGTCCAAAAAATCAATTTTATGATGAAAAACGATGACCCCAGTCGAACGTTCAAAAAAATGGTCAATATTGATGAAATTTTAACATTTAATCTTTTGACTTGAAATGACTGTTGGACGTGAATTATTACTTTTTCAACTAAAATATGAGTGTTTAAAGTCATTTCTGTGCCTGAAATTAGTCAAAATTAAAGCTTCTGAGTAAGCAAATCTCTGTAAAAATGGCAATTTTGGTCACTGTGAGGGTTTAAAAAGTGGTTATTCAACATGAGGCCCGATCCAAATGACATTTTGAATCATTTTTGGTAGAGTAAAAAAGAAAATCAATTTTATGATGAAAAACGATGACCCAGGACCAGAACGTTAAAAAAATGGTCAATATTGATGAAATTTTAACATTTAATCTTTTGACTTTAAATGACTGTTGGACGTGAATTATTACTTTTTCAACTAAAATAAGTGTGTTTAAAGTGATTTCTGTGCCTGAAATTGGTCAAAATTGAAGCTTCTGAGTAAGAAAAACTCTGTAAAAATGACAATTTTGGTAACTGTGAGGGTTTAATAGTGGTTATTCAACATGAGGCCCGATCCAAATGACATTTTGAATCATTTTTGGTAGAGTCCAAAAAAACAATTTTATGATGAAAAACGATGACCCCGGACCAGTCGAACGTACAAAAAATTTTCAATATTGATGAAATGTTAACATTTAATCTTTTGACTTTAAATTACTGTTGGATGTGAATTATTACTTTTTCAACTAAAATATGAGAGTTGAAAGTCATTTCTGTGCCTGAAATTGGTCAAAATTGAAGGTTTTGAGTAAGCAAAATCTCTGTAAAAATGACAATTTTGGTCACTGTGAGGGTTTAAAAAGTGGTTATTCAACATGAGGCCCGATCCAAATGACATTTTGAATTATTTTTGGTAGAGTCGAAAAAATAAATGTTATGATGAAAAACGATGACCCCGGACCAGTCGAACGTTCAAAAAAATGGTCAATATTGATGAAATTTTAACATTTAATCTTTTGACTTGAAATGACTGTTGGACGTGAATTATTACTTTTTCAACTAAAATAAGTGTGTTTGAAGTGATTTCTGTGCCTGAAATTGGTCAAAATTGAAGCTTCTGAGTAAGCAAAACTCTGTAAAAATGACAATTTTGGTAACTGTGAGGGTTTAAAAAGTGGTTATTCAACATGAGGCCCAAACCAAATGACATTTTGAATCATTTTTGGTAGAGTCCAAAAAATCAATTTTATGATGAAAAACGATGACCCCGGACCAGTCGAACGTACAAAAAATTGTCCATATTGATGAAATTTTAACATTTAATCTTTTGACTTTAAATTACTGTTGGATGTGAATTATTACTTTTTCAACTAAAATATGAGCGTTTAAAGTCATTTCTGTGCCTGAAATTAGTCAAAATAAAAGCTTCTGAGTAAGCAAATCTCTGTAAAAATGGCAATTTTGGTCACTGTGAGGGTTTAAAAAGTGGTTATTCAACATGAGGCCCGATCCAAATGACATTTTGAATCATTTTTGGTAGAGTAAAAAAGAAAATCAATTTTATGATGAAAAACGATGACCCAGGACCAGAAAGTTAAAAAAATGGTCAATATTGATGAAATTTTAACATTTAATCTTTTGACTTTAAATGACTGTTGGACGTGAATTATTACTTTTTCAACTAAAATAAGTGTGTTTAAAGTGATTTCTGTGCCTGAAATTGGTCAAAATTGAAGCTTCTGAGTAAGCAAAACTCTGTAAAAATGACAATTTTGGTAACTGTGAGGGTTTAAAAAGTGGTTATTCAACATGAGGCCCGATCCAAATGACATTTTGAATCATTTTTGGTAGAGTCCAAAAAAACAATTTTATGATGAAAAACGATGACCCCGGACCAGTCGAACGTACAAAAAATTGTCAATATTGATGAAATTTTAACATTTAATCTTTTGACTTTAAATTACTGTTGGACGTGAATTATTACTTTTTCAACTAAAATAAATGTGTTTAAAGTGATTTCTGTGCCTGAAATTGGTCAAAATTGAACCTTCTGAGTAAGCAAAACTCTGTAAAAATGACAATTTTGGTAACTGTGAGGGTTTAAAAAGTGGTTATTCAACATGAGGCCCGATCCAAATGACATTTTGAATCATTTTTTGGTAGAGTCCAAAAAATCAATTTTATAATGAAAAACGATGACCCCGGACCAGTCGAACGTACAAAAAATTGTCATATTGATGAAATTTTAACATTTAATCTTTTGACTTTAAATTACTGTTGGATGTGAATTGTTACTTTTTCAACTAAAATATGAGTGTTTAAAGTCATTTCTGTGCCTGAAATTGGTCAAAATTGAAGCTTCTGAGTAAGCAAAACTCTGTAAAAATGGCAATTTTGGTCATTGTGAGGGTTTAAAAAGTGGTTATTCAACATGAGGCCCGATCCAAATGACATTTTGAATCATTTTTGGTAGAGTAAAAAAAAAATCAATTTTATGATGAAAAACGTGACCCAGGACCAGTCGAACGTTCAAAAAAATGGTCAATATTGATGAAATTTTAACATTTAATCTTTTGACTTTAAATTACTGTTGGATGTGAATTATTACTTTTTCAACTAAAATATGAGAGTTGAAAGTCATTTCTGTGCCTGAAATTGGTCAAAATCGAAGGTTTTGAGTAAGCAAAATCTCTGTAAAAATGACAATTTTGGTCACTGTGAGGGTTTAAAAAGTGGTTATTCAACATGAGGCCCGATCCAAATGACATTTTGAATTATTTTTGGTAGAGTCGAAAAAATAAATTTTATGATGAAAAACGATGACCCCGGACCAGTCGAACGTTCAAAAAAATGGTCAATATTGATGAAATTTTAACATTTAATCTTTTGACTTGAAATGACTGTTGGATGTGAATTATTACTTTTTCAACTAAAATATGAGTGTTTAAAGTCATTTCTGTGCCTGAAATTGGTCAAAATTGAAGCTTCTGAGTAAGCAAAACTCTGTAAAAATGGCAATTTTGGTCACTGTGAGGGTTTAAAAAGTGGTTATTCAACACGAGGCCCGATCCAAATGACATTTTTTATCATTTTTGGTAGAGTAAAAAAAAAAAACAATTTTATGATGAAAAACGATGACCCAGGACCAGTCGAACGTTCAAAAAAATGGTCAATATTGATGACATTTTTACATTTAATCTTTTGACTTTAAATTACTGTTGGATTTGAATTATTACTTTTTCAACTAAAATATGAGTGTTTAAAGTCATTTCTGTGCCTGAAATTGGTCAAAATTGAAGGTTTTGAGTAAGCAAAAACTCTGTAAAAATGACAATTTTGGTCACTGTGAGGGTTTAAAAAGTGGTTATTCAACATGGGGCCCGATCCAAATGACATTTTGAATTATTTTTGGTAGAGTCCAAAAAATCAATTTTATGATGAAAAACGATGACCCGGGACCAGTCGAACGTACAAAAAATTGTCAATATTGATGACATTTTAACATTTAATCTTTTGACTTTAAATTACTGTTGGATGTGAATTATTACTTTTTCAACTAAAATATGAGTGTTTAAAGTCATTTCTGTGCCTGAAATTAGTCAAAATTAAAGCTTCTGAGTAAGCAAAACTCTGTAAAAATGGCAATTTTGGTCACTGTGAGGGTTTAAAAAGTGGTTATTCAACATGAGGCCCGATCCAAATGACATTTTGAATAATTTTTGGTAGAGTAAAAAAGAAAATCAATTTTATGATGAAAAACGATGACCCAGGACCAGAACGTTAAAAAAATGGTCAATATTGATGAAATTTTAACATTTAATCTTTTGACTTTAAATGACTGTTGGACGTGAATTATTACTTTTTCAACTAAAATAAGTGTGTTTAAAGTGATTTCTGTGCCTGAAATTGGTCAAAATTGAAGCTTCTGAGTAAGCAAAACTCTGTAAAAATGACAATTTTGGTAACTGTGTGGGTTTAATAGTGGTTATTCAACATGAGGCCCGATCCAAATGACATTTTGAATCATTTTTGGTAGAGTCCAAAAAAACAATTTTATGATGAAAAACTATGACCCCGGACCAGTCGAACGTACAAAAAATTTTCAATATTGATGAAATTTTAACATTTAATCTTTTGACTTTAAATTACTGTTGGATGTGAATTATTACTTTTTCAACTAAAATATGAGAGTTGAAAGTCATTTCTGTGCCTGAAATTGGTCAAAATTGAAGGTTTTGAGTAAGCAAAATCTCTGTAAAAATGACAATTTTGGTCACTGTGAGGGTTTAAAAAGTGGTTATTCAACATGAGGCCCGATCCAAATGACATTTTGAATTATTTTTGGTAGAGTCGAAAAAATAAATTTTATGATGAAAAACGATGACCCCGGACCAGTCGAACGTTCAAAAAAATGGTCAATATTGATGAAATTTTAACATTTAATCTTTTGACTTGAAATGACTGTTGGACGTGAATTATTACTTTTTCAACTAAAATAAGTGTGTTTAAAGTGATTTCTGTGCCTGAAATTGGTTAAAATTGAAGCTTCTGAGTAAGCAAAACTCTGTAAAAATGACAATTTTGGTAACTGTGAGGATTTAAAAAGTGGTTATTCAACATGAGGCCCAAACCAAATGACATTTTGAATCATTTTTGGTAGAGTCCAAAAAATCAATTTTATGATGAAAAACGATGACCCCGGACCATTCGAACGTACAAAAAATTGTCAATATTGATGAAATTTTAACATTTAATCTTTTGACTTTAAATTACTGTTGGATGTGAATTATTACTTTTTCAACTTTAATATGAGAGTTTAAAGTCATTTCTGTGCCTGAAATTGGTCAAAATTGAAGGTTTTGAGTAAGCAAAACTCGTAAAAATGACAATTTTGGTCACTGTGAGGGTTTAAAAAGTGGTTATTCAACATGAGGCCCGATCCAAATGACATTTTGAATTATTTTTGGTAGAGTCCAAAAAATCAATTTTATGATGAAAAACGATGACCCCGGACCAGTCGAACGTACAAAAATTTTTCAATATTGATGAAATTTTAACATTTAATCTTTTGACTTTAAATTACTGTTGGATGTGAATTATTACTTTTTCAACTAAAATATGAGTGTTTAAAGTCATTTCTGTGCCTGAAATTGGTCAAAATCGAAGCTTCTGAGTAAGCAAAACTCTGTAAAAATGGCAATTTTGGTCATTGTGAGGGTTTAAAAAGTGGTTATTCAACATGAGGCCCGATCCAAATGACATTTTGAATCATTTTTGGTAGAGTAAAAAAAAAATCAATTTTATGATGAAAAACGTGACCCAGGACCAGTCGAACGTTCAAAAAAATGGTCAATATTGATGAAATTTTAACATTTAATCTTTTGACTTTAAATTACTGTTGGATGTGAATTATTACTTTTTCAACTAAAATATGAGAGTTTAAAGTCATTTCTGTGCCTGAAATTGGTCAAAATTGAAGGTTTTGAGTAAGCAAAATCTCTGTAAAAATGAAAATGTTGGTCACTGTGAGGGTTTAAAAAGTGGTTATTCAACATGAGGCCCGATCCAAATGACATTTTGAATTATTTTTGGTAGAGTCGAAAAAATTAATTTTATGATGAAAAACGATGACCCCGGACCAGTCGAACGTTCAAAAAAATGGTCAATATTGATGAAATTTTAACATTTAATCTTTTGACTTTAAATGACTGTTGGACGTGAATTATTACTTTTTCAACTAAAATAAGTGTGTTTGAAGTGATTTCTGTGCCTGAAATTGGTCAAAATTGAAGCTTCTGACTAAGCAAAACTCTGTAAAAATGACAATTTTGGTAACTGTGAGGGTTTAAAAAGTGGTTATTCAACATGAGGCCCGATTCAAATGACATTTTGAATCATTTTTGGTAGAGTCCAAAAAATCAATTTTATGATGAAAAACGATGACCCAGGACCAGTCGAACGTTCAAAAAAATGGTCAATATTGATGAAATGTTTACATTTAATCTTTTGACTTTAAATTACTGTTGGATTTGAATTATTACTTTTTCAACTAAAATATGAGTGTTTAAAGTCATTTCTGTGCCTGAAATTGGTCAAAATTGAAGGTTTTGAGTAAGCAAAAACTCTGTAAAAATGACAATTTTGGTCACTGTGAGGGTTTAAAAAGTGGTTATTCAACATGGGACCCGATCCAAATGACATTTTGAATTATTTTTGGTAGAGTCCAAAAAATCAATTTTATGATGAAAAACGATGACCCCAGTCGAACGTTCAAAAAAATTGTCAATATTGATGAAATTTTAACATTTAATCTTTTGACTTGAAATGACTGTTGGACGTGAATTATTACTTTTTCAACTAAAATAAGTGTGTTTAAAGTGATTTCTGTGCCTGAAATTGGTCAAAATTGAAGCTTCTGAGTAAGCAAAACTCTGTAAAAATGACAATTTTGGTAACTGTGAGGATTTAAAAAGTGGTTATTCAACATGAGGCCCAAACCAAATGACATTTTGAATAATTTTTGGTAGAGTCCAAAAAATCAATTTTATGATGAAAAACGATGACCCCGGACAAGTCGAACATACAAAAAATTGTCAATATTGATGAAATTTTAACATTTAATCTTTTGACTTTAAATTACTGTTGGATGTGAATTATTACTTTTTCAACTAAAATATGAGTGTTTAAAGTCATTTCTGTGCCTGAAATTAGTCAAAATTGAAGCTTCTGAGTAAGCAAAACTCTGTAAAAATGGCAATTTTGGTCACTGTGAGGGTTTAAAAAGTGGTTATTCAACATGAGGCCCGATCCAAATGACATTTTGAATCATTTTTGGTAGAGTAAAAAAAAAATCAATTTTATGATGAAAAACTTGACCCAGGACCTGTCGAACGTTCAAAAAAATGGTCAATATTGATGAAATTTTAACATTTAATCTTTTGACTTTAAATTACTGTTGGATGTGAATTATTACTTTTTCAACTAAAATATGAGAGTTTAAAGTAATTTCTGTGCCTGAAATTGGTCAAAATTGAAGGTTTTGAGTAAGCAAAATCTCTGTAAAAATGACAATTTTGGTCACTGTGAGGGTTTAAAAAGTGGTATTCAACATGAGGCCCGATCCAAATGACATTTTGAATTATTTTTGGTAGAGTCGAAAAAATCAATTTTATGATGAAAAACGATGACCCAGGACCAGAACGTTAAAAAAATGGTCAATATTGATGAAATTTTAACATTTAATCTTTTGACTTTAAATGAATGTTGGACGTGAATTATTACTTTTTCAACTAAAATAAGTGTGTTTAAAGTGATTTCTGTGCCTGAAATTGGTCAAAATTGAAGCTTCTGAGTAAGCAAAACTCTGTAAAAATGACAATTTTGGTAACTGTGAGGGTTTAAAAAGTGGTTATTCAACATGAGGCCCGATCCAAATGACATTTTGAATCATTTTTGGTAGAGTCCAAAAAAATCAATTTTATGATGAAAAACGATGACCCCGGACCAGTCGAACGTACAAAAAATTGTCAATATTGATGAAATTTTAACATTTAATCTTTTGACTTTAAATTACTGTTGGATGTGAATTATTACTTTTTCAACTAAAATATGAGTGTTTAAAGTCATTTTTGTGCCTGAAATTAGTCAAAATTGAAGCTTCTGAGTAAGCAAAACTCTGTAAAAATGGCAATTTTGGTCACTGTGAGGGTTTAAAAAGTGGTTATTCAACATGAGGCCCGATCCAAATGACATTTTGAATCATTTTTGGTAGAGTAAAAAAAAATCAATTTTATGATGAAAAACGTGACCCAGGACCAGTCGAACGTTCCAAAAAAATGGTCAATATTGATGAAATTTTAACATTTAATCTTTTGACTTTAAATTACTGTTGGATGTGAATTATTACTTTTTCAACTAAAATATGAGAGTTTAAAGTCATTTCTGTGCCTGAAATTGGCCAAAATTGAAGCTTCTGAGTAAGCAAAACTCTGTAAAAATGGCAATTTTGGTCACTGTGAGGGTTTAAAAAGTGGTTATTCAACACGAGGCCCGATCCAAATGACATTTTGAATCATTTTTGGTAGAGTAAAAAAAAATCAATTTTATGATGAAAAACGATGACCCCGGACCAGTCGAACGTACAAAAAAATGTCAATATTGATGAAATTTTAACATTTAATCTTTTGACTTTAAATTACTGTTGGATGTGAATTATTACTTTTTCAACTAAAATATGAGTGTTTAAAGTCATTTCTGTGCCTGAAATTGGTCAAAATTGAAGCTTCTGAGTAAGCAAAACTCATAAAAATGGCAATTTTGGTCACTGTGAGGGTTTAAAAAGTGTTTATTCAACATGGGGCCCGATCCAAATGACATTTTGAATTATTTTTGGTAGAGTCCAAAAAATCAATTTTATGATGAAAAACGATGACCCCAGTCGAACGTTCAAAAAAATGGTCAATATTGATGAAATTTTAACATTTAATCTTTTGACTTGAAATGACTGTTGGACGTGAATTATTACTTTTTCAACTAAAATAAGTGTGTTTAAAGTGATTTCTGTGCCTGAAATTGGTTAAAATTGAAGCTTCTGAGTAAGCAAAACTCTGTAAAAATGACAATTTTGGTAACTGTGAGGATTTAAAAAGTGGTTATTCAACATGAGGCCCAAACCAAATGACATTTTGAATCATTTTTGGTAGAGTCCAAAAAATCAATTTTATGATGAAAAACGATGACCCCGGACCATTCGAACGTACAAAAAATTGTCAATATTGATGAAATTTTAACATTTAATCTTTTGACTTTAAATTACTGTTGGATGTGAATTATTACTTTTTCAACTTTAATATGAGAGTTTAAAGTCATTTCTGTGCCTGATATTGGTCAAAATTGAAGGTTTTGAGTAAGCAAAACTCGTAAAAATGACAATTTTGGTCACTGTGAGGGTTTAAAAAGTGGTTATTCAACATGAGGCCCGATCCAAATGACATTTTGAATTATTTTTGGTAGAGTCCAAAAAATCAATTTTATGATGAAAAACGATGACCCCGGACCAGTCGAACGTACAAAAAATTGTCAATATTGATGAAATTTTAACATTTAATCTTTTGACTTTAAATGACTGTTGGACGTGAATTATTACTTTTTCAACTAAAATACGTGTGTTTAAAGTGATTTCTGTGCCTGAAATTGGTCAAAATTGAACCTTCTGAGTAAGCAAAACTCTGTAAAAATGACAATTTTGGTAACTGTGAGGGTTTAAAAAGTGGTTATTCAACATGAGGCCCGATCCAAATGACATTTTGAATCATTTTTTGGTAGAGTCCAAAAAATCAATTTTATGATGAAAAACGATGACCCGGGACCAGTCGAACGTACAAAAAATTGTCAATATTGATGAAATTTTAACATTTAATCTTTTGACTTTAAATTACTGTTGGATGTGAATTATTACTTTTTCAACTAAAATATGAGTGTTTAAAGTCATTTCTGTGCCTGAAATTGGTCAAAATTGAAGCTTCTGAGTAAGCAAAACTCTGTAAAAATGGCAATTTTGGTCATTGTGAGGGTTGAAAAAGTGGTTATTCAACATGAGGCCCGATCCAAATGACATTTTGAATCATTTTTGGTAGAGTAAAAAAAGAAATCAATTTTATGATGAAAAACGTGACCCAGGACCAGTCGAACGTTCAAAAAAATGGTCAATATTGATGAAATTTTAACATTTAATCTTTTGACTTTAAATTACTGTTGGATGTGAATTATTACTTTTTCAACTAAAATATGAGAGTTTAAAGTCATTTCTGTGCCTGAAATTGGTCAAAATTGAAGGTTTTGAGTAAGCAAAATCTCTGTAAAAATGACAATTTTGGTCACTGTGAGGGTTTAAAAAGTGGTTATTCAACATGAGGCCCGATCCCAATGACATTTTGAATTATTTTTGGTAGAGTCGAAAAAATAAATTTTATGATGAAAAACGATGACCCCGGACCAGTCGAACGTTCAAAAAAATGGTCAATATTGATGAAATTTTAACATTTAATCTTTTGACTTGAAATGACTGTTGGACGTGAATTATTACTTTTTCAACTAAAATAAGTGTGTTTGAAGTGATTTCTGTGCCTGAAATTGGTCAAAATTGAAGCTTCTGAGTAAGCAAAACTCTGTAAAAATGACAATTTTGGTAACTGTGAGGGTTTAAAAAGTGGTTATTCAACATGAGGCCCAAACCAAATGACATTTTGAATCATTTTTGGTAGAGTCCAAAAAATCAATTTTATGATGAAAAACGATGACCCCGGACCAGTCGAACGTACAAAAAATTGTCCATATTGATGAAATTTTAACATTTAATCTTTTGACTTTAAATTACTGTTGGATGTGAATTATTACTTTTTCAACTAAAATATGAGTGTTTAAAGTCATTTCTGTGCCTGAAATTAGTCAAAATTAAAGCTTCTGAGTAAGTAAATCTCTGTAAAAACTGGCAATTTTGGTCACTGTGAGGGTTTAAAAAGTGGTTATTCAACATGAGGCCCGATCCAAATGACATTTTGAATCATTTTTGGTAGAGTAAAAAAGAAAATCAATTTTATGATGAAAAACGATGACCCAGGACCAGAACGTTAAAAAAATGGTCAATATTGATGAAATTTTAACATTTAATCTTTTGACTTTAAATGACTGTTGGACGTGAATTATTACTTTTTCAACTAAAATAAGTGTGTTTAAAGTGATTTCTGTGCCTGAAATTGGTCAAAATTGAAGCTTCTGACTAAGCAAAACTCTGTAAAAATGACAATTTTGGTAACTGTGAGGGTTTAAAAAGTGGTTATTCAACATGAGGCCCGATCCAAATGACATTTTGAATCATTTTTGGTAGAGTCCAAAAAATCTATTTTATGATGAAAAACGATGACCCCGGACCAGTCGAACGTACAAAAAATTGTCAATATTGATGAAATTTTAACATTTAATCTTTTGACTTTAAATTACTGTTGGATGTGAATTATTACTTTTTCAACTAAAATATGAGTGTTTAAAGTCATTTCTGTGCCTGAAATTGGTCAAAATTGAAGCTTCTGAGTAAGCAAAACTCTGTAAAAATGGCAATTTTGGTCATTGTGAGGGTTTAAAAAGTGGTTATTCAACATGAGGCCCGATCCAAATGACATTTTGAATCATTTTTGGTAGAGTAAAAAAAAAATCAATTTTATGATGAAAAACGTGACCCAGGACCAGTCGAACGTTCAAAAAAATGGTCAATATTGATGAAATTTTAACATTTAATCTTTTGACTTTAAATTACTGTTGGATGTGAATTATTACTTTTTCAACTAAAATATGAGAGTTTAAAGTCATTTCTGTGCCTGAAATTGGTCAAAATTGAAGGTTTTGAGTAAGCAAAATCTCTGTAAAAATGACAATTTTGGTCACTGTGAGGGTTTAAAAAGTGGTTATACAACATGAGGCCCGATCCAAATGACATTTTGAATTATTTTTGGTAGAGTCGAAAAAATAAATTTTATGATGAAAAACGATGACCCCGGACCAGTCGAACGTTCAAAAAAATGGTCAATATTGATGAAATTTTAACATTTAATCTTTTGACTTGAAATGACTGTTGGACGTGAATTATTACTTTTTCAACTAAAATAAGTGTGTTTGAAGTGATTTCTGTGCCTGAAATTGGTCAAAATTGAAGCTTCTGAGTAAGCAAAACTCTGTAAAAATGACAATTTTGGTAACAGTGAGGGTTTAAAAAGTGGTTATTCAACATGAGGCCCGATCCAAATGACATTTTGAATTATTTTTGGTAGAGTCCAAAAAATCAATTTTATGATGAAAAACGATGACCCCAGTCGAACGTTCAAAAAAATGGTCAATATTGATGAAATTTTAACATTTAATCTTTTGACTTGAAATGACTGTTGGACGTGAATTATTACTTTTTCAACTAAAATATGAGTGTTTAAAGTCATTTCTGTGCCTGAAATTAGTCAAAATTAAAGCTTCTGAGTACGCAAATCTCTGTAAAAATGGCAATTTTGGTCACTGTGAGGGTTTAAAAAGTGGTTATTCAACATGAGGCCCGATCCAAATGACATTTTGAATCATTTTTGGTAGAGTAAAAAAGAAAATCAATTTTATGATGAAAAACGTGACCCAGGACCAGTCGAACGTTCAAAAAAATGGTCAATATTGATGAAATTTTAACATTTAATCTTTTGACTTTAAATTACTGTTGGATGTGAATTATTACTTTTTCAACTAAAATATGAGAGTTTAAAGTCATTTCTGTGCCTGAAATTGGTCAAAATTGAAGGTTTTGAGTAAGCAAAATCTCTGTAAAAATGACAATTTTGGTCACTGTGAGGGTTTAAAAAGTGGTTATTCAACATGAGGCCCGATCCAAATGACATTTTGAATTATTTTTGGTAGAGTCGAAAAAATAAATTTTATGATGAAAAACGATGACCCCGGACCAGTCGAACGTTCAAAAAAATGGTCAATATTGATGAAATTTTAACATTTAATCTTTTGACTTGAAATGACTGTTGGACGTGAATTATTACTTTTTCAACTAAAATAAGTGTGTTTGAAGTGATTTCTGTGCCTGAAATTGGTCAAAATTGAAGCTTCTGAGTAAGCAAAACTCTGTAAAAATGACAATTTTGGTAACTGTGAGGGTTTAAAAAGTGGTTATTCAACATGAGGCCCAAACCAAATGACATTTTGAATCATTTTTGGTAGAGTCCAAAAAATCAATTTTATGATGAAAAACGATGACCCCGGACCAGTCGAACGTACAAAAAATTGTCCATATTGATGAAATTTTAACATTTAATCTTTTGACTTTAAATTACTGTTGGATGTGAATTATTACTTTTTCAACTAAAATATGAGTGTTTAAAGTCATTTCTGTGCCTGAAATTAGTCAAAATTAAAGCTTCTGAGTAAGCAAATCTCTGTAAAAATGGCAATTTTGGTCACTGTGAGGGTTTAAAAAGTGGTTATTCAACATGAGGCCCGATCCAAATGACATTTTGAATCATTTTTGGTAGAGTAAAAAAGAAAATCAATTTTATGATGAAAAACGATGACCCAGGACCAGAACGTTAAAAAAATGGTCAATATTGATGAAATTTTAACATTTAATCTTTTGACTTTAAATGACTGTTGGACGTAAATTATTACTTTTTCAACTAAAATAAGTGTGTTTAAAGTGATTTCTGTGCCTGAAATTGGTCAAAATTGAAGCTTCTGACTAAGCAAAACTCTGTAAAAATGACAATTTTGGTAACTGTGAGGGTTTAAAAAGTGGTTATTCAACATGAGGCCCGATCCAAATGACATTTTGAATCATTTTTGGTAGAGTCCAAAAAATCAATTTTATGATGAAAAACGATGACCCCGGACCAGTCGAACGTACAAAAAATTGTCAATATTGATGAAATTTTAACATTTAATCTTTTGACTTTAAATTACTGTTGGATGTGAATTATTACTTTTTCAACTAAAATATGAGTGTTTAAAGTCATTTCTGTGCCTGAAATTGGTCAAAATTGAAGCTTCTGAGTAAGCAAAACTCTGTAAAAATGGCAATTTTGGTCATTGTGAGGGTTTAAAAAGTGGTTATTCAACATGAGGCCCGATCCAAATGACATTTTGAATAATTTTTGGTAGAGTAAAAAAAAAATCAATTTTATGATGAAAAACGTGACCCAGGACCAGTCGAACGTTCAAAAAAATGGTCAATATTGATGAAATTTTAACATTTAATCTTTTGACTTTAAATTACTGTTGGATGTGAATTATTACTTTTTCAACTAAAATATGAGAGTTTAAAGTCATTTCTGTGCCTGAAATTGGTCAAAATTGAAGGTTTTGAGTAAGCAAAATCTCTGTAAAAATGACAATTTTGGTCACTGTGAGGGTTTAAAAAGTGGTTATTCAACATGAGGCCCGATCCAAATGACATTTTGAATTATTTTTGGTAGAGTCGAAAAAATTAATTTTATGATGAAAAACGATGACCCCGGACCAGTCGAACGTTCAAAAAAATGGTCAATATTGATGAAATTTTAACATTTAATCTTTTGACTTGAAATGACTGTTGGACGTGAATTATTACTTTTTCAACTAAAATAAGTGTGTTTGAAGTGATTTCTGTGCCTGAAATTGGTCAAAATTGAAGCTTCTGAGTAAGCAAAACTCTGTAAAAATGACAATTTTGGTAACAGTGAGGGTTTAAAAAGTGGTTATTCAACATGAGGCCCGATCCAAATGACATTTTGAATTATTTTTGGTAGAGTCCAAAAAATCAATTTTATGATGAAAAACGATGACCCCAGTCGAACGTTCAAAAAAATGGTCAATATTGATGAAATTTTAACATTTAATCTTTTGACTTGAAATGACTGTTGGACGTGAATTATTACTTTTTCAACTAAAATATGAGTGTTTAAAGTCATTTCTGTGCCTGAAATTAGTCAAAATTAAAGCTTCTGAGTAAGCAAATCTCTGTAAAAATGGCAATTTTGGTCACTGTGAGGGTTTAAAAAGTGGTTATTCAACATGAGGCCCGATCCAAATGACATTTTGAATCATTTTTGGTAGAGTAAAAAAGAAAATCAATTTTATGATGAAAAACGTGACCCAGGACCAGTCGAACGTTCAAAAAAATGGTCAATATTGATGAAATTTTAACATTTAATCTTTTGACTTTAAATTACTGTTGGATGTGAATTATTACTTTTTCAACTAAAATATGAGAGTTTAAAGTCATTTCTGTGCCTGAAATTGGTCAAAATTGAAGGTTTTGAGTAAGCAAAATCTCTGTAAAAATGACAATTTTGGTCACTGTGAGGGTTTAAAAAGTGGTTATTCAACATGAGGCCCGATCCAAATGACATTTTGAATTATTTTTGGTAGAGTCGAAAAAATAAATTTTATGATGAAAAACGATGACCCCGGACCAGTCGAACGTTCAAAAAAATGGTCAATATTGATGAAATTTTAACATTTAATCTTTTGACTTGAAATGACTGTTGGACGTGAATTATTACTTTTTCAACTAAAATAAGTGTGTTTGAAGTGATTTCTGTGCCTGAAATTGGTCAAAATTGAAGCTTCTGAGTAAGCAAAACTCTGTAAAAATGACAATTTTGGTAACTGTGAGGGTTTAAAAAGTGGTTATTCAACATGAGGCCCGATCCAAATGACATTTTGAATTATTTTTGGTAGAGTCCAAAAAATCAATTTTATGATGAAAAACGATGACCCCAGTCGAACGTTCAAAAAAATGGTCAATATTGATGAAATTTTAACATTTAATCTTTTGACTTGAAATGACTGTTGGACGTGAATTATTACTTTTTCAACTAAAATATGAGTGTTTAAAGTCATTTCTGTGCCTGAAATTAGTCAAAATTAAAGCTTCTGAGTAAGCAAATCTCTGTAAAAATGGCAATTTTGGTCACTGTGAGGGTTTAAAAAGTGGTTATTCAACATGAGGCCCGATCCAAATGACATTTTGAATCATTTTTGGTAGAGTAAAAAAGAAAATCAATTTTATGATGAAAAACGATGACCCAGGACCAGAACGTTAAAAAAATGGTCAATATTGATGAAATTTTAACATTTAATCTTTTGACTTTAAATGACTGTTGGACGTGAATTATTACTTTTTCAACTAAAATAAGTGTGTTTAAAGTGATTTCTGTGCCTGAAATTGGTCAAAATTGAAGCTTCTGAGTAAGCAAAACTCTGTAAAAATGACAATTTTGGTAACTGTGAGGGTTTAATAGTGGTTATTCAACATGAGGCCCGATCCAAATGACATTTTGAATCATTTTTGGTAGAGTCCAAAAAAACTATTTTATGATGAAAAACGATGACCCCGGACCAGTCGAACGTACAAAAAATTTTCAATATTGATGAAATTTTAACATTTAATCTTTTGACTTTAAATTACTGTTGGATGTGAATTATTACTTTTTCAACTAAAATATGAGTGTTTAAAGTCATTTCTGTGCCTGAAATTGGTCAAAATTGAAGCTTCTGAGTAAGCAAAACTCATAAAAATGGCAATTTTGGTCAATGTGAGGGTTTAAAAAGTGTTTATTCAACATGGGGCCCGATCCAAATGACATTTTGAATTATTTTTGGTAGAGTCCAAAAAATCAATTTTATGATGAAAAACGATGACCCCAGTCGAACGTTCAAAAAAATGGTCAATATTGATGAAATTTTAACATTTAATCTTTTGACTTGAAATGACTGTTGGACGTGAATTATTACTTTTTCAACTAAAATAAGTGTGTTTAAAGTGATTTCTGTGCCTGAAATTGGTTAAAATTGAAGCTTCTGAGTAAGCAAAACTCTGTAAAAATGACAATTTTGGTAACTGTGAGGATTTAAAAAGTGGTTATTCAACATGAGGCCCAAACCAAATGACATTTTGAATCATTTTTGGTAGAGTCCAAAAAATCAATTTTATGATGAAAAACGATGACCCCGGACCATTCGAACGTACAAAAAATTGTCAATATTGATGAAATTTTAACATTTAATCTTTTGACTTTAAATTACTGTTGGATGTGAATTATTACTTTTTCAACTTTAATATGAGAGTTTAAAGTCATTTCTGTGCCTGAAATTGGTCAAAATTGAAGGTTTTGAGTAAGCAAAACTCGTAAAAATGACAATTTTGGTCACTGTGAGGGTTTAAAAAGTGGTTATTCAACATGAGGCCCGATCCAAATGACATTTTGAATTATTTTTGGTAGAGTCCAAAAAATCAATTTTATGATGAAAAACGATGACCCCGGACCAGTCGAACGTACAAAAAATTGTCAATATTGATGAAATTTTAACATTTAATCTTTTGACTTTAAATTACTGTTGGATGTGAATTATTACTTTTTCAACTAAAATATGAGTGTTTAAAGTCATTTCTGTGCCTGAAATTGGTCAAAATTGAAGCTTCTGAGTAAGCAAAACTCTGTAAAAATGGCAATTTTGGTCATTGTGAGGGTTTAAAAAGTGGTTATTCAACATGAGGCCCGATCCAAATGACATTTTGAATCATTTTTGGTAGAGTAAAAAAAGAAATCAATTTTATGATGAAAAACGTGACCCAGGACCAGTCGAACGTTCAAAAAAATGGTCAATATTGATGAAATTTTAACATTTAATCTTTTGACTTTAAATTACTGTTGGATGTGAATTATTACTTTTTCAACTAAAATATGAGAGTTTAAAGTCATTTCTGTGCCTGAAATTGGTCAAAATTGAAGGTTTTGAGTAAGCAAAATCTCTGTAAAAATGACAATTTTGGTCACTGTGAGGGTTTAAAAAGTGGTTATTCAACATGAGGCCCGATCCAAATGACATTTTGAATTATTTTTGGTAGAGTCGAAAAAATAAATTTTATGATGAAAAACGATGACCCCGGACCAGTCGAACGTTCAAAAAAATGGTCAATATTGATGAAATTTTAACATTTAATCTTTTGACTTGAAATGACTGTTGGACGTGAATTATTACTTTTTCAACTAAAATAAGTGTGTTTGAAGTGATTTCTGTGCCTGAAATTGGTCAAAATTGAAGCTTCTGAGTAAGCAAAACTCTGTAAAAATGACAATTTTGGTAACTGTGAGGGTTTAAAAAGTGGTTATTCAACATGAGGCCCAAACCAAATGACATTTTGAATCATTTTTGGTAGAGTCCAAAAAATCAATTTTATGATGAAAAACGATGACCCCGGACCAGTCGAACGTACAAAAAATTGTCCATATTGATGAAATTTTAACATTTAATCTTTTGACTTTAAATTACTGTTGGATGTGAATTATTACTTTTTCAACTAAAATATGAGTGTTTAAAGTCATTTCTGTGCCTGAAATTAGTCAAAATTAAAGCTTCTGAGTAAGCAAATCTCTGTAAAAATGGCACTTTTGGTCACTGTGAGGGTTTAAAAAGTGGTTATTCAACATGAGGCCCGATCCAAATGACATTTTGAATCATTTTTGGTAGAGTAAAAAAGAAAATCAATTTTATGATGAAAAACGATGACCCAGGACCAGAACGTTAAAAAAATGGTCAATATTGATGAAATTTTAACATTTAATCTTTTGACTTTAAATGACTGTTGGACGTGAATTATTACTTTTTCAACTAAAATAAGTGTGTTTAAAGTGATTTCTGTGCCTGAAATTGGTCAAAATTGAAGCTTCTGACTAAGCAAAACTCTGTAAAAATGACAATTTTGGTAACTGTGAGGGTTTAAAAAGTGGTTATTCAACATGAGGCCCGATCCAAATGACATTTTGAATCATTTTTGGTAGAGTCCAAAAAATCAATTTTATGATGAAAAACGATGACCCCGGACCAGTCGAATGTACAAAAAATTGTCAATATTGATGAAATTTTAACATTTAATCTTTTGACTTTAAATTACTGTTGGATGTGAATTATTACTTTTTCAACTAAAATATGAGTGTTTAAAGTCATTTCTGTGCCTGAAATTGGTCAAAATTGAAGCTTCTGAGTAAGCAAAACTCTGTAAAAATGGCAATTTTGGTCATTGTGAGGGTTTAAAAAGTGGTTATTCAACATGAGGCCCGATCCAAATGACATTTTGAATCATTTTTGGTAGAGTAAAAAAAAAAAAAATTTTATGATGAAAAACGTGACCCAGGACCAGTCGAACGTTCAAATAAATTGTCAATATTGATGAAATTTTAACATTTAATCTTTTGACTTTAAATTACTGTTGGATGTGAATTATTACTTTTTCAACTAAAATATGAGTGTTTAAAGTCATTTCTGTGCCTGAAATTGGTCAAAATTGAAGCTTCTGAGTAAGCAAAACTCATAAAAATGGCAATTTTGGTCACTGTGAGGGTTTAAAAAGTGTTTATTCAACATGGGGCCCGATCCAAATGACATTTTGAATTATTTTTGGTAGAGTCCAAAAAATCAATTTTATGATGAAAAACGATGACCCCAGTCGAACGTTCAAAAAAATGGTCAATATTGATGAAATTTTAACATTTAATCTTTTGACTTGAAATGACTGTTGGACGTGAATTATTACTTTTTCAACTAAAATAAGTGTGTTTAAAGTGATTTCTGTGCCTGAAATTGGTTAAAATTGAAGCTTCTGAGTAAGCAAAACTCTGTAAAAATGACAATTTTGGTAACTGTGAGGATTTAAAAAGTGGTTATTCAACATGAGGCCCAAACCAAATGACATTTTGAATCATTTTTGGTAGAGTCCAAAAAATCAATTTTATGATGAAAAACGATGACCCCGGACCATTCGAACGTACAAAAAATTGTCAATATTGATGAAATTTTAACATTTAATCTTTTGACTTTAAATTACTGTTGGATGTGAATTATTACTTTTTCAACTTTAATATGAGAGTTTAAAGTCATTTCTGTGCCTGAAATTGGTCAAAATTGAAGGTTTTGAGTAAGCAAAACTCGTAAAAATGACAATTTTGGTCACTGTGAGGGTTTAAAAAGTGGTTATTCAACATGAGGCCCGATCCAAATGACATTTTGAATTATTTTTGGTAGAGTCCAAA
The DNA here is from genome assembly GCF_964261635.1 of Lissotriton helveticus. Classification (NCBI taxonomy): domain Eukaryota; kingdom Metazoa; phylum Chordata; class Amphibia; order Caudata; family Salamandridae; genus Lissotriton; species Lissotriton helveticus. The sequence continues at coordinate 404,353,083 of NC_136071.1, forward strand.
AAATCAATTTTATGATGAAAAACGATGACCCCGGACCAGTCGAACGTACAAAAAATTGTCAATATTGATGAAATTTTAACATTTAATCTTTTGACTTTAAATTACTGTTGGATGTGAATTATTACTTTTTCAACTAAAATATGAGAGTTTAAAGTCATTTCTGTGCCTGAAATTGGTCAAAATTGAAGGTTTTGAGTAAGCAAAATCTCTGTAAAAATGACAATTTTGGTCACTGTGAGGGTTTAAAAAGTGGTTATTCAACATGAGGCCCGATCCAAATGACATTTTGAATTATTTTTGGTAGAGTCGAAAAAATAAATTTTATGATGAAAAACGATGACCCCGGACCAGTCGAACGTTCAAAAAAATGGTCAATATTGATGAAATTTTAACATTTAATCTTTTGACTTGAAATGACTGTTGGACGTGAATTATTACTTTTTCAACTAAAATAAGTGTGTTTGAAGTGATTTCTGTGCCTGAAATTGGTCAAAATTGAAGCTTCTGAGTAAGCAAAACTCTGTAAAAATGACAATTTTGGTAACAGTGAGGGTTTAAAAAGTGGTTATTCAACATGAGGCCCGATCCAAATGACATTTTGAATTATTTTTGGTAGAGTCCAAAAAATCAATTTTATGATGAAAAACGATGACCCCAGTCGAACGTTCAAAAAAATGGTCAATATTGATGAAATTTTAACATTTAATCTTTTGACTTGAAATGACTGTTGGACGTGAATTATTACTTTTTCAACTAAAATATGAGTGTTTAAAGTCATTTCTGTGCCTGAAATTAGTCAAAATTAAAGCTTCTGAGTAAGCAAATCTCTGTAAAAATGGCAATTTTGGTCACTGTGAGGGTTTAAAAAGTGGTTATTCAACATGAGGCCCGATCCAAATGACATTTTGAATCATTTTTGGTAGAGTAAAAAAGAAAATCAATTTTATGATGAAAAACGTGACCCAGGACCAGTCGAACGTTCAAAAAAATGGTCAATATTGATGAAATTTTAACATTTAATCTTTTGACTTTAAATTACTGTTGGATGTGAATTATTACTTTTTCAACTAAAATATGAGAGTTTAAAGTCATTTCTGTGCCTGAAATTGGTCAAAATTGAAGGTTTTGAGTAAGCAAAATCTCTGTAAAAATGACAATTTTGGTCACTGTGAGGGTTTAAAAAGTGGTTATTCAACATGAGGCCCGATCCAAATGACATTTTGAATTATTTTTGGTAGAGTCGAAAAAATAAATTTTATGATGAAAAACGATGACCCCGGACCAGTCGAACGTTCAAAAAAATGGTCAATATTGATGAAATTTTAACATTTAATCTTTTGACTTGAAATGACTGTTGGACGTGAATTATTACTTTTTCAACTAAAATAAGTGTGTTTGAAGTGATTTCTGTGCCTGAAATTGGTCAAAATTGAAGCTTCTGAGTAAGCAAAACTCTGTAAAAATGACAATTTTGGTAACTGTGAGGGTTTAAAAAGTGGTTATTCAACATGAGGCCCGATCCAAATGACATTTTGAATTATTTTTGGTAGAGTCCAAAAAATCAATTTTATGATGAAAAACGATGACCCCAGTCGAACGTTCAAAAAAATGGTCAATATTGATGAAATTTTAACATTTAATCTTTTGACTTGAAATGACTGTTGGACGTGAATTATTACTTTTTCAACTAAAATATGAGTGTTTAAAGTCATTTCTGTGCCTGAAATTAGTCAAAATTAAAGCTTCTGAGTAAGCAAATCTCTGTAAAAATGGCAATTTTGGTCACTGTGAGGGTTTAAAAAGTGGTTATTCAACATGAGGCCCGATCCAAATGACATTTTGAATCATTTTTGGTAGAGTAAAAAAGAAAATCAATTTTATGATGAAAAACGATGACCCAGGACCAGAACGTTAAAAAAATGGTCAATATTGATGAAATTTTAACATTTAATCTTTTGACTTTAAATGACTGTTGGACGTGAATTATTACTTTTTCAACTAAAATAAGTGTGTTTAAAGTGATTTCTGTGCCTGAAATTGGTCAAAATTGAAGCTTCAGAGTAAGCAAAACTCTGTAAAAATGACAATTTTGGTAACTGTGAGGGTTTAATAGTGGTTATTCAACACGAGGCCCGATCCAAATGACATTTTGAATCATTTTTGGTAGAGTCCAAAAAAACAATTTTATGATGAAAAACGATGACCCCGGACCAGTCGAACGTACAAAAATTTTTCAATATTGATGAAATTTTAACATTTAATCTTTTGACTTTAAATTACTGTTGGATGTGAATTATTACTTTTTCAACTAAAATATGAGTGTTTAAAGTCATTTCTGTGCCTGAAATTGGTCAAAATTGAAGCTTCTGAGTAAGCAAAACTCATAAAAATGGCAATTTTGGTCACTGTGAGGGTTTAAAAAGTGTTTATTCAACATGGGGCCCGATCCAAATGACATTTTGAATTATTTTTGGTAGAGTCCAAAAAATAAATTTTATGATGAAAAACGATGACCCCAGTCGAACGTTCAAAAAAATGGTCAATATTGATGAAATTTTAACATTTAATCTTTTGACTTGAAATGACTGTTGGACGTGAATTATTACTTTTTCAACTAAAATAAGTGTGTTTAAAGTGATTTCTGTGCCTGAAATTGGTTAAAATTGAAGCTTCTGAGTAAGCAAAACTCTGTAAAAATGACAATTTTGGTAACTGTGAGGATTTAAAAAGTGGTTATTCAACATGAGGCCCAAACCAAATGACATTTTGAATCATTTTTGGTAGAGTCCAAAAAATCAATTTTATGATGAAAAACGATGACCCCGGACCATTCGAACGTACAAAAAATTGTCAATATTGATGAAATTTTAACATTTAATCTTTTGACTTTAAATTACTGTTGGATGTGAATTATTACTTTTTCAACTTTAATATGAGAGTTTAAAGTCATTTCTGTGCCTGAAATTGGTCAAAATTGAAGGTTTTGAGTAAGCAAAACTCGTAAAAATGACAATTTTGGTCACTGTGAGGGTTTAAAAAGTGGTTATTCAACATGAGGCCCGATCCAAATGACATTTTGAATTATTTTTGGTAGAGTCCAAAAAATCAATTTTATGATGAAAAACGATGACCCCGGACCAGTCGAACGTACAAAAAATTGTCAATATTGATGAAATTTTAACATTTAATCTTTTGACTTTAAATTACTGTTGGATGTGAATTATTACTTTTTCAACTAAAATATGAGTGTTTAAAGTCATTTCTGTGCCTGAAATTGGTCAAAATTGAAGCTTCTGAGTAAGCAAAACTCTGTAAAAATGGCAATTTTGGTCATTGTGAGGGTTTAAAAAGTGGTTATTCAACATGAGGCCCGATCCAAATGACATTTTGAATCATTTTTGGTAGAGTAAAAAAAGAAATCAATTTTATGATGAAAAACGTGACCCAGGACCAGTCGAACGTTCAAAAAAATGGTCAATATTGATGAAATTTTAACATTTAATCTTTTGACTTTAAATTACTGTTGGATGTGAATTATTACTTTTTCAACTAAAATATGAGAGTTTAAAGTCATTTCTGTGCCTGAAATTGGTCAAAATTGAAGGTTTTGAGTAAGCAAAATCTCTGTAAAAATGACAATTTTGGTCACTGTGAGGGTTTAAAAAGTGGTTATTCAACATGAGGCCCGATCCAAATGACATTTTGAATTATTTTTGGTAGAGTCGAAAAAATAAATTTTATGATGAAAAACGATGACCCCGGACCAGTCGAACGTTCAAAAAAATGGTCAATATTGATGAAATTTTAACATTTAATCTTTTGACTTGAAATGACTGTTGGACGTGAATTATTACTTTTTCAACTAAAATAAGTGTGTTTGAAGTGATTTCTGTGCCTGAAATTGGTCAAAATTGAAGCTTCTGAGTAAGCAAAACTCTGTAAAAATGACAATTTTGGTAACTGTGAGGGTTTAAAAAGTGGTTATTCAACATGAGGCCCAAACCAAATGACATTTTGAATCATTTTTGGTAGAGTCCAAAAAATCAATTTTATGATGAAAAACGATGACCCCGGACCAGTCGAACGTACAAAAATTGTCCATATTGATGAAATTTTAACATTTAATCTTTTGACTTTAAATTACTGTTGGATGTGAATTATTACTTTTTCAACTAAAATATGAGTGTTTAAAGTCATTTCTGTGCCTGAAATTAGTCAAAATTAAAGCTTCTGAGTAAGCAAATCTCTGTAAAAATGGCAATTTTGGTCACTGTGAGGGTTTAAAAAGTGGTTATTCAACATGAGGCCCGATCCAAATGACATTTTGAATCATTTTTGGTAGAGTAAAAAAGAAAATCAATTTTATGATGAAAAACGATGACCCAGGACCAGAACGTTAAAAAAATGGTCAATATTGATGAAATTTTAACATTTAATCTTTTGACTTTAAATGACTGTTGGACGTGAATTATTACTTTTTCAACTAAAATAAGTGTGTTTAAAGTGATTTCTGTGCCTGAAATTGGTCAAAATTGAAGCTTCTGACTAAGCAAAACTCTGTAAAAATGACAATTTTGGTAACTGTGAGGGTTTAAAAAGTGGTTATTCAACATGAGGCCCGATCCAAATGACATTTTGAATCATTTTTGGTAGAGTCCAAAAAATCAATTTTATGATGAAAAACGATGACCCCGGACCAGTCGAACGTACAAAAAATTGTCAATATTGATGAAATTTTAACATTTAATCTTTTGACTTTAAATTACTGTTGGATGTGAATTATTACTTTTTCAACTAAAATATGAGTGTTTAAAGTCATTTCTGTGCCTGAAATTGGTCAAAATTGAAGCTTCTGAGTAAGCAAAACTCTGTAAAAATGGCAATTTTGGTCATTGTGAGGGTTTAAAAAGTGGTTATTCAACATGAGGCCCGATCCAAATGACATTTTGAATCATTTTTGGTAGAGTAAAAAAAAATCAATTTTATGATGAAAAACGTGACCCCGGACCAGTCGAACGTACAAAAAAATGTCAATATTGATGAAATTTTAACATTTAATCTTTTGACTTTAAATGACTGTTGGACGTGAATTATTACTTTTTCAACTAAAATAAGTGTGTTTAAAGTGATTTCTGTGCCTGAAATTGGTCAAAATTGAACCTTCTGAGTAAGCAAAACTCTGCAAAAATGACAATTTTGGTAACTGTGAGGGTTTAAAAAGTGGTTATTCAACATGAGGCCCGATCCAAATGACATTTTGAATCATTTTTTGGTAGAGTCCAAAAAATCAATTTTATGATGAAATACGATGACCCCGGACCAGTCGAACGTACAAAAAATTGTCAATATTGATGAAATTTTAACATTTAATCTTTTGACTTTAAATTACTGTTGGATGTGAATTATTACTTTTTCAACTAAAATATGAGTGTTTAAAGTCATTTCTGTGCCTGAAATTGGTCAAAATTGAAGCTTCTGAGTAAGCAAAACTCTGTAAAAATGGCAATTTTGGTCACTGTGAGGGTTTAAAAAGTGGTTATTCAACACGAGGCCCGATCCAAATGACATTTTGAATCATTTTTGGTAGAGTAAAAAAAAAATCAATTTTATGATGAAAAACGATGACCCCGGACCAGTCGAACGTACAAAAAAATGTCAATATTGATGAAATTTTAACATTTAATCTTTTGACTTTAAATGACTGTTGGACGTGAATTATTACTTTTTCAACTAAAATAAGTGTGTTTAAAGTGATTTCTGTGCCTGAAATTGGTCAAAATTGAACCTTCTGAGTAAGCAAAACTCTGCAAAAATGACAATTTTGGTAACTGTGAGGGTTTAAAAAGTGGTTATTCAACATGAGGCCCGATCCAAATGACATTTTGAATCATTTTTTGGTAGAGTCCAAAAAATCAATTTTATGATGAAAAACGATGACCCCGGACCAGTCGAACGTACAAAAAATTGTCAATATTGATGACATTTTAACATTTAATCTTTTGACTTTAAATTACTGTTGGATGTGAATTATTACTTTTTCAACTAAAATATGAGTGTTTAAAGTCATTTCTGTGCCTGAAATTGGTCAAAATTGAAGCTTCTGAGTAAGCAAAACTCTGTAAAAATGGCAATTTTGGTCATTGTGAGGGTTTTCAAAAAGTGGTTATTCAACATGAGGCCCGATCCAAATGACATTTTGAATCATTTTTGGTAGAGTAAAAAAAAATCAATTTTATGATGAAAAACGTGACCCAAGACCAGTCGAACGTTAAAAAAAATGGTCAATATTGATGAAATTTTAACATTTAATCTTTTGACTTTAAATTACTGTTGGATGTGAATTATTACTTTTTCAACTTTAATATGAGAGTTTAAAGTCATTTCTGTGCCTGAAATTGGTCAAAATTGAAGGTTTTGAGTAAGCAAAACTCGTAAAAATGACAATTTTGGTCACTGTGAGGGTTTAAAAAGTGGTTATTCAACATGAGGCCCGATCCAAATGACATTTTGAATTATTTTTGGTAGAGTCCAAAAAATCAATTTTATGATGAAAAACGTGACCCAGGACCAGTCGAACGTTCAAAAAAATGGTCAATATTGATGAAATTTTAACATTTAATCTTTTGACTTTAAATGACTGTTGGACGTGAATTATTACTTTTTCAACTAAAATAAGTGTGTTTGAAGTGATTTCTGTGCCTGAAATTGGTCAAAATTGAAGCTTCTGACTAAGCAAAACTCTGTAAAAATGACAATTTTGGTAACTGTGAGGGTTTAAAAAGTGGTTATTCAACATGAGGCCCGATTCAAATGACATTTTGAATCATTTTTGGTAGAGTCCAAAAAATCAATTTTATGATGAAAAACGATGACCCCGGACCAGTCGAACGTACAAAAAATTGTCCATATTGATGAAATTTTAACATTTAATCTTTTGACTTTAAATTACTGTTGGATGTGAATTATTACTTTTTCAACTAAAATATGAGTGTTTAAAGTCATTTCTGTGCCTGAAATTGGTCAAAATTGAAGCTTCTGAGTAAGCAAAACTCTGTAAAAATGGCAATTTTGGTCACTGTGAGGGTTTAAAAAGTGGTTATTCAACACGAGGCCCGATCCAAATGACATTTTGAATCATTTTTGGTAGAGTAAAAAAAAAATCAATTTTATGATGAAAAACGATGACCCAGGACCAGTCGAACGTTCAAAAAAATGGTCAATATTGATGAAATGTTTACATTTAATCTTTTGACTTTAAATTACTGTTGGATTTGAATTATTACTTTTCCAACTAAAATATGAGTGTTTAAAGTCATTTCTGTGCCTGAAATTGGTCAAAATTGAAGGTTTTGAGTAAGCAAAAACTCTGTAAAAATGACAATTTTGGTCACTGTGAGGGTTTAAAAAGTGGTTATTCAACATGGGACCCGATCCAAATGACATTTTGAATTATTTTTGGTAGAGTCCAAAAAATCAATTTTATGATGAAAAACGATGACCCCAGTCGAACGTTCAAAAAAATTGTCAATATTGATGAAATTTTAACATTTAATCTTTTGACTTGAAATGACTGTTGGACGTGAATTATTACTTTTTCAACTAAAATAAGTGTGTTTAAAGTGATTTCTGTGCCTGAAATTGGTCAAAATTGAAGCTTCTGAGTAAGCAAAACTCTGTAAAAATGACAATTTTGGTAACTGTGAGGATTTAAAAAGTGGTTATTCAACATGAGGCCCAAACCAAATGACATTTTGAATAATTTTTGGTAGAGTCCAAAAAATCAATTTTATGATGAAAAACGATGACCCCGGACAAGTCGAACGTACAAAAAATTGTCAATATTGATGAAATTTTAACATTTAATCTTTTGACTTTAAATTACTGTTGGATGTGAATTATTACTTTTTCAACTAAAATATGAGTGTTTAAAGTCATTTCTGTGCCTGAAATTAGTCAAAATTGAAGCTTCTGAGTAAGCAAAACTCTGTAAAAATGGCAATTTTGGTCACTGTGAGGGTTTAAAAAGTGGTTATTCAACATGAGGCCCGATCCAAATGACATTTTGAATCATTTTTGGTAGAGTAAAAAAAAAATCAATTTTATGATGAAAAACGTGACCCAGGACCAGTCGAACGTTAAAAAAAATGGTCAATATTGATGAAATTTTAACATTTAATCTTTTGACTTTAAATTACTGTTGGATGTGAATTATTACTTTTTCAACTAAAATATGAGAGTTTAAAGTAATTTCTGTGCCTGAAATTGGTCAAAATTGAAGGTTTTGAGTAAGCAAAATCTCTGTAAAAATGACAATTTTGGTCACTGTGAGGGTTTAAAAAGTGGTTATTCAACATGAGGCCCGATCCAAATGACATTTTGAATTATTTTTGGTAGAGTCGAAAAAATAAATTTTATGATGAAAAACGATGACCCCGGACCAGTCGAACGTTAAAAAAAATGGTCAATATTGATGAAATTTTAACATTTAATCTTTTGACTTGAAATGACTGTTGGACGTGAATTATTACTTTTTCAACTAAAATAAGTGTGTTTGAAGTGATTTCTGTGCCTGAAATTGGTCAAAATTGAAGCTTCTGAGTAAGCAAAACTCTGTAAAAATGACAATTTTGGTAACTGTGAGGGTTTAAAAAGTGGTTATTCAACATGAGGCCCAAACCAAATGACATTTTGAATCATTTTTGGTAGAGTCCAAAAAATCAATTTTATGATGAAAAACGATGACCCCGGACCAGTCGAACGTACAAAAAATTGTCAATATTGATGAAATTTTAACATTTAATCTTTTGACTTTAAATTACTGTTGGATGTGAATTATTACTTTTTCAACTAAAATATGAGTGTTTAAAGTCATTTCTGTGCCTGAAATTAGTCAAAATTAAAGCTTCTGAGTAAGCAAAACTCTGTAAAAATGTAAATTTTGGTCACTGTGAGGGTTTAAAAAGTGGTTATTCAACATGAGGCCCGATCCAAATGATATTTTGAATCATTTTTGGTAGAGTAAAAAAGAAAATCAATTTTATGATGAAAAACGATGACCCAGGACCAGAACGTTAAAAAAATGGTCAATATTGATGAAATTTTAACATTTAATCTTTTGACTTTAAATGACTGTTGGACGTGAATTATTACTTTTTCAACTAAAATAAGTGTGTTTGAAGTGATTTCTGTGCCTGAAATTGGTCAAAATTGAAGCTTCTGAGTAAGCAAAACTCTGTAAAAATGACAATTTTGGTAACTGTGAGGGTTTAAAAAGTGGTTATTCAACATGAGGCCCGATCCAAATGACATTTTGAATTATTTTTGGTAGAGTCCAAAAAATCAATTTTATGATGAAAAACGATGACCCCAGTCGAACGTTCAAAAAAATGGTCAATATTGATGAAATTTTAACATTTAATCTTTTGACTTGAAATGACTGTTGGACGTGAATTATTACTTTTTCAACTAAAATATGAGTGTTTAAAGTCATTTCTGTGCCTGAAATTAGTCAAAATTAAAGCTTCTGAGTAAGCAAATCTCTGTAAAAATGGCAATTTTGGTCACTGTGAGGGTTTAAAAAGTGGTTATTCAACATGAGGCCCGATCCAAATGACATTTTGAATCATTTTTGGTAGAGTAAAAAAGAAAATCAATTTTATGATGAAAAACGATGACCCAGGACCAGAACGTTAAAAAAATGGTCAATATTGATGAAATTTTAACATTTAATCTTTTGACTTTAAATGACTGTTGGACGTGAATTATTACTTTTTCAACTAAAATAAGTGTGTTTAAAGTGATTTCTGTGCCTGAAATTGGTCAAAATTGAAGCTTCAGAGTAAGCAAAACTCTGTAAAAATGACAATTTTGGTAACTGTGAGGGTTTAATAGTGGTTATTCAACATGAGGCCCGATCCAAATGACATTTTGAATCATTTTTGGTAGAGTCCAAAAAAACAATTTTATGATGAAAAACGATGACCCCGGACCAGTCGAACGTACAAAAATTTTTCAATATTGATGAAATTTTAACATTTAATCTTTTGACTTTAAATTACTGTTGGATGTGAATTATTACTTTTTCAACTAAAATATGAGTGTTTAAAGTCATTTCTGTGCCTGAAATTGGTCAAAATTGAAGCTTCTGAGTAAGCAAAACTCATAAAAATGGCAATTTTGGTCACTGTGAGGGTTTAAAAAGTGTTTATTCAACATGGGGCCCGATCCAAATGACATTTTGAATTATTTTTGGTAGAGTCCAAAAAATAAATTTTATGATGAAAAACGATGACCCCAGTCGAACGTTCAAAAAAATGGTCAATATTGATGAAATTTTAACATTTAATCTTTTGACTTGAAATGACTGTTGGACGTGAATTATTACTTTTTCAACTAAAATAAGTGTGTTTAAAGTGATTTCTGTGCCTGAAATTGGTTAAAATTGAAGCTTCTGAGTAAGCAAAACTCTGTAAAAATGACAATTTTGGTAACTGTGAGGATTTAAAAAGTGGTTATTCAACATGAGGCCCAAACCAAATGACATTTTGAATCATTTTTGGTAGAGTCCAAAAAATCAATTTTATGATGAAAAACGATGACCCCGGACCATTCGAACGTACAAAAAATTGTCAATATTGATGAAATTTTAACATTTAATCTTTTGACTTTAAATTACTGTTGGATGTGAATTATTACTTTTTCAACTTTAATATGAGAGTTTAAAGTCATTTCTGTGCCTGAAATTGGTCAAAATTGAAGGTTTTGAGTAAGCAAAACTCGTAAAAATGACAATTTTGGTCACTGTGAGGGTTTAAAAAGTGGTTATTCAACATGAGGCCCGATCCAAATGACATTTTGAATTATTTTTGGTAGAGTCCAAAAAATCAATTTTATGATGAAAAACGATGACCCCGGACCAGTCGAACGTACAAAAAATTGTCAATATTGATGAAATTTTAACATTTAATCTTTTGACTTTAAATTACTGTTGGATGTGAATTATTACTTTTTCAACTAAAATATGAGTGTTTAAAGTCATTTCTGTGCCTGAAATTGGTCAAAATTGAAGCTTCTGAGTAAGCAAAACTCTGTAAAAATGGCAATTTTGGTCATTGTGAGGGTTTAAAAAGTGGTTATTCAACATGAGGCCCGATCCAAATGACATTTTGAATCATTTTTGGTAGAGTAAAAAAAGAAATCAATTTTATGATGAAAAACGTGACCCAGGACCAGTCGAACGTTCAAAAAAATGGTCAATATTGATGAAATTTTAACATTTAATCTTTTGACTTTAAATTACTGTTGGATGTGAATTATTACTTTTTCAACTAAAATATGAGAGTTTAAAGTCATTTCTGTGCCTGAAATTGGTCAAAATTGAAGGTTTTGAGTAAGCAAAATCTCTGTAAAAATGACAATTTTGGTCACTGTGAGGGTTTAAAAAGTGGTTATTCAACATGAGGCCCGATCCAAATGACATTTTGAATTATTTTTGGTAGAGTCGAAAAAATAAATTTTATGATGAAAAACGATGACCCCGGACCAGTCGAACGTTCAAAAAAATGGTCAATATTGATGAAATTTTAACATTTAATCTTTTGACTTGAAATGACTGTTGGACGTGAATTATTACTTTTTCAACTAAAATAAGTGTGTTTGAAGTGATTTCTGTGCCTGAAATTGGTCAAAATTGAAGCTTCTGAGTAAGCAAAACTCTGTAAAAATGACAATTTTGGTAACTGTGAGGGTTTAAAAAGTGGTTATTCAACATGAGGCCCAAACCAAATGACATTTTGAATCATTTTTGGTAGAGTCCAAAAAATCAATTTTATGATGAAAAACGATGACCCCGGACCAGTCGAACGTACAAAAAATTGTCCATATTGATGAAATTTTAACATTTAATCTTTTGACTTTAAATTACTGTTGGATGTGAATTATTACTTTTTCAACTAAAATATGAGTGTTTAAAGTCATTTCTGTGCCTGAAATTAGTCAAAATTAAAGCTTCTGAGTAAGCAAATCTCTGTAAAAATGGCAATTTTGGTCACTGTGAGGGTTTAAAAAGTGGTTATTCAACATGAGGCCCGATCCAAATGACATTTTGAATCATTTTTGGTAGAGTAAAAAAGAAAATCAATTTTATGATGAAAAACGATGACCCAGGACCAGAACGTTAAAAAAATGGTCAATATTGATGAAATTTTAACATTTAATCTTTTGACTTTAAATGACTGTTGGACGTGAATTATTACTTTTTCAACTAAAATAAGTGTGTTTAAAGTGATTTCTGTGCCTGAAATTGGTCAAAATTGAAGCTTCTGACTAAGCAAAACTCTGTAAAAATGACAATTTTGGTAACTGTGAGGGTTTAAAAAGTGGTTATTCAACATGAGGCCCGATCCAAATGACATTTTGAATCATTTTTGGTAGAGTCCAAAAAATCAATTTTATGATGAAAAACGATGACCCCGGACCAGTCGAACGTACAAAAAATTGTCAATATTGATGAAATTTTAACATTTAATCTTTTGACTTTAAATTACTGTTGGATGTGAATTATTACTTTTTCAACTAAAATATGAGTGTTTAAAGTCATTTCTGTGCCTGAAATTGGTCAAAATTGAAGCTTCTGAGTAAGCAAAACTCTGTAAAAATGGCAATTTTGGTCATTGTGAGGGTTTAAAAAGTGGTTATTCAACATGAGGCCCGATCCAAATGACATTTTGAATCATTTTTGGTAGAGTAAAAAAAAATCAATTTTATGATGAAAAACGTGACCCCGGACCAGTCGAACGTACAAAAAAATGTCAATATTGATGAAATTTTAACATTTAATCTTTTGACTTTAAATGACTGTTGGACGTGAATTATTACTTTTTCAACTAAAATAAGTGTGTTTAAAGTGATTTCTGTGCCTGAAATTGGTCAAAATTGAACCTTCTGAGTAAGCAAAACTCTGCAAAAATGACAATTTTGGTAACTGTGAGAGTTTAAAAAGTGGTTATTCAACATGAGGCCCGATCCAAATGACATTTTGAATCATTTTTTGGTAGAGTCCAAAAAATCAATTTTATGATGAAATACGATGACCCCGGACCAGTCGAACGTACAAAAAATTGTCAATATTGATGAAATTTTAACATTTAATCTTTTGACTTTAAATTACTGTTGGATGTGAATTATTACTTTTTCAACTAAAATATGAGTGTTTAAAGTCATTTCTGTGCCTGAAATTGGTCAAAATTGAAGCTTCTGAGTAAGCAAAACTCTGTAAAAATGGCAATTTTGGTCACTGTGAGGGTTTAAAAAGTGGTTATTCAACACGAGGCCCGATCCAAATGACATTTTGAATCATTTTTGGTAGAGTAAAAAAAAAATCAATTTTATGATGAAAAACGATGACCCCGGACCAGTCGAACGTACAAAAAAATGTCAATATTGATGAAATTTTAACATTTAATCTTTTGACTTTAAATGACTGTTGGACGTGAATTATTACTTTTTCAACTAAAATAAGTGTGTTTAAAGTGATTTCTGTGCCTGAAATTGGTCAAAATTGAACCTTCTGAGTAAGCAAAACTCTGCAAAAATGACAATTTTGGTAACTGTGAGGGTTTAAAAAGTGGTTATTCAACATGAGGCCCGATCCAAATGACATTTTGAATCATTTTTTGGTAGAGTCCAAAAAATCAATTTTATGATGAAAAACGATGACCCCGGACCAGTCGAACGTACAAAAAATTGTCAATATTGATGACATTTTAACATTTAATCTTTTGACTTTAAATTACTGTTGGATGTGAATTATTACTTTTTCAACTAAAATATGAGTGTTTAAAGTCATTTCTGTGCCTGAAATTGGTCAAAATTGAAGCTTCTGAGTAAGCAAAACTCTGTAAAAATGGCAATTTTGGTCATTGTGAGGGTTTTCAAAAAGTGGTTATTCAACATGAGGCCCGATCCAAATGACATTTTGAATCATTTTTGGTAGAGTAAAAAAAAATCAATTTTATGATGAAAAACGTGACCCAAGACCAGTCGAACGTTAAAAAAAATGGTCAATATTGATGAAATTTTAACATTTAATCTTTTGACTTTAAATTACTGTTGGATGTGAATTATTACTTTTTCAACTTTAATATGAGAGTTTAAAGTCATTTCTGTGCCTGAAATTGGTCAAAATTGAAGGTTTTGAGTAAGCAAAACTCGTAAAAATGACAATTTTGGTCACTGTGAGGGTTTAAAAAGTGGTTATTCAACATGAGGCCCGATCCAAATGACATTTTGAATTATTTTTGGTAGAGTCCAAAAAATCAATTTTATGATGAAAAACGTGACCCAGGACCAGTCGAACGTTCAAAAAAATGGTCAATATTGATGAAATTTTAACATTTAATCTTTTGACTTTAAATGACTGTTGGACGTGAATTATTACTTTTTCAACTAAAATAAGTGTGTTTGAAGTGATTTCTGTGCCTGAAATTGGTCAAAATTGAAGCTTCTGACTAAGCAAAACTCTGTAAAAATGACAATTTTGGTAACTGTGAGGGTTTAAAAAGTGGTTATTCAACATGAGGCCCGATTCAAATGACATTTTGAATCATTTTTGGTAGAGTCCAAAAAATCAATTTTATGATGAAAAACGATGACCCCGGACCAGTCGAACGTACAAAAAATTGTCCATATTGATGAAATTTTAACATTTAATCTTTTGACTTTAAATTACTGTTGGATGTGAATTATTACTTTTTCAACTAAAATATGAGTGTTTAAAGTCATTTCTGTGCCTGAAATTGGTCAAAATTGAAGCTTCTGAGTAAGCAAAACTCTGTAAAAATGGCAATTTTGGTCACTGTGAGGGTTTAAAAAGTGGTTATTCAACACGAGGCCCGATCCAAATGACATTTTGAATCATTTTTGGTAGAGTAAAAAAAAAATCAATTTTATGATGAAAAACGATGACCCAGGACCAGTCGAACGTTCAAAAAAATGGTCAATATTGATGAAATGTTTACATTTAATCTTTTGACTTTAAATTACTGTTGGATTTGAATTATTACTTTTCCAACTAAAATATGAGTGTTTAAAGTCATTTCTGTGCCTGAAATTGGTCAAAATTGAAGGTTTTGAGTAAGCAAAAACTCTGTAAAAATGACAATTTTGGTCACTGTGAGGGTTTAAAAAGTGGTTATTCAACATGGGACCCGATCCAAATGACATTTTGAATTATTTTTGGTAGAGTCCAAAAAATCAATTTTATGATGAAAAACGATGACCCCAGTCGAACGTTCAAAAAAATTGTCAATATTGATGAAATTTTAACATTTAATCTTTTGACTTGAAATGACTGTTGGACGTGAATTATTACTTTTTCAACTAAAATAAGTGTGTTTAAAGTGATTTCTGTGCCTGAAATTGGTCAAAATTGAAGCTTCTGAGTAAGCAAAACTCTGTAAAAATGACAATTTTGGTAACTGTGAGGATTTAAAAAGTGGTTATTCAACATGAGGCCCAAACCAAATGACATTTTGAATAATTTTTGGTAGAGTCCAAAAAATCAATTTTATGATGAAAAACGATGACCCCGGACAAGTCGAACGTACAAAAAATTGTCAATATTGATGAAATTTTAACATTTAATCTTTTGACTTTAAATTACTGTTGGATGTGAATTATTACTTTTTCAACTAAAATATGAGTGTTTAAAGTCATTTCTGTGCCTGAAATTAGTCAAAATTGAAGCTTCTGAGTAAGCAAAACTCTGTAAAAATGGCAATTTTGGTCACTGTGAGGGTTTAAAAAGTGGTTATTCAACATGAGGCCCGATCCAAATGACATTTTGAATCATTTTTGGTAGAGTAAAAAAAAAATCAATTTTATGATGAAAAACGTGACCCAGGACCAGTCGAACGTTAAAAAAAATGGTCAATATTGATGAAATTTTAACATTTAATCTTTTGACTTTAAATTACTGTTGGATGTGAATTATTACTTTTTCAACTAAAATATGAGAGTTTAAAGTAATTTCTGTGCCTGAAATTGGTCAAAATTGAAGGTTTTGAGTAAGCAAAATCTCTGTAAAAATGACAATTTTGGTCACTGTGAGGGTTTAAAAAGTGGTTATTCAACATGAGGCCCGATCCAAATGACATTTTGAATTATTTTTGGTAGAGTCGAAAAAATAAATTTTATGATGAAAAACGATGACCCCGGACCAGTCGAACGTTAAAAAAAATGGTCAATATTGATGAAATTTTAACATTTAATCTTTTGACTTGAAATGACTGTTGGACGTGAATTATTACTTTTTCAACTAAAATAAGTGTGTTTGAAGTGATTTCTGTGCCTGAAATTGGTCAAAATTGAAGCTTCTGAGTAAGCAAAACTCTGTAAAAATGACAATTTTGGTAACTGTGAGGGTTTAAAAAGTGGTTATTCAACATGAGGCCCAAACCAAATGACATTTTGAATCATTTTTGGTAGAGTCCAAAAAATCAATTTTATGATGAAAAACGATGACCCCGGACCAGTCGAACGTACAAAAAATTGTCAATATTGATGAAATTTTAACATTTAATCTTTTGACTTTAAATTACTGTTGGATGTGAATTATTACTTTTTCAACTAAAATATGAGTGTTTAAAGTCATTTCTGTGCCTGAAATTAGTCAAAATTAAAGCTTCTGAGTAAGCAAAACTCTGTAAAAATGTAAATTTTGGTCACTGTGAGGGTTTAAAAAGTGGTTATTCAACATGAGGCCCGATCCAAATGATATTTTGAATCATTTTTGGTAGAGTAAAAAAGAAAATCAATTTTATGATGAAAAACGATGACCCAGGACCAGAACGTTAAAAAAATGGTCAATATTGATGAAATTTTAACATTTAATCTTTTGACTTTAAATGACTGTTGGACGTGAATTATTACTTTTTCAACTAAAATAAGTGTGTTTAAAGTGATTTCTGTGCCTGAAATTGGTCAAAATTGAAGCTTCTGAGTAAGCAAAACTCTGTAAAAATGACAATTTTGGTAACTGTGAGGGTTTAAAAAGTGGTTATTCAACATGAGGCCCGATCCAAATGACATTTTGAATCATTTTTGGTAGAGTCCAAAAAAATCAATTTTATGATGAAAAACGATGACCCCGGACCAGTCGAACGTACAAAAAATTGTCAATATTGATGAAATTTTAACATTTAATCTTTTGACTTTAAATTACTGTTGGATGTGAATTATTACTTTTTCAACTAAAATATGAGTGTTTAAAGTCATTTCTGTGCCTGAAATTGGTCAAAATTGAAGCTTCTGAGTAAGCAAAACTCGTAAAAATGGAAATTTTGGTCACTGTGAGGGTTTAAAAAGTGGTTATTCAACATGGGGCCCGATCCAAATGACATTTTGAATTATTTTTGGTAGAGTCCAAAAAATCAATTTTATGATGAAAAACGATGACCCCAGTCGAACGTTCAAAAAAATGGTCAATATTGATGAAATTTTAACATTTAATCTTTTGACTTGAAATGACTGTTGGACGTGAATTATTACTTTTTCAACTAAAATAAGTGTGTTTAAAGAGATTTCTGTGCCTGAAATTGGTCAAAATTGAAGCTTCTGAGTAAGCAAAACTCTGTAAAAATGACAATTTTGGTAACTGTGAGGATTTAAAAAGTGGTTATTCAACATGAGGCCCAAACCAAATGACATTTTGAATAATTTTTGGTACAGTCCAAAAAATCAATTTTATGATGAAAAACGATGACCCCGGACCAGTCGAACGTACAAAAAATTGTCAATATTGATGAAATTTTAACATTTAATCTTTTGACTTTAAATGACTGTTGGACGTGAATTATTACTTTTTCAACTTAAATAAGTGTGTTTAAAGTGATTTCTGTGCCTGAAATTGGTCAAAATTGAACCTTCTGAGTAAGCAAAACTCTGTAAAAATGACAATTTTGGTAACTGTGAGGGTTTAATAGTGGTTATTCAACATGAGGCCCGATCCAAATGACATTTTGAATCATTTTTGGTAGAGTCCAAAAAAACAATTTTATGATGAAAAACGATGACCCCGGACCAGTCGAACGTACAAAAAATTTTCAATATTGATGAAATTTTAACATTTAATCTTTTGACTTTAAATTACTGTTGGATGTGAATTATTACTTTTTCAACTAAAATATGAGTGTTTAAAGTCATTTCTGTGCCTGAAATTGGTCAAAATTGAAGCTTCTGAGTAAGCAAAACTCATAAAAATGGCAATTTTGGTCACTGTGAGGGTTTAAAAAGTGTTTATTCAACATGGGGCCCGATCCAAATGACATTTTGAATTATTTTTGGTAGAGTCCAAAAAATCAATTTTATGATGAAAAACGATGACCCCAGTCGAACGTTCAAAAAAATGGTCAATATTGATGAAATTTTAACATTTAATCTTTTGACTTGAAATGACTGTTGGACGTGAATTATTACTTTTTCAACTAAAATAAGTGTGTTTAAAGTGATTTCTGTGCCTGAAATTGGTTAAAATTGAAGCTTCTGAGTAAGCAAAACTCTGTAAAAATGACAATTTTGGTAACTGTGAGGATTTAAAAAGTGGTTATTCAACATGAGGCCCAAACCAAATGACATTTTGAATCATTTTTGGTAGAGTCCAAAAAATCAATTTTATGATGAAAAACGATGACCCCGGACCATTCGAACGTACAAAAAATTGTCAATATTGATGAAATTTTAACATTTAATCTTTTGACTTTAAATTACTGTTGGATGTGAATTATTACTTTTTCAACTTTAATATGAGAGTTTAAAGTCATTTCTGTGCCTGAAATTGGTCAAAATTGAAGGTTTTGAGTAAGCGAAACTCGTAAAAATGACAATTTTGGTCACTGTGAGGGTTTAAAAAGTGGTTATTCAACATGAGGCCCGATCCAAATGACATTTTGAATTATTTTTGGTAGAGTCCAAAAAATCAATTTTATGATGAAAAACGATGACCCCGGACCAGTCGAACGTACAAAAAATTGTCAATATTGATGAAATTTTAACATTTAATCTTTTGACTTTAAATTACTGTTGGATGTGAATTATTACTTTTTCAACTAAAATATGAGTGTTTAAAGTCATTTCTGTGCCTGAAATTGGTCAAAATTGAAGCTTCTGAGTAAGCAAAACTCTGTAAAAATGGCAATTTTGGTCATTGTGAGGGTTTAAAAAGTGGTTATTCAACATGAGGCCCGATCCAAATGACATTTTGAATCATTTTTGGTAGAGTAAAAAAAGAAATCAATTTTATGATGAAAAACGTGACCCAGGACCAGTCGAACGTTCAAAAAAATGGTCAATATTGATGAAATTTTAACATTTAATCTTTTGACTTTAAATTACTGTTGGATGTGAATTATTACTTTTTCAACTAAAATATGAGAGTTTAAAGTCATTTCTGTGCCTGAAATTGGTCAAAATTGAAGGTTTTGAGTAAGCAAAATCTCTGTAAAAATGACAATTTTGGTCACTGTGAGGGTTTAAAAAGTGGTTATTCAACATGAGGCCCGATCCAAATGACATTTTGAATTATTTTTGGTAGAGTCGAAAAAATAAATTTTATGATGAAAAACGATGACCCCGGACCAGTCGAACGTTCAAAAAAATGGTCAATATTGATGAAATTTTAACATTTAATCTTTTGACTTGAAATGACTGTTGGACGTGAATTATTACTTTTTCAACTAAAATAAGTGTGTTTGAAGTGATTTCTGTGCCTGAAATTGGTCAAAATTGAAGCTTCTGAGTAAGCAAAACTCTGTAAAAATGACAATTTTGGTAACTGTGAGGGTTTAAAAAGTGGTTATTCAACATGAGGCCCAAACCAAATGACATTTTGAATCATTTTTGGTAGAGTCCAAAAAATCAATTTTATGATGAAAAACGATGACCCCGGACCAGTCGAACGTACAAAAAATTGTCCATATTGATGAAATTTTAACATTTAATCTTTTGACTTTAAATTACTGTTGGATGTGAATTATTACTTTTTCAACTAAAATATGAGTGTTTAAAGTCATTTCTGTGCCTGAAATTAGTCAAAATTAAAGCTTCTGAGTAAGCAAATCTCTGTAAAAATGGCAATTTTGGTCACTGTGAGGGTTTAAAAAGTGGTTATTCAACATGAGGCCCGATCCAAATGACATTTTGAATCATTTTTGGTAGAGTAAAAAAGAAAATCAATTTTATGATGAAAAACGATGACCCAGGACCAGAACGTTAAAAAAATGGTCAATATTGATGAAATTTTAACATTTAATCTTTTGACTTTAAATGACTGTTGGACGTGAATTATTACTTTTTCAACTAAAATAAGTGTGTTTAAAGTGATTTCTGTGCCTGAAATTGGTCAAAATTGAAGCTTCTGACTAAGCAAAACTCTGTAAAAATGACAATTTTGGTAACTGTGAGGGTTTAAAAAGTGGTTATTCAACATGAGGCCCGATCCAAATGACATTTTGAATCATTTTTGGTAGAGTCCAAAAAATCAATTTTATGATGAAAAACGGTGACCCCGGACCAGTCGAACGTACAAAAAATTGTCAATATTGATGAAATTTTAACATTTAATCTTTTGACTTTAAATTACTGTTGGATGTGAATTATTACTTTTTCAACTAAAATATGAGTGTTTAAAGTCATTTCTGTGCCTGAAATTGGTCAAAATTGAAGCTTCTGAGTAAGCAAAACTCTGTAAAAATGGCAATTTTGGTCATTGTGAGGGTTTAAAAAGTGGTTATTCAACATGAGGCCCGATCCAAATGACATTTTGAATCATTTTTGGTAGAGTAAAAAAAAATCAATTTTATGATGAAAAACGTGACCCCGGACCAGTCGAACGTACAAAAAAATGTCAATATTGATGAAATTTTAACATTTAATCTTTTGACTTTAAATGACTGTTGGACGTGAATTATTACTTTTTCAACTAAAATAAGTGTGTTTAAAGTGATTTCTGTGCCTGAAATTGGTCAAAATTGAACCTTCTGAGTAAGCAAAACTCTGCAAAAATGACAATTTTGGTAACTGTGAGGGTTTAAAAAGTGGTTATTCAACATGAGGCCCGATCCAAATGACATTTTGAATCATTTTTTGGTAGAGTCCAAAAAATCAATTTTATGATGAAATACGATGACCCCGGACCAGTCGAACGTACAAAAAATTGTCAATATTGATGAAATTTTAACATTTAATCTTTTGACTTTAAATTACTGTTGGATGTGAATTATTACTTTTTCAACTAAAATATGAGTGTTTAAAGTCATTTCTGTGCCTGAAATTGGTCAAAATTGAAGCTTCTGAGTAAGCAAAACTCTGTAAAAATGGCAATTTTGGTCACTGTGAGGGTTTAAAAAGTGGTTATTCAACACGAGGCCTGATCCAAATGACATTTTGAATCATTTTTGGTAGAGTAAAAAAAAAATCAATTTTATGATGAAAAACGATGACCCCGGACCAGTCGAACGTACAAAAAAATGTCAATATTGATGAAATTTTAACATTTAATCTTTTGACTTTAAATGACTGTTGGACGTGAATTATTACTTTTTCAACTAAAATAAGTGTGTTTAAAGTGATTTCTGTGCCTGAAATTGGTCAAAATTGAACCTTCTGAGTAAGCAAAACTCTGCAAAAATGACAATTTTGGTAACTGTGAGGGTTTAAAAAGTGGTTATTCAACATGAGGCCCGATCCAAATGACATTTTGAATCATTTTTTGGTAGAGTCCAAAAAATCAATTTTATGATGAAAAACGATGACCCCGGACCAGTCGAACGTACAAAAAATTGTCAATATTGATGACATTTTAACATTTAATCTTTTGACTTTAAATTACTGTTGGATGTGAATTATTACTTTTTCAACTAAAATATGAGTGTTTAAAGTCATTTCTGTGCCTGAAATTGGTCAAAATTGAAGCTTCTGAGTAAGCAAAACTCTGTAAAAATGGCAATTTTGGTCATTGTGAGGGTTTTCAAAAAGTGGTTATTCAACATGAGGCCCGATCCAAATGACATTTTGAATCATTTTTGGTAGAGTAAAAAAAAATCAATTTTATGATGAAAAACGTGACCCAGGACGAGTCGAACGTTAAAAAAAATGGTCAATATTGATGAAATTTTAACATTTAATCTTTTGACTTTAAATTACTGTTGGATGTGAATTATTACTTTTTCAACTTTAATATGAGAGTTTAAAGTCATTTCTGTGCCTGAAATTGGTCAAAATTGAAGGTTTTGAGTAAGCAAAACTCGTAAAAATGACAATTTTGGTCACTGTGAGGGTTTAAAAAGTGGTTATTCAACATGAGGCCCGATCCAAATGACATTTTGAATTATTTTTGGTAGAGTCCAAAAAATCAATTTTATGATGAAAAACGATGACCCCGGACCAGTCGAACGTACAAAAAATTGTCAATATTGATGAAATTTTAACATTTAATCTTTTGACTTTAAATTACTGTTGGATGTGAATTATTACTTTTTCAACTAAAATATGAGTGTTTAAAGTCATTTCTGTGCCTGAAATTGGTCAAAATTGAAGCTTCTGAGTAAGCAAAACTCTGTAAAAATGGCAATTTTGGTCATTGTGAGGGTTTAAAAAGTGGTTATTCAACATGAGGCCCGATCCAAATGACATTTTGAATCATTTTTGGTAGAGTAAAAAAAAAATCAATTTTATGATGAAAAACGTGACCCAGGACCAGTCGAACGTTCAAAAAAATGGTCAATATTGATGAAATTTTAACATTTAATCTTTTGACTTTAAATTACTGTTGGATGTGAATTATTACTTTTTCAACTAAAATATGAGAGTTTAAAGTCATTTCTGTGCCTGAAATTGGTCAAAATTGAAGGTTTTGAGTAAGCAAAATCTCTGTAAAAATGACAATTTTGGTCACTGTGAGGGTTTAAAAAGTGGTTATTCAACATGAGGCCCGATCCAAATGACATTTTGAATTATTTTTGGTAGAGTCGAAAAAATAAATTTTATGATGAAAAACGATGACCCCGGACCAGTCGAACGTTCAAAAAAATGGTCAATATTGATGAAATTTTAACATTTAATCTTTTGACTTTAAATGACTGTTGGACGTGAATTATTACTTTTTCAACTAAAATAAGTGTGTTTGAAGTGATTTCTGTGCCTGAAATTGGTCAAAATTGAAGCTTCTGACTAAGCAAAACTCTGTAAAAATGACAATTTTGGTAACTGTGAGGGTTTAAAAAGTGGTTATTCAACATGAGGCCCGATTCAAATGACATTTTGAATCATTTTTGGTAGAGTCCAAAAAATCAATTTTATGATGAAAAACGATGACCCCGGACCAGTCGAACGTACAAAAAATTGTCCATATTGATGAAATTTTAACATTTAATCTTTTGACTTTAAATTACTGTTGGATGTGAATTATTACTTTTTCAACTAAAATATGAGTGTTTAAAGTCATTTCTGTGCCTGAAATTGGTCAAAATTGAAGCTTCTGAGTAAGCAAAACTCTGTAAAAATGGCAATTTTGGTCACTGTGAGGGTTTAAAAAGTGGTTATTCAACACGAGGCCCGATCCAAATGACATTTTGAATCATTTTTGGTAGAGTAAAAAAAAAATCAATTTTATGATGAAAAACGATGACCCAGGACCAGTCGAACGTTCAAAAAAATGGTCAATATTGATGAAATGTTTACATTTAATCTTTTGACTTTAAATTACTGTTGGATTTGAATTATTACTTTTCCAACTAAAATATGAGTGTTTAAAGTCATTTCTGTGCCTGAAATTGGTCAAAATTGAAGGTTTTGAGTAAGCAAAAACTCTGTAAAAATGACAATTTTGGTCACTGTGAGGGTTTAAAAAGTGGTTATTCAACATGGGACCCGATCCAAATGACATTTTGAATTATTTTTGGTAGAGTCCAAAAAATCAATTTTATGATGAAAAACGATGACCCCAGTCGAACGTTCAAAAAAATTGTCAATATTGATGAAATTTTAACATTTAATCTTTTGACTTGAAATGACTGTTGGACGTGAATTATTACTTTTTCAACTAAAATAAGTGTGTTTAAAGTGATTTCTGTGCCTGAAATTGGTCAAAATTGAAGCTTCTGAGTAAGCAAAACTCTGTAAAAATGACAATTTTGGTAACTGTGAGGATTTAAAAAGTGGTTATTCAACATGAGGCCCAAACCAAATGACATTTTGAATAATTTTTGGTAGAGTCCAAAAAATCAATTTTATGATGAAAAACGATGACCCCGGACAAGTCGAACGTACAAAAAATTGTCAATATTGATGAAATTTTAACATTTAATCTTTTGACTTTAAATTACTGTTGGATGTGAATTATTACTTTTTCAACTAAAATATGAGTGTTTAAAGTCATTTCTGTGCCTGAAATTGGTCAAAATTGAAGCTTCTGAGTAAGCAAAACTCTGTAAAAATGGCAATTTTGGTCACTGTGAGGGTTTAAAAAGTGGTTATTCAACACGAGGCCCGATCCAAATGACATTTTGAATCATTTTTGGTAGAGTAAAAAAAAAATCAATTTTATGATGAAAAACGATGACCCCGGACCAGTCGAACGTACAAAAAAATGTCAATATTGATGAAATTTTAACATTTAATCTTTTGACTTTAAATGACTGTTGGACGTGAATTATTACTTTTTCAACTAAAATAAGTGTGTTTAAAGTGATTTCTGTGCCTGAAATTGGTCAAAATTGAACCTTCTGAGTAAGCAAAACTCTGCAAAAATGACAATTTTGGTAACTGTGAGGGTTTAAAAAGTGGTTATTCAACATGAGGCCCGATCCAAATGACATTTTGAATCATTTTTTGGTAGAGTCCAAAAAATCAATTTTATGATGAAAAACGATGACCCCGGACCAGTCGAACGTACAAAAAATTGTCAATATTGATGACATTTTAACATTTAATCTTTTGACTTTAAATTACTGTTGGATGTGAATTATTACTTTTTCAACTAAAATATGAGTGTTTAAAGTCATTTCTGTGCCTGAAATTGGTCAAAATTGAAGCTTCTGAGTAAGCAAAACTCTGTAAAAATGGCAATTTTGGTCATTGTGAGGGTTTTCAAAAAGTGGTTATTCAACATGAGGCCCGATCCAAATGACATTTTGAATCATTTTTGGTAGAGTAAAAAAAAATCAATTTTATGATGAAAAACGTGACCCAGGACCAGTCGAACGTTAAAAAAAATGGTCAATATTGATGAAATTTTAACATTTAATCTTTTGACTTTAAATTACTGTTGGATGTGAATTATTACTTTTTCAACTTTAATATGAGAGTTTAAAGTCATTTCTGTGCCTGAAATTGGTCAAAATTGAAGGTTTTGAGTAAGCAAAACTCGTAAAAATGACAATTTTGGTCACTGTGAGGGTTTAAAAAGTGGTTATTCAACATGAGGCCCGATCCAAATGACATTTTGAATTATTTTTGGTAGAGTCCAAAAAATCAATTTTATGATGAAAAACGATGACCCCGGACCAGTCGAACGTACAAAAAATTGTCAATATTGATGAAATTTTAACATTTAATCTTTTGACTTTAAATTACTGTTGGATGTGAATTATTACTTTTTCAACTAAAATATGAGTGTTTAAAGTCATTTCTGTGCCTGAAATTGGTCAAAATTGAAGCTTCTGAGTAAGCAAAACTCTGTAAAAATGGCAATTTTGGTCATTGTGAGGGTTTAAAAAGTGGTTATTCAACATGAGGCCCGATCCAAATGACATTTTGAATCATTTTTGGTAGAGTAAAAAAAAAATCAATTTTATGATGAAAAACGTGACCCAGGACCAGTCGAACGTTCAAAAAAATGGTCAATATTGATGAAATTTTAACATTTAATCTTTTGACTTTAAATTACTGTTGGATGTGAATTATTACTTTTTCAACTAAAATATGAGAGTTTAAAGTCATTTCTGTGCCTGAAATTGGTCAAAATTGAAGGTTTTGAGTAAGCAAAATCTCTGTAAAAATGACAATTTTGGTCACTGTGAGGGTTTAAAAAGTGGTTATTCAACATGAGGCCCGATTCAAATGACATTTTGAATCATTTTTGGTAGAGTCCAAAAAATCAATTTTATGATGAAAAACGATGACCCCGGACCAGTCGAACGTACAAAAAATTGTCCATATTGATGAAATTTTAACATTTAATCTTTTGACTTTAAATTACTGTTGGATGTGAATTATTACTTTTTCAACTAAAATATGAGTGTTTAAAGTCATTTCTGTGCCTGAAATTGGTCAAAATTGAAGCTTCTGAGTAAGCAAAACTCTGTAAAAATGGCAATTTTGGTCACTGCGAGGGTTTAAAAAGTGGTTATTCAACACGAGGCCCGATCCAAATGACATTTTGAATCATTTTTGGTAGAGTAAAAAAAAAATCAATTTTATGATGAAAAACGATGACCCCGGACCAGTCGAACGTACAAAAAAATGTCAATATTGATGAAATTTTAACATTTAATCTTTTGACTTTAAATGACTGTTGGACGTGAATTATTACTTTTTCAACTAAAATAAGTGTGTTTAAAGTGATTTCTGTGCCTGAAATTGGTCAAAATTGAACCTTCTGAGTAAGCAAAACTCTGCAAAAATGACAATTTTGGTAACTGTGAGGGTTTAAAAAGTGGTTATTCAACATGAGGCCCGATCCAAATGACATTTTGAATCATTTTTTGGTAGAGTCCAAAAAATCAATTTTATGATGAAAAACGATGACCCCGGACCAGTCGAACGTACAAAAAATTGTCAATATTGATGAAATTTTAACATTTAATCTTTTGACTTTAAATTACTGTTGGATGTGAATTATTACTTTTTCAACTCAAATATGAGTGTTTAAAGTCATTTCTGTGCCTGAAATTAGTCAAAATTAAAGCTTCTGAGTAAGCAAAACTCTGTAAAAATGGCAATTTTGGTCACTGTGAGGGTTTAAAAAGTGGTTATTCAACATGAGGCCCGATCCAAATGACATTTTGAATCATTTTGGGTAGAGTAAAAAAGAAAATCAATTTTATGATGAAAAACGATGACCCGGGACCAGAACGTTAAAAAAATGGTCAATATTGATGAAATTTTAACATTTAATCTTTTGACTTTAAATGACTGTTGGACGTGAATTATTACTTTTTCAACTAAAATAAGTGTGTTTAAAGTGATTTCTGTGCCTGAAATTGGTCAAAATTGAAGCTTCTGAGTAAGCAAAACTCTGTAAAAATGACAATTTTGGTAACTGTGAGGGTTTAAAAAGTGGTTTTCAACATGAGGCCCGATCCAAATGACATTTTGAATCATTTTTGGTAGAGTCCAAAAAATCAATTTTATGATGAAATACGATGACCCCGGACCAGTCGAACGTACAAAAAATTGTCAATATTGATGAAATTTTAACATTTAATCTTTTGACTTTAAATTACTGTTGGATGTGAATTATTACTTTTTCAACTAAAATATGAGTGTTTAAAGTCATTTCTGTGCCTGAAATTGGTCAAAATTGAAGCTTCTGAGTAAGCAAAACTCTGTAAAAATGGCAATTTTGGTCACTGTGAGGGTTTAAAAAGTGGTTATTCAACACGAGGCCCGATCCAAATGACATTTTGAATCATTTTTGGTAGAGTAAAAAAAAAATCAATTTTATGATGAAAAACGATGACCCCGGACCAGTCGAACGTACAAAAAAATGTCAATATTGATGAAATTTTAACATTTAATCTTTTGACTTTAAATGACTGTTGGACGTGAATTATTACTTTTTCAACTAAAATAAGTGTGTTTAAAGTGATTTCTGTGCCTGAAATTGGTCAAAATTGAACCTTCTGAGTAAGCAAAACTCTGCAAAAATGACAATTTTGGTAACTGTGAGGGTTTAAAAAGTGGTTATTCAACATGAGGCCCGATCCAAATGACATTTTGAATCATTTTTTGGTAGAGTCCAAAAAATCTATTTTATGATGAAAAACGATGACCCCGGACCAGTCGAACGTACAAAAAATTGTCAATATTGATGAAATTTTAACATTTAATCTTTTGACTTTAAATTACTGTTGGATGTGAATTATTACTTTTTCAACTAAAATATGAGTGTTTAAAGTCATTTCTGTGCCTGAAATTGGTCAAAATTGAAGCTTCTGAGTAAGCAAAACTCTGTAAAAATGGCAATTTTGGTCATTGTGAGGGTTTAAAAAGTGGTTATTCAACATGAGGCCCGATCCAAATGACATTTTGAATCATTTTTGGTAGAGTAAAAAAAAATCAATTTTATGATGAAAAACGTGACCCCGGACCAGTCGAACGTACAAAAAAATGTCAATATTGATGAAATTTTAACATTTAATCTTTTGACTTTAAATGACTGTTGGACGTGAATTATTACTTTTTCAACTAAAATAAGTGTGTTTAAAGTGATTTCTGTGCCTGAAATTGGTCAAAATTGAACCTTCTGAGTAAGCAAAACTCTGCAAAAATGACAATTTTGGTAACTGTGAGGGTTTAAAAAGTGGTTATTCAACATGAGGCCCGATCCAAATGACATTTTGAATCATTTTTTGGTAGAGTCCAAAAAATCAATTTTATGATGAAATACGATGACCCCGGACCAGTCGAACGTACAAAAAATTGTCAATATTGATGAAATTTTAACATTTAATCTTTTGACTTTAAATTACTGTTGGATGTGAATTATTACTTTTTCAACTAAAATATGAGTGTTTAAAGTCATTTCTGTGCCTGAAATTGGTCAAAATTGAAGCTTCTGAGTAAGCAAAACTCTGTAAAAATGGCAATTTTGGTCACTGTGAGGGTTTAAAAAGTGGTTATTCAACACGAGGCCCGATCCAAATGACATTTTGAATCATTTTTGGTAGAGTAAAAAAAAAATCAATTTTATGATGAAAAACGATGACCCCGGACCAGTCGAACGTACAAAAAAATGTCAATATTGATGAAATTTTAACATTTAATCTTTTGACTTTAAATGACTGTTGGACGTGAATTATTACTTTTTCAACTAAAATAAGTGTGTTTAAAGTGATTTCTGTGCCTGAAATTGGTCAAAATTGAACCTTCTGAGTAAGCAAAACTCTGCAAAAATGACAATTTTGGTAACTGTGAGGGTTTAAAAAGTGGTTATTCAACATGAGGCCCGATCCAAATGACATTTTGAATCATTTTTTGGTAGAGTCCAAAAAATCAATTTTATGATGAAAAACGATGACCCCGGACCAGTCGAACGTACAAAAAATTGTCAATATTGATGACATTTTAACATTTAATCTTTTGACTTTAAATTACTGTTGGATGTGAATTATTACTTTTTCAACTAAAATATGAGTGTTTAAAGTCATTTCTGTGCCTGAAATTGGTCAAAATTGAAGCTTCTGAGTAAGCAAAACTCTGTAAAAATGGCAATTTTGGTCATTGTGAGGGTTTTCAAATAGTGGTTATTCAACATGAGGCCCGATCCAAATGACATTTTGAATCATTTTTGGTAGAGTAAAAAAAAATCAATTTTATGATGAAAAACGTGACCCAGGACGAGTCGAACGTTAAAAAAAATGGTCAATATTGATGAAATTTTAACATTTAATCTTTTGACTTTAAATTACTGTTGGATGTGAATTATTACTTTTTCAACTTTAATATGAGAGTTTAAAGTCATTTCTGTGCCTGAAATTGGTCAAAATTGAAGGTTTTGAGTAAGCAAAACTCGTAAAAATGACAATTTTGGTCACTGTGAGGGTTTAAAAAGTGGTTATTCAACATGAGGCCCGATCCAAATGACATTTTGAATTATTTTTGGTAGAGTCCAAAAAATCAATTTTATGATGAAAAACGATGACCCCGGACCAGTCGAACGTACAAAAAATTGTCAATATTGATGAAATTTTAACATTTAATCTTTTGACTTTAAATTACTGTTGGATGTGAATTATTACTTTTTCAACTAAAATATGAGTGTTTAAAGTCATTTCTGTGCCTGAAATTGGTCAAAATTGAAGCTTCTGAGTAAGCAAAACTCTGTAAAAATGGCAATTTTGGTCATTGTGAGGGTTTAAAAAGTGGTTATTCAACATGAGGCCCGATCCAAATGACATTTTGAATCATTTTTGGTAGAGTAAAAAAAAAATCAATTTTATGATGAAAAACGTGACCCAGGACCAGTCGAACGTTCAAAAAAATGGTCAATATTGATGAAATTTTAACATTTAATCTTTTGACTTTAAATTACTGTTGGATGTGAATTATTACTTTTTCAACTAAAATATGAGAGTTTAAAGTCATTTCTGTGCCTGAAATTGGTCAAAATTGAAGGTTTTGAGGAAGCAAAATCTCTGTAAAAATGACAATTTTGGTCACTGTGAGGGTTTAAAAAGTGGTTATTCAACATGAGGCCCGATCCAAATGACATTTTGAATTATTTTTGGTAGAGTCGAAAAAATAAATTTTATGATGAAAAACGATGACCCCGGACCAGTCGAACGTTCAAAAAAATGGTCAATATTGATGAAATTTTAACATTTAATCTTTTGACTTTAAATGACTGTTGGACGTGAATTATTACTTTTTCAACTAAAATAAGTGTGTTTGAAGTGATTTCTGTGCCTGAAATTGGTCAAAATTGAAGCTTCTGACTAAGCAAAACTCTGTAAAAATGACAATTTTGGTAACTGTGAGGGTTTAAAAAGTGGTTATTCAACATGAGGCCCGATTCAAATGACATTTTGAATCATTTTTGGTAGAGTCCAAAAAATCAATTTTATGATGAAAAACGATGACCCCGGACCAGTCGAACGTACAAAAAATTGTCCATATTGATGAAATTTTAACATTTAATCTTTTGACTTTAAATTACTGTTGGATGTGAATTATTACTTTTTCAACTAAAATATGAGTGTTTAAAGTCATTTCTGTGCCTGAAATTGGTCAAAATTGAAGCTTCTGAGTAAGCAAAACTCTGTAAAAATGGCAATTTTGGTCACTGTGAGGGTTTAAAAAGTGGTTATTCAACACGAGGCCCGATCCAAATGACATTTTGAATCATTTTTGGTAGAGTAAAAAAAAAATCAATTTTATGATGAAAAACGATGACCCAGGACCAGTCGAACGTTCAAAAAAATGGTCAATATTGATGAAATGTTTACATTTAATCTTTTGACTTTAAATTACTGTTGGATTTGAATTATTACTTTTCCAACTAAAATATGAGTGTTTAAAGTCATTTCTGTGCCTGAAATTGGTCAAAATTGAAGGTTTTGAGTAAGCAAAAACTCTGTAAAAATGACAATTTTGGTCACTGTGAGGGTTTAAAAAGTGGTTATTCAACATGGGACCCGATCCAAATGACATTTTGAATTATTTTTGGTAGAGTCCAAAAAATCAATTTTATGATGAAAAACGATGACCCCAGTCGAACGTTCAAAAAAATTGTCAATATTGATGAAATTTTAACATTTAATCTTTTGACTTGAAATGACTGTTGGACGTGAATTATTACTTTTTCAACTAAAATAAGTGTGTTTAAAGTGATTTCTGTGCCTGAAATTGGTCAAAATTGAAGCTTCTGAGTAAGCAAAACTCTGTAAAAATGACAATTTTGGTAACTGTGAGGATTTAAAAAGTGGTTATTCAACATGAGGCCCAAACCAAATGACATTTTGAATAATTTTTGGTAGAGTCCAAAAAATCAATTTTATGATGAAAAACGATGACCCCGGACAAGTCGAACGTACAAAAAATTGTCAATATTGATGAAATTTTAACATTTAATCTTTTGACTTTAAATTACTGTTGGATGTGAATTATTACTTTTTCAACTAAAATATGAGTGTTTAAAGTCATTTCTGTGCCTGAAATTGGTCAAAATTGAAGCTTCTGAGTAAGCAAAACTCTGTAAAAATGGCAATTTTGGTCACTGTGAGGGTTTAAAAAGTGGTTATTCAACACGAGGCCCGATCCAAATGACATTTTGAATCATTTTTGGTAGAGTAAAAAAAAAATCAATTTTATGATGAAAAACGATGACCCCGGACCAGTCGAACGTACAAAAAAATGTCAATATTGATGAAATTTTAACATTTAATCTTTTGACTTTAAATGACTGTTGGACGTGAATTATTACTTTTTCAACTAAAATAAGTGTGTTTAAAGTGATTTCTGTGCCTGAAATTGGTCAAAATTGAACCTTCTGAGTAAGCAAAACTCTGCAAAAATGACAATTTTGGTAACTGTGAGGGTTTAAAAAGTGGTTATTCAACATGAGGCCCGATCCAAATGACATTTTGAATCATTTTTTGGTAGAGTCCAAAAAATCAATTTTATGATGAAAAACGATGACCCCGGACCAGTCGAACGTACAAAAAATTGTCAATATTGATGACATTTTAACATTTAATCTTTTGACTTTAAATTACTGTTGGATGTGAATTATTACTTTTTCAACTAAAATATGAGTGTTTAAAGTCATTTCTGTGCCTGAAATTGGTCAAAATTGAAGCTTCTGAGTAAGCAAAACTCTGTAAAAATGGCAATTTTGGTCATTGTGAGGGTTTTCAAAAAGTGGTTATTCAACATGAGGCCCGATCCAAATGACATTTTGAATCATTTTTGGTAGAGTAAAAAAAAATCAATTTTATGATGAAAAACGTGACCCAGGACCAGTCGAACGTTAAAAAAAATGGTCAATATTGATGAAATTTTAACATTTAATCTTTTGACTTTAAATTACTGTTGGATGTGAATTATTACTTTTTCAACTTTAATATGAGAGTTTAAAGTCATTTCTGTGCCTGAAATTGGTCAAAATTGAAGGTTTTGAGTAAGCAAAACTCGTAAAAATGACAATTTTGGTCACTGTGAGGGTTTAAAAAGTGGTTATTCAACATGAGGCCCGATCCAAATGACATTTTGAATTATTTTTGGTAGAGTCCAAAAAATCAATTTTATGATGAAAAACGATGACCCCGGACCAGTCGAACGTACAAAAAATTGTCAATATTGATGAAATTTTAACATTTAATCTTTTGACTTTAAATTACTGTTGGATGTGAATTATTACTTTTTCAACTAAAATATGAGTGTTTAAAGTCATTTCTGTGCCTGAAATTGGTCAAAATTGAAGCTTCTGAGTAAGCAAAACTCTGTAAAAATGGCAATTTTGGTCATTGTGAGGGTTTAAAAAGTGGTTATTCAACATGAGGCCCGATCCAAATGACATTTTGAATCATTTTTGGTAGAGTAAAAAAAAAATCAATTTTATGATGAAAAACGTGACCCAGGACCAGTCGAACGTTCAAAAAAATGGTCAATATTGATGAAATTTTAACATTTAATCTTTTGACTTTAAATTACTGTTGGATGTGAATTATTACTTTTTCAACTAAAATATGAGAGTTTAAAGTCATTTCTGTGCCTGAAATTGGTCAAAATTGAAGGTTTTGAGTAAGCAAAATCTCTGTAAAAATGACAATTTTGGTCACTGTGAGGGTTTAAAAAGTGGTTATTCAACATGAGGCCCGATTCAAATGACATTTTGAATCATTTTTGGTAGAGTCCAAAAAATCAATTTTATGATGAAAAACGATGACCCCGGACCAGTCGAACGTACAAAAAATTGTCCATATTGATGAAATTTTAACATTTAATCTTTTGACTTTAAATTACTGTTGGATGTGAATTATTACTTTTTCAACTAAAATATGAGTGTTTAAAGTCATTTCTGTGCCTGAAATTGGTCAAAATTGAAGCTTCTGAGTAAGCAAAACTCTGTAAAAATGGCAATTTTGGTCACTGCGAGGGTTTAAAAAGTGGTTATTCAACACGAGGCCCGATCCAAATGACATTTTGAATCATTTTTGGTAGAGTAAAAAAAAAATCAATTTTATGATGAAAAACGATGACCCCGGACCAGTCGAACGTACAAAAAAATGTCAATATTGATGAAATTTTAACATTTAATCTTTTGACTTTAAATGACTGTTGGACGTGAATTATTACTTTTTCAACTAAAATAAGTGTGTTTAAAGTGATTTCTGTGCCTGAAATTGGTCAAAATTGAACCTTCTGAGTAAGCAAAACTCTGCAAAAATGACAATTTTGGTAACTGTGAGGGTTTAAAAAGTGGTTATTCAACATGAGGCCCGATCCAAATGACATTTTGAATCATTTTTTGGTAGAGTCCAAAAAATCAATTTTATGATGAAAAACGATGACCCCGGACCAGTCGAACGTACAAAAAATTGTCAATATTGATGAAATTTTAACATTTAATCTTTTGACTTTAAATTACTGTTGGATGTGAATTATTACTTTTTCAACTCAAATATGAGTGTTTAAAGTCATTTCTGTGCCTGAAATTAGTCAAAATTAAAGCTTCTGAGTAAGCAAAACTCTGTAAAAATGGCAATTTTGGTCACTGTGAGGGTTTAAAAAGTGGTTATTCAACATGAGGCCCGATCCAAATGACATTTTGAATCATTTTGGGTAGAGTAAAAAAGAAAATCAATTTTATGATGAAAAACGATGACCCGGGACCAGAACGTTAAAAAAATGGTCAATATTGATGAAATTTTAACATTTAATCTTTTGACTTTAAATGACTGTTGGACGTGAATTATTACTTTTTCAACTAAAATAAGTGTGTTTAAAGTGATTTCTGTGCCTGAAATTGGTCAAAATTGAAGCTTCTGAGTAAGCAAAACTCTGTAAAAATGACAATTTTGGTAACTGTGAGGGTTTAAAAAGTGGTTTTCAACATGAGGCCCGATCCAAATGACATTTTGAATCATTTTTGGTAGAGTCCAAAAAATCAATTTTATGATGAAATACGATGACCCCGGACCAGTCGAACGTACAAAAAATTGTCAATATTGATGAAATTTTAACATTTAATCTTTTGACTTTAAATTACTGTTGGATGTGAATTATTACTTTTTCAACTAAAATATGAGTGTTTAAAGTCATTTCTGTGCCTGAAATTGGTCAAAATTGAAGCTTCTGAGTAAGCAAAACTCTGTAAAAATGGCAATTTTGGTCACTGTGAGGGTTTAAAAAGTGGTTATTCAACACGAGGCCCGATCCAAATGACATTTTGAATCATTTTTGGTAGAGTAAAAAAAAAATCAATTTTATGATGAAAAACGATGACCCCGGACCAGTCGAACGTACAAAAAAATGTCAATATTGATGAAATTTTAACATTTAATCTTTTGACTTTAAATGACTGTTGGACGTGAATTATTACTTTTTCAACTAAAATAAGTGTGTTTAAAGTGATTTCTGTGCCTGAAATTGGTCAAAATTGAACCTTCTGAGTAAGCAAAACTCTGCAAAAATGACAATTTTGGTAACTGTGAGGGTTTAAAAAGTGGTTATTCAACATGAGGCCCGATCCAAATGACATTTTGAATCATTTTTTGGTAGAGTCCAAAAAATCTATTTTATGATGAAAAACGATGACCCCGGACCAGTCGAACGTACAAAAAATTGTCAATATTGATGAAATTTTAACATTTAATCTTTTGACTTTAAATTACTGTTGGATGTGAATTATTACTTTTTCAACTAAAATATGAGTGTTTAAAGTCATTTCTGTGCCTGAAATTGGTCAAAATTGAAGCTTCTGAGTAAGCAAAACTCTGTAAAAATGGCAATTTTGGTCATTGTGAGGGTTTAAAAAGTGGTTATTCAACATGAGGCCCGATCCAAATGACATTTTGAATCATTTTTGGTAGAGTAAAAAAAAATCAATTTTATGATGAAAAACGTGACCCCGGACCAGTCGAACGTACAAAAAAATGTCAATATTGATGAAATTTTAACATTTAATCTTTTGACTTTAAATGACTGTTGGACGTGAATTATTACTTTTTCAACTAAAATAAGTGTGTTTAAAGTGATTTCTGTGCCTGAAATTGGTCAAAATTGAACCTTCTGAGTAAGCAAAACTCTGCAAAAATGACAATTTTGGTAACTGTGAGGGTTTAAAAAGTGGTTATTCAACATGAGGCCCGATCCAAATGACATTTTGAATCATTTTTTGGTAGAGTCCAAAAAATCAATTTTATGATGAAATACGATGACCCCGGACCAGTCGAACGTACAAAAAATTGTCAATATTGATGAAATTTTAACATTTAATCTTTTGACTTTAAATTACTGTTGGATGTGAATTATTACTTTTTCAACTAAAATATGAGTGTTTAAAGTCATTTCTGTGCCTGAAATTGGTCAAAATTGAAGCTTCTGAGTAAGCAAAACTCTGTAAAAATGGCAATTTTGGTCACTGTGAGGGTTTAAAAAGTGGTTATTCAACACGAGGCCCGATCCAAATGACATTTTGAATCATTTTTGGTAGAGTAAAAAAAAAATCAATTTTATGATGAAAAACGATGACCCCGGACCAGTCGAACGTACAAAAAAATGTCAATATTGATGAAATTTTAACATTTAATCTTTTGACTTTAAATGACTGTTGGACGTGAATTATTACTTTTTCAACTAAAATAAGTGTGTTTAAAGTGATTTCTGTGCCTGAAATTGGTCAAAATTGAACCTTCTGAGTAAGCAAAACTCTGCAAAAATGACAATTTTGGTAACTGTGAGGGTTTAAAAAGTGGTTATTCAACATGAGGCCCGATCCAAATGACATTTTGAATCATTTTTTGGTAGAGTCCAAAAAATCAATTTTATGATGAAAAACGATGACCCCGGACCAGTCGAACGTACAAAAAATTGTCAATATTGATGACATTTTAACATTTAATCTTTTGACTTTAAATTACTGTTGGATGTGAATTATTACTTTTTCAACTAAAATATGAGTGTTTAAAGTCATTTCTGTGCCTGAAATTGGTCAAAATTGAAGCTTCTGAGTAAGCAAAACTCTGTAAAAATGGCAATTTTGGTCATTGTGAGGGTTTTCAAATAGTGGTTATTCAACATGAGGCCCGATCCAAATGACATTTTGAATCATTTTTGGTAGAGTAAAAAAAAATCAATTTTATGATGAAAAACGTGACCCAGGACGAGTCGAACGTTAAAAAAAATGGTCAATATTGATGAAATTTTAACATTTAATCTTTTGACTTTAAATTACTGTTGGATGTGAATTATTACTTTTTCAACTTTAATATGAGAGTTTAAAGTCATTTCTGTGCCTGAAATTGGTCAAAATTGAAGGTTTTGAGTAAGCAAAACTCGTAAAAATGACAATTTTGGTCACTGTGAGGGTTTAAAAAGTGGTTATTCAACATGAGGCCCGATCCAAATGACATTTTGAATTATTTTTGGTAGAGTCCAAAAAATCAATTTTATGATGAAAAACGATGACCCCGGACCAGTCGAACGTACAAAAAATTGTCAATATTGATGAAATTTTAACATTTAATCTTTTGACTTTAAATTACTGTTGGATGTGAATTATTACTTTTTCAACTAAAATATGAGTGTTTAAAGTCATTTCTGTGCCTGAAATTGGTCAAAATTGAAGCTTCTGAGTAAGCAAAACTCTGTAAAAATGGCAATTTTGGTCATTGTGAGGGTTTAAAAAGTGGTTATTCAACATGAGGCCCGATCCAAATGACATTTTGAATCATTTTTGGTAGAGTAAAAAAAAAATCAATTTTATGATGAAAAACGTGACCCAGGACCAGTCGAACGTTCAAAAAAATGGTCAATATTGATGAAATTTTAACATTTAATCTTTTGACTTTAAATTACTGTTGGATGTGAATTATTACTTTTTCAACTAAAATATGAGAGTTTAAAGTCATTTCTGTGCCTGAAATTGGTCAAAATTGAAGGTTTTGAGGAAGCAAAATCTCTGTAAAAATGACAATTTTGGTCACTGTGAGGGTTTAAAAAGTGGTTATTCAACATGAGGCCCGATCCAAATGACATTTTGAATTATTTTTGGTAGAGTCGAAAAAATAAATTTTATGATGAAAAACGATGACCCCGGACCAGTCGAACGTTCAAAAAAATGGTCAATATTGATGAAATTTTAACATTTAATCTTTTGACTTTAAATGACTGTTGGACGTGAATTATTACTTTTTCAACTAAAATAAGTGTGTTTGAAGTGATTTCTGTGCCTGAAATTGGTCAAAATTGAAGCTTCTGACTAAGCAAAACTCTGTAAAAATGACAATTTTGGTAACTGTGAGGGTTTAAAAAGTGGTTATTCAACATGAGGCCCGATTCAAATGACATTTTGAATCATTTTTGGTAGAGTCCAAAAAATCAATTTTATGATGAAAAACGATGACCCCGGACCAGTCGAACGTACAAAAAATTGTCCATATTGATGAAATTTTAACATTTAATCTTTTGACTTTAAATTACTGTTGGATGTGAATTATTACTTTTTCAACTAAAATATGAGTGTTTAAAGTCATTTCTGTGCCTGAAATTGGTCAAAATTGAAGCTTCTGAGTAAGCAAAACTCTGTAAAAATGGCAATTTTGGTCACTGTGAGGGTTTAAAAAGTGGTTATTCAACACGAGGCCCGATCCAAATGACATTTTGAATCATTTTTGGTAGAGTAAAAAAAAAATCAATTTTATGATGAAAAACGATGACCCAGGACCAGTCGAACGTTCAAAAAAATGGTCAATATTGATGAAATGTTTACATTTAATCTTTTGACTTTAAATTACTGTTGGATTTGAATTATTACTTTTCCAACTAAAATATGAGTGTTTAAAGTCATTTCTGTGCCTGAAATTGGTCAAAATTGAAGGTTTTGAGTAAGCAAAAACTCTGTAAAAATGACAATTTTGGTCACTGTGAGGGTTTAAAAAGTGGTTATTCAACATGGGACCCGATCCAAATGACATTTTGAATTATTTTTGGTAGAGTCCAAAAAATCAATTTTATGATGAAAAACGATGACCCCAGTCGAACGTTCAAAAAAATTGTCAATATTGATGAAATTTTAACATTTAATCTTTTGACTTGAAATGACTGTTGGACGTGAATTATTACTTTTTCAACTAAAATAAGTGTGTTTAAAGTGATTTCTGTGCCTGAAATTGGTCAAAATTGAAGCTTCTGAGTAAGCAAAACTCTGTAAAAATGACAATTTTGGTAACTGTGAGGATTTAAAAAGTGGTTATTC
Organism: Lissotriton helveticus; assembly: GCF_964261635.1. Lineage (NCBI taxonomy): Eukaryota > Metazoa > Chordata > Amphibia > Caudata > Salamandridae > Lissotriton > Lissotriton helveticus. Next base: position 404,392,276 of record NC_136071.1, read on the forward strand.
AACATGAGGCCCAAACCAAATGACATTTTGAATAATTTTTGGTAGAGTCCAAAAAATCAATTTTATGATGAAAAACGATGACCCCGGACAAGTCGAACGTACAAAAAATTGTCAATATTGATGAAATTTTAACATTTAATCTTTTGACTTTAAATTACTGTTGGATGTGAATTATTACTTTTTCAACTAAAATATGAGTGTTTAAAGTCATTTCTGTGCCTGAAATTAGTCAAAATTGAAGCTTCTGAGTAAGCAAAACTCTGTAAAAATGGCAATTTTGGTCACTGTGAGGGTTTAAAAAGTGGTTATTCAACATGAGGCCCGATCCAAATGACATTTTGAATCATTTTTGGTAGAGTAAAAAAAAAATCAATTTTATGATGAAAAACGTGACCCAGGACCAGTCGAACGTTAAAAAAAATGGTCAATATTGATGAAATTTTAACATTTAATCTTTTGACTTTAAATTACTGTTGGATGTGAATTATTACTTTTTCAACTAAAATATGAGAGTTTAAAGTAATTTCTGTGCCTGAAATTGGTCAAAATTGAAGGTTTTGAGTAAGCAAAATCTCTGTAAAAATGACAATTTTGGTCACTGTGAGGGTTTAAAAAGTGGTTATTCAACATGAGGCCCGATCCAAATGACATTTTGAATTATTTTTGGTAGAGTCGAAAAAATAAATTTTATGATGAAAAACGATGACCCCGGACCAGTCGAACGTTAAAAAAAATGGTCAATATTGATGAAATTTTAACATTTAATCTTTTGACTTGAAATGACTGTTGGACGTGAATTATTACTTTTTCAACTAAAATAAGTGTGTTTAAAGTGATTTCTGTGCCTGAAATTGGTCAAAATTGAACCTTCTGAGTAAGCAAAACTCTGCAAAAATGACAATTTTGGTAACTGTGAGGGTTTAAAAAGTGGTTATTCAACATGAGGCCCGATCCAAATGACATTTTGAATCATTTTTTGGTAGAGTCCAAAAAATCAATTTTATGATGAAAAACGATGACCCCGGACCAGTCGAACGTACAAAAAATTGTCAATATTGATGACATTTTAACATTTAATCTTTTGACTTTAAATTACTGTTGGATGTGAATTATTACTTTTTCAACTAAAATATGAGTGTTTAAAGTCATTTCTGTGCCTGAAATTGGTCAAAATTGAAGCTTCTGAGTAAGCAAAACTCTGTAAAAATGGCAATTTTGGTCATTGTGAGGGTTTTCAAAAAGTGGTTATTCAACATGAGGCCCGATCCAAATGACATTTTGAATCATTTTTGGTAGAGTAAAAAAAAATCAATTTTATGATGAAAAACGTGACCCAGGACCAGTCGAACGTTAAAAAAAATGGTCAATATTGATGAAATTTTAACATTTAATCTTTTGACTTTAAATTACTGTTGGATGTGAATTATTACTTTTTCAACTTTAATATGAGAGTTTAAAGTCATTTCTGTGCCTGAAATTGGTCAAAATTGAAGGTTTTGAGTAAGCAAAACTCGTAAAAATGACAATTTTGGTCACTGTGAGGGTTTAAAAAGTGGTTATTCAACATGAGGCCCGATCCAAATGACATTTTGAATTATTTTTGGTAGAGTCCAAAAAATCAATTTTATGATGAAAAACGATGACCCCGGACCAGTCGAACGTACAAAAAATTGTCAATATTGATGAAATTTTAACATTTAATCTTTTGACTTTAAATTACTGTTGGATGTGAATTATTACTTTTTCAACTAAAATATGAGTGTTTAAAGTCATTTCTGTGCCTGAAATTGGTCAAAATTGAAGCTTCTGAGTAAGCAAAACTCTGTAAAAATGGCAATTTTGGTCATTGTGAGGGTTTAAAAAGTGGTTATTCAACATGAGGCCCGATCCAAATGACATTTTGAATCATTTTTGGTAGAGTAAAAAAAAAATCAATTTTATGATGAAAAACGTGACCCAGGACCAGTCGAACGTTCAAAAAAATGGTCAATATTGATGAAATTTTAACATTTAATCTTTTGACTTTAAATTACTGTTGGATGTGAATTATTACTTTTTCAACTAAAATATGAGAGTTTAAAGTCATTTCTGTGCCTGAAATTGGTCAAAATTGAAGGTTTTGAGTAAGCAAAATCTCTGTAAAAATGACAATTTTGGTCACTGTGAGGGTTTAAAAAGTGGTTATTCAACATGAGGCCCGATTCAAATGACATTTTGAATCATTTTTGGTAGAGTCCAAAAAATCAATTTTATGATGAAAAACGATGACCCCGGACCAGTCGAACGTACAAAAAATTGTCCATATTGATGAAATTTTAACATTTAATCTTTTGACTTTAAATTACTGTTGGATGTGAATTATTACTTTTTCAACTAAAATATGAGTGTTTAAAGTCATTTCTGTGCCTGAAATTGGTCAAAATTGAAGCTTCTGAGTAAGCAAAACTCTGTAAAAATGGCAATTTTGGTCACTGCGAGGGTTTAAAAAGTGGTTATTCAACACGAGGCCCGATCCAAATGACATTTTGAATCATTTTTGGTAGAGTAAAAAAAAAATCAATTTTATGATGAAAAACGATGACCCCGGACCAGTCGAACGTACAAAAAAATGTCAATATTGATGAAATTTTAACATTTAATCTTTTGACTTTAAATGACTGTTGGATGTGAATTATTACTTTTTCAACTAAAATAAGTGTGTTTAAAGTGATTTCTGTGCCTGAAATTGGTCAAAATTGAACCTTCTGAGTAAGCAAAACTCTGCAAAAATGACAATTTTGGTAACTGTGAGGGTTTAAAAAGTGGTTATTCAACATGAGGCCCGATCCAAATGACATTTTGAATCATTTTTTGGTAGAGTCCAAAAAATCAATTTTATGATGAAAAACGATGACCCCGGACCAGTCGAACGTACAAAAAATTGTCAATATTGATGAAATTTTAACATTTAATCTTTTGACTTTAAATTACTGTTGGATGTGAATTATTACTTTTTCAACTCAAATATGAGTGTTTAAAGTCATTTCTGTGCCTGAAATTAGTCAAAATTAAAGCTTCTGAGTAAGCAAAACTCTGTAAAAATGGCAATTTTGGTCACTGTGAGGGTTTAAAAAGTGGTTATTCAACATGAGGCCCGATCCAAATGACATTTTGAATCATTTTGGGTAGAGTAAAAAAGAAAATCAATTTTATGATGAAAAACGATGACCCGGGACCAGAACGTTAAAAAAATGGTCAATATTGATGAAATTTTAACATTTAATCTTTTGACTTTAAATGACTGTTGGACGTGAATTATTACTTTTTCAACTAAAATAAGTGTGTTTAAAGTGATTTCTGTGCCTGAAATTGGTCAAAATTGAAGCTTCTGAGTAAGCAAAACTCTGTAAAAATGACAATTTTGGTAACTGTGAGGGTTTAAAAAGTGGTTTTCAACATGAGGCCCGATCCAAATGACATTTTGAATCATTTTTGGTAGAGTCCAAAAAATCAATTTTATGATGAAATACGATGACCCCGGACCAGTCGAACGTACAAAAAATTGTCAATATTGATGAAATTTTAACATTTAATCTTTTGACTTTAAATTACTGTTGGATGTGAATTATTACTTTTTCAACTAAAATATGAGTGTTTAAAGTCATTTCTGTGCCTGAAATTGGTCAAAATTGAAGCTTCTGAGTAAGCAAAACTCTGTAAAAATGGCAATTTTGGTCACTGTGAGGGTTTAAAAAGTGGTTATTCAACACGAGGCCCGATCCAAATGACATTTTGAATCATTTTTGGTAGAGTAAAAAAAAAATCAATTTTATGATGAAAAACGATGACCCCGGACCAGTCGAACGTACAAAAAAATGTCAATATTGATGAAATTTTAACATTTAATCTTTTGACTTTAAATGACTGTTGGACGTGAATTATTACTTTTTCAACTAAAATAAGTGTGTTTAAAGTGATTTCTGTGCCTGAAATTGGTCAAAATTGAACCTTCTGAGTAAGCAAAACTCTGCAAAAATGACAATTTTGGTAACTGTGAGGGTTTAAAAAGTGGTTATTCAACATGAGGCCCGATCCAAATGACATTTTGAATCATTTTTTGGTAGAGTCCAAAAAATCTATTTTATGATGAAAAACGATGACCCCGGACCAGTCGAACGTACAAAAAATTGTCAATATTGATGAAATTTTAACATTTAATCTTTTGACTTTAAATTACTGTTGGATGTGAATTATTACTTTTTCAACTAAAATATGAGTGTTTAAAGTCATTTCTGTGCCTGAAATTGGTCAAAATTGAAGCTTCTGAGTAAGCAAAACTCTGTAAAAATGGCAATTTTGGTCATTGTGAGGGTTTAAAAAGTGGTTATTCAACATGAGGCCCGATCCAAATGACATTTTGAATCATTTTTGGTAGAGTAAAAAAAAATCAATTTTATGATGAAAAACGTGACCCCGGACCAGTCGAACGTACAAAAAAATGTCAATATTGATGAAATTTTAACATTTAATCTTTTGACTTTAAATGACTGTTGGACGTGAATTATTACTTTTTCAACTAAAATAAGTGTGTTTAAAGTGATTTCTGTGCCTGAAATTGGTCAAAATTGAACCTTCTGAGTAAGCAAAACTCTGCAAAAATGACAATTTTGGTAACTGTGAGGGTTTAAAAAGTGGTTATTCAACATGAGGCCCGATCCAAATGACATTTTGAATCATTTTTTGGTAGAGTCCAAAAAATCAATTTTATGATGAAATACGATGACCCCGGACCAGTCGAACGTACAAAAAATTGTCAATATTGATGAAATTTTAACATTTAATCTTTTGACTTTAAATTACTGTTGGATGTGAATTATTACTTTTTCAACTAAAATATGAGTGTTTAAAGTCATTTCTGTGCCTGAAATTGGTCAAAATTGAAGCTTCTGAGTAAGCAAAACTCTGTAAAAATGGCAATTTTGGTCACTGTGAGGGTTTAAAAAGTGGTTATTCAACACGAGGCCCGATCCAAATGACATTTTGAATCATTTTTGGTAGAGTAAAAAAAAAATCAATTTTATGATGAAAAACGATGACCCCGGACCAGTCGAACGTACAAAAAAATGTCAATATTGATGAAATTTTAACATTTAATCTTTTGACTTTAAATGACTGTTGGACGTGAATTATTACTTTTTCAACTAAAATAAGTGTGTTTAAAGTGATTTCTGTGCCTGAAATTGGTCAAAATTGAACCTTCTGAGTAAGCAAAACTCTGCAAAAATGACAATTTTGGTAACTGTGAGGGTTTAAAAAGTGGTTATTCAACATGAGGCCCGATCCAAATGACATTTTGAATCATTTTTTGGTAGAGTCCAAAAAATCAATTTTATGATGAAAAACGATGACCCCGGACCAGTCGAACGTACAAAAAATTGTCAATATTGATGACATTTTAACATTTAATCTTTTGACTTTAAATTACTGTTGGATGTGAATTATTACTTTTTCAACTAAAATATGAGTGTTTAAAGTCATTTCTGTGCCTGAAATTGGTCAAAATTGAAGCTTCTGAGTAAGCAAAACTCTGTAAAAATGGCAATTTTGGTCATTGTGAGGGTTTTCAAATAGTGGTTATTCAACATGAGGCCCGATCCAAATGACATTTTGAATCATTTTTGGTAGAGTAAAAAAAAATCAATTTTATGATGAAAAACGTGACCCAGAACGAGTCGAACGTTAAAAAAAATGGTCAATATTGATGAAATTTTAACATTTAATCTTTTGACTTTAAATTACTGTTGGATGTGAATTATTACTTTTTCAACTTTAATATGAGAGTTTAAAGTCATTTCTGTGCCTGAAATTGGTCAAAATTGAAGGTTTTGAGTAAGCAAAACTCGTAAAAATGACAATTTTGGTCACTGTGAGGGTTTAAAAAGTGGTTATTCAACATGAGGCCCGATCCAAATGACATTTTGAATTATTTTTGGTAGAGTCCAAAAAATCAATTTTATGATGAAAAACGATGACCCCGGACCAGTCGAACGTACAAAAAATTGTCAATATTGATGAAATTTTAACATTTAATCTTTTGACTTTAAATTACTGTTGGATGTGAATTATTACTTTTTCAACTAAAATATGAGTGTTTAAAGTCATTTCTGTGCCTGAAATTGGTCAAAATTGAAGCTTCTGAGTAAGCAAAACTCTGTAAAAATGGCAATTTTGGTCATTGTGAGGGTTTAAAAAGTGGTTATTCAACATGAGGCCCGATCCAAATGACATTTTGAATCATTTTTGGTAGAGTAAAAAAAAAATCAATTTTATGATGAAAAACGTGACCCAGGACCAGTCGAACGTTCAAAAAAATGGTCAATATTGATGAAATTTTAACATTTAATCTTTTGACTTTAAATTACTGTTGGATGTGAATTATTACTTTTTCAACTAAAATATGAGAGTTTAAAGTCATTTCTGTGCCTGAAATTGGTCAAAATTGAAGGTTTTGAGGAAGCAAAATCTCTGTAAAAATGACAATTTTGGTCACTGTGAGGGTTTAAAAAGTGGTTATTCAACATGAGGCCCGATCCAAATGACATTTTGAATTATTTTTGGTAGAGTCGAAAAAATAAATTTTATGATGAAAAACGATGACCCCGGACCAGTCGAACGTTCAAAAAAATGGTCAATATTGATGAAATTTTAACATTTAATCTTTTGACTTTAAATGACTGTTGGACGTGAATTATTACTTTTTCAACTAAAATAAGTGTGTTTGAAGTGATTTCTGTGCCTGAAATTGGTCAAAATTGAAGCTTCTGACTAAGCAAAACTCTGTAAAAATGACAATTTTGGTAACTGTGAGGGTTTAAAAAGTGGTTATTCAACATGAGGCCCGATTCAAATGACATTTTGAATCATTTTTGGTAGAGTCCAAAAAATCAATTTTATGATGAAAAACGATGACCCCGGACCAGTCGAACGTACAAAAAATTGTCCATATTGATGAAATTTTAACATTTAATCTTTTGACTTTAAATTACTGTTGGATGTGAATTATTACTTTTTCAACTAAAATATGAGTGTTTAAAGTCATTTCTGTGCCTGAAATTGGTCAAAATTGAAGCTTCTGAGTAAGCAAAACTCTGTAAAAATGGCAATTTTGGTCACTGTGAGGGTTTAAAAAGTGGTTATTCAACACGAGGCCCGATCCAAATGACATTTTGAATCATTTTTGGTAGAGTAAAAAAAAAATCAATTTTATGATGAAAAACGATGACCCAGGACCAGTCGAACGTTCAAAAAAATGGTCAATATTGATGAAATGTTTACATTTAATCTTTTGACTTTAAATTACTGTTGGATTTGAATTATTACTTTTCCAACTAAAATATGAGTGTTTAAAGTCATTTCTGTGCCTGAAATTGGTCAAAATTGAAGGTTTTGAGTAAGCAAAAACTCTGTAAAAATGACAATTTTGGTCACTGTGAGGGTTTAAAAAGTGGTTATTCAACATGGGACCCGATCCAAATGACATTTTGAATTATTTTTGGTAGAGTCCAAAAAATCAATTTTATGATGAAAAACGATGACCCCAGTCGAACGTTCAAAAAAATTGTCAATATTGATGAAATTTTAACATTTAATCTTTTGACTTGAAATGACTGTTGGACGTGAATTATTACTTTTTCAACTAAAATAAGTGTGTTTAAAGTGATTTCTGTGCCTGAAATTGGTCAAAATTGAAGCTTCTGAGTAAGCAAAACTCTGTAAAAATGACAATTTTGGTAACTGTGAGGATTTAAAAAGTGGTTATTCAACATGAGGCCCAAACCAAATGACATTTTGAATAATTTTTGGTAGAGTCCAAAAAATCAATTTTATGATGAAAAACGATGACCCCGGACAAGTCGAACGTACAAAAAATTGTCAATATTGATGAAATTTTAACATTTAATCTTTTGACTTTAAATTACTTTTGGATGTGAATTATTACTTTTTCAACTAAAATATGAGTGTTTAAAGTCATTTCTGTGCCTGAAATTAGTCAAAATTGAAGCTTCTGAGTAAGCAAAACTCTGTAAAAATGGCAATTTTGGTCACTGTGAGGGTTTAAAAAGTGGTTATTCAACATGAGGCCCGATCCAAATGACATTTTGAATCATTTTTGGTAGAGTAAAAAAAAAATCAATTTTATGATGAAAAACGTGACCCAGGACCAGTCGAACGTTAAAAAAAATGGTCAATATTGATGAAATTTTAACATTTAATCTTTTGACTTTAAATTACTGTTGGATGTGAATTATTACTTTTTCAACTAAAATATGAGAGTTTAAAGTAATTTCTGTGCCTGAAATTGGTCAAAATTGAAGGTTTTGAGTAAGCAAAATCTCTGTAAAAATGACAATTTTGGTCACTGTGAGGGTTTAAAAAGTGGTTATTCAACATGAGGCCCGATCCAAATGACATTTTGAATTATTTTTGGTAGAGTCGAAAAAATAAATTTTATGATGAAAAACGATGACCCCGGACCAGTCGAACGTTAAAAAAAATGGTCAATATTGATGAAATTTTAACATTTAATCTTTTGACTTGAAATGACTGTTGGACGTGAATTATTACTTTTTCAACTAAAATAAGTGTGTTTGAAGTGATTTCTGTGCCTGAAATTGGTCAAAATTGAAGCTTCTGAGTAAGCAAAACTCTGTAAAAATGACAATTTTGGTAACTGTGAGGGTTTAAAAAGTGGTTATTCAACATGAGGCCCAAACCAAATGACATTTTGAATCATTTTTGGTAGAGTCCAAAAAATCAATTTTATGATGAAAAACGATGACCCCGGACCAGTCGAACGTACAAAAAATTGTCAATATTGATGAAATTTTAACATTTAATCTTTTGACTTTAAATTACTGTTGGATGTGAATTATTACTTTTTCAACTAAAATATGAGTGTTTAAAGTCATTTCTGTGCCTGAAATTAGTCAAAATTAAAGCTTCTGAGTAAGCAAAACTCTGTAAAAATGTAAATTTTGGTCACTGTGAGGGTTTAAAAAGTGGTTATTCAACATGAGGCCCGATCCAAATGATATTTTGAATCATTTTTGGTAGAGTAAAAAAGAAAATCAATTTTATGATGAAAAACGATGACCCAGGACCAGAACGTTAAAAAAATGGTCAATATTGATGAAATTTTAACATTTAATCTTTTGACTTTAAATGACTGTTGGACGTGAATTATTACTTTTTCAACTAAAATAAGTGTGTTTAAAGTGATTTCTGTGCCTGAAATTGGTCAAAATTGAAGCTTCTGAGTAAGCAAAACTCTGTAAAAATGACAATTTTGGTAACTGTGAGGGTTTAAAAAGTGGTTATTCAACATGAGGCCCGATCCAAATGACATTTTGAATCATTTTTGGTAGAGTCCAAAAAAATCAATTTTATGATGAAAAACGATGACCCCGGACCAGTCGAACGTACAAAAAATTGTCAATATTGATGAAATTTTAACATTTAATCTTTTGACTTTAAATTACTGTTGGATGTGAATTATTACTTTTTCAACTAAAATATGAGTGTTTAAAGTCATTTCTGTGCCTGAAATTGGTCAAAATTGAAGCTTCTGAGTAAGCAAAACTCGTAAAAATGGAAATTTTGGTCACTGTGAGGGTTTAAAAAGTGGTTATTCAACATGGGGCCCGATCCAAATGACATTTTGAATTATTTTTGGTAGAGTCCAAAAAATCAATTTTATGATGAAAAACGATGACCCCAGTCGAACGTTCAAAAAAATGGTCAATATTGATGAAATTTTAACATTTAATCTTTTGACTTGAAATGACTGTTGGACGTGAATTATTACTTTTTCAACTAAAATAAGTGTGTTTAAAGAGATTTCTGTGCCTGAAATTGGTCAAAATTGAAGCTTCTGAGTAAGCAAAACTCTGTAAAAATGACAATTTTGGTAACTGTGAGGATTTAAAAAGTGGTTATTCAACATGAGGCCCGATTCAAATGACATTTTGAATCATTTTTGGTAGAGTCCAAAAAATCAATTTTATGATGAAAAACGATGACCCCGGACCAGTCGAACGTACAAAAAATTGTCCATAGTGATGAAATTTTAACATTTAATCTTTTGACTTTAAATTACTGTTGGATGTGAATTATTACTTTTTCAACTAAAATATGAGTGTTTAAAGTCATTTCTGTGCCTGAAATTGGTCAAAATTGAAGCTTCTGAGTAAGCAAAACTCTGTAAAAATGGCAATTTTGGTCACTGCGAGGGTTTAAAAAGTGGTTATTCAACACGAGGCCCGATCCAAATGACATTTTGAATCATTTTTGGTAGAGTAAAAAAAAAATCAATTTTATGATGAAAAACGATGACCCCGGACCAGTCGAACGTACAAAAAAATGTCAATATTGATGAAATTTTAACATTTAATCTTTTGACTTTAAATGACTGTTGGACGTGAATTATTACTTTTTCAACTAAAATAAGTGTGTTTAAAGTGATTTCTGTGCCTGAAATTGGTCAAAATTGAACCTTCTGAGTAAGCAAAACTCTGCAAAAATGACAATTTTGGTAACTGTGAGGGTTTAAAAAGTGGTTATTCAACATGAGGCCCGATCCAAATGACATTTTGAATCATTTTTTGGTAGAGTCCAAAAAATCAATTTTATGATGAAAAACGATGACCCCGGACCAGTCGAACGTACAAAAAATTGTCAATATTGATGAAATTTTAACATTTAATCTTTTGACTTTAAATTACTGTTGGATGTGAATTATTACTTTTTCAACTCAAATATGAGTGTTTAAAGTCATTTCTGTGCCTGAAATTAGTCAAAATTAAAGCTTCTGAGTAAGCAAAACTCTGTAAAAATGGCAATTTTGGTCACTGTGAGGGTTTAAAAAGTGGTTATTCAACATGAGGCCCGATCCAAATGACATTTTGAATCATTTTGGGTAGAGTAAAAAAGAAAATCAATTTTATGATGAAAAACGATGACCCGGGACCAGAACGTTAAAAAAATGGTCAATATTGATGAAATTTTAACATTTAATCTTTTGACTTTAAATGACTGTTGGACGTGAATTATTACTTTTTCAACTAAAATAAGTGTGTTTAAAGTGATTTCTGTGCCTGAAATTGGTCAAAATTGAAGCTTCTGAGTAAGCAAAACTCTGTAAAAATGACAATTTTGGTAACTGTGAGGGTTTAAAAAGTGGTTTTCAACATGAGGCCCGATCCAAATGACATTTTGAATCATTTTTGGTAGAGTCCAAAAAATCAATTTTATGATGAAATACGATGACCCCGGACCAGTCGAACGTACAAAAAATTGTCAATATTGATGAAATTTTAACATTTAATCTTTTGACTTTAAATTACTGTTGGATGTGAATTATTACTTTTTCAACTAAAATATGAGTGTTTAAAGTCATTTCTGTGCCTGAAATTGGTCAAAATTGAAGCTTCTGAGTAAGCAAAACTCTGTAAAAATGGCAATTTTGGTCACTGTGAGGGTTTAAAAAGTGGTTATTCAACACGAGGCCCGATCCAAATGACATTTTGAATCATTTTTGGTAGAGTAAAAAAAAAATCAATTTTATGATGAAAAACGATGACCCCGGACCAGTCGAACGTACAAAAAAATGTCAATATTGATGACATTTTAACATTTAATCTTTTGACTTTAAATGACTGTTGGACGTGAATTATTACTTTTTCAACTAAAATAAGTGTGTTTAAAGTGATTTCTGTGCCTGAAATTGGTCAAAATTGAACCTTCTGAGTAAGCAAAACTCTGCAAAAATGACAATTTTGGTAACTGTGAGGGTTTAAAAAGTGGTTATTCAACATGAGGCCCGATCCAAATGACATTTTGAATCATTTTTTGGTAGAGTCCAAAAAATCTATTTTATGATGAAAAACGATGACCCCGGACCAGTCGAACGTACAAAAAATTGTCAATATTGATGAAATTTTAACATTTAATCTTTTGACTTTAAATTACTGTTGGATGTGAATTATTACTTTTTCAACTAAAATATGAGTGTTTAAAGTCATTTCTGTGCCTGAAATTGGTCAAAATTGAAGCTTCTGAGTAAGCAAAACTCTGTAAAAATGGCAATTTTGGTCATTGTGAGGGTTTAAAAAGTGGTTATTCAACATGAGGCCCGATCCAAATGACATTTTGAATCATTTTTGGTAGAGTAAAAAAAAATCAATTTTATGATGAAAAACGTGACCCCGGACCAGTCGAACGTACAAAAAAATGTCAATATTGATGAAATTTTAACATTTAATCTTTTGACTTTAAATGACTGTTGGACGTGAATTATTACTTTTTCAACTAAAATAAGTGTGTTTAAAGTGATTTCTGTGCCTGAAATTGGTCAAAATTGAACCTTCTGAGTAAGCAAAACTCTGCAAAAATGACAATTTTGGTAACTGTGAGGGTTTAAAAAGTGGTTATTCAACATGAGGCCCGATCCAAATGACATTTTGAATCATTTTTTGGTAGAGTCCAAAAAATCAATTTTATGATGAAATACGATGACCCCGGACCAGTCGAACGTACAAAAAATTGTCAATATTGATGAAATTTTAACATTTAATCTTTTGACTTTAAATTACTGTTGGATGTGAATTATTACTTTTTCAACTAAAATATGAGTGTTTAAAGTCATTTCTGTGCCTGAAATTGGTCAAAATTGAAGCTTCTGAGTAAGCAAAACTCTGTAAAAATGGCAATTTTGGTCACTGTGAGGGTTTAAAAAGTGGTTATTCAACACGAGGCCCGATCCAAATGACATTTTGAATCATTTTTGGTAGAGTAAAAAAAAAATCAATTTTATGATGAAAAACGATGACCCCGGACCAGTCGAACGTACAAAAAAATGTCAATATTGATGAAATTTTAACATTTAATCTTTTGACTTTAAATGACTGTTGGACGTGAATTATTACATTTTCAACTAAAATAAGTGTGTTTAAAGTGATTTCTGTGCCTGAAATTGGTCAAAATTGAACCTTCTGAGTAAGCAAAACTCTGCAAAAATGACAATTTTGGTAACTGTGAGGGTTTAAAAAGTGGTTATTCAACATGAGGCCCGATCCAAATGACATTTTGAATCATTTTTTGGTAGAGTCCAAAAAATCAATTTTATGATGAAAAACGATGACCCCGGACCAGTCGAACGTACAAAAAATTGTCAATATTGATGACATTTTAACATTTAATCTTTTGACTTTAAATTACTGTTGGATGTGAATTATTACTTTTTCAACTAAAATATGAGTGTTTAAAGTCATTTCTGTGCCTGAAATTGGTCAAAATTGAAGCTTCTGAGTAAGCAAAACTCTGTAAAAATGGCAATTTTGGTCATTGTGAGGGTTTTCAAAAAGTGGTTATTCAACATGAGGCCCGATCCAAATGACATTTTGAATCATTTTTGGTAGAGTAAAAAAAAATCAATTTTATGATGAAAAACGTGACCCAGGACGAGTCGAACGTTAAAAAAAATGGTCAATATTGATGAAATTTTAACATTTAATCTTTTGACTTTAAATTACTGTTGGATGTGAATTATTACTTTTTCAACTTTAATATGAGAGTTTAAAGTCATTTCTGTGCCTGAAGTTGGTCAAAATTGAAGGTTTTGAGTAAGCAAAACTCGTAAAAATGACAATTTTGGTCACTGTGAGGGTTTAAAAAGTGGTTATTCAACATGAGGCCCGATCCAAATGACATTTTGAATTATTTTTGGTAGAGTCCAAAAAATCAATTTTATGATGAAAAACGATGACCCCGGACCAGTCGAACGTACAAAAAATTGTCAATATTGATGAAATTTTAACATTTAATCTTTTGACTTTAAATTACTGTTGGATGTGAATTATTACTTTTTCAACTAAAATATGAGTGTTTAAAGTCATTTCTGTGCCTGAAATTGGTCAAAATTGAAGCTTCTGAGTAAGCAAAACTCTGTAAAAATGGCAATTTTGGTCATTGTGAGGGTTTAAAAAGTGGTTATTCAACATGAGGCCCGATCCAAATGACATTTTGAATCATTTTTGGTAGAGTAAAAAAAAAATCAATTTTATGATGAAAAACGTGACCCAGGACCAGTCGAACGTTCAAAAAAATGGTCAATATTGATGAAATTTTAACATTTAATCTTTTGACTTTAAATTACTGTTGGATGTGAATTATTACTTTTTCAACTAAAATATGAGAGTTTAAAGTCATTTCTGTGCCTGAAATTGGTCAAAATTGAAGGTTTTGAGGAAGCAAAATCTCTGTAAAAATGACAATTTTGGTCACTGTGAGGGTTTAAAAAGTGGTTATTCAACATGAGGCCCGATCCAAATGACATTTTGAATTATTTTTGGTAGAGTCGAAAAAATTAATTTTATGATGAAAAACGATGACCCCGGACCAGTCGAACGTTCAAAAAAATGGTCAATATTGATGAAATTTTAACATTTAATCTTTTGACTTTAAATGACTGTTGGACGTGAATTATTACTTTTTCAACTAAAATAAGTGTGTTTGAAGTGATTTCTGTGCCTGAAATTGGTCAAAATTGAAGCTTCTGACTAAGCAAAACTCTGTAAAAATGACAATTTTGGTAACTGTGAGGGTTTAAAAAGTGGTTATTCAACATGAGGCCCGATTCAAATGACATTTTGAATCATTTTTGGTAGAGTCCAAAAAATCAATTTTATGATGAAAAACGATGACCCCGGACCAGTCGAACGTACAAAAAATTGTCCATATTGATGAAATTTTAACATTTAATCTTTTGACTTTAAATTACTGTTGGATGTGAATTATTACTTTTTCAACTAAAATATGAGTGTTTAAAGTCATTTCTGTGCCTGAAATTGGTCAAAATTGAAGCTTCTGAGTAAGCAAAACTCTGTAAAAATGGCAATTTTGGTCACTGTGAGGGTTTAAAAAGTGGTTATTCAACACGAGGCCCGATCCAAATGACATTTTGAATCATTTTTGGTAGAGTAAAAAAAAAATCAATTTTATGATGAAAAACGATGACCCAGGACCAGTCGAACGTTCAAAAAAATGGTCAATATTGATGAAATGTTTACATTTAATCTTTTGACTTTAAATTACTGTTGGATTTGAATTATTACTTTTCCAACTAAAATATGAGTGTTTAAAGTCATTTCTGTGCCTGAAATTGGTCAAAATTGAAGGTTTTGAGGAAGCAAAAACTCTGTAAAAATGACAATTTTGGTCACTGTGAGGGTTTAAAAAGTGGTTATTCAACATGGGACCCGATCCAAATGACATTTTGAATTATTTTTGGTAGAGTCCAAAAAATCAATTTTATGATGAAAAACGATGACCCCAGTCGAACGTTCAAAAAAATTGTCAATATTGATGAAATTTTAACATTTAATCTTTTGACTTGAAATGACTGTTGGACGTGAATTATTACTTTTTCAACTAAAATAAGTGTGTTTAAAGTGATTTCTGTGCCTGAAATTGGTCAAAATTGAAGCTTCTGAGTAAGCAAAACTCTGTAAAAATGACAATTTTGGTAACTGTGAGGATTTAAAAAGTGGTTATTCAACATGAGGCCCAAACCAAATGACATTTTGAATAATTTTTGGTAGAGTCCAAAAAATCAATTTTATGATGAAAAACGATGACCCCGGACAAGTCGAACGTACAAAAAATTGTCAATATTGATGAAATTTTAACATTTAATCTTTTGACTTTAAATTACTGTTGGATGTGAATTATTACTTTTTCAACTAAAATATGAGTGTTTAAAGTCATTTCTGTGCCTGAAATTAGTCAAAATTGAAGCTTCTGAGTAAGCAAAACTCTGTAAAAATGGCAATTTTGGTCACTGTGAGGGTTTAAAAAGTGGTTATTCAACATGAGGCCCGATCCAAATGACATTTTGAATCATTTTTGGTAGAGTAAAAAAAAAATCAATTTTATGATGAAAAACGTGACCCAGGACCAGTCGAACGTTAAAAAAAATGGTCAATATTGATGAAATTTTAACATTTAATCTTTTGACTTTAAATTACTGTTGGATGTGAATTATTACTTTTTCAACTAAAATATGAGAGTTTAAAGTAATTTCTGTGCCTGAAATTGGTCAAAATTGAAGGTTTTGAGTAAGCAAAATCTCTGTAAAAATGACAATTTTGGTCACTGTGAGGGTTTAAAAAGTGGTTATTCAACATGAGGCCCGATCCAAATGACATTTTGAATTATTTTTGGTAGAGTCGAAAAAATAAATTTTATGATGAAAAACGATGACCCCGGACCAGTCGAACGTTCAAAAAAATGGTCAATATTGATGAAATTTTAACATTTAATCTTTTGACTTGAAATGACTGTTGGACGTGAATTATTACTTTTTCAACTAAAATAAGTGTGTTTGAAGTGATTTCTGTGCCTGAAATTGGTCAAAATTGAAGCTTCTGAGTAAGCAAAACTCTGTAAAAATGACAATTTTGGTAACTGTGAGGGTTTAAAAAGTGGTTATTCAACATGAGGCCCAAACCAAATGACATTTTGAATCATTTTTGGTAGAGTCCAAAAAATCAATTTTATGATGAAAAACGATGACCCCGGACCAGTCGAACGTACAAAAAATTGTCAATATTGATGAAATTTTAACATTTAATCTTTTGACTTTAAATTACTGTTGGATGTGAATTATTACTTTTTCAACTAAAATATGAGTGTTTAAAGTCATTTCTGTGCCTGAAATTAGTCAAAATTAAAGCTTCTGAGTAAGCAAAACTCTGTAAAAATGTAAATTTTGGTCACTGTGAGGGTTTAAAAAGTGGTTATTCAACATGAGGCCCGATCCAAATGATATTTTGAATCATTTTTGGTAGAGTAAAAAAGAAAATCAATTTTATGATGAAAAACGATGACCCAGGACCAGAACGTTAAAAAAATGGTCAATATTGATGAAATTTTAACATTTAATCTTTTGACTTTAAATGACTGTTGGACGTGAATTATTACTTTTTCAACTAAAATAAGTGTGTTTAAAGTGATTTCTGTGCCTGAAATTGGTCAAAATTGAAGCTTCTGAGTAAGCAAAACTCTGTAAAAATGACAATTTTGGTAACTGTGAGGGTTTAAAAAGTGGTTATTCAACATGAGGCCCGATCCAAATGACATTTTGAATCATTTTTGGTAGAGTCCAAAAAAATCAATTTTATGATGAAAAACGATGACCCCGGACCAGTCGAACGTACAAAAAATTGTCAATATTGATGAAATTTTAACATTTAATCTTTTGACTTTAAATTACTGTTGGATGTGAATTATTACTTTTTCAACTAAAATATGAGTGTTTAAAATCATTTCTGTGCCTGAAATTGGTCAAAATTGAAGCTTCTGAGTAAGCAAAACTCGTAAAAATGGAAATTTTGGTCACTGTGAGGGTTTAAAAAGTGGTTATTCAACATGGGGCCCGATCCAAATGACATTTTGAATTATTTTTGGTAGAGTCCAAAAAATCAATTTTATGATGAAAAACGATGACCCCAGTCGAACGTTCAAAAAAATGGTCAATATTGATGAAATTTTAACATTTAATCTTTTGACTTGAAATGACTGTTGGACGTGAATTATTACTTTTTCAACTAAAATAAGTGTGTTTAAAGAGATTTCTGTGCCTGAAATTGGTCAAAATTGAAGCTTCTGAGTAAGCAAAACTCTGTAAAAATGACAATTTTGGTAACTGTGAGGATTTAAAAAGTGGTTATTCAACATGAGGCCCAAACCAAATGACATTTTGAATCATTTTTGGTACAGTCCAAAAAATCAATTTTATGATGAAAAACGATGACCCCGGACCAGTCGAACGTACAAAAAATTGTCAATATTGATGAAATTTTAACATTTAATCTTTTGACTTTAAATGACTGTTGGACGTGAATTATTACTTTTTCAACTAAAATAAGTGTGTTTAAAGTGATTTCTGTGCCTGAAATTGGTCAAAATTGAACCTTCTGAGTAAGCAAAACTCTGCAAAAATGACAATTTTGGTAACTGTGAGGGTTTAAAAAGTGGTTATTCAACATGAGGCCCGATCCAAATGACATTTTGAATCATTTTTTGGTAGAGTCCAAAAAATCTATTTTATGAAGAAAAACGATGACCCCGGACCAGTCGAACGTACAAAAAATTGTCAATATTGATGAAATTTTAACATTTAATCTTTTGACTTTAAATTACTGTTGGATGTGAATTATTACTTTTTCAACTAAAATATGAGTGTTTAAAGTCATTTCTGTGCCTGAAATTGGTCAAAATTGAAGCTTCTGAGTAAGCAAAACTCTGTAAAAATGGCAATTTTGGTCATTGTGAGGGTTTAAAAAGTGGTTATTCAACATGAGGCCCGATCCAAATGACATTTTGAATCATTTTTGGTAGAGTAAAAAAAAATCAATTTTATGATGAAAAACGTGACCCCGGACCAGTCGAACGTACAAAAAAATGTCAATATTGATGAAATTTTAACATTTAATCTTTTGACTTTAAATGACTGTTGGACGTGAATTATTACTTTTTCAACTAAAATAAGTGTGTTTAAAGTGATTTCTGTGCCTGAAATTGGTCAAAATTGAACCTTCTGAGTAAGCAAAACTCTGCAAAAATGACAATTTTGGTAACTGTGAGGGTTTAAAAAGTGGTTATTCAACATGAGGCCCGATCCAAATGACATTTTGAATCATTTTTTGGTAGAGTCCAAAAAATCAATTTTATGATGAAATACGATGACCCCGGACCAGTCGAACGTACAAAAAATTGTCAATATTGATGAAATTTCAACATTTAATCTTTTGACTTTAAATTACTGTTGGATGTGAATTATTACTTTTTCAACTAAAATATGAGTGTTTAAAGTCATTTCTGTGCCTGAAATTGGTCAAAATTGAAGCTTCTGAGTAAGCAAAACTCTGTAAAAATGGCAATTTTGGTCACTGTGAGGGTTTAAAAAGTGGTTATTCAACACGAGGCCCGATCCAAATGACATTTTGAATCATTTTTGGTAGAGTAAAAAAAAAATCAATTTTATGATGAAAAACGATGACCCCGGACCAGTCGAACGTACAAAAAAATGTCAATATTGATGAAATTTTAACATTTAATCTTTTGACTTTAAATGACTGTTGGACGTGAATTATTACTTTTTCAACTAAAATAAGTGTGTTTAAAGTGATTTCTGTGCCTGAAATTGGTCAAAATTGAACCTTCTGAGTAAGCAAAACTCTGCAAAAATGACAATTTTGGTAACTGTGAGGGTTTAAAAAGTGGTTATTCAACATGAGGCCCGATCCAAATGACATTTTGAATCATTTTTTGGTAGAGTCCAAAAAATCAATTTTATGATGAAAAACGATGACCCCGGACCAGTCGAACGTACAAAAAATTGTCAATATTGATGACATTTTAACATTTAATCTTTTGACTTTAAATTACTGTTGGATGTGAATTATTACTTTTTCAACTAAAATATGAGTGTTTAAAGTCATTTCTGTGCCTGAAATTGGTCAAAATTGAAGCTTCTGAGTAAGCAAAACTCTGTAAAAATGGCAATTTTGGTCATTGTGAGGGTTTTCAAAAAGTGGTTATTCAACATGAGGCCCGATCCAAATGACATTTTGAATCATTTTTGGTAGAGTAAAAAAAAATCAATTTTATGATGAAAAACGTGACCCAGGACCAGTCGAACGTTAAAAAAAATGGTCAATATTGATGAAATTTTAACATTTAATCTTTTGACTTTAAATTACTGTTGGATGTGAATTATTACTTTTTCAACTTTAATATGAGAGTTTAAAGTCATTTCTGTGCCTGAAATTGGTCAAAATTGAAGGTTTTGAGTAAGCAAAACTCGTAAAAATGACAATTTTGGTCACTGTGAGGGTTTAAAAAGTGGTTATTCAACATGAGGCCCGATCCAAATGACATTTTGAATTATTTTTGGTAGAGTCCAAAAAATCAATTTTATGATGAAAAACGATGACCCCGGACCAGTCGAACGTACAAAAAATTGTCAATATTGATGAAATTTTAACATTTAATCTTTTGACTTTAAATTACTGTTGGATGTGAATTATTACTTTTTCAACTAAAATATGAGTGTTTAAAGTCATTTCTGTGCCTGAAATTGGTCAAAATTGAAGCTTCTGAGTAAGCAAAACTCTGTAAAAATGGCAATTTTGGTCATTGTGAGGGTTTAAAAAGTGGTTATTCAACATGAGGCCCGATCCAAATGACATTTTGAATCATTTTTGGTAGAGTAAAAAAAAAATCAATTTTATGATGAAAAACGTGACCCAGGACCAGTCGAACGTTCAAAAAAATGGTCAATATTGATGAAATTTTAACATTTAATCTTTTGACTTTAAATGACTGTTGGACGTGAATTATTACTTTTTCAACTAAAATAAGTGTGTTTGAAGTGATTTCTGTGCCTGAAATTGGTCAAAATTGAAGCTTCTGACTAAGCAAAACTCTGTAAAAATGACAATTTTGGTAACTGTGAGGGTTTAAAAAGTGGTTATTCAACATGAGGCCCGATTCAAATGACATTTTGAATCATTTTTGGTAGAGTCCAAAAAATCAATTTTATGATGAAAAACGATGACCCCGGACCAGTCGAACATACAAAAAATTGTCCATATTGATGAAATTTTAACATTTAATCTTTTGACTTTAAATTACTGTTGGATGTGAATTATTACTTTTTCAACTAAAATATGAGTGTTTAAAGTCATTTCTGTGCCTGAAATTGGTCAAAATTGAAGCTTCTGAGTAAGCAAAACTCTGTAAAAATGGCAATTTTGGTCACTGTGAGGGTTTAAAAAGTGGTTATTCAACACGAGGCCCGATCCAAATGACATTTTGAATCATTTTTGGTAGAGTAAAAAAAAAATCAATTTTATGATGAAAAACGATGACCCAGGACCAGTCGAACGTTCAAAAAAATGGTCAATATTGATGAAATGTTTACATTTAATCTTTTGACTTTAAATTACTGTTGGATTTGAATTATTACTTTTCCAACTAAAATATGAGTGTTTAAAGTCATTTCTGTGCCTGAAATTGGTCAAAATTGAAGGTTTTGAGTAAGCAAAAACTCTGTAAAAATGACAATTTTGGTCACTGTGAGGGTTTAAAAAGTAGTTATTCAACATGGGACCCGATCCAAATGACATTTTGAATTATTTTTGGTAGAGTCCAAAAAATCAATTTTATGATGAAAAACGATGACCCCAGTCGAACGTTCAAAAAAATTGTCAATATTGATGAAATTTTAACATTTAATCTTTTGACTTGAAATGACTGTTGGACGTGAATTATTACTTTTTCAACTAAAATAAGTGTGTTTAAAGTGATTTCTGTGCCTGAAATTGGTCAAAATTGAAGCTTCTGAGTAAGCAAAACTCTGTAAAAATGACAATTTTGGTAACTGTGAGGATTTAAAAAGTGGTTATTCAACATGAGGCCCAAACCAAATGACATTTTGAATAATTTTTGGTAGAGTCCAAAAAATCAATTTTATGATGAAAAACGATGACCCCGGACAAGTCGAACGTACAAAAAATTGTCAATATTGATGAAATTTTAACATTTAATCTTTTGACTTTAAATTACTGTTGGATGTGAATTATTACTTTTTCAACTAAAATATGAGTGTTTAAAGTCATTTCTGTGCCTGAAATTAGTCAAAATTGAAGCTTCTGAGTAAGCAAAACTCTGTAAAAATGGCAATTTTGGTCACTGTGAGGGTTTAAAAAGTGGTTATTCAACATGAGGCCCGATCCAAATGACATTTTGAATCATTTTTGGTAGAGTAAAAAAAAAATCAATTTTATGATGAAAAACGTGACCCAGGACCAGTCGAACGTTAAAAAAAATGGTCAATATTGATGAAATTTTAACATTTAATCTTTTGACTTTAAATTACTGTTGGATGTGAATTATTACTTTTTCAACTAAAATATGAGAGTTTAAAGTAATTTCTGTGCCTGAAATTGGTCAAAATTGAAGGTTTTGAGTAAGCAAAATCTCTGTAAAAATGACAATTTTGGTCACTGTGAGGGTTTAAAAAGTGGTTATTCAACATGAGGCCCGATCCAAATGACATTTTGAATTATTTTTGGTAGAGTCGAAAAAATAAATTTTATGATGAAAAACGATGACCCCGGACCAGTCGAACGTTAAAAAAAATGGTCAATATTGATGAAATTTTAACATTTAATCTTTTGACTTGAAATGACTGTTGGACGTGAATTATTACTTTTTCAACTAAAATAAGTGTGTTTGAAGTGATTTCTGTGCCTGAAATTGGTCAAAATTGAAGCTTCTGAGTAAGCAAAACTCTGTAAAAATGACAATTTTGGTAACTGTGAGGGTTTAAAAAGTGGTTATTCAACATGAGGCCCAAACCAAATGACATTTTGAATCATTTTTGGTAGAGTCCAAAAAATCAATTTTATGATGAAAAACGATGACCCCGGACCAGTCGAACGTACAAAAAATTGTCAATATTGATGAAATTTTAACATTTAATCTTTTGACTTTAAATTACTGTTGGATGTGAATTATTACTTTTTCAACTAAAATATGAGTGTTTAAAGTCATTTCTGTGCCTGAAATTAGTCAAAATTAAAGCTTCTGAGTAAGCAAAACTCTGTAAAAATGTAAATTTTGGTCACTGTGAGGGTTTAAAAAGTGGTTATTCAACATGAGGCCCGATCCAAATGATATTTTGAATCATTTTTGGTAGAGTAAAAAAGAAAATCAATTTTATGATGAAAAACGATGACCCAGGACCAGAACGTTAAAAAAATGGTCAATATTGATGAAATTTTAACATTTAATCTTTTGACTTTAAATGACTGTTGGACGTGAATTATTACTTTTTCAACTAAAATAAGTGTGTTTAAAGTGATTTCTGTGCCTGAAATTGGTCAAAATTGAAGCTTCTGAGTAAGCAAAACTCTGTAAAAATGACAATTTTGGTAACTGTGAGGGTTTAAAAAGTGGTTATTCAACATGAGGCCCGATCCAAATGACATTTTGAATCATTTTTGGTAGAGTCCAAAAAAATCAATTTTATGATGAAAAACGATGACCCCGGACCAGTCGAACGTACAAAAAATTGTCAATATTGATGAAATTTTAACATTTAATCTTTTGACTTTAAATTACTGTTGGATGTGAATTATTACTTTTTCAACTAAAATATGAGTGTTTAAAGTCATTTCTGTGCCTGAAATTGGTCAAAATTGAAGCTTCTGAGTAAGCAAAACTCGTAAAAATGGAAATTTTGGTCACTGTGAGGGTTTAAAAAGTGGTTATTCAACATGGGGCCCGATCCAAATGACATTTTGAATTATTTTTGGTAGAGTCCAAAAAATCAATTTTATGATGAAAAACGATGACCCCAGTCGAACGTTCAAAAAAATGGTCAATATTGATGAAATTTTAACATTTAATCTTTTGACTTGAAATGACTGTTGGACGTGAATTATTACTTTTTCAACTAAAATAAGTGTGTTTAAAGAGATTTCTGTGCCTGAAATTGGTCAAAATTGAAGCTTCTGAGTAAGCAAAACTCTGTAAAAATGACAATTTTGGTAACTGTGAGGATTTAAAAAGTGGTTATTCAACATGAGGCCCAAACCAAATGACATTTTGAATCATTTTTGGTACAGTCCAAAAAATCAATTTTATGATGAAAAACGATGACCCCGGACCAGTCGAACGTACAAAAAATTGTCAATATTGATGAAATTTTAACATTTAATCTTTTGACTTTAAATGACTGTTGGACGTGAATTATTACTTTTTCAACTAAAATAAGTGTGTTTAAAGTGATTTCTGTGCCTGAAATTGGTCAAAATTGAACCTTCTGAGTAAGCAAAACTCTGCAAAAATGACAATTTTGGTAACTGTGAGGGTTTAAAAAGTGGTTATTCAACATGAGGCCCGATCCAAATGACATTTTGAATCATTTTTTGGTAGAGTCCAAAAAATCTATTTTATGAAGAAAAACGATGACCCCGGACCAGTCGAACGTACAAAAAATTGTCAATATTGATGAAATTTTAACATTTAATCTTTTGACTTTAAATTACTGTTGGATGTGAATTATTACTTTTTCAACTAAAATATGAGTGTTTAAAGTCATTTCTGTGCCTGAAATTGGTCAAAATTGAAGCTTCTGAGTAAGCAAAACTCTGTAAAAATGGCAATTTTGGTCATTGTGAGGGTTTAAAAAGTGGTTATTCAACATGAGGCCCGATCCAAATGACATTTTGAATCATTTTTGGTAGAGTAAAAAAAAATCAATTTTATGATGAAAAACGTGACCCCGGACCAGTCGAACGTACAAAAAAATGTCAATATTGATGAAATTTTAACATTTAATCTTTTGACTTTAAATGACTGTTGGACGTGAATTATTACTTTTTCAACTAAAATAAGTGTGTTTAAAGTGATTTCTGTGCCTGAAATTGGTCAAAATTGAACCTTCTGAGTAAGCAAAACTCTGCAAAAATGACAATTTTGGTAACTGTGAGGGTTTAAAAAGTGGTTATTCAACATGAGGCCCGATCCAAATGACATTTTGAATCATTTTTTGGTAGAGTCCAAAAAATCAATTTTATGATGAAATACGATGACCCCGGACCAGTCGAACGTACAAAAAATTGTCAATATTGATGAAATTTCAACATTTAATCTTTTGACTTTAAATTACTGTTGGATGTGAATTATTACTTTTTCAACTAAAATATGAGTGTTTAAAGTCATTTCTGTGCCTGAAATTGGTCAAAATTGAAGCTTCTGAGTAAGCAAAACTCTGTAAAAATGGCAATTTTGGTCACTGTGAGGGTTTAAAAAGTGGTTATTCAACACGAGGCCCGATCCAAATGACATTTTGAATCATTTTTGGTAGAGTAAAAAAAAAATCAATTTTATGATGAAAAACGATGACCCCGGACCAGTCGAACGTACAAAAAAATGTCAATATTGATGAAATTTTAACATTTAATCTTTTGACTTTAAATGACTGTTGGACGTGAATTATTACTTTTTCAACTAAAATAAGTGTGTTTAAAGTGATTTCTGTGCCTGAAATTGGTCAAAATTGAACTTTCTGAGTAAGCAAAACTCTGCAAAAATGACAATTTTGGTAACTGTGAGGGTTTAAAAAGTGGTTATTCAACATGAGGCCCGATCCAAATGACATTTTGAATCATTTTTTGGTAGAGTCCAAAAAATCAATTTTATGATGAAAAACGATGACCCCGGACCAGTCGAACGTACAAAAAATTGTCAATATTGATGACATTTTAACATTTAATCTTTTGACTTTAAATTACTGTTGGATGTGAATTATTACTTTTTCAACTAAAATATGAGTGTTTAAAGTCATTTCTGTGCCTGAAATTGGTCAAAATTGAAGCTTCTGAGTAAGCAAAACTCTGTAAAAATGGCAATTTTGGTCATTGTGAGGGTTTTCAAAAAGTGGTTATTCAACATGAGGCCCGATCCAAATGACATTTTGAATCATTTTTGGTAGAGTAAAAAAAAATCAATTTTATGATGAAAAACGTGACCCAGGACCAGTCGAACGTTAAAAAAAATGGTCAATATTGATGAAATTTTAACATTTAATCTTTTGACTTTAAATTACTGTTGGATGTGAATTATTACTTTTTCAACTTTAATATGAGAGTTTAAAGTCATTTCTGTGCCTGAAATTGGTCAAAATTGAAGGTTTTGAGTAAGCAAAACTCGTAAAAATGACAATTTTGGTCACTGTGAGGGTTTAAAAAGTGGTTATTCAACATGAGGCCCGATCCAAATGACATTTTGAATTATTTTTGGTAGAGTCCAAAAAATCAATTTTATGATGAAAAACGATGACCCCGGACCAGTCGAACGTACAAAAAATTGTCAATATTGATGAAATTTTAACATTTAATCTTTTGACTTTAAATTACTGTTGGATGTGAATTATTACTTTTTCAACTAAAATATGAGTGTTTAAAGTCATTTCTGTGCCTGAAATTGGTCAAAATTGAAGCTTCTGAGTAAGCAAAACTCTGTAAAAATGGCAATTTTGGTCATTGTGAGGGTTTAAAAAGTGGTTATTCAACATGAGGCCCGATCCAAATGACATTTTGAATCATTTTTGGTAGAGTAAAAAAAAAATCAATTTTATGATGAAAAACGTGACCCAGGACCAGTCGAACGTTCAAAAAAATGGTCAATATTGATGAAATTTTAACATTTAATCTTTTGACTTTAAATGACTGTTGGACGTGAATTATTACTTTTTCAACTAAAATAAGTGTGTTTGAAGTGATTTCTGTGCCTGAAATTGGTCAAAATTGAAGCTTCTGACTAAGCAAAACTCTGTAAAAATGACAATTTTGGTAACTGTGAGGGTTTAAAAAGTGGTTATTCAACATGAGGCCCGATTCAAATGACATTTTGAATCATTTTTGGTAGAGTCCAAAAAATCAATTTTATGATGAAAAACGATGACCCCGGACCAGTCGAACATACAAAAAATTGTCCATATTGATGAAATTTTAACATTTAATCTTTTGACTTTAAATTACTGTTGGATGTGAATTATTACTTTTTCAACTAAAATATGAGTGTTTAAAGTCATTTCTGTGCCTGAAATTGGTCAAAATTGAAGCTTCTGAGTAAGCAAAACTCTGTAAAAATGGCAATTTTGGTCACTGTGAGGGTTTAAAAAGTGGTTATTCAACACGAGGCCCGATCCAAATGACATTTTGAATCATTTTTGGTAGAGTAAAAAAAAAATCAATTTTATGATGAAAAACGATGACCCAGGACCAGTCGAACGTTCAAAAAAATGGTCAATATTGATGAAATGTTTACATTTAATCTTTTGACTTTAAATTACTGTTGGATTTGAATTATTACTTTTCCAACTAAAATATGAGTGTTTAAAGTCATTTCTGTGCCTGAAATTGGTCAAAATTGAAGGTTTTGAGTAAGCAAAAACTCTGTAAAAATGACAATTTTGGTCACTGTGAGGGTTTAAAAAGTAGTTATTCAACATGGGACCCGATCCAAATGACATTTTGAATTATTTTTGGTAGAGTCCAAAAAATCAATTTTATGATGAAAAACGATGACCCCAGTCGAACGTTCAAAAAAATTGTCAATATTGATGAAATTTTAACATTTAATCTTTTGACTTGAAATGACTGTTGGACGTGAATTATTACTTTTTCAACTAAAATAAGTGTGTTTAAAGTGATTTCTGTGCCTGAAATTGGTCAAAATTGAAGCTTCTGAGTAAGCAAAACTCTGTAAAAATGACAATTTTGGTAACTGTGAGGATTTAAAAAGTGGTTATTCAACATGAGGCCCAAACCAAATGACATTTTGAATAATTTTTGGTAGAGTCCAAAAAATCAATTTTATGATGAAAAACGATGACCCCGGACAAGTCGAACGTACAAAAAATTGTCAATATTGATGAAATTTTAACATTTAATCTTTTGACTTTAAATTACTGTTGGATGTGAATTATTACTTTTTCAACTAAAATATGAGT
This sequence comes from Lissotriton helveticus, assembly GCF_964261635.1. Classification (NCBI taxonomy): domain Eukaryota; kingdom Metazoa; phylum Chordata; class Amphibia; order Caudata; family Salamandridae; genus Lissotriton; species Lissotriton helveticus. The sequence goes on from NC_136071.1 coordinate 404,419,901, forward strand.
GTTTAAAGTCATTTCTGTGCCTGAAATTAGTCAAAATTGAAGCTTCTGAGTAAGCAAAACTCTGTAAAAATGGCAATTTTGGTCACTGTGAGGGTTTAAAAAGTGGTTATTCAACATGAGGCCCGATCCAAATGACATTTTGAATCATTTTTGGTAGAGTAAAAAAAAAATCAATTTTATGATGAAAAACGTGACCCAGGACCAGTCGAACGTTAAAAAAAATGGTCAATATTGATGAAATTTTAACATTTAATCTTTTGACTTTAAATTACTGTTGGATGTGAATTATTACTTTTTCAACTAAAATATGAGAGTTTAAAGTAATTTCTGTGCCTGAAATTGGTCAAAATTGAAGGTTTTGAGTAAGCAAAATCTCTGTAAAAATGACAATTTTGGTCACTGTGAGGGTTTAAAAAGTGGTTATTCAACATGAGGCCCGATCCAAATGACATTTTGAATTATTTTTGGTAGAGTCGAAAAAATAAATTTTATGATGAAAAACGATGACCCCGGACCAGTCGAACGTTAAAAAAAATGGTCAATATTGATGAAATTTTAACATTTAATCTTTTGACTTGAAATGACTGTTGGACGTGAATTATTACTTTTTCAACTAAAATAAGTGTGTTTGAAGTGATTTCTGTGCCTGAAATTGGTCAAAATTGAAGCTTCTGAGTAAGCAAAACTCTGTAAAAATGACAATTTTGGTAACTGTGAGGGTTTAAAAAGTGGTTATTCAACATGAGGCCCAAACCAAATGACATTTTGAATCATTTTTGGTAGAGTCCAAAAAATCAATTTTATGATGAAAAACGATGACCCCGGACCAGTCGAACGTACAAAAAATTGTCAATATTGATGAAATTTTAACATTTAATCTTTTGACTTTAAATTACTGTTGGATGTGAATTATTACTTTTTCAACTAAAATATGAGTGTTTAAAGTCATTTCTGTGCCTGAAATTAGTCAAAATTAAAGCTTCTGAGTAAGCAAAACTCTGTAAAAATGTAAATTTTGGTCACTGTGAGGGTTTAAAAAGTGGTTATTCAACATGAGGCCCGATCCAAATGATATTTTGAATCATTTTTGGTAGAGTAAAAAAGAAAATCAATTTTATGATGAAAAACGATGACCCAGGACCAGAACGTTAAAAAAATGGTCAATATTGATGAAATTTTAACATTTAATCTTTTGACTTTAAATGACTGTTGGACGTGAATTATTACTTTTTCAACTAAAATAAGTGTGTTTAAAGTGATTTCTGTGCCTGAAATTGGTCAAAATTGAAGCTTCTGAGTAAGCAAAACTCTGTAAAAATGACAATTTTGGTAACTGTGAGGGTTTAAAAAGTGGTTATTCAACATGAGGCCCGATCCAAATGACATTTTGAATCATTTTTGGTAGAGTCCAAAAAAATCAATTTTATGATGAAAAACGATGACCCCGGACCAGTCGAACGTACAAAAAATTGTCAATATTGATGAAATTTTAACATTTAATCTTTTGACTTTAAATTACTGTTGGATGTGAATTATTACTTTTTCAACTAAAATATGAGTGTTTAAAGTCATTTCTGTGCCTGAAATTGGTCAAAATTGAAGCTTCTGAGTAAGCAAAACTCGTAAAAATGGAAATTTTGGTCACTGTGAGGGTTTAAAAAGTGGTTATTCAACATGGGGCCCGATCCAAATGACATTTTGAATTATTTTTGGTAGAGTCCAAAAAATCAATTTTATGATGAAAAACGATGACCCCAGTCGAACGTTCAAAAAAATGGTCAATATTGATGAAATTTTAACATTTAATCTTTTGACTTGAAATGACTGTTGGACGTGAATTATTACTTTTTCAACTAAAATAAGTGTGTTTAAAGAGATTTCTGTGCCTGAAATTGGTCAAAATTGAAGCTTCTGAGTAAGCAAAACTCTGTAAAAATGACAATTTTGGTAACTGTGAGGATTTAAAAAGTGGTTATTCAACATGAGGCCCAAACCAAATGACATTTTGAATCATTTTTGGTACAGTCCAAAAAATCAATTTTATGATGAAAAACGATGACCCCGGACCAGTCGAACGTACAAAAAATTGTCAATATTGATGAAATTTTAACATTTAATCTTTTGACTTTAAATGACTGTTGGACGTGAATTATTACTTTTTCAACTAAAATAAGTGTGTTTAAAGTGATTTCTGTGCCTGAAATTGGTCAAAATTGAACCTTCTGAGTAAGCAAAACTCTGCAAAAATGACAATTTTGGTAACTGTGAGGGTTTAAAAAGTGGTTATTCAACATGAGGCCCGATCCAATGACATTTTGAATCATTTTTTGGTAGAGTCCAAAAAATCTATTTTATGATGAAAAACGATGACCCCGGACCAGTCGAACGTACAAAAAATTGTCAATATTGATGAAATTTTAACATTTAATCTTTTGACTTTAAATTACTGTTGGATGTGAATTATTACTTTTTCAACTAAAATATGAGTGTTTAAAGTCATTTCTGTGCCTGAAATTGGTCAAAATTGAAGCTTCTGAGTAAGCAAAACTCTGTAAAAATGGCAATTTTGGTCATTGTGAGGGTTTAAAAAGTGGTTATTCAACATGAGGCCCGATCCAAATGACATTTTGAATCATTTTTGGTAGAGTAAAAAAAAATCAATTTTATGATGAAAAACGTGACCCCGGACCAGTCGAACGTACAAAAAAATGTCAATATTGATGAAATTTTAACATTTAATCTTTTGACTTTAAATGACTGTTGGACGTGAATTATTACTTTTTCAACTAAAATAAGTGTGTTTAAAGTGATTTCTGTGCCTGAAATTGGTCAAAATTGAACCTTCTGAGTAAGCAAAACTCTGCAAAAATGACAATTTTGGTAACTGTGAGGGTTTAAAAAGTGGTTATTCAACATGAGGCCCGATCCAAATGACATTTTGAATCATTTTTTGGTAGAGTCCAAAAAATCAATTTTATGATGAAATACGATGACCCCGGACCAGTCGAACGTACAAAAAATTGTCAATATTGATGAAATTTTAACATTTAATCTTTTGACTTTAAATTACTGTTGGATGTGAATTATTACTTTTTCAACTAAAATATGAGTGTTTAAAGTCATTTCTGTGCCTGAAATTGGTCAAAATTGAAGCTTCTGAGTAAGCAAAACTCTGTAAAAATGGCAATTTTGGTCACTGTGAGGGTTTAAAAAGTGGTTATTCAACACGAGGCCCGATCCAAATGACATTTTGAATCATTTTTGGTAGAGTAAAAAAAAAATCAATTTTATGATGAAAAACGATGACCCCGGACCAGTCGAACGTACAAAAAAATGTCAATATTGATGAAATTTTAACATTTAATCTTTTGACTTTAAATGACTGTTGGACGTGAATTATTACTTTTTCAACTAAAATAAGTGTGTTTAAAGTGATTTCTGTGCCTGAAATTGGTCAAAATTGAACCTTCTGAGTAAGCAAAACTCTGCAAAAATGACAATTTTGGTAACTGTGAGGGTTTAAAAAGTGGTTATTCAACATGAGGCCCGATCCAAATGACATTTTGAATAATTTTTTGGTAGAGTCCAAAAAATCAATTTTATGATGAAAAACGATGACCCCGGACCAGTCGAACGTACAAAAAATTGTCAATATTGATGACATTTTAACATTTAATCTTTTGACTTTAAATTACTGTTGGATGTGAATTATTACTTTTTCAACTAAAATATGAGTGTTTAAAGTCATTTCTGTGCCTGAAATTGGTCAAAATTGAAGCTTCTGAGTAAGCAAAACTCTGTAAAAATGGCAATTTTGGTCATTGTGAGGGTTTTCAAAAAGTGGTTATTCAACATGAGGCCCGATCCAAATGACATTTTGAATCATTTTTGGTAGAGTAAAAAAAAATCAATTTTATGATGAAAAACGTGACCCAGGACCAGTCGAACGTTAAAAAAAATGGTCAATATTGATGAAATTTTAACATTTAATCTTTTGACTTTAAATTACTGTTGGATGTGAATTATTACTTTTTCAACTTTAATATGAGAGTTTAAAGTCATTTCTGTGCCTGAAATTGGTCAAAATTGAAGGTTTTGAGTAAGCAAAACTCGTAAAAATGACAATTTTGGTCACTGTGAGGGTTTAAAAAGTGGTTATTCAACATGAGGCCCGATCCAAATGACATTTTGAATTATTTTTGGTAGAGTCCAAAAAATCAATTTTATGATGAAAAACGATGACCCCGGACCAGTCGAACGTACAAAAAATTGTCAATATTGATGAAATTTTAACATTTAATCTTTTGACTTTAAATTACTGTTGGATGTGAATTATTACTTTTTCAACTAAAATATGAGTGTTTAAAGTCATTTCTGTGCCTGAAATTGGTCAAAATTGAAGCTTCTGAGTAAGCAAAACTCTGTAAAAATGGCAATTTTGGTCATTGTGAGGGTTTAAAAAGTGGTTATTCAACATGAGGCCCGATCCAAATGACATTTTGAATCATTTTTGGTAGAGTAAAAAAAAAATCAATTTTATGATGAAAAACGTGACCCAGGACCAGTCGAACGTTCAAAAAAATGGTCAATATTGATGAAATTTTAACATTTAATCTTTTGACTTTAAATTACTGTTGGATGTGAATTATTACTTTTTCAACTAAAATATGAGAGTTTAAAGTCATTTCTGTGCCTGAAATTGGTCAAAATTGAAGGTTTTGAGTAAGCAAAATCTCTGTAAAAATGACAATTTTGGTCACTGTGAGGGTTTAAAAAGTGGTTATTCAACATGAGGCCCGATCCAAATGACATTTTGAATTATTTTTGGTAGAGTCGAAAAAATAAATTTTATGATGAAAAACGATGACCCCGGACCAGTCGAACGTTCAAAAAAATGGTCAATATTGATGAAATTTTAACATTTAATCTTTTGACTTTAAATGACTGTTGGACGTGAATTATTACTTTTTCAACTAAAATAAGTGTGTTTGAAGTGATTTCTGTGCCTGAAATTGGTCAAAATTGAAGCTTCTGACTAAGCAAAACTCTGTAAAAATGACAATTTTGGTAACTGTGAGGGTTTAAAAAGTGGTTATTCAACATGAGGCCCGATTCAAATGACATTTTGAATCATTTTTGGTAGAGTCCAAAAAATCAATTTTATGATGAAAAACGATGACCCCGGACCAGTCGAACGTACAAAAAATTGTCCATATTGATGAAATTTTAACATTTAATCTTTTGACTTTAAATTACTGTTGGATGTGAATTATTACTTTTTCAACTAAAATATGAGTGTTTAAAGTCATTTCTGTGCCTGAAATTGGTCAAAATTGAAGCTTCTGAGTAAGCAAAACTCTGTAAAAATGGCAATTTTGGTCACTGTGAGGGTTTAAAAAGTGGTTATTCAACACGAGGCCCGATCCAAATGACATTTTGAATCATTTTTGGTAGAGTAAAAAAAAAATCAATTTTATGATGAAAAACGATGACCCAGGACCAGTCGAACGTTCAAAAAAATGGTCAATATTGATGAAATGTTTACATTTAATCTTTTGACTTTAAATTACTGTTGGATTTGAATTATTACTTTTCCAACTAAAATATGAGTGTTTAAAGTCATTTCTGTGCCTGAAATTGGTCAAAATTGAAGGTTTTGAGTAAGCAAAAACTCTGTAAAAATGACAATTTTGGTCACTGTGAGGGTTTAAAAAGTGGTTATTCAACATGGGACCCGATCCAAATGACATTTTGAATTATTTTTGGTAGAGTCCAAAAAATCAATTTTATGATGAAAAACGATGACCCCAGTCGAACGTTCAAAAAAATTGTCAATATTGATGAAATTTTAACATTTAATCTTTTGACTTGAAATGACTGTTGGACGTGAATTATTACTTTTTCAACTAAAATAAGTGTGTTTAAAGTGATTTCTGTGCCTGAAATTGGTCAAAATTGAAGCTTCTGAGTAAGCAAAACTCTGTAAAAATGACAATTTTGGTAACTGTGAGGATTTAAAAAGTGGTTATTCAACATGAGGCCCAAACCAAATGACATTTTGAATAATTTTTGGTAGAGTCCAAAAAATCAATTTTATGATGAAAAACGATGACCCCGGACAAGTCGAACGTACAAAAAATTGTCAATATTGATGAAATTTTAACATTTAATCTTTTGACTTTAAATTACTGTTGGATGTGAATTATTACTTTTTCAACTAAAATATGAGTGTTTAAAGTCATTTCTGTGCCTGAAATTAGTCAAAATTGAAGCTTCTGAGTAAGCAAAACTCTGTAAAAATGGCAATTTTGGTCACTGTGAGGGTTTAAAAAGTGGTTATTCAACATGAGGCCCGATCCAAATGACATTTTGAATCATTTTTGGTAGAGTAAAAAAAAAATCAATTTTATGATGAAAAACGTGACCCAGGACCAGTCGAACGTTAAAAAAAATGGTCAATATTGATGAAATTTTAACATTTAATCTTTTGACTTTAAATTACTGTTGGATGTGAATTATTACTTTTTCAACTAAAATATGAGAGTTTAAAGTAATTTCTGTGCCTGAAATTGGTCAAAATTGAAGGTTTTGAGTAAGCAAAATCTCTGTAAAAATGACAATTTTGGTCACTGTGAGGGTTTAAAAAGTGGTTATTCAACATGAGGCCCGATCCAAATGACATTTTGAATTATTTTTGGTAGAGTCGAAAAAATAAATTTTATGATGAAAAACGATGACCCCGGACCAGTCGAACGTTAAAAAAAATGGTCAATATTGATGAAATTTTAACATTTAATCTTTTGACTTGAAATGACTGTTGGACGTGAATTATTACTTTTTCAACTAAAATAAGTGTGTTTGAAGTTATTTCTGTGCCTGAAATTGGTCAAAATTGAAGCTTCTGAGTAAGCAAAACTCTGTAAAAATGACAATTTTGGTAACTGTGAGGGTTTAAAAAGTGGTTATTCAACATGAGGCCCAAACCAAATGACATTTTGAATCATTTTTGGTAGAGTCCAAAAAATCAATTTTATGATGAAAAACGATGACCCCGGACCAGTCGAACGTACAAAAAATTGTCAATATTGATGAAATTTTAACATTTAATCTTTTGACTTTAAATTACTGTTGGATGTGAATTATTACTTTTTCAACTAAAATATGAGTGTTTAAAGTCATTTCTGTGCCTGAAATTAGTCAAAATTAAAGCTTCTGAGTAAGCAAAACTCTGTAAAAATGTAAATTTTGGTCACTGTGAGGGTTTAAAAAGTGGTTATTCAACATGAGGCCCGATCCAAATGATATTTTGAATCATTTTTGGTAGAGTAAAAAAGAAAATCAATTTTATGATGAAAAACGATGACCCAGGACCAGAACGTTAAAAAAATGGTCAATATTGATGAAATTTTAACATTTAATCTTTTGACTTTAAATGACTGTTGGACGTGAATTATTACTTTTTCAACTAAAATAAGTGTGTTTAAAGTGATTTCTGTGCCTGAAATTGGTCAAAATTGAAGCTTCTGAGTAAGCAAAACTCTGTAAAAATGACAATTTTGGTAACTGTGAGGGTTTAAAAAGTGGTTATTCAACATGAGGCCCGATCCAAATGACATTTTGAATCATTTTTGGTAGAGTCCAAAAAAATCAATTTTATGATGAAAAACGATGACCCCGGACCAGTCGAACGTACAAAAAATTGTCAATATTGATGAAATTTTAACATTTAATCTTTTGACATTAAATTACTGTTGGATGTGAATTATTACTTTTTCAACTAAAATATGAGTGTTTAAAGTCATTTCTGTGCCTGAAATTGGTCAAAATTGAAGCTTCTGAGTAAGCAAAACTCGTAAAAATGGAAATTTTGGTCACTGTGAGGGTTTAAAAAGTGGTTATTCAACATGGGGCCCGATCCAAATGACATTTTGAATTATTTTTGGTAGAGTCCAAAAAATCAATTTTATGATGAAAAACGATGACCCCAGTCGAACGTTCAAAAAAATGGTCAATATTGATGAAATTTTAACATTTAATCTTTTGACTTGAAATGACTGTTGGACGTGAATTATTACTTTTTCAACTAAAATAAGTGTGTTTAAAGAGATTTCTGTGCCTGAAATTGGTCAAAATTGAAGCTTCTGAGTAAGCAAAACTCTGTAAAAATGACAATTTTGGTAACTGTGAGGATTTAAAAAGTGGTTATTCAACATGAGGCCCAAACCAAATGACATTTTGAATCATTTTTGGTACAGTCCAAAAAATCAATTTTATGATGAAAAACGATGACCCCGGACCAGTCGAACGTACAAAAAATTGTCAATATTGATGAAATTTTAACATTTAATCTTTTGACTTTAAATTACTGTTGGATGTGAATTATTACTTTTTCAACTAAAATATGAGTGTTTAAAGTCATTTTTGTGCCTGAAATTAGTCAAAATTGAAGCTTCTGAGTAAGCAAAACTCTGTAAAAATGGCAATTTTGGTCACTGTGAGGGTTTAAAAAGTGGTTATTCAACATGAGGCCCGATCCAAATGACATTTTGAATCATTTTTGGTAGAGTAAAAAAAAATCAATTTTATGATGAAAAACGTGACCCAGGACCAGTCGAACGTTCCAAAAAAATGGTCAATATTGATGAAATTTTAACATTTAATCTTTTGACTTTAAATTACTGTTGGATGTGAATTATTACTTTTTCAACTAAAATAAGTGTGTTTAAAGTGATTTCTGTGCCTGAAATTGGTCAAAATTGAACCTTCTGAGTAAGCAAAACTCTGCAAAAATGACAATTTTGGTAACTGTGAGGGTTTAAAAAGTGGTTATTCAACATGAGGCCCGATCCAAATGACATTTTGAATCATTTTTTGGTAGAGTCCAAAAAATCAATTTTATGATGAAAAACGATGACCCCGGACCAGTCGAACGTACAAAAAATTGTCAATATTGATGAAATTTTAACATTTAATCTTTTGACTTTAAATTACTGTTGGATGTGAATTATTACTTTTTCAACTAAAATATGAGTGTTTAAAGTCATTTCTGTGCCTGAAATTGGTCAAAATTGAAGCTTCTGAGTAAGCAAAACTCTGTAAAAATGACAATTTTGGTAACTGTGAGGGTTTAAAAAGTGGTTATTCAACATGAGGCCCGATCCAAATGACATTTTGAATCATTTTTTGGTAGAGTCCAAAAAATCAATTTTATGATGAAAAACGATGGCCCCGGACCAGTCGAACGTACAAAAAATTGTCAATATTGATGAAATTTTAACATTTAATCTTTTGACTTTAAATTACTGTTGGATGTGAATTATTACTTTTTCAACTTTAATATGAGAGTTTAAAGTCATTTCTGTGCCTGAAATTGGTAAAAATTGAAGGTTTTGAGTAAGCAAAACTCGTAAAAATGACAATTTTGGTCACTGTGAGGGTTTAAAAAGTGGTTATTCAACATGAGGCCCGATCCAAATGACATTTTGAATTATTTTTGGTAGAGTCCAAAAAATCAATTTTATGATGAAAAACGATGACCCCGGACCAGTCGAACGTACAAAAAATTGTCAATATTGATGAAATTTTAACATTTAATCTTTTGACTTTAAATGACTGTTGGACGTGAAGTATTACTTTTTCAACTAAAATAAGTGTGTTTAAAGTGATTTCTGTGCCTGAAATTGGTCAAAATTGAACCTTCTGAGTAAGCAAAACTCTGTAAAAATGACAATTTTGGTAACTGTGAGGGTTTAAAAAGTGGTTATTCAACATGAGGCCCAATCCAAATGACATTTTGAATCATTTTTTGGTAGAGTCCAAAAAATCAATTTTATGATGAAAAACGATGACCCCGGACCAGTCGAACGTACAAAAAATTGTCAATATTGATGAAATTTTAACATTTAATCTTTTGACTTTAAATTACTGTTGGATGTGAATTATTACTTTTTCAACTAAAATATGAGTGTTTAAAGTCATTTCTGTGCCTGAAATTGGTCAAAATTGAAGCTTCTGAGTAAGCAAAACTCTGTAAAAATGGCAATTTTGGTCATTGTGAGGGTTTAAAAAGTGGTTATTCAACATGAGGCCCGATCCAAATGACATTTTGAATTATTTTTGGTAGAGTCGAAAAAATAAATTTTATGATGAAAAACGATGACCCCGGACCAGTCGAACGTTCAAAAAAATGGTCAATATTGATGAAATTTTAACATTTAATCTTTTGACTTGAAATGACTGTTGGATGTGAATTATTACTTTTTCAACTAAAATATGAGTGTTTAAAGTCATTTCTGTGCCTGAAATTGGTCAAAATTGAAGCTTCTGAGTAAGCAAAACTCTGTAAAAATGGCAATGTTGGTCACTGTGAGGGTTTAAAAAGTGGTTATTCAACATGAGGCCCGATCCAAATGACATTTTGAATCATTTTTCGTAGAGTAAAAAAAAAATCAATTTTATGATGAAAAACGTGACCCAGGACCAGTCGCACGTTAAAAAAAATGGTCAATATTGATGAAATTTTAACAATTAATCTTTTGACTTTACATTACTGTTGGATGTGAATTATTACTTTTTCAACTAAAATATGAGAGTTTAAAGTCATTTCTGTGCCTGAAATTGGTCAAAATTGAAGGTTTTGAGTTAGCAAAATCTCTGTAAAAATGACAATTTTGGTCACTGTGAGAGTTTAAAAAGTGGTTATTCAACATGAGGCCCGATCCAAATGACATTTTGAATTATTTTTGGTAGAGTCGAAAAAATAAATTTTATGATGAAAAACGATGACCCCGGACCAGTCGAACGTTCAAAAAAATGGTCAATATTGATGAAATTTTAACATTTAATCTTTTGACTTGAAATGACTGTTGGACATGAATTATTACTTTTTCAACTAAAATAAGTGTGTTTGAAGTGATTTCTGTGCCTGAAATTGGTCAAAATTGAAGCTTCTGAGTAAGCAAAACTCTGTAAAAATGGCAATTTTGGTAACTGTGAGGGTTTAAAAAGTGGTTATTCAACATGAGGCCCAAACCAAATGACATTTTGAATCATTTTTGGTAGAGTCAAAAAAAATCAATTTTATGATGAAAAACGATGACCCCGGACCAGTCGAACGTACAAAAAATTGTCAATATTGATGAAATTTTAACATTTAATCTTTTGACTTTAAATTACTGTTGGATGTGAATTATTACTTTTTCAACTAAAATATGAGTGTTTAAAGTCATTTCTGTGCCTGAAATTAGTCAAAATTGAAGCTTCTGAGTAAGCAAAACTCTGTAAAAATGGCAATTTTGGTCACTGTGAGGGTTTAAAAAGTGGTTATTCAACATGAGGCCCGATCCAAATGACATTTTGAATCATTTTTGGTAGAGTAAAAAAAAATCAATTTTATGATGAAAAACGTGACCCAGGACCAGTCGAACGTTCCAAAAAAATGGTCAATATTGATGAAATTTGAACATTTAATCTTTTGACTTTAAATTACTGTTGGATGTGAATTATTACTTTTTCAACTAAAATATGAGAGTTTAAAGTCATTTCTGTGCCTGAAATTGGTCAAAATTGAAGGTTTTGAGTAAGCAAAATCTCTGTAAAAATGACAATTTTGGTCACTGTGAGGGTTTAAAAAGTGGTTATTCAACATGAGGCCCGATCCAAATGACATTTTGAATCATTTTTGGTAGAGTAAAAAAGAAAATCAATTTTATGATGAAAAACGATGACCCAGGACCAGAACGTACAAAAAATGGTCAATATTGATGAAATTTTAACATTTAATCTTTGGACTTTAAATTACTGTTGGATGTGAATTATTACTTTTTCAACTAAAATATGAGTGTTTAAAGTCATTTCTGTGCCTGAAATTGGTCAAAATTGAAGCTTCTGAGTAAGCAAAACTCGTAAAAATGGCAATTTTGGTCACTGTGAGGGTTTAAAAAGTGGTTATTCAACATGGGGCCCGATCCAAATGACATTTTGAATTATTTTTGGTAGAGTCCAAAAAATCCATTTTATGATGAAAAACGATGACCCCAGTCGAACGTTCAAAAAAATGGTCAATATTGATGAAATTTTAACATTTAATCTTTTGACTTGAAATGACTGTTGGACGTGAATTATTACTTTTTCAACTAAAATAAGTGTGTTTAAAGAGATTTCTGTGCCTGAAATTGGTCAAAATTGAAGCTTCTGAGTAAGCAAAACTCTGTAAAAATGACAATTTTGGTAACTGTGAGGATTTAAAAAGTGGTTATTCAACATGAGGCCCAAACCAAATGACATTTTGAATCATTTTTGGTAGAGTCCAAAAAATCAATTTTATGATGAAAAACGATGACCCCGGACCAGTCGAACGTACAAAAAATTGTCAATATTGATGAAATTTTAACATTTAATCTTTTGACTTTAAATTACTGTTGGATGTGAATTATTACTTTTTCAACTAAAAAATGAGTGTTTAAAGTCATTTCTGTGCCTGAAATTAGTCAAAATTGAAGCTTCTGAGTAAGCAAAACTCTGTAAAAATGGCAATTTTGGTCACTGTGAGGGTTTAAAAAGTGGTTATTCAACATGAGGCCCGATCCAAATGACATTTTGAATCATTTTTGGTAGAGTAAAAAAAAATCAATTTTATGATGAAAAACGTGACCCAGGACCAGTCGAACGTTCCAAAAAAATGGTCAATATTGATGAAATTTTAACATTTAATCTTTGGACTTTAAATTACTGTTGGATGTGAATTATTACTTTTTCAACTAAAATATGAGTGTTTAAAGTCATTTCTGTGCCTGAAATTGGTCAAAATTGAAGCTTCTGAGTAAGCAAAACTCGTAAAAATGGCAATTTTGGTCACTGTGAGGGTTTAAAAAGTGGTTATTCAACATGGGGCCCGATCCAAATGACATTTTGAATTATTTTTGGTAGAGTCCAAAAAATCCATTTTATGATGAAAAACGATGACCCCAGTCGAACGTTCAAAAAAATGGTCAATATTGATGAAATTTTAACATTTAATCTTTTGACTTGAAATGACTGTTGGACGTGAATTATTACTTTTTCAACTAAAATAAGTGTGTTTAAAGAGATTTCTGTGCCTGAAATTGGTCAAAATTGAAGCTTCTGAGTAAGCAAAACTCTGTAAAAATGACAATTTTGGTAACTGTGAGGATTTAAAAAGTGGTTATTCAACATGAGGCCCAAACCAAATGACATTTTGAATCATTTTTGGTAGAGTCCAAAAAATCAATTTTATGATGAAAAACGATGACCCCGGACCAGTCGAACGTACAAAAAATTGTCAATATTGATGAAATTTTAACATTTAATCTTTTGACTTTAAATTACTGTTGGATGTGAATTATTACTTTTTCAACTAAAAAATGAGTGTTTAAAGTCATTTCTGTGCCTGAAATTAGTCAAAATTGAAGCTTCTGAGTAAGCAAAACTCTGTAAAAATGGCAATTTTGGTCACTGTGAGGGTTTAAAAAGTGGTTATTCAACATGAGGCCCGATCCAAATGACATTTTGAATCATTTTTGGTAGAGTAAAAAAAAATCAATTTTATGATGAAAAACGTGACCCAGGACCAGTCGAACGTTCCAAAAAAATGGTCAATATTGATGAAATTTTAACATTTAATCTTTTGACTTTAAATTACTGTTGGATGTGAATTATTACTTTTTCAACTAAAATATGAGAGTTTAAAGTCATTTCTGTGCCTGAAATTGGTCAAAATTGAAGGTTTTGAGTAAGCAAAATCTCTGTAAAAATGACAATTTTGGTCACTGTGAGGGTTTAAAAAGTGGTTATTCAACATGAGGCCCGATCCAAATGACATTTTGATTTTTTTTGGTAGAGTCGAAAAAATAAATTTTATGATGAAAAACGATGACCCCAGACCAGTCGAACTTTCAAAAAAATGGTCAATATTGATGAAATTTTAACATTTAATCTTTTGACTTGAAATGACTGTTGGACATGAATTATTACTTTTTCAACTAAAATAAGTGTGTTTGAAGTGATTTCTGTGCCTGAAATTGGTCAAAATTGAAGCTTCTGAGTAAGCAAAACTCTGTAAAAATGGCAATTTTGGTAACTGTGAGGGTTTAAAAAGTGGTTATTCAACATGAGGCCCGATCCAAATGACATTTTGAATCATTTTTTGGTAGAGTCCAAAAAATCAATTTTATGATGAAAAACGATGACCCCGGACCAGTCGAACGTACAAAAAATTGTCAATATTGATGAAATTTTAACATTTAATCTTTTGACTTTAAATTACTGTTGGATGTGAATTATTACTTTTTCAACTTTAATATGAGAGTTTAAAGTCATTTCTGTGCCTGAAATTGGTCAAAATTGAAGGTTTTGAGTAAGCAAAACTCGTAAAAATGACAATTTTGGTCACTGTGAGGGTTTAAAAAGTGGTTATTCAACATGAGGCCCGATCCAAATGACATTTTGAATTATTTTTGGTAGAGTCCAAAAAATCAATTTTATGATGAAAAACGATGACCCCGGACCAGTCGAACGTACAAAAAATTGTCAATATTGATGAAATTTTAACATTTAATCTTTTGACTTTAAATGACTGTTGGACGTGAAGTATTACTTTTTCAACTAAAATAAGTGTGTTTAACGTGATTTCTGTGCCTGAAATTGGTCAAAATTGAACCTTCTGAGTAAGCAAAACTCTGTAAAAATGACAATTTTGGTAACTGTGAGGGTTTAAAAAGTGGTTATTCAACATGAGGCCCAATCCAAATGACATTTTGAATCATTTTTTGGTAGAGTCCAAAAAATCAATTTTATGATGAAAAACGATGACCCCGGACCAGTCGAACGTACAAAAAATTGTCAATATTGATGAAATTTTAACATTTAATCTTTTGACTTTAAATTACTGTTGGATGTGAATTATTACTTTTTCAACTAAAATATGAGTGTTTAAAGTCATTTCTGTGCCTGAAATTGGTCAAAATTGAAGCTTCTGAGTAAGCAAAACTCTGTAAAAATGGCAATTTTGGTCATTGTGAGGGTTTAAAAAGTGGTTATTCAACATGAGGCCCGATCCAAATGACATTTTGAATTATTTTTGGTAGAGTCGAAAAAATAAATTTTATGATGCGTTCAAAAAAATGGTCAATATTGATGAAATTTTAACATTTAATCTTTTGACTTGAAATGACTGTTGGATGTGAATTATTACTTTTTCAACTAAAATATGAGTGTTTAAAGTCATTTCTGTGCCTGAAATTGGTCAAAATTGAAGCTTCTGAGTAAGCAAAACTCTGTAAAAATGGCAATTTTGGTCACTGTGAGGGTTTAAAAAGTGGTTATTCAACATGAGGCCCGATCCAAATGACATTTTGAATCATTTTTGGTAGAGTAAAAAAAAAATCAATTTTATGATGAAAAACGTGACCCAGGACCAGTCGCACGTTAAAAAAAATGGTCAATATTGATGAAATTTTAACATTTAATCTTTTGACTTGAAATGACTGTTGGACATGAATTATTACTTTTTCAACTAAAATAAGTGTGTTTGAAGTGATTTCTGTGCCTGAAATTGGTCAAAATTGAAGCTTCTGAGTAAGCAAAACTCTGTAAAAATGGCAATTTTGGTAACTGTGAGGGTTTAAAAAGTGGTTATTCAACATGAGGCCCAAACCAAATGACATTTTGAATCATTTTTGGTAGAGTCAAAAAAATCAATTTTATGATGAAAAACGATGACCCCGGACCAGTCGAACGTACAAAAAATTGTCAATATTGATGACATTTTAACATTTAATCTTTTGACTTTAAATTACTGTTGGATGTGAATTATTACTTTTTCAACTAAAATATGAGTGTTTAAAGTCATTTCTGTGCCTGAAATTAGTCAAAATTGAAGCTTCTGAGTAAGCAAAACTCTGTAAAAATGGCAATTTTGGTCACTGTGAGGGTTTAAAAAGTGGTTATTCAACATGAGGCCCGATCCAAATGACATTTTGAATCATTTTTGGTAGAGTAAAAAAAAATCAATTTTATGATGAAAAACGTGACCCAGGACCAGTCGAACGTTCCAAAAAAATGGTCAATATTGATGAAATTTTAACATTTAATCTTTTGACTTTAAATTACTGTTGGATGTGAATTATTACTTTTTCAACTAAAATATGAGAGTTTAATGTCATTTCTGTGCCTGAAATTGGTCAAAATTGAAGGTTTTGAGTAAGCAAAATCTCTGTAAAAATGACAATTTTGGTCACTGTGAGGGTTTAAAAAGTGGTTATTCAACATGAGGCCCGATCCAAATGACATTTTGAATCATTTTTGGTAGAGCAAAAAAGAAAATCAATTTTATGATGAAAAACGATGACCCAGGACCAGAACGTACAAAAATGGTCAATATTGATGAAATTTTAACATTTAATCTTTTGACTTTAAATGACTGTGGGACGTGAATTATTACTTTTTCAACTAAAATAAGTGTGTTTAAAGTGATTTCTGTGCCTGAAATTGGTCAAAATTGAAGCTTCTGAGTAAGCAAAACTCTGTAAAAATGACAATTTTGGTAACTGTGAGGGTTTAAAAAGTGGTTATTCAACATGAGGCCCGATCCAAATGACATTTTGAATTATTTTTGGTAGAGTCCAAAAAATCAATTTTATGATGAAAAACAATGACCCCGGACCAGTCGAACGTACAAAAAATTGTCAATATTGATGAAATTTTAACATTTAATCTTTGGACTTTAAATTACTGTTGGATGTGAATTATTACTTTTTCAACTAAAATATGAGTGTTTAAAGTCATTTCTGTGCCTGAAATTGGTAAAAATTGAAGCTTCTGAGTAAGCAAAACTCGTAAAAATGGCAATTTTGGTCACTGTGAGGGTTTAAAAAGTGGTTATTCAACATGGGGCCCGATCCAAATGACATTTTGAATTATTTTTGGTAGAGTCCAAAAAATCCATTTTATGATGAAAAACAATGACCCCAGTCGAACGTTCAAAAAAATGGTCAATATTGATGAAATTTTAACATTTAATCTTTTGACTTGAAATGACTGTTGGACGTGAATTATTACTTTTTCAGCTAAAATAAGTGTGTTTAAAGAGATTTCTGTGCCTGAAATTGGTCAAAATTGAAGCTTCTGAGTAAGCAAAACTCTGTAAAAATGACAATTTTGGTAACTGTGAGGATTTAAAAAGTGGTTATTCAACATGAGGCCCAAACCAAATGACATTTTGAATCATTTTTGGTAGAGTCCAAAAAATCAATTTTATGATGAAAAACGATGACCCCGGACCAGTCGAACGTACAAAAAATTGTCAATATTGATGAAATTTTAACATTTAATCTTTTGACTTTAAATTACTGTTGGATGTGAATTATTACTTTTTCAACTAAAAAATGAGTGTTTAAAGTCATTTCTGTGCCTGAAATTAGTCAAAATTGAAGCTTCTGAGTAAGCAAAACTCTGTAAAAATGGCAATTTTGGTCACTGTGAGGGTTTAAAAAGTGGTTATTCAACATGAGGCCCGATCCAAATGACATTTTGAATCATTTTTGGTAGAGTAAAAAAAAATCAATTTTATGATGAAAAACGTGACCCAGGACCAGTCGAACGTTCCAAAAAAATGGTCAATATTGATGAAATTTTAACATTTAATCTTTTGACTTTAAATTACTGTTGGATGTGAATTATTACTTTTTCAACTAAAATATGAGAGTTTAAAGTCATTTCTGTGCCTGAAATTGGTCAAAATTGAAGGTTTTGAGTAAGCAAAATCTCTGTAAAAATGACAATTTTGGTCACTGTGAGGGTTTAAAAAGTGGTTATTCAACATGAGGCCCGATCCAAATGACATTTTGATTTTTTTTGGTAGAGTCGAAAAAATAAATTTTATGATGAAAAACGATGACCCCAGACCAGTCGAACGTTCAAAAAAATGGTCAATATTGATGAAATTTTAACATTTAATCTTTTGACTTGAAATGACTGTTGGACGTGAATTATTACTTTTTCAACTAAAATAAGTGTGTTTAAAGTGATTTCTGTGCCTGAAATTGGTCAAAATTGAACCTTCTGAGTAAGCAAAACTCTGCAAAAATGACAATTTTGGTAACTGTGAGGGTTTAAAAATTGGTTATTCAACATGAGGCCCGATCCAAATGACATTTTGAATCATTTTTTGGTAGAATCCAAAAAATAAATTTTATGATGAAAAACGATGACCCCGGACCAGTCGAACGTACAAAAAATTGTCAATATTGATGAAATTTTAACATTTAATCTTTTGACTTTAAATTACTGTTGGATGTGAATTATTACTTTTTCAACTAAAATATGAGTGTTTAAAGTCATTTCTGTGCCTGAAATTAGTCAAAATTGAAGCTTCTGAGTAAGCAAAACTCTGTAAAAATGGTAATTTTGGTCACTGTGAGGGTTTAAAAAGTGGTTATTCAACATGAGGCCCGATCCAAATGACATTTTGAATTATTTTTGGTAGAGTAAAAAAGAAAATCAATTTTATGATGAAAAACGATGACCCAGGACCAGAACGTTAAAAAAATGGTCAATATTGATGACATTTTAACATTTAATCTTTTGACTTTAAATGACTGTTGGACGTGAATTATTACTTTTTCAACTAAAATAAGTGTGTTTAAAGTGATTTCTGTGCCTGAAATTGGTCAAAATTGAAGCTTCTGACTAAGCAAAACTCTGTAAAAATGACAATTTTGGTAACTGTGAGGGTTTAAAAAGTGGTTATTCAACATGAGGCCCGATCCAAATGACATTTTGAATCATTTTTGGTAGAGTCCAAAAAATCCATTTTATGATGAAAAACGTGACCCAGGACCAGTCGAACGTTCCAAAAAAATGGTCAATATTGATGAAATTTTAACATTTAATCTTTTGACTTTAAATTACTGTTGGATGTGAATTATTACTTTTTCAACTAAAATATGAGAGTTTAAAGTCATTTCTGTGCCTGAAATTGGTCAAAATTGAAGGTTTTGAGTAAGCAAAATCTCTGTAAAAATGACAATTTTGGTCACTGTGAGGGTTTAAAAAGTGGTTATTCAACATGAGGCCCAAACCAAATGACATTTTGAATCATTTTTGGTAGAGTCAAAAAAATCTATTTTATGATGAAAAACGATGACCCCGGACCAGTCGAACGTACAAAAAATTGTCAATATTGATGAAATTTTAACATTTAATCTTTTGACTTTAAATTACTGTTGGATGTGAATTATTACTTTTTCAACTAAAATATGAGTGTTTAAAGTCATTTCTGTGCCTGAAATTAGTCAAAATTAAAGCTTCTGAGTAAGCAAAACTCTGTAAAAATGGCAATTTTTGTCACTGTGAGGGTTTAAAAAGTGGTTATTCAACATGAGGCCCGATCCCAATGACATTTTGAATCATTTTTGGTAGAGTAAAAAAGAAAATCAATTTTATGATGAAATACGATGACCCCGGACCAGTCGAACGTACAAAAAATTGTCAATATTGATGAAATTTTAACATTTAATCTTTTGACTTTAAATTACTGTTGGATGTGAATTATTACTTTTTCAACTAAAATATGAGTGTTTAAAGTCATTTCTGTGCCTGAAATTGGTCAAAATTGAAGCTTCTGAGTAAGCAAAACTCTGTAAAAATGGCAATTTTGGTCACTGTGAGGGTTTAAAAAGTGGTTATTCAACACGAGGCCCGATCCAAATGACATTTTGAATCATTTTTGGTAGAGTAAAAAAAAAATCAATTTTATGATGAAAAACGATGACCCCGGACCAGTCGAACGTACAAAAAAATGTCAATATTGATGACATTTTAACATTTAATCTTTTGACTTTAAATGACTGTTGGACGTGAATTATTACTTTTTCAACTAAAATAAGTGTGTTTAAAGTGATTTCTGTGCCTGAAATTGGTCAAAATTGAACCTTCTGAGTAAGCAAAACTCTGCAAAAATGACAATTTTGGTAACTGTGAGGGTTTAAAAAGTGGTTATTCAACATGAGGCCCGATCCAAATGACATTTTGAATCATTTTTTGGTAGAGTCCAAAAAATCAATTTTATGATGAAATACGATGACCCCGGACCAGTCGAACGTACAAAAAATTGTCAATATTGATGAAATTTTAACATTTAATCTTTTGACTTTAAATTACTGTTGGATGTGAATTATTACTTTTTCAACTAAAATATGAGTGTTTAAAGTCATTTCTGTGCCTGAAATTGGTCAAAATTGAAGCTTCTGAGTAAGCAAAACTCTGTAAAAATGGCAATTTTGGTCACTGTGAGGGTTTAAAAAGTGGTTATTCAACACGAGGCCCGATCCAAATGACATTTTGAATCATTTTTGGTAGAGTAAAAAAAAAATCAATTTTATGATGAAAAACGATGACCCCGGACCAGTCGAACGTACAAAAAAATGTCAATATTGATGAAATTTTAACATTTAATCTTTTGACTTTAAATGACTGTTGGACGTGAATTATTACTTTTTCAACTAAAATAAGTGTGTTTAAAGTGATTTCTGTGCCTGAAATTGGTCAAAATTGAACCTTCTGAGTAAGCAAAACTCTGCAAAAATGACAATTTTGGTAACTGTGAGGGTTTAAAAAGTGGTTATTCAACATGAGGCCCGATCCAAATGACATTTTGAATCATTTTTTGGTAGAGTCCAAAAAATCAATTTTATGATGAAAAACGATGACCCCGGACCAGTCGAACGTACAAAAAATTGTTAATATTGATGAAATTTTAACATTTAATCTTTTGACTTTAAATTACTGTTGGATGTGAATTATTACTTTTTCAACTTTAATATGAGAGTTTAAAGTCATTTCTGTGCCTGAAATTGGTCAAAATTGAAGGTTTTGAGTAAGCAAAACTCGTAAAAATGACAATTTTGGTCACTGTGAGGGTTTAAAAAGTGGTTATTCAACATGAGGCCCGATCCAAATGACATTTTGAATTATTTTTGGTAGAGTCCAAAAAATCAATTTTATGATGAAAAACGATGACCCCGGACCAGTCGAACGTACAAAAAATTGTCAATATTGATGAAATTTTAACATTTAATCTTTTGACTTTAAATGACTGTTGGACGTGAATTATTACTTTTTCAACTAAAATAAGTGTGTTTAAAGTGATTTCTGTGCCTGAAATTGGTCAAAATTGAACCTTCTGAGTAAGCAAAACTCAGTAAAAATGACAATTTTGGTAACTGTGAGGGTTTAAAAAGTGGTTATTCAACATGAGGCCCAATCCAAATGACATTTTGAATCATTTTTTGGTAGAGTCCAAAAAATCAATTTTATGATGAAAAACGATGACCCCGGACCAGTCGAACGTACAAAAAATTGTCAATATTGATGAAATTTTAACATTTAATCTTTTGACTTTAAATTACTGTTGGATGTGAATTATTACTTTTTCAACTAAAATATGAGTGTTTAAAGTCATTTCTGTGCCTGAAATTGGTCAAAATTGAAGCTTCTGAATAAGCAAAACTCTGTAAAAATGGCAATTTTGGTCATTGTGAGGGTTTAAAAAGTGGTTATTCAACATGAGGCCCGATCCAAATGACATTTTGAATTATTTTTGGTAGAGTCGAAAAAATAAATTTTATGATGAAAAACGATGACCCCGGACCAGTCGAACGTTCAAAAAATGGTCAATATTGATGAAATTTTAACATTTAATCTTTTGACTTGAAATGACTGTTGGATGTGAATTATTACTTTTTCAACTAAAATATGAGTGTTTAAAGTCAGTTCTGTGCCTGAAATTGGTCAAAATTGAAGCTTCTGAGTAAGCAAAACTCTGTAAAAATGGCAATTTTGGTCACTGTGAGGGTTTAAAAAGTGGTTATTCAACATGAGGCCCGATCCAAATGACATTTTGAATCATTTTTGGTAGAGTAAAAAAAAAATCAATTTTATGATGAAAAACGTGACCCAGGACCAGTCGCACGTTCAAAAAAATGGTCAATATTGATGAAATTTTAACATTTAATCTTTTGACTTTACATTACTGTTGGATGTGAATTATTACTTTTTCAACTAAAATATGAGAGTTTAAAGTCATTTCTGTGCCTGAAATTGGTCAAAATTGAAGGTTTTGAGTAAGCAAAATCTCTGTAAAAATGACAATTTTGGTCACTGTGAGGGTTTAAAAAGTGGTTATTCAACATGAGGCCCGATCCAAATGACATTTTGAATTAATTTTGGTAGAGTCGAAAAAAAAAAATTTATGATGAAAAACCATGACCCCGGACCAGTCGAACGTTCAAAAAAATGGTCAATATTGATGAAATTTTAACATTTAATCTTTTGACTTGAAATGACTGTTGGACGTGAATTATTACTTTTTCAACTAAAATAAGTGTGTTTGAAGTGATTTCTGTGCCTGAAATTGGTCAAAATTGAAGCTTCTGAGTAAGCAAAACTCTGTAAAAATGACAATTTTGGTAACTGTGAGGGTTTAAAAAGTGGTTATTCAACATGAGGCCCAAACCAAATGACATTTTGAATCATTTTTGGTAGAGTCCAAAAAATCAATTTTATGATGAAAAACGATGACCCCGGACCAGTCGAACGTACAAAAAATTGTCAATATTGATGAAATTTTAACATTTAATCTTTTGACTTTAAATTACTGTTGGATGTGAATTATTACTTTTTCAACTCAAATATGAGTGTTTAAAGTCATTTCTGTGCCTGAAATTAGTCAAAATTAAAGCTTCTGAGTAAGCAAAACTCTGTAAAAATGGCAATTTTGGTCACTGTGAGGGTTTAAAAAGTGGTTATTCAACATGAGGCCCGATCCAAATGACATTTTGAATCATTTTGGGTAGAGTAAAAAAGAAAATCAATTTTATGATGAAAAACGATGACCCGGGACCAGAACGTTAAAAAAATGGTCAATATTGATGAAATTTTAACATTTAATCTTTTGACTTTAAATGACTGTTGGACGTGAATTATTACTTTTTCAACTAAAATAAGTGTGTTTAAAGTGATTTCTGTGCCTGAAATTGGTCAAAATTGAAGCTTCTGAGTAAGCAAAACTCTGTAAAAATGACAATTTTGGTAACTGTGAGGGTTTAAAAAGTGGTTTTCAACATGAGGCCCGATCCAAATGACATTTTGAATCATTTTTGGTAGAGTCCAAAAAATCAATTTTATGATGAAATACGATGACCCCGGACCAGTCGAACGTACAAAAAATTGTCAATATTGATGAAATTTTAACATTTAATCTTTTGACTTTAAATTACTGTTGGATGTGAATTATTACTTTTTCAACTAAAATATGAGTGTTTAAAGTCATTTCTGTGCCTGAAATTGGTCAAAATTGAAGCTTCTGAGTAAGCAAAACTCTGTAAAAATGGCAATTTTGGTCACTGTGAGGGTTTAAAAAGTGGTTATTCAACACGAGGCCCGATCCAAATGACATTTTGAATCATTTTTGGTAGAGTAAAAAAAAAATCAATTTTATGATGAAAAACGATGACCCCGGACCAGTCGAACGTACAAAAAAATGTCAATATTGATGAAATTTTAACATTTAATCTTTTGACTTTAAATGACTGTTGGACGTGAATTATTACTTTTTCAACTAAAATAAGTGTGTTTAAAGTGATTTCTGTGCCTGAAATTGGTCAAAATTGAACCTTCTGAGTAAGCAAAACTCTGCAAAAATGACAATTTTGGTAACTGTGAGGGTTTAAAAAGTGGTTATTCAACATGAGGCCCGATCCAAATGACATTTTGAATCATTTTTTGGTAGAGTCCAAAAAATCAATTTTATGATGAAAAACGATGACCCCGGACCAGTCGAACGTACAAAAAATTGTCAATATTGATGAAATTTTAACATTTAATCTTTTGACTTTAAATTACTGTTGGATGTGAATTATTACTTTTTCAACTAAAATATGAGTGTTTAAAGTCATTTCTGTGCCTGAAATTGGTCAAAATTGAAGCTTCTGAGTAAGCAAAACTCTGTAAAAATGGCAATTTTGGTCATTGTGAGGGTTTAAAAAGTGGTTATTCAACATGAGGCCCGATCCAAATGACATTTTGAATCATTTTTGGTAGAGTAAAAAAAAATCAATTTTATGATGAAAAACGGGACCCCGGACCAGTCGAACGTACAAAAAAATGTCAATATTGATGAAATTTTAACATTTAATCTTTTGACTTTAAATGACTGTTGGACGTGAATTATTACTTTTTCAACTAAAATAAGTGTGTTTAAAGTGATTTCTGTGCCTGAAATTGGTCAAAATTGAACCTTCTGAGTAAGCAAAACTCTGCAAAAATGACAATTTTGGTAACTGTGAGGGTTTAAAAAGTGGTTATTCAACATGAGGCCCGATCCAAATGACATTTTGAATCATTTTTTGGTAGAGTCCAAAAAATCAATTTTATGATGAAATACGATGACCCCGGACCAGTCGAACGTACAAAAAATTGTCAATATTGATGAAATTTTAACATTTAATCTTTTGACTTTAAATTACTGTTGGATGTGAATTATTACTTTTTCAACTAAAATATGAGTGTTTAAAGTCATTTCTGTGCCTGAAATTGGTCAAAATTGAAGCTTCTGAGTAAGCAAAACTCTGTAAAAATGGCAATTTTGGTCACTGCGAGGGTTTAAAAAGTGGTTATTCAACACGAGGCCCGATCCAAATGACATTTTGAATCATTTTTGGTAGAGTAAAAAAAAAATCAATTTTATGATGAAAAACGATGACCCCGGACCAGTCGAACGTACAAAAAAATGTCAATATTGATGAAATTTTAACATTTAATCTTTTGACTTTAAATGACTGTTGGACGTGAATTATTACTTTTTCAACTAAAATAAGTGTGTTTAAAGTGATTTCTGTGCCTGAAATTGGTCAAAATTGAACCTTCTGAGTAAGCAAAACTCTGCAAAAATGACAATTTTGGTAACTGTGAGGGTTTAAAAAGTGGTTATTCAACATGAGGCCCGATCCAAATGACATTTTGAATCATTTTTTGGTAGAGTCCAAAAAATCAATTTTATGATGAAAAACGATGACCCCGGACCAGTCGAACGTACAAAAAATTGTCAATATTGATGAAATTTTAACATTTAATCTTTTGACTTTAAATTACTGTTGGATGTGAATTATTACTTTTTCAACTCAAATATGAGTGTTTAAAGTCATTTCTGTGCCTGAAATTAGTCAAAATTAAAGCTTCTGAGTAAGCAAAACTCTGTAAAAATGGCAATTTTGGTCACTGTGAGGGTTTAAAAAGTGGTTATTCAACATGAGGCCCGATCCAAATGACATTTTGAATCATTTTGGGTAGAGTAAAAAAGAAAATCAATTTTATGATGAAAAACGATGACCCGGGACCAGAACGTTAAAAAAATGGTCAATATTGATGAAATTTTAACATTTAATCTTTTGACTTTAAATGACTGTTGGACGTGAATTATTACTTTTTCAACTAAAATAAGTGTGTTTAAAGTGATTTCTGTGCCTGAAATTGGTCAAAATTGAACCTTCTGAGTAAGCAAAACTCTGCAAAAATGACAATTTTGGTAACTGTGAGGGTTTAAAAAGTGGTTATTCAACATGAGGCCCGATCCAAATGACATTTTGAATCATTTTTTGGTAGAGTCCAAAAAATCAATTTTATGATGAAAAACGATGACCCCGGACCAGTCGAACGTACAAAAAATTGTCAATATTGATGAAATTTTAACATTTAATCTTTTGACTTTAAATTACTGTTGGATGTGAATTATTACTTTTTCAACTCAAATATGAGTGTTTAAAGTCATTTCTGTGCCTGAAATTAGTCAAAATTAAAGCTTCTGAGTAAGCAAAACTCTGTAAAAATGGCAATTTTGGTCACTGTGAGGGTTTAAAAAGTGGTTATTCAACATGAGGCCCGATCCAAATGACATTTTGAATCATTTTGGGTAGAGTAAAAAAGAAAATCAATTTTATGATGAAAAACGATGACCCGGGACCAGAACGTTAAAAAAATGGTCAATATTGATGAAATTTTAACATTTAATCTTTTGACTTTAAATGACTGTTGGACGTGAATTATTACTTTTTCAACTAAAATAAGTGTGTTTAAAGTGATTTCTGTGCCTGAAATTGGTCAAAATTGAACCTTCTGAGTAAGCAAAACTCTGTAAAAATGGCAATTTTGGTCATTGTGAGGGTTTAAAAAGTGGTTATTCAACATGAGGCCCGATCCAAATGACATTTTGAATCATTTTTGGTAGAGTAAAAAAAAATCAATTTTATGATGAAAAACGTGACCCCGGACCAGTCGAATGTACAAAAAAATGTCAATATTGATGAAATTTTAACATTTAATCTTTTGACTTTAAATGACTGTTGGACGTGAATTATTACTTTTTCAACTAAAATAAGTGTGTTTAAAGTGATTTCTGTGCCTGAAATTGGTCAAAATTGAACCTTCTGAGTAAGCAAAACTCTGCAAAAATGACAATTTTGGTAACTGTGAGGGTTTAAAAAGTGGTTATTCAACATGAGGCCCGATCCAAATGACATTTTGAATTATTTTTGGTAGAGTCCAAAAAATCAATTTTATGATGAAATACGATGACCCCGGACCAGTCGAACGTACAAAAAATTGTCAATATTGATGACATTTTAACATTTAATCTTTTGACTTTAAATTACTGTTGGATGTGAATTATTACTTTTTCAACTAAAATATGAGTGTTTAAAGTCATTTCTGTGCCTGAAATTGGTCAAAATTGAAGCTTCTGAGTAAGCAAAACTCTGTAAAAATGGCAATTTTGGTCACTGTGAGGGTTTAAAAAGTGGTTATTCAACACGAGGCCCGATCCAAATGACATTTTGAATCATTTTTGGTAGAGTAAAAAAAAATCAATTTTATGATGAAAAACGATGACCCCGGACCAGTCGAACGTACAAAAAAATGTCAATATTGATGAAATTTTAACATTTAATCTTTTGACTTTAAATGACTGTTGGACGTGAATTATTACTTTTTCAACTAAAATAAGTGTGTTTAAAGTGATTTCTGTGCCTGAAATTGGTCAAAATTGAACCTTCTGAGTAAGCAAAACTCTGCAAAAATGACAATTTTGGTAACTGTGAGGGTTTAAAAAGTGGTTATTCAACATGAGGCCCGATCCAAATGACATTTTGAATCATTTTTTGGTAGAGTCCAAAAAATCAATTTTATGATGAAAAACGATGACCCCGGACCAGTCGAACGTACAAAAAATTGTCAATATTGATGAAATTTTAACATTTAATCTTTTGACTTTAAATTACTGTTGGATGTGAATTATTACTTTTTCAACTAAAATATGAGTGTTTAAAGTCATTTCTGTGCCTGAAATTGGTCAAAATTGAAGCTTCTGAGTAAGCAAAACTCTGTAAAAATGGCAATTTTGGTCATTGTGAGGGTTTTCAAAAAGTGGTTATTCAACATGAGGCCCGATCCAAATGACATTTTGAATCATTTTTGGTAGAGTAAAAAAAAATCAATTTTATGATGAAAAACGTGACCCAGGACCAGTCGAACGTTAAAAAAAATGGTCAATATTGATGAAATTTTAACATTTAATCTTTTGACTTTAAATTACTGTTGGATGTGAATTATTACTTTTTCAACTTTAATATGAGAGTTTAAAGTCATTTCTGTGCCTGAAATTGGTCAAAATTGAAGGTTTTGAGTAAGCAAAACTCGTAAAAATGACAATTTTGGTCACTGTGAGGGTTTAAAAAGTGGTTATTCAACATGAGGCCCGATCCAAATGACATTTTGAATTATTTTTGGTAGAGTCCAAAAAATCAATTTTATGATGAAAAACGATGACCCCGGACCAGTCGAACGTACAAAAAATTGTCAATATTGATGAAATTTTAACATTTAATCTTTTGACTTTAAATGACTGTTGGACGTGAATTATTACTTTTTCAACTAAAATAAGTGTGTTTAAAGTGATTTCTGTGCCTGAAATTGGTCAAAATTGAACCTTCTGAGTAAGCAAAACTCTGTAAAAATGACAATTTTGGTAACTGTGAGGGTTTAAAAAGTGGTTATTCAACATGAGGCCCAATCCAAATGACATTTTGAATCATTTTTTGGTAGAGTCCAAAAAATCAATTTTATGATGAAAAACGATGACCCCGGACCAGTCGAACGTACAAAAAATTGTCAATATTGATGAAATTTTAACATTTAATCTTTTGACTTTAAATTACTGTTGGATGTGAATTATTACTTTTTCAACTAAAATATGAGTGTTTAAAGTCATTTCTGTGCCTGAAATTGGTCAAAATTGAAGCTTCTGAATAAGCAAAACTCTGTAAAAATGGCAATTTTGGTCATTGTGAGGGTTTAAAAAGTGGTTATTCAACATGAGGCCCGATCCAAATGACATTTTGTATTATTTTTGGTAGAGTCGAAAAAATAAATTTTATGATGAAAAACGATGACCCCGGACCAGTCGAACGTTCAAAAAATGGTCAATATTGATGAAATTTTAACATTTAATCTTTTGACTTGAAATGACTGTTGGATGTGAATTATTACTTTTTCAACTAAAATATGAGTGTTTAAAGTCAGTTCTGTGCCTGAAATTGGTCAAAATTGAAGCTTCTGAGTAAGCAAAACTCTGTAAAAATGGCAATTTTGGTCACTGTGAGGGTTTAAAAAGTGGTTATTCAACATGAGGCCCGATCCAAATGACATTTTGAATCATTTTTGGTAGAGTAAAAAAAAAATCAATTTTATGATGAAAAACGTGACCCAGGACCAGTCGCACGTTCAAAAAAATTGTCAATATTGATGAAATTTTAACATTTAATCTTTTGACTTTACATTACTGTTGGATGTGAATTATCACTTTTTCAACTAAAATATGAGAGTTTAAAGTCATTTCTGTGCCTGAAATTGGTCAAAATTGAAGGTTTTGAGTAAGCAAAATCTCTGTAAAAATGACAATTTTGGTCACTGTGAGGGTTTAAAAAGTGGTTATTCAACATGAGGCCCGATCCAAATGACATTTTGAATTATTTTTGGTAGAGTCGAAAAAAAAAATTTTATGATGAAAAACGATGACCCCGGACCAGTCGAACGTTCAAAAAAATGGTCAATATTGATGAAATTTTAACATTTAATCTTTTGACTTGAAATGACTGTTGGACGTGAATTATTACTTTTTCAACTAAAATAAGTGTGTTTGAAGTGATTTCTGTGCCTGAAATTGGTCAAAATTGAAGCTTCTGAGTAAGCAAAACTCTGTAAAAATGACAATTTTGGTAACTGTGAGGGTTTAAAAAGTGGTTATTCAACATGAGGCCCAAACCAAATGACATTTTGAATCATTTTTGGTAGAGTCCAAAAAATCAATTTTATGATGAAAAACGATGACCCCGGACCAGTCGAACGTACAAAAAATTGTCAATATTGATGAAATTTTAACATTTAATCTTTTGACTTTAAATTACTGTTGGATGTGAATTATTACTTTTTCAACTCAAATATGAGTGTTTAAAGTCATTTCTGTGCCTGAAATTAGTCAAAATTAAAGCTTCTGAGTAAGCAAAACTCTGTAAAAATGGCAATTTTGGTCACTGTGAGGGTTTAAAAAGTGGTTATTCAACATGAGGCCCGATCCAAATGAATTTTGAATCATTTTGGGTAGAGTAAAAAAGAAAATCAATTTTATGATGAAAAACGATGACCCGGGACCAGAACGTTAAAAAAATGGTCAATATTGATGAAATTTTAACATTTAATCTTTTGACTTTAAATGACTGTTGGACGTGAATTATTACTTTTTCAACTAAAATAAGTGTGTTTAAAGTGATTTCTGTGCCTGAAATTGGTCAAAATTGAAGCTTCTGAGTAAGCAAAACTCTGTAAAAATGACAATTTTGGTAACTGTGAGGGTTTAAAAAGTGGTTATTCAACATGAGGCCCGATCCAAATGACATTTTGGATCATTTTTGGTAGAGTCCAAAAAATCCATTTTATGATGAAAAACGATGACCCCGGACCAGTCGAACGTACAAAAAATTGTCAATATTGATGAAATTTTAACATTTAATCTTTTGACTTCAAATTACTGTTGGATGTGAATTATTACTTTTTCAACTAAAATATGAGTGTTTAAAGTCATTTCTGTGCCTGAAATTGGTCAAAATTGAAGCTTCTGAGTAAGCAAAATCTCTGTAAAAATGACAATTTTGGTCACTGTGAGGGTTTAAAAAGTGGTTATTCAACATGAGGCCCGATCCAAATGACATTTTGAATTATTTTTGGTAGAGTCGAAAAAATAAATTTTATGATGAAAAACGATGACCCCGGACCAGTCGAACGTTCAAAAAAATGGTCAATATTGATGAAATTTTAACATTTAATCTTTTGACTTGAAATGACTGTTGGACGTGAATTATTACTTTTTCAACTAAAATAAGTGTGTTTGAAGTGAT
The DNA here is from genome assembly GCF_964261635.1 of Lissotriton helveticus. Lineage (NCBI taxonomy): Eukaryota > Metazoa > Chordata > Amphibia > Caudata > Salamandridae > Lissotriton > Lissotriton helveticus. The sequence continues at coordinate 404,450,419 of NC_136071.1, forward strand.
TTCTGTGCCTGAAATTGGTCAAAATTGAAGCTTCTGAGTAAGCAAAACTCTGTAAAAATGACAATTTTGGTAACTGCGAGGGTTTAAAAAGTGGTTATTCAACATGAGGCCCAAACCAAATGACATTTTGAATCATTTTTGGTAGAGTCCAAAAAATCAATTTTATGATGAAAAACGATGACCCCGGACCAGTCGAACGTACAAAAAATTGTCAATATTGATGAAATTTTAACATTTAATCTTTTGACTTTAAATTACTGTTGGATGTGAATTATTACTTTTTCAACTAAAATATGAGTGTTTAAAGTCATTTCTGTGCCTGAAATTGGTCAAAATTGAAGCTTCTGAGTAAGCAAAACTCGTAAAAATGGCAATTTTGGTCACTGTGAGGATTTAAAAAGTGGTTATTCAACATGAGGCCCAAACCAAGTGACATTTTGAATAATTTTTGGTAGAGTCCAAAAAATCAATTTTATGATGAAAAACGATGACCCCGGACCAGTCGAACGTACAAAAAATTGTCAATATTGATGAAATTTTAACATTTAATCTTTTGACTTTAAATTACTGTTGGATGTGAATTATTACTTTTTCAACTAAAATATGAGAGTTTAAAGTCATTTCTGTGCCTGAAATTGGTCAAAATTGAAGGTTTTGAGTAAGCAAAATCTCTGTAAAAATGACAATTTTGGCCACTGTGAGGGTTTAAAAAGTGGTTATTCAACATGAGGCCCGATCCAAATGACATTTTGAATTATTTTTGGTAGAGTAGAAAAAATAAATTTTATGATGAAAAACGATGACCCCGGACCAGTCGAACGTTCAAAAAAATGGTCAATATGATGAAATTTTAACATTTAATCTTTTGACTTGAAATGACTGTTGGACGTGAATTATTACTTTTTCAACTAAAATAAGTGTGTTTGAAGTGATTTCTGTGCCTGAAATTGGTCAAAATTGAAGCTTATGAGTAAGCGAAACTCTGTAAAAATGACAATTTTGGTAACTGTGAGGGTTTAAAAAGTGGTTATTCAACATGAGGCCCAAACCAAATGACATTTTGAATCATTTTTGGTAGAGTCCAAAAAATCAATTTTATGATGAAAAACGATGACCCCGGACCAGTCGAACGTACAAAAAATTGTCAATATTGATGAAATTTTAACATTTAATCTTTTGACTTTAAATTACTGTTGGATGTGAATTATTACTTTTTCAACTCAAATATGAGTTTTTAAAGTCATTTCTGTGCCTGAAATCATAAAATTGATTTTATGATGAAAAACGATGACCCCGGACCAGTCGAACGTACAAAAAATTGTCAATATTGATGAAATTTTAACATTTAATCTTTTGACTTTAAATTACTGTTGGATGTGAAATATTACTTTTTCAACTAAAATATGAGTGTTTAAAGTCATTTCTGTGCCTGAAATTAGTCAAAATTAAAGCTTCTGAGTAAGCAAAACTCTGTAAAAATGGCAATTTTGGTCACTGTGAGGGTTTAAAAAGTGGTTATTCAACATGAGGCCCGATCCAAATGACATTTTGAATCATTTTTGGTAGAGTAAAAAAGAAAATCAATTTTATGATGAAAAACGATGACCCAGGACCAGAACGTTAAAAAAATGGTCAATATTGATGAAATTTTAACATTTAATCTTTTGACTTTAAATGACTGTTGGACGTGAATTATTACTTTTTCAACTAAAATAAGTGTGTTTGAAGTGATTTCTGTGCCTGAAATTGGTCAAAATTGAAGCTTCTGAGTAAGCAAAACTCTGTAAAAATGGCAATTTTGGTCACTGTGAGGGTTTAAAAAGTGGTTATTCAACACGAGGCCCGATCCAAATGACATTTTGAATCATTTTTGGTAGAGTAAAAAAAAAAACAATTTTATGATGAAAAACGATGACCCCGGACCAGTCGAACGTACAAAAAAATGTCAATATTGATGAAATTTTAACATTTAATCTTTTGACTTTAAATGACTGTTGGACGTGAATTATTACTTTTTCAACTAAAATAAGTGTGTTTAAAGTGATTTCTGTGCCTGAAATTGGTCAAAATTGAACCTTCTGAGTAAGCAAAACTCTGTAAAAATGACAATTTTGGTAACTGTGAGGGTTTAAAAAGTGGTTATTCAACATGAGGCCCGATCCAAATGACATTTTGAATCATTTTTTGGTAGAGTCCAAAAAAATCAATTTTATGATGAAAAACGATGACCCCGGACCAGTCGAACGTACAAAAAATTGTCAATATTGATGAAATTTTAACATTTAATCTTTTGACTTTAAATTACTGTTGGATGTGAATTATTACTTTTTCAACTAAAATATGAGTGTTTAAAGTCATTTATGTGCCTGAAATTGGTCAAAATTGAAGCTTCTGAGTAAGCAAAACTCTGTAAAAATGGCAATTTTGGTCATTGTGAGTGTTTAAAAAGTGGTTATTCAACATGAGGCCCGATCCAAATGACATTTTGAATCATTTTTGGTAGAGTAAAAAAAAAAAAATTTTATGATGAAAAACGTGACCCAGGACCAGTCGAACGTTCAAAAAAATGGTCAATATTGATGAAATTTTAACATTTAATCTTTTGACTTTAAATTACTGTTGGATGTGAATTATTACTTTTTCAACTTTAATATGAGAGTTTAAAGTCATTTCTGTGCCTGAAATTGGTCAAAATAGAAGGTTTTGAGTAAGCAAAACTCGTAAAAATGACAATTTTGGTCACTGTGAGGGTTTAAAAAGTGGTTATTCAACATGAGGCCCGATCCAAATGACATTTTGAATTATTTTTGGTAGAGTCCAAAAAATCAATTTTATGATGAAAAACGATGACCCCGGACCAGTCGAACGTACAAAAAATTGTCAATATTGATGAAATTTTAACATTTAATCTTTTGACTTTAAATGACTGTTGGACGTGAATTATTACTTTTTCAACTAAAATAAGTGTGTTTAAAGTGATTTCTGTGCCTGAAATTGGTCAAAATTGAACCTTCTGAGTAAGCAAAACTCCGTAAAAATGACAATTTTGGTAACTGTGAGGGTTTAAAAAGTGGTTATTCAACATGAGGCCCGATCCAAATGACATTTTGAATCATTTTTGGTAGAGTAAAAAAGAAAATCAATTTTATGATGAAAAACGATGACCCGGGACCAGAATGTTAAAAAAATGGTCAATATTGATGACATTTTAACATTTAATCTTTTGACTTTAAATGACTGTTGGACGTGAATTATTACTTTTTCAACTAAAATAAGTGTGTTTAAAGTGATTTCTGTGCCTGAAATTGGTCAAAATTGAAGCTTCTGAGTAAGCAAAACTCTGTAAAAATGACAATTTTGGTAACTGTGAGGGTTTAAAAAGAGCGTTATTCAACATGAGGCCCGATCCAAATGACATTTTGAATCATTTTTGGCAGAGTCCAAAAAATCAATTTTATGATGAAAAACGATGACCCCGGACCAGTCGAACGTACAAAAAATTGTCAATATTGATGAAATTTTAACATTTAATCTTTTGACTTTAAATTACTGTTGGATGTGAATTATTACTTTTTCAACTAAAATATGAGTGTTTAAAGTCATTTCTGTGCCTGAAATTGGTCAAAATTGAAGCTTCTGAGTAAGCAAAACTCGTAAAAATGGCAATTTTGGTCACTGTGAGGATTTAAAAAGTGGTTATTCAACATGAGGCCCAAACCAAGTGACATTTTGAATAATTTTTGGTAGAGTCCAAAAAATCCATTTTATGATGAAAAACGATGACCTCGGACCAGTCGAACGTACAAAAAATTTTCAATATTGATGAAATTTTAACATTTAATCTTTTGACTTTAAATTACTGTTGGATGTGAATTATTACTTTTTCAACTAAAATATGAGTGTTTAAAGTCATTTCTGTGCCTGAAATTAGTCAAAATTGAAGCTTCTGAGTAAGTAAAACTCTGTAAAAATGGCAATTTTGGTCACTGTGAGGGTTTAAAAAGTGGTTATTCAACATGAGGCCCGATCCAAATGACATTTTGAATCATTTTTGGTAGAGTAAAAAAAAAAACAATTTTATGATGAAAAACGTGACCCAGGACCAGTCGAACGTTCAAAAAAATGGTCAATATTGATGAAATTTTAACATTTAATCTTTTGACTTTAAATTACTGTTGGATGTGAATTATTACTTTTTCAACTAAAATATGAGAGTTTAAAGTCATTTCTGTGCCTGAAATTGGTCAAAATTGAAGGTTTTGAGTAAGCAAAATCTCTGTAAAAATGACAATTTTGGTCACTGTGAGGGTTTAAAAAGTGGTTATTCAACATGAGGCCCGATCCAAATGACATTTTGAATTATTTTTGGTAGAGTAGAAAAAATAAATTTTATGATGAAAAACGATGACCCCGGACCAGTCGAACGTTCAAAAAAATGGTCAATATTGATGAAATTTTAACATTTAATCTTTTGACTTGAAATGACTGTTGGACGTGAATTATTACTTTTTCAACTAAAATAAGTGTGTTTGAAGTGATTTCTGTGCCTGAAATTGGTCAAAATTGAAGCTTCTGAGTAAGCAAAACTCTGTAAAAATGACAATTTTGGTAACTGTGAGGGTTTAAAAAGTGGTTATTCAACATGAGGCCCAAACCAAATGACATTTTGAATCATTTTTGGTAGAGTCCAAAAAATCAATTTTATGATGAAAAACGATGACCCCGGACCAGTCGAACGTACAAAAAATTGTCAATATTGATGAAATTTTAACATTTAATCTTTTGACTTTAAATTACTGTTGGATGTGAATTATTACTTTTTCAACTAAAATATGAGTGTTTAAAGTCATTTCTGTGCCTGAAATTAGTCAAAATTAAAGCTTCTGAGTAAGCAAAACTCTGTAAAAATGGCAATTTTGGTCACTGTGAGGGTTTAAAAAGTGGTTATTCAACATGAGGCCCGATCCAAATGACATTTTGAATCATTTTTGGTAGAGTAAAAAAGAAAATCAATTTTATGATGAAAAACGATGACCCAGGACCAGAACGTTAAAAAAATGGTCAATATTGATGAAATTTTAACATTTAATCTTTTGACTTTAAATGACTGTTGGATGTGAATTATTACTTTTTCAACTAAAATATGAGTGTTTAAAGTCATTTCTGTGCCTGAAATTAGTCAAAATTGAAGCTTCTGAGTAAGCAAAACTGTAAAAATGGCAATTTTGGTCACTGTGAGGGTTTAAAAAGTGGTTATTCAACATGAGGCCCGATCCAAATGACATTTTGAATCATTTTTGGTAGAGTAAAAAAAAAATCAATTTTATGATGAAAAACGTGACCCAGGACCAGTCGAACGTTCAAAAAAATGATCAATATTGATGAAATTTTAACATTTAATCTTTTGACTTTAAATTACTGTTGGATGTGAATTATTACTTTTTCAACTAAAATATGAGAGTTTAAAGTCATTTCTGTGCCTGAAATTGGTCAAAATTGAAGGTTTTGAGTAAGCAAAATCTCTGTAAAAATGACAATTTTGGTCACTGTGAGGGTTTAAAAAGTGGTTATTCAACATGAGGCCCGATCCAAATGACATTTTGAATTATTTTTGGTAGAGTCGAAAAAATAAATTTTATGATGAAAAACGATGACCCCGGACCAGTCGAACGTTCAAAAAAATGGTCAATATTGATGAAATTTTAACATTTAATCTTTTGACTTGAAATGACTGTTGGATGTGAATTATTACTTTTTCAACTAAAATAAGTGTGTTTGAAGTGATTTCTGTGCCTGAAATTGGTCAAAATTGAAGCTTCTGAGTAAGCAAAACTCTGTAAAAATGACAATTTTGGTAACTGTGAGGGTTTAAAAAGTGGTTATTCAACATGAGGCCCAAACCAAATGACATTTTGAATCATTTTTGGTAGAGTCCAAAAAATCAATTTTATGATGAAAAACGATGACCCCGGACCAGTCGAACGTACAAAAAATTGTCAATATTGATGAAATTTTAACATTTAATCTTTTGACTTTAAATTACTGTTGGATGTGAATTATTACTTTTTCAACTAAAATATGAGTGTTTAAAGTCATTTCTGTGCCTGAAATTAGTCAAAATTAAAGCTTCTGAGTAAGCAAATCTCTGTAAAAATGGCAATTTTGGTCACTGTGAGGGTTTAAAAAGTGGTTATTCAACATGAGGCCCGATCCAAATGACATTTTGAATCATTTTTGGTAGAGTAAAAAAGAAAATCAATTTTATGATGAAAAACGATGACCCAGGACCAGAACGTTAAAAAAATGGTCAATATTGATGACATTTTAACATTTAATCTTTTGACTTTAAATGACTGTTGGACGTGAATTATTACTTTTTCAACTAAAATAAGTGTGTTTAAAGTGATTTCTGTGCCTGAAATTGGTCAAAATTGAAGCTTCTGACTAAGCAAAACTCTGTAAAAATGACAATTTTGGTAACTGTGAGGGTTTAAAAAGTGGTTATTCAACATGAGGCCCGATCCAAATGACATTTTGAATCATTTTTGGTAGAGTCCAAAAAATCCATTTTATGATGAAAAACGATGACCCCGGACCAGTCGAACGTACAAAAAATTGTCAATATTGATGAAATTTTACCATTTAATCTTTTGACTTTAAATTACTGTTGGATGTGAATTATTACTTTTTCAACTAAAATATGAGTGTTTAAAGTCATTTCTGTGCCTGAAATTGGTCAAAATTGAAGCTTCTGAGTAAGCAAAACTCGTAAAAATGGCAATTTTGGTCACTGTGAGGGTTTAAAAAGTGGTTATTCAACATGGGGCCCGATCCAAATGACATTTTGAATTATTTTTGGTAGAGTCCAAAAAATCAATTTTATGATGAAAAACGATGACCCCAGTCGAACGTTCAAAAAAATGGTCAATATTGATGAAATTTTAACATTTAATCTTTTGACTTTAAATTACTGTTGGATGTGAATTATTACTTTTTCAACTAAAATATGAGAGTTTAAAGTCATTTCTGTGCCTGAAATTGGTCAAAATTGAAGGTTTTGAGTAAGCAAAATCTCTGTAAAAATGACAATTTTGGTCACTGTGAGGGTTTAAAAAGTGGTTATTCAACATGAGGCCCGATCCAAATGACATTTTGAATAATTTTTGGTAGAGTAAAAAAGAAAATCAATTTTATGATGAAAAACGATGACCCAGGACCAGAACGTTAAAAAAATGGTCAATATTGATGAAATTTTAACATTTAATCTTTTGACTTTAAATGACTGTTGGACGTGAATTATTACTTTTTCAACTAAAATAAGTGTGTTTAAAGTGATTTCTGTGCCTGAAATTGGTCAAAATTGAAGCTTCTGAGTAAGCAAAACTCTGTAAAAATGACAATTTTGGTAACTGTGAGGGTTTAAAAAGTGGTTATTCAACATGAGGCCCAAACCAAATGACATTTTGAATCATTTTTGGTAGAGTCCAAAAAATCAATTTTATGATGAAAAACGATGACCCCGGACCAGTCGAACGTACAAAAAATTGTCAATATTGATGAAATTTTAACATTTAATCTTTTGACTTTAAATTACTGTTGGATGTGAATTATTACTTTTTCAACTAAAATATGAGTGTTTAAAGTCATTTCTGTGCCTGAAATTAGTCAAAATTAAAGCTTCTGAGTAAGCAAAACTCTGTAAAAATGGCAATTTTGGTCACTGTGAGGGTTTAAAAAGTGGTTATTCAACATGAGGCCCGATCCAAATGACATTTTGAATCATTTTTGGTAGAGTAAAAAAGAAAATCAATGTTATGATGAAAAACGATGACCCAGGACCAGAACGTTAAAAAAATGGTCAATATTGATGAAATTTTAACATTTAATCTTTTGACTTTAAATGACTGTTGGATGTGAATTATTACTTTTTCAACTAAAATATGAGTGTTTAAAGTCATTTCTGTGCCTGAAATTAGTCAAAATTGAAGCTTCTGAGTAAGCAAAACTGTAAAAATGGCAATTTTGGTCACTGTGAGGGTTTAAAAAGTGGTTATTCAACATGAGGCCCGATCCAAATGACATTTTGAATCATTTTTGGTAGAGTAAAAAAAAAATCAATTTTATGATGAAAAACGTGACCCAGGACCAGTCGAACGTTCAAAAAAATGATCAATATTGATGAAATTTTAACATTTAATCTTTTGACTTTAAATTACTGTTGGATGTGAATTATTACTTTTTCAACTAAAATATGAGAGTTTAAAGTCATTTCTGTGCCTGAAATTGGTCAAAATTGAAGGTTTTGAGTAAGCAAAATCTCTGTAAAAATGACAATTTTGGTCACTGTGAGGGTTTAAAAAGTGGTTATTCAACATGAGGCCCGATCCAAATGACATTTTGAATTATTTTTGGTAGAGTCGAAAAAATAAATTTTATGATGAAAAACGATGACCCCGGACCAGTCGAACGTTCAAAAAAATTGTCAATATTGATGAAATTTTAACATTTAATCTTTTGACTTGAAATGACTGTTGGATGTGAATTATTACTTTTTCAACTAAAATAAGTGTGTTTGAAGTGATTTCTGTGCCTGAAATTGGTCAAAATTGAAGCTTCTGAGTAAGCAAAACTCTGTAAAAATGACAATTTTGGTAACTGTGAGGGTTTAAAAAGTGGTTATTCAACATGAGGCCCAAACCAAATGACATTTTGAATCATTTTTGGTAGAGTCCAAAAAATCAATTTTATGATGAAAAACGATGACCGCGTACCAGTCGAACGTACAAAAAATTGTCAATATTGATGAAATTTTAACATTTAATCTTTTGACTTGAAATGACTGTTGGATGTGAATTATTACTTTTTCAACTAAAATAAGTGTGTTTGAAGTCATTTCTGTGCCTGAAATTAGTCAAAATTAAAGCTTCTGAGTAAGCAAATCTCTGTAAAAATGGCAATTTTGGTCACTGTGAGGGTTTAAAAAGTGGTTATTCAACATGAGGCCCGATCCAAATGACATTTTGAATCATTTTTGGTAGAGTAAAAAAGAAAATCAATTTTATGATGAAAAACGATGACCCAGGACCAGAACGTTAAAAAAATGGTCAATATTGATGACATTTTAACATTTAATCTTTTGACTTTAAATTACTGTTGGATGTGAATTATTACTTTTTCAACTAAAATATGAGTGTTTAAAGTGATTTCTGTGCCTGAAATTGGTCAAAATTGAAGCTTCTGACTAAGCAAAACTCTGTAAAAATGACAATTTTGGTAACTGTGAGGGTTTAAAAAGTGGTTATTCAACATGAGGCCCGATCCAAATGACATTTTGAATCATTTTTGGTAGAGTCCAAAAAATCCATTTTATGATGAAAAACGATGACCCCGGACCAGTCGAACGTACAAAAAATTGTCAATATTGATGAAATTTTAACATTTAATCTTTTGACTTTAAATTACTGTTGGATGTGAATTATTACTTTTTCAACTAAAATATGAGTGTTTAAAGTCATTTCTGTGCCTGAAATTGGTCAAAATTGAAGCTTCTGAGTAAGCAAAACTCGTAAAAATGGCAATTTTGGTCACTGTGAGGGTTTAAAAAGTGGTTATTCAACATGGGGCCCGATCCAAATGACATTTTGAATTATTTTTGGTAGAGTCCAAAAAATCAATTTTATGATGAAAAACGATGACCCCAGTCGAACGTTCAAAAAAATGGTCAATATTGATGAAATTTTAACATTTAATCTTTTGACTTTAAATTACTGTTGGATGTGAATTATTACTTTTTCAACTAAAATAAGTGTGTTTAAAGTGATTTCTGTGCCTGAAATTGGTCAAAATTGAAGCTTCTGAGTAAGCAAAACTCTGTAAAAATGACAATTTTGGTAACTGTGAGGGTTTAAAAAGTGGTTATTCAACATGAGGCCCAAACCAAATGACATTTTGAATCATTTTTGGTAGAGTCCAAAAAATCAATTTTATGATGAAAAACGATGACCCCGGACCAGTCAAACGTACAAAAAATTGTCAATATTGATGAAATTTTAACATTTAATCTTTTGACTTTAAATTACTGTTGGATGTGAATTATTACTTTTTCAACTAAAATATGAGTGTTTAAAGTCATTTCTGTGCCTGAAATTAGTCAAAATTGAAGCTTCCGAGTAAGCAAAACTGTAAAAATGGCAATTTTGGTCACTGTGAGGGTTTAAAAAGTGGTTATTCAACATGAGGCCCGATCCAAATGACATTTTGAATCATTTTTGGTAGAGTAAAAAAAAAATCAATTTTATGATAAAAAACGTGACCCAGGACCAGTCGAACGTTAAAAAAAATGGTCAATATTGATGAAATTTTAACATTTAATCTTTTGACTTTAAATTACTGTTGGATGTGAATTATTACTTTTTCAACTAAAATATGAGAGTTTAAAGTCATTTCTGTGCCTGAAATTGGTCAAAATTGAAGGTTTTGAGTAAGCAAAATCTCTGTAAAAATGACAATTTTGGTCACTGTGAGGGTTTAAAAAGTGGTTATTCAACATGAGGCCCGATCCAAATGACATTTTGAATCATTTTTGGTAGAGTAAAAAAGAAAATCAATTTTATGATGAAAAACGATGACCCAGGACCAGAACGTTAAAAAAATGGTCAATATTGATGAAATTTTAACATTTAATCTTTTGACTTTAAATGACTGTTGGACGTGAATTATTACTTTTTCAACTAAAATAAGTGTGTTTAAAGTGATTTCTGTGCCTGAAATTGGTCAAAATTGAAGCTTCTGAGTAAGCAAAACTCTGTAAAAATGACAATTTTGGTAACTGTGAGGGTTTAAAAAGTGGTTATTCAACATGAGGCCCGATCCAAATGACATTTTGAATCATTTTTGGTAGAGTCCAAAAAATCAATTTTATGATGAAAAACGATGACCCCGGACCAGTCGAACGTACAAAAAATTGTCAATATTGATGAAATTTTAACATTTAATCTTTTGACTTTAAATTACTGTTGGATGTGAATTATTACTTTTTCAACTAAAATATGAGTGTTTAAAGTCATTTCTGTGCCTGAAATTGGTCAAAATTGAAGCTTCTGAGTAAGCAAAACTCGTAAAAATGGCAATTTTGGTCACTGTGAGGGTTTAAAAAGTGGTTATTCAACATGGGGCCCGATCCAAATGACATTTTGAATTATTTTTGGTAGAGTCCAAAAAATCAATTTTATGATGAAAAACGATGACCCCAGTCGAACGTTCAATAAAATGGTCAATATTGATGAAATTTTAACATTTAATCTTTTGACTTGAAATGACTGTTGGACATGAATTATTACTTTTTCAACTAAAATAAGTGTGTTTAAAGTGATTTCTGTGCCTGAAATTGGTCAAAATTGAAGCTTCTGAGTAAGCTAAACTCTGTAAAAATGACAATTTTGGTAACTGTGAGGATTTACAAAGTGGTTATTCAACATGAGGCCCAAACCAAATGACATTTTGAATCATTTTTGGTAGAGTCCAAAAAATCAATTTTATGATGAAAAACGATGACCCCGGACCAGTCAAACGTACAAAAAATTGTCAATATTGATGAAATTTTAACATTTAATCTTTTGACTTTAAATTACTGTTGGATGTGAATTATTACTTTTTCAACTAAAATATGAGTGTTTAAAGTCATTTCTGTGCCTGAAATTAGTCAAAATTGAAGCTTCTGAGTAAGCAAAACTGTAAAAATGGCAATTTTGGTCACTGTGAGGGTTTAAAAAGTGGTTATTCAACATGAGGCCCGATCCAAATGACATTTTGAATCATTTTTGGTAGAGTAAAAAAAAAATCAATTTTATGATGAAAAACGTGACCCAGGACCAGTCGAACGTTCAAAAAAATGATCAATATTGATGAAATTTTAACATTTAATCTTTTGACTTTAAATTACTGTTGGATGTGAATTATTACTTTTTCAACTAAATTATGAGAGTTTAAAGTCATTTCTGTGCCTGAAATTGGTCAAAATTGAAGGTTTTGAGTAAGCAAAATCTCTGTAAAAATGACAATTTTGGTCACTGTGAGGGTTTAAAAAGTGGTTATTCAACATGAGGCCCGATCCAAATGACATTTTGAATTATTTTTGGTAGAGTCGAAAAAATAAATTTTATGATGAAAAACGATGACCCCGGACCAGTCGAATGTTCAAAAAAATGGTCAATATTGATGAAATTTTAACATTTAATCTTTTGACTTGAAATGACTGTTGGATGTGAATTATTACTTTTTCAACTAAAATAAGTGTGTTTGAAGTGATTTCTGTGCCTGAAATTGGTCAAAATTGAAGCTTCTGAGTAAGCAAAACTCTGTAAAAATGACAATTTTGGTAACTGTGAGGGTTTAAAAAGTGGTTATTCAACATGAGGCCCAAACCAAATGACATTTTGAATCATTTTTGGTAGAGTCCAAAAAATCAATTTTATGATGAAAAACGATGACCCCGGACCAGTCGAACGTACAAAAAATTGTCAATATTGATGAAATTTTAACATTTAATCTTTTGACTTTAAATTACTGTTGGATGTGAATTATTACTTTTTCAACTAAAATATGAGTGTTTAAAGTCATTTCTGTGCCTGAAATTAGTCAAAATTAAAGCTTCTGAGTAAGCAAATCTCTGTAAAAATGGCAATTTTGGTCACTGTGAGGGTTTAAAAAGTGGTTATTCAACATGAGGCCCGATCCAAATGACATTTTGAATCATTTTTGGTAGAGTAAAAAAGAAAATCAATTTTATGATGAAAAACGATGACTCAGGACCAGAACGTTAAAAAAATGGTCAATATTGATGACATTTTAACATTTAATCTTTTGACTTTAAATGACTGTTGGACGTGAATTATTACTTTTTCAACTAAAATAAGTGTGTTTAAAGTGATTTCTGTGCCTGAAATTGGTCAAAATTGAAGCTTCTGACTAAGCAAAACTCTGTAAAAATGACAATTTTGGTAACTGTGAGGGTTTAAAAAGTGGTTATTCAACATGAGGCCCGATCCAAATGACATTTTGAATCATTTTTGGTAGAGTCCAAAAAATCCATTTTATGATGAAAAACGATGACCCCGGACCAGTCGAACGTACAAAAAATTGTCAATATTGATGAAATTTTAACATTTAATCTTTTGACTTTAAATTACTGTTGGATGTGAATTATTACTTTTTCAACTAAAATATGAGTGTTTAAAGTCATTTCTGTGCCTGAAATTGGTCAAAATTGAAGCTTCTGAGTTAGCAAAACTCGTAAAAATGGCAATTTTGGTCACTGTGAGGGTTTAAAAAGTGGTTATTCAACATGGGGCCCGATCCAAATGACATTTTGAATTATTTTTGGTAGAGTCCAAAAAATCAATTTTATGATGAAAAACGATGACCCCAGTCGAACGTTCAAAAAAATGGTCAATATTGATGAAATTTTAACATTTAATCTTTTGACTTGAAATGACTGTTGGACATGAATTATTACTTTTTCAACTAAAATAAGTGTGTTTAAAGTGATTTCTGTGCCTGAAATTGGTCAAAATTGAAGCTTCTGAGTAAGCAAAACTCTGTAAAAATGACAATTTTGGTAACTGTGAGGATTTACAAAGTGGTTATTCAACATGAGGCCCAAACCAAATGACATTTTGAATCATTTTTGGTAGAGTCCAAAAAATCAATTTTATGATGAAAAACGATGACCCCAGTCGAACGTTCAAAAAAATGATCAATATTGATGAAATTTTAACATTTAATCTTTTGACTTTAAATTACTGTTGGATGTGAATTATTACTTTTTCAACTAAAATATGAGAGTTTAAAGTCATTTCTGTGCCTGAAATTGGTCAAAATTGAAGGTTTTGAGTAAGCAAAATCTCTGTAAAAATGACAATTTTGGTCACTGTGAGGGTTTAAAAAGTGGTTATTCAACATGAGGCCCGATCCAAATGACATTTTGAATTATTTTTGGTAGAGTCGAAAAAATAAATTTTATGATGAAAAACGATGACCCCGGACCAGTCGAACGTTCAAAAAAATGGTCAATATTGATGAAATTTTAACATTTAATCTTTCGACTTGAAATGACTGTTGGATGTGAATTATTACTTTTTCAACTAAAATAAGTGTGTTTGAAGTGATTTCTGTGCCTGAAATTGGTCAAAATTGAAGCTTCTGAGTAAGCAAAACTCTGTAAAAATGACAATTTTGGTAACTGTGAGGGTTTAAAAAGTGGTTATTTAACATGAGGCCCAAACCAAATGACATTTTGAATCATTTTTGGTAGAGTCCAAAAAATCAATTTTATGATGAAAAACGATGACCCCGGACCAGTCGAACGTACAAAAAATTGTCAATATTTTTTAACATTTAATCTTTTGACTTTAAATTACTGTTGGATGTGAATTATTACTTTTTCAACTAAAATATGAGTGTTTAAAGTCATTTCTGTGCCTGAAATTAGTCAAAATTAAAGCTTCTGAGTAAGCAAATCTCTGTAAAAATGGCAATTTTGGTCACTGTGAGGGTTTAAAAAGTGGTTATTCAACATGAGGCCCGATCCAAATGACATTTTGAATCATTTTTGGTAGAGTAAAAAAGAAAATCAATTTTATGATGAAAAACGATGACCCAGGACCAGAACGTTAAAAAAATGGTCAATATTGATGACATTTTAACATTTAATCTTTTGACTTTAAATGACTGTTGGACGTGAATTATTACTTTTTCAACTAAAATAAGTGTGTTTAAAGTGATTTCTGTGCCTGAAATTGGTCAAAATTGAAGCTTCTGACTAAGCAAAACTCTGTAAAAATGACAATTTTGGTAACTGTGAGGGTTTAAAAAGTGGTTATTCAACATGAGGCCCGATCCAAATGACATTTTGAATCATTTTTGGTAGAGTCCAAAAAATCAATTTTATGATGAAAAACGATGACCCCGGACCAGTCGAACGTACAAAAAATTGTCAATATTGATGAAATTTTAACATTTAATCTTTTGACTTTAAATTACTGTTGGATGTGAATTATTACTTTTTCAACTAAAATATGAGTGTTTAAAGTCATTTCTGTGCCTGAAATTGGTCAAAATTGAAGCTTCTGAGTAAGCAAAACTCTGTAAAAATGGCAATTTTGGTCACTGTGAGGGTTTAAAAAGTGGTTATTCAACACAAGGCCCGATCCAAATGACATTTTGAATCATTTCTGGTAGAGTAAAAAAAAAATCAATTTTATGATGAAAAACGATGACCCAGGACCAGTCGAACGTTCAAAAAAATGGTCAATATTGATGACATTTTTACATTTAATCTTTTGACTTTAAATTACTGTTGGATTTGAATTATTACTTTTTCAACTAAAATATGAGTGTTTAAAGTCATTTCTGTGCCTGAAATTGGTCAAAATTGAAGGTTTTGAGTAAGCAAAAACTCTGTAAAAATGACAATTTTGGTCACTGTGAGGGTTTAAAAAGTGGTTATTGAACATGGGGCCCGATCCAAATGACATTTTGAATTATTTTTGGTAGAGTCCAAAAAATCAATTTTATGATGAAAAACGATGACCCCAGTCGAACGTTCAAAAAAAATGGTCAATATTGATGACATTTTAACATTTAATCTTTTGACTTTAAATGACTGTTGGACGTGAATTATTACTTTTTCAACTAAAATAAGTGTGTTTAAAGTGATTTCTGTGCCTGAAATTGGTCAAAATTGAAGCTTCTGACTAAGCAAAACTCTGTAAAAATGACAATTTTGGTAACTGTGAGGGTTTAAAAAGTGGTTATTCAACATGAGGCCCGATCCAAATGACATTTTGAATCATTTTTGGTAGAGTCCAAAAAATCCATTTTATGATGAAAAACGATGACCCCGGACCAGTCGAACGTACAAAAAATTGTCAATATTGATGACATTTTAACATTTAATCATTTGACTTTAAATTACTGTTGGATGTGAATTATTACTTTTTCAACTAAAATATGAGTGTTTAAAGTCATTTCTGTGCCTGAAATTGGTCAAAATTGAAGCTTCTGCGTAAGCAAAACTCTGTAAAAATGGCAATTTTGGTCACTGTGAGGGTTTAAAAAGTGGTTATTCAACAGGAGGCCCGATCCAAATGACATTTTGAATCATTTCTGGTAGAGTAAAAAAAAAATCAATTTTATGATGAAAAACGATGACCCAGGACCAGTCGAACGTTCAAAAAAATGGTCAATATTGATGACATTTTTACATTTAATCTTTTGACTTTAAATTACTGTTGGATTTGAATTATTACTTTTTCAACTAAAATATGAGTGTTTAAAGTCATTTCTGTGCCTGAAATTGGTCAAAATTGAAGGTTTTGAGTAAGCAAAAACTCTGTAAAAATGACAATTTTGGTCACTGTGAGGGTTTAAAAAGTGGTTATTCAACATGGGGCCCGATCCAAATGACATTTTGAATTATTTTTGGTAGAGTCCAAAAAATCAATTTTATGATGAAAAACGATGACCCCGGACCAGTCGAACGTTCAAAAAAATGGTCAATATTGATGAAATTTTAACATTTAATCTTTTGACTTGAAATGACTGTTGGACGTGAATTATTAATTTTTCAACTAAAATAAGTGTGTTTAAAGTGATTTCTGTGCCTGAAATTGGTCAAAATTGAAGCTTCTGAGTAAGCAAAACTCTGTAAAAATGACAATTTTGGTAACTGTGAGGGTTTAAAAAGTGGTTATTCAACATGAGGCCCAAACCAAATGACATTTTGAATCATTTTTGGTAGAGTCCAAAAAATCAATTTTATGATGAAAAACGATGACCCCGGACCAGTCGAACGTACAAAAAATTGTCAATATTGATGAAATTTTAACATTTAATCTTTTGACTTTAAATTACTGTTGGATGTGAATTATTACTTTTTCAACTAAAATATGAGTGTTTAAAGTCATTTCTGTGCCTGAAATTAGTCAAAATTAAAGCTTCTGAGTAAGCAAATCTCTGTAAAAATGGCAATTTTGGTCACTGTGAGGGTTTAAAAAGTGGTTATTCAACATGAGGCCCGATCCAAATGACATTTTGAATCATTTTTGGTAGAGTCCAAAAAATCAATTTTATGATGAAAAACGATGACCCCGGACTAGTCGAACGTACAAAAAATTGTCAATATTGATGACATTTTAACATTTAATCTTTTGACTTTAAATTACTGTTGGATGTGAATTATTACTTTTTCAACTAAAATATGAGTGTTTAAAGTCATTTCTGTGCCTGAAATTAGTCAAAATTGAAGCTTCTGAGTAAGCAAAACTCTGTAAAAATTGCAATTTTGGTCACTGTGAGGGTTAAAAAGTGGTTATTCAACATGAGGCCCGATCCAAATGACATTTTGAATCATTTTTGTTAGAGTAAAAAAAAATCAATTTTATGATGAAAAACGTGACCCAGGACCAGTCGAACGTTCAAAAAATGGTCAATATTGATGAAATTTTAACATTTAATCTTTTGACTTTAAATTACTGTTGGATGTGAATTATTACTTTTTCAACTAAAATATGAGAGTTTAAAGTCATTTCTGTGCCTGAAATTGGTCAAAATTGAAGGTTTTGAGTAAGCAAAATCTCTGTAAAAATGACAATTTTGGTCACTGTGAGGGTTTAAAAAGTGGTTATTCAACATGAGGCCCGATCCAAATGACATTTTGAATTATTTTTGGTAGAGTCGAAAAAATAAATTTTATGATGAAAAACGATGACCCCGGACCAGTCGAACGTTCAAAAAAATGGTCAATATTGATGAAATTTTAACATTTAATCTTTTGACTTGAAATGACTGTTGGACGTGAATTATTACTTTTTCAACTAAAATAAGTGTGTTTGAAGTGATTTCTGTGCCTGAAATTGGTCAAAATTGAAGCTTCTGAGTAAGCAAAACTCTGTAAAAATGACAATTTTGGTAACTGTGAGGCTTTAAAAAGTGGTTATTCAACATGAGGCCCAAACCAAATGACATTTTGAATCATTTTTGGTAGAGTCCAAAAAATCAATTTTAAGATGAAAAACGATGACCCCGGACCAGTCGAACGTACAAAAAATTGTCAATATTGATGACATTTTAACATTTAATCTTTTGACTTTAAATTACTGTTGGATGTGAATTATTACTTTTTCAACTAAAATATGAGAGTTTAAAGTCATTTCTGTGCCTGAAATTGGTCAAAACTGAAGGTTTTGAGTAAGCAAAAACTCTGTAAAAATGACAATTTTGGTCACTGTGAGGGTTTAAAAAGTGGTTATTCAACATGGGGCCCGATCCAAATGACATTTTGAATTATTTTTGGTAGAGTCCAAAAAATCTATTTTATGATGAAAAACGATGACCCCAGTCGAACGTTCAAAAAAATTGTCAATATTGATGAAATTTTAACATTTAATCTTTTGACTTGAAATGACTGTTGGACGTGAATTATTACTTTTTCAACTAAAATAAGTGTGTTTAAAGTGATTTCTGTGCCTGAAATTGGTCAAAATTGAAGCTTCTGAGTAAGCAAAACTCTGTAAAAATGACAATTTTGGTAACTGTGAGTGTTTAAAAAGTGGTTATTCAACATGAGGCCCAAACCAAATGACATTTTGAATCATTTTTGGTAGAGTCCAAAAAATCAATTATATGATGAAAAACGATGACCCCGGACCAGTCAAACGTACAAAAAATTGTCAATATTGATGAAATTTTAACATTTAATCTTTTGACTTTAAATTACTGTTGGATGTGAATTATTACTTTTTCAACTAAAATATGAGTGTTTAAAGTCATTTCTGTGCCTGAAATTAGTCAAAATTAAAGCTTCTGAGTAAGCAAATCTCTGTAAAAATGGCAATTTTGGTCACTGTGAGGGTTTAAAAAGTGGTTATTCAACATGAGGCCCGATCCAAATGACATTTTGAATCATTTTTGGTAGAGTAAAAAAGAAAATCAATTTTATGATGAAAAACGATGACTCAGGACCAGAACGTTAAAAAAATGGTCAATATTGATGACATTTTAACATTTAATCTTTTGACTTTAAATGACTGTTGGACGTGAATTATTACTTTTTCAACTAAAATAAGTGTGTTTAAAGTGATTTCTGTGCCTGAAATTGGTCAAAATTGAAGCTTCTGACTAAGCAAAACTCTGTAAAAATGACAATTTTGGTAACTGTGAGGGTTTAAAAAGTGGTTATTCAACATGAGGCCCGATCCAAATGACATTTTGAATCATTTTTGGTAGAGTCCAAAAAATCCATTTTATGATGAAAAACGATGACCCCGGACCAGTCGAACGTACAAAAAATTGTCAATATTGATGAAATTTTAACATTTAATCTTTTGACTTTAAATTACTGTTGGATGTGAATTATTACTTTTTCAACTAAAATATGAGTGTTTAAAGTCATTTCTGTGCCTGAAATTGGTCAAAATTGAAGCTTCTGAGTTAGCAAAACTCGTAAAAATGGCAATTTTGGTCACTGTGAGGGTTTAAAAAGTGGTTATTCAACATGGGGCCCGATCCAAATGACATTTTGAATTATTTTTGGTAGAGTCCAAAAAATCAATTTTATGATGAAAAACGATGACCCCAGTCGAACGTTCAAAAAAATGGTCAATATTGATGAAATTTTAACATTTAATCTTTTGACTTGAAATGACTGTTGGACATGAATTATTACTTTTTCAACTAAAATAAGTGTGTTTAAAGTGATTTCTGTGCCTGAAATTGGTCAAAATTGAAGCTTCTGAGTAAGCAAAACTCTGTAAAAATGACAATTTTGGTAACTGTGAGGATTTACAAAGTGGTTATTCAACATGAGGCCCAAACCAAATGACATTTTGAATCATTTTTGGTAGAGTCCAAAAAATCAATTTTATGATGAAAAACGATGACCCCAGTCGAACGTTCAAAAAAATGATCAATATTGATGAAATTTTAACATTTAATCTTTTGACTTTAAATTACTGTTGGATGTGAATTATTACTTTTTCAACTAAAATATGAGAGTTTAAAGTCATTTCTGTGCCTGAAATTGGTCAAAATTGAAGGTTTTGAGTAAGCAAAATCTCTGTAAAAATGACAATTTTGGTCACTGTGAGGGTTTAAAAAGTGGTTATTCAACATGAGGCCCGATCCAAATGACATTTTGAATTATTTTTGGTAGAGTCGAAAAAATAAATTTTATGATGAAAAACGATGACCCCGGACCAGTCGAACGTTCAAAAAAATGGTCAATATTGATGAAATTTTAACATTTAATCTTTCGACTTGAAATGACTGTTGGATGTGAATTATTACTTTTTCAACTAAAATAAGTGTGTTTGAAGTGATTTCTGTGCCTGAAATTGGTCAAAATTGAAGCTTCTGAGTAAGCAAAACTCTGTAAAAATGACAATTTTGGTAACTGTGAGGGTTTAAAAAGTGGTTATTTAACATGAGGCCCAAACCAAATGACATTTTGAATCATTTTTGGTAGAGTCCAAAAAATCAATTTTATGATGAAAAACGATGACCCCGGACCAGTCGAACGTACAAAAAATTGTCAATATTTTTTAACATTTAATCTTTTGACTTTAAATTACTGTTGGATGTGAATTATTACTTTTTCAACTAAAATATGAGTGTTTAAAGTCATTTCTGTGCCTGAAATTAGTCAAAATTAAAGCTTCTGAGTAAGCAAATCTCTGTAAAAATGGCAATTTTGGTCACTGTGAGGGTTTAAAAAGTGGTTATTCAACATGAGGCCCGATCCAAATGACATTTTGAATCATTTTTGGTAGAGTAAAAAAGAAAATCAATTTTATGATGAAAAACGATGACCCAGGACCAGAACGTTAAAAAAATGGTCAATATTGATGACATTTTAACATTTAATCTTTTGACTTTAAATGACTGTTGGACGTGAATTATTACTTTTTCAACTAAAATAAGTGTGTTTAAAGTGATTTCTGTGCCTGAAATTGGTCAAAATTGAAGCTTCTGACTAAGCAAAACTCTGTAAAAATGACAATTTTGGTAACTGTGAGGGTTTAAAAAGTGGTTATTCAACATGAGGCCCGATCCAAATGACATTTTGAATCATTTTTGGTAGAGTCCAAAAAATCAATTTTATGATGAAAAACGATGACCCCGGACCAGTCGAACGTACAAAAAATTGTCAATATTGATGAAATTTTAACATTTAATCTTTTGACTTTAAATTACTGTTGGATGTGAATTATTACTTTTTCAACTAAAATATGAGTGTTTAAAGTCATTTCTGTGCCTGAAATTGGTCAAAATTGAAGCTTCTGAGTAAGCAAAACTCTGTAAAAATGGCAATTTTGGTCACTGTGAGGGTTTAAAAAGTGGTTATTCAACACAAGGCCCGATCCAAATGACATTTTGAATCATTTCTGGTAGAGTAAAAAAAAAATCAATTTTATGATGAAAAACGATGACCCAGGACCAGTCGAACGTTCAAAAAAATGGTCAATATTGATGACATTTTTACATTTAATCTTTTGACTTTAAATTACTGTTGGATTTGAATTATTACTTTTTCAACTAAAATATGAGTGTTTAAAGTCATTTCTGTGCCTGAAATTGGTCAAAATTGAAGGTTTTGAGTAAGCAAAAACTCTGTAAAAATGACAATTTTGGTCACTGTGAGGGTTTAAAAAGTGGTTATTGAACATGGGGCCCGATCCAAATGACATTTTGAATTATTTTTGGTAGAGTCCAAAAAATCAATTTTATGATGAAAAACGATGACCCCAGTCGAACGTTCAAAAAAAATGGTCAATATTGATGACATTTTAACATTTAATCTTTTGACTTTAAATGACTGTTGGACGTGAATTATTACTTTTTCAACTAAAATAAGTGTGTTTAAAGTGATTTCTGTGCCTGAAATTGGTCAAAATTGAAGCTTCTGACTAAGCAAAACTCTGTAAAAATGACAATTTTGGTAACTGTGAGGGTTTAAAAAGTGGTTATTCAACATGAGGCCCGATCCAAATGACATTTTGAATCATTTTTGGTAGAGTCCAAAAAATCCATTTTATGATGAAAAACGATGACCCCGGACCAGTCGAACGTACAAAAAATTGTCAATATTGATGACATTTTAACATTTAATCTTTTGACTTTAAATTACTGTTGGATGTGAATTATTACTTTTTCAACTAAAATATGAGTGTTTAAAGTCATTTCTGTGCCTGAAATTGGTCAAAATTGAAGCTTCTGCGTAAGCAAAACTCTGTAAAAATGGCAATTTTGGTCACTGTGAGGGTTTAAAAAGTGGTTATTCAACAGGAGGCCCGATCCAAATGACATTTTGAATCATTTCTGGTAGAGTAAATAAAAAATCAATTTTATGATGAAAAACGATGACCCAGGACCAGTCGAACGTTCAAAAAAATGGTCAATATTGATGACATTTTTACATTTAATCTTTTGACTTTAAATTACTGTTGGATTTGAATTATTACTTTTTCAACTAAAATATGAGTGTTTAAAGTCATTTCTGTGCCTGAAATTGGTCAAAATTGAAGGTTTTGAGTAAGCAAAAACTCTGTAAAAATGACAATTTTGGTCACTGTGAGGGTTTAAAAAGTGGTTATTCAACATGGGGCCCGATCCAAATGACATTTTGAATTATTTTTGGTAGAGTCCAAAAAATCAATTTTATGATGAAAAACGATGACCCCGGACCAGTCGAACGTTCAAAAAAATGGTCAATATTGATGAAATTTTAACATTTAATCTTTTGACTTGAAATGACTGTTGGACGTGAATTATTAATTTTTCAACTAAAATAAGTGTGTTTAAAGTGATTTCTGTGCCTGAAATTGGTCAAAATTGAAGCTTCTGAGTAAGCAAAACTCTGTAAAAATGACAATTTTGGTAACTGTGAGGGTTTAAAAAGTGGTTATTCAACATGAGGCCCAAACCAAATGACATTTTGAATCATTTTTGGTAGAGTCCAAAAAATCAATTTTATGATGAAAAACGATGACCCCGGACCAGTCGAACGTACAAAAAATTGTCAATATTGATGAAATTTTAACATTTAATCTTTTGACTTTAAATTACTGTTGGATGTGAATTATTACTTTTTCAACTAAAATATGAGTGTTTAAAGTCATTTCTGTGCCTGAAATTAGTCAAAATTAAAGCTTCTGAGTAAGCAAATCTCTGTAAAAATGGCAATTTTGGTCACTGTGAGGGTTTAAAAAGTGGTTATTCAACATGAGGCCCGATCCAAATGACATTTTGAATCATTTTTGGTAGAGTCCAAAAAATCAATTTTATGATGAAAAACGATGACCCCGGACTAGTCGAACGTACAAAAAATTGTCAATATTGATGACATTTTAACATTTAATCTTTTGACTTTAAATTACTGTTGGATGTGAATTATTACTTTTTCAACTAAAATATGAGTGTTTAAAGTCATTTCTGTGCCTGAAATTAGTCAAAATTGAAGCTTCTGAGTAAGCAAAACTCTGTAAAAATTGCAATTTTGGTCACTGTGAGGGTTAAAAAGTGGTTATTCAACATGAGGCCCGATCCAAATGACATTTTGAATCATTTTTGTTAGAGTAAAAAAAAATCAATTTTATGATGAAAAACGTGACCCAGGACCAGTCGAACGTTCAAAAAATGGTCAATATTGATGAAATTTTAACATTTAATCTTTTGACTTTAAATTACTGTTGGATGTGAATTATTACTTTTTCAACTAAAATATGAGAGTTTAAAGTCATTTCTGTGCCTGAAATTGGTCAAAATTGAAGGTTTTGAGTAAGCAAAATCTCTGTAAAAATGACAATTTTGGTCACTGTGAGGGTTTAAAAAGTGGTTATTCAACATGAGGCCCGATCCAAATGACATTTTGAATTATTTTTGGTAGAGTCGAAAAAATAAATTTTATGATGAAAAACGATGACCCCGGACCAGTCGAACGTTCAAAAAAATGGTCAATATTGATGAAATTTTAACATTTAATCTTTTGACTTGAAATGACTGTTGGACGTGAATTATTACTTTTTCAACTAAAATAAGTGTGTTTGAAGTGATTTCTGTGCCTGAAATTGGTCAAAATTGAAGCTTCTGAGTAAGCAAAACTCTGTAAAAATGACAATTTTGGTAACTGTGAGGCTTTAAAAAGTGGTTATTCAACATGAGGCCCAAACCAAATGACATTTTGAATCATTTTTGGTAGAGTCCAAAAAATCAATTTTAAGATGAAAAACGATGACCCCGGACCAGTCGAACGTACAAAAAATTGTCAATATTGATGACATTTTAACATTTAATCTTTTGACTTTAAATTACTGTTGGATGTGAATTATTACTTTTTCAACTAAAATATGAGAGTTTAAAGTCATTTCTGTGCCTGAAATTGGTCAAAACTGAAGGTTTTGAGTAAGCAAAAACTCTGTAAAAATGACAATTTTGGTCACTGTGAGGGTTTAAAAAGTGGTTATTCAACATGGGGCCCGATCCAAATGACATTTTGAATTATTTTTGGTAGAGTCCAAAAAATCTATTTTATGATGAAAAACGATGACCCCAGTCGAACGTTCAAAAAAATTGTCAATATTGATGAAATTTTAACATTTAATCTTTTGACTTGAAATGACTGTTGGACGTGAATTATTACTTTTTCAACTAAAATAAGTGTGTTTAAAGTGATTTCTGTGCCTGAAATTGGTCAAAATTGAAGCTTCTGAGTAAGCAAAACTCTGTAAAAATGACAATTTTGGTAACTGTGAGTGTTTAAAAAGTGGTTATTCAACATGAGGCCCAAACCAAATGACATTTTGAATCATTTTTGGTAGAGTCCAAAAAATCAATTATATGATGAAAAACGATGACCCCGGACCAGTCAAACGTACAAAAAATTGTCAATATTGATGAAATTTTAACATTTAATCTTTTGACTTTAAATTACTGTTGGATGTGAATTATTACTTTTTCAACTAAAATATGAGTGTTTAAAGTCATTTCTGTGCCTGAAATTAGTCAAAATTGAAGCTTCTGAGTAAGCAAAACTCTGTAAAAATGGCAATTTTGGTCACTGTGAGGGTTTAAAAAGTGGTTATTCAACATGAGGCCCGATCCAAATGACATTTTGAATCATTTTTGGTAGAGTAAAAAAAAAAATCATTTTTATGATGAAAAACGTGACCCAGGACCAGTCGAACGTTCAAAAAAATGGTCAATATTGATGAAATTTTAACATTTAATCTTTTGACTTTAAATTACTGTTGGATGTGAATTATTACTTTTTCAACTAAAATATGAGAGTTTAAAGTCATTTCTGTGCCTGAAATTGGTCAAAATTGAAGGTTTTGAGTAAGCAAAATCTCTGTAAAAATGACAATTTTGGTCACTGTGAGGGTTTAAAAAGTGGTTATTCAACATGAGGCCCGATCCAAATGACATTTTGAATTATTTTTGGTAGAGTCGAAAAAATAAATTTTATGATGAAAAACGATGACCCCGGACCAGTCGAACGTTCAAAAAAATGGTCAATATTGATGAAATTTTAACATTTAATCTTTTGACTTGAAATGACTGTTGGACGTGAATTATTACTTTTTCAACTAAAATAAGTGTGTTTAAAGTGATTTCTGTGCCTGAAACTGGTCAAAATTGAAGCTTCTGAGTAAGCAAAACTCTGTAAAAATGACAATTTTGGTAACTGTGAGGGTTTAAAAAGTGGTTATTCAACATGAGGCCCGATCCAAATGACATTTTGAATCATTTTTGGTAGAGTCCAAAAAATCAATTTTATGATGAAATTCGACCAGTCGAATGTACAAAAAATTGTCAATATTGATGAAATTTTAACATTTAATCTTTTGACTTTAAATTACTGTTGGATGTGAATTATTACTTTTTCAACTAAAATATGAGTGTTTAAAGTCATTTCTGTGCCTGAAATTGGTCAAAATTGAAGCTTCTGAGTAAGCAAAACTCGTAAAAATGGCAATTTTGGTCATTGTGAGGGTTTAAAAAGTGGTTATTCAACATGAGGCCCGATCCAAATGACATTTTGAATCATTTTTGGTAGAGTAAAAAAAAAATCAATTTTATGATGAAAAACGTGACCCAGGACCAGTCGAACGTTCAAAAAAATGGTCAATATTGATGAAATTTTAACATTTAATCTTTTGACTTTAAATTACTGTTGGATGTGAATTATTACTTTTTCAACTAAAATATGAGAGTTTAAAGTCATTTCTGTGCCTGAAATTGGTCAAAATTGAAGGTTTTGAGTAAGCAAAAACTCTGTAAAAATGACAATTTTGGTCACTGTGAGGGTTTAAAAAGTGGTTATTCAACATGGGGCCCGATCCAAATGACATTTTGAATCATTTTTGGTAGAGTCCAAAAAATCCATTTTATGATGAAAAACGATGACCCCGGACCAGTCGAACGTACAAAAAATTGTCAATATTGATGAAATTTTTACATTTAATCTTTTGACTTTAAATTACTGTTGGATTTGAATTATTACTTTTTCAACTAAAATATGAGTGTTTAAAGTCATTTCTGTGCCTGAAATTGGTCAAAATTGAAGGTTTTGAGTAAGCAAAAACTCTGTAAAAATGACAATTTTGGTCACTGTGAGGGTTTAAAAAGTGGTTATTCAACATGGGGCCCGATCCAAATGACATTTTGAATTGTTTTTGGTAGAGTCCAAAAAATCAATTTTATGATGAAAAACGATGACCCCAGTCGAACGTTCAAAAAAATGGTCAATATTGATGACATTTTAACATTTAATCTTTTGACTTGAAATGACTGTTGGACGTGAATTATTACTTTTTCAACTAAAATAAGTGTGTTTAAAGTGATTTCTGTGCCTGAAATTGGTCAAAATTGAAGCTTCTGAGTAAGCAAAACTCTGTAAAAATGACAATTTTGGTAACTGTGAGGGTTTAAAAAGTGGTTATTCAACATGAGGCCCAAACCAAATTACATTTTGAATCATTTTTGGTAGAGTCCAAAAAATCAATTTTATGATGAAAAACGATGACCCCGGACCAGTCGAACGTACAAAAAATTGTCAATATTGATGACATTTTAACATTGAATCTTTTGACTTTAAATTACTGTTGGATGTGAATTATTACTTTTTCAACTAAAATATGAGTGTTTAAAGTCATTTCTGTGCCTGAAATTAGTCAAAATTAAAGCTTCTGAGTAAGCAAAACTCTGTAAAAATGGCAATTTTGGTCACTGTGAGGGTTTAAAAAGTGGTTATTCAACATGAGGCCCGATCCAAATGACATTTTGAATCATTTTTGGTAGAGTAAAAAAGAAAATCAATTTTATGATGAAAAACGATGACCCCGGACCAGAACGTTAAAAAAATGGTCAATATTGATGAAATTTTAACATTTAATCTTTTGACTTTAAATGACTGTTGGACGTGAATTATTACTTTTTCAACTAAAATATGAGTGTTTAAAGTCATTTCTGTGCCTGAAATTGGTCAAAATTGAAGCTTCTGAGTAAGCAAAACTCGTAAAAATGGCAATTTTGGTCACTGTGAGGGTTTAAAAAGTGGTTATTCAACATAGGGCCCGATCCAAATGACATTTTGAATTATTTTTGGTAGAGTCTAAAAAATCAATTTTATGATGAAAAACGATGACCCCAGTCGAACGTTCAAAAAAATGGTCAATATTGATGAAATTTTAACATTTAATCTTTTGACTTGAAATGACTGTTGGACGTGAATTATTACTTTTTCAACTAAAATAAGTGTGTTTAAAGTGATTTCTGTACCTGAAATTGGTCAAAATTGAAGCTTCTGAGTAAGCAAAACTCTGTAAAAATGACAATTTTGGTAACTGTGAGGATTTACAAAGTGGTTATTCAACATGAGGCCCAAACCAAATGACATTTTGAATCATTTTTGGTAGAGTCCAAAAAATCAATTTTATGATGAAAAACGATGACCCCGGACCAGTCAAACGTACAAAAAATTGTCAATATTGATGAAATTTTAACATTTAATCTTTTGACTTTAAATTACTGTTGGATGTGAATTATTACTTTTTCAACTAAAATATGAGTGTTTAAAGTCATTTCTGTGCCTGAAATTAGTCAAAATTGAAGCTTCTGAGTAAGCAAAACTCTGTAAAAATGGCAATTTTGGTCACTGTGAGGGTTTAAAAAGTGGTTATTCAACATGAGGCCCGATCCAAATGACATTTTGAATCATTTTTGGTAGAGTAAAAAAAAAATCATTTTTATGATGAAAAACGTGACCCAGGACCAGTCGAACGTTCAAAAAAATGGTCAATATTGATGAAATTTTAACATTTAATCTTTTGACTTTAAATTACTGTTGGATGTGAATTATTACTTTTTCAACTAAAATATGAGAGTTTAAAGTCATTTCTGTGCCTGAAATTGGTCAAAATTGAAGGTTTTGAGTAAGCAAAATCTCTGTAAAAATGACAATTTTGGTCACTGTGAGGGTTTAAAAAGTGGTTATTCAACATGAGGCCCGATCCAAATGACATTTTGAATTATTTTTGGTAGAGTCGAAAAAATAAATTTTATGATGAAAAACGATGACCCCGGACCAGTCGAACGTTAAAAAAAATGGTCAATATTGATGAAATTTTAACATTTAATCTTTTGACTTGAAATGACTGTTGGACGTGAATTATTACTTTTTCAACTAAAATAAGTGTGTTTGAAGTGATTTCTGTGCCTGAAATTGGTCAAAATTGAAGCTTCTGAGTAAGCAAAACTCTGTAAAAATGACAATTTTGGTAACTGTGAGGGTTTAAAAAGTGGTTATTCAACATGAGGCCCAAACCAAATGACATTTTGAATCATTTTTGGTAGAGTCCAAAAAATCAATTTTATGATGAAAAACGATGACCCCGGACCAGTCGAACGTACAAAAAATTGTCAATATTGATGAAATTTTAACATTTAATCTTTTGACTTTAAATAACTGTTGGATGAGAATTATTACTTTTTCAACTAAAATATGAGTGTTTAAAGTCATTTCTGTGCCTGAAATTAGTCAAAATTGAAGCTTCTGAGTAAGCAAAACTCTGTAAAAATTGCAATTTTGGTCACTGTGAGGGTTTAAAAAGTGGTTATTCAACATGAGGCCCGATCCAAATGACATTTTGAATCATTTTTGGTAGAGTAAAAAAAAATCAATTTTATGATGAAAAACGTGACCCAGGACCAGTCGAACGTTCAAAAAAACTGGTCAATATTGATGAAATTTTAACATTTAATCTTTTGACTTTAAATTACTGTTGGATGTGAATTATTACTTTTTCAACTAAAATATGAGAGTTTAAAGTCATTTCTGTGCCTGAAATTGGTCAAAATTGAAGGTTTTGAGTAAGCAAAATCTCTGTAAAAATGACAATTTTGGTCACTGTGAGGGTTTAAAAAGTGGTTATTCAACATGAGGCCCGATCCAAATGACATTTTGAATTATTTTTGGTAGAGTCGAAAAAATAAATTTTATGATGAAAAACGATGACCCCGGACCAGTCGAACGTTCAAAAAAATGGTCAATATTGATGAAATTTTAACATTTAATCTTTTGACTTGAAATGACTGTTGGACGTGAATTATTACTTTTTCAACTAAAATAAGTGTGTTTGAAGTGATTTCTGTGCCTGAAATTGGTCAAAATTGAAGCTTCTGAGTAAGCAAAACTCTGTAAAAATGACAATTTTGGTAACTGTGAGGGTTTAAAAAGTGGTTATTCAACATGAGGCCCAAACCAAATGACATTTTGAATCATTTTTGGTAGAGTCCAAAAAATCAATTTTATGATGAAAAACGATGACCCCGGACCAGTCGAACGTACAAAAAATTGTCAATATTGATGAAATTTTAACATTTAATCTTTTGACTTTAAATTACTGTTGGATGTGAATTATTACTTTTTCAACTAAAATATGAGTGTTTAAAGTCATTTCTGTGCCTGAAATTAGTCAAAATTAAAGCTTCTGAGTAAGCAAATCTCTGTAAAAATGGCAATTTTGGTCACTGTGAGGGTTTAAAAAGTGGTTATTCAACATGAGGCCCGATCCAAATGACATTTTGAATCATTTTTGGTAGAGTAAAAAAGAAAATCAATTTTATGATGAAAAACGATGACCCAGGACCAGAACGTTAAAAAAATGGTCAATATTGATGACATTTTAACATTTAATCTTTTGACTTTAAATGACTGTTGGACGTGAATTATTACTTTTTCAACTAAAATAAGTGTGTTTAAAGTGATTTCTGTGCCTGAAATTGGTCAAAATTGAAGCTTCTGACTAAGCAAAACTCTGTAAAAATGCCAATTTTGGTAACTGTGAGGGTTTAAAAAGTGGTTATTCAACATGAGGCCCGATCCAAATGACATTTTGAATCATTTTTGGTAGAGTCCAAAAAATCCATTTTATGATGAAAAACGATGACCCCGGACCAGTCGAACGTACAAAAAATTGTCAATATTGATGAAATTTTAACATTTAATCTTTCGACTTTAAATTACTGTTGGATGTGAATTATTACTTTTTCAACTAAAATATGAGTGTTTAAAGTCATTTCTGTGCCTGAAATTGGTCAAAATTGAATCTTCTGAGTAAGCAAAACTCTGTAAAAATGGCAATTTTGGTCACTGTGAGGGTTTAAAAAGTGGTTATTCAACACGAGGCCCGATCCAAATGACATTTTGAATCATTTCTGGTAGAGTAAAAAAAAAATCAATTTTATGATGAAAAACGATGACCCAGGACCAGTCGAACGTTCCAAAAAATGGTCAATATTGATGAAATTTTTACATTTAATCTTTTGACTTTAAATTACTGTTGGATTTGAATTATTACTTTTTCAACTAAAATATGAGTGTTTAAAGTCATTTCTGTGCCTGAAATTGGTCAAAATTGAAGGTTTTGAGTAAGCAAAAACTCTGTAAAAATGACAATTTTGGTCACTGTGAGGGTTTAAAAAGTGGTTATTCAACATGGGGCCCGATCCAAATGACATTTTGAATTATTTTTGGTAGAGTCCAAAAAATCAATTTTATGATGAAAAACGATGACCCCAGTCGAACGTTCAAAAAAATGGTCAATATGGATGAAATTTTAACATTTAATCTTTTGACTTGAAATGACTGTTGGACGTGAATTATTACTTTATCAACTAAAATAAGTGTGTTTAAAGTGATTTCTGTGCCTGAAATTGGTCAAAATTGAAGCTTCTGAGTAAGCAAAACTCTGTAAAAATGACAATTTTGGTAACTGTGAGGATTTAAAAAGTGGTTATTCAACATGAGGCCCAAACCAAATGACATTTTGAATCATTTTTGGTAGAGTCCAAAAAATCAATTTTATGATGAAAAACGATGACCCCGGACCAGTCGAACGTACAAAAAATTGTCAATATTGATGAAATTTTTACATTTAATCTTTTGGCTTTAAATTACTGTTGGATGTGAATTATTACTTTTTCAACTAAAATATGAGTGTTTAAAGTCATTTCTGTGCCTGAAATTAGTCAAAATTGAAGCTTCTGAGTAAGCAAAACTCTGTAAAAATTGCAATTTTGGTCACTGTGAGGGTTTAAAAAGTGGTTATTCAACATGAGGCCCGATCCAAATGACATTTTGAATTATTTTTGGTAGAGTCGAAAAAATAAATTTTATGATGAAAAACGATGACCCCGGACCAGTCGAACGTTCAAAAAAATGGTCAATATTGATGAAATTTTAACATTTAATCTTTTGACTTGAAATGACTGTTGGACGTGAATTATTACTTTTTCAACTAAAATAAGTGTGTTTGAAGTGATTTCTGTGCCTGAAATTGGTCAAAATTGAAGCTTCTGAGTAAGCAAAACTCTGTAAAAATGACAATTTTGGTAACTGTGAGGGTTTAAAAAGTGGTTATTCAACATGAGGCCCAAACCAAATGACATTTTGAATCATTTTTGGTAGAGTCCAAAAAATCAATTTTATGATGAAAAACGATGACCCCGGACCAGTCGAACGTACAAAAAATTGTCAATATTGATGAAATTTTAACATTTAATCTTTTGACTTTAAATTACTGTTGGATGTGAATTATTACTTTTTCAACTAAAATATGAGTGTTTAAAGTCATTTCTGTGCCTGAAATTAGTCAAAATTAAAGCTTCTGAGTAAGCAAATCTCTGTAAAAATGGCAATTTTGGTCACTGTGAGGGTTTAAAAAGTGGTTATTCAACATGAGGCCCGATCCAAATGACATTTTGAATCATTTTTGGTAGAGTAAAAAAGAAAATCAATTTTATGATGAAAAACGATGACCCAGGACCAGAACGTTAAAAAAATGGTCAATATTGATGAAATTTAACATTTAATCTTTTGACTTTAAATTACTGTTGGGTGTGAATTATTACTTTTTCAACTAAAATATGAGAGTTTAAAGTCATTTCTGTGCCTGAAATTGGTCAAAATTGAAGGTTTTGAGTAAGCAAAATCTCTGTAAAAATGAAAATTTTGGTCACTGTGAGGGTTTAAAAAGTGGTTATTCAACATGAGGCCCGATCCAAATGACATTTTGAATTATTTTTGGTAGAGTCGAAAAAATAAATTTTATGATGAAAAACGATGACCCCGGACCAGTCGAACGTTCAAAAAAATGGTCAATATTGATGAAATTTTAACATTTAATCTTTTGACTTGAAATGACTGTTGGACGTGAATTATTACTTTTTCAACTAAAATAAGTGTGTTTGAAGTGATTTCTGTGCCTGAAATTGGTCAAAATTGAAGCTTCTGAGTAAGCAAAACTCTGTAAAAATGACAATTTTGGTAACTTCGAGGGTTTAAAAAGTGGTTATTCAACATGAGGCCCAAACCAAATGACATTTTGAATCATTTTTGGTAGAGTCCAAAAAATCAATTTTATGATGAAAAACGATGACCCCGGACCAGTCGAACGTACAAAAAATTGTCAATATTGATGAAATTTTAACATTTAATCTTTTGACTTTAAATTACTGTTGGATGTGAATTATTACTTTTTCAACTAAAATATGAGTGTTTAAAGTCATTTCTGTGCCTGAAATTAGTCAAAATTAAAGCTTCTGAGTAAGCAAATCTCTGTAAAAATGGCAATTTTGGTCACTGTGAGGGTTTAAAAAGTGGTTATTCAACATGAGGCCCGATCCAAATGACATTTTGAATTATTTTTGGTAGAGTAAAAAAGAAAATCAATTTTATGATGAAAAACGATGACCCAGGACCAGAACGTTAAAAAAATGGTCAATATTGATGACATTTTAACATTTAATCTTTTGACTTTAAATGACTGTTGGACGTGAATTATTACTTTTTCAACTAAAATAAGTGTGTTTAAAGTGATTTCTGTGCCTGAAATTGGTCAAAATTGAAGCTTCTGACTAAGCAAAACTCTGTAAAAATGACAATTTTGGTAACTGTGAGGGTTTAAAAAGTGGTTATTCAACATGAGGCCCGATCCAAATGACATTTTGAATCATTTTTGGTAGAGTCCAAAAAATCCATTTTATGATGAAAAACGATGACCCCGGACCAGTCGAACGTACAAAAAATTGTCAATATTGATGAAATTTTAACATTTAATCTTTTGACATTAAATTACTGTTGGATGTGAATTATTACTTTTTCAACTAAAATATGAGTGTTTAAAGTCATTTCTGTGCCTGAAATTGGTCAAAATTGAAGGTTTTGAGTAAGCAAAAACTCTGTAAAAATGACAATTTTTGTCACTGTGAGGGTTTAAAAAGTGGTTATTCAACATGGGGCCCGATCCAAATGACATTTTGAATTATTTTTGGTGGAGTCCAAAAAATCAATTTTATGATGAAAAACGATGACCCCAGTCGAACGTTCAAAAAAATGGTCAATATTGATGAAATTTTAACATTTAATCTTTTGACTTGAAATGACTGTTGGACGTGAATTATTACTTTATCAACTAAAATAAGTGTGTTTAAAGTGATTTCTGTGCCTGAAATTGGTCAAAATTGAAGCTTCTGAGTAAGCAAAACTCTGTAAAAATGACAATTTTGGTAACTGTGAGGATTTAAAAAGTGGTTATTCAACATGAGGCCCAAACCAAATGACATTTTGAATCATTTTTGGTAGAGTCCAAAAAATCAATTTTATGATGAAAAACGATGACCCCGGACCAGTCGAACGTACAAAAAATTGTCAATGTTGATAAAATGTTAACATTGAATCTTTTGACTTTAAATTACTGTTGGATGTGAATTATTACTTTTTCAACTAAAATATGAGTGTTTAAAGTCATTTCTGTGCCTGAAATTAGTCAAAATTGAAGCTTCTGAGTAAGCAAAACTCTGTAAAAATTGCAATTTTGGTCACTGTGAGGGTTTAAAAAGTGGTTATTCAACATGAGGCCCGATCCAAATGACATTTTGAATCATTTTTGGTAGAGTAAAAAAAAATCAATTTTATGATGAAAAACGTGACCCAGGACCAGTCGAACGTTCAAAAAAATGGTCAATATTGATGAAATTTTAACATTTAATCTTTTGACTTTAAATTACTGTTGGATGTGAATTATTACTTTTTCAACTAAAATATGAGAGTTTAAAGTCATTTCTGTGCCTGAAATTGGTCAAAATTGAAGGTTTTGAGTAAGCAAAATCTCTGTAAAAATGACAATTTTGGTCACTGTGAGGGTTTAAAAAGTGGTTATTCAACATGAGGCCCGATCCAAATGACATTTTGAATCATTTTTGGTAGAGTCCAAAAAATCCATTTTATGATGAAAAACGATGACCCCGGACCAGTCGAACGTACAAAAAATTGTCAATATTGATGAAATTTTAACATTTAATCTTTCGACTTTAAATTACTGTTGGATGTGAATTATTACTTTTTCAACTAAAATATGAGTGTTTAAAGTCATTTCTGTGCCTGAAATTGGTCAAAATTGAAGCTTCTGAGTAAGCAAAACTCTGTAAAAATGGCAATTTTGGTCACTGTGAGGGTTTAAAAAGTGGTTATTCAACACGAGGCCCGATCCAAATGACATTTTGAATCATTTCTGGTAGAGTAAAAAAAAAATCAATTTTATGATGAAAAACGATGACCCAGGACCAGTCGAACGTTCCAAAAAATGGTCAATATTGATGAAATTTTTACATTTAATCTTTTGACTTTAAATTACTGTTGGATTTGAATTATTACTTTTTCAACTAAAATATGAGTGTTTAAAGTCATTTCTGTGCCTGAAATTGGTCAAAATTGAAGGTTTTGAGTAAGCAAAAACTCTGTAAAAATGACAATTTTGGTCACTGTGAGGGTTTAAAAAGTGGTTATTCAACATGGGGCCCGATCCAAATGACATTTTGAATTATTTTTGGTAGAGTCCAAAAAATCAATTTTATGATGAAAAACGATGACCCCAGTCGAACGTTCAAAAAAATGGTCAATATTGATGAAATTTTAACATTTAATCTTTTGACTTGAAATGACTGTTGGACGTGAATTATTACTTTATCAACTAAAATAAGTGTGTTTAAAGTGATTTCTGTGCCTGAAATTGGTCAAAATTGAAGCTTCTGAGTAAGCAAAACTCTGTAAAAATGACAATTTTGGTAACTGTGAGGATTTAAAAAGTGGTTATTCAACATGAGGCCCAAACCAAATGACATTTTGAATCATTTTTGGTAGAGTCCAAAAAATCAATTTTATGATGAAAAACGATGACCCCGGACCAGTCGAACGTACAAAAAATTGTCAATATTGATGAAATTTTTACATTTAATCTTTTGGCTTTAAATTACTGTTGGATGTGAATTATTACTTTTTCAACTAAAATATGAGTGTTTAAAGTCATTTCTGTGCCTGAAATTAGTCAAAATTGAAGCTTCTGAGTAAGCAAAACTCTGTAAAAATTGCAATTTTGGTCACTGTGAGGGTTTAAAAAGTGGTTATTCAACATGAGGCCCGATCCAAATGACATTTTGAATAATTTTTGGTTGAGTAAAAAAAAATCACTTTTATGATGAAAAACGTGACCCAGGACCAGTCGAACGTTCAAAAAATGGTCAATATTGATGAAATTTTAACATTTAATCTTTTGACTTTAAATTACTGTTGGATGTGAATTATTACTTTTTCAACTAAAATATGAGAGTTTAAAGTCATTTCTGTGCCTGAAATTGGTCAAAATTGAAGGTTTTGAATAAGCAAAATCTCTGTAAAAATGACAATTTTGGTCACTGTGAGGGTTTAAAAAGTGGTTATTCAACATGAGGCCCGATCCAAATGACATTTTGAATTATTTTTGGTAGAGTCGAAAAAATAAATTTTATGATGAAAAACGATGACCCCGGACCAGTCGAACGTTCAAAAAAATGGTCAATATTGATGAAATTTTAACATTTAATCTTTTGACTTGAAATGACTGTTGGACGTGAATTATTACTTTTTCAACTAAAATAAGTGTGTTTGAAGTGATTTCTGTGCCTGAAATTGGTCAAAATTGAAGCTTCTGAGTAAGCAAAACTCTGTAAAAATGACAATTTTGGTAACTGTGAGGGTTTAAAAAGTGGTTATTCAACATGAGGCCCAAACCAAATGACATTTTGAATCATTTTTGGTAGAGTCCAAAAAATCAATTTTATGATGAAAAACGATGACCCCGGACCAGTCGAACGTACAAAAAATTGTCAATATTGATGACATTTTAACATTTAATCTTTTGACTTTAAATTACTGTTGGATGTGAATTATTACTTTTTCAACTAAAATATGAGTGTTTAAAGTCATTTCTGTGCCTGAAATTAGTCAAAATTAAAGCTTCTGAGTAAGCAAATCTCTGTAAAAATGGCAATTTTGGTCACTGTGAGGGTTTAAAAAGTGGTTATTCAACATGAGGCCCGATCCAAATGACATTTTGAATCATTTTTGGTAGAGTAAAAAAGAAAATCAATTTTATGATGAAAAACGATGACCCAGGACCAGAACGTTAAAAAAATGGTCAATATTGATGAAATTTAACATTTAATCTTTTGACTTTAAATTACTGTTGGATGTGAACTATTACTTTTTCAACTAAAATATGAGAGTTTAAAGTCATTTCTGTGCCTGAAATTGGTCAAAATTGAAGGTTTTGAGTAAGCAAAATCTCTGTAAAAATGACAATTTTGGTCACTGTGAGGGTTTAAAAAGTGGTTATTCAACATGAGGCCCGATCCAAATGACATTTTGAATTATTTTTGGTAGAGTCGAAAAAATAAATTTTATGATGAAAAACGATGACCCCGGACCAGTCGAACGTTCAAAAAAATGGTCAATATTGATGAAATTTTAACATTTAATCTTTTACTTTAAATTACTGTTGGATGTGAATTATTACTTTTTCAAATAAAATATGAGTGTTTAAAGTCATTTCTGTGCCTGAAATTAGTCAAAATTAAAGCTTCTGAGTAAGCAAATCTCTGTAAAAATGGCAATTTTGGTCACTGTGAGGGTTTAAAAAGTGGTTATTCAACATGAGGCCCGATCCAAATGACATTTTGAATTATTTTTGGTAGAGTAAAAAAGAAAATCAATTTTATGATGAAAAACGATGACCCAGGACCAGAACGTTAAAAAAATGGTCAATATTGATGACATTTTAACATTTAATCTTTTGACTTTAAATGACTGTTGGACGTGAATTATTACTTTTTCAACTAAAATAAGTGTGTTTAAAGTGATTTCTGTGCCTGAAATTGGTCAAAATTGAAGCTTCTGACTAAGCAAAACTCTGTAAAAATGACAATTTTGGTAACTGTGAGGGTTTAAAAAGTGGTTATTCAACATGAGGCCCGATCCAAATGACATTTTGAATCATTTTTGGTAGAGTCCAAAAAATCCATTTTATGATGAAAAACGATGACCCCGGACCAGTCGAACGTACAAAAAATTGTCAATATTGATGAAATTTTAACATTTAATCTTTTGACATTAAATTACTGTTGGATGTGAATTATTACTTTTTCAACTAAAATATGAGTGTTTAAAGTCATTTCTGTGCCTGAAATTGGTCAAAATTGAAGGTTTTGAGTAAGCAAAAACTCTGTAAAAATGACAATTTTTGTCACTGTGAGGGTTTAAAAAGTGGTTATTCAACATGGGGCCCGATCCAAATGACATTTTGAATTATTTTTGGTAGAGTCCAAAAAATCAATTTTATGATGAAAAACGATGACCCCGGACCAGTCGAACGTACAAAAAATTGTCAATATTGATAAAATTTTAACATTGAATCTTTTGACTTTAAATTACTGTTGGATGTGAATTATTACTTTTTCAACTAAAATATGAGTGTTTAAAGTCATTTCTGTGCCTGAAATTAGTCAAAATTGAAGCTTCTGAGTAAGCAAAACTCTGTAAAAATTGCAATTTTGGTCACTGTGAGGGTTTAAAAAGTGGTTATTCAACATGAGGCCCGATCCAAATGACATTTTGAATCATTTTTGGTAGAGTAAAAAAAAATCAATTTTATGATGAAAAACGTGACCCAGGACCAGTCGAACGTTCAAAAAAATGGTCAATATTGATGAAATTTTAACATTTAATCTTTTGACTTTAAATTACTGTTGGATGTGAATTATTACTTTTTCAACTAAAATATGAGTGTTTAAAGTCATTTCTGTGCCTGAAATTAGTCAAAATTGAAGCTTCTGAGTAAGCAAAACTCTGTAAAAATTGCAATTTTGGTCACTGTGAGGGTTTAAAAAGTGGTTATTCAACATGAGGCCCGATCCAAATGACATTTTGAATCATTTTTGGTAGAGTAAAAAAAAATCAATTTTATGATGAAAAACGTGACCCAGGACCAGTCGAACGTTCAAAAAATGGTCAATATTGATGAAATTTTAACATTTAATCTTTTGACTTTAAATTACTGTTGGATGTGAATTATTACTTTTTCAACTAAAATATGAGAGTTTAAAGTCATTTCTGTGCCTGAAATTGGTCAAAATTGAAGGTTTTGAGTAAGCAAAATCTCTGTAAAAATGACAATTTTGGTCACTGTGAGGGTTTAAAAAGTGGTTATTCAACATGAGGCCCGATCCAAATGACATTTTGAATTATTTTTGGTAGAGTCGAAAAAATAAATTTTATGATGAAAAACGATGACCCCGGACCAGTCGAACGTTCAAAAAAATGGTCAATATTGATGAAATTTTAACATTTAATCTTTTGACTTGAAATGACTGTTGGACGTGAATTATTACTTTTTCAACTAAAATAAGTGTGTTTGAAGTGATTTCTGTGCCTGAAATTGGTCAAAATTGAAGCTTCTGAGTAAGCAAAACTCTGTAAAAATGACAATTTTGGTAACTGTGAGGGTTTAAAAAGTGGTTATTCAACATGAGGCCCAAACCAAATGACATTTTGAATCATTTTTGGTAGAGTCCAAATAATCAATTTTAAGATGAAAAACGATGACCCCGGACCAGTCGAACGTACAAAAAATTGTCAATATTGATGACATTTTAACATTTAATCTTTTGACTTTAAATTACTGTTGGATGTGAATTATTACTTTTTCAACTAAAATATGAGAGTTTAAAGTCATTTCTGTGCCTGAAATTGGTCAAAACTGAAGGTTTTGAGTAAGCAAAAACTCTGTAAAAATGACAATTTTGGTCACTGTGAGGGTTTAAAAAGTGGTTATTCAACATGGGGCCCGATCCAAATGACATTTTGAATTATTTTTGGTAGAGTCCAAAAAATCTATTTTATGATGAAAAACGATGACCCCAGTCGAACGTTCAAAAAAATTGTCAATATTGATGAAATTTTAACATTTAATCTTTTGACTTGAAATGACTGTTGGATGTGAATTATTACTTTTTCAACTAAAATATGAGAGTTTAAAGTCATTTCTGTGCCTGAAATTGGTCAAAATTGAAGGTTTTGAGTAAGCAAAATCTCTGTAAAAATGACAATTTTGGTCACTGTGAGGGTTTAAAAAGTGGTTATTCAACATGAGGCCCGATCCAAATGACATTTTGAATTATTTTTGGTAGAGTCGAAAAAATAAATTTTATGATGAAAAACGATGACCCCGGACCAGTCGAACGTTCAAAAAAATGGTCAATATTGATGAAATTTTAACATTTAATCTTTTGACTTGAAATGACTGTTGGACGTGAATTATTACTTTTTCAACTAAAATAAGTGTGTTTAAAGTGATTTCTGTGCCTGAAACTGGTCAAAATTGAAGCTTCTGAGTAAGCAAAACTCTGTAAAAATGACAATTTTGGTAACTGTGAGGGTTTAAAAAGTGGTTATTCAACATGAGGCCCGATCCAAATGACATTTTGAATCATTTTTGGTAGAGTAAAAAAAAAATCATTTTTATGATGAAAAACGTGACCCAGGACCAGTCGAACGTTCAAAAAAATGGTCAATATTGATGAAATTTTAACATTTAATCTTTTGACTTTAAATTACTGTTGGATGTGAATTATTACTTTTTCAACTAAAATATGAGAGTTTAAAGTCATTTCTGTGCCTGAAATTGGTCAAAATTGAAGGTTTTGAGTAAGCAAAATCTCTGTAAAAATGACAATTTTGGTCACTGTGAGGGTTTAAAAAGTGGTTATTCAACATGAGGCCCGATCCAAATGACATTTTGAATTATTTTTGGTAGAGTCGAAAAAATAAATTTTATGATGAAAAACGATGACCCCGGACCAGTCGAACGTTCAAAAAAATGGTCAATATTGATGAAATTTTAACATTTAATCTTTTGACTTGAAATGACTGTTGGACGTGAATTATTACTTTTTCAACTAAAATAAGTGTGTTTAAAGTGATTTCTGTGCCTGAAACTGGTCAAAATTGAAGCTTCTGAGTAAGCAAAACTCTGTAAAAATGACAATTTTGGTAACTGTGAGGGTTTAAAAAGTGGTTATTCAACATGAGGCCCGATCCAAATGACATTTTGAATCATTTTTGGTAGAGTCCAAAAAATCAATTTTATGATGAAATTCGACCAGTCGAATGTACAAAAAATTGTCAATATTGATGAAATTTTAACATTTAATCTTTTGACTTTAAATTACTGTTGGATGTGAATTATTACTTTTTCAACTAAAATATGAGTGTTTAAAGTCATTTCTGTGCCTGAAATTAGTCAAAATTGAAGCTTCTGAGTAAGCAAAACTCTGTAAAAATTGCAATTTTGGTCACTGTGAGGGTTTAAAAAGTGGTTATTCAACATGAGGCCCGATCCAAATGACATTTTGAATCATTTTTGGTAGAGTAAAAAAAAATCAATTTTATGATGAAAAACGTGACCCAGGACCAGTCGAACGTTCAAAAAATGGTCAATATTGATGAAATTTTAACATTTAATCTTTTGACTTTAAATTACTGTTGGATGTGAATTATTACTTTTTCAACTAAAATATGAGAGTTTAAAGTCATTTCTGTGCCTGAAATTGGTCAAAATTGAAGGTTTTGAGTAAGCAAAATCTCTGTAAAAATGACAATTTTGGTCACTGTGAGGGTTTAAAAAGTGGTTATTCAACATGAGGCCCGATCCAAATGACATTTTGAATTATTTTTGGTAGAGTCGAAAAAATAAATTTTATGATGAAAAACGATGACCCCGGACCAGTCGAACGTTCAAAAAAATGGTCAATATTGATGAAATTTTAACATTTAATCTTTTGACTTGAAATGACTGTTGGACGTGAATTATTACTTTTTCAACTAAAATAAGTGTGTTTGAAGTGATTTCTGTGCCTGAAATTGGTCAAAATTGAAGCTTCTGAGTAAGCAAAACTCTGTAAAAATGACAATTTTGGTAACTGTGAGGGTTTAAAAAGTGGTTATTCAACATGAGGCCCAAACCAAATGACATTTTGAATCATTTTTGGTAGAGTCCAAATAATCAATTTTAAGATGAAAAACGATGACCCCGGACCAGTCGAACGTACAAAAAATTGTCAATATTGATGACATTTTAACATTTAATCTTTTGACTTTAAATTACTGTTGGATGTGAATTATTACTTTTTCAACTAAAATATGAGAGTTTAAAGTCATTTCTGTGCCTGAAATTGGTCAAAACTGAAGGTTTTGAGTAAGCAAAAACTCTGTAAAAATGACAATTTTGGTCACTGTGAGGGTTTAAAAAGTGGTTATTCAACATGGGGCCCGATCCAAATGACATTTTGAATTATTTTTGGTAGAGTCCAAAAAATCTATTTTATGATGAAAAACGATGACCCCAGTCGAACGTTCAAAAAAATTGTCAATATTGATGAAATTTTAACATTTAATCTTTTGACTTGAAATGACTGTTGGATGTGAATTATTACTTTTTCAACTAAAATATGAGAGTTTAAAGTCATTTCTGTGCCTGAAATTGGTCAAAATTGAAGGTTTTGAGTAAGCAAAATCTCTGTAAAAATGACAATTTTGGTCACTGTGAGGGTTTAAAAAGTGGTTATTCAACATGAGGCCCGATCCAAATGACATTTTGAATTATTTTTGGTAGAGTCGAAAAAATAAATTTTATGATGAAAAACGATGACCCCGGACCAGTCGAACGTTCAAAAAAATGGTCAATATTGATGAAATTTTAACATTTAATCTTTTGACTTGAAATGACTGTTGGACGTGAATTATTACTTTTTCAACTAAAATAAGTGTGTTTAAAGTGATTTCTGTGCCTGAAACTGGTCAAAATTGAAGCTTCTGAGTAAGCAAAACTCTGTAAAAATGACAATTTTGGTAACTGTGAGGGTTTAAAAAGTGGTTATTCAACATGAGGCCCGATCCAAATGACATTTTGAATCATTTTTGGTAGAGTAAAAAAAAAATCATTTTTATGATGAAAAACGTGACCCAGGACCAGTCGAACGTTCAAAAAAATGGTCAATATTGATGAAATTTTAACATTTAATCTTTTGACTTTAAATTACTGTTGGATGTGAATTATTACTTTTTCAACTAAAATATGAGAGTTTAAAGTCATTTCTGTGCCTGAAATTGGTCAAAATTGAAGGTTTTGAGTAAGCAAAATCTCTGTAAAAATGACAATTTTGGTCACTGTGAGGGTTTAAAAAGTGGTTATTCAACATGAGGCCCGATCCAAATGACATTTTGAATTATTTTTGGTAGAGTCGAAAAAATAAATTTTATGATGAAAAACGATGACCCCGGACCAGTCGAACGTTCAAAAAAATGGTCAATATTGATGAAATTTTAACATTTAATCTTTTGACTTGAAATGACTGTTGGACGTGAATTATTACTTTTTCAACTAAAATAAGTGTGTTTAAAGTGATTTCTGTGCCTGAAACTGGTCAAAATTGAAGCTTCTGAGTAAGCAAAACTCTGTAAAAATGACAATTTTGGTAACTGTGAGGGTTTAAAAAGTGGTTATTCAACATGAGGCCCGATCCAAATGACATTTTGAATCATTTTTGGTAGAGTCCAAAAAATCAATTTTATGATGAAATTCGACCAGTCGAATGTACAAAAAATTGTCAATATTGATGAAATTTTAACATTTAATCTTTTGACTTTAAATTACTGTTGGATGTGAATTATTACTTTTTCAACTAAAATATGAGTGTTTAAAGTCATTTCTGTGCCTGAAATTGGTCAAAATTGAAGCTTCTGAGTAAGCAAAACTCGTAAAAATGGCAATTTTGGTCATTGTGAGGGTTTAAAAAGTGGTTATTCAACATGAGGCCCGATCCAAATGACATTTTGAATCATTTTTGGTAGAGTAAAAAAAAAAACAATTTTATGATGAAAAACGTGACCCAGGACCAGTCGAACGTTCAAAAAAATGGTCAATATTGATGAAATTTTAACATTTAATCTTTTGACTTTAAATTACTGTTGGATGTGAATTATTACTTTTTCAACTAAAATATGAGAGTTTAAAGTCATTTCTGTGCCTGAAATTGGTCAAAATTGAAGGTTTTGAGTAAGCAAAAACTCTGTAAAAATGACAATTTTGGTCACTGTGAGGGTTTAAAAAGTGGTTATTCAACATGGGGCCCGATCCAAATGACATTTTGAATTATTTTTGGTAGAGTCCAAAAAATCAATTTTATGATGAAAAACGATGACCCCAGTCGAACGTTCAAAAAAATGGTCAATATTGATGACATTTTAACATTTAATCTTTTGACTTGAAATGACTGTTGGACGTGAATTATTACTTTTTCAACTAAAATAAGTGTGTTTAAAGTGATTTCTGTGCCTGAAATTGGTCAAAATTGAAGCTTCTGAGTAAGCAAAACTCTGTAAAAATGACAATTTTGGTAACTGTGAGGGTTTAAAAAGTGGTTATTCAACATGAGGCCCAAACCAAATTACATTTTGAATCATTTTTGGTAGAGTCCAAAAAATCAATTTTATGATGAAAAACGATGACCCCGGACCAGTCGAACGTACAAAAAATTGTCAATATTGATGACATTTTAACATTGAATCTTTTGACTTTAAATTACTGTTGGATGTGAATTATTACTTTTTCAACTAAAATATGAGTGTTTAAAGTAATTTCTGTGCCTGAAATTAGTCAAAATTAAAGCTTCTGAGTAAGCAAAACTCTGTAAAAATGGCAATTTTGGTCACTGTGAGGGTTTAAAAAGTGGTTATTCAACATGAGGCCCGATCCAAATGACATTTTGAATCATTTTTGGTAGAGTAAAAAAGAAA
This sequence comes from Lissotriton helveticus, assembly GCF_964261635.1. Taxonomy (NCBI): domain Eukaryota; kingdom Metazoa; phylum Chordata; class Amphibia; order Caudata; family Salamandridae; genus Lissotriton; species Lissotriton helveticus. The sequence goes on from NC_136071.1 coordinate 404,495,198, forward strand.
ATCAATTTTATGATGAAAAACGATGACCCCGGACCAGAACGTTAAAAAAATGGTCAATATTGATGAAATTTTAACATTTAATCTTTTGACTTTAAATGACCGTTGGACGTGAATTATTACTTTTTCAACTAAAATATGAGTGTTTAAAGTCATTTCTGTGCCTGAAATTGGTCAAAATTGAAGCTTCTGAGTAAGCAAAACTCGTAAAAATGGCAATTTTGGTCACTGTGAGGGTTTAAAAAGTGGTTATTCAACATGGGGCCCGATCCAAATGACATTTTGAAATATTTTTGGTAGAGTCTAAAAAATCAATTTTATGATGAAAAACGATGACCCCAGTCGAACGTTCAAAAAAATGGTCAATATTGATGAAATTTTAACATTTAATCTTTTGACTTGAAATGACTGTTGGACGTGAATTATTACTTTTTCAACTAAAATAAGTGTGTTTAAAGTGATTTCTGTGCCTGAAATTGGTCAAAATTGAAGCTTCTGAGTAAGCAAAACTCTGTAAAAATGACAATTTTGGTAACTGTGAGGATTTACAAAGTGGTTATTCAACATGAGGCCCAAACCAAATGACATTTTGAATCATTTTTGGTAGAGTCCAAAAAATCAATTTTATGATGAAAAACGATGACCCCGGACCAGTCAAACGTACAAAAAATTGTCAATATTGATGAAATTTTAACATTTAATCTTTTGACTTTAAATTACTGTTGGATGTGAATTATTACTTTTTCAACTAAAATATGAGTGTTTAAAGTCATTTCTGTGCCTGAAATTAGTCAAAATTGAAGCTTCTGAGTAAGCAAAACTCTGTAAAAATGGCAATTTTGGTCACTGTGAGGGTTTAAAAAGTGGTTATTCAACATGAGGCCCGATCCAAATGACATTTTGAATCATTTTTGGTAGAGTAAAAAAAAAAATCATTTTTATGATGAAAAACGTGACCCAGGACCAGTCGAACGTTCAAAAAAATGGTCAATATTGATGAAATTTTAACCTTTAATCTTTTGACTTTAAATTACTGTTGGATGTGAATTATTACTTTTTCAACTAAAATATGAGAGTTTAAAGTCATTTCTGTGCCTGAAATTGGTCAAAATTGAAGGTTTTGAGTAAGCAAAATCTCTGTAAAAATGACAATTTTGGTCACTGTGAGGGTTTAAAAAGTGGTTATTCAACATGAGGCCCGATCCAAATGACATTTTGAATTATTTTTGGTAGAGTCCAAAAAATCAATTTTATGATGAAAAACGATGACCCCAGTCGAACGTTCAAAAAAATGGTCAATATTGATGACATTTTAACATTTAATCTTTTGACTTGAAATGACTGTTGGACGTGAATTATTACTTTTTCAACTAAAATAAGTGTGTTTAAAGTGATTTCTGTGCCTGAAATTGGTCAAAATTGAAGCTTCTGAGTAAGCAAAACTCTGTAAAAATGACAATTTTGGTAACTGTGAGGGTTTAAAAAGTGGTTATTCAACATGAGGCCCAAACCAAATTACATTTTGAATCATTTTTGGTAGAGTCCAAAAAATCAATTTTATGATGAAAAACGATGACCCCGGACCAGTCGAACGTACAAAAAATTGTCAATATTGATGACATTTTAACATTGAATCTTTTGACTTTAAATTACTGTTGGATGTGAATTATTACTTTTTCAACTAAAATATGAGTGTTTAAAGTCATTTCTGTGCCTGAAATTAGTCAAAATTAAAGCTTCTGAGTAAGCAAAACTCTGTAAAAATGGCAATTTTGGTCACTGTGAGGGTTTAAAAAGTGGTTATTCAACATGAGGCCCGATCCAAATGACATTTTGAATCATTTTTGGTAGAGTAAAAAAGAAAATCAATTTTATGATGAAAAACGATGACGCCGGACCAGAACGTTAAAAAAATGGTCAATATTGATGAAATTTTAACATTTAATCTTTTGACTTTAAATGACTGTTGGACGTGAATTATTACTTTTTCAACTAAAATATGAGTGTTTAAAGTCATTTCTGTGCCTGAAATTGGTCAAAATTGAAGCTTCTGAGTAAGCAAAACTCGTAAAAATGGCAATTTTGGTCACTGTGAGGGTTTAAAAAGTGGTTATTCAACATGGGGCCCGATCCAAATGACATTTTGAATTATTTTTGGTAGAGTCTAAAAAATCAATTTTATGATGAAAAACGATGACCCCAGTCGAACGTTCAAAAAAATGGTCAATATTGATGAAATTTTAACATTTAATCTTTTGACTTGAAATGACTGTTGGACGTGAATTATTACTTTTTCAACTAAAATAAGTGTGTTTAAAGTGATTTCTGTGCCTGAAATTGGTCAAAATTGAAGCTTCTGAGTAAGCAAAACTCTGTAAAAATGACAATTTTGGTAACTGTGAGGATTTACAAAGTGGTTATTCAACATGAGGCCCAAACCAAATGACATTTTGAATCATTTTTGGTAGAGTCCAAAAAATCAATTTTATGATGAAAAACGATGACCCCTGACCAGTCAAACGTACAAAAAATTGTCAATATTGATGAAATTTTAACATTTAATCTTTTGACTTTAAATTACTGTTGGATGTGAATTATTACTTTTTCAACTAAAATATGAGTGTTTAAAGTCATTTCTGTGCCTGAAATTAGTCAAAATTGAAGCTTCTGAGTAAGCAAAACTCTGTAAAAATGGCAATTTTGGTCACTGTGAGGGTTTAAAAAGTGGTTATTCAACATGAGGCCCGATCCAAATGACATTTTGAATTATTTTTGGTAGAGTAAAAAAAAAATCATTTTTATGATGAAAAACGATGACCCCGGACCAGTCGAACGTTCAAAAAAATGGTCAATATTGATGAAATTTTAACATTTAATCTTTTGACTTGAAATGACTGTTGGACGTGAATTATTACTTTTTCAACTAAAATAAGTGTGTTTGAAGTGATTTCTGTGCCTGAAATTGGTCAAAATTGAAGCTTCTGAGTAAGCAAAACTCTGTAAAAATGACAATTTTGGTAACTGTGAGGGTTTAAAAAGTGGTTATTCAACATGAGGCCCAAACCAAATGACATTTTGAATCATTTTTGGTAGAGTCCAAAAAATCAATTTTATGATGAAAAACGATGACCCCGGACCAGTCGAACGTACAAAAAATTGTCAATATTGATGAAATTTTAACATTTAATCTTTTGACTTTAAATTACTGTTGGATGAGAATTATTACTTTTTCAACTAAAATATGAGTGTTTAAAGTCATTTCTGTGCCTGAAATTAGTCAAAATTGAAGCTTCTGAGTAAGCAAAACTCTGTAAAAATGGCAATTTTGGTCACTGTGAGGGTTTAAAAAGTGGTTATTCAACATGAGGCCCGATCCAAATGACATTTTGAATCATTTTTGGTAGAGTAAAAAAAAAAATCATTTTTATGATGAAAAACGTGACCCAGGACCAGTCGAACGTTCAAAAAAATGGTCAATATTGATGAAATTTTAACATTTAATCTTTTGACTTTAAATTACTGTTGGATGTGAATTATTACTTTTTCAACTAAAATATGAGAGTTTAAAGTCATTTCTGTGCCTGAAATTGGTCAAAATTGAAGGTTTTGAGTAAGCAAAATCTCTGTAAAAATGACAATTTTGGTCACTGTGAGGGTTTAAAAAGTGGTTATTCAACATGAGGCCCGATCCAAATGACATTTTGAATTATTTTTGGTAGAGTCCAAAAAATCAATTTTATGATGAAAAACGATGACCCCAGTCGAACGTTCAAAAAAATGGTCAATATTGATGACATTTTAACATTTAATCTTTTGACTTGAAATGACTGTTGGACGTGAATTATTACTTTTTCAACTAAAATAAGTGTGTTTAAAGTGATTTCTGTGCCTGAAATTGGTCAAAATTGAAGCTTCTGAGTAAGCAAATCTCTGTAAAAATGACAATTTTGGTAACTGTGAGGGTTTAAAAAGTGGTTATTCAACATGAGGCCCAAACCAAATTACATTTTGAATCATTTTTGGTAGAGTCCAAAAAATCAATTTTATGATGAAAAACGATGACCCCGGACCAGTCGAACGTACAAAAAATTGTCAATATTGATGACATTTTAACATTGAATCTTTTGACTTTAAATTACTGTTGGATGTGAATTATTACTTTTTCAACTAAAATATGAGTGTTTAAAGTCATTTCTGTGCCTGAAATTAGTCAAAATTAAAGCTTCTGAGTAAGCAAAACTCTGTAAAAATGGCAATTTTGGTCACTGTGAGGGTTTAAAAAGTGGTTATTCAACATGAGGCCCGATCCAAATGACATTTTGAATCATTTTTGGTAGAGTAAAAAAGAAAATCAATTTTATGATGAAAAACGATGACCCCGGACCAGAACGTTAAAAAAATGGTCAATATTGATGAAATTTTAACATTTAATCTTTTGACTTTAAATGACTGTTGGACGTGAATTATTACTTTTTCAACTAAAATATGAGTGTTTAAAGTCATTTCTGTGCCTGAAATTGGTCAAAATTGAAGCTTCTGAGTAAGCAAAACTCGTAAAAATGGCAATTTTGGTCACTGTGAGGGTTTAAAAAGTGGTTATTCAACATGGGGCCCGATCCAAATGACATTTTGAATTATTTTTGGTAGAGTCTAAAAAATCAATTTTATGATGAAAAACGATGACCCCAGTCGAACGTTCAAAAAAATGGTCAATATTGATGAAATTTTAACATTTAATCTTTTGACTTGAAATGACTGTTGGACGTGAATTATTACTTTTTCAACTAAAATAAGTGTGTTTAAAGTGATTTCTGTGCCTGAAATTGGTCAAAATTGAAGCTTCTGAGTAAGCAAAACTCTGTAAAAATGACAATTTTGGTAACTGTGAGGATTTACAAAGTGGTTATTCAACATGAGGCCCAAACCAAATGACATTTTGAATCATTTTTGGTAGAGTCCAAAAAATCAATTTTATGATGAAAAACGATGACCCCTGACCAGTCAAACGTACAAAAAATTGTCAATATTGATGAAATTTTAACATTTAATCTTTTGACTTTAAATTACTGTTGGATGTGAATTATTACTTTTTCAACTAAAATATGAGTGTTTAAAGTCATTTCTGTGCCTGAAATTAGTCAAAATTGAAGCTTCTGAGTAAGCAAAACTCTGTAAAAATGGCAATTTTGGTCACTGTGAGGGTTTAAAAAGTGGTTATTCAACATGAGGCCCGATCCAAATGACATTTTGAATCATTTTTGGTAGAGTAAAAAAAAAATCATTTTTATGATGAAAAACGTGACCCAGGACCAGTCGAACGTTCAAAAAAATGGTCAATATTGATGAAATTTTAACATTTAATCTTTTGACTTTAAATTACTGTTGGATGTGAATTATTACTTTTTCAACTAAAATATGAGAGTTTAAAGTCATTTCTGTGCCTGAAATTGGTCAAAATTGAAGGTTTTGAGTAAGCAAAATCTCTGTAAAAATGACAATTTTGGTCACTGTGAGGGTTTAAAAAGTGGTTATTCAACATGAGGCCCGATTCAAATGACATTTTGAATTATTTTTGGTAGAGTCGAAAAAATAAATTTTATGATGAAAAACGATGACCCCGGACCAGTCGAACGTTCAAAAAAATGGTCAATATTGATGACATTTTAACATTTAATCTTTTGACTTGAAATGACTGTTGGACGTGAATTATTACTTTTTCAACTAAAATAAGTGTGTTTGAAGTGATTTCTGTGCCTGAAATTGGTCAAAATTGAAGCTTCTGAGTAAGCAAAACTCTGTAAAAATGACAATTTTGGTAACTGTGAGGGTTTAAAAAGTGGTTATTCAACATGAGGCCCAAACCAAATGACATTTTGAATCATTTTTGGTAGAGTCCAAAAAATCAATTTTATGATGAAAAACGATGACCCCGGACCAGTCGAACGTACAAAAAATTGTCAATATTGATGAAATTTTAACATTTAATCTTTTGACTTTAAATTACTGTTGGATGAGAATTATTACTTTTTCAACTAAAATATGAGTGTTTAAAGTCATTTCTGTGCCTGAAATTAGTCAAAATTGAAGCTTCTGAGTAAGCAAAACTCTGTAAAAATTGCAATTTTGGTCACTGTGAGGGTTTAAAAAGTGGTTATTCAACATGAGGCCCGATCCAAATGACATTTTGAATCATTTTTGGTAGAGTAAAAAAAAATCAATTTTATGATGAAAAACGTGACCCAGGACCAGTCGAACGTTCAAAAAAACTGGTCAATATTGATGAAATTTTAACATTTAATCTTTTGACTTTAAATTACTGTTGGATGTGAATTATTACTTTTTCAACTAAAATATGAGAGTTTAAAGTCATTTCTGTGCCTGAAATTGGTCAAAATTGAAGGTTTTGAGTAAGCAAAATCTCTGTAAAAATGACAATTTTGGTCACTGTGAGGGTTTAAAAAGTGGTTATTCAACATGAGGCCCGATCCAAATGACATTTTGAATTATTTTTGGTAGAGTCGAAAAAATAAATTTTATGATGAAAAACGATGACCCCGGACCAGTCGAACGTTCAAAAAAATGGTCAATATTGATGAAATTTTAACATTTAATCTTTTGACTTGAAATGACTGTTGGACGTGAATTATTACTTTTTCAACTAAAATATGAGTGTTTAAAGTCATTTCTGTGCCTGAAATTAGTCAAAATTGAAGCTTCTGAGTAAGCAAAACTCTGTAAAAATTGCAATGTTGGTCACTGTGAGGGTTTAAAAAGTGGTTATTCAACATGAGGCCCGATCCAAATGACATTTTGAATCATTTTTGGTAGAGTAAAAAAAAATCAATTTTATGATGAAAAACGTGACCCAGGACCAGTCGAACGTTCAAAAAAACTGGTCAATATTGATGAAATTTTAACATTTAATCTTTTGACTTTAAATTACTGTTGGATGTGAATTATTACTTTTTCAACTAAAATATGAGAGTTTAAAGTCATTTCTGTGCCTGAAATTGGTCAAAATTGAAGGTTTTGAGTAAGCAAAATCTCTGTAAAAATGACAATTTTGGTCACTGTGAGGGTTTAAAAAGTGGTTATTCAACATGAGGCCCGATCCAAATGACATTTTGAATTATTTTTGGTAGAGTCGAAAAAATACATTTTATGATGAAAAACGATGACCCCGGACCAGTCGAACGTTCAAAAAAATGGTCAATATTGATGAAATTTTAACATTTAATCTTTTGACTTGAAATGACTGTTGGACGTGAATTATTACTTTTTCAACTAAAATAAGTGTGTTTGAAGTGATTTCTGTGCCTGAAATTGGTCAAAATTGAAGCTTCTGACTAAGCAAAACTCTGTAAAAATGACAATTTTGGTAACTGTGAGGGTTTAAAAAGTGGTTATTCAACATGAGGCCCGATCCAAATGACATTTTGAATCATTTTTGGTAGAGTCCAAAAAATCCATTTTATGATGAAAAACGATGACCCCGGACCAGTCGAACGTACAAAAAATTGTCAATATTGATGAAATTTTAACATTTAATCTTTTGACATTAAATTACTGTTGGATGTGAATTATTACTTTTTCAACTAAAATATGAGTGTTTAAAGTCATTTCTGTGCCTGAAATTGGTCAAAATTGAAGGTTTTGAGTAAGCAAAAACTCTGTAAAAATGACAATTTTTGTCACTGTGAGGGTTTAAAAAGTGGTTATTCAACATGAGGCCCGATCCAAATGACATTTTGAATCATTTTTGGTAGAGTCCAAAAAATCCATTTTATGATGAAAAACGATGACCCCGGACCAGTCGAACGTACAAAAAATTGTCAATATTGATGAAATTTTAACATTTAATCTTTCGACTTTAAATTACTGTTGGATGTGAATTATTACTTTTTCAACTAAAATATGAGTGTTTAAAGTCATTTCTGTGCCTGAAATTGGTCAAAATTGAAGCTTCTGAGTAAGCAAAACTCTGTAAAAATGGCAATTTTGGTCACTGTGAGGGTTTAAAAAGTGGTTATTCAACACGAGGCCCGATCCAAATGACATTTTGAATCATTTCTGGTAGAGTAAAAAAAAAATCAATTTTATGATGAAAAACGATGACCCAGGACCAGTCGAACGTTCCAAAAAATGGTCAATATTGATGAAATTTTTACATTTAATCTTTTGACTTTAAATTACTGTTGGATTTGAATTATTACTTTTTCAACTAAAATATGAGTGTTTAAAGTCATTTCTGTGCCTGAAATTGGTCAAAATTGAAGGTTTTGAGTAAGCAAAAACTCTGTAAAAATGACAATTTTGGTCACTGTGAGGGTTTAAAAAGTGGTTATTCAACATGGGGCCCGATCCAAATGACATTTTGAATTATTTTTGGTAGAGTCCAAAAAATCAATTTTATGATGAAAAACGATGACCCCAGTCGAACGTTCAAAAAAATGGTCAATATTGATGAAATTTTAACATTTAATCTTTTGACTTGAAATGACTGTTGGACGTGAATTATTACTTTATCAACTAAAATAAGTGTGTTTAAAGTGATTTCTGTGCCTGAAATTGGTCAAAATTGAAGCTTCTGAGTAAGCAAAACTCTGTAAAAATGACAATTTTGGTAACTGTGAGGATTTAAAAAGTGGTTATTCAACATGAGGCCCAAACCAAATGACATTTTGAATCATTTTTGGTAGAGTCCAAAAAATCAATTTTATGATGAAAAACGATGACCCCGGACCAGTCGAACGTACAAAAAATTGTCAATATTGATGAAATTTTTACATTTAATCTTTTGGCTTTAAATTACTGTTGGATGTGAATTATTACTTTTTCAACTAAAATATGAGTGTTTAAAGTCATTTCTGTGCCTGAAATTAGTCAAAATTGAAGCTTCTGAGTAAGCAAAACTCTGTAAAAATTGCAATTTTGGTCACTGTGAGGGTTTAAAAAGTGGTTATTCAACATGAGGCCCGATCCAAATGACATTTTGAATAATTTTTGGTAGAGTAAAAAAAAATCACTTTTATGATGAAAAACGTGACCCAGGACCAGTCGAACGTTCAAAAAATGGTCAATATTGATGAAATTTTAACATTTAATCTTTTGACTTTAAATTACTGTTGGATGTGAATTATTACTTTTTCAACTAAAATATGAGAGTTTAAAGTCATTTCTGTGCCTGAAATTGGTCAAAATTGAAGGTTTTGAATAAGCAAAATCTCTGTAAAAATGACAATTTTGGTCACTGTGAGGGTTTAAAAAGTGGTTATTCAACATGAGGCCCGATCCAAATGACATTTTGAATTATTTTTGGTAGAGTCGAAAAAATAAATTTTATGATGAAAAACGATGACCCCGGACCAGTCGAACGTTCAAAAAAATGGTCAATATTGATGAAATTTTAACATTTAATCTTTTGACTTGAAATGACTGTTGGACGTGAATTATTACTTTTTCAACTAAAATAAGTGTGTTTGAAGTGATTTCTGTGCCTGAAATTGGTCAAAATTGAAGCTTCTGAGTAAGCAAAACTCTGTAAAAATGACAATTTTGGTAACTGTGAGGGTTTAAAAAGTGGTTATTCAACATGAGGCCCAAACCAAATGACATTTTGAATCATTTTTGGTAGAGTCCAAAAAATCAATTTTATGATGAAAAACGATGACCCCGGACCAGTCGAACGTACAAAAAATTGTCAATATTGATGACATTTTAACATTTAATCTTTTGACTTTAAATTACTGTTGGATGTGAATTATTACTTTTTCAACTAAAATATGAGTGTTTAAAGTCATTTCTGTGCCTGAAATTAGTCAAAATTAAAGCTTCTGAGTAAGCAAATCTCTGTAAAAATGGCAATTTTGGTCACTGTGAGGGTTTAAAAAGTGGTTATTCAACATGAGGCCCGATCCAAATGACATTTTGAATCATTTTTGGTAGAGTAAAAAAGAAAATCAATTTTATGATGAAAAACGATGACCCAGGACCAGAACGTTAAAAAAATGGTCAATATTGATGAAATTTAACATTTAATCTTTTGACTTTAAATTACTGTTGGATGTGAACTATTACTTTTTCAACTAAAATATGAGAGTTTAAAGTCATTTCTGTGCCTGAAATTGGTCAAAATTGAAGGTTTTGAGTAAGCAAAATCTCTGTAAAAATGACAATTTTGGTCACTGTGAGGGTTTAAAAAGTGGTTATTCAACATGAGGCCCGATCCAAATGACATTTTGAATTATTTTTGGTAGAGTCGAAAAAATAAATTTTATGATGAAAAACGATGACCCCGTACCAGTCGAACGTTCAAAAAAATGGTCAATATTGATGAAATTTTAACATTTAATCTTTTGACTTGAAATGACTGTTGGACGTGAATTATTACTTTTTCAACTAAAATAAGTGTGTTTGAAGTGATTTCTGTGCCTGAAATTGGTCAAAATTGAAGCTTCTGAGTAAGCAAAACTCTGTAAAAATGACAATTTTGGTAACTTCGAGGGTTTAAAAAGTGGTTATTCAACATGAGGCCCAAACCAAATGACATTTTGAATCATTTTTTGTAGAGTCCAAAAAATCAATTTTATGATGAAAAACGATGACCCCGGACCAGTCGAACGTACAAAAAATTGTCAATATTGATGAAATTTTAACATTTAATCTTTTACTTTAAATTACTGTTGGATGTGAATTATTACTTTTTCAAATAAAATATGAGTGTTTAAAGTCATTTCTGTGCCTGAAATTAGTCAAAATTAAAGCTTCTGAGTAAGCAAATCTCTGTAAAAATGGCAATTTTGGTCACTGTGAGGGTTTAAAAAGTGGTTATTCAACATGAGGCCCGATCCAAATGACATTTTGAATTATTTTTGGTAGAGTAAAAAAGAAAATCAATTTTATGATGAAAAACGATGACCCAGGACCAGAACGTTAAAAAAATGGTCAATATTGATGACATTTTAACATTTAATCTTTTGACTTTAAATGACTGTTGGACGTGAATTATTACTTTTTCAACTAAAATAAGTGTGTTTAAAGTGATTTCTGTGCCTGAAATTGGTCAAATTTGAAGCTTCTGACTAAGCAAAACTCTGTAAAAATGACAATTTTGGTAACTGTGAGGGTTTAAAAAGTGGTTATTCAACATGAGGCCCGATCCAAATGACATTTTGAATCATTTTTGGTAGAGTCCAAAAAATCCATTTTATGATGAAAAACGATGACCCCGGACCAGTCGAACGTACAAAAAATTGTCAATATTGATGAAATTTTAACATTTAATCTTTTGACATTAAATTACTGTTGGATGTGAATTATTACTTTTTCAACTAAAATATGAGTGTTTAAAGTCATTTCTGTGCCTGAAATTGGTCAAAATTGAAGGTTTTGAGTAAGCAAAAACTCTGTAAAAATGACAATTTTTGTCACTGTGAGGGTTTAAAAAGTGGTTATTCAACATGGGGCCCGATCCAAATGACATTTTGAATTATTTTTGGTGGAGTCCAAAAAATCAATTTTATGATGAAAAACGATGACCCCATTCGAACGTTCAAAAAAATGGTCAATATTGATGAAATTTTAACATTTAATCTTTTGACTTGAAATGACTGTTGGACGTGAATTATTACTTTATCAACTAAAATAAGTGTGTTTAAAGTGATTTCTGTGCCTGAAATTGGTCAAAATTGAAGCTTCTGAGTAAGCAAAACTCTGTAAAAATGACAATTTTGGTAACTGTGAGGATTTAAAAAGTGGTTATTCAACATGAGGCCCAAACCAAATGACATTTTGAATCATTTTTGGTAGAGTCCAAAAAATCAATTTTATGATGAAAAACGATGACCCCGGACCAGTCGAACGTACAAAAAATTGTCAATATTGATAAAATTTTAACATTGAATCTTTTGACTTTAAATTACTGTTGGATGTGAATTATTACTTTTTCAACTAAAATATGAGTGTTTAAAGTCATTTCTGTGCCTGAAATTAGTCAAAATTGAAGCTTCTGAGTAAGCAAAACTCTGTAAAAATTGCAATTTTGGTCACTGTGAGGGTTTAAAAAGTGGTTATTCAACATGAGGCCCGATCCAAATGACATTTTGAATCATTTTTGGTAGAGTAAAAAAAAATCAATTTTATGATGAAAAACGTGACCCAGGACCAGTCGAACGTTCAAAAAAATGGTCAATATTGATGAAATTTTAACATTTAATCTTTTGACTTTAAATTACTGTTGGATGTGAATTATTACTTTTTCAACTAAAATATGAGTGTTTAAAGTCATTTCTGTGCCTGAAATTAGTCAAAATTGAAGCTTCTGAGTAAGCAAAACTCTGTAAAAATTGCAATTTTGGTCCCTGTGAGGGTTTAAAAAGTGGTTATTCAACATGAGGCCCGATCCAAATGACATTTTGAATCATTTTTGGTAGAGTCGAAAAAATAAATTTTATGATGAAAAACGATGACCCCGGACCAGTCGAACGTTCAAAAAAATGGTCAATATTGATGAAATTTTAACATTTAATCTTTTGACTTGAAATGACTGTTGGACGTGAATTATTACTTTTTCAACTAAAATAAGTGTGTTTGAAGTGATTTCTGTGCCTGAAATTGGTCAAAATTGAAGCTTCTGAGTAAGCAAAACTCTGTAAAAATGACAATTTTGGTAACTGTGAGGGTTTAAAAAGTGGTTATTCAACATGAGGCCCAAACCAAATGACATTTTGAATCATTTTTGGTAGAGTCCAAAAAATCAATTTTATGATGAAAAACGATGACCCCGGACCAGTCGAACGTACAAAAAATTGTCAATATTGATGAAATTTTAACATTTAATCTTTTGACTTTAAATTACTGTTGGATGAGACTTATTACTTTTTCAACTAAAATATGAGTGTTTAAAGTCATTTCTGTGCCTGAAATTAGTCAAAATTGAAGCTTCTGAGTAAGCAAAACTCTGTAAAAATTGCAATTTTGGTCACTGTGAGGGTTTAAAAAGTGGTTATTCAACATGAGGCCCGATCCAAATGACATTTTGAATCATTTTTGGTAGAGTAAAAAAAAATCAATTTTATGATGAAAAACGTGACCCAGGACCAGTCGAACGTTCAAAAAAACTGGTCAATATTGATGAAATTTTAACATTTAATCTTTTGACTTTAAATTACTGTTGGATGTGAATTATTACTTTTTCAACTAAAATATGAGAGTTTAAAGTCATTTCTGTGCCTGAAATTGGTCAAAATTGAAGGTTTTGAGTAAGCAAAATCTCTGTAAAAATGACAATTTTGGTCACTGTGAGGGTTTAAAAAGTGGTTATTCAACATGAGGCCCGATCCAAATGACATTTTGAATTATTTTTGGTAGAGTCGAAAAAATAAATTTTATGATGAAAAACGATGACCCCGGACCAGTCGAACGTTCAAAAAAATGGTCAATATTGATGAAATTTTAACATTTAATCTTTTGACTTGAAATGACTGTTGGACGTGAATTATTACTTTTTCAACTAAAATATGAGTGTTTAAAGTCATTTCTGTGCCTGAAATTAGTCAAAATTGAAGCTTCTGAGTAAGCAAAACTCTGTAAAAATTGCAATGTTGGTCACTGTGAGGGTTTAAAAAGTGGTTATTCAACATGAGGCCCGATCCAAATGACATTTTGAATCATTTTTGGTAGAGTAAAAAAAAATCAATTTTATGATGAAAAACGTGACCCAGGACCAGTCGAACGTTCAAAAAAACTGGTCAATATTGATGAAATTTTAACATTTAATCTTTTGACTTTAAATTACTGTTGGATGTGAATTATTACTTTTTCAACTAAAATATGAGAGTTTAAAGTCATTTCTGTGCCTGAAATTGGTTAAAATTGAAGGTTTTGAGTAAGCAAAATCTCTGTAAAAATGACAATTTTGGTCACTGTGAGGGTTTAAAAAGTGGTTATTCAACATGAGGCCCGATCCAAATGACATTTTGAATTATTTTTGGTAGAGTCGAAAAAATACATTTTATGATGAAAAACGATGACCCCGGACCAGTCGAACGTTCAAAAAAATGGTCAATATTGATGAAATTTTAACATTTAATCTTTTGACTTGAAATGACTGTTGGACGTGAATTATTACTTTTTCAACTAAAATAAGTGTGTTTGAAGTGATTTCTGTGCCTGAAATTGGTCAAAATTGAAGCTTCTGACTAAGCAAAACTCTGTAAAAATGACAATTTTGGTAACTGTGAGGGTTTAAAAAGTGGTTATTCAACATGAGGCCCGATCCAAATGACATTTTGAATCATTTTTGGTAGAGTCCAAAAAATCCATTTTATGATGAAAAACGATGACCCCGGACCAGTCGAACGTACAAAAAATTGTCAATATTGATGAAATTTTAACATTTAATCTTTTGACATTAAATTACTGTTGGATGTGAATTATTACTTTTTCAACTAAAATATGAGTGTTTAAAGTCATTTCTGTGCCTGAAATTGGTCAAAATTGAAGGTTTTGAGTAAGCAAAAACTCTGTAAAAATGACAATTTTTGTCACTGTGAGGGTTTAAAAAGTGGTTATTCAACATGGGGCCCGATCCAAATGACATTTTGAATTATTTTTGGTAGAGTGCAAAAAATCTATTTTATGATGAAAAACGATGACCCCAGTCGAACGTTCAAAAAAATGGTCAATATTGATGAAATTTTAACATTTAATCTTTTGACTTGAAATGACTGTTGGACGTGAATTATTACTTTATCAACTAAAATAAGTGTGTTTAAAGTGATTTCTGTGCCTGAAATTGGTCAAAATTGAAGCTTCTGAGTAAGCAAAACTCTGTAAAAATGACAATTTTGGTAACTGTGAGGATTTAAAAAGTGGTTATTCAACATGAGGCCCAAACCAAATGACATTTTGAATCATTTTTGGTAGAGTCCAAAAAATCAATTTTATGATGAAAAACGATGACCCCGGACCAGTCGAACGTACAAAAAATTGTCAATATTGATAAAATTTTAACATTGAATCTTTTGACTTTAAATTACTGTTGGATGTGAATTATTACTTTTTCAACTAAAATATGAGTGTTTAAAGTCATTTCTGTGCCTGAAATTAGTCAAAATTGAAGCTTCTGAGTAAGCAAAACTCTGTAAAAATTGCAATTTTGGTCACTGTGAGGGTTTAAAAAGTGGTTATTCAACATGAGGCCCGATCCAAATGACATTTTGAATCATTTTTGGTAGAGTATTAAAAAATCAATTTTATGATGAAAAACGTGACCCAGGACCAGTCGAACGTTCAAAAAAATGGTCAATATTGATGAAATTTTAACATTTAATCTTTTGACTTTAAATTACTGTTGGATGTGAATTATTACTTTTTCAACTAAAATATGAGAGTTTAAAGTCATTTCTGTGCCTGAAATTGGTCAAAATTGAAGGTTTTGAGTAAGCAAAATCTCTGTAAAAATGACAATTTTGGTCACTGTGAGGGTTTAAAAAGTGGTTATTCAACATGAGGCCCGATCCAAATGACATTTTGAATTATTTTTGGTAGAGTTGAAAAAATAAATTTTATGATGAAAAACGATGACCCCGGACCAGTCGAACGTTCAAAAAAATGGTCAATATTGATGAAATTTTAACATTTAATCTTTTGACTTGAAATGACTGTTGGACGTGAATTATTACTTTTTCAACTAAAATAAGTGTGTTTGAAGTGATTTCTGTGCCTGAAATTGGTCAAAATTGAAGCTTCTGAGTAAGCAAAACTCTGTAAAAATGACAATTTTGGTAACTGTGAGGGTTTAAAAAGTGGTTATTCAACATGAGGCCCAAACCAAATGACATTTTGAATCATTTTTGGTAGAGTCCAAAAAATCAATTTTATGATGAAAAACGATGACCCCGGACCAGTCGAACGTACAAAAAATTGTCAATATTGATGACATTTTAACATTTAATCTTTTGACTTTAAATTACTGTTGGATGTGAATTATTACTTTTTCAACTAAAATATGAGTGTTTAAAGTCATTTCTGTGCCTGAAATTAGTCAAAATTAAAGCTTCTGAGTAAGCAAAACTCTGTAAAAATGGCAATTTTGGTCATTGTGAGGGTTTAAAAAGTGGTTATTCAACATGAGGCCCGATCCAAATGACATTTTGAATCATTTTTGGTAGAGTAAAAAAAATCAATTTTATGATGAAAAACGTGACCCAGGACCAGTCGAACGTTCAAAAAAATGGTCAATATTGATGAAATTTTAACATTTAATCTTTTGACTTTAAATTACTGTTGGATGTGAATTATTACTTTTTCAACTAAAATATGAGAGTTTAAAGTCATTTCTGTGCCTGAAATTGGTCAAAATTGAAGGTTTTGAGTAAGCAAAAACTCTGTAAAAATGACAATTTTGGTCACTGTGAGGGTTTAAAAAGTGGTTATTCCACATGGGGCCCGATCCAAATGACATTTTGAATTATTTTTGGTAGAGTGCAAAAAATCTATTTTATGATGAAAAACGATGACCCCAGTCGAACGTTCAAAATAATTGTCAATATTGATGAAATTTTAACATTTAATCTTTTGACTTGAAATGACTGTTGGACGTGAATTATTACTTTTTCAACTAAAATAAGTGTGTTTAAAGTGATTTCTGTGCCTGAAATTGGTCAAAATTGAAGCTTCTGAGTAAGCAAAACTCTGTAAAAATGACAATTTTGGTAACTGTGAGGGTTTAAAAAGTGGTTATTCAACATGAGGCCCAAACCAAATGACATTTTGAATCATTTTTGGTAGAGTCCAAAAAATCAATTTTATGATGAAAAACGATGACCCCGGACCAGTCGAACGTACAAAAAATTGTCAATATTGATGAAATTTTAACATTTAATCTTTTGACTTTAAATTACTGTTGGATGTGAATTATTACTTTTTCAACTAAAATATGAGTGTTTAAAGTCATTTCTGTGCCTGAAATTAGTCAAAATTGAAGCTTCTGAGTAAGCAAAACTCTGTAAAAATTGCAATTTTGGTCACTGTGAGGGTTTAAAAAGTGGTTATTCAACATGAGGCCCGATCCAAATGACATTTTGAATCATTTTTGGTAGAGTAAAAAAAAAATCAATTTTATGATGAAAAACGTGACCCAGGACCAGTCGAACGTTCAAAAAAATGGTCAATATTGATGAAATTTTAACATTTAATCTTTTGACTTTAAATTACTGTTGGATGTGAATTATTACTTTTTCAACTAAAATATGAGAGTTTAAAGTCATTTCTGTGCCTGAAATTGGTCAAAATTGAAGGTTTTGAGTAAGCAAAATCTCTGTAAAAATGACAATTTTGGTCACTGTGAGGGTTTAAAAAGTGGTTATTCAACATGAGGCCCGATCCAAATGACATTTTGAATTATTTTTGGTAGAGTCGAAAAAATAAATTTTATGATGAAAAACGATGACCCCGGACCAGTCGAACGTTCAAAAAAATGGTCAATATTGATGAAATTTTAACATTTAATCTTTTGACTTGAAATGACTGTTGGACGTGAATTATTACTTTTTCAACTAAAATAAGTGTGTTTGAAGTGATTTCTGTGCCTGAAATTGGTCAAAATTGAAGCTTCTGAGTAAGCAAAACTCTGTAAAAATGACAATTTTGGTAACTGTGAGGATTTAAAAAGTAGTTATTCAACATGAGGCCCAAACCAAATGACATTTTGAATCATTTTTGGTAGAGTCCAAAAAATCAATTTTATGATGAAAAACGATGACCCCGGACCAGTCGAACGTACAAAAAATTGTCAATATTGATAACATTTTAACATTTAATCTTTTGACTTTAAATTACTGTTGGATGTGAGTTATTACTTTTTCAACTAAAATATGAGTGTTTAAAGTCATTTCTGTGCCTGAAATTAGTCAAAATTGAAGCTTGTGAGTAAGCAAAACTCTGTAAAAATTGCAATTTTGGTCACTGTGAGGGTTTAAAAAGTGGTTATTCAACATGAGGCCCGATCCAAATGACATTTTGAATCATTTTTGGTAGAGTAAAAAAAAATCAATTTTATGATGAAAAACGTGACCCAGGACCAGTCGAACATTCAAAAAATGGTCAATATTGATGAAATTTTAACATTTAATCTTTTGACTTTAAATTACTGTTGGATGTGAATTATTACTTTTTCAACTAAAATATGAGAGTTTAAAGTCATTTCTGTGCCTGAAATTGGTCAAAATTGAAGGTTTTGAGTAAGCAAAATCTCTGTAAAAATGACAATTTTGGTCACTGTGAGGGTTTAAAAAGTGGTTATTCAACATGAGGCCCGATCCAAATGACATTTTGAATTATTTTTGGTAGAGTCGAAAAAATAAATTTTATGATGAAAAACGATGACCCCGGACCAGTCGAACGTTCAAAAAAATGGTCAATATTGATGAAATTTTAACATTTAATCTTTTGACTTGAAATGACTGTTGGACGTGAATTATTACTTTTTCAACTAAAATAAGTGTGTTTGAAGTGATTTCTGTGCCTGAAATTGGTCAAAATTGAAGCTTCTGAGTAAGCAAAACTCTGTAAAAATGACAATTTTGGTAACTGTGAGGGTTTAAAAAGTGGTTATTCAACATGAGGCCCAAACCAAATGACATTTTGAATCATTTTTGGTAGAGTAAAAAAAAATCAATTTTATGATGAAAAACGTGACCCAGGACCAGTCGAACGTTCAAAAAAATGGTCAATATTGATGAAATTTTAACATTTAATCTTTTGACTTTAAATTACTGTTGGATGTGAATTATTACTTTTTCAACTAAAATATGAGTGTTTAAAGTCATTTCTGTGCCTGAAATTAGTCAAAATTGAAGCTTCTGAGTAAGCAAAACTCTGTAAAAATTGCAATTTTGGTCCCTGTGAGGGTTTAAAAAGTGGTTATTCAACATGAGGCCCGATCCAAATGACATTTTGAATCATTTTTGGTAGAGTCGAAAAAATAAATTTTATGATGAAAAACGATGACCCCGGACCAGTCGAACGTTCAAAAAAATGGTCAATATTGATGAAATTTTAACATTTAATCTTTTGACTTGAAATGACTGTTGGACGTGAATTATTACTTTTTCAACTAAAATAAGTGTGTTTGAAGTGATTTCTGTGCCTGAAATTGGTCAAAATTGAAGCTTCTGAGTAAGCAAAACTCTGTAAAAATGACAATTTTGGTAACTGTGAGGGTTTAAAAAGTGGTTATTCAACATGAGGCCCAAACCAAATGACATTTTGAATCATTTTTGGTAGAGTCCAAAAAATCAATTTTATGATGAAAAACGATGACCCCGGACCAGTCGAACGTACAAAAAATTGTCAATATTGATGAAATTTTAACATTTAATCTTTTGACTTTAAATTACTGTTGGATGAGAATTATTACTTTTTCAACTAAAATATGAGTGTTTAAAGTCATTTCTGTGCCTGAAATTAGTCAAAATTGAAGCTTCTGAGTAAGCAAAACTCTGTAAAAATTGCAATTTTGGTCACTGTGAGGGTTTAAAAAGTGGTTATTCAACATGAGGCCCGATCCAAATGACATTTTGAATCATTTTTGGTAGAGTAAAAAAAAATCAATTTTATGATGAAAAACGTGACCCAGGACCAGTCGAACGTTCAAAAAAACTGGTCAATATTGATGAAATTTTAACATTTAATCTTTTGACTTTAAATTACTGTTGGATGTGAATTATTACTTTTTCAACTAAAATATGAGAGTTTAAAGTCATTTCTGTGCCTGAAATTGGTCAAAATTGAAGGTTTTGAGTAAGCAAAATCTCTGTAAAAATGACAATTTTGGTCACTGTGAGGGTTTAAAAAGTGGTTATTCAACATGAGGCCCGATCCAAATGACATTTTGAATTATTTTTGGTAGAGTCGAAAAAATAAATTTTATGATGAAAAACGATGACCCCGGACCAGTCGAACGTTCAAAAAAATGGTCAATATTGATGAAATTTTAACATTTAATCTTTTGACTTGAAATGACTGTTGGACGTGAATTATTACTTTTTCAACTAAAATATGAGTGTTTAAAGTCATTTCTGTGCCTGAAATTAGTCAAAATTGAAGCTTCTGAGTAAGCAAAACTCTGTAAAAATTGCAATGTTGGTCACTGTGAGGGTTTAAAAAGTGGTTATTCAACATGAGGCCCGATCCAAATGACATTTTGAATCATTTTTGGTAGAGTAAAAAAAAATCAATTTTATGATGAAAAACGTGACCCAGGACCAGTCGAACGTTCAAAAAAACTGGTCAATATTGATGAAATTTTAACATTTAATCTTTTGACTTTAAATTACTGTTGGATGTGAATTATTACTTTTTCAACTAAAATATGAGAGTTTAAAGTCATTTCTGTGCCTGAAATTGGTTAAAATTGAAGGTTTTGAGTAAGCAAAATCTCTGTAAAAATGACAATTTTGGTCACTGTGAGGGTTTAAAAAGTGGTTATTCAACATGAGGCCCGATCCAAATGACATTTTGAATTATTTTTGGTAGAGTCGAAAAAATACATTTTATGATGAAAAACGATGACCCCGGACCAGTCGAACGTTCAAAAAAATGGTCAATATTGATGAAATTTTAACATTTAATCTTTTGACTTGAAATGACTGTTGGACGTGAATTATTACTTTTTCAACTAAAATAAGTGTGTTTGAAGTGATTTCTGTGCCTGAAATTGGTCAAAATTGAAGCTTCTGACTAAGCAAAACTCTGTAAAAATGACAATTTTGGTAACTGTGAGGGTTTAAAAAGTGGTTATTCAACATGAGGCCCGATCCAAATGACATTTTGAATCATTTTTGGTAGAGTCCAAAAAATCCATTTTATGATGAAAAACGATGACCCCGGACCAGTCGAACGTACAAAAAATTGTCAATATTGATGAAATTTTAACATTTAATCTTTTGACATTAAATTACTGTTGGATGTGAATTATTACTTTTTCAACTAAAATATGAGTGTTTAAAGTCATTTCTGTGCCTGAAATTGGTCAAAATTGAAGGTTTTGAGTAAGCAAAAACTCTGTAAAAATGACAATTTTTGTCACTGTGAGGGTTTAAAAAGTGGTTATTCAACATGGGGCCCGATCCAAATGACATTTTGAATTATTTTTGGTAGAGTGCAAAAAATCTATTTTATGATGAAAAACGATGACCCCAGTCGAACGTTCAAAAAAATGGTCAATATTGATGAAATTTTAACATTTAATCTTTTGACTTGAAATGACTGTTGGACGTGAATTATTACTTTATCAACTAAAATAAGTGTGTTTAAAGTGATTTCTGTGCCTGAAATTGGTCAAAATTGAAGCTTCTGAGTAAGCAAAACTCTGTAAAAATGACAATTTTGGTAACTGTGAGGATTTAAAAAGTGGTTATTCAACATGAGGCCCAAACCAAATGACATTTTGAATCATTTTTGGTAGAGTCCAAAAAATCAATTTTATGATGAAAAACGATGACCCCGGACCAGTCGAACGTACAAAAAATTGTCAATATTGATAAAATTTTAACATTGAATCTTTTGACTTTAAATTACTGTTGGATGTGAATTATTACTTTTTCAACTAAAATATGAGTGTTTAAAGTCATTTCTGTGCCTGAAATTAGTCAAAATTGAAGCTTCTGAGTAAGCAAAACTCTGTAAAAATTGCAATTTTGGTCACTGTGAGGGTTTAAAAAGTGGTTATTCAACATGAGGCCCGATCCAAATGACATTTTGAATCATTTTTGGTAGAGTATTAAAAAATCAATTTTATGATGAAAAACGTGACCCAGGACCAGTCGAACGTTCAAAAAAATGGTCAATATTGATGAAATTTTAACATTTAATCTTTTGACTTTAAATTACTGTTGGATGTGAATTATTACTTTTTCAACTAAAATATGAGAGTTTAAAGTCATTTCTGTGCCTGAAATTGGTCAAAATTGAAGGTTTTGAGTAAGCAAAATCTCTGTAAAAATGACAATTTTGGTCACTGTGAGGGTTTAAAAAGTGGTTATTCAACATGAGGCCCGATCCAAATGACATTTTGAATTATTTTTGGTAGAGTTGAAAAAATAAATTTTATGATGAAAAACGATGACCCCGGACCAGTCGAACGTTCAAAAAAATGGTCAATATTGATGAAATTTTAACATTTAATCTTTTGACTTGAAATGACTGTTGGACGTGAATTATTACTTTTTCAACTAAAATAAGTGTGTTTGAAGTGATTTCTGTGCCTGAAATTGGTCAAAATTGAAGCTTCTGAGTAAGCAAAACTCTGTAAAAATGACAATTTTGGTAACTGTGAGGGTTTAAAAAGTGGTTATTCAACATGAGGCCCAAACCAAATGACATTTTGAATCATTTTTGGTAGAGTCCAAAAAATCAATTTTATGATGAAAAACGATGACCCCGGACCAGTCGAACGTACAAAAAATTGTCAATATTGATGACATTTTAACATTTAATCTTTTGACTTTAAATTACTGTTGGATGTGAATTATTACTTTTTCAACTAAAATATGAGTGTTTAAAGTCATTTCTGTGCCTGAAATTAGTCAAAATTAAAGCTTCTGAGTAAGCAAAACTCTGTAAAAATGGCAATTTTGGTCATTGTGAGGGTTTAAAAAGTGGTTATTCAACATGAGGCCCGATCCAAATGACATTTTGAATCATTTTTGGTAGAGTAAAAAAAATCAATTTTATGATGAAAAACGTGACCCAGGACCAGTCGAACGTTCAAAAAAATGGTCAATATTGATGAAATTTTAACATTTAATCTTTTGACTTTAAATTACTGTTGGATGTGAATTATTACTTTTTCAACTAAAATATGAGAGTTTAAAGTCATTTCTGTGCCTGAAATTGGTCAAAATTGAAGGTTTTGAGTAAGCAAAAACTCTGTAAAAATGACAATTTTGGTCACTGTGAGGGTTTAAAAAGTGGTTATTCCACATGGGGCCCGATCCAAATGACATTTTGAATTATTTTTGGTAGAGTGCAAAAAATCTATTTTATGATGAAAAACGATGACCCCAGTCGAACGTTCAAAATAATTGTCAATATTGATGAAATTTTAACATTTAATCTTTTGACTTGAAATGACTGTTGGACGTGAATTATTACTTTTTCAACTAAAATAAGTGTGTTTAAAGTGATTTCTGTGCCTGAAATTGGTCAAAATTGAAGCTTCTGAGTAAGCAAAACTCTGTAAAAATGACAATTTTGGTAACTGTGAGGGTTTAAAAAGTGGTTATTCAACATGAGGCCCAAACCAAATGACATTTTGAATCATTTTTGGTAGAGTCCAAAAAATCAATTTTATGATGAAAAACGATGACCCCGGACCAGTCGAACGTACAAAAAATTGTCAATATTGATGAAATTTTAACATTTAATCTTTTGACTTTAAATTACTGTTGGATGTGAATTATTACTTTTTCAACTAAAATATGAGTGTTTAAAGTCATTTCTGTGCCTGAAATTAGTCAAAATTGAAGCTTCTGAGTAAGCAAAACTCTGTAAAAATTGCAATTTTGGTCACTGTGAGGGTTTAAAAAGTGGTTATTCAACATAAGGCCCGATCCAAATGACATTTTGAATCATTTTTGGTAGAGTAAAAAAAAAATCAATTTTATGATGAAAAACGTGACCCAGGACCAGTCGAACGTTCAAAAAAATGGTCAATATTGATGAAATTTTAACATTTAATCTTTTGACTTTAAATTACTGTTGGATGTGAATTATTACTTTTTCAACTAAAATATGAGAGTTTAAAGTCATTTCTGTGCCTGAAATTGGTCAAAATTGAAGGTTTTGAGTAAGCAAAATCTCTGTAAAAATGACAATTTTGGTCACTGTGAGGGTTTAAAAAGTGGTTATTCAACATGAGGCCCGATCCAAATGACATTTTGAATTATTTTTGGTAGAGTCGAAAAAATAAATTTTATGATGAAAAACGATGACCCCGGACCAGTCGAACGTTCAAAAAAATGGTCAATATTGATGAAATTTTAACATTTAATCTTTTGACTTGAAATGACTGTTGGACGTGAATTATTACTTTTTCAACTAAAATAAGTGTGTTTGAAGTGATTTCTGTGCCTGAAATTGGTCAAAATTGAAGCTTCTGAGTAAGCAAAACTCTGTAAAAATGACAATTTTGGTAACTGTGAGGATTTAAAAAGTAGTTATTCAACATGAGGCCCAAACCAAATGACATTTTGAATCATTTTTGGTAGAGTCCAAAAAATCAATTTTATGATGAAAAACGATGACCCCGGACCAGTCGAACGTACAAAAAATTGTCAATATTGATAACATTTTAACATTTAATCTTTTGACTTTAAATTACTGTTGGATGTGAGTTATTACTTTTTCAACTAAAATATGAGTGTTTAAAGTCATTTCTGTGCCTGAAATTAGTCAAAATTGAAGCTTGTGAGTAAGCAAAACTCTGTAAAAATTGCAATTTTGGTCACTGTGAGGGTTTAAAAAGTGGTTATTCAACATGAGGCCCGATCCAAATGACATTTTGAATCATTTTTGGTAGAGTAAAAAAAAATCAATTTTATGATGAAAAACGTGACCCAGGACCAGTCGAACATTCAAAAAATGGTCAATATTGATGAAATTTTAACATTTAATCTTTTGACTTTAAATTACTGTTGGATGTGAATTATTACTTTTTCAACTAAAATATGAGAGTTTAAAGTCATTTCTGTGCCTGAAATTGGTCAAAATTGAAGGTTTTGAGTAAGCAAAATCTCTGTAAAAATGACAATTTTGGTCACTGTGAGGGTTTAAAAAGTGGTTATTCAACATGAGGCCCGATCCAAATGACATTTTGAATTATTTTTGGTAGAGTCGAAAAAATAAATTTTATGATGAAAAACGATGACCCCGGACCAGTCGAACGTTCAAAAAAATGGTCAATATTGATGAAATTTTAACATTTAATCTTTTGACTTGAAATGACTGTTGGACGTGAATTATTACTTTTTCAACTAAAATAAGTGTGTTTGAAGTGATTTCTGTGCCTGAAATTGGTCAAAATTGAAGCTTCTGAGTAAGCAAAACTCTGTAAAAATGACAATTTTGGTAACTGTGAGGGTTTAAAAAGTGGTTATTCAACATGAGGCCCAAACCAAATGACATTTTGAATCATTTTTGGTAGAGTTTAAAAAATCAATTTTAAGATGAAAAACGATGACCCCGGACCAGTCGAACGTACAAAAAATTGTCAATATTGATGACATTTTAACATTTAATCTTTTGACTTTAAATTACTGTTGGATGTGAATTATTACTTTTTCAACTAAAATATGAGAGTTTAAAGTCATTTCTGTGCCTGAAATTGGTCAAAACTGAAGGTTTTGAGTAAGCAAAAACTCTGTAAAAATGACAATTTTGGTCACTGTGAGGGTTTAAAAAGTGGTTATTCAACATGGGGCCCGATCCAAATGACATTTTGAATTATTTTTGGTAGAGTCCAAAAAATCTATTTTATGATGAAAAACGATGACCCCAGTCGAACGTTCAAAAAAATTGTCAATATTGATGAAATTTTAACATTTAATCTTTTGACTTGAAATGACTGTTGGACGTGAATTATTACTTTTTCAACTAAAATAAGTGTGTTTAAAGTGATTTCTGTGCCTGAAATTGGTCAAAATTGAAGCTTCTGAGTAAGCAAAACTCTGTAAAAATGACAATTTTGGTAACTGTGAGTGTTTAAAAAGTGGTTATTCAACATGAGGCCCAAACCAAATGACATTTTGAATCATTTTTGGTAGAGTCCAAAAAATCAATTTTATGATGAAAAACGATGACCCCGGACCAGTCGAACGTACAAAAAATTGTCAATATTGATGAAATTTTAACATTTAATCTTTTGACTTTAAATTACTGTTGGATGTGAATTATTACTTTTTCAACTAAAATATGAGTGTTTAAAGTCATTTCTGTGCCTGAAATTAGTCAAAATTGAAGCTTCTGAGTAAGCAAAACTCTGTAAAAATTGCAATTTTGGTCACTGTGAGGGTTTAAAAAGTTGTTATTCAACATGAGGCCCGATCCAAATGACATTTTGAATCATTTTTGGTAGAGTAAAAAAAAATCAATTTTATGATGAAAAACGTGACCCAGGACCAGTCGAACGTTCAAAAAAATGGTCAATATTGATGAAATTTTAACATTTAATCTTTTGACTTTAAATTACTGTTGGATGTGAATTACTACTTTTTCAACTAAAATATGAGAGTTTAAAGTCATTTCTGTGCCTGAAATTGGTCAAAATTGAAGGTTTTGAGTAAGCAAAATCTCTGTAAAAATGACAATTTTGGTCACTGTGAGGGTTTAAAAAGTGGTTATTCAACATGAGGCCCGATCCAAATGACATTTTGAATTATTTTTGGTAGAGTCGAAAAAATAAATTTTATGATGAAAAACGATGACCCCGGACCAGTCGAACGTTCAAAAAAATGGTCAATATTGATGAAATTTTAACATTTAATCTTTTGACTTGAAATGACTGTTGGACGTGAATTATTACTTTTTCAACTAAAATAAGTGTGTTTGAAGTGATTTCTGTGCCTGAAATTGGTCAAAATTGAAGCTTCTGAGTAAGCAAAACTCTGTAAAAATGACAATTTTGGTAACTGTGAGGGTTTAAAAAGTGGTTATTCAACATGAGGCCCAAACCAAATGACATTTTGAATCATTTTTGGTAGAGTCCAAAAAATCAATTTTATGATGAAAAACGATGACCCCGGACCAGTCGAACGTACAAAAAATTGTCAATCTTGATGACATTTTAACATTTAATCTTTTGACTTTAAATTACTGTTGGATGTGAATTATTACTTTTTCAACTAAAATATGAGTGTTTAAAGTCATTTCTGTGCCTGAAATTAGTCAAAATTAAAGCTTCTGAGTAAGCAAAACTCTGTAAAAATGGCAATTTTGGTCACTGTGAGGGTTTAAAAAGTGGTTATTCAACATGAGGCCCGATCCAAATGACATTTTGAATCATTTTTGGTAGAGTAAAAAAGAAAATCAATTTTATGATGAAAAACGATGACCCAGGACCAGAACGTTAAAAAAATGGTCAATATTGATGACATTTTAACATTTAATCTTTTGACTTTAAATGACTGTTGGACGTTAATTATTACTTTTTCAACTAAAATAAGTGTGTTTAAAGTGATTTCTGTGCCTGAAATTGGTCAAAATTGAAGCTTCTGAGTAAGCAAAACTCTGTAAAAATGACAATTTTGGTAACTGTGAGGGTTTAAAAAGTGGTTATTCAACATGAGGCCCGATCCAAATGACATTTTGAATCATTTTTGGTAGAGTCCAAAAAATCAATTTTATGATGAAAAACGATGACCCCGGACCAGTCGAATGTACAAAAAATTGTCAATATTGATGAAATTTTAACATTTAATATTTTGACTTTAAATTACTGTTGGATGTGAATTATTACTTTTTCAACTAAAATATGAGTGTTTAAAGTCATTTCTGTGCCTGAAATTGGTCAAAATTGAAGCTTCTGAGTAAGCAAAACTCGTAAAAATGGCAATTTTGGTCATTGTGAGGGTTTAAAAAGTGGTTATTCAACATGAGGCCCGATCCAAATGACATTTTGAATCATTTTTGGTAGAGTAAAAAAAAAATCAATTTTATGATGAAAAACGTGACCCAGGACCATTCGAACGTTCAAAAAAATGGTCAATATTGATGAAATTGTAACATTTAATCTTTTGACTTTAAATTACTGTTGGATGTGAATTATTACTTTTTCAACTAAAATATGAGAGTTTAAAGTCATTTCTGTGCCTGAAATTGGTCAAAATTGAAGGTTTTGAGTAAGCAAAATCTCTGTAAAAATGACAATTTTGGTCACTGTGAGGGTTTAAAAAGTGGTTATTCAACATGAGGCCCGATCCAAATGACATTTTGAATTATTTTTGGTAGAGTCGAAAAAATAAATGTTATGATGAAAAACGATGACCCCGGACCAGTCGAACGTTCAAAAAAATTGTCAATATTGATGAAATTTTAACATTTAATCTTTTGACTTGAAATGACTGTTGGACGTGAATTATTACTTTTTCAACTAAAATAAGTGTGTTTGAAGTGATTTCTGTGCCTGAAATTGGTCAAAATTGAAGCTTCTGAGTAAGCAAAACTCTGTAAAAATGACAATTTTGGTAACTGTGAGGGTTTAAAAAGTGGTTATTCAACATGAGGCCCAAACCAAATGACATTTTGAATCATTTTTGGTAGAGTCCAAAAAATCAATTTTATGATGAAAAACGATGACCCCGGACCAGTCGAACGTACAAAAAATTGTCAATATTGATGAAATTTTAACATTTAATCTTTTGACTTTAAATTACTGTTGGATGTGAATTATTACTTTTTCAACTAAAATATGAGTGTTTAAAGTCATTTCTGTGCCTGAAATTAGTCAAAATTAAAGCTTCTGAGTAAGCAAATCTCTGTAAAAATGGCAATTTTGGTCACTGTGAGGGTTTAAAAAGTGGTTATTCAACATGAGGCCCTATCCAAATGACATCTTGAATCATTTTTGGTAGAGTAAAAAAGAAAATCAATTTTATGATGAAAAACGATGACCCAGGACCAGAACGTTAAAAAAATGGTCAATATTGATGAAATTTTAACATTTAATCTTTTGACTTTAAATGACTGTTGGACGTGAATTATTACTTTTTCAACTAAAATAAGTGTTTTTAAAGTGATTTCTGTGCCTGAAATTGGTCAAAATTGAAGCTTCTGACTAAGCAAAACTCTGTAAAAATGACAATTTTGGTAACTGTGAGGGTTTAAAAAGTGGTTATTCAACATGAGGCCCGATCCAAATGACATTTTGAATCATTTTTGGTAGAGTCCAAAAAATCCATTTTATGATGAAAAACGATGACCCCGGACCAGTCGAACATACAAAAAATGGTCAATATTGATGAAATTTTAACATTTAATCTTTTGACCTTAAATTACTGTTGGATGTGAATTATTACTTTTTCAACTAAAATATGAGTGTTTAAAGTCATTTCAGTGCCTGAAATTGGTCAAAATTGAAGCTTCTGAGTAAGCAAAACTCTGTAAAAATGGCAATTTTGGTCACTGTGAGGGTTTAAAAAGTGGTTATTCAACACGAGGCCCGATCCAAATGACATTTTGAATCATTTCTGGTAGAGTAAAAAAAAAATCAATTTTATGATGAAAAACGATGACCCAGGACCAGTCGAACGTTCAAAAAAATGGTCAATATTGATGAAATTTTTACATTTAATCTTTTGACTTTAAATTACTGTTGGATTTGAATTATTACTTTTTCAACTAAAATATGAGTGTTTAAAGTCATTTCTGTGCCTGAAATTGGTCAAAATTGAAGGTTTTGAGTAAGCAAAAACTCTGTAAAAATGACAATTTTGGTCACTGTGAGGGTTTAAAAAGTGGTTATTCAACATGGGGCCCGATCCAAATGAAATTTTGAATTATTTTTGGTAGAGTCCAAAAAATCAATTTTATGATGAAAAACGATGACCCCAGTCGAACGTTCAAAAAAATGGTCAATATTGATGAAATTTTAACATTTAATCTTTTGACTTGAAATGACTGTTGGACGTGAATTATTACTTTTTCAACTAAAATAAGTGTGTTTAAAGTGATTTCTGTGCCTGAAATTGGTCAAAATTGAAGCTTCTGAGTAAGCAAAACTCTGTAAAAATGACAATTTTGGTAACTGTGAGGGTTTAAAAAGTGGTTATTCAACATGAGGCCCAAACCAAATGACATTTTGAATCATTTTTGGTAGAGTCCAAAAAATCAATTTTATGATGAAAAACGATGACCCCGGACCAGTCGAACGTACAAAAAATTGTCAATATTGATGACATTTTAACATTTAATCTTTTGACTTTAAATTACTGTTGGATGTGAATTATTACTTTTTCAACTAAAATATGAGTGTTTAAAGTCATTTCTGTGCCTGAAATTAGTCAAAATTAAAGCTTCTGAGTAAGCAAAACTCTGTAAAAGTGGCAATTTTGGTCACTGTGAGGGTTTAAAAAGTGGTTATTCAACATGAGGCCCGATCCAAATGACATTTTGAATCATTTTTGATAGAGTAAAAAAGAAAATCAATTTTATGATGAAAAACGATGACCCAGGACCAGAACGTTAAAAAAATGGTCAATATTGATGAAATTTTAACATTTAATCTTTTGACTTTAAATGACTGTTGGACGTGAATTATTACTTTTTCAACTAAAATAAGTGTGTTTAAAGTGATTTCTGTGCCTGAAATTGGTCAAAATTGAAGCTTCTGAGTAAGCAAAACTCTGTAAAAATGACAATTTTGGTAACTGTGAGGATTTACAAAGTGGTTATTCAACATGAGGCCCAAACCAAATGACATTTTGAATCATTTTTGGTAGAGTCCAAAAAATCAATTTTATGATGAAAAACGATGACCCCGGACCAGTCAAACGTACAAAAAATTGTCAATATTGATGACATTTTGACATTTAATCTTTTGACTTTAAATTACTGTTGGATGTGAATTATTACTTTTTCAACTAAAATATGAGTGTTTAAAGTCATTTCTGTGCCTGAAATTAGTCAAAATTGAAGCTTCTGAGTAAGCAAAACTCTGTAAAAATGGCAATTTTGGTCACTGTGAGGGTTTAAAAAGTGGTTATTCAACATGAGGCCCGATCCAAATGACATTTTGAATCATTTTTGGTAGAGTAAAAAAAAAATCAATTTTATGATGAAAAACGTGACCCAGGACCAGTCGAACGTTCAAAAAAATGGTCAATATTGATGAAATTTTAACATTTAATCTTTTGACTTTAAATTACTGTTGGATGTGAATTATTACTTTTTCAACTAAAATATGAGAGTTTAAAGTCATTTCTGTGCCTGAAATTGGTCAAATTGAAGGTTTTGAGTAAGCAAAATCTCTGTAAAAATGACAATTTTGGTCACTGTGAGGGTTTAAAAAGTGGTTATTCAACATGAGGCCCGATCCAAATGACATTTTGAATTATTTTTGGTAGAGTCGAAAAAAATAAATTTTATGATGAAAAACGATGACCCCGGACCAGTCGAACGTTCAAAAAAATGGTCAATATTGATGAAATTTTAACATTTAATCTTTTGACTTGAAATGACTGTTGGACGTGAATTATTACTTTTTCAACTAAAATATGAGTGTTTAAAGTCATTTCTGTGCCTGAAATTAGTCAAAATTGAAGCTTCTGAGTAAGCAAAACTCTGTAAAAATTGCAATTTTGGTCACTGTGAGGGTTTAAAAAGTGGTTATTCAACATGAGGCCCGATCCAAATGACATTTTGAATCATTTTTGGTAGAGTAAAAAAAAATCAATTTTATGATGAAAAACGTGACCCAGGACCAGTCGAACGTTCAAAAAAATGGTCAATATTGATGAAATTTAACATTTAATCTTTTGACTTTAAATTACTGTTGGATGTGAATTATTACTTTTTCAACTAAAATAAGTGTGTTTAAAGTGATTTCTGTGCCTGAAATTGGTCAAAACTGAAGCTTCTGAGTAAGCAAAACTCTGTACAAATGACAATTTTGGTAACTGTGAGGGTTTAAAAAGTGGTTATTCAACATGAGGCCCGATCCAAATGACATTTTGAATCATTTTTGGTAGAGTCCAAAAAATCAATTTTATGATGAAAAACGATGACCCCGGACCAGTCGAATGTACAAAAAATTGTCAATATTGATGAAATTTTAACATTTAATATTTTGACTTTAAATTACTGTTGGATGTGAATTATTACTTTTTCAACTAAAATATGAGTGTTTAAAGTCATTTCTGTGCCTGAAATTGGTCAAAATTGAAGCTTCTGAGTAAGCAAAACTCGTAAAAATGGCAATTTTGGTCATTGTGAGGGTTTAAAAAGTGGTTATTCAACATGAAGCCCGATCCAAATGACATTTTGAATCATTTTTGGTAGAGTAAAAAAAAAATCAATTTTATGATGAAAAACGTGACCCAGGACCATTCGAACGTTCAAAAAAATGGTCAATATTGATGAAATTGTAACATTTAATCTTTTGACTTTAAATTACTGTTGGATGTGAATTATTACTTTTTCAACTAAAATATGAGAGTTTAAAGTCATTTCTGTGCCTGAAATTGGTCAAAATTGAAGGTTTTGAGTAAGCAAAATCTCTGTAAAAATGACAATTTTGGTCACTGTGAGGGTTTAAAAAGTGGTTATTCAACATGAGGCCCGATCCAAATGACATTTTGAATTATTTTTGGTAGAGTCGAAAAAATAAATGTTATGATGAAAAACGATGACCCCGGACCAGTCGAACGTTCAAAAAAATTGTCAATATTGATGAAATTTTAACATTTAATCTTTTGACTTGAAATGACTGTTGGACGTGAATTATTACTTTTTCAACTAAAATAAGTGTGTTTGAAGTGATTTCTGTGCCTGAAATTGGTCAAAATTGAAGCTTCTGAGTAAGCAAAACTCTGTAAAAATGACAATTTTGGTAACTGTGAGGGTTTAAAAAGTGGTTATTCAACATGAGGCCCAAACCAAATGACATTTTGAATCATTTTTGGTAGAGTCCAAAAAATCAATTTTATGATGAAAAACGATGACCCCGGACCAGTCGAACGTACAAAAAATTGTCAATATTGATGAAATTTTAGCATTTAATCTTTTGACTTTAAATTACTGTTGGATGTGAATTATTACTTTTTCAACTAAAATATGAGTGTTTAAAGTCATTTCTGTGCCTGAAATTAGTCAAAATTAAAGCTTCTGATTAAGCAAATCTCTGTAAAAATGGCAATTTTGGTCACTGTGAGGGTTTAAAAAGTGGTTATTCAACATGAGGCCCTATCCAAATGACATCTTGAATCATTTTTGGTAGAGTAAAAAAGAAAATCAATTTTATGATGAAAAACGATGACCCAGGACCAGAACGTTAAAAAAATGGTCAATATTGATGAAATTTTAACATTTAATCTTTTGACTTTAAATGACTGTTGGACGTGAATTATTACTTTTTCAACTAAAATAAGTGTGTTTAAAGTGATTTCTGTGCCTGAAATTGGTCAAAATTGAAGCTTCTGACTAAGCAAAACTCTGTAAAAATGACAATTTTGGTAACTGTGAGGGTTTAAAAAGTGGTTATTCAACATGAGGCCCGATCCAAATGACATTTTGAATCATTTTTGGTAGAGTCCAAAAAATCCATTTTATGATGAAAAACGATGACCCCGGACCAGTCGAACGTACAAAAAATGGTCAATATTGATGAAATTTTAACATTTAATCTTTTGACCTTAAATTACTGTTGGATGTGAATTATTACTTTTTCAACTAAAATATGAGTGTTTAAAGTCATTTCAGTGCCTGAAATTGGTCAAAATTGAAGCTTCTGAGTAAGCAAAACTCTGTAAAAATGGCAATTTTGGTCACTGTGAGGGTTTAAAAAGTGGTTATTCAACACGAGGCCCGATCCAAATGACATTTTGAATCATTTCTGGTAGAGTAAAAAAAAAATCAATTTTATGATGAAAAACGATGACCCAGGACCAGTCGAACGTTCAAAAAAATGGTCAATATTGATGAAATTTTTACATTTAATCTTTTGACTTTAAATTACTGTTGGATTTGAATTATTACTTTTTCAACTAAAATATGAGTGTTTAAAGTCATTTCTGTGCCTGAAATTGGTCAAAATTGAAGGTTTTGAGTAAGCAAAAACTCTGTAAAAATGACAATTTTGGTCACTGTGAGGGTTTAAAAAGTGGTTATTCAACATGGGGCCCGATCCAAATGAAATTTTGAATTATTTTTGGTAGAGTCCAAAAAATCAATTTTATGATGAAAAACGATGACCCCAGTCGAACGTTCAAAAAAATGGTCAATATTGATGAAATTTTAACATTTAATCTTTTGACTTGAAATGACTGTTGGACGTGAATTATTACTTTTTCAACTAAAATAAGTGTGTTTAAAGTGATTTCTGTGCCTGAAATTGGTCAAAATTGAAGCTTCTGAGTAAGCAAAACTCTGTAAAAATGACAATTTTGGTAACTGTGAGGGTTTAAAAAGTGGTTATTCAACATGAGGCCCAAACCAAATGACATTTTGAATCATTTTTGGTAGAGTCCAAAAAAATCAATTTTATGATGAAAAACGATGACCCCGGACCAGTCGAACGTACAAAAAATTGTCAATATTGATGACATTTTAACATTTAATCTTTTGACTTTAAATTACTGTTGGATGTGAATTATTACTTTTTCAACTAAAATATGAGTGTTTAAAGTCATTTCTGTGCCTGAAATTAGTCAAAATTAAAGCTTCTGAGTAAGCAAAACTCTGTAAAAGTGGCAATTTTGGTCACTGTGAGGATTTAAAAAGTGGTTATTCAACATGAGGCCCGATCCAAATGACATTTTGAATCATTTTTGATAGAGTAAAAAAGAAAATCAATTTTATGATGAAAAACGATGACCCAGGACCAGAACGTTAATAAAATGGTCAATATTGATGAAATTTTAACATTTAATCTTTTGACTTTAAATGACTGTTGGACGTGAATTATTACTTTTTCAACTTAAATAAGTGTGTTTAAAGTGATTTCTGTGCCTGAAATTGGTCAAAATTGAAGCTTCTGAGTAAGCAAAACTCTGTAAAAATGACAATTTTGGTAACTGTGAGGGTTTAAAAAGTGGTTATTCAACATGAGGCCCGATCCAAATGACATTTTGAATCATTTTTGGTAGAGTCCAAAAAATCAATTTTATGATGAAAAACGATGACCCCGGACCAGTCGTACGTACAAAAAATTGTCAATATTGATGAAATTTTAACATTTAATCTTTTGACTTTAAATTACTGTTGGATGTGAATTATTACTTTTTCAACTAAAATATGAGTGTTTAAAGTCATTTCTGTGCCTGAAATTGGTCAAAATTGAAGCTTCTGAGTAAGCAAAACTCGTAAAAATGGCAATTTTGGTCACTGTGAGGGTTTAAAAAGTGGTTATTCAACATGGGGCCCGATCCAAATGACATTTTGAATTATTTTTGGTAGAGTCCAAAAAATCAATTTTATGATGAAAAACGATGACCCCAGTCGAACGTTCAAAAAAATGGTCAATATTGATGACATTTTAACATTTAATCTTTTGACTTGAAATGACTGTTGGACGTGAATTATTACTTTTGCAACTAAAATAAGTGTGTTTAAAGTGATTTCTGTGCCTGAAATTGGTCAAAATTGAAGCTTCTGAGTAAGCAAAACTCTGTAAAAATGACAATTTTGGTAACTGTGAGGATTTACAAAGTGGTTATTCAACATGAGGCCCAATCCAAATGACATTTTGAATCATTTTTGGTAGAGTCCAAAAAATCAATTTTATGATGAAAAACGATGACCCCGGACCAGTCAAACGTACAAAAAATTGTCAATATTGATGACATTTTAACATTTAATCTTTTGACTTTAAATTACTGTTGGATGTGAATTATTACTTTTTCAACTAAAATATGAGTGTTTAAAGTCATTTCTGTGCCTGAAATTAGTCAAAATTGAAGCTTCTGAGTAAGCAAAACTCTGTAAAAATGGCAATTTTGGTCACTGTGAGGGTTTAAAAAGTGGTTATTCAACATGAGGCCCGATCCAAATGACATTTTGAATCATTTTTGGTAGAGTAAAAAAAAATCAATTTTATGATGAAAAACGTGACCCAGGACCAGTCGAACGTTCAAAAAAATGGTCAATATTGATGAAATTTTAACATTTAATCTTTTGACTTTAAATTACTGTTGGATGTGAATTATTACTTTTTCAACTAAAATATGAGAGTTTAAAGTCATTTCTGTGCCTGAAATTGGTCAAAATTGAAGGTTTTGAGTAAGCAAAATCTCTGTAAAAATGACAATTTTGGTCACTGTGAGGGTTTAAAAAGTGGTTATTCAACATGAGGCCCGATCCAAATGACATTTTGAATTATTTTTGGTAGAGTCGAAAAAATAAATTTTATGATGAAAAACGATGACCCCGGACCAGTCGAACGTTCAAAAAAATGGTCAATATTGATGAAATTTTAACATTTAATCTTTTGACTTGAAATGACTGTTGGACGTGAATTATTACTTTTTCAACTAAAATAAGTGTGTTTGAAGTGATTTCTGTGCCTGAAATTGGTCAAAATTGAAGCTTCTGAGTAAGCAAAACTCTGTAAAAATGACAATTTTGGTAACTGTGAGGGTTTAAAAAGTGGTTATTCAACATGAGGCCCAAACCAAATGACATTTTGAATCATTTTTGGTAGAGTCCAAAAAATCAATTTTATGATGAAAAACGATGACCCCGGACCAGTCGAACGTACAAAAAATTGTCAATATTGATGAAATTTTAACATTTAATCTTTTGACTTTAAATTACTGTTGGATGTGAATTATTACTTTTTCAACTAAAATATGAGTGTTTAAAGTCATTTCTGTGCCTGAAATTAGTCAAAATTGAAGCTTCTGAGTAAGCAAAACTCTGTAAAAATTGCAATTTTGGTCACTGTGAGGGTTTAAAAAGTGGTTATTCAACATGAGGCCCGATCCAAATGACATTTTGAATCATTTTTGGTAGAGTAAAAAAAAATCAATTTTATGATGAAAAACGTGACCCAGGACCAGTCGAACGTTCAAAAAAATGGTCAATATTGATGAAATTTAACATTTAATCTTTTGACTTTAAATTACTGTTGGATGTGAATTATTACTTTTTCAACTAAAATATGAGAGTTTAAAGTCATTTCTGTGCCTGAAATTGGTCAAAATTGAAGGTTTTGAGTAAGCAAAATCTCTGTAAAAATGACAATTTTGGTCACTGTGAGGGTTTAAAAAGTGGTTATTCAACATGAGGCCCGATCCAAATGACATTTTGAATTATTTTTGGTAGAGTCGAAAAAATAAATTTTATGATGAAAAACGATGACCCCGGACCAGTCGAACGTTCAAAAAAATGGTCAATATTGATGAAATTTTAACATTTAATCTTTTGACTTGAAATGACTGTTGGACGTGAATTATTACTTTTTCAACTAAAATAAGTGTGTTTGAAGTGATTTCTGTGCCTGAAATTGGTCAAAATTGAAGCTTCTGAGTAAGCAAAACTCTGTAAAAATGACAATTTTGGTAACTTCGAGGGTTTAAAAAGTGGTTATTCAACATGAGGCCCAAACCAAATGACATTTTGAATCATTTTTGGTAGAGTCCAAAAAATCAATTTTATGATGAAAAACGATGACCCCGGACCAGTCGAACGTACAAAAAATTGTCAATATTGATGACATTTTAACATTTAATCTTTTGACTTTAAATTACTGTTGGATGTGAATTATTACTTTTTCAACTAAAATATGAGTGTTTAAAGTCATTTCTGTGCCTGAAATTAGTCAAAATTAAAGCTTCTGAGTAAGCAAAACTCTGTAAAAATGGCAATTTTGGTCACTGTGAGGCTTTAAAAAGTGGTTATTCAACATGAGGCCCGATCCAAATGACATTTTGAATCATTTTTGGTAGAGTAAAAAAGAAAATCAATTTTATGATGAAAAACGATGACCCAGGACCAGAACGTTAAAAAAATGGTCAACATTGATGAAATTTTAACATTTAATCTTTTGACTTTAAATGACTGTTGGACGTGAATTATTACTTTTTCAACTAAAATAAGTGTGTTTAAAGTGATTTCTGTGCCTGAAATTGGTCAAAACTGAAGCTTCTGAGTAAGCAAAACTCTGTAAAAATGACAATTTTGGTAACTGTGAGGGTTTAAAAAGTGGTTATTCAACATGAGGCCCGATCCAAATGACATTTTGAATCATTTTTGGTAGAGTCCAAAAAATCAATTTTATGATGAAAAACGATGACCCCGGACCAGTCGAACGTACAAAAAATTGTCAATATTGATGACATTTTAACATTTAATCTTTTGACTTTAAATTACTGTTGGATGTGAATTATTACTTTTTCAACTAAAATATGAGTGTTTAAAGTCATTTCTGTGCCTGAAATTGGTCAAAATTGAAGCTTCTGAGTAAGCAAAACTCGTAAAAATGGCAATTTTGGTCACTGTGAGGGTTTAAAAAGTGGTTATTCAACATGGGGCCCGATCCAAATGACATTTTGAATTATTTTTGGTAGAGTCCAAAAAATCAATTTTATGATGAAAAACGATGACCCCAGTCGAACGTTCAAAAAAATGGTCAATATTGATGAAATTTTAACATTTAATCTTTTGACTAGAAATGACTGTTGGACGTGAATTATTACTTTTTCAACTAAAATAAGTGTGTTTAAAGTGATTTCTGTGCCTGAAATTGGTCAAAATTGAAGCTTCTGAGTAAGCAAAACTCTCTAAAAATGACAATTTTGGTAACTGTGAGGGTTTAAAAAGTGGTTATTCAACATGAGGCCCAAACCAAATGACATTTTGAATCATTTTTGGTAGAGTCCAAAAAATCAATTTTATGATGAAAAACGATGACCCCGGACCAGTCGAACGTACAAAAAATTGTCAATATTGATGAAATTTTAACATTTAATCTTTTGACTTTAAATTACTGTTGGATGTGAATTATTACTTTTTCAACTAAAATATGAGAGTTTAAAGTCATTTCTGTGCCTGAAATTGGTCAAAATTGAAGGTTTTGAGTAAGCAAAATCTCTGTAAAAATGACAATTTTGGTCACTGTGAGGGTTTAAAAAGTGGTTATTCAACATGAGGCCCGATCCAAATGACATTTTGAATTATTTTTGGTAGAGTCGAAAAAAAAAAATTTATGATGAAAAACGATGACCCCGGACCAGTCGAACGTTCAAAAAAATGGTCAATATTGATGAAATTTTAACATTTAATCTTTTGACTTGAAATGACTGTTGGACGTGAATTATTACTTTTTCAACTAAAATAAGTGTGTTTGAAGTGATTTCTGTGCCTGAAATTGGTCAAAATTGAAGCTTCTGAGTAAGCAAAACTCTGTAAAAATGACAATTTTGGTAACTGTGAGGGTTTAAAAAGTGGTTATTCAAAATGAGGCCCAAACCAAATGACATTTTGAATCATTTTTGGTAGAGTCCAAAAAATCAATTTTATGATGAAAAACGATGACCCCGGACCAGTCGAACGTACAAAAAATTGTCCATATTGATGACATTTTAACATTTAATCTTTTGACTTTAAATTACTGTTGGATGTGAATTATTACTTTTTCAACTAAAATATGAGTGTTTAAAGTCATTTCTGTGCCTGAAATTAGTCAAAATTAAAGCTTCTGAGTAAGCAAAACTCTGTAAAAATGGCAATTTTGGTCACTGTGAGGGTTTAAAAAGTGGTTATTCAACATGAGGCCCGATCCAAATGACATTTTGAATCATTTTTGGTAGAGTAAAAAAGAAAATCAATTTTATGATGAAAAACGATGACCCAGGACCAGAACGTTAAAAAAATGGTCAACATTGATGAAATTTTAACATTTAATCTTTTGACTTTAAATGACTGTTGGACGTGAATTATTACTTTTTCAACTAAAATAAGTGTGTTTAAAGTGATTTCTGTGCCTGAAATTGGTCAAAACTGAAGCTTCTGAGTAAGCAAAACTCTGTAAAAATGACAATTTTGGTAACTGTGAGGGTTTAAAAAGTGGTTATTCAACATGAGGCCCGATCCAAATGACATTTTGAATCATTTTTGGTAGAGTCCAAAAAATCAATTTTATGATGAAAAACGATGACCCCGGACCAGTCGAACGTACAAAAAATTGTCAATATTGATGACATTTTAACATGTAATCTTTTGACTTTAAATTACTGTTGGATGTGAATTATTACTTTTTCAACTAAAATATGAGTGTTTAAAGTCATTTCTGTGCCTGAAATTGGTCAAAATTGAAGCTTCTGAGTAAGCAAAACTCGTAAAAATGGCAATTTTGGTCACTGTGAGGGTTTAAAAAGTGGTTATTCAACATGGGGCCCGATCCAAATGACATTTTGAATTATTTTTGGTAGAGTCCAAAAAATCAATTTTATGATGAAAAACGATGACCCCAGTCGAACGTTCAAAAAAATGGTCAATATTGATGAAATTTTAACATTTAATCTTTTGACTTGAAATGACTGTTGGACGTGAATTATTACTTTTTCAACTAAAATAAGTGTGTTTAAAGTGATTTCTGTGCCTGAAATTGGTCAAAATTGAAGCTTCTGAGTAAGCAAAACTCTCTAAAAATGACAATTTTGGTAACTGTGAGGGTTTAAAAAGTGGTTATTCAACATGAGGCCCAAACCAAATGACATTTTGAATCATTTTTGGTAGAGTCCAAAAAATCAATTTTATGATGAAAAACGATGACCCCGGACCAGTCGAACGTACAAAAAATTGTCAATATTGATGAAATTTTAACATTTAATCTTTTGACTTTAAATTACTGTTGGATGTGAATTATTACTTTTTCAACTAAAATATGAGAGTTTAAAGTCATTTCTGTGCCTGAAATTGGTCAAAATTGAAGGTTTTGAGTAAGCAAAATCTCTGTAAAAATGACAATTTTGGTCACTGTGAGGGTTTAAAAAGTGGTTATTCAACATGAGGCCCGATCCAAATGACATTTTGAATTATTTTTGGTAGAGTCGAAAAAATAAATTTTATGATGAAAAACGATGACCCCGGACCAGTCGAACGTTCAAAAAAATGGTCAATATTGATGAAATTTTAACATTTAATCTTTTGACTTGAAATGACTGTTGGACGTGAATTATTACTTTTTCAACTAAAATAAGTGTGTTTGAAGTGATTTCTGTGCCTGAAATTGGTCAAAATTGAAGCTTCTGAGTAAGCAAAACTCTGTAAAAATGACAATTTTGGTAACTGTGAGGGTTTAAAAAGTGGTTATTCAAAATGAGGCCCAAACCAAATGACATTTTGAATCATTTTTGGTAGAGTCCAAAAAATCAATTTTATGATGAAAAACGATGACCCCGGACCAGTCGAACGTACAAAAAATTGTCAATATTGATGACATTTTAACATTTAATCTTTTGACTTTAAATTACTGTTGGATGTGAATTATTACTTTTTCAACTAAAATATGAGTGTTTAAAGTCATTTCTGTGCCTGAAATTAGTCAAAATTAAAGCTTCTGAGTAAGCAAAACTCTGTAAAAATGGCAATTTTGGTCACTGTGAGGGTTTAAAAAGTGGTTATTCAACATGAGGCCCGATCCAAATGACATTTTGAATCATTTTTGGTAGAGTAAAAAAGAAAATCAATTTTATGATGAAAAACGATGACCCAGGACCAGAACGTTAAAAAAATGGTCAATATTGATGAAATTTTAACATTTAATCTTTTGACTTTAAATGACTGTTGGACGTGAATTATTACTTTTTCAACTAAAATAAGTGTGTTTAAAGTGATTTCTGTGCCTGAAATTGGTCAAAATTGAAGCTTCTGAGTAAGCAAAACTCTGTAAAAATGACAATTTTGGTAACTGTGAGGGTTTAAAAAGTGGTTATTCAACATGAGGCCCGATCCAAACGACATTTTGAATCATTTTTGGTAGAGTCCAAAAAATCAATTTTATGATGAAAAACGATGACCCCGGACCAGTCGAACGTACAAAAAATTGTCAATATTGATGAAATTTTAACATTTAATCTTTTGACTTTAAATTACTGTTGGATATGAATTATTACTTTTTCAACTAAAATATGAGTGTTTAAAGTCATTTCTGTGCCTGAAATTGGTCAAAATTGAAGCTTCTGAGTAAGCAAAACTCGTAAAAATGGCAATTTTGGTCACTGTGAGGGTTTAAAAAGTGGTTATTCAACATGGGGCCCGATCCAAATGACATTTTGAATTATTTTTGGTAGAGTCCAAAAAATCAATTTTATGACGAAAAACGATGACCCCAGTCGAACGTTCAAAAAAATGGTCAATATTGATGAAATTTTAACATTTAATCTTTTGACTTTAAATGACTGTTGGACGTGAATTATTACTTTTTCAACTAAAATAAGTGTGTTTAAAGTCATTTCTGTGCCTGAAATTGGTCAAAATTGAAGCTTCTGAGTAAGCAAAACTCGTAAAAATGGCAATTTTGGTCACTGTGAGGGTTTAAAAAGTGGTTATTCAACATGGGGCCCGATCCAAATGACATTTTGAATTATTTTTGGTAGAGTCCAAAAAATCAATTTTATGATGAAAAACGATGACCCCAGTCGAACGTTCAAAAAAATGGTCAATATTGATGAAATTTTAACATTTAATCTTTTGACTTGAAATGACTGTTGGACGTGAATTATTACTTTTTCAACTAAAATAAGTGTGTTTAAAGTGATTTCTGTGTCTGAAATTGGTCAAAATTGAAGCTTCTGAGTAAGCAAAACTCTGTAAAAATGACAATTTTGGTAACTGTGAGGATTTACAAAGTGGTTATTCAACATGAGGCCCAAACCAAATGACATTTTGAATCATTTTTGGTAGAGTCCAAAAAATCAATTTTATGATGAAAAACGATGACCCCGGACCAGTCAAACGTACAAAAAATTGTCAATATTGATGAAATTTTAACATTTAATCTTTTGACTTTAAATTACTGTTGGATGTGAATTATTACTTTTTCAACTAAAATATGAGTGTTTAAAGTCATTTCTGTGCCCGAAATTAGTCAAAATTAAAGCTTCTGAGTAAGCAAAACTCTGTAAAAATGGCAATTTTGGTCACTGTGAGGGTTTAAAAAGTGGTTATTCAACATGAGGCCCGATCCAAATGACATTTTGAATCATTTTTGGTAGAGTAAAAAAGAAAATCAATTTTAAGATGAAAAACGATGACCCAGGACCAGAACGTTAAAAAAATGGTCAATATTGATGAAATTTTAACATTTAATCTTTTGACTTTAAATGACTGTTGGACGTGAATTATTACTTTTTCAACTAAAATAAGTGTGTTTAAAGTGATTTCTGTGCCTGAAATTGGTCAAAATTGAAGCTTCTGAGTAAGCAAAACTCTGTAAAAATGACAATTTTGGTAACTGTGAGGGTTTAAAAAGTGGTTATTCAACATGAGGCCCGATCCAAACGACATTTTGAATCATTTTTG
The DNA here is from genome assembly GCF_964261635.1 of Lissotriton helveticus. NCBI lineage: Eukaryota > Metazoa > Chordata > Amphibia > Caudata > Salamandridae > Lissotriton > Lissotriton helveticus. The sequence continues at coordinate 404,538,431 of NC_136071.1, forward strand.
GTAGAGTCCAAAAAATCAATTTTATGATGAAAAACGATGACCCCGGACCAGTCGAACGTACAAAAAATTGTCAATATTGATGAAATTTTAACATTTAATCTTTTGACTTTAAATTACTGTTGGATATGAATTATTACTTTTTCAACTAAAATATGAGTGTTTAAAGTCATTTCTGTGCCTGAAATTGGTCAAAATTGAAGCTTCTGAGTAAGCAAAACTCGTAAAAATGGCAATTTTGGTCACTGTGAGGGTTTAAAAAGTGGTTATTCAACATGGGGCCCGATCCAAATGACATTTTGAATTATTTTTGGTAGAGTCCAAAAAATCAATTTTATGATGAAAAACGATGACCCCAGTCGAACGTTCAAAAAAATGGTCAATATTGATGAAATTTTAACATTTAATCTTTTGACTTTAAATGACTGTTGGACGTGAATTATTACTTTTTCAACTAAAATAAGTGTGTTTAAAGTCATTCCTGTGCCTGAAATTGGTCAAAATTGAAGCTTCTGAGTAAGCAAAACTCGTAAAAATGGCAATTTTGGTCACTGTGAGGGTTTAAAAAGTGGTTATTCAACATGGGGCCCGATCCAAATGACATTTTGAATTATTTTTGGTAGAGTCCAAAAAATCAATTTTATGATGAAAAACGATGACCCCAGTCGAACGTTCAAAAAAATGGTCAATATTGATGAAATTTTAACATTTAATCTTTTGACTTGAAATGACTGTTGGACGTGAATTATTACTTTTTCAACTAAAATAAGTGTGTTTAAAGTGATTTCTGTGTCTGAAATTGATCAAAATTGAAGCTTCTGAGTAAGCAAAACTCTGTAAAAATGACAATTTTGGTAACTGTGAGGATTTACAAAGTGGTTATTCAACATGAGGCCCAAACCAAATGACATTTTGAATCATTTTTGGTAGAGTCCAAAAAATCAATTTTATGATGAAAAACGATGACCCCGGACCAGTCAAACGTACAAAAAATTGTCAATATTGATGAAATTTTAACATTTAATCTTTTGACTTTAAATTACTATTGGATGTGAATTATTACTTTTTCAACTAAAATATGAGTGTTTAAAGTCATTTCTGTGCCTGAAATTAGTCAAAATTGAAGCTTCTGAGTAAGCAAAACTCTGTAAAAATGGCAATTTTGGTCACTGTGAGGGTTTAAAAAGTGGTTATTCAACATGAGGCCCGATCCAAATGACATTTTGAATCATTTTTGGTAGAGTAAAAAAAAAAATCAATTTTATGATGAAAAACGTGACCCAGGACCAGTCGAACGTTCAAAAAAATGGTCAATATTGATGAAATTTTAACATTTAATCTTTTGACTTTAAATTACTGTTGGATGTGAATTATTACTTTTTCAACTAAAATATGAGAGTTTAAAGTCATTTCTGTGCCTGAAATTGGTCAAAATTGAAGGTTTTGAGTAAGCAAAATCTCTGTAAAAATGACAATTTTGGTCACTGTGAGGGTTTAAAAAGTGGTTATTCAACATGAGGCCCGATCCAAATGACATTTTGATTTTTTTTGGTAGAGTCGAAAAAATAAATTTTATGATGAAAAACGATGACCCCAGACCAGTCGAACGTTCAAAAAAATGGTCAATATTGATGAAATTTTAACATTTAATCTTTTGACTTGAAATGACTGTTGGACATGAATTATTACTTTTTCAACTAAAATAAGTGTGTTTGAAGTGATTTCTGTGCCTGAAATTGGTCAAAATTGAAGCTTCTGAGTAAGCAAAACTCTGTAAAAATGGCAATTTTGGTCACTGTGAGGGTTTAAAAAGTGGTTATTCAACATGAGGCCCGATCCAAATGACATTTTGAATCATTTTTGGTAGAGTAAAAAAGAAAATCAATTTTATGATGAAAAACGATGACCCCGGACCAGAACGTTAAAAAAATGGTCAATATTGATGAAATTTTAACATTTAATCTTTTGACTTTAAATTACTGTTGGATGTGAATTATTACTTTTTCAACTAAAATATGAGTGTTTAAAGTCATTTCTGTGCCTGAAATTGGTCAAAATTGAAGCTTCTGAGTAAGCAAAACTCGTAAAAATGGCAATTTTGGTCACTGTGAGGGTTTAAAAAGTGGTTATTCAACATGGGGCCCGATCCAAATGACATTTTGAATTATTTTTGGTAGAGTCCAAAAAATCAATTTTATGATGAAAAACGATGACCCCAGTCGAACGTTCAAAAAAATGGTCAATATTGATGACATTTTAACATTTAATCTTTTGACTTGAAATGACTGTTGGACGTGAATTATTACTTTTGCAACTAAAATAAGTGTGTTTAAAGTGATTTCTGTGCCTGAAATAGGTCAAAATTGAAGCTTCTGAGTAAGCAAAACTCTGTAAAAATGACAATTTTGGTAACTGTGAGGATTTACAAAGTGGTTATTCAACATGAGGCCCAAACCAAATGACATTTTGAATCATTTTTGGTAGAGTCCAAAAAATCAATTTTATGATGAAAAACGATGACCCCGGACCAGTCAAACGTACAAAAAATTGTCAATATTGATGACATTTTAGAATTTAATCTTTTGACTTTAAATTACTGTTGGATGTGAATTATTACTTTTTCAACTAAAATATGAGTGTTTAAAGTCATTTCTGTGCCTGAAATTAGTCAAAATTGAAGCTTCTGAGTAAGCAAAACTCTGTAAAAATGGCAATTTTGGTCACTGTGAGGGTTTAAAAAGTGGTTATTCAACATGAGGCCCGATCCAAATGACATTTTGAATCATTTTTGGTAGAGTAAAAAAAAAATCAATTTTATGATGAAAAACGTGACCCAGGACCAGTCGAACGTTCAAAAAAATGGTCAATATTGATGAAATTTTAACATTTAATCTTTTGACTTTAAATTACTGTTGGATGTGAATTATTACTTTTTCAACTAAAATATGAGAGTTTAAAGTCATTTCTGTGCCTGAAATTGGTCAAAATTGAAGGTTTTGAGTAAGCAAAATCTCTGTAAAAATGACAATTTTGGTCACTGTGAGGGTTTAAAAAGTGGTTATTCAACATGAGGCCCGATCCAAATGACATTTTGAATTATTTTTGGTAGAGTCAAAAAAATAAATTTTATGATGAAAAACGATGACCCCGGTCGACCGTTCAAAAAAATGGTCAATATTGATGAAATTTTAACATTTAATCTTTTGACTTGAAATGACTGTTGGACGTGAATTATTACTTTTTCAACTAAAATAAGTGTGTTTGAAGTGATTTCTGTGCCTGAAATTGGTCAAAATTGAAGCTTCTGAGTAAGCAAATCTCTGTAAAAATGGCAATTTTGGTCACTGTGAGGGTTTAAAAAGTGGTTATTCAACATGAGGCCCGATCCAAATGACATTTTGAATCATTTTTGGTAGAGTCCAAAAAATCAATTTTATGATGAAAAACGATGACCCCGGACCAGTCGAACGTACAAAAAATTGTCAATATTGATGAAATTTTAACAGTTAATCTTTTGACTTTAAATTACTGTTGGATGTGAATTATTACTTTTTCAACTAAAATATGAGTGTTTAAAGTCATTTCTGTGCCTGAAATTAGTCAAAATTAAAGCTTCTGAGTAAGCAAATCTCTGTAAAAATGGCAATTTTGGTCACTGTGAGGGTTTAAAAAGTGGTTATTCAACATGAGGCCCGATCCAAATGACATTTTGAATCATTTTTGGTAGAGTAAAAAAGAAAATCAATTTTATGATGAAAAACGATGACCCAGGACCAGAACGTTAAAAAAATGGTCAATATTGATGACATTTTAACATTTAATCTTTTGACTTTAAATGACTGTTGGACGTGAATTATTACTTTTTCAACTAAAATAAGTGTGTTTAAAGTGATTTCTGTGCCTGAAATTGGTCAAAATTGAAGCTTCTGACTAAGCAAAACTCTGTAAAAATGACAATTTTGGTAACTGTGAGGGTTTAAAAAGTGGTTATTCAACATGAGGCCCGATCCAAATGACATTTTGAATCATTTTTGGTAGAGTCCAAAAAATCCATTTTATGATGAAAAACGATGACCCCGGACCAGTCGAACGTACAAAAAATGGTCAATATTGATGACATTTTAACATTTAATCTTTTGACTTTAAATTACTGTTGGATGTGAATTATTACTTTTTCAACTAAAATATGAGTGTTTAAAGTCATTTCTGTGCCTGAAATTGGTCAAAATTGAAGCTTCTGAGTAAGCAAAACTCTGTAAAAATGGCAATTTTGGTCACTGTGAGGGTTTAAAAAGTGGTTATTCAACACGAGGCCCGATCCAAATGACATTTTGAATCATTTCTGGTAGAGTAAAAAAAAAATCAATTTTATGATGAAAAACGATGACCCAGGACCAGTCGAACGTTCAAAAAAATGGTCAATATTGATGAAATTTTTACATTTAATCTTTTGACTTTAAATTACTGTTGGATTTGAATTATTACTTTTTCAACTAAAATATGAGTGTTTAAAGTCATTTCTGTGCCTGAAATCGGTCAAAATTGAAGGTTTTGAGTAAGCAAAAACTCTGTAAAAATGACAATTTTGGTCACTGTGAGGGTTTAAAAAGTGGTTATTCAACATGGGGCCCGATCCAAATGACATTTTGAATTATTTTTGGTAGAGTCCAAAAAATCAATTTTATGATGAAAAACGATGACCCCAGTCGAACGTTCAAAAAAATGGTCAATATTGATGACATTTTAACAATTAATCTTTTGACTTGAAATGACTGTTGGACGTGAATTATTACTTTTTCAACTAAAATAAGTGTGTTTAAAGTGATTTCTGTGCCTGAAATTGGTCAAAATTGAAGCTTCTGAGTAAGCAAAACTCTGTAAAAATGACAATTTTGGTAACTGTGAGGATTTAAAAAGTGGTTATTCAACATGAGGCCCAAACCAAATGACATTTTGAATCATTTTTGGTAGAGTCCAAAAAATCAATTTTATGATGAAAAACGATGACCCCGGACCAGTCGAACGTACAAAAAATTGTCAATATTGATGAAATTTTAACATTTAATCTTTTGACTTTAAATTACTGTTGGATGTGAATTATTACTTTTTCAACTAAAATATGAGTGTTTAAAGTAATTTCTGTGCCTGAAATTAGTCAAAATTGAAGCTTCTGAGTAAGCAAAACTCTGTAAAAATTGCAATTTTGGTCACTGTGAGGGTTTAAAAAGTGGTTATTCAACATGAGGCCCGATCCAAATGACATTTTGAATCATTTTTGGTAGAGTAAAAAAAAATCAATTTTATGATGAAAAACGTGACCCAGGACCAGTCGAACCTTCAAAAAAAATGGTCAATATTGATGAAATTTTAACATTTAATCTTTTGACTTTAAATTACTGTTGGATGTGAATTATTACTTTTTCAACTAAAATATGAGAGTTTAAAGTCATTTCTGTGCCTGAAATTGGTCAAAATTGAAGGTTTTGAGTAAGCAAAATCTCTGTAAAAATGACAATTTTGGTCACTGTGAGGGTTTAAAAAGTGGTTATTCAACATGAGGCCCGATCCAAATGACATTTTGAATTATTTTTGGTAGAGTCGAAAAAATAAATTTTATGATGAAAAACAATGACCCCGGACCAGTCGAACGTTCAAAAAAATGGTCAATATTGATGAAATTTTAACATTTAATCTTTTGACTTGAAATGACTGTTGGACGTGAATTATTACTTTTTCAACTAAAATAAGTGTGTTTGAAGTGATTTCTGTGCCTGAAATTGGTCAAAATTGAAGCTTCTGAGTAAGCAAAACTCTGTAAAAATGACAATTTTGGTAACTGTGAGGGTTTAAAAAGTGGTTATTCAACATGAGGCCCAAACCAAATGACATTTTGAATCATTTTTGGTAGAGTCCAAAAAATCAATTTTATGATGAAAAACGATGACCCCGGACCAGTCGAACGTACAAAAAATTGTCAATATTGATGAAATTTTAACAGTTAATCTTTTGACTTTAAATTACTGTTGGATGTGAATTATTACTTTTTCAACTAAAATATGAGTGTTTAAAGTCATTTCTGTGCCTGAAATTAGTCAAAATTAAAGCTTCTGAGTAAGCAAATCTCTGTAAAAATGGCAATTTTGGTCACTGTGAGGGTTTAAAAAGTGGTTATTCAACATGAGGCCCGATCCAAATGACATTTTGAATCATTTTTGGTAGAGTAAAAACGAAATTCAATTTTATGATGAAAAACGATGACCCAGGACCAGAACGTTAAAAAAATGGTCAATATTGATGACATTTTAACATTTAATCTTTTGACTTTAAATGACTGTTGGACGTGAATTATTACTTTTTCAACTAAAATAAGTGTGTTTAAAGTGATTTCTGTGCCTGAAATTGGTCAAAATTGAAGTTTCTGACTAAGCAAAACTCTGTAAAAATGACAATTTTGGTAACTGTGAGGGTTTAAAAAGTGGTTATTCAACATGAGGCCCGATCCAAATGACATTTTGAATCATTTTTGGTAGAGTCCAAAAAATCCATTTTATGATGAAAAACGATGACCCCGGACCAGTCGAACGTACAAAAAATGGTCAATATTGATGACATTTTAACATTTAATCTTTTGACTTTAAATTACTTTTGGATGTGAATTATTACTTTTTCAACTAAAATATGAGTGTTTAAAGTCATTTCTGTGCCTGAAATTGGTCAAAATTGAAGCTTCTGAGTAAGCAAAACTCTGTAAAAATGGCAATTTTGGTCACTGTGAGGGTTTAAAAAGTGGTTATTCAACACGAGGCCCGATCCAAATGACATTTTGAATCATTTCTGGTAGAGTAAAAAAAAAATCAATTTTATGATGAAAAACGATGACCCCGGACCAGTCGAACGTACAAAAAATTGTCAATATTGATGAAATTTTAACATTTAATCTTTTGACTTTAAATTACTGTTGGATGTGAATTATTACTTTTTCAACTAAAATATGAGTGTTTAAAGTCATTTCTGTGCCTGAAATTAGTCAAAATTGAAGCTTCTGAGTAAGCAAAACTCTGTAAAAATTGCAATTTTGGTCACTGTGAGGGTTTAAAAAGTGGTTATTCAACATGAGGCCCGATCCAAATGACATTTTGAATCATTTTTGGTAGAGTAAAAAAAAATCAATTTTATGATGAAAAACGTGACCCAGGACCAGTCGAACATTCAAAAAAATGGTCAATATTGATGAAATTTAACATTTCATCTTTTGACTTTAAATTACTGTTGGATGTGAATTATTACTTTTTCAACTAAAATATGAGAGTTTAAAGTCATTTCTGTGCCTGAAATTGGTCAAAATTGAAGGTTTTGAGTAAGCAAAATCTCTGTAAAAATGACAATTTTGGTCACTGTGAGGGTTTAAAAAGTGGTTATTCAACATGAGGCCCGATCCAAATGACATTTTGAATTATTTTTGGTAGAGTCGAAAAAATAAATTTTATGATGAAAAACGATGACCCCGGACCAGTCGAACGTTCAAAAAAATGGTCAATATTGATGAAATTTTAACATTTAATCTTTTGACTTGAAATGACTGTTGGACGTGAATTATTACTTTTTCAACTAAAATAAGTGTGTTTGAAGTGATTTCTGTGCCTGAAATTGGTCAAAATTGAAGCTTCTGAGTAAGCAAAACTCTGTAAAAATGACAATTTTGGTAACTTCGAGGGTTTAAAAAGTGGTTATTCAACATGAGGCCCAAACCAAATGACATTTTGAATCATTTTTGGTAGAGTCCCAAAAATCAATTTTATGATGAAAAACGATGACCCCGGACCAGTCGAACGTACAAAAAATTGTCAATATTGATGACATTTTAACATTTAATCTTTTGACTTTAAATTACTGTTGGATGTGAATTATTACTTTTTCAACTAAAATATGAGTGTTTAAAGTCATTTCTGTGCCTGAAATTAGTCAAAATTAAAGCTTCTGAGTAAGCAAAACTCTGTAAAAATGGCAATTTTGGTCACTGTGAGGGTTTAAAAAGTGGTTATTCAACATGAGGCCCGATCCAAATGACATTTTGAATCATTTTTGGTAGAGTAAAAAAGAAAATCAATTTTATGATGAAAAACGATGACCCAGGACCAGAACGTTAAAAAAATGGTCAACATTGATGAAATTTTAACATTTAATCTTTTGACTTTAAATGACTGTTGGACGTGAATTATTACTTTTTCAACTAAAATAAGTGTGTTTAAAGTGATTTCTGTGCCTGAAATTGGTCAAAACTGAAGCTTCTGAGTAAGCAAAACTCTGTAAAAATGACAATTTTGGTAACTGTGAGGGTTTAAAAAGTGGTTATTCAACATGAGGCCCGATCCAAATGACATTTTGAATCATTTTTGGTAGAGTAAAAAAAATCAATTTTATGATGAAAAACGTGACCCAGGACCAATCGAACGTTCAAAAAAATGGTCAATATTGATGAAATTTTAACATTTAATCTTTTGACTTTAAATTACTGTTGGATGTGAATTATTACTTTTTCAACTAAAATATGAGCGTTTAAAGTCATTTCTGTGCCTGAAATTAGTCAAAATTAAAGCTTCTGAGTAAGCAAATCTCTGTAAAAATGGCAATTTTGGTCACTGTGAGGGTTTAAAAAGTGGTTATTCAACATGAGGCCCGATCCAAATGACATTTTGAATCATTTTTGGTAGAGTAAAAAAGAAAATCCATTTTATGATGAAAAACGATGACCCCGGACCAGTCGAACGTACAAAAAATGGTCAATATTGATGACATTTTAACATTTAATCTTTTGACTTTAAATTACTTTTGGATGTGAATTATTACTTTTTCAACTAAAATATGAGTGTTTAAAGTCATTTCTGTGCCTGAAATTGGTCAAAATTGAAGCTTCTGAGTAAGCAAAACTCTGTAAAAATGGCAATTTTGGTCACTGTGAGGGTTTAAAAAGTGGTTATTCAACACGAGGCCCGATCCAAATGACATTTTGAATCATTTCTGGTAGAGTCCCAAAAATCAATTTTATGATGAAAAACGATGACCCCGGACCAGTCGAACGTACAAAAAATGGTCAATATTGATGAAATTTTAACATTTAATCTTTTGACTTTAAATTACTGTTGGATGTGAATTATTACTTTTTCAACTAAAATATGAGCGTTTAAAGTCATTTCTGTGCCTGAAATTAGTCAAAATTAAAGCTTCTGAGTAAGCAAATCTCTGTAAAAATGGCAATTTTGGTCACTGTGAGGGTTTAAAAAGTGGTTATTCAACATGAGGCCCGATCCAAATGACATTTTGAATCATTTTTGGTAGAGTAAAAAAGAAAATCCATTTTATGATGAAAAACGATGACCCCGGACCAGTCGAACGTACAAAAAATGGTCAATATTGATGACATTTTAACATTTAATCTTTTGACTTTAAATTACTTTTGGATGTGAATTATTACTTTTTCAACTAAAATATGAGTGTTTAAAGTCATTTCTGTGCCTGAAATTGGTCAAAATTGAAGCTTCTGAGTAAGCAAAACTCTGTAAAAATGGCAATTTTGGTCACTGTGAGGGTTTAAAAAGTGGTTATTCAACACGAGGCCCGATCCAAATGACATTTTGAATCATTTCTGGTAGAGTAAAAAAAAAATCAATTTTATGATGAAAAACGATGACCCCGGACCAGTCGAACGTACAAAAAATTGTCAATATTGATGAAATTTTAACATTTAATCTTTTGACTTTAAATTACTGTTGGATGTGAATTATTACTTTTTCAACTAAAATATGAGTGTTTAAAGTCATTTCTGTGCCTGAAATTAGTCAAAATTGAAGCTTCTGAGTAAGCAAAACTCTGTAAAAATTGCAATTTTGGTCACTGTGAGGGTTTAAAAAGTGGTTATTCAACATGAGGCCCGATCCAAATGACATTTTGAATCATTTTTGGTAGAGTAAAAAAAAATCAATTTTATGATGAAAAACGTGACCCAGGACCAGTCGAACATTCAAAAAAATGGTCAATATTGATGAAATTTAACATTTCATCTTTTGACTTTAAATTACTGTTGGATGTGAATTATTACTTTTTCAACTAAAATATGAGAGTTTAAAGTCATTTCTGTGCCTGAAATTGGTCAAAATTGAAGGTTTTGAGTAAGCAAAATCTCTGTAAAAATGACAATTTTGGTCACTGTGAGGGTTTAAAAAGTGGTTATTCAACATGAGGCCCGATCCAAATGACATTTTGAATTATTTTTGGTAGAGTCGAAAAAATAAATTTTATGATGAAAAACGATGACCCCGGACCAGTCGAACGTTCAAAAAAATGGTCAATATTGATGAAATTTTAACATTTAATCTTTTGACTTGAAATGACTGTTGGACGTGAATTATTACTTTTTCAACTAAAATAAGTGTGTTTGAAGTGATTTCTGTGCCTGAAATTGGTCAAAATTGAAGCTTCTGAGTAAGCAAAACTCTGTAAAAATGACAATTTTGGTAACTTCGAGGGTTTAAAAAGTGGTTATTCAACATGAGGCCCAAACCAAATGACATTTTGAATCATTTTTGGTAGAGTCCCAAAAATCAATTTTATGATGAAAAACGATGACCCCGGACCAGTCGAACGTACAAAAAATTGTCAATATTGATGACATTTTAACATTTAATCTTTTGACTTTAAATTACTGTTGGATGTGAATTATTACTTTTTCAACTAAAATATGAGTGTTTAAAGTCATTTCTGTGCCTGAAATTAGTCAAAATTAAAGCTTCTGAGTAAGCAAAACTCTGTAAAAATGGCAATTTTGGTCACTGTGAGGGTTTAAAAAGTGGTTATTCAACATGAGGCCCGATCCAAATGACATTTTGAATCATTTTTGGTAGAGTAAAAAAGAAAATCAATTTTATGATGAAAAACGATGACCCAGGACCAGAACGTTAAAAAAATGGTCAACATTGATGAAATTTTAACATTTAATCTTTTGACTTTAAATGACTGTTGGACGTGAATTATTACTTTTTCAACTAAAATAAGTGTGTTTAAAGTGATTTCTGTGCCTGAAATTGGTCAAAACTGAAGCTTCTGAGTAAGCAAAACTCTGTAAAAATGACAATTTTGGTAACTGTGAGGGTTTAAAAAGTGGTTATTCAACATGAGGCCCGATCCAAATGACATTTTGAATCATTTTTGGTAGAGTAAAAAAAATCAATTTTATGATGAAAAACGTGACCCAGGACCAATCGAACGTTCAAAAAAATGGTCAATATTGATGAAATTTAACATTTAATCTTTTGACTTTAAATTACTGTTGGATGTGAATTATTACTTTTTCAACTAAAATATGAGAGTTTAAAGTCATTTCTGTGCCTGAAATTGGTCAAAATTGAAGGTTTTGAGTAAGCAAAATCTCTGTAAAAATGACAATTTTGGTCACTGTGAGGGTTTAAAAAGTGGTTATTCAACATGAGGCCCGATCCAAATGACATTTTGAATTATTTTTGGTAGAGTCGAAAAAATAAATTTTATGATGAAAAACGATGACCCCGGACCAGTCGAACGTTCAAAAAAATGGTCAATATTGATGAAATTTTAACCTTTAATCTTTTGACTTGAAATGACTGTTGGACGTGAATTATTACTTTTTCAACTAAAATAAGTGTGTTTGAAGTGATTTCTGTGCCTGAAATTGGTCAAAATTGAAGCTTCTGAGTAAGCAAAACTCTGTAAAAATGACAATTTTGGTAACTTCGAGGGTTTAAAAAGTGGTTATTCAACATGAGGCCCAAACCAAATGACATTTTGAATCATTTTTGGTAGAGTCCAAAAAATCAATTTTATGATGAAAAACGATGACCCCGGACCAGTCGAACGTACAAAAAATTGTCAATATTGATGACATTTTAACATTTAATCTTTTGACTTTAAATTACTGTTGGATGTGAATTATTACTTTTTCAACTAAAATATGAGTGTTTAAAGTCATTTCTGTGCCTGAAATTAGTCAAAATTAAAGCTCCTGAGTAAGCAAAACTCTGTAAAAATGGCAATTTTGGTCACTGTGAGGGTTTAAAAAGTGGTTATTCAACATGAGGCCCGATCCAAATGACATTTTGAATCATTTTTGGTAGAGTAAAAAGAAAATCAATTTTATGATGAAAAACGATGACCCAGGACCAGAACGTTAAAAAAATGGTCAATATTGATGAAATTTTAACATTTAATCTTTTGACTTTAAATGACTGTTGGACGTGAATTATTACTTTTTCAACTAAAATAAGTGTGTTTAAAGTGATTTCTGTGCCTTAAATTGGTCAAAATTGAAGCTTCTGAGTAAGCAAAACTCTGTAAAAATGACAATTTTGGTAACTGTGAGGGTTTAAAAAGTGGTTATTCAACATGAGGCCCGATCCAAACGACATTTTGAATCATTTTTGGTAGAGTCCAAAAAATCAATTTTATGATGAAAAACGATGACCCCGGACCAGTCGAACGTACAAAAAATTGTCAATATTGATGAAATTTTAACATTTAATCTTTTGACTTTAAATTACTGTTGGATATGAATTATTACTTTTTCAACTAAAATATGAGTGTTTAAAGTCATTTCTGTGCCTGAAATTGGTCAAAATTGAAGCTTCTGAGTAAGCAAAACTCGTAAAAATTGCAATTTTGGTCACTGTGAGGGTTTAAAAAGTGGTTATTCAACATGGGGCCCGATCCAAATGACATTTTGAATTATTTTTGGTAGAGTCCAAAAAATCAATTTTATGATGAAAAACGATGACCCCAGTCGAACGTTCAAAAAAATGGTCAATATTGATGAAATTTTAACATTTAATCTTTTGACTTGAAATGACTGTTGGACGTGAATTATTACTTTTTCAACTAAAATAAGTGTGTTTAAAGTGATTTCTGTGTCTGAAATTGGTCAAAATTGAAGCTTCTGAGTAAGCAAAACTCTGTAAAAATGACAATTTTGGTAACTGTGAGGATTTACAAAGTGGTTATTCAACATGAGGCCCAAACCAAATTACATTTTGAATCATTTTTGGTAGAGTCCAAAAAATCAATTTTATGATGAAAAACGATGACCCCGGACCAGTCAAACGTACAAAAAATTGTCAATATTAATGAAATTTTAACATTTAATCTTTTGACTTTAAATTACTGTTGGATGTGAATTATTACTTTTTCAACTAAAATATGAGTGTTTAAAGTCATTTCTGTGCCTGAAATTAGTCAAAATTGAAGCTTCTGAGTAAGCAAAACTCTGTAAAAATGGCAATTTTGGTCACTGTGAGGGTTTAAAAAGTGGTTATTCAACATGAGGCCCGATCCAAATGACATTTTGAATCATTTTTGGTAGAGTAAAAAAAAAAAATCAATTTTATGATGAAAAACGTGACCCAGGACCAGTCGAACGTTCAAAAAAATGGCCAATATTGATGAAATTTTAACATTTAATCTTTTGACTTTAAATTACTGTTGGATGTGAATTATTACTTTTTCAACTAAAATATGAGAGTTTAAAGTCATTTCTGTGCCTGAAATTGGTCAAAATTGAAGGTTTTGAGTAAGCAAAATCTCTGTAAAAATGACAATTTTGGTCACTGTGAGGGTTTAAAAAGTGGTTATTCAACATGAGGCCCGATCCAAATGACATTTTGAATTATTTTTGGTAGAGTCGAAAAAATTAATTTTATGATGAAAAACGATGACCCCGGACCAGTCGAACGTTCAAAAAAATGGTCAATATTGATGAAATTTTAACATTTAATCTTTTGACTTGAAATGACTGTTGGACGTGAATTATTACTTTTTCAACTAAAATAAGTGTGTTTGAAGTGATTTCTGTGCCTGAAATTGGTCAAAATTGAAGCTTCTGAGTAAGCAAAACTCTGTAAAAATGACAATTTTGGTAACTGTGAGGGTTTAAAAAGTGGTTATTCAACATGAGGCCCAAACCAAATGACATTTTGAATCATTTTTGGTAGAGTCCAAAAAATCAATTTTATGATGAAAAACGATGACCCAGGACCAGAACGTTAAAAAAATGGTCAATATTGATGAAATTTTAACATTTAATCTTTTGACTTTAAATGACTGTTGGACGTGAATTATTACTTTTTCAACTAAAATAAGTGTGTTTAAAGTGATTTCTGTGCCTGAAATTGGTCAAAATTGAAGCTTCTGAGTAAGCAAAACTCTGTAAAAATGACAATTTTGGTAACTGTGAGGGTTTAAAAAGTGGTTATTCAACATGAGGCCCGATCCAAATGACATTTTGAATCATTTTTGGTAGAGTCCAAAAAATCAATTTTATGATGAAAAACGATGACCCCGGACCAGTCGAACGTACAAAAAATTGTCAATATTGATGAAATTTTAACATTTAATCTTTTGACTTTAAATTACTGTTGGATATGAATTATTACTTTTTCAACTAAAATATGAGTGTTTAAAGTCATTTCTGTGCCTGAAATTGGTCAAAATTGAAGCTTCTGAGTAAGCAAAACTCGTAAAAATGGCAATTTTGGTCACTGTGAGGGTTTAAAAAGTGGTTATTCAACATGGGGCCCGATCCAAATGACATTTTGAATTATTTTTGGTAGAGTCCAAAAAATCAATTTTTTGATGAAAAACGATGACCCCAGTCGAACGTTCAAAAAAATGGTCAATATTGATGAAATTTTAACATTTAATCTTTTGACTTGAAATGACTGTTGGACGTGAATTATTACTTTTTCAACTAAAATAAGTGTGTTTAAAGTGATTTCTGTGCCTGAAATTGGTCAAAATTGAAGCTTCTGAGTAAGCAAAACTCTGTAAAAATGACAATTTTGGTAACTGTGAGGATTTACAAAGTGGTTATTCAACATGAGGCCCAAACCAAATGACATTTTCAATCATTTTTGGTAGAGTCCAAAAAATCAATTTTATGATGAAAAACGATGACCCCGGACCAGTCGAACGTACAAAAAATTGTCAATATTGATGAAATTTTAACATTTAATCTTTTGACTTTAAATTACTGTTGGATGTGAATTATTACTTTTTCAACTAAAATATGAGTGTTTAAAGTCATTTCTGTGCCTGAAATTAGTCAAAATTGAAGCTTCTGAGTAAGCAAAACTCTGTAAAAATGGCAATTTTGGTCACTGTGAGGGTTTAAAAAGTCGTTATTCAACATGAGGCCCGATCCAAATGACATTTTGAATCATTTTTGGTAGAGTAAAAAAAAAATCAATTTTATGATGAAAAACGTGACCCAGGACCAGTCGAACGTTCAAAAAAATGGTCAATATTGATGAAATTTTAACATTTAATCTTTTGACTTTAAATTACTGTTGGATGTGAATTATTACTTTTTCAACTAAAATATGAGCGTTTAAAGTCATTTCTGTGCCTGAAATTAGTCAAAATTAAAGCTTCTGAGTAAGCAAATCTCTGTAAAAATGGCAATTTTGGTCACTGTGAGGGTTTAAAAAGTGGTTATTCAACATGAGGCCCGATCCAAATGACATTTTGAATTATTTTTGGTAGAGTCCAAAAAATCAATTTTATGATGAAAAACGATGACCCCAGTCGAACGTTCAAAAAAATGGTCAATATTGATGAAATTTTAACATTTAATCTTTTGACTTGAAATGACTGTTGGACGTGAATTATTACTTTTTCAACTAAAATAAGTGTGTTTAAAGTGATTTCTGTGTCTGAAATTGGTCAAAATTGAAGCTTCTGAGTAAGCAAAACTCTGTAAAAATGACAATTTTGGTAACTGTGAGGATTTACAAAGTGGTTATTCAACATGAGGCCCAAACCAAATTACATTTTGAATCATTTTTGGTAGAGTCCAAAAAATCAATTTTATGATGAAAAACGATGACCCCGGACCAGTCAAACGTACAAAAAATTGTCAATATTAATGAAATTTTAACATTTAATCTTTTGACTTTAAATTACTGTTGGATGTGAATTATTACTTTTTCAACTAAAATATGAGTGTTTAAAGCCATTTCTGTGCCTGAAATTAGTCAAAATTGAAGCTTCTGAGTAAGCAAAACTCTGTAAAAATGGCAATTTTGGTCACTGTGAGGGTTTAAAAAGTGGTTATTCAACATGAGGCCCGATCCAAATGACATTTTGAATCATTTTTGGTAGAGTAAAAAAAAAAAATCAATTTTATGATGAAAAACGTGACCCAGGACCAGTCGAACGTTCAAAAAAATGGCCAATATTGATGAAATTTTAACATTTAATCTTTTGACTTTAAATTACTGTTGGATGTGAATTATTACTTTTTCAACTAAAATATGAGAGTTTAAAGTCATTTCTGTGCCTGAAATTGGTCAAAATTGAAGGTTTTGAGTAAGCAAAATCTCTGTAAAAATGACAATTTTGGTCACTGTGAGGGTTTAAAAAGTGGTTATTCAACATGAGGCCCGATCCAAATGACATTTTGAATTATTTTTGGTAGAGTCGAAAAAATTAATTTTATGATGAAAAACGATGACCCCGGACCAGTCGAACGTTCAAAAAAATGGTCAATATTGATGAAATTTTAACATTTAATCTTTTGACTTGAAATGACTGTTGGACGTGAATTATTACTTTTTCAACTAAAATAAGTGTGTTTGAAGTGATTTCTGTGCCTGAAATTGGTCAAAATTGAAGCTTCTGAGTAAGCAAAACTCTGTAAAAATGACAATTTTGGTAACTGTGAGGGTTTAAAAAGTGGTTATTCAACATGAGGCCCAAACCAAATGACATTTTGAATCATTTTTGGTAGAGTCCAAAAAATCAATTTTATGATGAAAAACGATGACCCAGGACCAGAACGTTAAAAAAATGGTCAATATTGATGAAATTTTAACATTTAATCTTTTGACTTTAAATGACTGTTGGACGTGAATTATTACTTTTTCAACTAAAATAAGTGTGTTTAAAGTGATTTCTGTGCCTGAAATTGGTCAAAATTGAAGCTTCTGAGTAAGCAAAACTCTGTAAAAATGACAATTTTGGTAACTGTGAGGGTTTAAAAAGTGGTTATTCAACATGAGGCCCGATCCAAATGACATTTTGAATCATTTTTGGTAGAGTCCAAAAAATCAATTTTATGATGAAAAACGATGACCCCGGACCAGTCGAACGTACAAAAAATTGTCAATATTGATGAAATTTTAACATTTAATCTTTTGACTTTAAATTACTGTTGGATATGAATTATTACTTTTTCAACTAAAATATGAGTGTTTAAAGTCATTTCTGTGCCTGAAATTGGTCAAAATTGAAGCTTCTGAGTAAGCAAAACTCGTAAAAATGGCAATTTTGGTCACTGTGAGGGTTTAAAAAGTGGTTATTCAACATGGGGCCCGATCCAAATGACATTTTGAATTATTTTTGGTAGAGTCCAAAAAATCAATTTTTTGATGAAAAACGATGACCCCAGTCGAACGTTCAAAAAAATGGTCAATATTGATGAAATTTTAACATTTAATCTTTTGACTTGAAATGACTGTTGGACGTGAATTATTACTTTTTCAACTAAAATAAGTGTGTTTAAAGTGATTTCTGTGCCTGAAATTGGTCAAAATTGAAGCTTCTGAGTAAGCAAAACTCTGTAAAAATGACAATTTTGGTAACTGTGAGGATTTACAAAGTGGTTATTCAACATGAGGCCCAAACCAAATGACATTTTCAATCATTTTTGGTAGAGTCCAAAAAATCAATTTTATGATGAAAAACGATGACCCCGGACCAGTCGAACGTACAAAAAATTGTCAATATTGATGAAATTTTAACATTTAATCTTTTGACTTTAAATTACTGTTGGATGTGAATTATTACTTTTTCAACTAAAATATGAGTGTTTAAAGTCATTTCTGTGCCTGAAATTAGTCAAAATTGAAGCTTCTGAGTAAGCAAAACTCTGTAAAAATGGCAATTTTGGTCACTGTGAGGGTTTAAAAAGTCGTTATTCAACATGAGGCCCGATCCAAATGACATTTTGAATCATTTTTGGTAGAGTAAAAAAAAAATCAATTTTATGATGAAAAACGTGACCCAGGACCAGTCGAACGTTCAAAAAAATGGTCAATATTGATGAAATTTTAACATTTAATCTTTTGACTTTAAATTACTGTTGGATGTGAATTATTACTTTTTCAACTAAAATATGAGCGTTTAAAGTCATTTCTGTGCCTGAAATTAGTCAAAATTAAAGCTTCTGAGTAAGCAAATCTCTGTAAAAATGGCAATTTTGGTCACTGTGAGGGTTTAAAAAGTGGTTATTCAACATGAGGCCCGATCCAAATGACATTTTGAATCATTTTTGGTAGAGTAAAAAAGAAAATCAATTTTATGATGAAAAACGATGACCCCGGACCAGTCGAACGTACAAAAAATTGTCAATATTGATGAAATTTTAACATTTAATCTTTTGACTTTAAATTACTGTTGGATGTGAATTATTACTTTTTCAACTAAAATATGAGTGTTTAAAGTCATATCTGTGCCTGAAATTGGTCAAAATTGAAGCTTCTGAGTAAGCAAAACTCTGTAAAAATGGCAATTTTGGTCATTGTGAGGGTTTAAAAAGTGGTTATTCAACATGAGGCCCGATCCAAATGACATTTTGAATCATTTTTGGTAGAGTAAAAAAAAATCAATTTTATGATGAAAAACGTGACCCAGGACCAGTCGAACGTTCAAAAAAATGGTCAATATTGATGAAATTTTAACATTTAATCTTTTGACTTTAAATTACTGTTGGATGTGAATTATTACTTTTTCAACTAAAATATGAGCGTTTAAAGTCATTTCTGTGCCTGAAATTAGTCAAAATTAAAGCTTCTGAGTAAGCAAATCTCTGTAAAAATGGCAATTTTGGTCACTGTGAGGGTTTAAAAAGTGGTTATTCAACATGAGGCCCGATCCAAATGACATTTTGAATCATTTTTGGTAGAGTAAAAAAGAAAATCAATTTTATGATGAAAAACGATGACCCAGGACCAGAACGTTAAAAAAATGGTCAATATTGATGACATTTTAACATTTAATCTTTTGACTTTAAATGACTGTTGGACGTGAATTATTACTTTTTCAACTAAAATAAGTGTGTTTAAAGTGATTTCTGTGCCTGAAATTGGTCAAAATTGAAGCTTCTGACTAAGCAAAACTCTGTAAAAATGACAATTTTGGTAACTGTGAGGGTTTAAAAAGTGGTTATTCAACATGAGGCCCGATCCAAATGACATTTTGAATCATTTTTGGTAGAGTCCAAAAAATCCATTTTATGATGAAAAACGATGACCCCGGACCAGTCGAACGTACAAAAAATTGTCAATATTGATGACATTTTAACATTTAATCTTTTGACTTTAAATTACTGTTGGATGTGAATTATTACTTTTTCAACTAAAATATGAGTGTTTAAAGTCATTTCTGTGCCTGAAATTGGTCAAAATTGAAGCTTCTGAGTAAGCAAAACTCTGTAAAAATGGCAATTTTGGTCACTGTGAGGGTTTAAAAAGTGGTTATTCAACACGAGGCCCGATCCAAATGACATTTTGAATCATTTCTGGTAGAGTAAAAAAAAATCAATTTTATGATGAAAAACGTGACCCAGGACCAGTCGAACGTTCCAAAAAATGGTCAATATTGATGAAATTTAACATTTAATCTTTTGACTTTAAATTACTGTTGGATGTGAATTATTACTTTTTCAACTAAAATATGAGAGTTTAAAGTCATTTCTGTGCCTGAAATTGGTCAAAATTGAAGGTTTTGAGTAAGCAAAATCTCTGTAAAAATGACAATTTTGGTCACTGTGTGGGTTTAAAAAGTGGTTATTCAACATGAGGCCCGATCCAAATGACATTTTGAATTATTTTTGGTAGAGTCGAAAAAATAAATTTTATGATGAAAAACGATGACCCAGGACCAGTCGAACGTTCAAAAAAATGGTCAATATTGATGAAATTTTTACATTTAATCTTTTGACTTTAAATTACTGTTGGATTTGAATTATTACTTTTTCAACTAAAATATGAGTGTTTAAAGTCATTTCTGTGCCTGAAATTGGTCAAAATTGAAGGTTTTGAGTAAGCAAAAACTCTGTAAAAATGACAATTTTGGTCACTGTGAGGGTTTAAAAAGTGGTTATTCAACATGGGGCCCGATCCAAATGACATTTTGAATTATTTTTGGTAGAGTCCAAAAAATCAATTTTATGATGAAAAACGATGACCCCAGTCGAACGTTCAAAAAAATGGTCAATATTGATGACATTTTAACATTTAATCTTTTGACTTGAAATGACTGTTGGACGTGAATTATTACTTTTTCAACTAAAATAAGTGTGTTTAAAGTGATTTCTGTGCCTGAAATTGGTCAAAATTGAAGCTTCTGAGTAAGCAAAACTCTGTAAAAATGACAATTTTGGTAACTGTGAGGATTTAAAAAGTGGTTATTCAACATGAGGCCCAAACCAAATGACATTTTGAATCATTTTTGGTAGAGTCCAAAAAATCAATTTTATGATGAAAAACGATGACCCCGGACCAGTCGAACGTACAAAAAATTGTCAATATTGATGAAATTTTAACATTTAATCTTTTGACTTTAAATTACTGTTGGATGTGAATTATTACTTTTTCAACTAAAATATGAGTGTTTAAAGTCATTTCTGTGCCTGAAATTAGTCAAAATTGAAGCTTCTGAGTAAGCAAAACTCTGTAAAAATTGCAATTTTGGTCACTGTGAGGGTTTAAAAAGTGGTTATTCAACATGAGGCCCGATCCAAATGACATTTTGAATCATTTTTGGTAGAGTAAAAAAAAATCAATTTTATGATGAAAAACGTGACCCAGGACCAGTCGAACGTTCCAAAAAATGGTCAATATTGATGAAATTTAACATTTAATCTTTTGACTTTAAATTACTGTTGGATGTGAATTATTACTTTTTCAACTAAAATATGAGAGTTTAAAGTCATTTCTGTGCCTGAAATTGGTCAAAATTGAAGGTTTTGAGTAAGCAAAATCTCTGTAAAAATGACAATTTTGGTCACTGTGTGGGTTTAAAAAGTGGTTATTCAACATGAGGCCCGATCCAAATGACATTTTGAATTATTTTTGGTAGAGTCGAAAAAATAAATTTTATGATGAAAAACGATGACCCCGGACCAGTCGAACGTTCAAAAAAATGGTCAATATTGATGAAATTTTAACATTTAATCTTTTGACTTGAAATGACTGTTGGACGTGAATTATTACTTTTTCAACTAAAATAAGTGTGTTTGAAGTGATTTCTGTGCCTGAAATTGGTCAAAATTGAAGCTTCTGAGTAAGCAAAACTCTGTAAAAATGACAATTTTGGTAACTTCAAGGGTTTAAAAAGTGGTTATTCAACATGAGGCCCAAACCAAATGACATTTTGAATCATTTTTGGTAGAGTCCAAAAAATCAATTTTATGATGAAAAACGATGACCCCGGACCAGTCGAACGTACAAAAAATTGTCAATATTGATGACATTTTAACATTTAATCTTTTGACTTTAAATTACTGTTGGATGTGAATTATTACTTTTTCAACTAAAATATGAGTGTTTAAAGTCATTTCTGTGCCTGAAATTAGTCAAAATTAAAGCTTCTGAGTAAGCAAAACTCTGTAAAAATGGCAATTTTGGTCACTGTGAGGGTTTAAAAAGTGGTTATTCAACATGAGGCCCGATCCAAATGACATTTTGAATCATTTTTGGTAGAGTAAAAAAGAAAATCAATTTTATGATGAAAAACGATGACCCAGGACCAGCACGTTAAAAAAATGGTCAATATTGATGAAATTTTAACATTTAATCTTTTGACTTTAAATGACTGTTGGACGTGAATTATTACTTTTTCAACTAAAATAAGTGTGTTTAAAGTGATTTCTGTGCCTGAAATTGGTCAAAACTGAAGCTTCTGAGTAAGCAAAACTCTGTAAAAATGACAATTTTGGTAACTGTGAGGGTTTAAAAAGTGGTTATTCAACATGAGGCCCGATCCAAATGACATTTTGAATCATTTTTGGTAGAGTCCAAAAAATCAATTTTATGATGAAAAACGATGACCCCGGACCAGTCGAACGTACAAAAAATTGTCAATATTGATGACATTTTAAAATTTAATCTTTTGACTTTAAATTACTGTTGGATGTGAATTATTACTTTTTCAACTAAAATATGAGTGTTTAAAGTCATTTCTGTGCCTGAAATTGGTCAAAATTGAAGCTTCTGAGTAAGCAAAACTCGTAAAAATGGCAATTTTGGTCACTGTGAGGGTTTAAAAAGTGGTTATTCAACATGGGGCCCGATCCAAATGACATTTTGAATTATTTTTGGTAGAGTCCAAAAAATCAATTTTATGATGAAAAACGATGACCCCAGTCGAACGTTCAAAAAAATGGTCAATATTGATGAAATTTTAACATTTAATCTTTTGACTTGAAATGACTGTTGGACGTGAATTATTACTTTTTCAACTAAAATAAGTGTGTTTAAAGTGATTTCTGTGCCTGAAATTGGTCAAAATTGAAGCTTCTGAGTAAGCAAAACTCTCTATAAATGACAATTTTTGTAACTGTGAGGGTTTAAAAAGTGGTTATTCAACATGAGGCCCAAACCAAATGACATTTTGAATCATTTTTGGTAGAGTCCAAAAAATCAATTTTATGATGAAAAACGATGACCCCCGGACCAGTCGAACGTACAAAAAATTGTCAATATTGATGAAATTTTAACATTTAATCTTTTGACTTTAAATTACTGTTGGATGTGAATTATTACTTTTTCAACTAAAATATGAGTGTTTAAAGTCATTTCTGTGCCTGAAATTAGTCAAAATTGAAGCTTCTGAGTAAGCAAAACTCTGTAAAAATTGCAATTTTGGTCACTGTGAGGGTTTAAAAAGTGGTTATTCAACATGAGGCCCGATCCAAATGACATTTTGAATCATTTTTGTTAGAGTAAAAAAAAATCAATTTTATGATGAAAAACGTGACCCAGGACCAGTCGAACGTTCAAAAAAATGGTCAATATTGATGAAATTTTAACATTTAATCTTTTGACTTTAAATTACTGTTGGATGTGAATTATTACTTTTTCAACTAAAATATGAGAGTTTAAAGTCATTTCTGTGCCTGAAATTGGTCAAAATTGAAGGTTTTGAGTAAGCAAAATCTCTGTAAAAATGACAATTTTGGTCACTGTGAGGGTTTAAAAAGTGGTTATTCAAAATGAGGCCCAAACCAAATGACATTTTGAATCATTTTTGGTAGAGTCCAAAAAATCAATTTTATGATGAAAAACGATGACCCCGGACCAGTCGAACGTACAAAAAATTGTCAATATTGATGAAATTTTAACATTTAATCTTTTGACTTTAAATTACTGTTGGATGTGAATTATTACTTTTTCAACTAAAATATGAGTGTTTAAAGTCATTTCTGTGCCTGAAATTAGTCAAAATTGAGGCTTCTGAGTAAGCAAAACTCTGTAAAAATTGCAATTTTGGTCACTGTGAGGGTTTAAAAAGTGGTTATTCAACATGAGGCCCGATCCAAATGACATTTTGAATCATTTTTGGTAGAGTAAAAAAAAATCAATTTTATGATGAAAAACGTGACCCAGGACCAGTCGAACGTTCCAAAAAATGGTCAATATTGATGAAATTTAACATTTAATCTTTTGACTTTAAATTACTGTTGGATGTGAATTATTACTTTTTCAACTAAAATATGAGAGTTTAAAGTCATTTCTGTGCCTGAAATTGGTCAAAATTGAAGGTTTTGAGTAAGCAAAATCTCTGTAAAAATGACAATTTTGGTCACTGTGAGGGTTTAAAAAGTGGTTATTCAACATGAGGCCCGATCCAAATGACATTTTGAATTATTTTTGGTAGAGTCGAAAAAATAAATTTTATGATGAAAAACGATGACCCCGGACCAGTCGAACGTTCAAAAAAATGGTCAATATTGATGAAATTTTAACATTTAATCTTTTGACTTGAAATGACTGTTGGACGTGAATTATTACTTTTTCAACTAAAATATGAGTGTTTAAAGTCATTTCTGTGCCTGAAATTAGTCAAAATTGAAGCTTCTGAGTAAGCAAAACTCTGTAAAAATTGCAATTTTGGTCACTGTGAGGGTTTAAAAAGTGGTTATTCAACATGAGGCCCGATCCAAATGACATTTTGAATCATTTTTGTTAGAGTAAAAAAAAATCAATTTTATGATGAAAAACGTGACCCAGGACCAGTCGAACGTTCAAAAAAATGGTCAATATTGATGAAATTTTAACATTTAATCTTTTGACTTTAAATTACTGTTGGATGTGAATTATTACTTTTTCAACTAAAATATGAGAGTTTAAAGTCATTTCTGTGCCTGAAATTGGTCAAAATTGAAGGTTTTGAGTAAGCAAAATCTCTGTAAAAATGACAATTTTGGTCACTGTGAGGGTTTAAAAAGTGGTTATTCAAAATGAGGCCCAAACCAAATGACATTTTGAATAATTTTTGATAGAGTCCAAAAAATCAATTTTATGATGAAAAACGATGACCCCGGACCAGTCGAACGTACAAAAAATTGTCAATATTGATGAAATTTTAACATTTAATCTTTTGACTTTAAATTACTGTTGGATGTGAATTATTACTTTTTCAACTAAAATATGAGTGTTTAAAGTCATTTCTGTGCCTGAAATTAGTCAAAATTGAAGGTTTTGAGTAAGCAAAATCTCTGTAAAAATGACAATTTTGGTCACTGTGAGGGTTTAAAAAGTGGTTATTCAACATGAGGCCCGATCCAAATGACATTTTGAATTATTTTTGGTAGAGTCGAAAAAATTAATTTTATGATGAAAAACGATGACCCCGGACCAGTCGAACGTTCAAAAAAATTGTCAATATTGATGAAATTTTAACATTTAATCTTTTGACTTGAAATGACTGTTGGACGTGAATTATTACTTTTTCAACTAAAATAAGTGTGTTTGAAGTGATTTCTGTGCCTGAAATTGGTCAAAATTGAAGCTTCTGAGTAAGCAAAACTCTGTAAAAATGACAATTTTGGTAACTTCGAGGGTTTAAAAAGTGGTTATTCAACATGAGGCCCAAACCAAATGACATTTTGAATCATTTTTGGTAGAGTCCAAAAAATCAATTTTATGATGAAAAACGATGACCCCGGACCAGTCGAACGTACAAAAAATTGTCAATATTGATGACATTTTAACATTTAATCTTTTGACTTTAAATTACTGTTGGATGTGAATTATTACTTTTTCAACTAAAATATGAGTGTTTAAAGTCATTTCTGTGCCTGAAATTAGTCAAAATTAAAGCTTCTGAGTAAGCAAAACTCTGTAAAAATGGCAATTTTGGTCACTGTGAGGGTTTAAAAAGTGGTTATTCAACATGAGGCCCGATCCAAATGACATTTTGAATCATTTTTGGTAGAGTAAAAAAGAAAATCAATTTTATGATGAAAAACGATGACCCAGGACCAGCACGTTAAAAAAATGGTCAATATTGATGAAATTTTAACATTTAATCTTTTGACTTTAAATGACTGTTGGACGTGAATTATTACTTTTTCAACTAAAATAAGTGTGTTTAAAGTGATTTCTGTGCCTGAAATTGGTCAAAACTGAAGCTTCTGAGTAAGCAAAACTCTGTAAAAATGACAATTTTGGTAACTGTGAGGGTTTAAAAAGTGGTTATTCAACATGAGGCCCGATCCAAATGACATTTTGAATCATTTTTGGTAGAGTCCAAAAAATCAATTTTATGATGAAAAACGATGACCCCGGACCAGTCGAACGTACAAAAAATTGTCAATATTGATGACATTTTAAAATTTAATCTTTTGACTTTAAATTACTGTTGGATGTGAATTATTACTTTTTCAACTAAAATATGAGTGTTTAAAGTCATTTCTGTGCCTGAAATTGGTCAAAATTGAAGCTTCTGAGTAAGCAAAACTCGTAAAAATGGCAATTTTGGTCACTGTGAGGGTTTAAAAAGTGGTTATTCAACATGGGGCCCGATCCAAATGACATTTTGAATTATTTTTGGTAGAGTCCAAAAAATCAATTTTATGATGAAAAACGATGACCCCAGTCGAACGTTCAAAAAAATGGTCAATATTGATGAAATTTTAACATTTATTCTTTTGACTTGAAATGACTGTTGGACGTGAATTATTACTTTTTCAACTAAAATAAGTGTGTTTAAAGTGATTTCTGTGCCTGAAATTGGTCAAAATTGAAGCTTCTGAGTAAGCAAAACTCTCTATAAATGACAATTTTTGTAACTGTGAGGGTTTAAAAAGTGGTTATTCAACATGAGGCCCAAACCAAATGACATTTTGAATCATTTTTGGTAGAGTCCAAAAAATCAATTTTATGATGAAAAACGATGACCCCGGACCAGTCGAACGTACAAAAAATTGTCAATATTGATGAAATTTTAACATTTAATCTTTTGACTTTAAATTACTGTTGGATGTGAATTATTACTTTTTCAACTAAAATATGAGTGTTTAAAGTCATTTCTGTGCCTGAAATTAGTCAAAATTGAAGCTTCTGAGTAAGCAAAACTCTGTAAAAATTGCAATTTTGGTCACTGTGAGGGTTTAAAAAGTGGTTATTCAACATGAGGCCCGATCCAAATGACATTTTGAATCATTTTTGTTAGAGTAAAAAAAAATCAATTTTATGATGAAAAACGTGACCCAGGACCAGTCGAACGTTCAAAAAAATGGTCAATATTGATGAAATTTTAACATTTAATCTTTTGACTTTAAATTACTGTTGGATGTGAATTATTACTTTTTCAACTAAAATATGAGAGTTTAAAGTCATTTCTGTGCCTGAAATTGGTCAAAATTGAAGGTTTTGAGTAAGCAAAATCTCTGTAAAAATGACAATTTTGGTCACTGTGAGGGTTTAAAAAGTGGTTATTCAAAATGAGGCCCAAACCAAATGACATTTTGAATTATTTTTGGTAGAGTCCAAAAAATCAATTTTATGATGAAAAACGATGACCCCGGACCAGTCGAACGTACAAAAAATTGTCAATATTGATGACATTTTAAAATTTAATCTTTTGACTTTAAATTACTGTTGGATGTGAATTATTACTTTTTCAACTAAAATATGAGTGTTTAAAGTCATTTCTGTGCCTGAAATTGGTCAAAATTGAAGCTTCTGAGTAAGCAAAACTCGTAAAAATGGCAATTTTGGTCACTGTGAGGGTTTAAAAAGTGGTTATTCAACATGGGGCCCGATCCAAATGACATTTTGAATTATTTTTGGTAGAGTCCAAAAAATCAATTTTATGATGAAAAACGATGACCCCAGTCGAACGTTCAAAAAAATGGTCAATATTGATGAAATTTTAACATTTAATCTTTTGACTTGAAATGACTGTTGGACGTGAATTATTACTTTTTCAACTAAAATAAGTGTGTTTAAAGTGATTTATGTGCCTGAAATTGGTCAAAATTGAAG
The DNA here is from genome assembly GCF_964261635.1 of Lissotriton helveticus. Taxonomy (NCBI): domain Eukaryota; kingdom Metazoa; phylum Chordata; class Amphibia; order Caudata; family Salamandridae; genus Lissotriton; species Lissotriton helveticus. The sequence continues at coordinate 404,565,997 of NC_136071.1, forward strand.
CTTCTGAGTAAGCAAAACTCTGTAAAAATTGCAATTTTTGTAACTGTGAGGGTTTAAAAAGTGGTTATTCAACATGAGGCCCAAACCAAATGACATTTTGAATCATTTTTGGTAGAGTCCAAAAAATCAATTTTATGATGAAAAACGATGACCCCCGGACCAGTCGAACGTACAAAAAATTGTCAATATTGATGAAATTTTAACATTTAATCTTTTGACTTTAAATTACTGTTGGATGTGAATTATTACTTTTTCAACTAAAATATGAGTGTTTAAAGTCATTTCTGTGCCTGAAATTAGTCAAAATTGAAGCTTCTGAGTAAGCAAAACTCTGTAAAAATTGCAATTTTGGTCACTGTGAGGGTTTAAAAAGTGGTTATTCAACATGAGGCCCGATCCAAATGACATTTTGAATCATTTTTGTTAGAGTAAAAAAAAATCAATTTTATGATGAAAAACGTGACCCAGGACCAGTCGAACGTTCAAAAAAATGGTCAATATTGATGAAATTTTAACATTTAATCTTTTGACTTTAAATTACTGTTGGATGTGAATTATTACTTTTTCAACTAAAATATGAGAGTTTAAAGTCATTTCTGTGCCTGAAATTGGTCAAAATTGAAGGTTTTGAGTAAGCAAAATCTCTGTAAAAATGACAATTTTGGTCACTGTGAGGGTTTAAAAAGTGGTTATTCAAAATGAGGCCCAAACCAAATGACATTTTGAATCATTTTTGGTAGAGTCCAAAAAATCAATTTTATGATGAAAAACGATGACCCCGGACCAGTCGAACGTACAAAAAATTGTCAATATTGATGAAATTTTAACATTTAATCTTTTGACTTTAAATTACTGTTGGATGTGAATTATTACTTTTTCAACTAAAATATGAGTGTTTAAAGTCATTTCTGTGCCTGAAATTAGTCAAAATTGAAGCTTCTGAGTAAGCAAAACTCTGTAAAAATTGCAATTTTGGTCACTGTGAGGGTTTAAAAAGTGGTTATTCAACATGAGGCCCGATCCAAATGACATTTTGAATCATTTTTGGTAGAGTAAAAAAAAATCAATTTTATGATGAAAAACGTGACCCAGGACCAGTCGAACGTTCCAAAAAATGGTCAATATTGATGAAATTTAACATTTAATCTTTTGACTTTAAATTACTGTTGGATGTGAATTATTACTTTTTCAACTAAAATATGAGAGTTTAAAGTCATTTCTGTGCCTGAAATTGGTCAAAATTGAAGGTTTTGAGTAAGCAAAATCTCTGTAAAAATGACAATTTTGGTCACTGTGAGGGTTTAAAAAGTGGTTATTCAACATGAGGCCCGATCCAAATGACATTTTGAATTATTTTTGGTAGAGTCGAAAAAATAAATTTTATGATGAAAAACGATGACTCCGGACCAGTCGAACGTTCAAAAAAATGGTCAATATTGATGAAATTTTAACATTTAATCTTTTGACTTGAAATGACTGTTGGACGTGAATTATTACTTTTTCAACTAAAATATGAGTGTTTAAAGTCATTTCTGTGCCTGAAATTAGTCAAAATTGAAGCTTCTGAGTAAGCAAAACTCTGTAAAAATTGCAATTTTGGTCACTGTGAGGGTTTAAAAAGTGGTTATTCAACATGAGGCCCGATCCAAATGACATTTTGAATTATTTTTGGTAGAGTCGAAAAAATAAATTTTATGATGAAAAACGATGACCCCGGACCAGTCGAACGTTCAAAAAAATGGTCAATATTGATGAAATTTTAACATTTAATCTTTTGACTTGAAATGACTGTTGGACGTGAATTATTACTTTTTCAACTAAAATAAGTGTGTTTGAAGTGATTTCTGTGCCTGAAATTGGTCAAAATTGAAGCTTCTGAGTAAGCAAAACTCTGTAAAAATGACAATTTTGGTAACTTCGAGGGTTTAAAAAGTGGTTATTCAACATGAGGCCCAAACCAAATGACATTTTGAATCATTTTTGGTAGAGTCCAAAAAATCAATTTTATGATGAAAAACGATGACCCCGGACCAGTCGAACGTACAAAAAATTGTCAATATTGATGACATTTTAACATTTAATCTTTTGACTTTAAATTACTGTTGGATGTGAATTATTACTTTTTCAACTAAAATATGAGTGTTTAAAGTCATTTCTGTGCCTGAAATTAGTCAAAATTAAAGCTTCTGAGTAAGCAAAACTCTGTAAAAATGGCAATTTTGGTCACTGTGAGGGTTTAAAAAGTGGTTATTCAACATGAGGCCCGATCCAAATGACATTTTGAATCATTTTTGGTAGAGTAAAAAAGAAAATCAATTTTATGATGAAAAACGATGACCCAGGACCAGCACGTTAAAAAAATGGTCAATATTGATGACATTTTAACATTTAATCTTTTGACTTTAAATGACTGTTGGACGTGAATTATTACTTTTTCAACTAAAATAAGTGTGTTTAAAGTGATTTCTGTGCCTGAAATTGGTCAAAACTGAAGCTTCTGAGTAAGCAAAACTCTGTAAAAATGACAATTTTGGTAACTGTGAGGGTTTAAAAAGTGGTTATTCAACATGAGGCCCGATCCAAATGACATTTTGAATCATTTTTGGTAGAGTCCAAAAAATCAATTTTATGATGAAAAACGATGACCCCGGACCAGTCGAACGTACAAAAAATTGTCAATATTGATGACATTTTAAAATTTAATCTTTTGACTTTAAATTACTGTTGGATGTGAATTATTACTTTTTCAACTAAAATATGAGTGTTTAAAGTCATTTCTGTGCCTGAAATTGGTCAAAATTGAAGCTTCTGAGTAAGCAAAACTCGTAAAAATGGCAATTTTGGTCACTGTGAGGGTTTAAAAAGTGGTTATTCAACATGGGGCCCGATCCAAATGACATTTTGAATTATTTTTGGTAGAGTCCAAAAAATCAATTTTATGATGAAAAACGATGACCCCAGTCGAACGTTCAAAAAAATGGTCAATATTGATGAAATTTTAACATTTATTCTTTTGACTTGAAATGACTGTTGGACGTGAATTATTACTTTTTCAACTAAAATAAGTGTGTTTAAAGTGATTTCTGTGCCTGAAATTGGTCAAAATTGAAGCTTCTGAGTAAGCAAAACTCTCTATAAATGACAATTTTTGTAACTGTGAGGGTTTAAAAAGTGGTTATTCAACATGAGGCCCAAACCAAATGACATTTTGAATCATTTTTGGTAGAGTCCAAAAAATCAATTTTATGATGAAAAACGATGACCCCGGACCAGTCGAACGTACAAAAAATTGTCAATATTGATGAAATTTTAACATTTAATCTTTTGACTTTAAATTACTGTTGGATGTGAATTATTACTTTTTCAACTAAAATATGAGTGTTTAAAGTCATTTCTGTGCCTGAAATTAGTCAAAATTGAAGCTTCTGAGTAAGCAAAACTCTGTAAAAATTGCAATTTTGGTCACTGTGAGGGTTTAAAAAGTGGTTATTCAACATGAGGCCCGATCCAAATGACATTTTGAATCATTTTTGTTAGAGTAAAAAAAAATCAATTTTATGATGAAAAACGTGACCCAGGACCAGTCGAACGTTCAAAAAAATGGTCAATATTGATGAAATTTTAACATTTAATCTTTTGACTTTAAATTACTGTTGGATGTGAATTATTACTTTTTCAACTAAAATATGAGAGTTTAAAGTCATTTCTGTGCCTGAAATTGGTCAAAATTGAAGGTTTTGAGTAAGCAAAATCTCTGTAAAAATGACAATTTTGGTCACTGTGAGGGTTTAAAAAGTGGTTATTCAAAATGAGGCCCAAACCAAATGACATTTTGAATCATTTTTGGTAGAGTAAAAAAGAAAATCAATTTTATGATGAAAAACGATGACCCAGGACCAGAACGTTAAAAAAATGGTCAATATTGATGAAATTTTAACATTTAATCTTTTGACTTTAAATGACTGTTGGACGTGAATTATTACTTTTTCAACTAAAATAAGTGTGTTTAAAGTGATTTCTGTGCCTGAAATTGGTCAAAATTGAAGCTTCTGAGTAAGCAAAACTCTGTAAAAATGACAATTTTGGTAACTGTGAGGGTTTAAAAAGTGGTTATTCAACATGAGGCCCGATCCAAACGACATTTTGAATCATTTTTGGTAGAGCCCAAAAAATCAATTTTATGATGAAAAACGATGACCCCGAACCAGTCGAACGTACAAAAAATTGTCAATATTGATGAAATTTTAACATTTAATCTTTTGACTTTAAATTACTGTTGGATATGAATTATTACTTTTTCAACTAAAATATGAGTGTTTAAAGTCATTTCTGTGCCTGAAATTGGTCAAAATTGAAGCTTCTGAGTAAGCAAAACTCGTAAAAATGGCAATTTTGGTCACTGTGAGGGTTTAAAAAGTGGTTATTCAACATGGGGCCCGATCCAAATGACATTTTGAATTATTTTTGGTAGAGTCCAAAAAATCAATTTTATGATGAAAAACGATGACCCCAGTCGAACGTTCAAAAAAATGGTCAATATTGATGAAATTTTAACATTTAATCTTTTGACTTGAAATGACTGTTGGACGTGAATTATTACTTTTTCAACTAAAATAAGTGTGTTTAAAGTGATTTCTGTGTCTGAAATTGGTCAAAATTGAAGCTTCTGAGTAAGCAAAACTCTGTAAAAATGACAATTTTGGTAACTGTGAGGATTTACAAAGTGGTTATTCAACATGAGGCCCAAACCAAATGACATTTTGAATCATTTTTGGTAGAGTCCAAAAAATCAATTTTATGATGAAAAACGATGACCCCGGACCAGTCAAACGTACAAAAAATTGTCAATATTGATGAAATTTTAACATTTAATCTTTTGACTTTAAATTACTGTTGGATGTGAATTATTACTTTTTCAACTAAAATATGAGTGTTTAAAGTCATTTCTGTGCCTGAAATTAGTCAAAATTGAAGCTTCTTAGTAAGCAAAACTCTGTAAAAATGGCAATTTTGGTCACTGTGAGGGTTTAAAAAGTGGTTATTCAACATGAGGCCCGATCCAAATGACATTTTGAATTTTTTTTGGTAGAGTCCAAAAAATCAATTTTATGATGAAAAACGATGACCCCAGTCGAACGTTCAAAAAAATGGTCAATATTGATGAAATTTTAACATTTAATCTTTTGACTTGAAATGACTGTTGGACGTGAATTATTACTTTTTCAACTAAAATAAGTGTGTTTAAAGTGATTTCTGTGTCTGAAATTGGTCAAAATTGAAGCTTCTGAGTAAGCAAAACTCTGTAAAAATGACAATTTTGGTAACTGTGAGGATTTACAAAGTGGTTATTCAACATGAGGCCCAAACCAAATGACATTTTGAATCATTTTTGGTAGAGTCCAAAAAATCAATTTTATGATGAAAAACGATGACCCCGGACCAGTCAAACGTACAAAAAATTGTCAATATTGATGAAATTTTAACATTTAATCTTTTGACTTTAAATTACTGTTGGATGTGAATTATTACTTTTTCAACTAAAATATGAGTGTTTAAAGTCATTTCTGTGCCTGAAATTAGTCAAAATTGAAGCTTCTTAGTAAGCAAAACTCTGTAAAAATGGCAATTTTGGTCACTGTGAGGGTTTAAAAAGTGGTTATTCAACATGAGGCCCGATCCAAATGACATTTTGAATCATTTTTGGTAGAGTAAAAAAAAAATCAATTTTATGATGAAAAACGTGACCCAGGACTAGTCGAACGTTTAAAAAAATGGTCAATATTGATGAAATTTTAACATTTAATCTTTTAACTTTAAATTACTGTTGGATGTGAATTATTACTTTTTCAACTAAAATATGAGAGTTTAAAGTCATTTCTGTGCCTGAAATTGGTCAAAATTGAAGGTTTTGAGTAAGCAAAATCTCTGTAAAAATGACAATTTTGGTCACTGTGAGGGTTTAAAAAGTGGTTATTCAACATGAGGCCCGATCCAAATGACATTTTGAATTATTTTTGGTAGAGTCGAAAAAATAAATTTTATGATGAAAAACGATGACCCCGGACCAGTCGAACGTTCATAAAAATGGTCAATATTGATGAAATTTTAACATTTAATCTTTTGACTTGAAATGACTGTTGGACGTGAATTATTACTTTTTCCACTAAAATAAGTGTGTTTAAAGTGATTTCTGTGCCTGAAATTGGTCAAAATTGAAGCTTCTGAGTAAGCAAAACTCTGTAAAAATGACAATTTGGTAACTGTGAGGATTTAAAAAGTGGTTATTCAACATGAGGCCCAAACCAAATGACATTTTGAATCATTTTTGGTAGAGTCCAAAAAATCAATTTTATGATGAAAAACGATGACCCCGGACCAGTCGAACGTACAAAAAATTGTCAATATTGATGAAATTTTAACATTTAATCTTTTGACTTTAAATTACTGTTGGATGTGAATTATTACTTTTTCAACTAAAATATGAGTGTTTAAAGTCATTTCTGTGCCTGAAATTAGTCAAAATTGAAGCTTCTGAGTAAGCAAAACTCTGTAAAAATTGCAATTTTGGTCACTGTGAGGGTTTAAAAAGTGGTTATTCAACATGAGGCCCGATCCAAATGACATTTTGAATCATTTTTGGTAGAGTAAAAAAAAATCAATTTTATGATGAAAAACGTGACCCAGGACCAGTCGAACGTTCAAAAAAATGGTCAATATTGATGAAATTTAACATTTAATCTTTTGACTTTAAATTACTGTTGGATGTGAATTATTACTTTTTCAACTAAAATATGAGTGTTTAAAGTCATTTCTGTGCCTGAAATTGGTCAAAATTGAAGCTTCTGAGTAAGCAAAACTCGTAAAAATGGCAATTTTGGTCACTGTGAGGGTTTAAAAAGTGGTAATTCAACATGGGGCCCGATCCAAATGACATTTTGAATTATTTTTGGTAGAGTCCAAAAAATCAATTTTATGATGAAAAACGATGACCCCAGTCGAACGTTCAAAAAAATGGTCAATATTGATGAAATTTTAACATTTAATCTTTTGACTTGAAATGACTGTTGGACGTGAATTATTACTTTTTCAACTAAAATAAGTGTGTTTAAAGTGATTTCTGTGCCTGAAATTGGTCAAAATTGAAGCTTCTGAGTAAGCAAAACTCTCTATAAATGACAATTTTTGTAACTGTGAGGGTTTAAAAAGTGGTTATTCAACATGAGGCCCAAACCAAATGACATTTTGAATCATTTTTGGTAGAGTCCAAAAAATCAATTTTATGATGAAAAACGATGACCCCGGACCAGTCGAACGTACAAAAAATTGTCAATATTGATGAAATTTTAACATTTAATCTTTTGACTTTAAATTACTGTTGGATGTGAATTATTACTTTTTCAACTAAAATATGAGAGTTTAAAGTCATTTCTGTGCCTGAAATTGGTCAAAATTGAAGGTTTTGAGTAAGCAAAATCTCTGTAAAAATGACAATTTTGGTCACTGTGAGGGTTTAAAAAGTGGTTATTCAAAATGAGGCCCAAACCAAATGACATTTTGAATCATTTTTGGTAGAGTCCAAAAAATCAATTTTATGATGAAAAAAAAATGACCCCGGACCAGTCGAACGTACAAAAAATTGTCAATATTGATGACATTTTAACATTTAATCTTTTGACTTTAAATTACTGTTGGATGTGAATTATTACTTTTTCAACTAAAATATGAGTGTTTAAAGTCATTTCTGTGCCTGAAATTAGTCAAAATTAAAGCTTCTGAGTAAGCAAAACTCGGTAAAAATGGCAATTTTGGTCACTGTGAGGGTTTAAAAAGTGGTTATTCAACATGAGGCCCGATCCAAATGACATTTTGAATTATTTTTGGTAGAGTAAAAAAGAAAATCAATTTTATGATGAAAAACGATGACCCAGGACCAGAACGTTAAAAAAATGGTCAATATTGATGAAATTTTAACATTTAATCTTTTGACTTTAAATGACTGTTGGACGTGAATTATTACTTTTTCAACTAAAATAAGTGTGTTTAAAGTGATTTCTGTGCCTGAAATTGGTCAAAATTGAAGCTTCTGAGTAAGCAAAACTCTGTAAAAATGACAATTTTGGTAACTGTGAGGGTTTAAAAAGTGGTTATTCAACATGAGGCCCGATCCAAACGACATTTTGAATCATTTTTGGTAGAGCCCAAAAAATCAATTTTATGATGAAAAACGATGACCCCGAACCAGTCGAACGTACAAAAAATTGTCAATATTGATGAAATTTTAACATTTAATCTTTTGACTTTAAATTACTGTTGGATATGAATTATTACTTTTTCAACTAAAATATGAGTGTTTAAAGTCATTTCTGTGCCTGAAATTGGTCAAAATTGAAGCTTCTGAGTAAGCAAAACTCGTAAAAATGGCAATTTTGGTCACTGTGAGGGTTTAAAAAGTGGTTATTCAACATGGGGCCCGATCCAAATGACATTTTGAATTATTTTTGGTAGAGTCCAAAAAATCAATTTTATGATGAAAAACGATGACCCCAGTCGAACGTTCAAAAAAATGGTCAATATTGATGAAATTTTAACATTTAATCTTTTGACTTGAAATGACTGTTGGACGTGAATTATTACTTTTTCAACTAAAATAAGTGTGTTTAAAGTGATTTCTGTGTCTGAAATTGGTCAAAATTGAAGCTTCTGAGTAAGCAAAACTCTGTAAAAATGACAATTTTGGTAACTGTGAGGATTTACAAAGTGGTTATTCAACATGAGGCCCAAACCAAATGACATTTTGAATCATTTTTGGTAGAGTCCAAAAAATCAATTTTATGATGAAAAACGATGACCCCGGACCAGTCAAACGTACAAAAAATTGTCAATATTGATGAAATTTTAACATTTAATCTTTTGACTTTAAATTACTGTTGGATGTGAATTATTACTTTTTCAACTAAAATATGAGTGTTTAAAGTCATTTCTGTGCCTGAAATTAGTCAAAATTGAAGCTTCTGAGTAAGCAAAACTCTGTAAAAATGGCAATTTTGGTCACTGTGAGGGTTTAAAAAGTGGTTATTCAACATGAGGCCCGATCCAAATGACATTTTGAATCATTTTTGGTAGAGTCCAAAAAATCAATTTTATGATGAAAAACGATGACCCCGGACCAGTCGAACGTACAAAAAATTGTCAATATTGATGAAATTTTAACATTTAATCTTTTGACTTTAAATTACTGTTGGATGTGAATTATTACTTTTTCAACTAAAATATGAGTGTTTAAAGTCATTTCTGTGCCTGAAATTAGTCAAAATTGAAGCTTCTGAGTAAGCAAAACTCTGTAAAAATTGCAATTTTGGTCACTGTGAGGGTTTAAAAAGTGGTTATTCAACATGAGGCCCGATCCAAATGACATTTTGAATCATTTTTGGTAGAGTAAAAAAAAATCAATTTTATGATGAAAAACGTGACCCAGGACCAGTCGAACGTTCCAAAAAATGGTCAATATTGATGAAATTTAACATTTAATCTTTTGACTTTAAATTACTGTTGGATGTGAATTATTACTTTTTCAACTAAAATATGAGAGTTTAAAGTCATTTCTGTGCCTGAAATTGGTCAAAATTGAAGGTTTTGAGTAAGCAAAATCTCTGTAAAAATGACAATTTTGGTCACTGTGAGGGTTTAAAAAGTGGTTATTCAACATGAGGCCCGATCCAAATGACATTTTGAATTATTTTTGGTAGAGTCGAAAAAATAAATTTTATGATGAAAAACGATGACCCCGGACCAGTCGAACGTTCAAAAAAATGGTCAATATTGATGAAATTTTAACATTTAATCTTTTGACTTGAAATGACTGTTGGACGTGAATTATTACTTTTTCAACTAAAATAAGTGTGTTTGAAGTGATTTCTGTGCCTGAAATTGGTCAAAATTGAAGCTTCTGAGTAAGCAAAACTCTGTAAAAATGACAATTTTGGTAACTTCGAGGGTTTAAAAAGTGGTTATTCAACATGAGGCCCAAACCAAATGACATTTTGAATCATTTTTGGTAGAGTCCAAAAAATCAATTTTATGATGAAAAACGATGACCCCGGACCAGTCGAACGTACAAAAAATTGTCAATATTGATGACATTTTAACATTTAATCTTTTGACTTTAAATTACTGTTGGATGTGAATTATTACTTTTTCAACTAAAATATGAGTGTTTAAAGTCATTTCTGTGCCTGAAATTAGTCAAAATTAAAGCTTCTGAGTAAGCAAAACTCTGTAAAAATGGCAATTTTGGTCACTGTGAGGGTTTAAAAAGTGGTTATTCAACATGAGGCCCGATCCAAATGACATTTTGAATCATTTTTGGTAGAGTAAAAAAGAAAATCAATTTTATGATGAAAAACGATGACCCAGGACCAGCACGTTAAAAAAATGGTCAATATTGATGACATTTTAACATTTAATCTTTTGACTTTAAATGACTGTTGGACGTGAATTATTACTTTTTCAACTAAAATAAGTGTGTTTAAAGTGATTTCTGTGCCTGAAATTGGTCAAAACTGAAGCTTCTGAGTAAGCAAAACTCTGTAAAAATGACAATTTTGGTAACTGTGAGGGTTTAAAAAGTGGTTATTCAACATGAGGCCCGATCCAAATGACATTTTGAATCATTTTTGGTAGAGTCCAAAAAATCAATTTTATGATGAAAAACGATGACCCCGGACCAGTCGAACGTACAAAAAATTGTCAATATTGATGAAATTTTAACATTTAATCTTTTGACTTTAAATTACTGTTGGATGTGAATTATTACTTTTTCAACTAAAATATGAGTGTTTAAAGTCATTTCTGTGCCTGAAATTGGTCAAAATTGAAGCTTCTGAGTAAGCAAAACTCTGTAAAAATGGCAATTTTGGTCACTGTGAGGGTTTAAAAAGTGGTTATTCAACATGAGGCCCGATCCAAATGACATTTTGAATTTTTTTTGGTAGAGTCCAAAAAATCAATTTTATGATGAAAAACGATGACCCCAGTCGAACGTTCAAAAAAATGGTCAATATTGATGAAATTTTAACATTTAATCTTTTGACTTGAAATGACTGTTGGACGTGAATTATTACTTTTTCAACTAAAATAAGTGTGTTTAAAGTGATTTCTGTGTCTGAAATTGGTCAAAATTGAAGCTTCTGAGTAAGCAAAACTCTGTAAAAATGACAATTTTGGTAACTGTGAGGATTTACAAAGTGGTTATTCAACATGAGGCCCAAACCAAATGACATTTTGAATCATTTTTGGTAGAGTCCAAAAAATCAATTTTATGATGAAAAACGATGACCCCGGACCAGTCAAACGTACAAAAAATTGTCAATATTGATGAAATTTTAACATTTAATCTTTTGACTTTAAATTACTGTTGGATGTGAATTATTACTTTTTCAACTAAAATATGAGTGTTTAAAGTCATTTCTGTGCCTGAAATTAGTCAAAATTGAAGCTTCTTAGTAAGCAAAACTCTGTAAAAATGGCAATTTTGGTCACTGTGAGGGTTTAAAAAGTGGTTATTCAACATGAGGCCCGATCCAAATGACATTTTGAATCATTTTTGGTAGAGTAAAAAAAAAATCAATTTTATGATGAAAAACGTGACCCAGGACTAGTCGAACGTTTAAAAAAATGGTCAATATTGATGAAATTTTAACATTTAATCTTTTAACTTTAAATTACTGTTGGATGTGAATTATTACTTTTTCAACTAAAATATGAGAGTTTAAAGTCATTTCTGTGCCTGAAATTGGTCAAAATTGAAGGTTTTGAGTAAGCAAAATCTCTGTAAAAATGACAATTTTGGTCACTGTGAGGGTTTAAAAAGTGGTTATTCAACATGAGGCCCGATCCAAATGACATTTTGAATTATTTTTGGTAGAGTCGAAAAAATAAATTTTATGATGAAAAACGATGACCCCGGACCAGTCGAACGTTCATAAAAATGGTCAATATTGATGAAATTTTAACATTTAATCTTTTGACTTGAAATGACTGTTGGACGTGAATTATTACTTTTTCCACTAAAATAAGTGTGTTTAAAGTGATTTCTGTGCCTGAAATTGGTCAAAATTGAAGCTTCTGAGTAAGCAAAACTCTGTAAAAATGACAATTTGGTAACTGTGAGGATTTAAAAAGTGGTTATTCAACATGAGGCCCAAACCAAATGACATTTTGAATCATTTTTGGTAGAGTCCAAAAAATCAATTTTATGATGAAAAACGATGACCCCGGACCAGTCGAACGTACAAAAAATTGTCAATATTGATGAAATTTTAACATTTAATCTTTTGACTTTAAATTACTGTTGGATGTGAATTATTACTTTTTCAACTAAAATATGAGTGTTTAAAGTCATTTCTGTGCCTGAAATTAGTCAAAATTGAAGCTTCTGAGTAAGCAAAACTCTGTAAAAATTGCAATTTTGGTCACTGTGAGGGTTTAAAAAGTGGTTATTCAACATGAGGCCCGATCCAAATGACATTTTGAATCATTTTTGGTAGAGTAAAAAAAAATCAATTTTATGATGAAAAACGTGACCCAGGACCAGTCGAACGTTCAAAAAAATGGTCAATATTGATGAAATTTAACATTTAATCTTTTGACTTTAAATTACTGTTGGATGTGAATTATTACTTTTTCAACTAAAATATGAGTGTTTAAAGTCATTTCTGTGCCTGAAATTGGTCAAAATTGAAGCTTCTGAGTAAGCAAAACTCGTAAAAATGGCAATTTTGGTCACTGTGAGGGTTTAAAAAGTGGTAATTCAACATGGGGCCCGATCCAAATGACATTTTGAATTATTTTTGGTAGAGTCCAAAAAATCAATTTTATGATGAAAAACGATGACCCCAGTCGAACGTTCAAAAAAATGGTCAATATTGATGAAATTTTAACATTTAATCTTTTGACTTGAAATGACTGTTGGACGTGAATTATTACTTTTTCAACTAAAATAAGTGTGTTTAAAGTGATTTCTGTGCCTGAAATTGGTCAAAATTGAAGCTTCTGAGTAAGCAAAACTCTCTATAAATGACAATTTTTGTAACTGTGAGGGTTTAAAAAGTGGTTATTCAACATGAGGCCCAAACCAAATGACATTTTGAATCATTTTTGGTAGAGTCCAAAAAATCAATTTTATGATGAAAAACGATGACCCCGGACCAGTCGAACGTACAAAAAATTGTCAATATTGATGAAATTTTAACATTTAATCTTTTGACTTTAAATTACTGTTGGATGTGAATTATTACTTTTTCAACTAAAATATGAGAGTTTAAAGTCATTTCTGTGCCTGAAATTGGTCAAAATTGAAGGTTTTGAGTAAGCAAAATCTCTGTAAAAATGACAATTTTGGTCACTGTGAGGGTTTAAAAAGTGGTTATTCAAAATGAGGCCCAAACCAAATGACATTTTGAATCATTTTTGGTAGAGTCCAAAAAATCAATTTTATGATGAAAAAAAAATGACCCCGGACCAGTCGAACGTACAAAAAATTGTCAATATTGATGACATTTTAACATTTAATCTTTTGACTTTAAATTACTGTTGGATGTGAATTATTACTTTTTCAACTAAAATATGAGTGTTTAAAGTCATTTCTGTGCCTGAAATTAGTCAAAATTAAAGCTTCTGAGTAAGCAAAACTCGGTAAAAATGGCAATTTTGGTCACTGTGAGGGTTTAAAAAGTGGTTATTCAACATGAGGCCCGATCCAAATGACATTTTGAATTATTTTTGGTAGAGTAAAAAAGAAAATCAATTTTATGATGAAAAACGATGACCCAGGACCAGAACGTTAAAAAAATGGTCAATATTGATGAAATTTTAACATTTAATCTTTTGACTTTAAATGACTGTTGGACGTGAATTATTACTTTTTCAACTAAAATAAGTGTGTTTAAAGTGATTTCTGTGCCTGAAATTGGTCAAAATTGAAGCTTCTGAGTAAGCAAAACTCTGTAAAAATGACAATTTTGGTAACTGTGAGGGTTTAAAAAGTGGTTATTCAACATGAGGCCCGATCCAAACGACATTTTGAATCATTTTTGGTAGAGCCCAAAAAATCAATTTTATGATGAAAAACGATGACCCCGAACCAGTCGAACGTACAAAAAATTGTCAATATTGATGAAATTTTAACATTTAATCTTTTGACTTTAAATTACTGTTGGATATGAATTATTACTTTTTCAACTAAAATATGAGTGTTTAAAGTCATTTCTGTGCCTGAAATTGGTCAAAATTGAAGCTTCTGAGTAAGCAAAACTCGTAAAAATGGCAATTTTGGTCACTGTGAGGGTTTAAAAAGTGGTTATTCAACATGGGGCCCGATCCAAATGACATTTTGAATTATTTTTGGTAGAGTCCAAAAAATCAATTTTATGATGAAAAACGATGACCCCAGTCGAACGTTCAAAAAAATGGTCAATATTGATGAAATTTTAACATTTAATCTTTTGACTTGAAATGACTGTTGGACGTGAATTATTACTTTTTCAACTAAAATAAGTGTGTTTAAAGTGATTTCTGTGTCTGAAATTGGTCAAAATTGAAGCTTCTGAGTAAGCAAAACTCTGTAAAAATGACAATTTTGGTAACTGTGAGGATTTACAAAGTGGTTATTCAACATGAGGCCCAAACCAAATGACATTTTGAATCATTTTTGGTAGAGTCCAAAAAATCAATTTTATGATGAAAAACGATGACCCCGGACCAGTCAAACGTACAAAAAATTGTCAATATTGATGAAATTTTAACATTTAATCTTTTGACTTTAAATTACTGTTGGATGTGAATTATTACTTTTTCAACTAAAATATGAGTGTTTAAAGTCATTTCTGTGCCTGAAATTAGTCAAAATTGAAGCTTCTGAGTAAGCAAAACTCTGTAAAAATGGCAATTTTGGTCACTGTGAGGGTTTAAAAAGTGGTTATTCAACATGAGGCCCGATCCAAATGACATTTTGAATCATTTTTGGTAGAGTCCAAAAAATCAATTTTATGATGAAAAACGATGACCCCGGACCAGTCGAACGTACAAAAAATTGTCAATATTGATGAAATTTTAACATTTAATCTTTTGACTTTAAATTACTGTTGGATGTGAATTATTACTTTTTCAACTAAAATATGAGTGTTTAAAGTCATTTCTGTGCCTGAAATTAGTCAAAATTGAAGCTTCTGAGTAAGCAAAACTCTGTAAAAATTGCAATTTTGGTCACTGTGAGGGTTTAAAAAGTGGTTATTCAACATGAGGCCCGATCCAAATGACATTTTGAATCATTTTTGGTAGAGTAAAAAAAAATCAATTTTATGATGAAAAACGTGACCCAGGACCAGTCGAACGTTCCAAAAAATGGTCAATATTGATGAAATTTAACATTTAATCTTTTGACTTTAAATTACTGTTGGATGTGAATTATTACTTTTTCAACTAAAATATGAGAGTTTAAAGTCATTTCTGTGCCTGAAATTGGTCAAAATTGAAGGTTTTGAGTAAGCAAAATCTCTGTAAAAATGACAATTTTGGTCACTGTGAGGGTTTAAAAAGTGGTTATTCAACATGAGGCCCGATCCAAATGACATTTTGAATTATTTTTGGTAGAGTCGAAAAAATAAATTTTATGATGAAAAACGATGACCCCGGACCAGTCGAACGTTCAAAAAAATGGTCAATATTGATGAAATTTTAACATTTAATCTTTTGACTTGAAATGACTGTTGGACGTGAATTATTACTTTTTCAACTAAAATAAGTGTGTTTGAAGTGATTTCTGTGCCTGAAATTGGTCAAAATTGAAGCTTCTGAGTAAGCAAAACTCTGTAAAAATGACAATTT
Organism: Lissotriton helveticus; assembly: GCF_964261635.1. Lineage (NCBI taxonomy): Eukaryota > Metazoa > Chordata > Amphibia > Caudata > Salamandridae > Lissotriton > Lissotriton helveticus. Next base: position 404,581,879 of record NC_136071.1, read on the forward strand.
TGGTAACTTCGAGGGTTTAAAAAGTGGTTATTCAACATGAGGCCCAAACCAAATGACATTTTGAATCATTTTTGGTAGAGTCCAAAAAATCAATTTTATGATGAAAAACGATGACCCCGGACCAGTCGAACGTACAAAAAATTGTCAATATTGATGACATTTTAACATTTAATCTTTTGACTTTAAATTACTGTTGGATGTGAATTATTACTTTTTCAACTAAAATATGAGTGTTTAAAGTCATTTCTGTGCCTGAAATTAGTCAAAATTAAAGCTTCTGAGTAAGCAAAACTCTGTAAAAATGGCAATTTTGGTCACTGTGAGGGTTTAAAAAGTGGTTATTCAACATGAGGCCCGATCCAAATGACATTTTGAATCATTTTTGGTAGAGTAAAAAAGAAAATCAATTTTATGATGAAAAACGATGACCCAGGACCAGCACGTTAAAAAAATGGTCAATATTGATGACATTTTAACATTTAATCTTTTGACTTTAAATGACTGTTGGACGTGAATTATTACTTTTTCAACTAAAATAAGTGTGTTTAAAGTGATTTCTGTGCCTGAAATTGGTCAAAACTGAAGCTTCTGAGTAAGCAAAACTCTGTAAAAATGACAATTTTGGTAACTGTGAGGGTTTAAAAAGTGGTTATTCAACATGAGGCCCGATCCAAATGACATTTTGAATCATTTTTGGTAGAGTCCAAAAAATCAATTTTATGATGAAAAACGATGACCCCGGACCAGTCGAACGTACAAAAAATTGTCAATATTGATGACATTTTAAAATTTAATCTTTTGACTTTAAATTACTGTTGGATGTGAATTATTACTTTTTCAACTAAAATATGAGTGTTTAAAGTCATTTCTGTGCCTGAAATTGGTCAAAATTGAAGCTTCTGAGTAAGCAAAACTCGTAAAAATGGCAATTTTGGTCACTGTGAGGGTTTAAAAAGTGGTTATTCAACATGGGGCCCGATCCAAATGACATTTTGAATTATTTTTGGTAGAGTCCAAAAAATCAATTTTATGATGAAAAACGATGACCCCAGTCGAACGTTCAAAAAAATGGTCAATATTGATGAAATTTTAACATTTATTCTTTTGACTTGAAATGACTGTTGGACGTGAATTATTACTTTTTCAACTAAAATAAGTGTGTTTAAAGTGATTTCTGTGCCTGAAATTGGTCAAAATTGAAGCTTCTGAGTAAGCAAAACTCTCTATAAATGACAATTTTTGTAACTGTGAGGGTTTAAAAAGTGGTTATTCAACATGAGGCCCAAACCAAATGACATTTTGAATCATTTTTGGTAGAGTCCAAAAAATCAATTTTATGATGAAAAACGATGACCCCGGACCAGTCGAACGTACAAAAAATTGTCAATATTGATGAAATTTTAACATTTAATCTTTTGACTTTAAATTACTGTTGGATGTGAATTATTACTTTTTCAACTAAAATATGAGAGTTTAAAGTCATTTCTGTGCCTGAAATTGGTCAAAATTGAAGGTTTTGAGTAAGCAAAATCTCTGTAAAAATGACAATTTTGGTCACTGTGAGGGTTTAAAAAGTGGTTATTCAAAATGAGGCCCAAACCAAATGACATTTTGAATCATTTTTGGTAGAGTCCAAAAAATCAATTTTATGATGAAAAACGATGACCCCGGACCAGTCGAACGTACAAAAAATTGTCAATATTGATGACATTTTAACATTTAATCTTTTGACTTTAAATTACTGTTGGATGTGAATTATTACTTTTTCAACTAAAATATGAGTGTTTAAAGTCATTTCTGTGCCTGAAATTAGTCAAAATTAAAGCTTCTGAGTAAGCAAAACTCGGTAAAAATGGCAATTTTGGTCACTGTGAGGGTTTAAAAAGTGGTTATTCAACATGAGGCCCGATCCAAATGACATTTTGAATTATTTTTGGTAGAGTAAAAAAGAAAATCAATTTTATGATGAAAAACGATGACCCAGGACCAGAACGTTAAAAAAATGGTCAATATTGATGAAATTTTAACATTTAATCTTTTGACTTTAAATGACTGTTGGACGTGAATTATTACTTTTTCAACTAAAATAAGTGTGTTTAAAGTGATTTCTGTGCCTGAAATTGGTCAAAATTGAAGCTTCTGAGTAAGCAAAACTCTGTAAAAATGACAATTTTGGTAACTGTGAGGGTTTAAAAAGTGGTTATTCAACATGAGGCCCGATCCAAACGACATTTTGAATCATTTTTGGTAGAGCCCAAAAAATCAATTTTATGATGAAAAACGATGACCCCGAACCAGTCGAACGTACAAAAAATTGTCAATATTGATGAAATTTTAACATTTAATCTTTTGACTTTAAATTACTGTTGGATATGAATTATTACTTTTTCAACTAAAATATGAGTGTTTAAAGTCATTTCTGTGCCTGAAATTGGTCAAAATTGAAGCTTCTGAGTAAGCAAAACTCGTAAAAATGGCAATTTTGGTCACTGTGAGGGTTTAAAAAGTGGTTATTCAACATGGGGCCCGATCCAAATGACATTTTGAATTATTTTTGGTAGAGTCCAAAAAATCAATTTTATGATGAAAAACGATGACCCCAGTCGAACGTTCAAAAAAATGGTCAATATTGATGAAATTTTAACATTTAATCTTTTGACTTGAAATGACTGTTGGACGTGAATTATTACTTTTTCAACTAAAATAAGTGTGTTTAAAGTGATTTCTGTGTCTGAAATTGGTCAAAATTGAAGCTTCTGAGTAAGCAAAACTCTGTAAAAATGACAATTTTGGTAACTGTGAGGATTTACAAAGTGGTTATTCAACATGAGGCCCAAACCAAATGACATTTTGAATCATTTTTGGTAGAGTCCAAAAAATCAATTTTATGATGAAAAACGATGACCCCGGACCAGTCAAACGTACAAAAAATTGTCAATATTGATGAAATTTTAACATTTAATCTTTTGACTTTAAATTACTGTTGGATGTGAATTATTACTTTTTCAACTAAAATATGAGTGTTTAAAGTCATTTCTGTGCCTGAAATTAGTCAAAATTGAAGCTTCTGAGTAAGCAAAACTCTGTAAAAATGGCAATTTTGGTCACTGTGAGGGTTTAAAAAGTGGTTATTCAACATGAGGCCCGATCCAAATGACATTTTGAATCATTTTTGGTAGAGTCCAAAAAATCAATTTTATGATGAAAAACGATGACCCCGGACCAGTCGAACGTACAAAAAATTGTCAATATTGATGAAATTTTAACATTTAATCTTTTGACTTTAAATTACTGTTGGATGTGAATTATTACTTTTTCAACTAAAATATGAGTGTTTAAAGTCATTTCTGTGCCTGAAATTAGTCAAAATTGAAGCTTCTGAGTAAGCAAAACTCTGTAAAAATTGCAATTTTGGTCACTGTGAGGGTTTAAAAAGTGGTTATTCAACATGAGGCCCGATCCAAATGACATTTTGAATCATTTTTGGTAGAGTAAAAAAAAATCAATTTTATGATGAAAAACGTGACCCAGGACCAGTCGAACGTTCCAAAAAATGGTCAATATTGATGAAATTTAACATTTAATCTTTTGACTTTAAATTACTGTTGGATGTGAATTATTACTTTTTCAACTAAAATATGAGAGTTTAAAGTCATTTCTGTGCCTGAAATTGGTCAAAATTGAAGGTTTTGAGTAAGCAAAATCTCTGTAAAAATGACAATTTTGGTCACTGTGAGGGTTTAAAAAGTGGTTATTCAACATGAGGCCCGATCCAAATGACATTTTGAATTATTTTTGGTAGAGTCGAAAAAATAAATTTTATGATGAAAAACGATGACCCCGGACCAGTCGAACGTTCAAAAAAATGGTCAATATTGATGAAATTTTAACATTTAATCTTTTGACTTGAAATGACTGTTGGACGTGAATTATTACTTTTTCAACTAAAATAAGTGTGTTTGAAGTGATTTCTGTGCCTGAAATTGGTCAAAATTGAAGCTTCTGAGTAAGCAAAACTCTGTAAAAATGACAATTTTGGTAACTTCGAGGGTTTAAAAAGTGGTTATTCAACATGAGGCCCAAACCAAATGACATTTTGAATCATTTTTGGTAGAGTCCAAAAAATCAATTTTATGATGAAAAACGATGACCCCGGACCAGTCGAACGTACAAAAAATTGTCAATATTGATGACATTTTAACATTTAATCTTTTGACTTTAAATTACTGTTGGATGTGAATTATTACTTTTTCAACTAAAATATGAGTGTTTAAAGTCATTTCTGTGCCTGAAATTAGTCAAAATTAAAGCTTCTGAGTAAGCAAAACTCTGTAAAAATGGCAATTTTGGTCACTGTGAGGGTTTAAAAAGTGGTTATTCAACATGAGGCCCGATCCAAATGACATTTTGAATCATTTTTGGTAGAGTAAAAAAGAAAATCAATTTTATGATGAAAAACGATGACCCAGGACCAGCACGTTAAAAAAATGGTCAATATTGATGACATTTTAACATTTAATCTTTTGACTTTAAATGACTGTTGGACGTGAATTATTACTTTTTCAACTAAAATAAGTGTGTTTAAAGTGATTTCTGTGCCTGAAATTGGTCAAAACTGAAGCTTCTGAGTAAGCAAAACTCTGTAAAAATGACAATTTTGGTAACTGTGAGGGTTTAAAAAGTGGTTATTCAACATGAGGCCCGATCCAAATGACATTTTGAATCATTTTTGGTAGAGTCCAAAAAATCAATTTTATGATGAAAAACGATGACCCCGGACCAGTCGAACGTACAAAAAATTGTCAATATTGATGACATTTTAAAATTTAATCTTTTGACTTTAAATTACTGTTGGATGTGAATTATTACTTTTTCAACTAAAATATGAGTGTTTAAAGTCATTTCTGTGCCTGAAATTGGTCAAAATTGAAGCTTCTGAGTAAGCAAAACTCGTAAAAATGGCAATTTTGGTCACTGTGAGGGTTTAAAAAGTGGTTATTCAACATGGGGCCCGATCCAAATGACATTTTGAATTATTTTTGGTAGAGTCCAAAAAATCAATTTTATGATGAAAAACGATGACCCCAGTCGAACGTTCAAAAAAATGGTCAATATTGATGAAATTTTAACATTTATTCTTTTGACTTGAAATGACTGTTGGACGTGAATTATTACTTTTTCAACTAAAATAAGTGTGTTTAAAGTGATTTCTGTGCCTGAAATTGGTCAAAATTGAAGCTTCTGAGTAAGCAAAACTCTCTATAAATGACAATTTTTGTAACTGTGAGGGTTTAAAAAGTGGTTATTCAACATGAGGCCCAAACCAAATGACATTTTGAATCATTTTTGGTAGAGTCCAAAAAATCAATTTTATGATGAAAAACGATGACCCCGGACCAGTCGAACGTACAAAAAATTGTCAATATTGATGAAATTTTAACATTTAATCTTTTGACTTTAAATTACTGTTGGATGTGAATTATTACTTTTTCAACTAAAATATGAGAGTTTAAAGTCATTTCTGTGCCTGAAATTGGTCAAAATTGAAGGTTTTGAGTAAGCAAAATCTCTGTAAAAATGACAATTTTGGTCACTGTGAGGGTTTAAAAAGTGGTTATTCAAAATGAGGCCCAAACCAAATGACATTTTGAATCATTTTTGGTAGAGTCCAAAAAATCAATTTTATGATGAAAAACGATGACCCCGGACCAGTCGAACGTACAAAAAATTGTCAATATTGATGACATTTTAACATTTAATCTTTTGACTTTAAATTACTGTTGGATGTGAATTATTACTTTTTCAACTAAAATATGAGTGTTTAAAGTCATTTCTGTGCCTGAAATTAGTCAAAATTAAAGCTTCTGAGTAAGCAAAACTCGGTAAAAATGGCAATTTTGGTCACTGTGAGGGTTTAAAAAGTGGTTATTCAACATGAGGCCCGATCCAAATGACATTTTGAATTATTTTTGGTAGAGTAAAAAAGAAAATCAATTTTATGATGAAAAACGATGACCCAGGACCAGAACGTAAAAAAAATGGTCAATATTGATGAAATTTTAACATTTAATCTTTTGACTTTAAATGACTGTTGGACGTGAATTATTACTTTTTCAACTAAAATAAGTGTGTTTAAAGTGATTTCTGTGCCTGAAATTGGTCAAAATTGAAGCTTCTGAGTAAGCAAAACTCTGTAAAAATGACAATTTTGGTAACTGTGAGGGTTTAAAAAGTGGTTATTCAACATGAGGCCCGATCCAAACGACATTTTGAATCATTTTTGGTAGAGCCCAAAAAATCAATTTTATGATGAAAAACGATGACCCCGAACCAGTCGAACGTACAAAAAATTGTCAATATTGATGAAATTTTAACATTTAATCTTTTGACTTTAAATTACTGTTGGATATGAATTATTACTTTTTCAACTAAAATATGAGTGTTTAAAGTCATTTCTGTGCCTGAAATTGGTCAAAATTGAAGCTTCTGAGTAAGCAAAACTCGTAAAAATGGCAATTTTGGTCACTGTGAGGGTTTAAAAAGTGGTTATTCAACATGGGGCCCGATCCAAATGACATTTTGAATTATTTTTGGTAGAGTCCAAAAAATCAATTTTATGATGAAAAACGATGACCCCAGTCGAACGTTCAAAAAAATGGTCAATATTGATGAAATTTTAACATTTAATCTTTTGACTTGAAATGACTGTTGGACGTGAATTATTACTTTTTCAACTAAAATAAGTGTGTTTAAAGTGATTTCTGTGTCTGAAATTGGTCAAAATTGAAGCTTCTGAGTAAGCAAAACTCTGTAAAAATGACAATTTTGGTAACTGTGAGGATTTACAAAGTGGTTATTCAACATGAGGCCCAAACCAAATGACATTTTGAATCATTTTTGGTAGAGTCCAAAAAATCAATTTTATGATGAAAAACGATGACCCCGGACCAGTCAAACGTACAAAAAATTGTCAATATTGATGAAATTTTAACATTTAATCTTTTGACTTTAAATTACTGTTGGATGTGAATTATTACTTTTTCAACTAAAATATGAGTGTTTAAAGTCATTTCTGTGCCTGAAATTAGTCAAAATTGAAGCTTCTTAGTAAGCAAAACTCTGTAAAAATGGCAATTTTGGTCACTGTGAGGGTTTAAAAAGTGGTTATTCAACATGAGGCCCGATCCAAATGACATTTTGAATCATTTTTGGTAGAGTAAAAAAAAAATCAATTTTATGATGAAAAACGTGACCCAGGACTAGTCGAACGTTCAAAAAAATGGTCAATATTGATGAAATTTTAACATTTAATCTTTTAACTTTAAATTACTGTTGGATGTGAATTATTACTTTTTCAACTAAAATATGAGAGTTTAAAGTCATTTCTGTGCCTGAAATTGGTCAAAATTGAAGGTTTTGAGTAAGCAAAATCTCTGTAAAAATGACAATTTTGGTCACTGTGAGGGTTTAAAAAGTGGTTATTCAACATGAGGCCCGATCCAAATGACATTTTGAATTATTTTTGGTAGAGTCGAAAAAATAAATTTTATGATGAAAAACGATGACCCCGGACCAGTCGAACGTTCAAAAAAATGGTCAATATTGATGAAATTTTAACATTTAATCTTTTGACTTGAAATGACTGTTGGACGTGAATTATTACTTTTTCCACTAAAATAAGTGTGTTTAAAGTGATTTCTGTGCCTGAAATTGGTCAAAATTGAAGCTTCTGAGTAAGCAAAACTCTGTAAAAATGACAATTTGGTAACTGTGAGGATTTAAAAAGTGGTTATTCAACATGAGGCCCAAACCAAATGACATTTTGAATCATTTTTGGTAGAGTCCAAAAAATCAATTTTATGATGAAAAACGTGACCCAGGACCAGTCGAACGTTCAAAAAAATGGTCAATATTGATGAAATTTAACATTTAATCTTTTGACTTTAAATTACTGTTGGATGTGAATTATTACTTTTTCAACTAAAATATGAGTGTTTAAAGTCATTTCTGTGCCTGAAATTGGTCAAAATTGAAGCTTCTGAGTAAGCAAAACTCGTAAAAATTGCAATTTTGGTCACTGTGAGGGTTTAAAAAGTGGTAATTCAACATGGGGCCCGATCCAAATGACATTTTGAATTATTTTTGGTAGAGTCCAAAAAATCAATTTTATGATGAAAAACGATGACCCCAGTCGAACGTTCAAAAAAATGGTCAATATTGATGAAATTTTAACATTTAATCTTTTGACTTGAAATGACTGTTGGACGTGAATTATTACTTTTTCAACTAAAATAAGTGTGTTTAAAGTGATTTCTGTGCCTGAAATTGGTCAAAATTGAAGCTTCTGAGTAAGCAAAACTCTCTATAAATGACAATTTTTGTAACTGTGAGGGTTTAAAAAGTGGTTATTCAACATGAGGCCCAAACCAAATGACATTTTGAATCATTTTTGGTAGAGTCCAAAAAATCAATTTTATGATGAAAAACGATGACCCCGGACCAGTCGAACGTACAAAAAATTGTCAATATTGATGAAATTTTAACATTTAATCTTTTGACTTTAAATTACTGTTGGATGTGAATTATTACTTTTTCAACTAAAATATGAGTGTTTAAAGTCATTTCTGTGCCTGAAATTAGTCAAAATTGAAGCTTCTGAGTAAGCAAAACTCTGTAAAAATTGCAATTTTGGTCACTGTGAGGGTTTAAAAAGTGGTTATTCAACATGAGGCCCGATCCAAATGACATTTTGAATCATTTTTGTTAGAGTAAAAAAAAATCAATTTTATGATGAAAAACGTGACCCAGGACCAGTCGAACGTTCAAAAAAATGGTCAATATTGATGAAATTTTAACATTTAATCTTTTGACTTTAAATTACTGTTGGATGTGAATTATTACTTTTTCAACTAAAATATGAGAGTTTAAAGTCATTTCTGTGCCTGAAATTGGTCAAAATTGAAGGTTTTGAGTAAGCAAAATCTCTGTAAAAATGACAATTTTGGTCACTGTGAGGGTTTAAAAAGTGGTTATTCAAAATGAGGCCCAAACCAAATGACATTTTGAATCATTTTTGGTAGAGTCCAAAAAATCAATTTTATGATGAAAAACGATGACCCCGGACCAGTCGAACGTACAAAAAATTGTCAATATTGATGACATTTTAACATTTAATCTTTTGACTTTAAATTACTGTTGGATGTGAATTATTACTTTTTCAACTAAAATATGAGTGTTTAAAGTCATTTCTGTGCCTGAAATTAGTCAAAATTAAAGCTTCTGAGTAAGCAAAACTCGGTAAAAATGGCAATTTTGGTCACTGTGAGGGTTTAAAAAGTGGTTATTCAACATGAGGCCCGATCCAAATGACATTTTGAATTATTTTTGGTAGAGTAAAAAAGAAAATCAATTTTATGATGAAAAACGATGACCCAGGACCAGAACGTTAAAAAAATTGTCAATATTGATGAAATTTTAACATTTAATCTTTTGACTTTAAATGACTGTTGGACGTGAATTATTACTTTTTCAACTAAAATAAGTGTATTTAAAGTGATTTCTGTGCCTGAAATTGGTCAAAATTGAAGCTTCTGAGTAAGCAAAACTCTGTAAAAATGACAATTTTGGTAACTGTGAGGGTTTAAAAAGTGGTTATTCAACATGAGGCCCGATCCAAAAGACATTTTGAATCATTTTTGGTAGAGCCCAAAAAATCAATTTTATGATGAAAAACGATGACCCCGAACCAGTCGAACGTACAAAAAATTGTCAATATTGATGAAATTTTAACATTTAATCTTTTGACTTGAAATGACTGTTGGACGTGAATTATTACTTTTTCCACTAAAATAAGTGTGTTTAAAGTGATTTCTGTGCCTGAAATTGGTCAAAATTGAAGCTTCTGAGTAAGCAAAACTCTGTAAAAATGACAATTTGGTAACTGTGAGGATTTAAAAAGTGGTTATTCAACATGAGGCCCAAACCAAATGACATTTTGAATCATTTTTGGTAGAGTCCAAAAAATCAATTTTATGATGAAAAACGTGACCCAGGACCAGTCGAACGTTCAAAAAAATGGTCAATATTGATGAAATTTAACATTTAATCTTTTGACTTTAAATTACTGTTGGATGTGAATTATTACTTTTTCAACTAAAATATGAGTGTTTAAAGTCATTTCTGTGCCTGAAATTGGTCAAAATTGAAGCTTCTGAGTAAGCAAAACTCGTAAAAATTGCAATTTTGGTCACTGTGAGGGTTTAAAAAGTGGTAATTCAACATGGGGCCCGATCCAAATGACATTTTGAATTATTTTTGGTAGAGTCCAAAAAATCAATTTTATGATGAAAAACGATGACCCCAGTCGAACGTTCAAAAAAATGGTCAATATTGATGAAATTTTAACATTTAATCTTTTGACTTGAAATGACTGTTGGACGTGAATTATTACTTTTTCAACTAAAATAAGTGTGTTTAAAGTGATTTCTGTGCCTGAAATTGGTCAAAATTGAAGCTTCTGAGTAAGCAAAACTCTCTATAAATGACAATTTTTGTAACTGTGAGGGTTTAAAAAGTGGTTATTCAACATGAGGCCCAAACCAAATGACATTTTGAATCATTTTTGGTAGAGTCCAAAAAATCAATTTTATGATGAAAAACGATGACCCCGGACCAGTCGAACGTACAAAAAATTGTCAATATTGATGAAATTTTAACATTTAATCTTTTGACTTTAAATTACTGTTGGATGTGAATTATTACTTTTTCAACTAAAATATGAGTGTTTAAAGTCATTTCTGTGCCTGAAATTAGTCAAAATTGAAGCTTCTGAGTAAGCAAAACTCTGTAAAAATTGCAATTTTGGTCACTGTGAGGGTTTAAAAAGTGGTTATTCAACATGAGGCCCGATCCAAATGACATTTTGAATCATTTTTGTTAGAGAAAAAAAAAATCAATTTTATGATGAAAAACGTGACCCAGGACCAGTCGAACGTTCAAAAAAATGGTCAATATTGATGAAATTTTAACATTTAATCTTTTGACTTTAAATTACTGTTGGATGTGAATTATTACTTTTTCAACTAAAATATGAGAGTTTAAAGTCATTTCTGTGCCTGAAATTGGTCAAAATTGAAGGTTTTGAGTAAGCAAAATCTCTGTAAAAATGACAATTTTGGTCACTGTGAGGGTTTAAAAAGTGGTTATTCAAAATGAGGCCCAAACCAAATGACATTTTGAATCATTTTTGGTAGAGTCCAAAAAATCAATTTTATGATGAAAAACGATGACCCCGGACCAGTCGAACGTACAAAAAATTGTCAATATTGATGACATTTTAACATTTAATCTTTTGACTTTAAATTACTGTTGGATGTGAATTATTACTTTTTCAACTAAAATATGAGTGTTTAAAGTCATTTCTGTGCCTGAAATTAGTCAAAATTAAAGCTTCTGAGTAAGCAAAACTCGGTAAAAATGGCAATTTTGGTCACTGTGAGGGTTTAAAAAGTGGTTATTCAACATGAGGCCCGATCCAAATGACATTTTGAATTATTTTTGGTAGAGTAAAAAAGAAAATCAATTTTATGATGAAAAACGATGACCCAGGACCAGAACGTTAAAAAAATGGTCAATATTGATGAAATTTTAACATTTAATCTTTTGACTTTAAATGACTGTTGGACGTGAATTATTACTTTTTCAACTAAAATAAGTGTGTTTAAAGTGATTTCTGTGCCTGAAATTGGTCAAAATTGAAGCTTCTGAGTAAGCAAAACTCTGTAAAAATGACAATTTTGGTAACTGTGAGGGTTTAAAAAGTGGTTATTCAACATGAGGCCCGATCCAAAAGACATTTTGAATCATTTTTGGTAGAGCCCAAAAAATCAATTTTATGATGAAAAACGATGACCCCGAACCAGTCGAACGTACAAAAAATTGTCAATATTGATGAAATTTTAACATTTAATCTTTTGACTTTAAATTACTGTTGGATATGAATTATTACTTTTTCAACTAAAATATGAGTGTTTAAAGTCATTTCTGTGCCTGAAATTGGTCAAAATTGAAGCTTCTGAGTAAGCAAAACTCGTAAAAATGGCAATTTTGGTCACTGTGAGGGTTTAAAAAGTGGTTATTCAACATGGGGCCCGATCCAAATGACATTTTGAATTATTTTTGGTAGAGTCCAAAAAATCAATTTTATGATGAAAAACGATGACCCCAGTCGAACGTTCAAAAAAATGGTCAATATTGATGAAATTTTAACATTTAATCTTTTGACTTGAAATGACTGTTGGACGTGAATTATTACTTTTTCAACTAAAATAAGTGTGTTTAAAGTGATTTCTGTGTCTGAAATTGGTCAAAATTGAAGCTTCTGAGTAAGCAAAACTCTGTAAAAATGACAATTTTGGTAACTGTGAGGATTTACAAAGTGGTTATTCAACATGAGGCCCAAACCAAATGACATTTTGAATCATTTTTGGTAGAGTCCAAAAAATCAATTTTATGATGAAAAACGATGACCCCGGACCAGTCAAACGTACAAAAAATTGTCAATATTGATGAAATTTTAACATTTAATCTTTTGACTTTAAATTACTGTTGGATGTGAATTATTACTTTTTCAACTAAAATATGAGTGTTTAAAGTCATTTCTGTGCCTGAAATTAGTCAAAATTGAAGCTTCTGAGTAAGCAAAACTCTGTAAAAATGGCAATTTTGGTCACTGTGAGGGTTTAAAAAGTGGTTATTCAACATGAGGCCCGATCCAAATGACATTTTGAATCATTTTTGGTAGAGTAAAAAAAAAATCAATTTTATGATGAAAAACGTGACCCAGGACCAGTCGAACGTTCAAAAAAATGGTCAATATTGATGAAATTTTAACATTTAATCTTTTAACTTTAAATTACTGTTGGATGTGAATTATTACTTTTTCAACTAAAATATGAGAGTTTAAAGTCATTTCTGTGCCTGAAATTGGTCAAAATTGAAGGTTTTGAGTAAGCAAAATCTCTGTAAAAATGACAATTTTGGTCACTGTGAGGGTTTAAAAAGTGGTTATTCAACATGAGGCCCGATCCAAATGACATTTTGAATTATTTTTGGTAGAGTCGAAAAAATAAATTTTATGATGAAAAACGATGACCCCGGACCAGTCGAACGTTCAAAAAAATGGTCAATATTGATGAAATTTTAACATTGAATCTTTTGACTTGAAATGACTGTTGGACGTGAATTATTACTTTTTCCACTAAAATAAGTGTGTTTAAAGTGATTTCTGTGCCTGAAATTGGTCAAAATTGAAGCTTCTGAGTAAGCAAAACTCTGTAAAAATGACAATTTGGTAACTGTGAGGATTTAAAAAGTGGTTATTCAACATGAGGCCCAAACCAAATGACATTTTGAATCATTTTTGGTAGAGTCCAAAAAATCAATTTTATGATGAAAAACGATGACCCCGGACCAGTCGAACGTACAAAAAATTGTCAATATTGATGAAATTTTAACATTTAATCTTTTGACTTTAAATTACTGTTGGATGTGAATTATTACTTTTTCAACTAAAATATGAGTGTTTAAAGTCATTTCTGTGCCTGAAATTAGTCAAAATTGAAGCTTCTGAGTAAGCAAAACTCTGTAAAAATTGCAATTTTGGTCACTGTGAGGGTTTAAAAAGTGGTTATTCAACATGAGGCCCGATCCAAATGACATTTTGAATCATTTTTGGTAGAGTAAAAAAAAAATCAATTTTATGATGAAAAACGTGACCCAGGACCAGTCGAACGTACAAAAAAATGGTCAATATTGATGAAATTTAACATTTAATCTTTTGACTTTAAATTACTGTTGGATGTGAATTATTACTTTTTCAACTAAAATATGAGAGTTTAAAGTCATTTCTGTGCCTGAAATTGGTCAAAATTGAAGGTTTTGAGTAAGCAAAATCTCTGTAAAAATGACAATTTTGGTCACTGTGAGGGTTTAAAAAGTGGTTATTCAAAATGAGGCCCAAACCAAATGACATTTTGAATCATTTTTGGTAGAGTCCAAAAAATCAATTTTATGATGAAAAACGATGACCCCGGACCAGTCGAACGTACAAAAAATTGTCAATATTGATGACATTTTAACATTTAATCTTTTGACTTTAAATTACTGTTGGATGTGAATTATTAATTTTTCAACTAAAATATGAGTGTTTAAAGTCATTTCTGTGCCTGAAATTAGTCAAAATTAAAGCTTCTGAGTAAGCAAAACTCGGTAAAAATGGCAATTTTGGTCACTGTGAGGGTTTAAAAAGTGGTTATTCAACATGAGGCCCGATCCAAATGACATTTTGAATTATTTTTGGTAGAGTAAAAAAGAAAATCAATTTTATGATGAAAAACGATGATCCAGGACCAGAACGTTAAAAAAATGGTCAATATTGATGAAATTTTAACATTTAATCTTTTGACTTTAAATGACTGTTGGACGTGAATTATTACTTTTTCAACTAAAATAAGTGTGTTTAAAGTGATTTCTGTGCCTGAAATTGGTCAAAATTGAAGCTTCTGAGTAAGCAAAACTCTGTAAAAATGACAATTTTGGTAACTGTGAGGGTTTAAAAAGTGGTTATTCAACATGAGGCCCGATCCAAAAGACATTTTGAATCATTTTTGGTAGAGCCCAAAAAATCAATTTTATGATGAAAAACGATGACCCCGAACCAGTCGAACGTACAAAAAATTGTCAATATTGATGAAATTTTAACATTTAATCTTTTGACTTGAAATGACTGTTGGACGTGAATTATTACTTTTTCCACTAAAATAAGTGTGTTTAAAGTGATTTCTGTGCCTGAAATTGGTCAAAATTGAAGCTTCTGAGTAAGCAAAACTCTGTAAAAATGACAATTTGGTAACTGTGAGGATTTAAAAAGTGGTTATTCAACATGAGGCCCAAACCAAATGACATTTTGAATCATTTTTGGTAGAGTCCAAAAAATCAATTTTATGATGAAAAACGTGACCCAGGACCAGTCGAACGTTCAAAAAAATGGTCAATATTGATGAAATTTAACATTTAATCTTTTGACTTTAAATTACTGTTGGATGTGAATTATTACTTTTTCAACTAAAATATGAGTGTTTAAAGTCATTTCTGTGCCTGAAATTGGTCAAAATTGAAGCTTCTGAGTAAGCAAAACTCGTAAAAATTGCAATTTTGGTCACTGTGAGGGTTTAAAAAGTGGTAATTCAACATGGGGCCCGATCCAAATGACATTTTGAATTATTTTTGGTAGAGTCCAAAAAATCAATTTTATGATGAAAAACGATGACCCCAGTCGAACGTTCAAAAAAATGGTCAATATTGATGAAATTTTAACATTTAATCTTTTGACTTGAAATGACTGTTGGACGTGAATTATTACTTTTTCAACTAAAATAAGTGTGTTTAAAGTGATTTCTGTGCCTGAAATTGGTCAAAATTGAAGCTTCTGAGTAAGCAAAACTCTCTATAAATGACAATTTTTGTAACTGTGAGGGTTTAAAAAGTGGTTATTCAACATGAGGCCCAAACCAAATGACATTTTGAATCATTTTTGGTAGAGTCCAAAAAATCAATTTTATGATGAAAAACGATGACCCCGGACCAGTCGAACGTACAAAAAATTGTCAATATTGATGAAATTTTAACATTTAATCTTTTGACTTTAAATTACTGTTGGATGTGAATTATTACTTTTTCAACTAAAATATGAGTGTTTAAAGTCATTTCTGTGCCTGAAATTAGTCAAAATTGAAGCTTCTGAGTAAGCAAAACTCTGTAAAAATTGCAATTTTGGTCACTGTGAGGGTTTAAAAAGTGGTTATTCAACATGAGGCCCGATCCAAATGACATTTTGAATCATTTTTGTTAAAGTAAAAAAAAATCAATTTTATGATGAAAAACGTGACCCAGGACCAGTCGAACGTTCAAAAAAATGGTCAATATTGATGAAATTTTAACATTTAATCTTTTGACTTTAAATTACTGTTGGATGTGAATTATTACTTTTTCAACTAAAATATGAGAGTTTAAAGTCATTTCTGTGCCTGAAATTGGTCAAAATTGAAGGTTTTGAGTAAGCAAAATCTCTGTAAAAATGACAATTTTGGTCACTGTGAGGGTTTAAAAAGTGGTTATTCAAAATGAGGCCCAAACCAAATGACATTTTGAATCATTTTTGGTAGAGTCCAAAAAATCAATTTTATGATGAAAAACGATGACCCCGGACCAGTCGAACGTACAAAAAATTGTCAATATTGATGACATTTTAACATTTAATCTTTTGACTTTAAATTACTGTTGGATGTGAATTATTACTTTTTCAACTAAAATATGAGTGTTTAAAGTCATTTCTGTGCCTGAAATTAGTCAAAATTAAAGCTTCTGAGTAAGCAAAACTCGGTAAAAATGGCAATTTTGGTCACTGTGAGGGTTTAAAAAGTGGTTATTCAACATGAGGCCCGATCCAAATGACATTTTGAATTATTTTTGGTAGAGTAAAAAAGAAAATCAATTTTATGATGAAAAACGATGACCCAGGACCAGAACGTTAAAAAAATGGTCAATATTGATGAAATTTTAACATTTAATCTTTTGACTTTAAATGACTGTTGGACGTGAATTATTACTTTTTCAACTAAAATAAGTGTGTTTAAAGTGATTTCTGTGCCTGAAATTGGTCAAAATTGAAGCTTCTGAGTAAGCAAAACTCTGTAAAAATGACAATTTTGGTAACTGTGAGGGTTTAAAAAGTGGTTATTCAACATGAGGCCCGATCCAAAAGACATTTTGAATCATTTTTGGTAGAGCCCAAAAAATCAATTTTATGATGAAAAACGATGACCCCGAACCAGTCGAACGTACAAAAAATTGTCAATATTGATGAAATTTTAACATTTAATCTTTTGACTTTAAATTACTGTTGGATATGAATTATTACTTTTTCAACTAAAATATGAGTGTTTAAAGTCATTTCTGTGCCTGAAATTGGTCAAAATTGAAGCTTCTGAGTAAGCAAAACTCGTAAAAATGGCAATTTTGGTCACTGTGAGGGTTTAAAAAGTGGTTATTCAACATGGGGCCCGATCCAAATGACATTTTGAATTATTTTTGGTAGAGTCCAAAAAATCAATTTTATGATGAAAAACGATGACCCCAGTCGAACGTTCAAAAAAATGGTCAATATTGATGAAATTTTAACATTTAATCTTTTGACTTGAAATGACTGTTGGACGTGAATTATTACTTTTTCAACTAAAATAAGTGTGTTTAAAGTGATTTCTGTGTCTGAAATTGGTCAAAATTGAAGCTTCTGAGTAAGCAAAACTCTGTAAAAATGACAATTTTGGTAACTGTGAGGATTTACAAAGTGGTTATTCAACATGAGGCCCAAACCAAATGACATTTTGAATCATTTTTGGTAGAGTCCAAAAAATCAATTTTATGATGAAAAACGATGACCCCGGACCAGTCAAACGTACAAAAAATTGTCAATATTGATGAAATTTTAACATTTAATCTTTTGACTTTAAATTACTGTTGGATGTGAATTATTACTTTTTCAACTAAAATATGAGTGTTTAAAGTCATTTCTGTGCCTGAAATTAGTCAAAATTGAAGCTTCTGAGTAAGCAAAACTCTGTAAAAATGGCAATTTTGGTCACTGTGAGGGTTTAAAAAGTGGTTATTCAACATGAGGCCCGATCCAAATGACATTTTGAATCATTTTTGGTAGAGTAAAAAAAAAATCAATTTTATGATGAAAAACGTGACCCAGGACCAGTCGAACGTTCAAAAAAATGGTCAATATTGATGAAATTTTAACATTTAATCTTTTAACTTTAAATTACTGTTGGATGTGAATTATTACTTTTTCAACTAAAATATGAGAGTTTAAAGTCATTTCTGTGCCTGAAATTGGTCAAAATTGAAGGTTTTGAGTAAGCAAAATCTCTGTAAAAATGACAATTTTGGTCACTGTGAGGGTTTAAAAAGTGGTTATTCAACATGAGGCCCGATCCAAATGACATTTTGAATTATTTTTGGTAGAGTCGAAAAAATAAATTTTATGATGAAAAACGATGACCCCGGACCAGTCGAACGTTCAAAAAAATGGTCAATATTGATGAAATTTTAACATTTAATCTTTTGACTTGAAATGACTGTTGGACGTGAATTATTACTTTTTCCACTAAAATAAGTGTGTTTAAAGTGATTTCTGTGCCTGAAATTGGTCAAAATTGAAGCTTCTGAGTAAGCAAAACTCTGTAAAAATGACAATTTGGTAACTGTGAGGATTTAAAAAGTGGTTATTCAACATGAGGCCCAAACCAAATGACATTTTGAATCATTTTTGGTAGAGTCCAAAAAATCAATTTTATGATGAAAAACGATGACCCCGGACCAGTCGAACGTACAAAAAATTGTCAATATTGATGAAATTTTAACATTTAATCTTTTGACTTTAAATTACTGTTGGATGTGAATTATTACTTTTTCAACTAAAATATGAGTGTTTAAAGTCATTTCTGTGCCTGAAATTAGTCAAAATTGAAGCTTCTGAGTAAGCAAAACTCTGTAAAAATTGCAATTTTGGTCACTGTGAGGGTTTAAAAAGTGGTTATTCAACATGAGGCCCGATCCAAATGACATTTTGAATCATTTTTGGTAGAGTAAAAAAAAAATCAATTTTATGATGAAAAACTTGACCCAGGACCAGTCGAACGTACAAAAAAATGGTCAATATTGATGAAATTTAACATTTAATCTTTTGACTTTAAATTACTGTTGGATGTGAATTATTACTTTTTCAACTAAAATATGAGAGTTTAAAGTCATTTCTGTGCCTGAAATTGGTCAAAATTGAAGGTTTTGAGTAAGCAAAATCTCTGTAAAAATGACAATTTTGGTCACTGTGAGGGTTTAAAAAGTGGTTATTCAACATGAGGCCCGATCCAAATGACATTTTGAATTATTTTTGGTAGAGTCGAAAAAATAAATTTTATGATGAAAAACGATGACCCCGGACCAGTCGAACGTTCAAAAAAATGGTCAATATTGATGAAATTTTAACATTTAATCTTTTGACTTGAAATGACTGTTGGACGTGAATTATTACTTTTTCAACTAAAATAAGTGTGTTTGAAGTGATTTCTGTGCCTGAAATTGGTCAAAATTGAAGCTTCTGAGTAAGCAAAACTCTGTAAAAATGACAATTTTGGTAACTTCGAGGGTTTAAAAAGTGGTTATTCAACATGAGGCCCAAACCAAATGACATTTTGAATCATTTTTGGTAGAGTCCAAAAAATCAATTTTATGATGAAAAACGATGACCCCGGACCAGTCGAACGTACAAAAAATTGTCAATATTGATGACATTTTAACATTTAATCTTTTGACTTTAAATTACTGTTGGATGTGAATTATTACTTTTTCAACTAAAATATGAGTGTTTAAAGTCATTTCTGTGCCTGAAATTAGTCAAAATTAAAGCTTCTGAGTAAGCAAAACTCTGTAAAAATGGCAATTTTGGTCACTGTGAGGGTTTAAAAAGTGGTTATTCAACATGAGGCCCGATCCAAATGACATTTTGAATCATTTTTGGTAGAGTAAAAAAGAAAATCAATTTTATGATGAAAAACGATGACCCAGGACCAGAACGTTAAAAAAATGGTCAATATTGATGAAATTTTAACATTTAATCTTTTGACTTTAAATGACTGTTGGACGTGAATTATTACTTTTTCAACTAAAATAAGTGTGTTTAAAGTGATTTCTGTGCCTGAAATTGGTCAAAACTGAAGCTTCTGAGTAAGCAAAACTCTGTAAAAATGACAATTTTGGTAACTGTGAGGGTTTAAAAAGTGGTTATTCAACATGAGGCCCGATCCAAATGACATTTTGAATCATTTTTGGTAGAGTCCAAAAAATCAATTTTATGATGAAAAACGATGACCCCGGACCAGTCGAACGTACAAAAAATTGTCAATATTGATGACATTTTAACATTTAATCTTTTGACTTTAAATTACTGTTGGATGTGAATTATTACTTTTTCAACTAAAATATGAGTGTTTAAAGTCATTTCTGTGCCTGAAATTGGTCAAAATTGAAGGTTTTGAGTAAGCAAAATCTCTGTAAAAATGACAATTTTGGTCACTGTGAGGGTTTAAAAAGTGGTTATTCAACATGAGGCCCGATCCAAATGACATTTTGAATTATTTTTGGTAGAGTCGAAAAAATAAATTTTATGATGAAAAACGATGACCCCGGACCAGTCGAACGTTCAAAAAAATGGTCAATATTGATGAAATTTTAACATTTAATCTTTTGACTTGAAATGACTGTTGGACGTGAATTATTACTTTTTCAACTAAAATAAGTGTGTTTGAAGTGATTTCTGTGCCTGAAATTGGTCAAAATTGAAGCTTCTGAGTAAGCAAAACTCTGTAAAAATGACAATTTTGGTAACTGTGAGGGTTTAAAAAGTGGTTATTCAAAATGAGGCCCAAACCAAATGACATTTTGAATCATTTTTGGTAGAGTCCAAAAAATCAATTTTATGATGAAAAACGATGACCCCGGACCAGTCGAACGTACAAAAAATTGTCAATATTGATGACATTTTAACATTTAATCTTTTGACTTTAAATTACTGTTGGATGTGAATTATTACTTTTTCAACTAAAATATGAGTGTTTAAAGTCATTTCTGTGCCTGAAATTAGTCAAAATTAAAGCTTCTGAGTAAGCAAAACTCGGTAAAAATGGCAATTTTGGTCACTGTGAGGGTTTAAAAAGTGGTTATTCAACATGAGGCCCGATCCAAATGACATTTTGAATTATTTTTGGTAGAGTAAAAAAGAAAATCAATTTTATGATGAAAAACGATGACCCAGGACCAGAACGTTAAAAAAATGGTCAATATTGATGAAATTTTAACATTTAATCTTTTGACTTTAAATGACTGTTGGACGTGAATTATTACTTTTTCAACTAAAATAAGTGTGTTTAAAGTGATTTCTGTGCCTGAAATTGGTCAAAATTGAAGCTTCTGAGTAAGCAAAACTCTGTAAAAATGACAATTTTGGTAACTGTGAGGGTTTAAAAAGTGGTTATTCAACATGAGGCCCGATCCAAATGACATTTTGAATCATTTTTGGTAGAGTCCAAAAAATCAATTTTATGATGAAAAACGATGACCCCGGACCAGTCGAACGTACAAAAAATTGTCAATATTGATGAAATTTTAACATTTAATCTTTTGACTTTAAATTACTGTTGGATATGAATTATTACTTTTTCAACTAAAATATGAGTGTTTAAAGTCATTTCTGTGCCTGAAATTGGTCAAAATTGAAGGTTTTGAGTAAGCAAAATCTCTGTAAAAATGACAATTTTGGTCACTGTGAGGGTTTAAAAAGTGGTTATTCAACATGAGGCCCGATCCAAATGACATTTTGAATTATTTTTGGTAGAGTCGAAAAAATAAATTTTATGATGAAAAACGATGACCCCGGACCAGTCGAACGTTCAAAAAAATGGTCAATATTGATGAAATTTTAACATTTAATCTTTTGACTTGAAATGACTGTTGGACGTGAATTATTACTTTTTCAACTAAAATAAGTGTGTTTGAAGTGATTTCTGTGCCTGAAATTGGTCAAAATTGAAGCTTCTGAGTAAGCAAAACTCTGTAAAAATGACAATTTTGGTAACTGTGAGGGTTTAAAAAGTGGTTATTCAAAATGAGGCCCAAACCAAATGACATTTTGAATCATTTTTGGTAGAGTCCAAAAAATCAATTTTATGATGAAAAACGATGACCCCGGACCAGTCGAACGTACAAAAAATTGTCAATATTGATGACATTTTAACATTTAATCTTTTGACTTTAAATTACTGTTGGATGTGAATTATTACTTTTTCAACTAAAATATGAGTGTTTAAAGTCATTTCTGTGCCTGAAATTAGTCAAAATTAAAGCTTCTGAGTAAGCAAAACTCGGTAAAAATGGCAATTTTGGTCACTGTGAGGGTTTAAAAAGTGGTTATTCAACATGAGGCCCGATCCAAATGACATTTTGAATTATTTTTGGTAGAGTAAAAAAGAAAATCAATTTTATGATGAAAAACGATGACCCAGGACCAGAACGTTAAAAAAATGGTCAATATTGATGAAATTTTAACATTTAATCTTTTGACTTTAAATGACTGTTGGACGTGAATTATTACTTTTTCAACTAAAATAAGTGTGTTTAAAGTGATTTCTGTGCCTGAAATTGGTCAAAATTGAAGCTTCTGAGTAAGCAAAACTCTGTAAAAATGACAATTTTGGTAACTGTGAGGGTTTAAAAAGTGGTTATTCAACATGAGGCCCGATCCAAATGACATTTTGAATCATTTTTGGTAGAGTCCAAAAAATCAATTTTATGATGAAAAACGATGACCCCGGACCAGTCGAACGTACAAAAAATTGTCAATATTGATGAAATTTTAACATTTAATCTTTTGACTTTAAATTACTGTTGGATATGAATTATTACTTTTTCAACTAAAATATGAGTGTTTAAAGTCATTTCTGTGCCTGAAATTGGTCAAAATTGAAGCTTCTGAGTAAGCAAAACTCGTAAAAATGGCAATTTTGGTCACTGTGAGGGTTTAAAAAGTGGTTATTCAACATGGGGCCCGATCCAAATGACATTTTGAATTATTTTTGGTAGAGTCCAAAAAATCAATTTTATGATGAAAAACGATGACCCCAGTCGAACGTTCAAAAAAATGGTCAATATTGATGAAATTTTAACATTTAATCTTTTGACTTGAAATGACTGTTGGACGTGAATTATTACTTTTTCAACTAAAATAAGTGTGTTTAAAGTGATTTTTGTGCCTGAAATTGGTCAAAATTGAAGCTTCTGAGTAAGCAAAACTCTGTAAAAATGACAATTTTGGTAACTGTGAGGATTTACAAAGTGGTTATTCAACATGAGGCCCAAACCAAATGACATTTTCAATCATTTTTGGTAGAGTCCAAAAAATCAATTTTATGATGAAAAACGATGACCCCGGACCAGTCGAACGTACAAAAAATTGTCAATATTGATGAAATTTTAACATTTAATCTTTTGACTTTAAATTACTGTTGGATGTGAATTATTACTTTTTCAACTAAAATATGAGAGTTTAAAGTCATTTCTGTGCCTGAAATTGGTCAAAATTGAAGGTTTTGAGTAAGCAAAATCTCTGTAAAAATGGCAATTTTGGTCACTGTGAGGGTTTAAAAAGTGGTTATTCAACATGAGGCCCGATCCAAATGACATTTTGAATCATTTTTGGTAGAGTAAAAAAGAAAATCAATTTTATGATGAAAAACGATGACCCAGGACCAGAACGTTAAAAAAATGGTCAATATTGATGAAATTTTAACATTTAATCTTTTGACTTTAAATGACTGTTGGACGTGAATTATTACTTTTTCAACTAAAATAAGTGTGTTTAAAGTGATTTCTGTGCCTGAAATTGGTCAAAATTGAACCTTCTGAGTAAGCAAAACTGTGTAAAAATGACAATTTTGGTAACTGTGAGGGTTTAAAAAGTGGTTATTCAACATGAGGCCCTATCCAAATGACATTTTGAATCATTTTTTGGTAGAGTCCAAAAAATCAATTTTATGATGAAAAACGATGACCCCGGAACCAGTCGAACGTACAAAAAATTGTCAATATTGATGAAATTTTAACATTTAATCTTTTGACTTTAAATTACTGTTGGATGTGAATTATTACTTTTTCAACTAAAATATGAGTGTTTAAAGTCATATCTGTGCCTGAAATTGGTCAAAATTGAAGCTTCTGAGTAAGCAAAACTCTGTAGAAATGGCAATTTTGGTCATTGTGAGGGTTTAAAAAGTGGTTATTCAACATGAGGCCCGATCCAAATGACATTTTCAATCATTTTTGGTAGAGTAAAAAAAAAATCAATTTTATGATGAAAAACGTGACCCAGGACCAGTCGAACGTTCAAAAAAATGGTCAATATTGATGAAATTTTAACATTTAATCTTTTGACTTTAAATTACTGTTGGATGTGAATTATTACTTTTTCAACTTTAATATGAGAGTTTAAAGTCATTTCTGTGCCTGAAATTGGTCAAAATTGAAGGTTTTGAGTAAGCAAAACTCGTAAAAATGACAATTTTGGTCACTGTGAGGGTTTAAAAAGTGGTTATTCAACATGAGGCCCGATCCAAATGACATTTTGAATTATTTTTGGTAGAGTCCAAAAAATCAATTTTATGATGAAAAACGATGACCCCGGACCAGTCGAACGTACAAAAAATTGTCAATATTGATGAAATTTTAACATTTAATCTTTTGACTTTAAATGACTGTTGGACGTGAATTATTACTTTTTCAACTAAAATAAGTGTGTTTAAAGTGATTTCTGTGCCTGAAATTGGTCAAAATTAAACCTTCTGAGTAAGCAAAACTCTGTAAAAATGACAATTTTGGTAACTGTGAGGGTTTAAAAAGTGGTTATTCAACATGAGGCCCGATCCAAATGACATTTTGAATCATTTTTTGGTAGAGTCCAAAAAATCAATTTTATGATGAAAAACGATGACCCCGGACCAGTCGAACGTACAAAAAATTGTCAATATTGATGAAATTTTAACATTTAATCTTTTGACTTTAAATTACTGTTGGATGTGAATTATTACTTTTTCAACTAAAATATGAGTGTTTAAAGTCATTCCTGTGCCTGAAATTGGTCAAAATTGAAGCTTCTGAGTAAGCAAAACTCTGTAAAAATGGCAATTTTGGTCATTGTGAGGGTTTAAAAAGTGGTTATTCAACATGAGGCCCGATCCAAATGACATTTTGAATCATTTTTGGTAGAGTAAAAAAAAAATCAATTTTATGATGAAAAACGTGACCCAGGACCAGTCGAACGTTCAAAAAATTGGTCAATATTGATGAAATTTTAACATTTAATCTTTTGACTTTAAATTACTGTTGGATGTGAATTATTACTTTTTCAACTAAAATATGAGGGTTTAAAGTCATTTCTGTGCCTGAAATTGGTCAAAATTGAAGGTTTTGAGTAAGCAAAATCTCTGTAAAAATGACAATTTTGGTCACTGTGAGGGTTTAAAAAGTGGTTATTCAACATGAGGCCCGATCCAAATGACATTTTGAATTATTTTTGGTAGAGTCGAAAAAATAAATTTTATGATGAAAAACGATGACCCCGGACCAGTCGAACGTTCAAAAAAATAGTCAATATTGATGAAATTTTAACATTTAATCTTTTGACTTGAAATGACTGTTGGACGTGAATTATTACTTTTTCAACTAAAATAAGAGTGTTTGAAGTGATTTCTGTGCCTGAAATTGGTCAAAATTGAAGCTTCTGAGTAAGCAAAACTCTGTAAAAATGACAATTTTGGTAACTGTGAGGGTTTAAAAAGTGGTTATTCAACATGAGGCCCAAACCAAATGACATTTTGAATCATTTTTGGTAGAGTCCAAAAAATCAATTTTATGATGAAAAACGATGACCCCGGACCAGTCGAACGTACAAAAAATTGTCAATATTGATGAAATTTTAACATTTAATCTTTTGACTTTAAATTACTGTTGGATGTGAATTATTACTTTTTCAACTAAAATATGAGTGTTTAAAGTCATTTCTGTGCCTGAAATTAGTCAAAATTGAAGCTTCTGAGTAAGCAAAACTCTGTAAAAATTGCAATTTTGGTCACTGTGAGGGTTTAAAAAGTGGTTATTCAACATGAGGCCCGATCCAAATGACATTTTGAATCATTTTTGGTAGAGTAAAAAAAAATCAATTTTATGATGAAAAACGTGACCCAGGACCAGTCGAACGTTCAAAAAAATTGTCAATATTGATGAAATTTTAACATTTAATCTTTTGACTTTAAATTACTGTTGGATGTGAATTATTACTTTTTCAACTAAAATATGAGAGTTTAAAGTCATTTCTGTGCCTGAAATTAGTCAAAATTGAAGCTTCTGAGTAAGCAAAACTCTGTAAAAATGGCAATTTTGGTCATTGTGAGGGTTTAAAAAGTGGTTATTCAACATGAGGCCCGATCCAAATGACATTTTGAATCATTTTTGGTAGAGTAAAAAAAAATCAATTTTATGATGAAAAACGTGACCCAGGACCAGTCGAACGTTCAAAAAAATGGTCAATATTGATGAAATTTTAACATTTAATCTTTTGACTTTAAATTACTGTTGGATATGAATTATTACTTTTTCAACTAAAATATGAGTGTTTAAAGTCATTTCTGTGCCTGAAATTGGTCAAAATTGAAGCTTCTGAGTAAGCAAAACTCGTAAAAATGGCAATTTTGGTCACTGTGAGGGTTTAAAAAGTGGTTATTCAACATGGGGCCCGATCCAAATGACATTTTGAATTATTTTTGGTAGAGTCCAAAAAATCAATTTTATGATGAAAAACGATGACCCCAGTCGAACGTTCAAAAAAATGGTCAATATTGATGAAATTTTAACATTTAATCTTTTGACTTGAAATGACTGTTGGACGTGAATTATTACTTTTTCAACTAAAATAAGTGTGTTTAAAGTGATTTCTGTGTCTGAAATTGGTCAAAATTGAAGCTTCTGAGTAAGCAAAACTCTGTAAAAATGACAATTTTGGTAACTGTGAGGATTTACAAAGTGGTTATTCAACATGAGGCCCAAACCAAATGACATTTTGAATCATTTTTGGTAGAGTCCAAAAAATCAATTTTATGATGAAAAACGATGACCCCGGACCAGTCAAACGTACAAAAAATTGTCAATATTGATGAAATTTTAACATTTAATCTTTTGACTTTAAATTACTGTTGGATGTGAATTATTACTTTTTCAACTAAAATATGAGTGTTTAAAGTCATTTCTGTGCCTGAAATTAGTCAAAATTGAAGCTTCTGAGTAAGCAAAACTCTGTAAAAATGGCAATTTTGGTCACTGTGAGGGTTTAAAAAGTGGTTATTCAACATGAGGCCCGATCCAAATGACATTTTGAATCATTTTTGGTAGAGTAAAAAAAAAATCAATTTTATGATGAAAAACGTGACCCAGGACCAGTCGAACGTTCAAAAAAATGGTCAATATTGATGAAATTTTAACATTTAATCTTTTAACTTTAAATTACTGTTGGATGTGAATTATTACTTTTTCAACTAAAATATGAGAGTTTAAAGTCATTTCTGTGCCTGAAATTGGTCAAAATTGAAGGTTTTGAGTAAGCAAAATCTCTGTAAAAATGACAATTTTGGTCACTGTGAGGGTTTAAAAAGTGGTTATTCAACATGAGGCCCGATCCAAATGACATTTTGAATTATTTTTGGTAGAGTCGAAAAAATAAATTTTATGATGAAAAACGATGACCCCGGACCAGTCGAACGTTCAAAAAAATGGTCAATATTGATGAAATTTTAACATTTAATCTTTTGACTTGAAATGACTGTTGGACGTGAATTATTACTTTTTCCACTAAAATAAGTGTGTTTAAAGTGATTTCTGTGCCTGAAATTGGTCAAAATTGAAGCTTCTGAGTAAGCAAAACTCTGTAAAAATGACAATTTGGTAACTGTGAGGATTTAAAAAGTGGTTATTCAACATGAGGCCCAAACCAAATGACATTTTGAATCATTTTTGGTAGAGTCCAAAAAATCAATTTTATGATGAAAAACGATGACCCCGGACCAGTCGAACGTACAAAAAATTGTCAATATTGATGAAATTTTAACATTTAATCTTTTGACTTTAAATTACTGTTGGATGTGAATTATTACTTTTTCAACTAAAATATGAGTGTTTAAAGTCATTTCTGTGCCTGAAATTAGTCAAAATTGAAGCTTCTGAGTAAGCAAAACTCTGTAAAAATTGCAATTTTGGTCACTGTGAGGGTTTAAAAAGTGGTTATTCAACATGAGGCCCGATCCAAATGACATTTTGAATCATTTTTGGTAGAGTAAAAAAAAAATCAATTTTATGATGAAAAACGTGACCCAGGACCAGTCGAACGTACAAAAAAATGGTCAATATTGATGAAATTTAACATTTAATCTTTTGACTTTAAATTACTGTTGGATGTGAATTATTACTTTTTCAACTAAAATATGAGAGTTTAAAGTCATTTCTGTGCCTGAAATTGGTCAAAATTGAAGGTTTTGAGTAAGCAAAATCTCTGTAAAAATGACAATTTTGGTCACTGTGAGGGTTTAAAAAGTGGTTATTCAACATGAGGCCCGATCCAAATGACATTTTGAATTATTTTTGGTAGAGTCTAAAAAATAAATTTTATGATGAAAAACGATGACCCCGGACCAGTCGAACGTTCAAAAAAATGGTCAATATTGATGAAATTTTAACATTTAATCTTTTGACTTGAAATGACTGTTGGACGTGAATTATTACTTTTTCAACTAAAATAAGTGTGTTTGAAGTGATTTCTGTGCCTGAAATTGGTCAAAATTGAAGCTTCTGAGTAAGCAAAACTCTGTAAAAATGACAATTTTGGTAACTTCGAGGGTTTAAAAAGTGGTTATTCAACATGAGGCCCAAACCAAATGACATTTTGAATCATTTTTGGTAGAGTCCAAAAAATCAATTTTATGATGAAAAACGATGACCCCGGACCAGTCGAACGTACAAAAAATTGTCAATATAGATGACATTTTAACATTTAATCTTTTGACTTTAAATTACTGTTGGATGTGAATTATTACTTTTTCAACTAAAATATGAGTGTTTAAAGTCATTTCTGTGCCTGAAATTAGTCAAAATTAAAGCTTCTGAGTAAGCAAAACTCTGTAAAAATGGCAATTTTGGTCACTGTGAGGGTTTAAAAAGTGGTTATTCAACATGAGGCCCGATCCAAATGACATTTTGAATCATTTTTGGTAGAGTAAAAAAGAAAATCAATTTTATGATGAAAAACGATGACCCAGGACCAGAACGTTAAAAAAATGGTCAATATTTATGAAATTTTAACATTTAATCTTTTGACTTTAAATGACTGTTGGACGTGAATTATTACTTTTTCAACTAAAATAAGTGTGTTTAAAGTGATTTCTGTGCCTGAAATTGGTCAAAACTGAAGCTTCTGAGTAAGCAAAACTCTGTAAAAATGACAATTTTGGTAACTGTGAGGGTTTAAAAAGTGGTTATTCAACATGAGGCCCGATCCAAATGACATTTTGAATCATTTTTGGTAGAGTCCAAAAAATCAATTTTATGATGAAAAACGATGACCCCGGACCAGTCGAACGTACAAAAAATTGTCAATATTGATGACATTTTAACATTTAATCTTTTGACTTTAAATTACTGTTGGATGTGAATTATTACTTTTTCAACTAAAATATGAGTGTTTAAAGTCATTTCTGTGCCTGAAATTGGTCAAAATTGAAGGTTTTGAGTAAGCAAAATCTCTGTAAAAATGACAATTTTGGTCACTGTGAGGGTTTAAAAAGTGGTTATTCAACATGAGGCCCGATCCAAATGACATTTTGAATTATTTTTGGTAGAGTCGAAAAAATAAATTTTATGATGAAAAACGATGACCCCGGACCAGTCGAACGTTCAAAAAAATGGTCAATATTGATGAAATTTTAACATTTAATCTTTTGACTTGAAATGACTGTTGGACGTGAATTATTACTTTTTCAACTAAAATAAGTGTGTTTGAAGTGATTTCTGTGCCTGAAATTGGTCAAAATTGAAGCTTCTGAGTAAGCAAAACTCTGTAAAAATGATAATTTTGGTAACTGTGAGGGTTTAAAAAGTGGTTATTCAAAATGAGGCCCAAACCAAATGACATTTTGAATCATTTTTGGTAGAGTCCAAAAAATCAATTTTATGATGAAAAACGATGACCCCGGACCAGTCGAACGTACAAAAAATTGTCAATATTGATGACATTTTAACATTTAATCTTTTGACTTTAAATTACTGTTGGATGTGAATTATTACTTTTTCAACTAAAATATGAGTGTTTAAAGTCATTTCTGTGCCTGAAATTAGTCAAAATTAAAGCTTCTGAGTAAGCAAAACTCGGTAAAAATGGCAATTTTGGTCACTGTGAGGGTTTAAAAAGTGGTTATTCAACATGAGGCCCGATCCAAATGACATTTTGAATTATTTTTGGTAGAGTAAAAAAGAAAATCAATTTTATGATGAAAAACGATGACCCAGGACCAGAACGTTAAAAAAATGGTCAATATTGATGAAATTTTAACATTTAATCTTTTGACTTTAAATGACTGTTGGACGTGAATTATTACTTTTTCAACTAAAATAAGTGTGTTTAAAGTGATTTCTGTGCCTGAAATTGGTCAAAATTGAAGCTTCTGAGTAAGCAAAACTCTGTAAAAATGACAATTTTGGTAACTGTGAGGGTTTAAAAAGTGGTTATTCAACATGAGGCCCGATCCAAATGACATTTTGAATCATTTTTGGTAGAGTCCAAAAAATCAATTTTATGATGAAAAACGATGACCCCGGACCAGTCGAACGTACAAAAAATTGTCAATATTGATGAAATTTTAACATTTAATCTTTTGACTTTAAATTACTGTTGGATATGAATTATTACTTTTTCAACTAAAATATGAGTGTTTAAAGTCATTTCTGTGCCTGAAATTGGTCAAAATTGAAGCTTCTGAGTAAGCAAAACTCGTAAAAATGGCAATTTTGGTCACTGTGAGGGTTTAAAAAGTGGTTATTCAACATGGGGCCCGATCCAAATGACATTTTGAATTATTTTTGGTAGAGTCCAAAAAATCAATTTTATGATGAAAAACGATGACCCCAGTCGAACGTTCAAAAAAATGGTCAATATTGATGAAATTTTAACATTTAATCTTTTGACTTGAAATGACTGTTGGACGTGAATTATTACTTTTTCAACTAAAATAAGTGTGTTTAAAGTGATTTTTGTGCCTGAAATTGGTCAAAATTGAAGCTTCTGAGTAAGCAAAACTCTGTAAAAATGACAATTTTGGTAACTGTGAGGATTTACAAAGTGGTTATTCAACATGAGGCCCAAACCAAATGACATTTTCAATCATTTTTGGTAGAGTCCAAAAAATCAATTTTATGATGAAAAACGATGACCCCGGACCAGTCGAACGTACAAAAAATTGTCAATATTGATGAAATTTTAACATTTAATCTTTTGACTTTAAATTACTGTTGGATGTGAATTATTACTTTTTCAACTAAAATATGAGAGTTTAAAGTCATTTCTGTGCCTGAAATTGGTCAAAATTGAAGGTTTTGAGTAAGCAAAATCTCTGTAAAAATGGCAATTTTGGTCACTGTGAGGGTTTAAAAAGTGGTTATTCAACATGAGGCCCGATCCAAATGACATTTTGAATCATTTTTGGTAGAGTAAAAAAGAAAATCAATTTTATGATGAAAAACGATGACCCAGGACCAGAACGTTAAAAAAATGGTCAATATTGATGAAATTTTAACATTTAATCTTTTGACTTTAAATGACTGTTGGACGTGAATTATTACTTTTTCAACTAAAATAAGTGTGTTTAAAGTGATTTCTGTGCCTGAAATTGGTCAAAATTGAACCTTCTGAGTAAGCAAAACTGTGTAAAAATGACAATTTTGGTAACTGTGAGGGTTTAAAAAGTGGTTATTCAACATGAGGCCCTATCCAAATGACATTTTGAATCATTTTTTGGTAGAGTCCAAAAAATCAATTTTATGATGAAAAACGATGACCCCGGAACCAGTCGAACGTACAAAAAATTGTCAATATTGATGAAATTTTAACATTTAATCTTTTGACTTTAAATTACTGTTGGATGTGAATTATTACTTTTTCAACTAAAATATGAGTGTTTAAAGTCATATCTGTGCCTGAAATTGGTCAAAATTGAAGCTTCTGAGTAAGCAAAACTCTGTAGAAATGGCAATTTTGGTCATTGTGAGGGTTTAAAAAGTGGTTATTCAACATGAGGCCCGATCCAAATGACATTTTCAATCATTTTTGGTAGAGTAAAAAAAAAATCAATTTTATGATGAAAAACGTGACCCAGGACCAGTCGAACGTTCAAAAAAATGGTCAATATTGATGAAATTTTAACATTTAATCTTTTGACTTTAAATTACTGTTGGATGTGAATTATTACTTTTTCAACTTTAATATGAGAGTTTAAAGTCATTTCTGTGCCTGAAATTGGTCAAAATTGAAGGTTTTGAGTAAGCAAAACTCGTAAAAATGACAATTTTGGTCACTGTGAGGGTTTAAAAAGTGGTTATTCAACATGAGGCCCGATCCAAATGACATTTTGAATTATTTTTGGTAGAGTCCAAAAAATCAATTTTATGATGAAAAACGATGACCCCGGACCAGTCGAACGTACAAAAAATTGTCAATATTGATGAAATTTTAACATTTAATCTTTTGACTTTAAATGACTGTTGGACGTGAATTATTACTTTTTCAACTAAAATAAGTGTGTTTAAAGTGATTTCTGTGCCTGAAATTGGTCAAAATTAAACCTTCTGAGTAAGCAAAACTCTGTAAAAATGACAATTTTGGTAACTGTGAGGGTTTAAAAAGTGGTTATTCAACATGAGGCCCGATCCAAATGACATTTTGAATCATTGTTTGGTAGAGTCCAAAAAATCAATTTTATGATGAAAAACGATGACCCCGGACCAGTCGAACGTACAAAAAATTGTCAATATTGATGAAATTTTAACATTTAATCTTTTGACTTTAAATTACTGTTGGATGTGAATTATTACTTTTTCAACTAAAATATGAGTGTTTAAAGTCATTCCTGTGCCTGAAATTGGTCAAAATTGAAGCTTCTGAGTAAGCAAAACTCTGTAAAAATGGCAATTTTGGTCATTGTGAGGGTTTAAAAAGTGGTTATTCAACATGAGGCCCGATCCAAATGACATTTTGAATCATTTTTGGTAGAGTAAAAAAAAAATCAATTTTATGATGAAAAACGTGACCCAGGACCAGTCGAACGTTCAAAAAATTGGTCAATATTGATGAAATTTTAACATTTAATCTTTTGACTTTAAATTACTGTTGGATGTGAATTATTACTTTTTCAACTAAAATATGAGGGTTTAAAGTCATTTCTGTGCCTGAAATTGGTCAAAATTGAAGGTTTTGAGTAAGCAAAATCTCTGTAAAAATGACAATTTTGGTCACTGTGAGGGTTTAAAAAGTGGTTATTCAACATGAGGCCCGATCCAAATGACATTTTGAATCATTTTTGGTAGAGTCCAAAAAATCAATTTTATGATGAAAAACGATGACCCCGGACCAGTCGAACGTACAAAAAATTGTCAATATTGATGAAATTTTAACATTTAATCTTTTGACTTTAAATTACTGTTGGATGTGAATTATTACTTTTTCAACTAAAATATGAGTGTTTAAAGTCATTTCTGTGCCTGAAATTAGTCAAAATTGAAGCTTCTGAGTAAGCAAAACTCTGTAAAAATTGCAATTTTGGTCACTGTGAGGGTTTAAAAAGTGGTTATTCAACATGAGGCCCGATCCAAATGACATTTTGAATCATTTTTGGTAGAGTAAAAAAAAATCAATTTTATGATGAAAAACGTGACCCAGGACCAGTCGAACGTTCAAAAAAATGGTCAATATTGATGAAATTTTAACATTTAATCTTTTGACTTTAAATTACTGTTGGATGTGAATTATTACTTTTTCAACTAAAATATGAGAGTTTAAAGTCATTTCTGTGCCTGAAATTAGTCAAAATTGAAGCTTCTGAGTAAGCAAAACTCTGTAAAAATGGCAATTTTGGTCATTGTGAGGGTTTAAAAAGTGGTTATTCAACATGAGGCCCGATCCAAATGACATTTTGAATAATTTTTGTTAGAGTAAAAAAAAATCAATTTTATGATGAAAAACGTGACCCAGGACCAGTCGAACGTTCAAAAAAATGGTCAATATTGATGAAATTTTAACATTTAATCTTTTGACTTTAAATTACTGTTGGATGTGAATTATTACTTTTTCAACTTTAATATGAAAGTTTAAAGTCATTTCTGTGCCTGAAATTGGTCAAAATTGAAGGTTTTGAGTAAGCAAAACTCGTAAAAATGACAATTTTGGTCACTGTGAGGGTTTAAAAAGTGGTTATTCAACATGAGGCCCGATCCAAATGACATTTTGAATTATTTTTGGTAGAGTCCAAAAAATCAATTTTATGATGAAAAACGATGACCCGGGACCAGTCGAACGTACAAAAAATTGTCAATATTGATGAAATTTTAACATTTAATCTTTTGACTTTAAATGACTGTTGGACGTGAATTATTACTTTTTCAACTAAAATAAGTGTGTTTAAAGTGATTTCTGTGCCTGAAATTGGTCAAAATTAAACCTTCTGAGTAAGCAAAACTCTGTAAAAATGACAATTTTGGTAACTGTGAGGGTTTAAAAAGTGGTTATTCAACATGAGGCCCGATCCAAATGACATTTTGAATCATTTTTTGGTAGAGTCCAAAAAATCAATTTTATGATGAAAAACGATGACCCCGGACCAGTCGAACGTACAAAAAATTGTCAATATTGATGAAATTTTAACATTTAATCTTTTGACTTTAAATTACTGTTGGATGTGAATTATTACTTTTTCAACTAAAATATGAGTGTTTAAAGTCATATCTGTGCCTGAAATTGGTCAAAATTGAAGCTTCTGAGTAAGCAAAACTCTGTAAAAATGGCAATTTTGGTCATTGTGTGGGTTTAAAAAGTGGTTATTCAACATGAGGCCCGATCCAAATGACATTTTGAATCATTTTTGGTAGAGTAAAAAAAAATCAATTTTATGATGAAAAACGTGACCCAGGACCAGTCGAACGTTCAAAAAAATGGTCAATATTGATGAAATTTTAACATTTAATCTTTTGACTTTAAATTACTGTTGGATGTGAATTATTACTTTTTCAACTAAAATATGAGAGTTTATAGTCATTTCTGTGCCTGAAATTGGTCAAAATTGAAGGTTTTGAGTAAGCAAAACTCGTAAAAATGACAATTTTGGTCACTGTGGGGGTTTAAAAAGTGGTTATTCAACATGAGGCCCGATCCAAATGACATTTTGAATTATTTTTGGTAGAGTCCAAAAAGTCAATTTTATGATGAAAAACGATGACCCCGGACCAGTCGAAAGTACAAAAAATTGTCAATATTGATGAAATTTTAACATTTAATCTTTTGACTTTAAATTACTGTTGGATGTGAATTATTACTTTTTCAACTAAAATATGAGTGTTTAAAGTCATATCTGTGCCTGAAATTGGTCAAAATTGAAGCTTCTGAGTAAGCAAAACTCTGTAAAAATGGCAATTTTGGTCATTGTGAGGGTTTAAAAAGTGGTTATTCAACATGAGGCCCGATCCAAATGACATTTTGAATCATTTTTGGTAGAGTAAAAAAAAAATCAATTTTATGATGAAAAACGTGACCCAGGACCAGTCGAACGTTCAAAAAAATGGTCAATATTGATGACATTTTTACATTTAATCTTTTGACTTTAAATTACTGTTGGATTTGAATTATTACTTTTTCAACTAAAATATGAGTGTTTAAAGTCATTTCTGTGCCTGAAATTGGTCAAAATTGAAGGTTTTGAGTAAGCAAAAACTCTGTAAAAATGACAATTTTGGTCACTGTGAGGGTTTAAAAAGTGGTTATTCAACATGGGGCCCGATCCAAATGACATTTTGAATTATTTTTGGTAGAGTCCAAAAAATCAATTTTATGATGAAAAACGATGACCCCAGTCGAACGTTCAAAAAAATTGTCAATATTGAAGAAATTTTAACATTTAATCTTTTGACTTGAAATGACTGTTGGACGTGAATTATTACTTTTTCAACTAAAATAAGTGTGTTTAAAGTGATTTCTGTGCCTGAAATTGGTCAAAATTGAAGCTTCTGAGTAAGCAAAACTCTGTAAAAATGACAATTTTGGTAACTGTGAGGATTTACAAAGTGGTTATTCAACATGAGGCCCAAACCAAATGACATTTTGAATCATTTTTGGTAGAGTCCAAAAAATCAATTTTATGATGAAAAACAATGACCCCGGACCAGTCGAACGTACAAAAAATTGTCAATATTGATGAAATTTTAACATTTAATCTTTTGACTTTAAATTACTGTTGGATGTGAATTATTACTTTTTCAACTAAAATATGAGTGTTTAAAGTCATTTCTGTGCCTGAAATTAGTCAAAATTGAAGCTTCTGAGTAAGCAAAACTCTGTAAAAATGGCAATTTTGGTCACTGTGAGGGTTTAAAAAGTGGTTATTCAACATGAGGCCCGATCCAAATGACATTTTGAATCATTTTTGGTAGAGTTAAAAAAAAATCAATTTTATGATGAAAAACGTGACCCAGGACCAGTCGAACGTTCAAAAAAATGGTCAATATTGATGAAATTTTAACATTTAATCTTTTGACTTTAAATTACTGTTGGATGTGAATTATTACTTTTTCAACTAAAATATGAGAGTTTAAAGTCATTTCTGTGCCTGAAATTGGTCAAAAATGAAGGTTTTGAGTAAGCAAAATCTCTGTAAAAATGAAAATTTTGGTCACTGTGAGGGTTTAAAAAGTGGTTATTCAACATGAGGCCCGATCCAAATGACATTTTGAATTATTTTTGGTAGAGTCGAAAAAATAAATTTTATGATGAAAAACGATGACCCCGGACCAGTCGAACGTTCAAAAAAATGGTCAATATTGATGAAATTTTAACATTTAATCTTTTGACTTGAAATGACTGATGGACGTGAATTATTACTTTTTCAACTAAAATAAGTGTGTTTGAAGTGATTTCTGTGCCTGAAATTGGTCAAAATTGAAGCTTCTGAGTAAGCAAAACTCTGTAAAAATGACAATTTTGGTAACTGTGAGGGTTTAAAAAGTGGTTATTCAACATGAGGCCCAAACCAAATGACATTTTGAATCATTTTTGGTAGAGTCCAAAAAATCTATTTTATGATGAAAAACGATGACCCCGGACCAGTCGAACGTACAAAAAATTGTCAATATTGATGAAATTTTAACATTTAATCTTTTGACTTTAAATTACTGTTGGATGTGAATTATTACTTTTTCAACTAAAATATGAGTGTTTAAAGTCATTTCGGTGCCTGAAATTAGTCAAAATTAAAGCTTCTGAGTAAGCAAAACTCTGTAAAAATGGCAATTTTGGTCACTGTGAGGGTTTAAAAAGTGGTTATTCAACATGAGGCCCGATCCAAATGACATTTTGAATCATTTTTGGTAGAGTAAAAAAGAAAATCAATTTTATGATGAAAAACGATGACCCAGGACCAGAACGTTAAAAAAATGGTCAATATTGATGAAATTTTAACATTTAATCTTTTGACTTTAAATGACTGTTGGACGTGAATTATTACTTTTTCAACTAAAATAAGTGTGTTTAAAGTGATTTCTGTGCCTGAAATTGGTCAAAATTGAACCTTCTGAGTAAGCAAAACTCTGTAAAAATGGCAATTTTGGTCATTGTGTGGGTTTAAAAAGTGGTTATTCAACATGAGGCCCGATCCAAATGACATTTTGAATCATTTTTGGTAGAGTAAAAAAAAATCAATTTTATGATGAAAAACGTGACCCAGGACCAGTCGAACGTTCAAAAAAATGGTCAATATTGATGAAATTTTAACATTTAATCTTTTGACTTTAAATTACTGTTGGATGTGAATTATTACTTTTTCAACTAAAATATGAGAGTTTAAAGTCATTTCTGTGCCTGAAATTGGTCAAAATTGAAGGTTTTGAGTAAGCAAAACTCGTAAAAATGACAATTTTGGTCACTGTGGGGGTTTAAAAAGTGGTTATTCAACATGAGGCCCGATCCAAATGACATTTTGAATTATTTTTGGTAGAGTCCAAAAAGTCAATTTTATGATGAAAAACGATGACCCCGGACCAGTCGAACGTACAAAAAATTGTCAATATTGATGAAATTTTAACATTTAATCTTTTGACTTTAAATGACTGTTGGACGTGAATTATTACTTTTTCAACTAAAATAAGTGTGTTTAAAGTGATTTCTGTGCCTGAAATTGGTCAAAATTGAACCTTCTGAGTAAGCAAAACTCTGTAAAAATGACAATTTTGGTAACTGTGAGGGTTTAAAAAGTGGTTATTCAACATGAGGCCCGATCCAAATGACATTTTGAATCATTTTTGGTAGAGTCCAAAAAATCAATTTTATGATGAAAAACGATGACCCCGGACCAGTCGAAAGTACAAAAAATTGTCAATATTGATGAAATTTTAACATTTAATCTTTTGACTTTAAATTACTGTTGGATGTGAATTATTACTTTTTCAACTAAAATATGAGTGTTTAAAGTCATATCTGTGCCTGAAATTGGTCAAAATTGAAGCTTCTGAGTAAGCAAAACTCTGTAAAAATGGCAATTTTGGTCATTGTGAGGGTTTAAAAAGTGGTTATTCAACATGAGGCCCGATCCAAATGACATTTTGAATCATTTTTGGTAGAGTAAAAAAAAATCAATTTTATGATGAAAAACGTGACCCAGGACCAGTCGAACGTTCAAAAAAATGGTCAATATTGATGACATTTTTACATTTAATCTTTTGACTTTAAATTACTGTTGGATTTGAATTATTACTTTTTCAACTAAAATATGAGTGTTTAAAGTCATTTCTGTGCCTGAAATTGGTCAAAATTGAAGGTTTTGAGTAAGCAAAAACTCTGTAAAAATGACAATTTTGGTCACTGTGAGGGTTTAAAAAGTGGTTATTCAACATGGGGCCCGATCCAAATGACATTTTGAATTATTTTTGGTAGAGTCCAAAAAATCAATTTTATGATGAAAAACGATGACCCCAGTCGAACGTTCAAAAAAATTGTCAATATTGAAGAAATTTTAACATTTAATCTTTTGACTTGAAATGACTGTTGGACGTGAATTATTACTTTTTCAACTAAAATAAGTGTGTTTAAAGTGATTTCTGTGCCTGAAATTGGTCAAAATTGAAGCTTCTGAGTAAGCAAAACTCTGTAAAAATGACAATTTTGGTAACTGTGAGGATTTACAAAGTGGTTATTCAACATGAGGCCCAAACCAAATGACATTTTGAATCATTTTTAGTAGAGTCCAAAAAATCAATTTTATGATGAAAAACAATGACCCCGGACCAGTCGAACGTACAAAAAATTGTCAATATTGATGAAATTTTAACATTTAATCTTTTGACTTTAAATTACTGTTGGATGTGAATTATTACTTTTTCAACTAAAATATGAGTGTTTAAAGTCATTTCTGTGCCTGAAATTAGTCAAAATTGAAGCTTCTGAGTAAGCAAAACTCTGTAAAAATGGCAATTTTGGTCACTGTGAGGGTTTAAAAAGTGGTTATTCAACATGAGGCCCGATCCAAATGACATTTTGAATCATTTTTGGTAGAGTTAAAAAAAAATCAATTTTATGATGAAAAACGTGACCCAGGACCAGTCGAACGTTCAAAAAAATGGTCAATATTGATGAAATTTTAACATTTAATCTTTTGACTTTAAATTACTGTTGGATGTGAATTATTACTTTTTCAACTTTAATATGAGAGTTTAAAGTCATTTCTGTGCCTGAAATTGGTCAAAATTGAAGGTTTTGAGTAAGCAAAACTCGTAAAAATGACAATTTTGGTCACTGTGAGGGTTTAAAAAGTGGTTATTCAACATGAGGCCCGATCCAAATGACATTTTGAATTATTTTTGGTAGAGTCCAAAAAATCAATTTTATGATGAAAAACGATGACCCGGGACCAGTCGAACGTACAAAAAATTGTCAATATTGATGAAATTTTAACATTTAATCTTTTGACTTTAAATGACTGTTGGACGTGAATTATTACTTTTTCAACTAAAATAAGTGTGTTTAAAGTGATTTCTGTGCCTGAAATTGGTCAAAATTAAACCTTCTGAGTAAGCAAAACTCTGTAAAAATGACAATTTTGGTAACTGTGAGGGTTTAAAAAGTGGTTATTCAACATGAGGCCCGATCCAAATGACATTTTGAATCATTTTTTGGTAGAGTCCAAAAAATCAATTTTATGATGAAAAACGATGACCCCGGACCAGTCGAACGTACAAAAAATTGTCAATATTGATGAAATTTTAACATTTAATCTTTTGACTTTAAATTACTGTTGGATGTGAATTATTACTTTTTCAACTAAAATATGAGTGTTTAAAGTCATATCTGTGCCTGAAATTGGTCAAAATTGAAGCTTCTGAGTAAGCAAAACTCTGTAAAAATGCCAATTTTGGTCATTGTGTGGGTTTAAAAAGTGGTTATTCAACATGAGGCCCGATCCAAATGACATTTTGAATCATTTTTGGTAGAGTAAAAAAAAATCAATTTTATGATGAAAAACGTGACCCAGGACCAGTCGAACGTTCAAAAAAATGGTCAATATTGATGAAATTTTAACATTTAATCTTTTGACTTTAAATTACTGTTGGATGTGAATTATTACTTTTTCAACTAAAATATGAGAGTTTAAAGTCATTTCTGTGCCTGAAATTGGTCAAAATTGAAGGTTTTGAGTAAGCAAAACTCGTAAAAATGACAATTTTGGTCACTGTGGGGGTTTAAAAAGTGGTTATTCAACATGAGGCCCGATCCAAATGACATTTTGAATTATTTTTGGTAGAGTCCAAAAAGTCAATTTTATGATGAAAAACGATGACCCCGGACCAGTCGAACGTACAAAAAATTGTCAATATTGATGAAATTTTAACATTTAATCTTTTGACTTTAAATTACTGTTGGATGTGAATTATTACTTTTTCAACTAAAATATGAGAGTTTAAAGTCATTTCTGTGCCTGAAATTGGTCAAAATTGAAGGTTTTGAGTAAGCAAAATCTCTGTAAAAATGACAATTTTGGTCACTGTGAGGGTTTAAAAAGTGGTTATTCAACATGAGGCCCGATCCAAATGACATTTTGAATTATTTTTGGTAGAGTCGAAAAAATAAATTTTATGATGAAAAACGATGACCCCGGACCAGTCGAACGTTCAAAAAAATGGTCAATATTGATGAAATTTTAACATTTAATCTTTTGACTTGAAATGACTGATGGACGTGAATTATTACTTTTTCAACTAAAATAAGTGTGTTTGAAGTGATTTCTGTGCCTGAAATTGGTCAAAATTGAAGCTTCTGAGTAAGCAAAACTCTGTAAAAATGACAATTTTGGTAACTGTGAGGGTTTAAAAAGTGGTTATTCAACATGAGGCCCAAACCAAATGACATTTTGAATCATTTTTGGTAGAGTCCAAAAAATCAATTTTATGATGAAAAACGATGACCCCGGACCAGTCGAACGTACAAAAAATTGTCAATATTGATGAAATTTTAACATTTAATCTTTTGACTTTAAATTACTGTTGGATGTGAATTATTACTTTTTCAACTAAAATATGAGTGTTTAAAGTCATTTCGGTGCCTGAAATTAGTCAAAATTAAAGCTTCTGAGTAAGCAAAACTCTGTAAAAATGGCAATTTTGGTCACTGTTAGGGTTTAAAAAGTGGTTATTCAACATGAGGCCCGATCCAAATGACATTTTGAATCATTTTTGGTAGAGTAAAAAAGAAAATCAATTTTATGATGAAAAACGATGACCCAGGACCAGAACGTTAAAAAAATGGTCAATATTGATGAAATTTTAACATTTAATCTTTTGACTTTAAATGACTGTTGGACGTGAATTATTACTTTTTCAACTAAAATAAGTGTGTTTAAAGTGATTTCTGTGCCTGAAATTGGTCAAAATTGAACCTTCTGAGTAAGCAAAACTCTGTAAAAATGGCAATTTTGGTCATTGTGTGGGTTTAAAAAGTGGTTATTCAACATGAGGCCCGATCCAAATGACATTTTGAATCATTTTTGGTAGAGTAAAAAAAAATCAATTTTATGATGAAAAACGTGACCCAGGACCAGTCGAACGTTCAAAAAAATGGTCAATATTGATGAAATTTTAACATTTAATCTTTTGACTTTAAATTACTGTTGGATGTGAATTATTACTTTTTCAACTAAAATATGAGAGTTTAAAGTCATTTCTGTGCCTGAAATTGGTCAAAATTGAAGGTTTTGAGTAAGCAAAACTCGTAAAAATGACAATTTTGGTCACTGTGGGGGTTTAAAAAGTGGTTATTCAACATGAGGCCCGATCCAAATGACATTTTGAATTATTTTTGGTAGAGTCCAAAAAGTCAATTTTATGATGAAAAACGATGACCCCGGACCAGTCGAACGTACAAAAAATTGTCAATATTGATGAAATTTTAACATTTAATCTTTTGACTTTAAATGACTGTTGGACGTGAATTATTACTTTTTCAACTAAAATAAGTGTGTTTAAAGTGATTTCTGTGCCTGAAATTGGTCAAAATTGAACCTTCTGAGTAAGCAAAACTCTGTAAAAATGACAATTTTGGTAACTGTGAGGGTTTAAAAAGTGGTTATTCAACATGAGGCCCGATCCAAATGACATTTTGAATCATTTTTGGTAGAGTCCAAAAAATCAAT
Organism: Lissotriton helveticus; assembly: GCF_964261635.1. Classification (NCBI taxonomy): domain Eukaryota; kingdom Metazoa; phylum Chordata; class Amphibia; order Caudata; family Salamandridae; genus Lissotriton; species Lissotriton helveticus. The sequence goes on from NC_136071.1 coordinate 404,624,577, forward strand.
TTTATGATGAAAAACGATGACCCCGGACCAGTCGAAAGTACAAAAAATTGTCAATATTGATGAAATTTTAACATTTAATCTTTTGACTTTAAATTACTGTTGGATGTGAATTATTACTTTTTCAACTAAAATATGAGTGTTTAAAGTCATATCTGTGCCTGAAATTGGTCAAAATTGAAGCTTCTGAGTAAGCAAAACTCTGTAAAAATGGCAATTTTGGTCATTGTGAGGGTTTAAAAAGTGGTTATTCAACATGAGGCCCGATCCAAATGACATTTTGAATCATTTTTGGTAGAGTAAAAAAAAAATCAATTTTATGATGAAAAACGTGACCCAGGACCAGTCGAACGTTCAAAAAAATGGTCAATATTGATGACATTTTTACATTTAATCTTTTGACTTTAAATTACTGTTGGATTTGAATTATTACTTTTTCAACTAAAATATGAGTGTTTAAAGTCATTTCTGTGCCTGAAATTGGTCAAAATTGAAGGTTTTGAGTAAGCAAAAACTCTGTAAAAATGACAATTTTGGTCACTGTGAGGGTTTAAAAAGTGGTTATTCAACATGGGGCCCGATCCAAATGACATTTTGAATTATTTTTGGTAGAGTCCAAAAAATCAATTTTATGATGAAAAACGATGACCCCAGTCGAACGTTCAAAAAAATTGTCAATATTGAAGAAATTTTAACATTTAATCTTTTGACTTGAAATGACTGTTGGACGTGAATTATTACTTTTTCAACTAAAATAAGTGTGTTTAAAGTGATTTCTGTGCCTGAAATTGGTCAAAATTGAAGCTTCTGAGTAAGCAAAACTCTGTAAAAATGACAATTTTGGTAACTGTGAGGATTTACAAAGTGGTTATTCAACATGAGGCCCAAACCAAATGACATTTTGAATCATTTTTAGTAGAGTCCAAAAAATCAATTTTATGATGAAAAACAATGACCCCGGACCAGTCGAACGTACAAAAAATTGTCAATATTGATGAAATTTTAACATTTAATCTTTTGACTTTAAATTACTGTTGGATGTGAATTATTACTTTTTCAACTAAAATATGAGTGTTTAAAGTCATTTCTGTGCCTGAAATTAGTCAAAATTGAAGCTTCTGAGTAAGCAAAACTCTGTAAAAATGGCAATTTTGGTCACTGTGAGGGTTTAAAAAGTGGTTATTCAACATGAGGCCCGATCCAAATGACATTTTGAATCATTTTTGGTAGAGTTAAAAAAAAATCAATTTTATGATGAAAAACGTGACCCAGGACCAGTCGAACGTTCAAAAAAATGGTCAATATTGATGAAATTTTAACATTTAATCTTTTGACTTTAAATTACTGTTGGATGTGAATTATTACTTTTTCAACTTTAATATGAGAGTTTAAAGTCATTTCTGTGCCTGAAATTGGTCAAAATTGAAGGTTTTGAGTAAGCAAAACTCGTAAAAATGACAATTTTGGTCACTGTGAGGGTTTAAAAAGTGGTTATTCAACATGAGGCCCGATCCAAATGACATTTTGAATTATTTTTGGTAGAGTCCAAAAAATCAATTTTATGATGAAAAACGATGACCCGGGACCAGTCGAACGTACAAAAAATTGTCAATATTGATGAAATTTTAACATTTAATCTTTTGACTTTAAATGACTGTTGGACGTGAATTATTACTTTTTCAACTAAAATAAGTGTGTTTAAAGTGATTTCTGTGCCTGAAATTGGTCAAAATTAAACCTTCTGAGTAAGCAAAACTCTGTAAAAATGACAATTTTGGTAACTGTGAGGGTTTAAAAAGTGGTTATTCAACATGAGGCCCGATCCAAATGACATTTTGAATCATTTTTTGGTAGAGTCCAAAAAATCAATTTTATGATGAAAAACGATGACCCCGGACCAGTCGAACGTACAAAAAATTGTCAATATTGATGAAATTTTAACATTTAATCTTTTGACTTTAAATTACTGTTGGATGTGAATTATTACTTTTTCAACTAAAATATGAGTGTTTAAAGTCATATCTGTGCCTGAAATTGGTCAAAATTGAAGCTTCTGAGTAAGCAAAACTCTGTAAAAATGCCAATTTTGGTCATTGTGTGGGTTTAAAAAGTGGTTATTCAACATGAGGCCCGATCCAAATGACATTTTGAATCATTTTTGGTAGAGTAAAAAAAAATCAATTTTATGATGAAAAACGTGACCCAGGACCAGTCGAACGTTCAAAAAAATGGTCAATATTGATGAAATTTTAACATTTAATCTTTTGACTTTAAATTACTGTTGGATGTGAATTATTACTTTTTCAACTAAAATATGAGAGTTTAAAGTCATTTCTGTGCCTGAAATTGGTCAAAATTGAAGGTTTTGAGTAAGCAAAACTCGTAAAAATGACAATTTTGGTCACTGTGGGGGTTTAAAAAGTGGTTATTCAACATGAGGCCCGATCCAAATGACATTTTGAATTATTTTTGGTAGAGTCCAAAAAGTCAATTTTATGATGAAAAACGATGACCCCGGACCAGTCGAACGTACAAAAAATTGTCAATATTGATGAAATTTTAACATTTAATCTTTTGACTTTAAATTACTGTTGGATGTGAATTATTACTTTTTCAACTAAAATATGAGTGTTTAAAGTCATATCTGTGCCTGAAATTGGTCAAAATTGAAGCTTCTGAGTAAGCAAAACTCTGTAAAAATGGCAATTTTGGTCATTGTGAGGGTTTAAAAAGTGGTTATTCAACATGAGGCCCGATCCAAATGACATTTTGAATCATTTTTGGTAGAGTAAAAAAAAAATCAATTTTATGATGAAAAACGTGACCCAGGACCAGTCGAACGTTCAAAAAAATGGTCAATATTGATGACATTTTTACATTTAATCTTTTGACTTTAAATTAATGTTGGATTTGAATTATTACTTTTTCAACTAAAATATGAGTGTTTAAAGTCATTTCTGTGCCTGAAATTGGTCAAAATTGAAGGTTTTGAGTAAGCAAAAACTCTGTAAAAATGACAATTTTGGTCACTGTGAGGGTTTAAAAAGTGGTTATTCAACATGGGGCCCGATCCAAATGACATTTTGAATTATTTTTGGTAGAGTCCAAAAAATCAATTTTATGATGAAAAACGATGACCCCAGTCGAACGTTCAAAAAAATTGTCAATATTGAAGAAATTTTAACATTTAATCTTTTGACTTGAAATGACTGTTGGACGTGAATTATTACTTTTTCAACTAAAATAAGTGTGTTTAAAGTGATTTCTGTGCCTGAAATTGGTCAAAATTGAAGCTTCTGAGTAAGCAAAACTCTGTAAAAATGACAATTTTGGTAACTGTGAGGATTTACAAAGTGGTTATTCAACATGAGGCCCAAACCAAATGACATTTTGAATCATTTTTGGTAGAGTCCAAAAAATCAATTTTATGATGAAAAACAATGACCCCGGACCAGTCGAACGTACAAAAAATTGTCAATATTGATGAAATTTTAACATTTAATCTTTTGACTTTAAATTACTGTTGGATGTGAATTATTACTTTTTCAACTAAAATATGAGTGTTTAAAGTCATTTCTGTGCCTGAAATTAGTCAAAATTGAAGCTTCTGAGTAAGCAAAACTCTGTAAAAATGGCAATTTTGGTCACTGTGAGGGTTTAAAAAGTGGTTATTCAACATGAGGCCCGATCCAAATGACATTTTGAATCATTTTTGGTAGAGTTAAAAAAAAATCAATTTTATGATGAAAAACGTGACCCAGGACCAGTCGAACGTTCAAAAAAATGGTCAATATTGATGAAATTTTAACATTTCATCTTTTGACTTTAAATTACTGTTGGATGTGAATTATTACTTTTTCAACTAAAATAAGTGTGTTTAAAGTGATTTCTGTGCCTGAAATTGGTCAAAATTGAACCGTCTGAGTAAGCAAAACTCTGTAAAAATGACAATTTTGGTAACTGTGAGGGTTTAAAAAGTGGTTATTCAACATGAGGCCCGATCCAAATGACATTTTGAATCATTTTTTGGTAGAGTCCAAAAAATCAATTTTATGATGAAAAACGATGACCCCGGACCAGTCGAACGTACAAAAAATTGTCAATATTGATGAAATTTTAACATTTAATCTTTTGACTTTAAATTACTGTTGGATGTGAATTATTACTTTTTCAACTAAAATATGAGTGTTTAAAGTCATATCTGTGCCTGAAATTGGTCAAAATTGAAGCTTCTGAGTAAGCAAAACTCTGTAAAAATGGCAATTTTGGTCATTGTGAGGGTTTAAAAAGTGGTTATTCAACATGAGGCCCGATCCAAATGACATTTTGAATCATTTTTGGTAGAGTAAAAAAAAATCAATTTTATGATGAAAAACGTGACCCAGGACCAGTCGAATGTTCAAAAAAATGGTCAATATTGATGAAATTTTAACATTTAATCTTTTGACTTTAAATTACTGTTGGATGTGAATTATTACTTTTTCAACTTTAATATGAGAGTTTAAAGTCATTTCTGTGCCTGAAATTGGTCAAAATTGAAGGTTTTGAGTAAGCAAAACTCGTGAAAATGACAATTTTGGTCACTGTGAGGGTTTAAAAAGTGGTTATTCAACATGAGGCCCGATCCAAATGACATTTTGAATTATTTTTGGTAGAGTCCAAAAAGTCAATTTTATGATGAAAAACGATGACCCCGGACCAGTCGAACGTACAAAAAATTGTCAATATTGATGAAATTTTAACATTTAATCTTTTGACTTTAAATGACTGTTGGACGTGAATTATTACTTTTTCAACTAAAATAAGTGTGTTTAAAGTGATTTCTGTGCCTGAAATTGGTCAAAATTGAACCTTCTGAGTAAGCAAAAGTCTGTAAAAATGACAATTTTGGTAACTGTGAGGGTTTAAAAAGTGGTTATTCAACATGAGGCCCGATCCAAATGACTTTTTGAATCATTTTTTGGTAGAGTCCAAAAAATCAATTTTATGATGAAAAACGATGACCCCGGACCAGTCGAACGTACAAAAAATTGTCAATATTGATGAAATTTTAACATTTAATCTTTTGACTTTAAATTACTGTTGGATGTGAATTATTACTTTTTCAACTAAAATATGAGTGTTTAAAGTCATTTCTGTGCCTGAAATTGGTCAAAATTGAAGCTTCTGAGTAAGCAAAACTCTGTAAAAATGGCAATTTTGGTCATTGTGAGGGTTTAAAAAGTGGTTATTCAACATGAGGCCCGATCCAAATGACATTTTGAATCATTTTTGGTAGAGTAAAAAAAAAAATCAATTTTATGATGAAAAACGTGACCCAGGACCAGTCGAACGTTAAAAAAATGGTCAATATTGATGAAATTTTAACATTTAATCTTTTGACTTTAAATTACTGTTGGATGTGAATTATTACTTTTTCAACTAAAATATGAGAGTTTAAAGTCATTTCTGTGCCTGAAATTGGTCAAAATTGAAGGTTTTGAGTAAGCAAAATCTCTGTAAAAATGACAATTTTGGTCACTGTGAGGGTTTAAAAAGTGGTTATTCAACATGAGGCCCGATCCAAATGACATTTTGAATTATTTTTGGTAGATTCCAAAAAATCAATTTTATGATGAAAAACGATGACCCCAGTCGAACGTTCAAAAAAATGGTCAATATTGATGAAATTTTAACATTTAATCTTTTGACTTGAAATGACTGTTGGACGTGAATTATTACTTTTTCAACTAAAATAAGTGTGTTTAAAGTGATTTCTGTGCCTGAAATTGGTCAAAATTGAAGCTTCTGAGTAAGCAAAACTCTGTAAAAATGACAATTTTGGTAACTGTGAGGATTTACAAAGTGGTTATTCAACATGAGGCCCAAACCAAATGACATTTTGAATCATTTTTGGTAGAGTCCAAAAAATCAATTTTATGATGAAAAACGATGACCCCGGACCAGTCAAACATACAAAAAATTGTCAATATTGATGAAATTTTAACATTTAATCTTTTGACTTTAAATGACTGTTGGACGTGAATTATTACTTTTTCAACTAAAATAAGTGTGTTTAAAGTGATTTCTGTGCCTGAAATTGGTCAAAATTGAAGCTTCTGAGTAAGCAAAACTCTGTAAAAATGACAATTTTGGTAACTGTGAGGGTTTAAAAAGTGGTTATTCAATATGAGGCCCGATCCAAATGACATTTTGAATCATTTTTGGTAGAGTCCAAAAAATCAATTTTATGATGAAAAACGATGACCCCGGACCAGTCGAACGTACAAAAAATTGTCAATATTGATGAAATTTTAACATTTAATCTTTTGACTTTAAATTACTGTTGGATGTGAATTATTACTTTTTCAACTAAAATATGAGTGTTTAAAGTCATTTCTGTGCCTGAAATTAGTCAAAATTGAAGCTTCTGAGTAAGCAAAACTCTGTAAAAATGGCAATTTTGGTCACTGTGAGGGTTTAAAAAGTGGTTATTCAACATGAGGCCCGATCCAAATGACATTTTGAATCATTTTTGGTAGAGTAAAAAAAAAATCAATTTTATGATGAAAAACGTGACCCAGGACCAGTCGAACGTTCAAAAAAATGGTCAATATTGATGAAATTTTAACATTTAATCTTTTGACTTTAAATTACTGTTGGATGTGAATTATTACTTTTTCAACTAAAATATGAGAGTTTAAAGTCATTTCTGTGCCTGAAATTGGTCAAAATTGAAGGTTTTGAGTAAGCAAAATCTCTGTAAAAATGACAATTTTGGTCACTGTGAGGGTTTAAAAAGTGGTTATTCAACATGAGGCCCGATCCAAATGACATTTTGAATTATTTTTGGTAGAGTCGAAAAAATAAATTTTATGATGAAAAACGATGACCCCGGACCAGTCGAACGTTCAAAAAAATGGTCAATATTGATGAAATTTTAACATTTAATCTTTTGACTTGAAATGACTGTTGGACGTGAATTATTACTTTTTCAACTAAAATAAGTGTGTTTGAAGTGATTTCTGTGCCTGAAATTGGTCAAAATTGAAGCTTCTGAGTAAGCAAAACTCTGTAAAAATGGCAATTTTGGTCACTGTGAGGGTTTAAAAAGTGGTTATTCAACATGAGGCCCGATCCAAATGACATTTTGAATCATTTTTGGTAGAGTAAAAAAGAAAATCAATTTTATGATGAAAAACGATGACCCAGGACCAGAACGTTAAAAAAATGGTCAATATTGATGAAATTTTAACATTTAATCTTTTGACTTTAAATGACTGTTGGACGTGAATTATTACTTTTTCAACTAAAATAAGTGTGTTTAAAGTGATTTCTGTGCCTGAAATTGGTCAAAATTGAACCTTCTGAGTAAGCAAAACTCTGTAAAAATGACAATTTTGGTAACTGTGAGGGTTTAAAAAGTGGTTATTCAACATGAGGCCCGATCCAAATGACATTTTGAATCATTTTTTGGTAGAGTCCAAAAAATCAATTTTATGATGAAAAACGATGACCCCGGACCAGTCGAACGTACAAAAAATTGTCAATATTGATGAAATTTTAACATTTAATCTTTTGACTTTAAATTACTGTTGGATGTGAATTATTACTTTTTCAACTAAAATATGAGTGTTTAAAGTCATATCTGTGCCTGAAATTGGTCAAAATTGAAGCTTCTGAGTAAGCAAAACTCTGTAAAAATGGCAATTTTGGTCATTGTGAGGGTTTAAAAAGTGGTTATTCAACATGAGGCCCGATCCAAATGACATTTTGAATCATTTTTGGTAGAGTAAAAAAAAATCAATTTTATGATGAAAAACGTGACCCAGGACCAGTCGAATGTTCAAAAAAATTGTCAATATTGATGAAATTTTAACATTTAATCTTTTGACTTTAAATTACTGTTGGATGTGAATTATTACTTTTTCAACTTTAATATGAGAGTTTAAAGTCATTTCTGTGCCTGAAATTGGTCAAAATTGAAGGTTTTGAGTAAGCAAAACTCGTGAAAATGACAATTTTGGTCACTGTGAGGGTTTAAAAAGTGGTTATTCAACATGAGGCCCGATCCAAATGACATTTTGAATTATTTTTGGTAGAGTCCAAAAAGTCAATTTTATGATGAAAAACGATGACCCCGGACCAGTCGAACGTACAAAAAATTGTCAATATTGATGAAATTTTAACATTTAATCTTTTGACTTTAAATGACTGTTGGACGTGAATTATTACTTTTTCAACTAAAATAAGTGTGTTTAAAGTGATTTCTGTGCCTGAAATTGGTCAAAATTGAACCTTCTGAGTAAGCAAAAGTCTGTAAAAATGACAATTTTGGTAACTGTGAGGGTTTAAAAAGTGGTTATTCAACATGAGGCCCGATCCAAATGACTTTTTGAATCATTTTTTGGTAGAGTCCAAAAAATCAATTTTATGATGAAAAACGATGACCCCGGACCAGTCGAACGTACAAAAAATTGTCAATATTGATGAAATTTTAACATTTAATCTTTTGACTTTAAATTACTGTTGGATGTGAATTATTACTTTTTCAACTAAAATATGAGTGTTTAAAGTCATTTCTGTGCCTGAAATTAGTCCAAATTGAAGCTTCTGATTAAGCAAAACTCTGTAAAAATGGCAATTTTGGTCACTGTGAGGGTTTAAAAAGTGGTTATTCAACATGAGGCCCGATCCAAATGACATTTTGAATCATTTTTGGTAGAGTAAAAAAAAAAATCAATTTTATGATGAAAAACGTGACCCAGGACCAGTCGAACGTTCAAAAAAATGGTCAATATTGATCAAATTTTAACATTTAATCTTTTGACTTTAAATTACTGTTGGATGTGAATTATTACTTTTTCAACTAAAATATGAGAGTTTAAAGTCATTTCTGTGCCTGAAATTGGTCAAAATTGAAGGTTTTGAGTAAGCAAAATCTCTGTAAAAATGACAATTTTGGTCACTGTGAGGGTTTAAAAAGTGGTTATTCAACATGAGGCCCGATCCAAATGACATTTTGAATTATTTTTGGTAGAATCGAAAAAATAAATTTTATGATGAAAAACGATGACCCCGGACCAGTCGAACGTTCAAAAAAATGGTCAATATTGATGAAATTTTAACATTTAATCTTTTGACTTGAAATGACTGTTGGACGTGAATTATTACTTTTTCAACTAAAATAAGTGTGTTTGAAGTGATTTCTGTGCCTGAAATTGGTCAAAATTGAAGCTTCTGAGTAAGCAAAACTCTGTAAAAATGACAATTTTGGTAACTGTGAGGGTTTAAAAAGTGGTTATTCAACATGAGGCCCAAACCAAATGACATTTTGAATCATTTTTGGTAGAGTCCAAAAAATCAATTTTATGATGAAAAACGATGACCCCGGACCAGTCGAACGTACAAAAAATTGTCAATATTGATGAAATTTTAACATTTAATCTTTTGACTTTAAATTACTGTTGGATGTGAATTATTACTTTTTCAACTAAAATATGAGTGTTTAAAGTCATTTCTGTGCCTGAAATTGGTCAAAATTGAAGCTTCTGAGTAAGCAAAACTCTGTAAAAATGGCAATTTTGGTCACTGTGAGGGTTTAAAAAGTGGTTATTCAACACGAGGCCCGATCCAAATGACATTTTGAATTATTTTTGGTAGAGTCCAAAAAATCAATTTTATGATGAAAAACGATGACCCCAGTCGAACGTTCAAAAAAATGGTCAATATTGATGAAATTTTTACATTTAATCTTTTGACTTTAAATTACTGTTGGATTTGAATTATTACTTTTTCAACTAAAATATGAGTGTTTAAAGTCATTTCTGTGCCTGAAATTGGTCAAAATTGAAGGTTTTGAGTAAGCAAAAACTCTGTAAAAATGACAATTTTGGTCACTGTGAGGGTTTAAAAAGTGGTTATTCAACATGGGGCCCAATCCAAATGACATTTTGAATTATTTTTGGTAGAGTCCAACAAATCAATTTTATGATGAAAAACGATGACCCCAGTCGAACGTTCAAAAAAATGGTCAATATTGATGACATTTTAACATTTAATCTTTTGACTTGAAATGACTGTTGGACGTGAATTATTACTTTTTCAACTAAAATAACTGTGTTTAAAGTGATTTCTGTGCCTGAAATTGGTCAAAATTGAAGCTTCTGAGTAAGCAAAACTCTGTAAAAATGACAATTTTGGTAACTGTGAGGATTTACAAAGTGGTTATTCAACATGAGGCCCAAACCAAATGACATTTTGAATCATTTTTGGTAGAGTCCAAAAAATCAATTTTATGATGAAAAACGATGACCCCGGACCAGTCGAACGTACAAAAAATTGTCAATATTGATGAAATTTTAACATTTAATCTTTTGACTTTAAATTACTGTTGGATGTGAATTATTACTTTTTCAACTAAAATATGAGTGTTTAAAGTCATTTCTGTGCCTGAAATTTGTCAAAATTGAAGCTTCTGATTAAGCAAAACTCTGTAAAAATGGCAATTTTGGTCACTGTGAGGGTTTAAAAAGTGGTTATTCAACATGAGGCCCGATCCAAATGACATTTTGAATCATTTTTGGTAGAGTAAAAAAAAAAAATCAATTTTATGATGAAAAACGTGACCCAGGACCAGTCGAACGTTCAAAAAAATGGTCAATATTGATGAAATTTTAACATTTAATCTTTTGACTTTAAATTACTGTTGGATGTGAATTATTACTTTTTCAACTAAAATATGAGAGTTTAAAGTCATTTCTGTGCCTGAAATTGGTCAAAATTGAAGGTTTTGAGTAAGCAAAATCTCTGTAAAAATGACAATTTTGGTCACTGTGAGGGTTTAAAAAGTGGTTATTCAACATGAGGCCCGATCCAAATGACATTTTGAATTATTTTTGGTAGAATCGAAAAAATAAATTTTATGATGAAAAACGATGACCCCGGACCAGTCGAACGTTCAAAAAAATGGTCAATATTGATGAAATTTTAACATTTAATCTTTTGACTTGAAATGACTGTTGGACGTGAATTATTACTTTTTCAACTAAAATATGAGTGTTTAAAGTCATTTCGGTGCCTGAAATTAGTCAAAATTAAAGCTTCTGAGTAAGCAAAACTCTGTAAAAATGGCAATTTTGGTCACTGTGAGGGTTTAAAAAGTGGTTATTCAACATGAGGCCCGATCCAAATGACATTTTGAATCATTTTTGGTAGAGTAAAAAAGAAAATCAATTTTATGATGAAAAACGATGACCCAGGACCAGAACGTTAAAAAAATGGTCAATATTGATGAAATTTTAACATTTAATCTTTTTACTTTAAATGACTGTTGGACGTGAATTATTACTTTTTCAACTAAAATAAGTGTATTTAAAGTGATTTCTGTGCCTGAAATTGGTCAAAATTGAAGCTTCTGACTAAGCAAAACTCTGTAAAAATGACAATTTTGGTAACTGTGAGGGTTTAAAAAGTGGTTATTCAACATGAGGCCCGATCCAAATGACATTTTGAATCATTTTTGGTAGAGTCCAAAAAATCAATTTTATGATGAAAAACGATGACCCCGGACCAGTCGAACGTACAAAAAATTGTCAATATTGATGAAATTTTAACATTTAATCTTTTGACTTTAAATTACTGTTGGATGTGAATTATTACTTTTTCAACTAAAATATGAGTGTTTAAAGTCATTTCTGTGCCTGAAATTGGTCAAAATTGAAGCTTCTGAGTAAGCAAAACTCTGTAAAAATGGCAATTTTGGTCACTGTGAGGGTTTAAAAAGTGGTTATTCAACACGAGGCCCGATCCAAATGACATTTTGAATTATTTTTGGTAGAGTCCAAAAAATCAATTTTATGATGAAAAACGATGACCCCAGTCGAACGTTCAAAAAAATGGTCAATATTGATGAAATTTTTACATTTAATCTTTTGACTTTAAATTACTGTTGGATTTGAATTATTACTTTTTCAACTAAAATATGAGTGTTTAAAGTCATTTCTGTGCCTGAAATTGGTCAAAATTGAAGGTTTTGAGTAAGCAAAAACTCTGTAAAAATGACAATTTTGGTCACTGTGAGGGTTTAAAAAGTGGTTATTCAACATGGGGCCCAATCCAAATGACATTTTGAATTATTTTTGGTAGAGTCCAAAAAATCCATTTTATGATGAAAAACGATGACCCCAGTCGAACGTTCAAAAAAATGGTCAATATTGATGACATTTTAACATTTAATCTTTTGACTTGAAATGACTGTTGGACGTGAATTATTACTTTTTCAACTAAAATAACTGTGTTTAAAGTGATTTCTGTGCCTGAAATTGGTCAAAATTGAAGCTTCTGAGTAAGCAAAACTCTGTAAAAATGACAATTTTGGTAACTGTGAGGATTTAAAAAGTGGTTATTCAACATGAGGCCCAAACCAAATGACATTTTGAATCATTTTTGGTAGAGTCCAAAAAATCTATTTTATGATGAAAAACGATGACCCCGGACCAGTCGAACGTACAAAAAACTTGTCAATATTGATGAAATTTTAACATTTAATCTTTTGACTTTAAATTACTGTTGGATGTCAATTATTACTTTTTCAACTAAAATATGAGTGTTTAAAGTCATTTCTGTGCCTGAAATTAGTCCAAATTGAAGCTTCTGATTAAGCAAAACTCTGTAAAAATGGCAATTTTGGTCACTGTGAGGGTTTAAAAAGTGGTTATTCAACATGAGGCCCGATCCAAATGACATTTTGAATCATTTTTGGTAGAGTAAAAAAAAAAATCAATTTTATGATGAAAAACGTGACCCAGGACCAGTCGAACGTTCAAAAAAAAAAGTCAATATTGATCAAATTTTAACATTTAATCTTTTGACTTTAAATTACTGTTGGATGTGAATTATTACTTTTTCAACTAAAATATGAGAGTTTAAAGTCATTTCTGTGCCTGAAATTGGTCAAAATTGAAGGTTTTGAGTAAGCAAAATCTCTGTAAAAATGACAATTTTGGTCACTGTGAGGGTTTAAAAAGTGGTTATTCAACATGAGGCCCGATCCAAATGACATTTTGAATTATTTTTGGTAGAATCGAAAAAATAAATTTTATGATGAAAAACGATGACCCCGGACCAGTCGAACGTTCAAAAAAATGGTCAATATTGATGAAATTTTAACATTTAATCTTTTGACTTGAAATGACTGTTGGACGTGAATTATTACTTTTTCAACTAAAATAAGTGTGTTTGAAGTGATTTCTGTGCCTGAAATTGGTCAAAATTGAAGCTTCTGAGTAAGCAAAACTCTGTAAAAATGACAATTTTGGTAACTGTGAGGGTTTAAAAAGTGGTTATTCAACATGAGGCCCAAACCAAATGACATTTTGAATCATTTTTGGTAGAGTCCAAAAAATCAATTTTATGATGAAAAACGATGACCCCGGACCAGTCGAACGTACAAAAAATTGTCAATATTGATGAAATTTTAACATTTAATCTTTTGACTTTAAATTACTGTTGGATGTGAATTATTACTTTTTCAACTAAAATATGAGTGTTTAAAGTCATTTCTGTGCCTGAAATTGGTCAAAATTGAAGCTTCTGAGTAAGCAAAACTCTGTAAAAATGGCAATTTTGGTCACTGTGAGGGTTTAAAAAGTGGTTATTCAACACGAGGCCCGATCCAAATGACATTTTGAATTATTTTTGGTAGAGTCCAAAAAATCAATTTTATGATAAAAAACGATGACCCCAGTCGAACGTTCAAAAAAATGGTCAATATTGATGAAATTTTTACATTTAATCTTTTGACTTTAAATTACTGTTGGATTTGAATTATTACTTTTTCAACTAAAATATGAGTGTTTAAAGTCATTTCTGTGCCTGAAATTGGTCAAAATTGAAGGTTTTGAGTAAGCAAAAACTCTGTAAAAATGACAATTTTGGTCACTGTGAGGGTTTAAAAAGTGGTTATTCAACATGGGGCCCAATCCAAATGACATTTTGAATTATTTTTGGTAGAGTCCAAAAAATCAATTTTATGATGAAAAACGATGACCCCAGTCGAACGTTCAAAAAAATGGTCAATATTGATGACATTTTAACATTTAATCTTTTGACTTGAAATGACTGTTGGACGTGAATTATTACTTATTCAACTAAAATAACTGTGTTTAAAGTGATTTCTGTGCCTGAAATTGGTCAAAATTGAAGCTTCTGAGTAAGCAAAACTCTGTAAAAATGACAATTTTGGTAACTGTGAGGATTTAAAAAGTGGTTATTCAACATGAGGCCCAAACCAAATGACATTTTGAATCATTTTTGGTAGAGTCCAAAAAATCTATTTTATGATGAAAAACGATGACCCCGGACCAGTCGAACGTACAAAAAACTTGTCAATATTGATGAAATTTTAACATTTAATCTTTTGACTTTAAATTACTGTTGGATGTCAATTATTACTTTTTCAACTAAAATATGAGTGTTTAAAGTCATTTCTGTGCCTGAAATTAGTCCAAATTGAAGCTTCTGATTAAGCAAAACTCTGTAAAAATGGCAATTTTGGTCACTGTGAGGGTTTAAAAAGTGGTTATTCAACATGAGGCCCGATCCAAATGACATTTTGAATCATTTTTGGTAGAGTAAAAAAAAAAATCAATTTTATGATGAAAAACGTGACCCAGGACCAGTCGAACGTTCAAAAAAATGGTCAATATTGATCAAATTTTAACATTTAATCTTTTGACTTTAAATTACTGTTGGATGTGAATTATTACTTTTTCAACTAAAATATGAGAGTTTAAAGTCATTTCTGTGCCTGAAATTGGTCAAAATTGAAGGTTTTGAGTAAGCAAAATCTCTGTAAAAATGACAATTTTGGTCACTGTGAGGGTTTAAAAAGTGGTTATTCAACATGAGGCCCGATCCAAATGACATTTTGAATTATTTTTGGTAGAATCGAAAAAATAAATTTTATGATGAAAAACGATGACCCCGGACCAGTCGAACGTTCAAAAAAATGGTCAATATTGATGAAATTTTAACATTTAATCTTTTGACTTGAAATGACTGTTGGACGTGAATTATTACTTTTTCAACTAAAATAAGTGTGTTTGAAGTGATTTCTGTGCCTGAAATTGGTCAAAATTGAAGCTTCTGAGTAAGCAAAACTCTGTAAAAATGACAATTTTGGTAACTGTGAGGGTTTAAAAAGTGGTTATTCAACATGAGGCCCAAACCAAATGACATTTTGAATCATTTTTGGTAGAGTCCAAAAAATCAATTTTATGATGAAAAACGATGACCCCGGACCAGTCGAACGTACAAAAAATTGTCAATATTGATGAAATTTTAACATTTAATCTTTTGACTTTAAATTACTGTTGGATGTGAATTATTACTTTTTCAACTAAAATATGAGTGTTTAAAGTCATTTCGGTGCCTGAAATTAGTCAAAATTAAAGCTTCTGAGTAAGCAAAACTCTGTAAAAATGGCAATTTTGGTCACTGTGAGGGTTTAAAAAGTGGTTATTCAACATGAGGCCCGATCCAAATGACATTTTGAATCATTTTTGGTAGAGTAAAAAAGAAAATCAATTTTATGATGAAAAACGATGACCCCGGACCAGTCGAACGTACAAAAAATGGTCAATATTGATGAAATTTTAACATTTAATCTTTTGACTTTAAATGACTGTTGGACGTGAATTATTACTTTTTCAACTAAAATAAGTGTATTTAAAGTGATTTCTGTGCCTGAAATTGGTCAAAATTGAAGCTTCTGACTAAGCAAAACTCTGTAAAAATGACAATTTTGGTAACTGTGAGGGTTTAAAAAGTGGTTATTCAACATGAGGCCCGATCCAAATGACATTTTGAATCATTTTTGGTAGAGTCCAAAAAATCTATTTTATGATGAAAAACGATGACCCCGGACCAGTCGAACGTACAAAAAATTGTCAATATTGATGAAATTTTAACATTTAATCTTTTGACTTTAAATTACTGTTGGATGTGAATTATTACTTTTTCAACTAAAATATGAGTGTTTAAAGTCATTTCTGTGCCTGAAATTAGTCCAAATTGAAGCTTCTGATTAAGCAAAACTCTGTAAAAATGGCAATTTTGGTCACTGTGAGGGTTTAAAAAGTGGTTATTCAACATGAGGCCCGATCCAAATGACATTTTGAATCATTTTTGGTAGAGTAAAAAAAAAAATCAATTTTATGATGAAAAACGTGACCCAGGACCAGTCGAACGTTCAAAAAAATGGTCAATATTGATGAAATTTTAACATTTAATCTTTTGACTTTAAATTACTGTTGGATGTGAATTATTACTTTTTCAACTAAAATATGAGAGTTTAAAGTCATTTCTGTGCCTGAAATTGGTCAAAATTGAAGGTTTTGAGTAAGCAAAATCTCTGTAAAAATGACAATTTTGGTCACTGTGAGGGTTTAAAAAGTGGTTATTCAACATGAGGCCCGATCCAAATGACATTTTGAATTATTTTTGGTAGAATCGAAAAAATAAATTTTATGATGAAAAACGATGACCCCGGACCAGTCGAACGTTCAAAAAAATGGTCAATATTGATGAAATTTTAACATTTAATCTTTTGACTTGAAATGACTGTTGGACGTGAATTATTACTTTTTCAACTAAAATAAGTGTGTTTGAAGTGATTTCTGTGCCTGAAATTGGTCAAAATTGAAGCTTCTGAGGAAGCAAAACTCTGTAAAAATGACAATTTTGGTAACTGTGAGGGTTTAAAAAGTGGTTATTCAACATGAGGCCCAAACCAAATGACATTTTGAATCATTTTTGGTAGAGTCCAAAAAATCAATTTTATGATGAAAAACGATGACCCCGGACCAGTCGAACGTACAAAAAATTGTCAATATTGATGAAATTTTAACATTTAATCTTTTGACTTTAAATTACTGTTGGATGTGAATTATTACTTTTTCAACTAAAATATGAGTGTTTAAAGTCATTTCGGTGCCTGAAATTAGTCAAAATTAAAGCTTCTGAGTAAGCAAAACTCTGTAAAAATGGCAATTTTGGTCACTGTGAGGGTTTAAAAAGTGGTTATTCAACATGAGGCCCGATCCAAATGACATTTTGAATCATTTTTGGTAGAGTAAAAAAGAAAATCAATTTTATGATGAAAAACGATGACCCCGGACCAGTCGAACGTACAAAAAATGGTCAATATTGATGAAATTTTAACATTTAATCTTTTGACTTTAAATGACTGTTGGACGTGAATTATTACTTTTTCAACTAAAATAAGTGTATTTAAAGTGATTTCTGTGCCTGAAATTGGTCAAAATTGAAGCTTCTGACTAAGCAAAACTCTGTAAAAATGACAATTTTGGTAACTGTGAGGGTTTAAAAAGTGGTTATTCAACATGAGGCCCGATCCAAATGACATTTTGAATCATTTTTGGTAGAGTCCAAAAAATCTATTTTATGATGAAAAACGATGACCCCGGACCAGTCGAACGTACAAAAAATTGTCAATATTGATGAAATTTTAACATTTAATCTTTTGACTTTAAATTACTGTTGGATGTGAATTATTACTTTTTCAACTAAAATATGAGTGTTTAAAGTCATTTCTGTGCCTGAAATTGGTCAAAATTGAAGCTTCTGAGTAAGCAAAACTCTGTAAAAATGGCAATTTTGGTCACTGTGAGGGTTTAAAAAGTGGTTATTCAACACGAGGCCCGATCCAAATGACATTTTGAATTATTTTTGGTAGAGTCCAAAAAATCAATTTTATGATGAAAAACGATGACCCCAGTCGAACGTTCAAAAAAATGGTCAATATTGATGAAATTTTTACATTTAATCTTTTGACTTTAAATTACTGTTGGATTTGAATTATTACTTTTTCAACTAAAATATGAGTGTTTAAAGTCATTTCTGTGCCTGAAATTGGTCAAAATTGAAGGTTTTGAGTAAGCAAAAACTCTGTAAAAATGACAATTTTGGTCACTGTGAGGGTTTAAAAAGTGGTTATTCAACATGGGGCCCGATCCAAAAGACATTTTGAATTATTTTTGGTAGAGTCCAAAAAATCAATTTTATGATGAAAAACGATGACCCCAGTCGAACGTTCAAAAAAATGGTCAATATTGATGACATTTTAACATTTAATCTTTTGACTTGAAATGACTGTTGGACGTGAATTATTACTTTTTCAACTAAAATAAGTGTGTTTAAAGTGATTTCTGTGCCTGAAATTGGTCAAAATTGAAGCTTCTGAGTAAGCAAAACTCTGTAAAAATGACAATTTTGGTAACTGGGAGGGTTTAAAAAGTGGTTATTCAACATGAGGCCCGATCCAAATGACATTTTGAATCATTTTTGGTAGAGTCCAAAAAATCAATTTTATGATGAAAAACGATGACCCCGGACCAGTCGAACGTACAAAAAATTGTCAATATTGATGAAATTTTAACATTTAATCTTTTGACTTTAAATTACTGTTGGATGTGAATTATTACTTTTTCAACTAAAATATGAGTGTTTAAAGTCATTTCTGTGCCTGAAATTGGTCAAAATTGAAGCTTCTGAGTAAGCAAAACTCTGTAAAAATGGCAATTTTGGTCACTGTGAGGGTTTAAAAAGTGGTTATTCAACACGAGGCCCGATCCAAATGACATTTTGAATTATTTTTGGTAGAGTCCAAAAAATCAATTTTATGATGAAAAACGATGACCCCAGTCGAACGTTCAAAAAAATGGTCAATATTGATGAAATTTTTACATTTAATCTTTTGACTTTAAATTACTGTTGGATTTGAATTATTACTTTTTCAACTAAAATAAGTGTATTTAAAGTGATTTCTGTGCCTGAAATTGGTCAAAATTGAAGCTTCTGACTAAGCAAAACTCTGTAAAAATGACAATTTTGGTAACTGTGAGGGTTTAAAAAGTGGTTATTCAACATGAGGCCCGATCCAAATGACATTTTGAATCATTTTTGGTAGAGTCCAAAAAATCTATTTTATGATGAAAAATGATGACCCCGGACCAGTCGAACGTACAAAAAATTGTCAAAATTGATGAAATTTTAACATTTAATCTTTTGACTTTAAATTACTGTTGGATGTGAATTATTACTTTTTCAACTAAAATATGAGTGTTTAAAGTCATTTCTGTGCCTGAAATTGGTCAAAATTGAAGCTTCTGAGTAAGCAAAACTCTGTAAAAATGGCAATTTTGGTCACTGTGAGGGTTTAAAAAGTGGTTATTCAACACGAGGCCCGATCCAAATGACATTTTGAATTATTTTTGGTAGAGTCCAAAAAATCAATTTTATGATGAAAAACGATGACCCCAGTCGAACGTTCAAAAAAATTGTCAATATTGATGAAATTTTTACATTTAATCTTTTGACTTTAAATTACTGTTGGATTTGAATTATTACTTTTTCAACTAAAATATGAGTGTTTAAAGTCATTTCTGTGCCTGAAATTGGTCAAAATTGAAGGTTTTGAGTAAGCAAAAACTCTGTAAAAATGACAATTTTGGTCACTGTGAGGGTTTAAAAAGTGGTTATTCAACATGGGGCCCGATCCAAATGACATTTTGAATTATTTTTGGTAGAGTCCAAAAAATCAAAAAATGGTCAATATTGATGACATTTTAACATTTAATCTTTTGACTTGAAATGACTGTTGGACGTGAATTATTACTTTTTCAACTAAAATAAGTGTGTTTAAAGTGATTTCTGTGCCTGAAATTGGTCAAAATTAAAGCTTCTGAGTAAGCAAAACTCTGTAAAAATGACAATTTTGGTAACTGTGAGGGTTTAAAAAGTGGTTATTCAACATGAGGCCCGATCCAAATGACATTTTGAATCATTTTTGGTAGAGTCCAAAAAATCAATTTTATGATGAAAAACGATGACCCCGGACCAGTCGAACATACAAAAAATTGTCAATATTGATGAAATTTTAACATTTAATCTTTTGACTTTAAATTACTGTTGGATGTGAATTATTACTTTTTCAAATAAAATATGAGTGTTTAAAGTCATTTCTGTGCCTGAAATTGGTCAAAATTGAAGCTTCTGAGTAAGCAAAACTCTGTAAAAATGGCAATTTTGGTCACTGTGAGGGCTTAAAAAGTGGTTATTCAACACGAGGCCCGATCCAAATGACATTTTGAATTATTTTTGGTAGAGTCCAAAAAATCAATTTTATGATGAAAAACGATGACCCCAGTCGAACGTTCAAAAAAATGGTCAATATTGATGAAATTTTTACATTTAATCTTTTGACTTTAAATTACTGTTGGATTTGAATTATTACTTTTTCAACTAAAATATGAGTGTTTAAAGTCATTTCTGTGCCTGAAATTGGTCAAAATTGAAGGTTTTGAGTAAGCAAAAACTCTGTAAAAATGACAATTTTGGTCACTGTGAGGGTTTAAAAAGTGGTTATTCAACATGGGGCCCGATCCAAATGACATTTTGAATTATTTTTGGTAGAGTCCAAAAAATCAATTTTATGATGAAAAACGATGACCCCAGTCGAACGTTCAAAAAAATGGTCAATATTGATGACATTTTAACATTTAATCTTTTGACTTGAAATGACAGTTGGACGTGAATTATTACTTTTTCAACTAAAATAAGTGTGTTTAAAGTGATTTCTGTGCCTGAAATTGGTCAAAATTGAAGCTTCTGAGTAAGCAAAACTCTGTAAAAATGACAATTTTGGTAACTGTGAGGATTTAAAAAGTGGTTATTCAACATGAGGCCCAAACCAAATGACATTTTGAATCATTTTTGGTAGAGTCCAAAAAATCTATTTTATGATGAAAAACGATGACCCCGGACCAGTCGAACGTACAAAAAATTGTCAATATTGATGAAATTTTTACATTTAATCTTTTGACTTTAAATTACTGTTGGATGTGAATTATTACTTTTTCAACTAAAATATGAGTGTTTAAAGTCATTTCTGTGCCTGAAATTAGTCCAAATTGAAGCTTCTGAGTAAGCAAAACTCTGTAAAAATTGCAATTTTGGTCACTGTGAGGGTTTAAAAAGTGGTTATTCAACATGAGGCCCGATCCAAATGACATTTTGAATCATTTTTGGTGGAGTAAAAAAAATTCAATTTTATGATGAAAAACGTGACCCAGGACCAGTCGAACGTTCAAAAAAATGGTCAATATTGATGAAATTTTTACATTTAATCTTTTGACTTTAAATTACTGTTGGATTTGAATTATTACTTTTTCAACTAAAATATGAGTGTTTAAAGTCATTTCTGTGCCTGAAATTGGTCAAAATTGAAGGTTTTGAGTAAGCAAAAACTCTGTAAAAATGACAATTTTGGTCACTGTGAGGGTTTAAAAAGTGGTTATTCAACATGGGGCCCGATCCAAAAGACATTTTGAATTATTTTTGGTAGAGTCCAAAAAATCAATTTTATGATGAAAAACGATGACCCCAGTCGAACGTTCAAAAAAATGGTCAATATTGATGACATTTTAACATTTAATCTTTTGACTTAAAATGACTGTTGGACGTGAATTATTACTTTTTCAACTAAAATAAGTGTGTTTAAAGTGATTTCTGTGCCTGAAATTGGTCAAAATTTAAGCTTCTGAGTAAGCAAAACTCTGTAAAAATGACAATTTTGGTAACTGTGAGGGTTTAAAAAGTGGTTATTCAACATGAGGCCCGATCCAAATGACATTTTGAATCATTTTTGGTAGAGTCCAAAAAATCAATTTTATGATGAAAAACGATGACCCCGGACCAGTCGAACATACAAAAAATTGTCAATATTGATGAAATTTTAACATTTAATCTTTTGACTTTAAATTACTGTTGGATGTGAATTATTACTTTTTCAAATAAAATATGAGTGTTTAAAGTCATTTCTGTGCCTGAAATTGGTCAAAATTGAAGCTTCTGAGTAAGCAAAACTCTGTAAAAATGGCAATTTTGGTCACTGTGAGGGCTTAAAAAGTGGTTATTCAACACGAGGCCCGATCCAAATGACATTTTGAATTATTTTTGGTAGAGTCCAAAAAATCAATTTTATGATGAAAAACGATGACCCCAGTCGAACGTTCAAAAAAATGGTCAATATTGATGAAATTTTTACATTTAATCTTTTGACTTTAAATTACTGTTGGATTTGAATTATTACTTTTTCAACTAAAATATGAGTGTTTAAAGTCATTTCTGTGCCTGAAATTGGTCAAAATTGAAGGTTTTGAGTAAGCAAAAACTCTGTAAAAATGACAATTTTGGTCACTGTGAGGGTTTAAAAAGTGGTTATTCAACATGGGGCCCGATCCAAATGACATTTTGAATTATTTTTGGTAGAGTCCAAAAAATCAATTTTATGATGAAAAACGATGACCCCAGTCGAACGTTCAAAAAAATGGTCAATATTGATGACATTTTAACATTTAATCTTTTGACTTGAAATGACAGTTGGACGTGAATTATTACTTTTTCAACTAAAATAAGTGTGTTTAAAGTGATTTCTGTGCCTGAAATTGGTCAAAATTGAAGCTTCTGAGTAAGCAAAACTCTGTAAAAATGACAATTTTGGTAACTGTGAGGATTTAAAAAGTGGTTATTCAACATGAGGCCCAAACCAAATGACATTTTGAATCATTTTTGGTAGAGTCCAAAAAATCTATTTTATGATGAAAAACGATGACCCCGGACCAGTCGAACGTACAAAAAATTGTCAATATTGATGAAATTTTTACATTTAATCTTTTGACTTTAAATTACTGTTGGATGTGAATTATTACTTTTTCAACTAAAATATGAGTGTTTAAAGTCATTTCTGTGCCTGAAATTAGTCCAAATTGAAGCTTCTGAGTAAGCAAAACTCTGTAAAAATTGCAATTTTGGTCACTGTGAGGGTTTAAAAAGTGGTTATTCAACATGAGGCCCGATCCAAATGACATTTTGAATCATTTTTAGTGGAGTAAAAAAAATTCAATTTTATGATGAAAAACGTGACCCAGGACCAGTCGAACGTTCAAAAAAATGGTCAATATTGATGAAATTTTTACATTTAATCTTTTGACTTTAAATTACTGTTGGATTTGAATTATTACCTTTTCAACTAAAATATGAGTGTTTAAAGTCATTTCTGTGCCTGAAATTGGTCAAAATTGAAGGTTTTGAGTAAGCAAAAACTCTGTAAAAATGACAATTTTGGTCACTGTGAGGGTTTAAAAAGTGGTTATTCAACATGGGGCCCGATCCAAAAGACATTTTGAATTATTTTTGGTAGAGTCCAAAAAATCAATTTTATGATGAAAAACGATGACCCCAGTCGAACGTTCAAAAAAATGGTCAATATTGATGACATTTTAACATTTAATCTTTTGACTTAAAATGACTGTTGGACGTGAATTATTACTTTTTCAACTAAAATAAGTGTGTTTAAAGTGATTTCTGTGCCTGAAATTGGTCAAAATTTAAGCTTCTGAGTAAGCAAAACTCTGTAAAAATGACAATTTTGGTAACTGGGAGGGTTTAAAAAGTGGTTATTCAACATGAGGCCCGATCCAAATGACATTTTGAATCATTTTTGGTAGAGTCCAAAAAATCAATTTTATGATGAAAAACGATGACCCCAGTCGAACGTTCAAAAAAATGGTCAATATTGATGAAATTTTTACATTTAATCTTTTGACTTTAAATTACTGTTGGATTTGAATTATTACTTTTTCAACTAAAATAAGTGTATTTAAAGTGATTTCTGTGCCTGAAATTGGTCAAAATTGAAGCTTCTGACTAAGCAAAACTCTGTAAAAATGACAATTTTGGTAACTGTGAGGGTTTAAAAAGTGGTTATTCACCATGAGGCCCGATCCAAATGACATTTTGAATCATTTTTGGTAGAGTCCAAAAAATCTATTTTATGATGAAAAACGATGACCCCGGACCAGTCGAACGTACAAAAAATTGTCAATATTGATGAAATTTTAACATTTAATCTTTTGACTTTAAATTACTGTTGGATGTGAATTATTACTTTTTCAACTAAAATATGAGTGTTTAAAGTCATTTCTGTGCCTGAAATTGGTCAAAATTGAAGCTTCTGAGTAAGCAAAACTCTGTAAAAATGGCAATTTTGGTCACTGTGAGGGTTTAAAAAGTGGTTATTCAACACGAGGCCCGATCCAAATGACATTTTGAATTATTTTTGGTAGAGTCCAAAAAATCAATTTTATGATGAAAAACGATGACCCCAGTCGAACGTTCAAAAAAATTGTCAATATTGATGAAATTTTTACATTTAATCTTTTGACTTTAAATTACTGTTGGATTTGAATTATTACTTTTTCAACTAAAATATGAGTGTTTAAAGTCATTTCTGTGCCTGAAATTGGTCAAAATTGAAGGTTTTGAGTAAGCAAAAACTCTGTAAAAATGACAATTTTGGTCACTGTGAGGGTTTAAAAAGTGGTTATTCAACATGGGGCCCGATCCAAATGACATTTTGAATTATTTTTGGTAGAGTCCAAAAAATCAATTTTATGATGAAAAACGATGACCCCAGTCGAACGTTCAAAAAAATGGTCAATATTGATGACATTTTAACATTTAATCTTTTGACTTGAAATGACTGTTGGACGTGAATTATTACTTTTTCAACTAAAATAAGTGTGTTTAAAGTGATTTCTGTGCCTGAAATTGGTCAAAATTGAAGCTTCTGAGTAAGCAAAACTCTGTAAAAATGACAATTTTGGTAACTGTGAGGGTTTAAAAAGTGGTTATTCAACATGAGGCCCGATCCAAATGACATTTTGAATCATTTTTGGTAGAGTCCAAAAAATCAATTTTATGATGAAAAACGATGACCCCGGACCAGTCGAACGTACAAAAAATTGTCAATATTGATGAAATTTTAACATTTAATCTTTTGACTTTAAATTACTGTTGGATGTGAATTATTACTTTTTCAAATAAAATATGAGTGTTTAAAGTCATTTCTGTGCCTGAAATTGGTCAAAATTGAAGCTTCTGAGTAAGCAAAACTCTGTAAAAATGGCAATTTTGGTCACTGTGAGGGTTTAAAAAGTGGTTATTCAACACGAGGCCCGATCCAAATGACATTTTGAATTATTTTTGGTAGAGTCCAAAAAATCAATTTTATGATGAAAAACGATGACCCCAGTCGAACGTTCAAAAAAATGGTCAATATTGATGAAATTTTTACATTTAATCTTTTGACTTTAAATTACTGTTGGATTTGAATTATTACTTTTTCAACTAAAATATGAGTGTTTAAAGTCATTTCTGTGCCTGAAATTGGTCAAAATTGAAGGTTTTGAGTAAGCAAAAACTCTGTAAAAATGACAATTTTGGTCACTGTGAGGGTTTAAAAAGTGGTTATTCAACATGGGGCCCGATCCAAATGACATTTTGAATTATTTTTGGTAGAGTCCAAAAAATCAATTTTATGATGAAAAACGATGACCCCAGTCGAACGTTCAAAAAAATGGTCAATATTGATGACATTTTAACATTTAATCTTTTGACTTGAAATGACAGTTGGACGTGAATTATTACTTTTTCAACTAAAATAAGTGTGTTTAAAGTGATTTCTGTGCCTGAAATTGGTCAAAATTGAAGCTTCTGAGTAAGCAAAACTCTGTAAAAATGACAATTTTGGTAACTGTGAGGATTTAAAAAGTGGTTATTCAACATGAGGCCCAAACCAAATGACATTTTGAATCATTTTTGGTAGAGTCCAAAAAATCTATTTTATGATGAAAAACGATGACCCCGGACCAGTCGAACGTACAAAAAATTGTCAATATTGATGAAATTTTAACATTTAATCTTTTGACTTTAAATTACTGTTGGATGTGAATTATTACTTTTTCAACTAAAATATGAGTGTTTAAAGTCATTTCTGTGCCTGAAATTAGTCCAAATTGAAGCTTCTGAGTAAGCAAAACTCTGTAAAAATTGCAATTTTGGTCACTGTGAGGGTTTAAAAAGTGGTTATTCAACATGAGGCCCGATCCAAATGACATTTTGAATCATTTTTGGTAGAGTAAAAAAAAATCAATTTTATGATGAAAAACGTGACCCAGGACCAGTCGAACGTTCAAAAAAATGGTCAATATTGATGAAATTTTAACATTTAATCTTTTGACTTTAAATTACTGTTGGATGTGAATTATTACTTTTTCAACTAAAATATGAGAGTTTAAAGTCATTTCTGTGCCTGAAATTGGTCAAAATTGAAGGTTTTGAGTAAGCAAAATCTCTGTAAAAATGACAATTTTGGTCACTGTGAGGGTTTAAAAAGTGGTTATTCAACATGAGGCCCGATCCAAATGACATTTTGAATTATTTTTGGTAGAGTCCAAAAAATCAATTTTATGATGAAAAACGATGACCCCAGTCGAACGTTCAAAAAAATGGTCAATATTGATGAAATTTTTACATTTAATCTTTTGACTTTAAATTACTGTTGGATTTGAATTATTACTTTTTCAACTAAAATAAGTGTATTTAAAGTGATTTCTGTGCCTGAAATTGGTCAAAATTGAAGCTTCTGACTAAGCAAAACTCTGTAAAAATGACAATTTTGGTAACTGTGAGGGTTTAAAAAGTGGTTATTCAACATGAGGCCCGATCCAAATGACATTTTGAATCATTTTTGGTAGAGTCCAAAAAATCTATTTTATGATGAAAAACGATGACCCCGGACCAGTCGAACGTACAAAAAATTGTCAATATTGATGAAATTTTAACATTTAATCTTTTGACTTTAAATTACTGTTGGATGTGAATTATTACTTTTTCAACTAAAATATGAGTGTTTAAAGTCATTTCTGTGCCTGAAATTGGTCAAAATTGAAGCTTCTGAGTAAGCAAAACTCTGTAAAAATGGCAATTTTGGTCACTGTGAGGGTTTAAAAAGTGGTTATTCAACACGAGGCCCGATCCAAATGACATTTTGAATTATTTTTGGTAGAGTCCAAAAAATCAATTTTATGATGAAAAACGATGACCCCAGTCGAACGTTCAAAAAAATTGTCAATATTGATGAAATTTTTACATTTAATCTTTTGACTTTAAATTACTGTTGGATTTGAATTATTACTTTTTCAACTAAAATATGAGTGTTTAAAGTCATTTCTGTGCCTGAAATTGGTCAAAATTGAAGGTTTTGAGTAAGCAAAAACTCTGTAAAAATGACAATTTTGGTCACTGTGAGGGTTTAAAAAGTGGTTATTCAACATGGGGCCCGATCCAAATGACATTTTGAATTATTTTTGGTAGAGTCCAAAAAATCAATTTTATGATGAAAAACGATGACCCCAGTCGAACGTTCAAAAAAATGGTCAATATTGATGACATTTTAACATTTAATCTTTTGACTTGAAATGACTGTTGGACGTGAATTATTACTTTTTCAACTAAAATAAGTGTGTTTAAAGTGATTTCTGTGCCTGAAATTGGTCAAAATTGAAGCTTCTGAGTAAGCAAAACTCTGTAAAAATGACAATTTTGGTAACTGTGAGGGTTTAAAAAGTGGTTATTCAACATGAGGCCCGATCCAAATGACATTTTGAATCATTTTTGGTAGAGTCCAAAAAATCAATTTTATGATGAAAAACGATGACCCCGGACCAGTCGAACGTACAAAAAATTGTCAATATTGATGAAATTTTAACATTTAATCTTTTGACTTTAAATTACTGTTGGATGTGAATTATTACTTTTTCAAATAAAATATGAGTGTTTAAAGTCATTTCTGTGCCTGAAATTGGTCAAAATTGAAGCTTCTGAGTAAGCAAAACTCTGTAAAAATGGCAATTTTGGTCACTGTGAGGGTTTAAAAAGTGGTTATTCAACACGAGGCCCGATCCAAATGACATTTTGAATTATTTTTGGTAGAGTCCAAAAAATCAATTTTATGATGAAAAACGATGACCCCAGTCGAACGTTCAAAAAAATGGTCAATATTGATGAAATTTTTACATTTAATCTTTTGACTTTAAATTACTGTTGGATTTGAATTATTACTTTTTCAACTAAAATATGAGTGTTTAAAGTCATTTCTGTGCCTGAAATTGGTCAAAATTGAAGGTTTTGAGTAAGCAAAAACTCTGTAAAAATGACAATTTTGGTCACTGTGAGGGTTTAAAAAGTGGTTATTCAACATGGGGCCCGATCCAAATGACATTTTGAATTATTTTTGGTAGAGTCCAAAAAATCAATTTTATGATGAAAAACGATGACCCCAGTCGAACGTTCAAAAAAATGGTCAATATTGATGACATTTTAACATTTAATCTTTTGACTTGAAATGACAGTTGGACGTGAATTATTACTTTTTCAACTAAAATAAGTGTGTTTAAAGTGATTTCTGTGCCTGAAATTGGTCAAAATTGAAGCTTCTGCGTAAGCAAAACTCTGTAAAAATGACAATTTTGGTAACTGTGAGGATTTAAAAAGTGGTTATTCAACATGAGGCCCAAACCAAATGACATTTTGAATCATTTTTGGTAGAGTCCAAAAAATCTATTTTATGATGAAAAACGATGACCCCGGACCAGTCGAACGTACAAAAAATTGTCAATATTGATGAAATTTTAACATTTAATCTTTTGACTTTAAATTACTGTTGGATGCGAATTATTACTTTTTCAACTAAAATATGAGTGTTTAAAGTCATTTCTGTGCCTGAAATTAGTCCAAATTGAAGCTTCTGAGTAAGCAAAACTCTGTAAAAATGACAATTTTGGTCACTGTGAGGGTTTAAAAAGTGGTTATTCAACATGAGGCCCGATCCAAATGACATTTTGAATCATTTTTGGTAGAGTAAAAAAAAATCAATTTTATGATGAAAAACGTGACCCAGGACCAGTCGAACGTTCAAAAAAATGGTCAATATTGATGAAATTTTAACATTTAATCTTTTGACTTTAAATTACTGTTGGATGTGAATTATTACTTTTTCAACTAAAATATGAGAGTTTAAAGTCATTTCTGTGCCTGAAATTGGTCAAAATTGAAGGTTTTGAGTAAGCAAAATCTCTGTAAAAATGACAATTTTGGTCACTGTGAGGGTTTAAAAAGTGGTTATTCAACATGAGGCCCGATCCAAATGACATTTTGAATTATTTTTGGTAGAGTCCAAAAAATCAATTTTATGATGAAAAACGATGACCCCAGTCGAACGTTCAAAAAAATGGTCAATATTGAAGAAATTTTAACATTTAATCTTTTGACTTGAAATGACTGTTGGACGTGAATTATTACTTTTTCAACTAAAATAAGTGTGTTTAAAGTGATTTCTGTGCCTGAAATTGGTCAAAATTGAAGCTTCTGAGTAAGCAAAACTCTGTAAAAATGACAATTTTGGTAACTGCGAGGATTTACAAAGTGGTTATTCAACATGAGGCCCAAACCAAATGACATTTTGAATCATTTTTGGTAGAGTCCAAAAAATCAATTTTATGATGAAAAACGATGACCCCGACCAGTCGAACGTACAAAAAATTGTCAATATTGATGAAATTTTAACATTTAATCTTTTGACTTTAAATTACTGTTGGATGTGAATTATTACTTTTTCAACTAAAATATGAGTGTTTAAAGTCATTTCTGTGCCTGAAATTAGTCAAAATTGAAGCTTCTGAGTAAGCAAAACTCTGTAAAAATGGCAATTTTGGTCACTGTGAGGGTTTAAAAAGTGGTTATTCAACATGAGGCCCGATCCAAATGACATTTTGAATCATTTTTGGTAGAGTAAAAAAAAAATCAATTTTATGATGAAAAACGTGACCCAGGACCAGTCGAACGTTCAAAAAAATGGTCAATATTGATGAAATTTTAACATTTAATCTTTTGACTTTAAATTACTGTTGGATGTGAATTATTACTTTTTCAACTAAAATATGAGAGTTTAAAGTCATTTCTGTGCCTGAAATTGGTCAAAATTGAAGGTTTTGAGTAAGCAAAATCTCTGTAAAAATCACAATTTTGGTCACTGTGAGGGTTTAAAAAGTGGTTATTCAACATGAGGCCCGATCCAAATGACATTTTGAATTATTTTTGGTAGAGTCGAAAAAATAAATTTTATGATGAAAAACGATGACCCCGGACCAGTCCAACGTTCAAAAAAATGGTCAATATTGATGAAATTTTAACATTTAATCTTTTGACTTGAAATGACTGTTGGACGTGAATTATTACTTTTTCAACTAAAATAAGTGTGTTTGAAGTGATTTCTGTGCCTGAAATTGGTCAAAATTGAAGCTTCTGAGTAAGCAAAACTCTGTAAAAATTACAATTTTGGTACCTGTGAGGGTTTAAAAAGTGGTTATTCAACATGAGGCCCAAACCAAATGACATTTTGAATCATTTTTGGTAGAGTCCAAAAAATCAATTTTATGATGAAAAACGATGACCCCGGACCAGTCGAACGTACAAAAAATTGTCAATATTGATGAAATTTTAACATTTAATCTTTTGACTTTAAATTACTGTTGGATGTGAATTATTACTTTTTCAACTAAAATATGAGTGTTTAAAGTCATTTCGGTGTCTGAAATTAGTCAAAATTAAAGCTTCTGAGTAAGCAAAACTCTGTAAAAATGGCAATTTTGGTCACTGTGAGGGTTTAAAAAGTGGTTATTCAACATGAGGCCCGATCCAAATGACATTTTGAATCATTTTTGGTAGAGTAAAAAAGAAAATCAATTTTATGATGAAAAACGATGACCCAGGACCAGAACGTTAAAAAAATGGTCAATATTGATGAAATTTTAACATTTAATCTTTTGACTTTAAATGACTGTTGGACGTGAATTATTACTTTTTCAACTAAAATAAGTGTGTTTAAAGTGATTTCTGTGCCTGAAATTGGTCAAAATTGAACCTTCTGAGTAAGCAAAACTCTGTAAAAATGACAATTTTGGTAACTGTGAGGGTTTAAAAAGTGGTTATTCAACATGAGGCCCGATCCAAATGACATTTTGAATCATTTTTTGGTAGAGTCCAAAAAATCAATTTTATGATGAAAAACGATGAACCCGGACCAGTCGAACGTACAAAAAATTGTCAATATTGATGAAATTTTAACATTTAATCTTTTGACTTTAAATTACTGTTGGATGTGAATTATTACTTTTTCAACTAAAATATGAGTGTTTAAAGTCATATCTGTGCCTGAAATTGGTCAAAATTGAAGCTTCTGAGTAAGCAAAACTCTGTAAAAATGGCAATTTTGGTCATTGTGAGGGTTTAAAAAGTGGTTATTCAACATGAGGCCCGATCCAAATGACATTTTGAATTATTTTTGGTAGAGTCCAAAAAATCAATTTTATGATGAAAAACGATGACCCCGGACCAGTCGAACGTACAAAAAATTGTCAATATTGATGAAATTTTAACATTTAATCTTTTGACTTTAAATGACTGTTGGACGTGAATTATTACTTTTTCAACTAAAATAAGTGTGTTTAAAGTGATTTCTGTGCCTGAAATTGGTCAAAATTGAACCTTCTGAGTAAGCAAAACTCTGTAAAAATGACAATTTTGGTAACTGTGAGGGTTTAAAAAGTGGTTATTCAACATGAGGCCCGATCCAAATGACATTTTGAATCATTTTTTGGTAGAGTCCAAAAAATCAATTTTATGATGAAAAACGATGACCCCGACCAGTCGAACGTACAAAAAATTGTCAATATTGATGAAATTTTAACATTTAATCTTTTGACTTTAAATTACTGTTGGATGTGAATTATTACTTTTTCAACTAAAATATGAGTGTTTAAAGTCATTTCTCTGCCTGAAATTGGTCAAAATTGAAGCTTCTGAGTAAGCAAAACTCTGTAAATATGGCAATTTTGGTCATTGTGAGGGTTTAAAAAGTGGTTATTCAACATGAGGCCCGATCCAAATGACATTTTGAATCATTTTTGGTAGAGTAAAAAAAAAATCAATTTTATGATGAAAAACGTGACCCAGGACCAGTCGAACGTTCAAAAAAATGGTCAATATTGATGAAATTTTAACATTTAATCTTTTGACTTTAAATTACTGTTGGATGTGAATTATTACTTTTTCAACTAAAATATGAGAGTTTAAAGTCATTTCTGTGCCTGAAATTAGTCCAAATTGAAGCTTCTGATTAAGCAAAACTCTGTAAAAATGGCAATTTTGGTCACTGTGAGGGTTTAAAAAGTGGTTATTCAACATGAGGCCCGATCCAAATGACATTTTGAATCATTTTTGGTAGAGTAAAAAAAAATCAATTTTATGATGAAAAACGTGACCCAGGACCAGTCGAACGTTCAAAAAAATGGTCAATATTGATGAAATTTTAACATTTAATCTTTTGACTTTAAATTACTGTTGGATGTGAATTATTACTTTTTCAACTAAAATATGAGAGTTTAAAGTCATTTCTGTGCCTGAAATTGGTCAAAATTGAAGGTTTTGAGTAAGCAAAATCTCTGTAAAAATGACAATTTTGGTCACTGTGAGGGTTTAAAAAGTGGTTATTCAACATGAGGCCCGATCCAAATGACATTTTGAATTATTTTTGGTAGAATCGAAAAAATAAATTTTATGATGAAAAACGATGACCCCGGACCAGTCGAACGTTCAAAAAAATGGTCAATATTGATGAAATTTTAACATTTAATCTTTTGACTTGAAATGACTGTTGGACGTGAATTATTACTTTTTCAACTAAAATAAGTGTGTTTGAAGTGATTTCTGTGCCTGAAATTGGTCAAAATTGAAGCTTCTGAGTAAGCAAAACTCTGTAAAAATGACAATTTTGGTAACTGTGAGGGTTTAAAAAGTGGTTATTCAACATGAGGCCCAAACCAAATGACATTTTGAATCATTTTTGGTAGAGTCCAAAAAATCAATTTTATGAGGAAAAACGATGACCCCGGACCAGTCGAACGTACAAAAAATTGTCAATATTGATGAAATTTTAACATTTAATCTTTTGACTTTAAATTACTGTTGGATGTGAATTATTACTTTTTCAACTAAAATATGAGTGTTTAAAGTCATTTCGGTGCCTGAAATAAGTCAAAATTAAAGCTTCTGAGTAAGCAAAACTCTGTAAAAATGGCAATTTTGGTCACTGTGAGGGTTTAAAAAGTGGTTATTCAACATGAGGCCCGATCCAAATGACATTTTGAATCATTTTTGGTAGAGTAAAAAAGAAAATCAATTTTATGATGAAAAACGATGACCCAGGACCAGAACGTTAAAAAAATGGTCAATATTGATGACATTTTAACATTTAATCTTTTGACTTTAAATGACTGTTGGACGTGAATTATTACTTTTTCAACTAAAATAAGTGTATTTAAAGTGATTTCTGTGCCTGAAATTGGTCAAAATTGAAGCTTCTGACTAAGCAAAACTCTGTAAAAATGACAATTTTGGTAACTGTGAGGGTTTAACAAGTGGTTATTCAACATGAGGCCCGATCCAAATGACATTTTGAATCATTTTTGGTAGAGTCCAAAAAATCAATTTTATGATGAAAAACGATGACCCCGGACCAGTCGAACGTACAAAAAATTGTCAATATTGATGAAATTTTAACATTTAATCTTTTGACTTTAAATTACTGTTGGATGTGAATTATTACTTTTTCAACTAAAATATGAGTGTTTAAAGTCATTTCTGTGCCTGAAATTGGTCAAAATTGAAGCTTCTGAGTAAGCAAAACTCTGTAAAAATGGCAATTTTGGTCACTGTGAGGGTTTAAAAAGTGGTTATTCAACACGAGGCCCGATCCAAATGACATTTTGAATTATTTTTGGTAGAGTCCAAAAAATCAATTTTATGATGAAAAACGATGACCCCAGTCGAACGTTCAAAAAAATGGTCAATATTGATGACATTTTAACATTTAATCTTTTGACTTGAAATGACTGTTGGACGTGAATTATTACTTTTTCAACTAAAATAAGTGTGTTTAAAGTGATTTCTGTGCCTGAAATTGGTCAAAATTGAAGCTTCTGAGTAAGCAAAACTCTGTAAAAATGACAATTTTGGTAACTGTGAGGGTTTAAAAAGTGGTTATTCAACATGAGGCCCGATCCAAATGACATTTTGAATCATTTTTGGTAGAGTCCAAAAAATCAATTTTATGATGAAAAACGATGACCCCGGACCAGTCGAACGTACAAAAAATTGTCAATATTGATGACATTTTAACATTTAATCTTTTGACTTTAAATTACTGTTGGATGTGAATTATTACTTTTTCAACTAAAATATGAGTGTTTAAAGTCATTTCTGTGCCTGAAATTGGTCAAAATTGAAGCTTCTGAGTAAGCAAAACTCTGTAAAAATGGCAATTTTGGTCACTGTGAGGGTTTAAAAAGTGGTTATTCAACACGAGGCCCGATCCAAATGACATTTTGAATTATTTTTGGTAGAGTCCAAAAAATCAATTTTATGATGAAAAACGATGACCCCAGTAGAACGTTCCCAGTCGAACGTTCAAAAAAATGGTCAATATTGATGAAATGTTTACATTTAATCTTTTGACTTTAAATTACTGTTGGATTTGAATTATTACTTTTTCAACTAAAATATGAGTGTTTAAAGTCATTTCTGTGCCTGAAATTGGTCAAAATTGAAGGTTTTGAGTAAGCAAAAACTCTGTAAAAATGACAATTTTGGTCACTGTGAGGGTTTAAAAAGTGGTTATTCAACATGGGGCCCGATCCAAATGACATTTTGAATTATTTTTGGTAGAGTCCAAAAAATCAATTTTATGATGAAAAACGATGACCCCAGTCGAACGTTCAAAAAAATGGTCAATATTGATGACATTTTAACATTTAATCTTTTGACTTGAAATGCCTGTTGGACGTGAATTATTACTTTTTCAACTAAAATAAGTGTGTTTAAAGTGATTTCTGTGCCTGAAATTGGTCAAAATTGAAGCTTCTGAGTAAGCAAAACTCTGTAAAAATGACAATTTTGGTAACTGTGAGGGTTTAAAAAGTGGTTATTCAACATGAGGCCCGATCCAAATGACATTTTGAGTCATTTTTGGTAGAGTCCAAAAAATCAATTTTATGATGAAAAACGATGACCCCGGACCAGTCGAACGTACAAAAAATTGTCAATATTGATGAAATTTTAACATTTAATCTTTTGACTTTAAATTACTGTTGGATGTGAATTATTACTTTTTCAACTAAAATATGAGTGTTTAAAGTCATTTCTGTGCCTGAAATTGGTCAAAATTGAAGCTTCTGAGTAAGCAAAACTCTGTAAAAATGGCAATTTTGGTCACTGTGAGGGTTTAAAAAGTGGTTATTCAACACGAGGCCCGATCCAAATGACATTTTGAATTATTTTTGGTAGAGTCCAAAAAATCAATTTTATGATGAAAAACGATGACCCCAGTCGAACGTTCAAAAAAATGGTCAATATTGATGAAATTTTTACATTTAATCTTTTGACTTTAAATTACTGTTGGATTTGAATTATTACTTTTTCAACTAAAATATGAGTGTTTAAAGTCATTTCTGTGCCTGAAATTGGTCAAAATTGAAGGTTTTGAGTAAGCAAAAACTCTGTAAAAATGACAATTTTGGTCACTGTGAGGGTTTAAAAAGTGGTTATTCAACATGGGGCCCGATCCAAATGACATTTTGAATTATTTATGGTAGAGTCCAAAAAATCAATTTTATGATGAAAAACGATGACCCCAGTCGAACGTTCCAAAAAATGGTCAATATTGATGACATTTTAACATTTAATCTTTTGACTTGAAATGACTGTTGGACGTGAATTATTACTTTTTCAACTAAAATAAGTGTGTTTAAAGTGATTTCTGTGCCTGAAATTGGTCAAAATTGAAGCTTATGAGTAAGCAAAACTCTGTAAAAATGACAATTTTGGTAACTGTGAGGATTTAAAAAGTGGTTATTCAACATGAGGCCCAAACCAAATGACATTTTGAATCATTTTTGGTAGAGTCCAAAAAATCTATTTTATGATGAAAAACGATGACCCCGGACCAGTCGAACGTACAAAAAATTGTCAATATTGATGAAATTTTAACATTTAATCTTTTGACTTTAAATTACTGTTGGATGTGAATTATTACTTTTTCAACTAAAATATGAGTGTTTAAAGTCATTTCTGTGCCTGAAATTAGTCCAAATTGAAGCTTCTGAGTAAGCAAAACTCTGTAAAAATTGCAATTTTGGTCACTGTGAGGGTTTAAAAAGTGGTTATTCAACATGAGGCCCGATCCAAATGACATTTTGAATCATTTTTGGTAGAGTAAAAAAAAATCAATTTTATGATGAAAAACGTGACCCAGGACCAGTCGAACGTTCAAAAAAATGGTCAATATTGATGAAATTTTAACATTTAATCTTTTGACTTTAAATTACTGTTGGATGTGAATTATTACTTTTTCAACTAAAATATGAGAGTTTAAAGTCATTTCTGTGCCTGAAATTGGTCAAAATTGAAGGTTTTGAGTAAGCAAAATCTCTGTAAAAATGACAATTTTGGTCACTGTGAGGGTTTAAAAAGTGGTTATTCAACATGAGGCCCGATCCAAATGACATTTTGAATTATTTTTGGTAGAGTCCAAAAAATCAATTTTATGATGAAAAACGATGACCCCAGTCGAACGTTCAAAAAAATGGTCAATATTGAAGAAATTTTAACATTTAATCTTTTGACTTGAAATGACTGTTGGACGTGAATTATTACTTTTTCAACTAAAATAAGTGTGTTTAAAGTGATTTCTGTGCCTGAAATTGGTCAAAATTGAAGCTTCTGAGTAAGCTAAACTCTGTAAAAATGACAATTTTGGTAACTGCGAGGATTTACAAAGTGGTTATTCAACATGAGGCCCAAACCAAATGACATTTTGAATCATTTTTGTTAGAGTCCAAAAAATCAATTTTATGATGAAAAACGATGACCCCGGACCAGTCGAACGTACAAAAAATTGTCAATATTGATGAAATTTTAACATTTAATCTTTTGACTTTAAATTACTGTTGGATGTGAATTATTACTTTTTCAACTAAAATATGAGTGTTTAAAGTCATTTCTGTGCCTGAAATTAGTCATAATTGAAGCTTCTGAGTAAGCAAAACTCTGTAAAAATGGCAATTTTGGTCGCTGTGAGGGTTTAAAAAGTGGTTATTCAACACGAGGCCCGATCCAAATGACATTTTGAATTATTTTTGGTAGAGTCCAAAAAATCAATTTTATGATAAAAAACGATGACCCCAGTCGAACGTTCAAAAAAATGGTCAATATTGATGAAATTTTTACATTTAATCTTTTGACTTTAAATTACTGTTGGATTTGAATTATTACTTTTTCAACTAAAATATGAGTGTTTAAAGTCATTTCTGTGCCTGAAATTGGTCAAAATTGAAGGTTTTGAGTAAGCAAAAACTCTGTAAAAATGACAATTTTGGTCACTGTGAGGGTTTAAAAAGTGGTTATTCAACATGGGGCCCAATCCAAATGACATTTTGAATTATTTTTGGTAGAGTCCAAAAAATCAATTTTATGATGAAAAACGATGACCCCAGTCGAACGTTCAAAAAAATGGTCAATATTGATGACATTTTAACATTTAATCTTTTGACTTGAAATGACTGTTGGACGTGAATTATTACTTATTCAACTAAAATAACTGTGTTTAAAGTGATTTCTGTGCCTGAAATTGGTCAAAATTGAAGCTTCTGAGTAAGCAAAACTCTGTAAAAATGACAATTTTGGTAACTGTGAGGATTTAAAAAGTGGTTATTCAACATGAGGCCCAAACCAAATGACATTTTGAATCATTTTTGGTAGAGTCCAAAAAATCTATTTTATGATGAAAAACGATGACCCCGGACCAGTCGAACGTACAAAAAACTTGTCAATATTGATGAAATTTTAACATTTAATCTTTTGACTTTAAATTACTGTTGGATGTCAATTATTACTTTTTCAACTAAAATATGAGTGTTTAAAGTCATTTCTGTGCCTGAAATTAGTCCAAATTGAAGCTTCTGATTAAGCAAAACTCTGTAAAAATGGCAATTTTGGTCACTGTGAGGGTTTAAAAAGTGGTTATTCAACATGAGGCCCGATCCAAATGACATTTTGAATCATTTTTGGTAGAGTAAAAAAAAAAATCAATTTTATGATGAAAAACGTGACCCAGGACCAGTCGAACGTTCAAAAAAATTGTCAATATTGATCAAATTTTAACATTTAATCTTTTGACTTTAAATTACTGTTGGATGTGAATTATTACTTTTTCAACTAAAATATGAGAGTTTAAAGTCATTTCTGTGCCTGAAATTGGTCAAAATTGAAGGTTTTGAGTAAGCAAAATCTCTGTAAAAATGACAATTTTGGTCACTGTGAGGGTTTAAAAAGTGGTTATTCAACATGAGGCCCGATCCAAATGACATTTTGAATTATTTTTGGTAGAATCGAAAAAATAAATTTTATGATGAAAAACGATGACCCCGGACCAGTCGAACGTTCAAAAAAATGGTCAATATTGATGAAATTTTAACATTTAATCTTTTGACTTGAAATGACTGTTGGACGTGAATTATTACTTTTTCAACTAAAATAAGTGTGTTTGAAGTGATTTCTGTGCCTGAAATTGGTCAAAATTGAAGCTTCTGAGTAAGCAAAACTCTGTAAAAATGACAATTTTGGTAACTGTGAGGGTTTAAAAAGTGGTTATTCAACATGAGGCCCAAACCAAATGACATTTTGAATCATTTTTGGTAGAGTCCAAAAAATCAATTTTATGATGAAAAACGATGACCCCGGACCAGTCGAACGTACAAAAAATTGTCAATATTGATGAAATTTTAACATTTAATCTTTTGACTTTAAATTACTGTTGGATGTGAATTATTACTTTTTCAACTAAAATATGAGTGTTTAAAGTCATTTCGGTGCCTGAAATTAGTCAAAATTAAAGCTTCTGAGTAAGCAAAACTCTGTAAAAATGGCAATTTTGGTCACTGTGAGGGTTTAAAAAGTGGTTATTCAACATGAGGCCCGATCCAAATGACATTTTGAATCATTTTTGGTAGAGTAAAAAAGAAAATCAATTTTATGATGAAAAACGATGACCCCGGACCAGTCGAACGTACAAAAAATGGTCAATATTGATGAAATTTTAACATTTAATCTTTTGACTTTAAATGACTGTTGGACGTGAATTATTACTTTTTCAACTAAAATAAGTGTATTTAAAGTGATTTCTGTGCCTGAAATTGGTCAAAATTGAAGCTTCTGACTAAGCAAAACTCTGTAAAAATGACAATTTTGGTAACTGTGAGGGTTTAAAAAGTGGTTATTCAACATGAGGCCCGATCCAAATGACATTTTGAATCATTTTTGGTAGAGTCCAAAAAATCTATTTTATGATGAAAAACGATGACC
This sequence comes from Lissotriton helveticus, assembly GCF_964261635.1. NCBI lineage: Eukaryota > Metazoa > Chordata > Amphibia > Caudata > Salamandridae > Lissotriton > Lissotriton helveticus. Next base: position 404,664,012 of record NC_136071.1, read on the forward strand.
CCGGACCAGTCGAACGTACAAAAAATTGTCAATATTGATGAAATTTTAACATTTAATCTTTTGACTTTAAATTACTGTTGGATGTGAATTATTACTTTTTCAACTAAAATATGAGTGTTTAAAGTCATTTCTGTGCCTGAAATTAGTCCAAATTGAAGCTTCTGATTAAGCAAAACTCTGTAAAAATGGCAATTTTGGTCACTGTGAGGGTTTAAAAAGTGGTTATTCAACATGAGGCCCGATCCAAATGACATTTTGAATCATTTTTGGTAGAGTAAAAAAAAAAATCAATTTTATGATGAAAAACGTGACCCAGGACCAGTCGAACGTTCAAAAAAATGGTCAATATTGATGAAATTTTAACATTTAATCTTTTGACTTTAAATTACTGTTGGATGTGAATTATTACTTTTTCAACTAAAATATGAGAGTTTAAAGTCATTTCTGTGCCTGAAATTGGTCAAAATTGAAGGTTTTGAGTAAGCAAAATCTCTGTAAAAATGACAATTTTGGTCACTGTGAGGGTTTAAAAAGTGGTTATTCAACATGAGGCCCGATCCAAATGACATTTTGAATTATTTTTGGTAGAATCGAAAAAATAAATTTTATGATGAAAAACGATGACCCCGGACCAGTCGAACGTTCAAAAAAATGGTCAATATTGATGAAATTTTAACATTTAATCTTTTGACTTGAAATGACTGTTGGACGTGAATTATTACTTTTTCAACTAAAATAAGTGTGTTTGAAGTGATTTCTGTGCCTGAAATTGGTCAAAATTGAAGCTTCTGAGGAAGCAAAACTCTGTAAAAATGACAATTTTGGTAACTGTGAGGGTTTAAAAAGTGGTTATTCAACATGAGGCCCAAACCAAATGACATTTTGAATCATTTTTGGTAGAGTCCAAAAAATCAATTTTATGATGAAAAACGATGACCCCGGACCAGTCGAACGTACAAAAAATTGTCAATATTGATGAAATTTTAACATTTAATCTTTTGACTTTAAATTACTGTTGGATGTGAATTATTACTTTTTCAACTAAAATATGAGTGTTTAAAGTCATTTCGGTGCCTGAAATTAGTCAAAATTAAAGCTTCTGAGTAAGCAAAACTCTGTAAAAATGGCAATTTTGGTCACTGTGAGGGTTTAAAAAGTGGTTATTCAACATGAGGCCCGATCCAAATGACATTTTGAATCATTTTTGGTAGAGTAAAAAAGAAAATCAATTTTATGATGAAAAACGATGACCCCGGACCAGTCGAACGTACAAAAAATGGTCAATATTGATGAAATTTTAACATTTAATCTTTTGACTTTAAATGACTGTTGGACGTGAATTATTACTTTTTCAACTAAAATAAGTGTATTTAAAGTGATTTCTGTGCCTGAAATTGGTCAAAATTGAAGCTTCTGACTAAGCAAAACTCTGTAAAAATGACAATTTTGGTAACTGTGAGGGTTTAAAAAGTGGTTATTCAACATGAGGCCCGATCCAAATGACATTTTGAATCATTTTTGGTAGAGTCCAAAAAATCTATTTTATGATGAAAAACGATGACCCCGGACCAGTCGAACGTACAAAAAATTGTCAATATTGATGAAATTTTAACATTTAATCTTTTGACTTTAAATTACTGTTGGATGTGAATTATTACTTTTTCAACTAAAATATGAGTGTTTAAAGTCATTTCTGTGCCTGAAATTGGTCAAAATTGAAGCTTCTGAGTAAGCAAAACTCTGTAAAAATGGCAATTTTGGTCACTGTGAGGGTTTAAAAAGTGGTTATTCAACACGAGGCCCGATCCAAATGACATTTTGAATTATTTTTGGTAGAGTCCAAAAAATCAATTTTATGATGAAAAACGATGACCCCAGTCGAACGTTCAAAAAAATGGTCAATATTGATGAAATTTTTACATTTAATCTTTTGACTTTAAATTACTGTTGGATTTGAATTATTACTTTTTCAACTAAAATATGAGTGTTTAAAGTCATTTCTGTGCCTGAAATTGGTCAAAATTGAAGGTTTTGAGTAAGCAAAAACTCTGTAAAAATGACAATTTTGGTCACTGTGAGGGTTTAAAAAGTGGTTATTCAACATGGGGCCCGATCCAAAAGACATTTTGAATTATTTTTGGTAGAGTCCAAAAAATCAATTTTATGATGAAAAACGATGACCCCAGTCGAACGTTCAAAAAAATGGTCAATATTGATGACATTTTAACATTTAATCTTTTGACTTGAAATGACTGTTGGACGTGAATTATTACTTTTTCAACTAAAATAAGTGTGTTTAAAGTGATTTCTGTGCCTGAAATTGGTCAAAATTGAAGCTTCTGAGTAAGCAAAACTCTGTAAAAATGACAATTTTGGTAACTGGGAGGGTTTAAAAAGTGGTTATTCAACATGAGGCCCGATCCAAATGACATTTTGAATCATTTTTGGTAGAGTCCAAAAAATCAATTTTATGATGAAAAACGATGACCCCGGACCAGTCGAACGTACAAAAAATTGTCAATATTGATGAAATTTTAACATTTAATCTTTTGACTTTAAATTACTGTTGGATGTGAATTATTACTTTTTCAACTAAAATATGAGTGTTTAAAGTCATTTCTGTGCCTGAAATTGGTCAAAATTGAAGCTTCTGAGTAAGCAAAACTCTGTAAAAATGGCAATTTTGGTCACTGTGAGGGTTTAAAAAGTGGTTATTCAACACGAGGCCCGATCCAAATGACATTTTGAATTATTTTTGGTAGAGTCCAAAAAATCAATTTTATGATGAAAAACGATGACCCCAGTCGAACGTTCAAAAAAATGGTCAATATTGATGAAATTTTTACATTTAATCTTTTGACTTTAAATTACTGTTGGATTTGAATTATTACTTTTTCAACTAAAATAAGTGTATTTAAAGTGATTTCTGTGCCTGAAATTGGTCAAAATTGAAGCTTCTGACTAAGCAAAACTCTGTAAAAATGACAATTTTGGTAACTGTGAGGGTTTAAAAAGTGGTTATTCAACATGAGGCCCGATCCAAATGACATTTTGAATCATTTTTGGTAGAGTCCAAAAAATCTATTTTATGATGAAAAACGATGACCCCGGACCAGTCGAACGTACAAAAAATTGTCAAAATTGATGAAATTTTAACATTTAATCTTTTGACTTTAAATTACTGTTGGATGTGAATTATTACTTTTTCAACTAAAATATGAGTGTTTAAAGTCATTTCTGTGCCTGAAATTGGTCAAAATTGAAGCTTCTGAGTAAGCAAAACTCTGTAAAAATGGCAATTTTGGTCACTGTGAGGGTTTAAAAAGTGGTTATTCAACACGAGGCCCGATCCAAATGACATTTTGAATTATTTTTGGTAGAGTCCAAAAAATCAATTTTATGATGAAAAACGATGACCCCAGTCGAACGTTCAAAAAAATTGTCAATATTGATGAAATTTTTACATTTAATCTTTTGACTTTAAATTACTGTTGGATTTGAATTATTACTTTTTCAACTAAAATATGAGTGTTTAAAGTCATTTCTGTGCCTGAAATTGGTCAAAATTGAAGGTTTTGAGTAAGCAAAAACTCTGTAAAAATGACAATTTTGGTCACTGTGAGGGTTTAAAAAGTGGTTATTCAACATGGGGCCCGATCCAAATGACATTGTGAATTATTTTTGGTAGAGTCCAAAAAATCAATTTTATGATGAAAAACGATGACCCCAGTCGAACGTTCAAAAAAATGGTCAATATTGATGACATTTTAACATTTAATCTTTTGACTTGAAATGACTGTTGGACGTGAATTATTACTTTTTCAACTAAAATAAGTGTGTTTAAAGTGATTTCTGTGCCTGAAATTGGTCAAAATTAAAGCTTCTGAGTAAGCAAAACTCTGTAAAAATGACAATTTTGGTAACTGTGAGGGTTTAAAAAGTGGTTATTCAACATGAGGCCCGATCCAAATGACATTTTGAATCATTTTTGGTAGAGTCCAAAAAATCAATTTTATGATGAAAAACGATGACCCCGGACCAGTCGAACATACAAAAAATTGTCAATATTGATGAAATTTTAACATTTAATCTTTTGACTTTAAATTACTGTTGGATGTGAATTATTACTTTTTCAAATAAAATATGAGTGTTTAAAGTCATTTCTGTGCCTGAAATTGGTCAAAATTGAAGCTTCTGAGTAAGCAAAACTCTGTAAAAATGGCAATTTTGGTCACTGTGAGGGCTTAAAAAGTGGTTATTCAACACGAGGCCCGATCCAAATGACATTTTGAATTATTTTTGGTAGAGTCCAAAAAATCAATTTTATGATGAAAAACGATGACCCCAGTCGAACGTTCAAAAAAATGGTCAATATTGATGAAATTTTTACATTTAATCTTTTGACTTTAAATTACTGTTGGATTTGAATTATTACTTTTTCAACTAAAATATGAGTGTTTAAAGTCATTTCTGTGCCTGAAATTGGTCAAAATTGAAGGTTTTGAGTAAGCAAAAACTCTGTAAAAATGACAATTTTGGTCACTGTGAGGGTTTAAAAAGTGGTTATTCAACATGGGGCCCGATCCAAATGACATTTTGAATTATTTTTGGTAGAGTCCAAAAAATCAATTTTATGATGAAAAACGATGACCCCAGTCGAACGTTCAAAAAAATGGTCAATATTGATGACATTTTAACATTTAATCTTTTGACTTGAAATGACAGTTGGACGTGAATTATTACTTTTTCAACTAAAATAAGTGTGTTTAAAGTGATTTCTGTGCCTGAAATTGGTCAAAATTGAAGCTTCTGAGTAAGCAAAACTCTGTAAAAATGACAATTTTGGTAACTGTGAGGATTTAAAAAGTGGTTATTCAACATGAGGCCCAAACCAAATGACATTTTGAATCATTTTTGGTAGAGTCCAAAAAATCTATTTTATGATGAAAAACGATGACCCCGGACCAGTCGAACGTACAAAAAATTGTCAATATTGATGAAATTTTTACATTTAATCTTTTGACTTTAAATTACTGTTGGATGTGAATTATTACTTTTTCAACTAAAATATGAGTGTTTAAAGTCATTTCTGTGCCTGAAATTAGTCCAAATTGAAGCTTCTGAGTAAGCAAAACTCTGTAAAAATTGCAATTTTGGTCACTGTGAGGGTTTAAAAAGTGGTTATTCAACATGAGGCCCGATCCAAATGACATTTTGAATCATTTTTGGTAGAGTAAAAAAAAATCAATTTTATGATGAAAAACGTGACCCAGGACCAGTCGAACGTTCAAAAAAATGGTCAATATTGATGAAATTTTTACATTTAATCTTTTGACTTTAAATTACTGTTGGATTTGAATTATTACTTTTTCAACTAAAATATGAGTGTTTAAAGTCATTTCTGTGCCTGAAATTGGTCAAAATTGAAGGTTTTGAGTAAGCAAAAACTCTGTAAAAATGACAATTTTGGTCACTGTGAGGGTTTAAAAAGTGGTTATTCAACATGGGGCCCGATCCAAAAGACATTTTGAATTATTTTTGGTAGAGTCCAAAAAATCAATTTTATGATGAAAAACGATGACCCCAGTCGAACGTTCAAAAAAATGGTCAATATTGATGACATTTTAACATTTAATCTTTTGACTTAAAATGACTGTTGGACGTGAATTATTACTTTTTCAACTAAAATAAGTGTGTTTAAAGTGATTTCTGTGCCTGAAATTGGTCAAAATTGAAGCTTCTGAGTAAGCAAAACTCTGTAAAAATGACAATTTTGGTAACTGGGAGGGTTTAAAAAGTGGTTATTCAACATGAGGCCCGATCCAAATGACATTTTGAATCATTTTTGGTAGAGTCCAAAAAATCAATTTTATGATGAAAAACGATGACCCCAGTCGAACGTTCAAAAAAATGGTCAATATTGATGAAATTTTTACATTTAATCTTTTGACTTTAAATTACTGTTGGATTTGAATTATTACTTTTTCAACTAAAATAAGTGTATTTAAAGTGATTTCTGTGCCTGAAATTGGTCAAAATTGAAGCTTCTGACTAAGCAAAACTCTGTAAAAATGACAATTTTGGTAACTGTGAGGGTTTAAAAAGTGGTTATTCACCATGAGGCCCGATCCAAATGACATTTTGAATCATTTTTGGTAGAGTCCAAAAAATCTATTTTATGATGAAAAACGATGACCCCGGACCAGTCGAACGTACAAAAAATTGTCAATATTGATGAAATTTTAACATTTAATCTTTTGACTTTAAATTACTGTTGGATGTGAATTATTACTTTTTCAACTAAAATATGAGTGTTTAAAGTCATTTCTGTGCCTGAAATTGGTCAAAATTGAAGCTTCTGAGTAAGCAAAACTCTGTAAAAATGGCAATTTTGGTCACTGTGAGGGTTTAAAAAGTGGTTATTCAACACGAGGCCCGATCCAAATGACATTTTGAATTATTTTTGGTAGAGTCCAAAAAATCAATTTTATGATGAAAAACGATGACCCCAGTCGAACGTTCAAAAAAATTGTCAATATTGATGAAATTTTTACATTTAATCTTTTGACTTTAAATTACTGTTGGATTTGAATTATTACTTTTTCAACTAAAATATGAGTGTTTAAAGTCATTTCTGTGCCTGAAATTGGTCAAAATTGAAGGTTTTGAGTAAGCAAAAACTCTGTAAAAATGACAATTTTGGTCACTGTGAGGGTTTAAAAAGTGGTTATTCAACATGGGGCCCGATCCAAATGACATTTTGAATTATTTTTGGTAGAGTCCAAAAAATCAATTTTATGATGAAAAACGATGACCCCAGTCGAACGTTCAAAAAAATGGTCAATATTGATGACATTTTAACATTTAATCTTTTGACTTGAAATGACTGTTGGACGTGAATTATTACTTTTTCAACTAAAATAAGTGTGTTTAAAGTGATTTCTGTGCCTGAAATTGGTCAAAATTGAAGCTTCTGAGTAAGCAAAACTCTGTAAAAATGACAATTTTGGTAACTGTGAGGGTTTAAAAAGTGGTTATTCAACATGAGGCCCGATCCAAATGACATTTTGAATCATTTTTGGTAGAGTCCAAAAAATCAATTTTATGATGAAAAACGATGACCCCGGACCAGTCGAACGTACAAAAAATTGTCAATATTGATGAAATTTTAACATTTAATCTTTTGACTTTAAATTACTGTTGGATGTGAATTATTACTTTTTCAAATAAAATATGAGTGTTTAAAGTCATTTCTGTGCCTGAAATTGGTCAAAATTGAAGCTTCTGAGTAAGCAAAACTCTGTAAAAATGGCAATTTTGGTCACTGTGAGGGTTTAAAAAGTGGTTATTCAACACGAGGCCCGATCCAAATGACATTTTGAATTATTTTTGGTAGAGTCCAAAAAATCAATTTTATGATGAAAAACGATGACCCCAGTCGAACGTTCAAAAAAATGGTCAATATTGATGAAATTTTTACATTTAATCTTTTGACTTTAAATTACTGTTGGATTTGAATTATTACTTTTTCAACTAAAATATGAGTGTTTAAAGTCATTTCTGTGCCTGAAATTGGTCAAAATTGAAGGTTTTGAGTAAGCAAAAACTCTGTAAAAATGACAATTTTGGTCACTGTGAGGGTTTAAAAAGTGGTTATTCAACATGGGGCCCGATCCAAATGACATTTTGAATTATTTTTGGTAGAGTCCAAAAAATCAATTTTATGATGAAAAACGATGACCCCAGTCGAACGTTCAAAAAAATGGTCAATATTGATGACATTTTAACATTTAATCTTTTGACTTGAAATGACAGTTGGACGTGAATTATTACTTTTTCAACTAAAATAAGTGTGTTTAAAGTGATTTCTGTGCCTGAAATTGGTCAAAATTGAAGCTTCTGAGTAAGCAAAACTCTGTAAAAATGACAATTTTGGTAACTGTGAGGATTTAAAAAGTGGTTATTCAACATGAGGCCCAAACCAAATGACATTTTGAATCATTTTTGGTAGAGTCCAAAAAATCTATTTTATGATGAAAAACGATGACCCCGGACCAGTCGAACGTACAAAAAATTGTCAATATTGATGAAATTTTAACATTTAATCTTTTGACTTTAAATTACTGTTGGATGTGAATTATTACTTTTTCAACTAAAATATGAGTGTTTAAAGTCATTTCTGTGCCTGAAATTAGTCCAAATTGAAGCTTCTGAGTAAGCAAAACTCTGTAAAAATTGCAATTTTGGTCACTGTGAGGGTTTAAAAAGTGGTTATTCAACATGAGGCCCGATCCAAATGACATTTTGAATCATTTTTGGTAGAGTAAAAAAAAATCAATTTTATGATGAAAAACGTGACCCAGGACCAGTCGAACGTTCAAAAAAATGGTCAATATTGATGAAATTTTAACATTTAATCTTTTGACTTTAAATTACTGTTGGATGTGAATTATTACTTTTTCAACTAAAATATGAGAGTTTAAAGTCATTTCTGTGCCTGAAATTGGTCAAAATTGAAGGTTTTGAGTAAGCAAAATCTCTGTAAAAATGACAATTTTGGTCACTGTGAGGGTTTAAAAAGTGGTTATTCAACATGAGGCCCGATCCAAATGACATTTTGAATTATTTTTGGTAGAGTCCAAAAAATCAATTTTATGATGAAAAACGATGACCCCAGTCGAACGTTCAAAAAAATGGTCAATATTGATGAAATTTTTACATTTAATCTTTTGACTTTAAATTACTGTTGGATTTGAATTATTACTTTTTCAACTAAAATAAGTGTATTTAAAGTGATTTCTGTGCCTGAAATTGGTCAAAATTGAAGCTTCTGACTAAGCAAAACTCTGTAAAAATGACAATTTTGGTAACTGTGAGGGTTTAAAAAGTGGTTATTCAACATGAGGCCCGATCCAAATGACATTTTGAATCATTTTTGGTAGAGTCCAAAAAATCTATTTTATGATGAAAAACGATGACCCCGGACCAGTCGAACGTACAAAAAATTGTCAATATTGATGAAATTTTAACATTTAATCTTTTGACTTTAAATTACTGTTGGATGTGAATTATTACTTTTTCAACTAAAATATGAGTGTTTAAAGTCATTTCTGTGCCTGAAATTGGTCAAAATTGAAGCTTCTGAGTAAGCAAAACTCTGTAAAAATGGCAATTTTGGTCACTGTGAGGGTTTAAAAAGTGGTTATTCAACACGAGGCCCGATCCAAATGACATTTTGAATTATTTTTGGTAGAGTCCAAAAAATCAATTTTATGATGAAAAACGATGACCCCAGTCGAACGTTCAAAAAAATTGTCAATATTGATGAAATTTTTACATTTAATCTTTTGACTTTAAATTACTGTTGGATTTGAATTATTACTTTTTCAACTAAAATATGAGTGTTTAAAGTCATTTCTGTGCCTGAAATTGGTCAAAATTGAAGGTTTTGAGTAAGCAAAAACTCTGTAAAAATGACAATTTTGGTCACTGTGAGGGTTTAAAAAGTGGTTATTCAACATGGGGCCCGATCCAAATGACATTTTGAATTATTTTTGGTAGAGTCCAAAAAATCAATTTTATGATGAAAAACGATGACCCCAGTCGAACGTTCAAAAAAATGGTCAATATTGATGACATTTTAACATTTAATCTTTTGACTTGAAATGACTGTTGGACGTGAATTATTACTTTTTCAACTAAAATAAGTGTGTTTAAAGTGATTTCTGTGCCTGAAATTGGTCAAAATTGAAGCTTCTGAGTAAGCAAAACTCTGTAAAAATGACAATTTTGGTAACTGTGAGGGTTTAAAAAGTGGTTATTCAACATGAGGCCCGATCCAAATGACATTTTGAATCATTTTTGGTAGAGTCCAAAAAATCTATTTTATGATGAAAAACGATGACCCCGGACCAGTCGAACGTACAAAAAATTGTCAATATTGATGAAATTTTAACATTTAATCTTTTGACTTTAAATTACTGTTGGATGTGAATTATTACTTTTTCAACTAAAATATGAGTGTTTAAAGTCATTTCTGTGCCTGAAATTGGTCAAAATTGAAGCTTCTGAGTAAGCAAAACTCTGTAAAAATGGCAATTTTGGTCACTGTGAGGGTTTAAAAAGTGGTTATTCAACACGAGGCCCGATCCAAATGACATTTTGAATTATTTTTGGTAGAGTCCAAAAAATCAATTTTATGATGAAAAACGATGACCCCAGTCGAACGTTCAAAAAAATGGTCAATATTGATGACATTTTTACATTTAATCTTTTGACTTTAAATTACTGTTGGATTTGAATTATTACTTTTTCAACTAAAATATGAGTGTTTAAAGTCATTTCTGTGCCTGAAATTGGTCAAAATTGAAGGTTTTGAGTAAGCAAAAACTCTGTAAAAATGACAATTTTGGTCACTGTGAGGGTTTAAAAAGTGGTTATTCAACATGGGGCCCGATCCAAAAGACATTTTGAATTATTTTTGGTAGAGTCCAAAAAATCAATTTTATGATGAAAAACGATGACCCCAGTCGAACGTTCAAAAAAATGGTCAATATTGATGACATTTTAACATTTAATCTTTTGACTTGAAATGACTGTTGGACGTGAATTATTACTTTTTCAACTAAAATATGAGTGTTTAAAGTCATTTCTGTGCCTGAAATTGGTCAAAATTGAAGCTTCTGAGTAAGCAAAACTCTGTAAAAATGGCAATTTTGGTCACTGTGAGGGTTTAAAAAGTGGTTATTCAACACGAGGCCCGATCCAAATGACATTTTGAATTATTTTTGGTAGAGTCCAAAAAATCAATTTTATGATGAAAAACGATGACCCCAGTCGAACGTTCAAAAAAATGGTCAATATTGATGAAATTTTTACATTTAATCTTTTGACTTTAAATTACTGTTGGATTTGAATTATTACTTTTTCAACTAAAATAAGTGTATTTAAAGTGATTTCTGTGCCTGAAATTGGTCAAAATTGAAGCTTCTGACTAAGCAAAACTCTGTAAAAATGACAATTTTGGTAACTGTGAGGGTTTAAAAAGTGGTTATTCAACATGAGGCCCGATCCAAATGACATTTTGAATCATTTTTGGTAGAGTCCAAAAAATCTATTTTATGATGAAAAACGATGACCCCGGACCAGTCGAACGTACAAAAAATTGTCAAAATTGATGAAATTTTAACATTTAATCTTTTGACTTTAAATTACTGTTGGATGTGAATTATTACTTTTTCAACTAAAATATGAGTGTTTAAAGTCATTTCTGTGCCTGAAATTGGTCAAAATTGAAGCTTCTGAGTAAGCAAAACTCTGTAAAAATGGCAATTTTGGTCACTGTGAGGGTTTAAAAAGTGGTTATTCAACACGAGGCCCGATCCAAATGACATTTTGAATTATTTTTGGTAGAGTCCAAAAAATCAATTTTATGATGAAAAACGATGACCCCAGTCGAACGTTCAAAAAAATTGTCAATATTGATGAAATTTTTACATTTAATCTTTTGACTTTAAATTACTGTTGGATTTGAATTATTACTTTTTCAACTAAAATATGAGTGTTTAAAGTCATTTCTGTGCCTGAAATTGGTCAAAATTGAAGGTTTTGAGTAAGCAAAAACTCTGTAAAAATGACAATTTTGGTCACTGTGAGGGTTTAAAAAGTGGTTATTCAACATGGGGCCCGATCCAAATGACATTGTGAATTATTTTTGGTAGAGTCCAAAAAATCAATTTTATGATGAAAAACGATGACCCCAGTCGAACGTTCAAAAAAATGGTCAATATTGATGACATTTTAACATTTAATCTTTTGACTTGAAATAACTGTTGGACGTGAATTATTACTTTTTCAACTAAAATAAGTGTGTTTAAAGTGATTTCAGTGCCTGAAATTGGTCAAAATTAAAGCTTCTGAGTAAGCAAAACTCTGTAAAAATGACAATTTTGGTAACTGTGAGGGTTTAAAAAGTGGTTATTCAACATGAGGCCCGATCCAAATGACATTTTGAATCATTTTTGGTAGAGTCCAAAAAATCAATTTTATGATGAAAAACGATGACCCTGGACCAGTCGAACATACAAAAAATTGTCAATATTGATGAAATTTTAACATTTAATCTTTTGACTTTAAATTACTGTTGGATGTGAATTATTACTTTTTCAAATAAAATATGAGTGTTTAAAGTCATTTCTGTGCCTGAAATTGGTCAAAATTGAAGCTTCTGAGTAAGCAAAACTCTGTAAAAATGGCAATTTTGGTCACTGTGAGGGCTTAAAAAGTGGTTATTCAACACGAGGCCCGATCCAAATGACATTTTGAATTATTTTTGGTAGAGTCCAAAAAATCAATTTTATGATGAAAAACGATGACCCCAGTCGAACGTTCAAAAAAATGGTCAATATTGATGAAATTTTTACATTTAATCTTTTGACTTTAAATTACTGTTGGATTTGAATTATTACTTTTTCAACTAAAATATGAGTGTTTAAAGTCATTTCTGTGCCTGAAATTGGTCAAAATTGAAGGTTTTGAGTAAGCAAAAACTCTGTAAAAATGACAATTTTGGTCACTGTGAGGGTTTAAAAAGTGGTTATTCAACATGGGGCCCGATCCAAATGACATTTTGAATTATTTTTGGTAGAGTCCAAAAAATCAATTTTATGATGAAAAACGATGACCCCAGTCGAACGTTCAAAAAAATGGTCAATATTGATGACATTTTAACATTTAATCTTTTGACTTGAAATGACAGTTGGACGTGAATTATTACTTTTTCAACTAAAATAAGTGTGTTTAAAGTGATTTCTGTGCCTGAAATTGGTCAAAATTGAAGCTTCTGAGTAAGCAAAACTCTGTAAAAATGACAATTTTGGTAACTGTGAGGATTTAAAAAGTGGTTATTCAACATGAGGCCCAAACCAAATGACATTTTGAATCATTTTTGGTAGAGTCCAAAAAATCTATTTTATGATGAAAAACGATGACCCCGGACCAGTCGAACGTACAAAAAATTGTCAATATTGATGAAATTTTTACATTTAATCTTTTGACTTTAAATTACTGTTGGATGTGAATTATTACTTTTTCAACTAAAATATGAGTGTTTAAAGTCATTTCTGTGCCTGAAATTAGTCCAAATTGAAGCTTCTGAGTAAGCAAAACTCTGTAAAAATTGCAATTTTGGTCACTGTGAGGGTTTAAAAAGTGGTTATTCAACATGAGGCCCGATCCAAATGACATTTTGAATCATTTTTGGTAGAGTAAAAAAAAATCAATTTTATGATGAAAAACGTGACCCAGGACCAGTCGAACGTTCAAAAAAATGGTCAATATTGATGAAATTTTTACATTTAATCTTTTGACTTTAAATTACTGTTGGATTTGAATTATTACTTTTTCAACTAAAATATGAGTGTTTAAAGTCATTTCTGTGCCTGAAATTGGTCAAAATTGAAGGTTTTGAGTAAGCAAAAACTCTGTAAAAATGACAATTTTGGTCACTGTGAGGGTTTAAAAAGTGGTTATTCAACATGGGGCCCGATCCAAAAGACATTTTGAATTATTTTTGGTAGAGTCCAAAAAATCAATTTTATGATGAAAAACGATGACCCCAGTCGAACGTTCAAAAAAATGGTCAATATTGATGACATTTTAACATTTAATCTTTTGACTTAAAATGACTGTTGGACGTGAATTATTACTTTTTCAACTAAAATAAGTGTGTTTAAAGTGATTTCTGTGCCTGAAATTGGTCAAAATTGAAGCTTCTGAGTAAGCAAAACTCTGTAAAAATGACAATTTTGGTAACTGGGAGGGTTTAAAAAGTGGTTATTCAACATGAGGCCCGATCCAAATGACATTTTGAATCATTTTTGGTAGAGTCCAAAAAATCAATTTTATGATGAAAAACGATGACCCCAGTCGAACGTTCAAAAAAATGGTCAATATTGATGAAATTTTTACATTTAATCTTTTGACTTTAAATTACTGTTGGATTTGAATTATTACTTTTTCAACTAAAATAAGTGTATTTAAAGTGATTTCTGTGCCTGAAATTGGTCAAAATTGAAGCTTCTGACTAAGCAAAACTCTGTAAAAATGACAATTTTGGTAACTGTGAGGGTTTAAAAAGTGGTTATTCACCATGAGGCCCGATCCAAATGACATTTTGAATCATTTTTGGTAGAGTCCAAAAAATCTATTTTATGATGAAAAACGATGACCCCGGACCAGTCGAACGTACAAAAAATTGTCAATATTGATGAAATTTTAACATTTAATCTTTTGACTTTAAATTACTGTTGGATGTGAATTATTACTTTTTCAACTAAAATATGAGTGTTTAAAGTCATTTCTGTGCCTGAAATTGGTCAAAATTGAAGCTTCTGACTAAGCAAAACTCTGTAAAAATGGCAATTTTGGTCACTGTGAGGGTTTAAAAAGTGGTTATTCAACACGAGGCCCGATCCAAATGACATTTTGAATTATTTTTGGTAGAGTCCAAAAAATCAATTTTATGATGAAAAACGATGACCCCAGTCGAACGTTCAAAAAAATTGTCAATATTGATGAAATTTTTACATTTAATCTTTTGACTTTAAATTACTGTTGGATTTGAATTATTACTTTTTCAACTAAAATATGAGTGTTTAAAGTCATTTCTGTGCCTGAAATTGGTCAAAATTGAAGGTTTTGAGTAAGCAAAAACTCTGTAAAAATGACAATTTTGGTCACTGTGAGGGTTTAAAAAGTGGTTATTCAACATGGGGCCCGATCCAAATGACATTTTGAATTATTTTTGGTAGAGTCCAAAAAATCAATTTTATGATGAAAAACGATGACCCCAGTCGAACGTTCAAAAAAATGGTCAATATTGATGACATTTTAACATTTAATCTTTTGACTTGAAATGACTGTTGGACGTGAATTATTACTTTTTCAACTAAAATAAGTGTGTTTAAAGTGATTTCTGTGCCTGAAATTGGTCAAAATTGAAGCTTCTGAGTAAGCAAAACTCTGTAAAAATGACAATTTTGGTAACTGTGAGGGTTTAAAAAGTGGTTATTCAACATGAGGCCCGATCCAAATGACATTTTGAATCATTTTTGGTAGAGTCCAAAAAATCAATTTTATGATGAAAAACGATGACCCCGGACCAGTCGAACGTACAAAAAATTGTCAATATTGATGAAATTTTAACATTTAATCTTTTGACTTTAAATTACTGTTGGATGTGAATTATTACTTTTTCAAATAAAATATGAGTGTTTAAAGTCATTTCTGTGCCTGAAATTGGTCAAAATTGAAGCTTCTGAGTAAGCAAAACTCTGTAAAAATGGCAATTTTGGTCACTGTGAGGGTTTAAAAAGTGGTTATTCAACACGAGGCCCGATCCAAATGACATTTTGAATTATTTTTGGTAGAGTCCAAAAAATCAATTTTATGATGAAAAACGATGACCCCAGTCGAACGTTCAAAAAAATGGTCAATATTGATGAAATTTTTACATTTAATCTTTTGACTTTAAATTACTGTTGGATTTGAATTATTACTTTTTCAACTAAAATATGAGTGTTTAAAGTCATTTCTGTGCCTGAAATTGGTCAAAATTGAAGGTTTTGAGTAAGCAAAAACTCTGTAAAAATGACAATTTTGGTCACTGTGAGGGTTTAAAAAGTGGTTATTCAACATGGGGCCCGATCCAAATGACATTTTGAATTATTTTTGGTAGAGTCCAAAAAATCAATTTTATGATGAAAAACGATGACCCCAGTCGAACGTTAAAAAAAATGGTCAATATTGATGACATTTTAACATTTAATCTTTTGACTTGAAATGACAGTTGGACGTGAATTATTACTTTTTCAACTAAAATAAGTGTGTTTAAAGTGATTTCTGTGCCTGAAATTGGTCAAAATTGAAGCTTCTGAGTAAGCAAAACTCTGTAAAAATGACAATTTTGGTAACTGTGAGGATTTAAAAAGTGGTTATTCAACATGAGGCCCAAACCAAATGACATTTTGAATCATTTTTGGTAGAGTCCAAAAAATCTATTTTATGATGAAAAACGATGACCCCGGACCAGTCGAACGTACAAAAAATTGTCAATATTGATGAAATTTTAACATTTAATCTTTTGACTTTAAATTACTGTTGGATGTGAATTATTACTTTTTCAACTAAAATATGAGTGTTTAAAGTCATTTCTGTGCCTGAAATTAGTCCAAATTGAAGCTTCTGAGTAAGCAAAACTCTGTAAAAATTGCAATTTTGGTCACTGTGAGGGTTTAAAAAGTGGTTATTCAACATGAGGCCCGATCCAAATGACATTTTGAATCATTTTTGGTAGAGTAAAAAAAAATCAATTTTATGATGAAAAACGTGACCCAGGACCAGTCGAACGTTCAAAAAAATGGTCAATATTGATGAAATTTTAACATTTAATCTTTTGACTTTAAATTACTGTTGGATGTGAATTATTACTTTTTCAACTAAAATATGAGAGTTTAAAGTCATTTCTGTGCCTGAAATTGGTCAAAATTGAAGGTTTTGAGTAAGCAAAATCTCTGTAAAAATGACAATTTTGGTCACTGTGAGGGTTTAAAAAGTGGTTATTCAACATGAGGCCCGATCCAAATGACATTTTGAATTATTTTTGGTAGAGTCCAAAAAATCAATTTTATGATGAAAAACGATGACCCCAGTCGAACGTTCAAAAAAATGGTCAATATTGATGAAATTTTTACATTTAATCTTTTGACTTTAAATTACTGTTGGATTTGAATTATTACTTTTTCAACTAAAATAAGTGTATTTAAAGTGATTTCTGTGCCTGAAATTGGTCAAAATTGAAGCTTCTGACTAAGCAAAACTCTGTAAAAATGACAATTTTGGTAACTGTGAGGGTTTAAAAAGTGGTTATTCAACATGAGGCCCGATCCAAATGACATTTTGAATCATTTTTGGTAGAGTCCAAAAAATCTATTTTATGATGAAAAACGATGACCCCGGACCAGTCGAACGTACAAAAAATTGTCAATATTGATGAAATTTTAACATTTAATCTTTTGACTTTAAATTACTGTTGGATGTGAATTATTACTTTTTCAACTAAAATATGAGTGTTTAAAGTCATTTCTGTGCCTGAAATTGGTCAAAATTGAAGCTTCTGAGTAAGCAAAACTCTGTAAAAATGGCAATTTTGGTCACTGTGAGGGTTTAAAAAGTGGTTATTCAACACGAGGCCCGATCCAAATGACATTTTGAATTATTTTTGGTAGAGTCCAAAAAATCAATTTTATGATGAAAAACGATGACCCCAGTCGAACGTTCAAAAAAATTGTCAATATTGATGAAATTTTTACATTTAATCTTTTGACTTTAAATTACTGTTGGATTTGAATTATTACTTTTTCAACTAAAATATGAGTGTTTAAAGTCATTTCTGTGCCTGAAATTGGTCAAAATTGAAGGTTTTGAGTAAGCAAAAACTCTGTAAAAATGACAATTTTGGTCACTGTGAGGGTTTAAAAAGTGGTTATTCAACATGGGGCCCGATCCAAATGACATTTTGAATTATTTTTGGTAGAGTCCAAAAAATCAATTTTATGATGAAAAACGATGACCCCAGTCGAACGTTCAAAAAAATGGTCAATATTGATGACATTTTAACATTTAATCTTTTGACTTGAAATGACTGTTGGACGTGAATTATTACTTTTTCAACTAAAATAAGTGTGTTTAAAGTGATTTCTGTGCCTGAAATTGGTCAAAATTGAAGCTTCTGAGTAAGCAAAACTCTGTAAAAATGACAATTTTGGTAACTGTGAGGGTTTAAAAAGTGGTTATTCAACATGAGGCCCGATCCAAATGACATTTTGAATCATTTTTGGTAGAGTCCAAAAAATCAATTTTATGATGAAAAACGATGACCCCGGACCAGTCGAACGTACAAAAAATTGTCAATATTGATGAAATTTTAACATTTAATCTTTTGACTTTAAATTACTGTTGGATGTGAATTATTACTTTTTCAAATAAAATATGAGTGTTTAAAGTCATTTCTGTGCCTGAAATTGGTCAAAATTGAAGCTTCTGAGTAAGCAAAACTCTGTAAAAATGGCAATTTTGGTCACTGTGAGGGTTTAAAAAGTGGTTATTCAACACGAGGCCCGATCCAAATGACATTTTGAATTATTTTTGGTAGAGTCCAAAAAATCAATTTTATGATGAAAAACGATGACCCCAGTCGAACGTTCAAAAAAATGGTCAATATTGATGAAATTTTTACATTTAATCTTTTGACTTTAAATTACTGTTGGATTTGAATTATTACTTTTTCAACTAAAATATGAGTGTTTAAAGTCATTTCTGTGCCTGAAATTGGTCAAAATTGAAGGTTTTGAGTAAGCAAAAACTCTGTAAAAATGACAATTTTGGTCACTGTGAGGGTTTAAAAAGTGGTTATTCAACATGGGGCCCGATCCAAATGACATTTTGAATTATTTTTGGTAGAGTCCAAAAAATCAATTTTATGATGAAAAACGATGACCCCAGATGAACGTTCAAAAAAATGGTCAATATTGATGACATTTTAACATTTAATCTTTTGACTTGAAATGACAGTTGGACGTGAATTATTACTTTTTCAACTAAAATAAGTGTGTTTAAAGTGATTTCTGTGCCTGAAATTGGTCAAAATTGAAGCTTCTGAGTAAGCAAAACTCTGTAAAAATGACAATTTTGGTAACTGTGAGGATTTAAAAAGTGGTTATTCAACATGAGGCCCAAACCAAATGACATTTTGAATCATTTTTGGTAGAGTCCAAAAAATCTATTTTATGATGAAAAACGATGACCCCGGACCAGTCGAACGTACAAAAAATTGTCAATATTGATGAAATTTTAACATTTAATCTTTTGACTTTAAATTACTGTTGGATGCGAATTATTACTTTTTCAACTAAAATATGAGTGTTTAAAGTCATTTCTGTGCCTGAAATTAGTCCAAATTGAAGCTTCTGAGTAAGCAAAACTCTGTAAAAATGACAATTTTGGTCACTGTGAGGGTTTAAAAAGTGGTTATTCAACATGAGGCCCGATCCAAATGACATTTTGAATCATTTTTGGTAGAGTAAAAAAAAATCAATTTTATGATGAAAAACGTGACCCAGGACCAGTCGAACGTTCAAAAAAATGGTCAATATTGATGAAATTTTAACATTTAATCTTTTGACTTTAAATTACTGTTGGATGTGAATTATTACTTTTTCAACTAAAATATGAGAGTTTAAAGTCATTTCTGTGCCTGAAATTGGTCAAAATTGAAGGTTTTGAGTAAGCAAAATCTCTGTAAAAATGACAATTTTGGTCACTGTGAGGGTTTAAAAAGTGGTTATTCAACATGAGGCCCGATCCAAATGACATTTTGAATTATTTTTGGTAGAGTCCAAAAAATCAATTTTATGATGAAAAACGATGACCCCAGTCGAACGTTCAAAAAAATGGTCAATATTGAAGAAATTTTAACATTTAATCTTTTGACTTGAAATGACTGTTGGACGTGAATTATTACTTTTTCAACTAAAATAAGTGTGTTTAAAGTGATTTCTGTGCCTGAAATTGGTCAAAATTGAAGCTTCTGAGTAAGCAAAACTCTGTAAAAATGACAATTTTGGTAACTGCGAGGATTTACAAAGTGGTTATTCAACATGAGGCCCAAACCAAATGACATTTTGAATCATTTTTGGTAGAGTCCAAAAAATCAATTTTATGATGAAAAACGATGACCCCGGACCAGTCGAACGTACAAAAAATTGTCAATATTGATGAAATTTTAACATTTAATCTTTTGACTTTAAATTACTGTTGGATGTGAATTATTACTTTTTCAACTAAAATATGAGTGTTTAAAGTCATTTCTGTGCCTGAAATTAGTCAAAATTGAAGCTTCTGAGTAAGCAAAACTCTGTAAAAATGGCAATTTTGGTCACTGTGAGGGTTTAAAAAGTGGTTATTCAACATGAGGCCCGATCCAAATGACATTTTGAATCATTTTTGGTAGAGTAAAAAAAAAATCAATTTTATGATGAAAAACGTGACCCAGGACCAGTCGAACGTTCAAAAAAATGGTCAATATTGATGAAATTTTAACATTTAATCTTTTGACTTTAAATTACTGTTGGATGTGAATTATTACTTTTTCAACTAAAATATGAGAGTTTAAAGTCATTTCTGTGCCTGAAATTGGTCAAAATTGAAGGTTTTGAGTAAGCAAAATCTCTGTAAAAATCACAATTTTGGTCACTGTGAGGGTTTAAAAAGTGGTTATTCAACATGAGGCCCGATCCAAATGACATTTTGAATTATTTTTGGTAGAGTCGAAAAAATAAATTTTATGATGAAAAACGATGACCCCGGACCAGTCGAACGTTCAAAAAAATGGTCAATATTGATGAAATTTTAACATTTAATCTTTTGACTTGAAATGACTGTTGGACGTGAATTATTACTTTTTCAACTAAAATAAGTGTGTTTGAAGTGATTTCTGTGCCTGAAATTGGTCAAAATTGAAGCTTCTGAGTAAGCAAAACTCTGTAAAAATTACAATTTTGGTACCTGTGAGGGTTTAAAAAGTGGTTATTCAACATGAGGCCCAAACCAAATGACATTTTGAATCATTTTTGGTAGAGTCCAAAAAATCAATTTTATGATGAAAAACGATGACCCCGGACCAGTCGAACGTACAAAAAATTGTCAATATTGATGAAATTTTAACATTTAATCTTTTGACTTTAAATTACTGTTGGATGTGAATTATTACTTTTTCAACTAAAATATGAGTGTTTAAAGTCATTTCGGTGTCTGAAATTAGTCAAAATTAAAGCTTCTGAGTAAGCAAAACTCTGTAAAAATGGCAATTTTGGTCACTGTGAGGGTTTAAAAAGTGGTTATTCAACATGAGGCCCGATCCAAATGACATTTTGAATCATTTTTGGTAGAGTAAAAAAGAAAATCAATTTTATGATGAAAAACGATGACCCAGGACCAGAACGTTAAAAAAATGGTCAATATTGATGAAATTTTAACATTTAATCTTTTGACTTTAAATGACTGTTGGACGTGAATTATTACTTTTTCAACTAAAATAAGTGTGTTTAAAGTGATTTCTGTGCCTGAAATTGGTCAAAATTGAACCTTCTGAGTAAGCAAAACTCTGTAAAAATGACAATTTTGGTAACTGTGAGGGTTTAAAAAGTGGTTATTCAACATGAGGCCCGATCCAAATGACATTTTGAATCATTTTTTGGTAGAGTCCAAAAAATCAATTTTATGATGAAAAACGATGAACCCGGACCAGTCGAACGTACAAAAAATTGTCAATATTGATGAAATTTTAACATTTAATCTTTTGACTTTAAATTACTGTTGGATGTGAAATATTACTTTTTCAACTAAAATATGAGTGTTTAAAGTCATATCTGTGCCTGAAATTGGTCAAAATTGAAGCTTCTGAGTAAGCAAAACTCTGTAAAAATGGCAATTTTGGTCATTGTGAGGGTTTAAAAAGTGGTTATTCAACATGAGGCCCGATCCAAATGACATTTTGAATTATTTTTGGTAGAGTCCAAAAAATCAATTTTATGATGAAAAACGATGACCCCGGACCAGTCGAACGTACAAAAAATTGTCAATATTGATGAAATTTTAACATTTAATCTTTTGACTTTAAATGACTGTTGGACGTGAATTATTACTTTTTCAACTAAAATAAGTGTGTTTAAAGTGATTTCTGTGCCTGAAATTGGTCAAAATTGAACCTTCTGAGTAAGCAAAACTCTGTAAAAATGACAATTTTGGTAACTGTGAGGGTTTAAAAAGTGGTTATTCAACATGAGGCCCGATCCAAATGACATTTTGAATCATTTTTTGGTAGAGTCCAAAAAATCAATTTTATGATGAAAAACGATGACCCCGACCAGTCGAACGTACAAAAAATTGTCAATATTGATGAAATTTTAACATTTAATCTTTTGACTTTAAATTACTGTTGGATGTGAATTATTACTTTTTCAACTAAAATATGAGTGTTTAAAGTCATTTCTCTGCCTGAAATTGGTCAAAATTGAAGCTTCTGAGTAAGCAAAACTCTGTAAATATGGCAATTTTGGTCATTGTGAGGGTTTAAAAAGTGGTTATTCAACATGAGGCCCGATCCAAATGACATTTTGAATCATTTTTGGTAGAGTAAAAAAAAAATCAATTTTATGATGAAAAACGTGACCCAGGACCAGTCGAACGTTCAAAAAAATGGTCAATATTGATGAAATTTTAACATTTAATCTTTTGACTTTAAATTACTGTTGGATGTGAATTATTACTTTTTCAACTAAAATATGAGAGTTTAAAGTCATTTCTGTGCCTGAAATTAGTCCAAATTGAAGCTTCTGATTAAGCAAAACTCTGTAAAAATGGCAATTTTGGTCACTGTGAGGGTTTAAAAAGTGGTTATTCAACATGAGGCCCGATCCAAATGACATTTTGAATCATTTTTGGTAGAGTAAAAAAAAATCAATTTTATGATGAAAAACGTGACCCAGGACCAGTCGAACGTTCAAAAAAATGGTCAATATTGATGAAATTTTAACATTTAATCTTTTGACTTTAAATTACTGTTGGATGTGAATTATTACTTTTTCAACTAAAATATGAGAGTTTAAAGTCATTTCTGTGCCTGAAATTGGTCAAAATTGAAGGTTTTGAGTAAGCAAAATCTCTGTAAAAATGACAATTTTGGTCACTGTGAGGGTTTAAAAAGTGGTTATTCAACATGAGGCCCGATCCAAATGACATTTTGAATTATTTTTGGTAGAATCGAAAAAATAAATTTTATGATGAAAAACGATGACCCCGGACCAGTCGAACGTTCAAAAAAATGGTCAATATTGATGAAATTTTAACATTTAATCTTTTGACTTGAAATGACTGTTGGACGTGAATTATTACTTTTTCAACTAAAATAAGTGTGTTTGAAGTGATTTCTGTGCCTGAAATTGGTCAAAATTGAAGCTTCTGAGTAAGCAAAACTCTGTAAAAATGACAATTTTGGTAACTGTGAGGGTTTAAAAAGTGGTTATTCAACATGAGGCCCAAACCAAATGACATTTTGAATCATTTTTGGTAGAGTCCAAAAAATCAATTTTATGAGGAAAAACGATGACCCCGGACCAGTCGAACGTACAAAAAATTGTCAATATTGATGAAATTTTAACATTTAATCTTTTGACTTTAAATTACTGTTGGATGTGAATTATTACTTTTTCAACTAAAATATGAGTGTTTAAAGTCATTTCGGTGCCTGAAATAAGTCAAAATTAAAGCTTCTGAGTAAGCAAAACTCTGTAAAAATGGCAATTTTGGTCACTGTGAGGGTTTAAAAAGTGGTTATTCAACATGAGGCCCGATCCAAATGACATTTTGAATCATTTTTGGTAGAGTAAAAAAGAAAATCAATTTTATGATGAAAAACGATGACCCAGGACCAGAACGTTAAAAAAATGGTCAATATTGATGAAATTTTAACATTTAATCTTTTGACTTTAAATGACTGTTGGACGTGAATTATTACTTTTTCAACTAAAATAAGTGTATTTAAAGTGATTTCTGTGCCTGAAATTGGTCAAAATTGAAGCTTCTGACTAAGCAAAACTCTGTAAAAATGACAATTTTGGTAACTGTGAGGGTTTAACAAGTGGTTATTCAACATGAGGCCCGATCCAAATGACATTTTGAATCATTTTTGGTAGAGTCCAAAAAATCAATTTTATGATGAAAAACGATGACCCCGGACCAGTCGAACGTACAAAAAATTGTCAATATTGATGAAATTTTAACATTTAATCTTTTGACTTTAAATTACTGTTGGATGTGAATTATTACTTTTTCAACTAAAATATGAGTGTTTAAAGTCATTTCTGTGCCTGAAATTGGTCAAAATTGAAGCTTCTGAGTAAGCAAAACTCTGTAAAAATGGCAATTTTGGTCACTGTGAGGGTTTAAAAAGTGGTTATTCAACACGAGGCCCGATCCAAATGACATTTTGAATTATTTTTGGTAGAGTCCAAAAAATCAATTTTATGATGAAAAACGATGACCCCAGTCGAACGTTCAAAAAAATGGTCAATATTGATGACATTTTAACATTTAATCTTTTGACTTGAAATGACTGTTGGACGTGAATTATTACTTTTTCAACTAAAATAAGTGTGTTTAAAGTGATTTCTGTGCCTGAAATTGGTCAAAATTGAAGCTTCTGAGTAAGCAAAACTCTGTAAAAATGACAATTTTGGTAACTGTGAGGGTTTAAAAAGTGGTTATTCAACATGAGGCCCGATCCAAATGACATTTTGAATCATTTTTGGTAGAGTCCAAAAAATCAATTTTATGATGAAAAACGATGACCCCGGACCAGTCGAACGTACAAAAAATTGTCAATATTGATGACATTTTAACATTTAATCTTTTGACTTTAAATTACTGTTGGATGTGAATTATTACTTTTTCAACTAAAATATGAGTGTTTAAAGTCATTTCTGTGCCTGAAATTGGTCAAAATTGAAGCTTCTGAGTAAGCAAAACTCTGTAAAAATGGCAATTTTGGTCACTGTGAGGGTTTAAAAAGTGGTTATTCAACACGAGGCCCGATCCAAATGACATTTTGAATTATTTTTGGTAGAGTCCAAAAAATCAATTTTATGATGAAAAACGATGACCCCAGTAGAACGTTCCCAGTCGAACGTTCAAAAAAATGGTCAATATTGATGAAATGTTTACATTTAATCTTTTGACTTTAAATTACTGTTGGATTTGAATTATTACTTTTTCAACTAAAATATGAGTGTTTAAAGTCATTTCTGTGCCTGAAATTGGTCAAAATTGAAGGTTTTGAGTAAGCAAAAACTCTGTAAAAATGACAATTTTGGTCACTGTGAGGGTTTAAAAAGTGGTTATTCAACATGGGGCCCGATCCAAATGACATTTTGAATTATTTTTGGTAGAGTCCAAAAAATCAATTTTATGATGAAAAACGATGACCCCAGTCGAACGTTCAAAAAAATGGTCAATATTGATGACATTTTAACATTTAATCTTTTGACTTGAAATGCCTGTTGGACGTGAATTATTACTTTTTCAA
Source organism: Lissotriton helveticus (assembly GCF_964261635.1). Classification (NCBI taxonomy): domain Eukaryota; kingdom Metazoa; phylum Chordata; class Amphibia; order Caudata; family Salamandridae; genus Lissotriton; species Lissotriton helveticus. Next base: position 404,689,210 of record NC_136071.1, read on the forward strand.
CTAAAATAAGTGTGTTTAAAGTGATTTCTGTGCCTGAAATTGGTCAAAATTGAAGCTTCTGAGTAAGCAAAACTCTGTAAAAATGACAATTTTGGTAACTGTGAGGGTTTAAAAAGTGGTTATTCAACATGAGGCCCGATCCAAATGACATTTTGAGTCATTTTTGGTAGAGTCCAAAAAATCAATTTTATGATGAAAAACGATGACCCCGGACCAGTCGAACGTACAAAAAATTGTCAATATTGATGAAATTTTAACATTTAATCTTTTGACTTTAAATTACTGTTGGATGTGAATTATTACTTTTTCAACTAAAATATGAGTGTTTAAAGTCATTTCTGTGCCTGAAATTGGTCAAAATTGAAGCTTCTGAGTAAGCAAAACTCTGTAAAAATGGCAATTTTGGTCACTGTGAGGGTTTAAAAAGTGGTTATTCAACACGAGGCCCGATCCAAATGACATTTTGAATTATTTTTGGTAGAGTCCAAAAAATCAATTTTATGATGAAAAACGATGACCCCAGTCGAACGTTCAAAAAAATGGTCAATATTGATGAAATTTTTACATTTAATCTTTTGACTTTAAATTACTGTTGGATTTGAATTATTACTTTTTCAACTAAAATATGAGTGTTTAAAGTCATTTCTGTGCCTGAAATTGGTCAAAATTGAAGGTTTTGAGTAAGCAAAAACTCTGTAAAAATGACAATTTTGGTCACTGTGAGGGTTTAAAAAGTGGTTATTCAACATGGGGCCCGATCCAAATGACATTTTGAATTATTTATGGTAGAGTCCAAAAAATCAATTTTATGATGAAAAACGATGACCCCAGTCGAACGTTCCAAAAAATGGTCAATATTGATGACATTTTAACATTTAATCTTTTGACTTGAAATGACTGTTGGACGTGAATTATTACTTTTTCAACTAAAATAAGTGTGTTTAAAGTGATTTCTGTGCCTGAAATTGGTCAAAATTGAAGCTTATGAGTAAGCAAAACTCTGTAAAAATGACAATTTTGGTAACTGTGAGGATTTAAAAAGTGGTTATTCAACATGAGGCCCAAACCAAATGACATTTTGAATCATTTTTGGTAGAGTCCAAAAAATCTATTTTATGATGAAAAACGATGACCCCGGACCAGTCGAACGTACAAAAAATTGTCAATATTGATGAAATTTTAACATTTAATCTTTTGACTTTAAATTACTGTTGGATGTGAATTATTACTTTTTCAACTAAAATATGAGTGTTTAAAGTCATTTCTGTGCCTGAAATTAGTCCAAATTGAAGCTTCTGAGTAAGCAAAACTCTGTAAAAATTGCAATTTTGGTCACTGTGAGGGTTTAAAAAGTGGTTATTCAACATGAGGCCCGATCCAAATGACATTTTGAATCATTTTTGGTAGAGTAAAAAAAAATCAATTTTATGATGAAAAACGTGACCCAGGACCAGTCGAACGTTCAAAAAAATGGTCAATATTGATGAAATTTTAACATTTAATCTTTTGACTTTAAATTACTGTTGGATGTGAATTATTACTTTTTCAACTAAAATATGAGAGTTTAAAGTCATTTCTGTGCCTGAAATTGGTCAAAATTGAAGGTTTTGAGTAAGCAAAATCTCTGTAAAAATGACAATTTTGGTCACTGTGAGGGTTTAAAAAGTGGTTATTCAACATGAGGCCCGATCCAAATGACATTTTGAATTATTTTTGGTAGAGTCCAAAAAATCAATTTTATGATGAAAAACGATGACCCCAGTCGAACGTTCAAAAAAATGGTCAATATTGAAGAAATTTTAACATTTAATCTTTTGACTTGAAATGACTGTTGGACGTGAATTATTACTTTTTCAACTAAAATAAGTGTGTTTAAAGTGATTTCTGTGCCTGAAATTGGTCAAAATTGAAGCTTCTGAGTAAGCTAAACTCTGTAAAAATGACAATTTTGGTAACTGCGAGGATTTACAAAGTGGTTATTCAACATGAGGCCCAAACCAAATGACATTTTGAATCATTTTTGTTAGAGTCCAAAAAATCAATTTTATGATGAAAAACGATGACCCCGGACCAGTCGAACGTACAAAAAATTGTCAATATTGATGAAATTTTAACATTTAATCTTTTGACTTTAAATTACTGTTGGATGTGAATTATTACTTTTTCAACTAAAATATGAGTGTTTAAAGTCATTTCTGTGCCTGAAATTAGTCATAATTGAAGCTTCTGAGTAAGCAAAACTCTGTAAAAATGGCAATTTTGGTCGCTGTGAGGGTTTAAAAAGTGGTTATTCAACATGAGGCCCGATCCAAATGACATTTTGAATCATTTTTGGTAGAGTAAAAAAAAAAATCAATTTTATGATGAAAAACGTGACCCAGGACCAGTCGAACGTTCAAAATTATGGTCAATATTGATGAAATTTTAACATTTAATCTTTTGACTTTAAATTACTGTTGGATGTGAATTATTACTTTTTCAACTAAAATATGAGAGTTTAAAGTCATTTCTGTGCCTGAAATTGGTCAAAATTGAAGGTTTTGAGTAAGCAAAATCTCTGTAAAAATGACAATTTTGGTCACTGTGAGGGTTTAAAAAGTGGTTATTCAACATGAGGCCCGATCCAAATGACATTTTGAATTATTTTTGGTAGAGTCGAAAAAATAAATTTTATGATGAAAAACGATGACCCCGGACCAGTCGAACGTTCAAAAAAATGGTCAATATTGATGAAATTTTAACATTTAATCTTTTGACTTGAAATGACTGTTGGACGTGAATTATTACTTTTTCAACTAAAATAAGTGTGTTTGAAGTGATTTCTGTGCCTGAAATTGGTCAAAATTGAAGCTTCTGAGTAAGCAAAACTCTGTAAAAATTACAATTTTGGTACCTGTGAGGGTTTAAAAAGTGGTTATTCAACATGAGGCCCAAACCAAATGACATTTTGAATCATTTTTGGTAGAGTCCAAAAAATCAATTTTATGATGAAAAACGATGACCCCGGACCAGTCGAACGTACAAAAAATGGTCAATATTGATGAAATGTTTACATTTAATCTTTTGACTTTAAATTACTGTTGGATTTGAATTATTACTTTTTCAACTAAAATATGAGTGTTTAAAGTCATTTCTGTGCCTGAAATTGGTCAAAATTGAAGGTTTTGAGTAAGCAAAAACTCTGTAAAAATGACAATTTTGGTCACTGTGAGGGTTTAAAAAGTGGTTATTCAACATGGGGCCCGATCCAAAAGACATTTTGAATTATTTTTGGTAGAGTCCAAAAAATCAATTTTATGATGAAAAACGATGACCCCAGTCGAACGTTCAAAAAAATGGTCAATATTGATGAAATTTTTACATTTAATCTTTTGACTTTAAATTACTGTTGGACGTGAATTATTACTTTTTCAACTAAAATAAGTGTGTTTAAAGTGATTTCTGTGCCTGAAATTGGTCAAAATTGAAGCTTCTGAGTAAGCAAAACTCTGTAAAAATGACAATTTTGGTAACTGGGAGGGTTTAAAAAGTGGTTATTCAACATGAGGCCCGATCCAAATGACATTTTGAATCATTTTTGGTAGAGTCCAAAAAATCTATTTTATGATGAAAAACGATGACCCCGGACCAGTCGAACGTACAAAAAATTGTCAATATTGATGAAATTTTAACATTTAATCTTTTGACTTTAAATTACTGTTGGATGTGAATTATTACTTTTTCAACTAAAATATGAGTGTTTAAAGTCATTTCTGTGCCTGAAATTGGTCAAAATTGAAGCTTCTGAGTAAGCAAAACTCTGTAAAAATGGCAATTTTGGTCACTGTGAGGGTTTAAAAAGTGGTTATTCAACACGAGGCCCGATCCAAATGACATTTTGAATTATTTTTGGTAGAGTCCAAAAAATCAATTTTATGATGAAAAACGATGACCCCAGTCGAACGTTCAAAAAAATTGTCAATATTGATGAAATTTTTACATTTAATCTTTTGACTTTAAATTACTGTTGGATTTGAATTATTACTTTTTCAACTAAAATATGAGTGTTTAAAGTCATTTCTGTGCCTGAAATTGGTCAAAATTGAAGGTTTTGAGTAAGCAAAAACTCTGTAAAAATGACAATTTTGGTCACTGTGAGGGTTTAAAAAGTGGTTATTCAACATGGGGCCCGATCCAAATGACATTTTGAATTATTTTTGGTAGAGTCCAAAAAATCAATTTTATGATGAAAAACGATGACCCCAGTCGAACGTTCAAAAAAATGGTCAATATTGATGACATTTTAACATTTAATCTTTTGACTTGAAATGACAGTTGGACGTGAATTATTACTTTTTCAACTAAAATAAGTGTGTTTAAAGTGATTTCTGTGCCTGAAATTGGTCAAAATTGAAGCTTCTGAGTAAGCAAAACTCTGTAAAAATGACAATTTTGGTAACTGTGAGGATTTAAAAAGTGGTTATTCAACATGAGGCCCAAACCAAATGACATTTTGAATCATTTTTGGTAGAGTCCAAAAAATCTATTTTATGATGAAAAACGATGACCCCGGACCAGTCGAACGTACAAAAAATTGTCAATATTGATGAAATTTTTACATTTAATCTTTTGACTTTAAATTACTGTTGGATGTGAATTATTACTTTTTCAACTAAAATATGAGTGTTTAAAGTCATTTCTGTGCCTGAAATTAGTCCAAATTGAAGCTTCTGAGTAAGCAAAACTCTGTAAAAATTGCAATTTTGGTCACTGTGAGGGTTTAAAAAGTGGTTATTCAACATGAGGCCCGATCCAAATGACATTTTGAATCATTTTTGGTAGAGTAAAAAAAAATCAATTTTATGATGAAAAACGTGACCCAGGACCAGTCGAACGTTCAAAAAAATGGTCAATATTGATGAAATTTTTACATTTAATCTTTTGACTTTAAATTACTGTTGGATTTGAATTATTACTTTTTCAACTAAAATATGAGTGTTTAAAGTCATTTCTGTGCCTGAAATTGGTCAAAATTGAAGGTTTTGAGTAAGCAAAAACTCTGTAAAAATGACAATTTTGGTCACTGTGAGGGTTTAAAAAGTGGTTATTCAACATGGGGCCCGATCCAAAAGACATTTTGAATTATTTTTGGTAGAGTCCAAAAAATCAATTTTATGATGAAAAACGATGACCCCAGTCGAACGTTCAAAAAAATGGTCAATATTGATGACATTTTAACATTTAATCTTTTGACTTAAAATGACTGTTGGACGTGAATTATTACTTTTTCAACTAAAATAAGTGTGTTTAAAGTGATTTCTGTGCCTGAAATTGGTCAAAATTGAAGCTTCTGAGTAAGCAAAACTCTGTAAAAATGACAATTTTGGTAACTGGGAGGGTTTAAAAAGTGGTTATTCAACATGAGGCCCGATCCAAATGACATTTTGAATCATTTTTGGTAGAGTCCAAAAAATCAATTTTATGATGAAAAACGATGACCCCAGTCGAACGTTCAAAAAAATGGTCAATATTGATGAAATTTTTACATTTAATCTTTTGACTTTAAATTACTGTTGGATTTGAATTATTACTTTTTTCAACTAAAATAAGTGTATTTAAAGTGATTTCTGTGCCTGAAATTGGTCAAAATTGAAGCTTCTGACTAAGCAAAACTCTGTAAAAATGACAATTTTGGTAACTGTGAGGGTTTAAAAAGTGGTTATTCAACATGAGGCCCGATCCAAATGACATTTTGAATCATTTTTGGTAGAGTCCAAAAAATCTATTTTATGATGAAAAACGATGACCTCGGACCAGTCGAACGTACAAAAAATTGTCAATATTGATGAAATTTTAACATTTAATCTTTTGACTTTAAATTACTGTTGGATGTGAATTATTACTTTTTCAACTAAAATATGAGTGTTTAAAGTCATTTCTGTGCCTGAAATTGGTCAAAATTGAAGCTTCTGAGTAAGCAAAACTCTGTAAAAATGGCAATTTTGGTCACTGTGAGGGTTTAAAAAGTGGTTATTCAACACGAGGCCCGATCCAAATGACATTTTGAATTATTTTTGGTAGAGTCCAAAAAATCAATTTTATGATGAAAAACGATGACCCCAGTCGAACGTTCAAAAAAATGGTCAATATTGATGAAATTTTTACATTTAATCTTTTGACTTTAAATTACTGTTGGATTTGAATTATTACTTTTTCAACTAAAATAAGTGTATTTAAAGTGATTTCTGTGCCTGAAATTGGTCAAAATTGAAGCTTCTGACTAAGCAAAACTCTGTAAAAATGACAATTTTGTTAACTGTGAGGGTTTAAAAAGTGGTTATTCAACATGAGGCCCGATCCAAATGACATTTGGAATAATTTTTGGTAGAGTCCAAAAAATCAATTTTATGATAAAAGACGATGACCCCGGACCAGTCGTACGTACAAAAAATAGTCAATATTGATGAAATTTTTAAATTTAATCTTTTGACTTTAAATTACTGTTGGATGTGAATTATTACTTTTTCAACTAAAATATGAGTGTTTAAAGTGATTTCTGTGCCTGAAATTGGTCAAAATTGTAGCTTTTGAGTAAGCAAAAACTATGTAAAAATGGCAATTTTGGTCACTGTGAGGGTTTAAAAAGTGGTTATTCAACATGAGGCCCGATCCAAATGACATTTTGAATCATTTTTGGTAGATTCTGTGAGAAATAAATATATAACATTTATATAAGAAATGATAAATAATAAAAAAAAAAATAAAGATGTGAATTATTACTATTTTAACTAAATAAGTGTGTTTAAAGTGATTTCTGTGCCTGAAATTGCCCAAAATTGAAGCTTCTGAGTAAGCAAAACTCAGTAAAAATGGCAATTTTGGTCACTGTGAGGGTTTAAAAAGTGGTTATTCAACATGGGGCCCGATCCAAATGACATTTTGAATTATTTTTGGTAGAGTCCAAAAAATCAATTTTATGATGAAAAACGATGACCCCAGTCGAACGTTCAAAAAAATGGTCAATATTGATGACATTTTAACATTTAATCTTTTGACTTGAAATGCCTGTTGGACGTGAATTATTACTTTTTCAACTAAAATAAGTGTGTTTAAAGTGATTTCTGTGCCTGAAATTGGTCAAAATTGAAGCTTCTGAGTAAGCAAAACTCTGTAAAAATGACAATTTTGGTAACTGTGAGGGTTTAAAAAGTGGTTATTCAACATGAGGCCCGATCCAAATGACATTTTGAGTCATTTTTGGTAGAGTCCAAAAAATCAATTTTATGATGAAAAACGATGACCCCGGACCAGTCGAACGTACAAAAAATTGTCAATATTGATGAAATTTTAACATTTAATCTTTTGACTTTAAATTACTGTTGGATGTGAATTATTACTTTTTCAACTAAAATATGAGTGTTTAAAGTCATTTCTGTGCCTGAAATTGGTCAAAATTGAAGCTTCTGAGTAAGCAAAACTCTGTAAAAATGGCAATTTTGGTCACTGTGAGGGTTTAAAAAGTGGTTATTCAACATGAGGCCCGATCCAAATGACATTTTGAATTATTTTTGGTAGAGTCCAAAAAATCAATTTTATGATGAAAAACGATGACCCCAGTCGAACGTTCAAAAAAATTGTCAATATTGATGAAATTTTTACATTTAATCTTTTGACTTTAAATTACTGTTGGATTTGAATTATTACTTTTTCAACTAAAATATGAGTGTTTAAAGTCATTTCTGTGCCTGAAATTGGTCAAAATTGAAGGTTTTGAGTAAGCAAAAACTCTGTAAAAATGACAATTTTGGTCACTGTGAGGGTTTAAAAAGTGGTTATTCAACATGGGGCCCGATCCAAATGACATTTTGAATTATTTTTGGTAGAGTCCAAAAAATCAATTTTATGATGAAAAACGATGACCCCAGTCGAACGTTCAAAAAAATGGTCAATATTGATGACATTTTAACATTTAATCTTTTGACTTGAAATGACTGTTGGACGTGAATTATTACTTTTTCAACTAAAATAAGTGTGTTTAAAGTGATTTCTGTGCCTGAAATTGGTCAAAATTGAAGCTTCTGAGTAAGCAAAACTCTGTAAAAATGACAATTTTGGTAACTGTGAGGGTTTAAAAAGTGGTTATTCAACATGAGGCCCGATCCAAATGACATTTTGAATCATTTTTGGTAGAGTCCAAAAAATCAATTTTATGATGAAAAACGATGACCCCGGACCAGTCGAACGTACAAAAAATTGTCAATATTGATGAAATTTTAACATTTAATCTTTTGACTTTAAATTACTGTTGGATGTGAATTATTACTTTTTCAAATAAAATATGAGTGTTTAAAGTCATTTCTGTGCCTGAAATTGGTCAAAATTGAAGCTTCTGAGTAAGCAAAACTCTGTAAAAATGGCAATTTTGGTCACTGTGAGGGTTTAAAAAGTGGTTATTCAACACGAGGCCCGATCCAAATGACATTTTGAATTATTTTTGGTAGAGTCCAAAAAATCAATTTTATGATGAAAAACGATGACCCCAGTCGAACGTTCAAAAAAATGGTCAATATTGATGAAATTTTTACATTTAATCTTTTGACTTTAAATTACTGTTGGATTTGAATTATTACTTTTTCAACTAAAATATGAGTGTTTAAAGTCATTTCTGTGCCTGAAATTGGTCAAAATTGAAGGTTTTGAGTAAGCAAAAACTCTGTAAAAATGACAATTTTGGTCACTGTGAGGGTTTAAAAAGTGGTTATTCAACATGGGGCCCGATACAAATGACATTTTGAATTATTTTTGGTAGAGTCCAAAAAATCAATTTTATGATGAAAAACGATGACCCCAGTCGAACGTTCAAAAAAATGGTCAATATTGATGACATTTTAACATTTAATCTTTTGACTTGAAATGACAGTTGGACGTGAATTATTACTTTTTCAACTAAAATAAGTGTGTTTAAAGTGATTTCTGTGCCTGAAATTGGTCAAAATTGAAGCTTCTGAGTAAGCAAAACTCTGTAAAAATGACAATTTTGGTAACTGTGAGGATTTAAAAAGTGGTTATTCAACATGAGGCCCAAACCAAATGACATTTTGAATCATTTTTGGTAGAGTCCAAAAAATCTATTTTATGATGAAAAACGATGACCCCGGACCAGTCGAACGTACAAAAAATTGTCAATATTGATGAAATTTTAACATTTAATCTTTTGACTTTAAATTACTGTTGGATGTGAATTATTACTTTTTCAACTAAAATATGAGTGTTTAAAGTCATTTCTGTGCCTGAAATTAGTCCAAATTGAAGCTTCTGAGTAAGCAAAACTCTGTAAAAATGACAATTTTGGTAACTGGGAGGGTTTAAAAAGTGGTTATTCAACATGAGGCCCGATCCAAATGACATTTTGAATCATTTTTGGTAGAGTCCAAAAAATCAATTTTATGATGAAAAACGATGACCCCAGTCGAACGTTCAAAAAAATGGTCAATATTGATGAAATTTTTACATTTAATCTTTTGACTTTAAATTACTGTTGGATTTGAATTATTACTTTTTCAACTAAAATAAGTGTATTTAAAGTGATTTCTGTGCCTGAAATTGGTCAAAATTGAAGCTTCTGACTAAGCAAAACTCTGTAAAAATGACAATTTTGGTAACTGTGAGGGTTTAAAAAGTGGTTATTCAACATGAGGCCCGATCCAAATGACATTTTGAATCATTTTTGGTAGAGTCCAAAAAATCTATTTTATGATGAAAAACGATGACCTCGGACCAGTCGAACGTACAAAAAATTGTCAATATTGATGAAATTTTAACATTTAATCTTTTGACTTTAAATTACTGTTGGATGTGAATTATTACTTTTTCAACTAAAATATGAGTGTTTAAAGTCATTTCTGTGCCTGAAATTGGTCAAAATTGAAGCTTCTGAGTAAGCAAAACTCTGTAAAAATGGCAATTTTGGTCACTGTGAGGGTTTAAAAAGTGGTTATTCAACACGAGGCCCGATCCAAATGACATTTTGAATTATTTTTGGTAGAGTCCAAAAAATCAATTTTATGATGAAAAACGATGACCCCAGTCGAACGTTCAAAAAAATGGTCAATATTGATGAAATTTTTACATTTAATCTTTTGACTTTAAATTACTGTTGGATTTGAATTATTACTTTTTCAACTAAAATAAGTGTATTTAAAGTGATTTCTGTGCCTGAAATTGGTCAAAATTGAAGCTTCTGACTAAGCAAAACTCTGTAAAAATGACAATTTTGTTAACTGTGAGGGTTTAAAAAGTGGTTATTCAACATGAGGCCCGATCCAAATGACATTTGGAATAATTTTTGGTAGAGTCCAAAAAATCAATTTTATGATAAAAGACGATGACCCCGGACCAGTCGTACGTACAAAAAATAGTCAATATTGATGAAATTTTTAAATTTAATCTTTTGACTTTAAATTACTGTTGGATGTGAATTATTACTTTTTCAACTAAAATATGAGTGTTTAAAGTGATTTCTGTGCCTGAAATTGGTCAAAATTGTAGCTTTTGAGTAAGCAAAAACTATGTAAAAATGGCAATTTTGGTCACTGTGAGGGTTTAAAAAGTGGTTATTCAACATGAGGCCCGATCCAAATGACATTTTGAATCATTTTTGGTAGATTCTGTGAGAAATAAATATATAACTTTTATATAAGAAATGATAAATAATAAAAAAAAAAATAAAGATGTGAATTATTACTATTTTAACTAAATAAGTGTGTTTAAAGTGATTTCTGTGCCTGAAATTGCCCAAAATTGAAGCTTCTGAGTAAGCAAAACTCAGTAAAAATGGCAATTTTGGTCACTGTGAGGGTTTAAAAAGTGGTTATTCAACATGGGGCCCGATCCAAATGACATTTTGAATTATTTTTGGTAGAGTCCAAAAAATCAATTTTATGATGAAAAACGATGACCCCAGTCGAACGTTCAAAAAAATGGTCAATATTGATGACATTTTAACATTTAATCTTTTGACTTGAAATGCCTGTTGGACGTGAATTATTACTTTTTCAACTAAAATAAGTGTGTTTAAAGTGATTTCTGTGCCTGAAATTGGTCAAAATTGAAGCTTCTGAGTAAGCAAAACTCTGTAAAAATGACAATTTTGGTAACTGTGAGGGTTTAAAAAGTGGTTATTCAACATGAGGCCCGATCCAAATGACATTTTGAGTCATTTTTGGTAGAGTCCAAAAAATCAATTTTATGATGAAAAACGATGACCCCGGACCAGTCGAACGTACAAAAAATTGTCAATATTGATGAAATTTTAACATTTAATCTTTTGACTTTAAATTACTGTTGGATGTGAATTATTACTTTTTCAACTAAAATATGAGTGTTTAAAGTCATTTCTGTGCCTGAAATTGGTCAAAATTGAAGCTTCTGAGTAAGCAAAACTCTGTAAAAATGGCAATTTTGGTCACTGTGAGGGTTTAAAAAGTGGTTATTCAACATGAGGCCCGATCCAAATGACATTTTGAATTATTTTTGGTAGAGTCCAAAAAATCAATTTTATGATGAAAAACGATGACCCCAGTCGAACGTTCAAAAAAATTGTCAATATTGATGAAATTTTTACATTTAATCTTTTGACTTTAAATTACTGTTGGATTTGAATTATTACTTTTTCAACTAAAATATGAGTGTTTAAAGTCATTTCTGTGCCTGAAATTGGTCAAAATTGAAGGTTTTGAGTAAGCAAAAACTCTGTAAAAATGACAATTTTGGTCACTGTGAGGGTTTAAAAAGTGGTTATTCAACATGGGGCCCGATCCAAATGACATTTTGAATTATTTTTGGTAGAGTCCAAAAAATCAATTTTATGATGAAAAACGATGACCCCAGTCGAACGTTCAAAAAAATGGTCAATATTGATGACATTTTAACATTTAATCTTTTGACTTGAAATGACTGTTGGACGTGAATTATTACTTTTTCAACTAAAATAAGTGTGTTTAAAGTGATTTCTGTGCCTGAAATTGGTCAAAATTGAAGCTTCTGAGTAAGCAAAACTCTGTAAAAATGACAATTTTGGTAACTGTGAGGGTTTAAAAAGTGGTTATTCAACATGAGGCCCGATCCAAATGACATTTTGAATCATTTTTGGTAGAGTCCAAAAAATCAATTTTATGATGAAAAACGATGACCCCGGACCAGTCGAACGTACAAAAAATTGTCAATATTGATGAAATTTTAACATTTAATCTTTTGACTTTAAATTACTGTTGGATGTGAATTATTACTTTTTCAAATAAAATATGAGTGTTTAAAGTCATTTCTGTGCCTGAAATTGGTCAAAATTGAAGCTTCTGAGTAAGCAAAACTCTGTAAAAATGGCAATTTTGGTCACTGTGAGGGTTTAAAAAGTGGTTATTCAACACGAGGCCCGATCCAAATGACATTTTGAATTATTTTTGGTAGAGTCCAAAAAATCAATTTTATGATGAAAAACGATGACCCCAGTCGAACGTTCAAAAAAATGGTCAATATTGATGAAATTTTTACATTTAATCTTTTGACTTTAAATTACTGTTGGATTTGAATTATTACTTTTTCAACTAAAATATGAGTGTTTAAAGTCATTTCTGTGCCTGAAATTGGTCAAAATTGAAGGTTTTGAGTAAGCAAAAACTCTGTAAAAATGACAATTTTGGTCACTGTGAGGGTTTAAAAAGTGGTTATTCAACATGGGGCCCGATACAAATGACATTTTGAATTATTTTTGGTAGAGTCCAAAAAATCAATTTTATGATGAAAAACGATGACCCCAGTCGAACGTTCAAAAAAATGGTCAATATTGATGACATTTTAACATTTAATCTTTTGACTTGAAATGACAGTTGGACGTGAATTATTACTTTTTCAACTAAAATAAGTGTGTTTAAAGTGATTTCTGTGCCTGAAATTGGTCAAAATTGAAGCTTCTGAGTAAGCAAAACTCTGTAAAAATGACAATTTTGGTAACTGTGAGGATTTAAAAAGTGGTTATTCAACATGAGGCCCAAACCAAATGACATTTTGAATCATTTTTGGTAGAGTCCAAAAAATCTATTTTATGATGAAAAACGATGACCCCGGACCAGTCGAACGTACAAAAAATTGTCAATATTGATGAAATTTTAACATTTAATCTTTTGACTTTAAATTACTGTTGGATGTGAATTATTACTTTTTCAACTAAAATATGAGTGTTTAAAGTCATTTCTGTGCCTGAAATTAGTCCAAATTGAAGCTTCTGAGTAAGCAAAACTCTGTAAAAATGACAATTTTGGTAACTGGGAGGGTTTAAAAAGTGGTTATTCAACATGAGGCCCGATCCAAATGACATTTTGAATCATTTTTGGTAGAGTCCAAAAAATCAATTTTATGATGAAAAACGATGACCCCAGTCGAACGTTCAAAAAAATGGTCAATATTGATGAAATTTTTACATTTAATCTTTTGACTTTAAATTACTGTTGGATTTGAATTATTACTTTTTCAACTAAAATAAGTGTATTTAAAGTGATTTCTGTGCCTGAAATTGGTCAAAATTGAAGCTTCTGACTAAGCAAAACTCTGTAAAAATGACAATTTTGGTAACTGTGAGGGTTTAAAAAGTGGTTATTCAACATGAGGCCCGATCCAAATGACATTTTGAATCATTTTTGGTAGAGTCCAAAAAATCTATTTTATGATGAAAAACGATGACCTCGGACCAGTCGAACGTACAAAAAATTGTCAATATTGATGAAATTTTAACATTTAATCTTTTGACTTTAAATTACTGTTGGATGTGAATTATTACTTTTTCAACTAAAATATGAGTGTTTAAAGTCATTTCTGTGCCTGAAATTGGTCAAAATTGAAGCTTCTGAGTAAGCAAAACTCTGTAAAAATGGCAATTTTGGTCACTGTGAGGGTTTAAAAAGTGGTTATTCAACACGAGGCCCGATCCAAATGACATTTTGAATTATTTTTGGTAGAGTCCAAAAAATCAATTTTATGATGAAAAACGATGACCCCAGTCGAACGTTCAAAAAAATGGTCAATATTGATGACATTTTTACATTTAATCTTTTGACTTTAAATTACTGTTGGATTTGAATTATTACTTTTTCAACTAAAATAAGTGTATTTAAAGTGATTTCTGTGCCTGAAATTGGTCAAAATTGAAGCTTCTGACTAAGCAAAACTCTGTAAAAATGACAATTTTGTTAACTGTGAGGGTTTAAAAAGTGGTTATTCAACATGAGGCCCGATCCAAATGACATTTGGAATAATTTTTGGTAGAGTCCAAAAAATCAATTTTATGATAAAAGACGATGACCCCGGACCAGTCGTACGTACAAAAAATAGTCAATATTGATGAAATTTTTAAATTTAATCTTTTGACTTTAAATTACTGTTGGATGTGAATTATTACTTTTTCAACTAAAATATGAGTGTTTAAAGTGATTTCTGTGCCTGAAATTGGTCAAAATTGTAGCTTTTGAGTAAGCAAAAACTATGTAAAAATGGCAATTTTGGTCACTGTGAGGGTTTAAAAAGTGGTTATTCAACATGAGGCCCGATCCAAATGACATTTTGAATCATTTTTGGTAGATTCTGTGAGAAATAAATATATAACTTTTATATAAGAAATGATAAATAATAAAAAAAAAAATAAAGATGTGAATTATTACTATTTTAACTAAATAAGTGTGTTTAAAGTGATTTCTGTGCCTGAAATTGCCCAAAATTGAAGCTTCTGAGTAAGCAAAACTCAGTAAAAATGGCAATTTTGGTCACTGTGAGGGTTTAAAAAGTGGTTATTCAACATGGGGCCCGATCCAAATGACATTTTGAATTATTTTTGGTAGAGTCCAAAAAATCAATTTTATGATGAAAAACGATGACCCCAGTCGAACGTTCAAAAAAATGGTCAATATTGATGACATTTTAACATTTAATCTTTTGACTTGAAATGCCTGTTGGACGTGAATTATTACTTTTTCAACTAAAATAAGTGTGTTTAAAGTGATTTCTGTGCCTGAAATTGGTCAAAATTGAAGCTTCTGAGTAAGCAAAACTCTGTAAAAATGACAATTTTGGTAACTGTGAGGGTTTAAAAAGTGGTTATTCAACATGAGGCCCGATCCAAATGACATTTTGAGTCATTTTTGGTAGAGTCCAAAAAATCAATTTTATGATGAAAAACGATGACCCCGGACCAGTCGAACGTACAAAAAATTGTCAATATTGATGAAATTTTAACATTTAATCTTTTGACTTTAAATTACTGTTGGATGTGAATTATTACTTTTTCAACTAAAATATGAGTGTTTAAAGTCATTTCTGTGCCTGAAATTGGTCAAAATTGAAGCTTCTGAGTAAGCAAAACTCTGTAAAAATGGCAATTTTGGTCACTGTGAGGGTTTAAAAAGTGGTTATTCAACATGAGGCCCGATCCAAATGACATTTTGAATTATTTTTGGTAGAGTCCAAAAAATCAATTTTATGATGAAAAACGATGACCCCAGTCGAACGTTCAAAAAAATTGTCAATATTGATGAAATTTTTACATTTAATCTTTTGACTTTAAATTACTGTTGGATTTGAATTATTACTTTTTCAACTAAAATATGAGTGTTTAAAGTCATTTCTGTGCCTGAAATTGGTCAAAATTGAAGGTTTTGAGTAAGCAAAAACTCTGTAAAAATGACAATTTTGGTCACTGTGAGGGTTTAAAAAGTGGTTATTCAACATGGGGCCCGATCCAAATGACATTTTGAATTATTTTTGGTAGAGTCCAAAAAATCAATTTTATGATGAAAAACGATGACCCCAGTCGAACGTTCAAAAAAATGGTCAATATTGATGACATTTTAACATTTAATCTTTTGACTTGAAATGACTGTTGGACGTGAATTATTACTTTTTCAACTAAAATAAGTGTGTTTAAAGTGATTTCTGTGCCTGAAATTGGTCAAAATTGAAGCTTCTGAGTAAGCAAAACTCTGTAAAAATGACAATTTTGGTAACTGTGAGGGTTTAAAAAGTGGTTATTCAACATGAGGCCCGATCCAAATGACATTTTGAATCATTTTTGGTAGAGTCCAAAAAATCAATTTTATGATGAAAAACGATGACCCCGGACCAGTCGAACGTACAAAAAATTGTCAATATTGATGAAATTTTAACATTTAATCTTTTGACTTTAAATTACTGTTGGATGTGAATTATTACTTTTTCAAATAAAATATGAGTGTTTAAAGTCATTTCTGTGCCTGAAATTGGTCAAAATTGAAGCTTCTGAGTAAGCAAAACTCTGTAAAAATGGCAATTTTGGTCACTGTGAGGGTTTAAAAAGTGGTTATTCAACACGAGGCCCGATCCAAATGACATTTTGAATTATTTTTGGTAGAGTCCAAAAAATCAATTTTATGATGAAAAACGATGACCCCAGTCGAACGTTCAAAAAAATGGTCAATATTGATGAAATTTTTACATTTAATCTTTTGACTTTAAATTACTGTTGGATTTGAATTATTACTTTTTCAACTAAAATATGAGTGTTTAAAGTCATTTCTGTGCCTGAAATTGGTCAAAATTGAAGGTTTTGAGTAAGCAAAAACTCTGTAAAAATGACAATTTTGGTCACTGTGAGGGTTTAAAAAGTGGTTATTCAACATGGGGCCCGATACAAATGACATTTTGAATTATTTTTGGTAGAGTCCAAAAAATCAATTTTATGATGAAAAACGATGACCCCAGTCGAACGTTCAAAAAAATGGTCAATATTGATGACATTTTAACATTTAATCTTTTGACTTGAAATGACAGTTGGACGTGAATTATTACTTTTTCAACTAAAATAAGTGTGTTTAAAGTGATTTCTGTGCCTGAAATTGGTCAAAATTGAAGCTTCTGAGTAAGCAAAACTCTGTAAAAATGACAATTTTGGTAACTGTGAGGATTTAAAAAGTGGTTATTCAACATGAGGCCCAAACCAAATGACATTTTGAATCATTTTTGGTAGAGTCCAAAAAATCTATTTTATGATGAAAAACGATGACCCCGGACCAGTCGAACGTACAAAAAATTGTCAATATTGATGAAATTTTAACATTTAATCTTTTGACTTTAAATTACTGTTGGATGTGAATTATTACTTTTTCAACTAAAATATGAGTGTTTAAAGTCATTTCTGTGCCTGAAATTAGTCCAAATTGAAGCTTCTGAGTAAGCAAAACTCTGTAAAAATTGCAATTTTGGTCACTGTGAGGGTTTAAAAAGTGGTTATTCAACATGAGGCCCGATCCAAATGACATTTTGAATCATTTTTGGTAGAGTAAAAAAAAATCAATTTTATGATGAAAAACGTGACCCAGGACCAGTCGAACGTTCAAAAAAATGGTCAATATTGATGAAATTTTAACATTTAATCTTTTGACTTTAAATTACTGTTGGATGTGAATTATTACTTTTTCAACTAAAATATGAGAGTTTAAAGTCATTTCTGTGCCTGAAATTGGTCAAAATTGAAGGTTTTGAGTAAGCAAAATCTCTGTAAAAATGACAATTTTGGTCACTGTGAGGGTTTAAAAAGTGGTTATTCAACATGAGGCCCGATCCAAATGACATTTTGAATTATTTTTGGTAGAGTCCAAAAAATCAATTTTATGATGAAAAACGATGACCCCAGTCGAACGTTCAAAAAAATGGTCAATATTGATGAAACTTTTACATTTAATCTTTTGACTTTAAATTACTGTTGGATTTGAATTATTACTTTTTCAACTAAAATAAGTGTATTTAAAGTGATTTCTGTGCCTGAAATTGGTCAAAATTGAAGCTTCTGACTAAGCAAAACTCTGTAAAAATGACAATTTTGGTAACTGTGAGGGTTTAAAAAGTGGTTATTCAACATGAGGCCCGATCCAAATGACATTTTGAATCATTTTTGGTAGAGTCCAAAAAATCTATTTTATGATGAAAAACGATGACCCCGGACCAGTCGAACGTACAAAAAATTGTCAATATTGATGAAATTTTAACATTTAATCTTTTGACTTTAAATTACTGTTGGATGTGAATTATTACTTTTTCAACTAAAATATGAGTGTTTAAAGTCATTTCTGTGCCTGAAATTGGTCAAAATTGAAGCTTCTGAGTAAGCAAAACTCTGTAAAAATGGCAATTTTGGTCACTGTGAGGGTTTAAAAAGTGGTTATTCAACACGAGGCCCGATCCAAATGACATTTTGAATTATTTTTGGTAGAGTCCAAAAAATCAATTTTATGATGAAAAACGATGACCCCAGTCGAACGTTCAAAAAAATTGTCAATATTGATGAAATTTTTACATTTAATCTTTTGACTTTAAATTACTGTTGGATTTGAATTATTACTTTTTCAACTAAAATATGAGAGTTTAAAGTCATTTCTGTGCCTGAAATTGGTCAAAATTGAAGGTTTTGAGTAAGCAAAACTCTGTAAAAATGGCAATTTTGGTCATTGTGAGGGTTTAAAAAGTGGTTATTCAACATGAGGCCCGATCCAAATGACATTTTGAATTATTTTTGGTAGAGTCCAAAAAATCAATTTTATGATGAAAAACGATGACCCCGGACCAGTCGAACGTACAAAAAATTGTCAATATTGATGAAATTTTAACATTTAATCTTTTGACTTTAAATGACTGTTGGACGTGAATTATTACTTTTTCAACTAAAATAAGTGTGTTTAAAGTGATTTCTGTGCCTGAAATTGGTCAAAATTGAACCTTCTGAGTAAGCAAAACTCTGTAAAAATGACAATTTTGGTAACTGTGAGGGTTTAAAAAGTGGTTATTCAACATGAGGCCCGATCCAAATGACATTTTGAATCATTTTTTGGTAGAGTCCAAAAAATCAATTTTATGATGAAAAACGATGACCCCGGACCAGTCGAACGTACAAAAAATTGTCAATATTGATGAAATTTTAACATTTAATCTTTTGACTTTAAATTACTGTTGGATGTGAATTATTACTTTTTCAACTAAAATATGAGTGTTTAAAGTCATTTCTCTGCCTGAAATTGGTCAAAATTGAAGCTTCTGAGTAAGCAAAACTCTGTAAATATGGCAATTTTGGTCATTGTGAGGGTTTAAAAAGTGGTTATTCAACATGAGGCCCGATCCAAATGACATTTTGAATCATTTTTGGTAGAGTAAAAAAAAAATCAATTTTATGATGAAAAACGTGACCCAGGACCAGTCGAACGTTCAAAAAAATGGTCAATATTGATGAAATTTTAACATTTAATCTTTTGACTTTAAATTACTGTTGGATGTGAATTATTACTTTTTCAACTAAAATATGAGAGTTTAAAGTCATTTCTGTGCCTGAAATTAGTCCAAATTGAAGCTTCTGATTAAGCAAAACTCTGTAAAAATGGCAATTTTGGTCACTGTGAGGGTTTAAAAAGTGGTTATTCAACATGAGGCCCGATCCAAATGACATTTTGATTCATTTTTGGTAGAGTAAAAAAAAATCAATTTTATGATGAAAAACGTGACCCAGGACCAGTCGAACGTTCAAAAAAATGGTCAATATTGATGAAATTTTAACATTTAATCTTTTGACTTTAAATTACTGTTGGATGTGAATTATTACTTTTTCAACTAAAATATGAGAGTTTAAAGTCATTTCTGTGCCTGAAATTGGTCAAAATTGAAGGTTTTGAGTAAGCAAAATCTCTGTAAAAATGACAATTTTGGTCACTGTGAGGGTTTAAAAAGTGGTTATTCAACATGAGGCCCGATCCAAATGACATTTTGAATTATTTTTGGTAGAATCGAAAAAATAAATTTTATGATGAAAAACGATGACCCCGGACCAGTCGAACGTTCAAAAAAATGGTCAATATTGATGAAATTTTAACATTTAATCTTTTGACTTGAAATGACTGTTGGACGTGAATTATTACTTTTTCAACTAAAATAAGTGTGTTTGAAGTGATTTCTGTGCCTGAAATTGGTCAAAATTGAAGCTTCTGAGTAAGCAAAACTCTGTAAAAATGACAATTTTGGTAACTGTGAGGGTTTAAAAAGTGGTTATTCAACATGAGGCCCAAACCAAATGACATTTTGAATCATTTTTGGTAGAGTCCAAAAAATCAATTTTATGAGGAAAAACGAAGACCCCGGACCAGTCGAACGTACAAAAAATTGTCAATATTGATGAAATTTTAACATTTAATCTTTTGACTTTAAATTACTGTTGGATGTGAATTATTACTTTTTCAACTAAAATATGAGTGTTTAAAGTCATTTCGGTGCCTGAAATAAGTCAAAATTAAAGCTTCTGAGTAAGCAAAACTCTGTAAAAATGGCAATTTTGGTCACTGTGAGGGTTTAAAAAGTGGTTATTCAACATGAGGCCCGATCCAAATGACATTTTGAATCATTTTTGGTAGAGTAAAAAAGAAAATCAATTTTATGATGAAAAACGATGACCCAGGACCAGAACGTTAAAAAAATGGTCAATATTGATGAAATTTTAACATTTAATCTTTTGACTTTAAATGACTGTTGGACGTGAATTATTACTTTTTCAACTAAAATAAGTGTATTTAAAGTGATTTCTGTGCCTGAAATTGGTCAAAATTGAAGCTTCTGACTAAGCAAAACTCTGTAAAAATGACAATTTTGGTAACTGTGAGGGTTTAACAAGTGGTTATTCAACATGAGGCCCGATCCAAATGACATTTTGAATCATTTTTGGTAGAGTCCAAAAAATCAATTTTATGATGAAAAACGATGACCCCGGACCAGTCGAACGTACAAAAAATTGTCAATATTGATGAAATTTTAACATTTAATCTTTTGACTTTAAATTACTGTTGGATGTGAATTATTACTTTTTCAACTAAAATATGAGTGTTTAAAGTCATTTCTGTGCCTGAAATTGGTCAAAATTGAAGCTTCTGAGTAAGCAAAACTCTGTAAAAATGGCAATTTTGGTCACTGTGAGGGTTTAAAAAGTGGTTATTCAACACGAGGCCCGATCCAAATGACATTTTGAATTATTTTTGGTAGAGTCCAAAAAATCAATTTTATGATGAAAAACGATGACCCCAGTCGAACGTTCAAAAAAATGGTCAATATTGATGACATTTTAACATTTAATCTTTTGACTTGAAATGACTGTTGGACGTGAATTATTACTTTTTCAACTAAAATAAGTGTGTTTAAAGTGATTTCTGTGCCTGAAATTGGTCAAAATTGAAGCTTCTGAGTAAGCAAAACTCTGTAAAAATGACAATTTTGGTAACTGTGAGGGTTTAAAAAGTGGTTATTCAACATGAGGCCCGATCCAAATGACATTTTGAATCATTTTTGGTAGAGTCCAAAAAATCAATTTTATGATGAAAAACGATGACCCCGGACCAGTCGAACGTACAAAAAATTGTCAATATTGATGACATTTTAACATTTAATCTTTTGACTTTAAATTACTGTTGGATGTGAATTATTACTTTTTCAACTAAAATATGAGTGTTTAAAGTCATTTCTGTGCCTGAAATTGGTCAAAATTGAAGCTTCTGAGTAAGCAAAACTCTGTAAAAATGGCAATTTTGGTCACTGTGAGGGTTTAAAAAGTGGTTATTCAACACGAGGCCCGATCCAAATGACATTTTGAATTATTTTTGGTAGAGTCCAAAAAATCAATTTTATGATGAAAAACGATGACCCCAGTAGAACGTTCCCAGTCGAACGTTCAAAAAAATGGTCAATATTGATGAAATGTTTACATTTAATCTTTTGACTTTAAATTACTGTTGGATTTGAATTATTACTTTTTCAACTAAAATATGAGTGTTTAAAGTCATTTCTGTGCCTGAAATTGGTCAAAATTGAAGGTTTTGAGTAAGCAAAAACTCTGTAAAAATGACAATTTTGGTCACTGTGAGGGTTTAAAAAGTAGTTATTCAACATGGGGCCGGATCCAAATGACATTTTGAATTATTTTTGGTAGAGTCCAAAGAATCAATTTTATGATGAAAAACGATGACCCCAGTCGAACGTTCAAAAAAATGGTCAATATTGATGACATTTTAACATTTAATCTTTTGACTTGAAATGCCTGTTGGACGTGAATTATTACTTTTTCAACTAAAATAAGTGTGTTTAAAGTGATTTCTGTGCCTGAAATTGGTCAAAATTGAAGCTTCTGAGTAAGCAAAACTCTGTAAAAATGACAATTTTGGTAACTGTGAGGGTTTAAAAAGTGGTTATTCAACATGAGGCCCGATCCAAATGACATTTTGAGTCATTTTTGGTAGAGTCCAAAAAATCAATTTTATGATGAAAAACGATGACCCCGGACCAGTCGAACGTACAAAAAATTGTCAATATTGATGAAATTTTAACATTTAATCTTTTGACTTTAAATTACTGTTGGATGTGAATTATTACTTTTTCAACTAAAATATGAGTGTTTAAAGTCATTTCTGTGCCTGAAATTGGTCAAAATTGAAGCTTCTGAGTAAGCAAAACTCTGTAAAAATGGCAATTTTGGTCACTGTGAGGGTTTAAAAAGTGGTTATTCAACACGAGGCCCGATCCAAATGACATTTTGAATTATTTTTGGTAGAGTCCAAAAAATCAATTTTATGATGAAAAACGATGACCCCAGTCGAACGTTCAAAAAAATGGTCAATATTGATGAAATTTTTACATTTAATCTTTTGACTTTAAATTACTGTTGGATTTGAATTATTACTTTTTCAACTAAAATATGAGTGTTTAAAGTCATTTCTGTGCCTGAAATTGGTCAAAATTGAAGGTTTTGAGTAAGCAAAAACTCTGTAAAAATGACAATTTTGGTCACTGTGAGGGTTTAAAAAGTGGTTATTCAACATGGGGCCCGATCCAAATGACATTTTGAATTATTTATGGTAGAGTCCAAAAAATCAATTTTATGATGAAAAACGATGACCCCGGACCAGTCGAACGTACAAAAAATTGTCAATATTGATGAAATTTTAACATTTAATCTTTTGACTTTAAATTACTGTTGGATGTGAATTATTACTTTTTCAACTAAAATATGAGTGTTTAAAGTCATTTCTGTGCCTGAAATTAGTCCAAATTGAAGCTTCTGAGTAAGCAAAACTCTGTAAAAATTGCAATTTTGGTCACTGTGAGGGTTTAAAAAGTGGTTATTCAACATGAGGCCCGATCCAAATGACATTTTGAATCATTTTTGGTAGAGTAAAAAAAAATCAATTTTATGATGAAAAACGTGACCCAGGACCAGTCGAACGTTCAAAAAAATGGTCAATATTGATGAAATTTTAACATTTAATCTTTTGACTTTAAATTACTGTTGGATGTGAATTATTACTTTTTCAACTAAAATATGAGAGTTTAAAGTCATTTCTGTGCCTGAAATTGGTCAAAATTGAAGGTTTTGAGTAAGCAAAATCTCTGTAAAAATGACAATTTTGGTCACTGTGAGGGTTTAAAAAGTGTTTATTCAACACGAGGCCCGATCCAAATGACATTTTGAATTATTTTTGGTAGAGTCCAAAAAATCAATTTTATGATGAAAAACGATGACCCCAGTCGAACGTTCAAAAAAATGGTCAATATTGATGACATTTTAACATTTAATCTTTTGACTTGAAATGACTGTTGGACGTGAATTATTACTTTTTCAACTAAAATAAGTGTGTTTAAAGTGATTTCTGTGCCTGAAATTGGTCAAAATTGAAGCTTCTGAGTAAGCAAAACTCTGTAAAAATGACAATTTTGGTAACTGTGAGGGTTTAAAAAGTGGTTATTCAACATGAGGCCCGATCCAAATGACATTTTGAATCATTTTTGGTAGAGTCCAAAAAATCAATTTTATGATGAAAAACGATGACCCCGGACCAGTCGAACGTACAAAAAATTGTCAATATTGATGACATTTTAACATTTAATCTTTTGACTTTAAATTACTGTTGGATGTGAATTATTACTTTTTCAACTAAAATATGAGTGTTTAAAGTCATTTCTGTGCCTGAAATTGGTCAAAATTGAAGATTCTGAGTAAGCAAAACTCTGTAAAAATGGCAATTTTGGTCACTGTGAGGGTTTAAAAAGTGGTTATTCAACACGAGGCCCGATCCAAATGACATTTTGAATTATTTTTGGTAGAGTCCAAAAAATCAATTTTATGATGAAAAACGATGACCCCAGTAGAACGTTCCCAGTCGAACGTTCAAAAAAATGGTCAATATTGATGAAATGTTTACATTTAATCTTTTGACTTTAAATTACTGTTGGATTTGAATTATTACTTTTTCAACTAAAATATGAGTGTTTAAAGTCATTTCTGTGCCTGAAATTGGTCAAAATTGAAGGTTTTGAGTAAGCAAAAACTCTGTAAAAATGACAATTTTGGTCACTGTGAGGGTTTAAAAAGTGGTTATTCAACATGGGGCCCGATCCAAATGACATTTTGAATTATTTTTGGTAGAGTCCAAAAAATCAATTTTATGATGAAAAACGATGACCCCAGTCGAACGTTCAAAAAAATGGTCAATATTGATGACATTTTAACATTTAATCTTTTGACTTGAAATGCCTGTTGGACGTGAATTATTACTTTTTCAACTAAAATAAGTGTGTTTAAAGTGATTTCTGTGCCTGAAATTGGTCAAAATTGAAGCTTCTGAGTAAGCAAAACTCTGTAAAAATGACAATTTTGGTAACTGTGAGGGTTTAAAAAGTGGTTATTCAACATGAGGCCCGATCCAAATGACATTTTGAGTCATTTTTGGTAGAGTCCAAAAAATCAATTTTATGATGAAAAACGATGACCCCGGACCAGTCGAACGTACAAAAAATTGTCAATATTGATGAAATTTTAACATTTAATCTTTTGACTTTAAATTACTGTTGGATGTGAATTATTACTTTTTCAACTAAAATATGAGTGTTTAAAGTCATTTCTGTGCCTGAAATTGGTCAAAATTGAAGCTTCTGAGTAAGCAAAACTCTGTAAAAATGGCAATTTTGGTCACTGTGAGGGTTTAAAAAGTGGTTATTCAACACGAGGCCCGATCCAAATGACATTTTGAATTATTTTTGGTAGAGTCCAAAAAATCAATTTTATGATGAAAAACGATGACCCCAGTCGAACGTTCAAAAAAATGGTCAATATTGATGAAATGTTTACATTTAATCTTTTGACTTTAAATTACTGTTGGATTTGAATTATTACTTTTTCAACTAAAATATGAGTGTTTAAAGTCATTTCTGTGCCTGAAATTGGTCAAAATTGAAGGTTTTGAGTAAGCAAAAACTCTGTAAAAATGACAATTTTGGTCACTGTGAGGGTTTAAAAAGTGGTTATTCAACATGGGGCCCGATCCAAATGACATTTTGAATTATTTTTGGTAGAGTCCAAAGAATCAATTTTATGATGAAAAACGATGACCCCAGTCGAACGTTCAAAAAAATGGTCAATATTGATGACATTTTAACATTTAATCTTTTGACTTGAAATGCCTGTTGGACGTGAATTATTACTTTTTCAACTAAAATAAGTGTGTTTAAAGTGATTTCTGTGCCTGAAATTTGTCAAAATTGAAGCTTCTGAGTAAGCAAAACTCTGTAAAAATGACAATTTTGGTAACTGTGAGGGTTTAAAAAGTGGTTATTCAACATGAGGCCCGATCCAAATGACATTTTGAGTCATTTTTGGTAGAGTCCAAAAAATCAATTTTATGATGAAAAACGATGACCCCGGACCAGTCGAACGTACAAAAAATTGTCAATATTGATGAAATTTTAACATTTAATCTTTTGACTTTAAATTACTGTTGGATGTGAATTATTACTTTTTCAACTAAAATATGAGTGTTTAAAGTCATTTCTGTGCCTGAAATTGGTCAAAATTGAAGCTTCTGAGTAAGCAAAACTCTGTAAAAATGGCAATTTTGGTCACTGTGAGGGTTTAAAAAGTGGTTATTCAACACGAGGCCCGATCCAAATGACATTTTGAATTATTTTTGGTAGAGTCCAAAAAATCAATTTTATGATGAAAAACGATGACCCCAGTCGAACGTTCAAAAAAATGGTCAATATTGATGAAATTTTTACATTTAATCTTTTGACTTTAAATTACTGTTGGATTTGAATTATTACTTTTTCAACTAAAATATGAGTGTTTAAAGTCATTTCTGTGCCTGAAATTGGTCAAAATTGAAGGTTTTGAGTAAGCAAAAACTCTGTAAAAATGACAATTTTGGTCACTGTGAGGGTTTAAAAAGTGGTTATTCAACATGGGGCCCGATCCAAATGACATTTTGAATTATTTATGGTAGAGTCCAAAAAATCAATTTTATGATGAAAAACGATGACCCCAGTCGAACGTTCCAAAAAATGGTCAATATTGATGACATTTTAACATTTAATCTTTTGACTTGAAATGACTGTTGGACGTGAATTATTACTTTTTCAACTAAAATAAGTGTGTTTAAAGTGATTTCTGTGCCTGAAATTGGTCAAAATTGAAGCTTATGAGTAAGCAAAACTCTGTAAAAATGACAATTTTGGTAACTGTGAGGATTTAAAAAGTGGTTATTCAACATGAGGCCCAAACCAAATGACATTTTGAATCATTTTTGGTAGAGTCCAAAAAATCTATTTTATGATGAAAAACGATGACCCCGGACCAGTCGAACGTACAAAAAATTGTCAATATTGATGAAATTTTAACATTTAATCTTTTGACTTTAAATTACTGTTGGATGTGAATTATTACTTTTTCAACTAAAATATGAGTGTTTAAAGTCATTTCTGTGCCTGAAATTAGTCCAAATTGAAGCTTCTGAGTAAGCAAAACTCTGTAAAAATTGCAATTTTGGTCACTGTGAGGGTTTAAAAAGTGGTTATTCAACATGAGGCCCGATCCAAATGACATTTTGAATCATTTTTGGTAGAGTAAAAAAAAATCAATTTTATGATGAAAAACGTGACCCAGGACCAGTCGAACGTTCAAAAAAATGGTCAATATTGATGAAATTTTAACATTTAATCTTTTGACTTTAAATTACTGTTGGATGTGAATTATTACTTTTTCAACTAAAATATGAGAGTTTAAAGTCATTTCTGTGCCTGAAATTGGTCAAAATTGAAGGTTTTGAGTAAGCAAAATCTCTGTAAAAATGACAATTTTGGTCACTGTGAGGGTTTAAAAAGTGGTTATTCAACACGAGGCCCGATCCAAATGACATTTTGAATTATTTTTGGTAGAGTCCAAAAAATCAATTTTATGATGAAAAACGATGACCCCAGTCGAACGTTCAAAAAAATGGTCAATATTGATGACATTTTAACATTTAATCTTTTGACTTGAAATGACTGTTGGACGTGAATTATTACTTTTTCAACTAAAATAAGTGTGTTTAAAGTGATTTCTGTGCCTGAAATTGGTCAAAATTGAAGCTTCTGAGTAAGCAAAACTCTGTAAAAATGACAATTTTGGTAACTGTGAGGGTTTAAAAAGTGGTTATTCAACATGAGGCCCGATCCAAATGACATTTTGAATCATTTTTGGTAGAGTCCAAAAAATCAATTTTATGATGAAAAACGATGACCCCGGACCAGTCGAACGTACAAAAAATTGTCAATATTGATGACATTTTAACATTTAATCTTTTGACTTTAAATTACTGTTGGATGTGAATTATTACTTTTTCAACTAAAATATGAGTGTTTAAAGTCATTTCTGTGCCTGAAATTGGTCAAAATTGAAGCTTCTGAGTAAGCAAAACTCTGTAAAAATGGCAATTTTGGTCACTGTGAGGGTTTAAAAAGTGGTTATTCAACACGAGGCCCGATCCAAATGACATTTTGAATTATTTTTGGTAGAGTCCAAAAAATCAATTTTATGATGAAAAACGATGACCCCAGTAGAACGTTCCCAGTCGAACGTTCAAAAAAATGGTCAATATTGATGAAATGTTTACATTTAATCTTTTGACTTTAAATTACTGTTGGATTTGAATTATTACTTTTTCAACTAAAATATGAGTGTTTAAAGTCATTTCTGTGCCTGAAATTGGTCAAAATTGAAGGTTTTGAGTAAGCAAAAACTCTGTAAAAATGACAATTTTGGTCACTGTGAGGGTTTAAAAAGTGGTTATTCAACATGGGGCCCGATCCAAATGACATTTTGAATTATTTTTGGTAGAGTCCAAAAAATCAATTTTATGATGAAAAACGATGACCCCAGTCGAACGTTCAAAAAAATGGTCAATATTGATGACATTTTAACATTTAATCTTTTGACTTGAAATGCCTGTTGGACGTGAATTATTACTTTTTCAACTAAAATAAGTGTGTTTAAAGTGATTTCTGTGCCTGAAATTGGTCAAAATTGAAGCTTCTGAGTAAGCAAAACTCTGTAAAAATGACAATTTTGGTAACTGTGAGGGTTTAAAAAGTGGTTATTCAACATGAGGCCCGATCCAAATGACATTTTGAGTCATTTTTGGTAGAGTCCAAAAAATCAATTTTATGATGAAAAACGATGACCCCGGACCAGTCGAACGTACAAAAAATTGTCAATATTGATGACATTTTAACATTTAATCTTTTGACTTTAAATTACTGTTGGATGTGAATTATTACTTTTTCAACTAAAATATGAGTGTTTAAAGTCATTTCTGTGCCTGAAATTGGTCAAAATTGAAGCTTCTGAGTAAGCAAAACTCTGTAAAAATGGCAATTTTGGTCACTGTGAGAGTTTAAAAAGTGGTTATTCAACACGAGGCCCGATCCAAATGACATTTTGAATTATTTTTGGTAGAGTCCAAAAAATCAATTTTATGATGAAAAACGATGACCCCAGTCGAACGTTCAAAAAAATGGTCAATATTGATGAAATTTTTACATTTAATCTTTTGACTTTAAATTACTGTTGGATTTGAATTATTACTTTTTCAACTAAAATATGAGTGTTTAAAGTCATTTCTGTGCCTGAAATTGGTCAAAATTGAAGGTTTTGAGTAAGCAAAAACTCTGTAAAAATGACAATTTTGGTCACTGTGAGGGTTTAAAAAGTGGTTATTCAACATGGGGCCCGATCCAAATGACATTTTGAATTATTTATGGTAGAGTCAAAAAAATCAATTTTATGATGAAAAACGATGACCCCAGTCGAACGTTCCAAAAAATGGTCAATATTGATGACATTTTAACATTTAATCTTTTGACTTGAAATGACTGTTGGACGTGAATTATTACTTTTTCAACTAAAATAAGTGTGTATAAAGTGATTTCTGTGCCTGAAATTGGTCAAAATTGAAGCTTATGAGTAAGCAAAACTCTGTAAAAATGACAATTTTGGTAACTGTGAGGATTTAAAAAGTGGTTATTCAACATGAGGCCCAAACCAAATGACATTTTGAATCATTTTTGGTAGAGTCCAAAAAATCTATTTTATGATGAAAAACGATGACCCCGGACCAGTCGAACGTACAAAAAATTGTCAATATTGATGAAATTTTAACATTTAATCTTTTGACTTTAAATTACTGTTGGATGTGAATTATTACTTTTTCAACTAAAATATGAGTGTTTAAAGTCATTTCTGTGCCTGAAATTAGTCCAAATTGAAGCTTCTGAGTAAGCAAAACTCTGTAAAAATTGCAATTTTGGTCACTGTGAGGGTTTAAAAAGTGGTTATTCAACATGAGGCCCGATCCAAATGACATTTTGAATCATTTTTGGTAGAGTAAAAAAAAATCAATTTTATGATGAAAAACGTGACCCAGGACCAGTCGAACGTTCAAAAAAATGGTCAATATTGATGAAATTTTAACATTTAATCTTTTGACTTTAAATTACTGTTGGATGTGAATTATTACTTTTTCAACTAAAATATGAGAGTTTAAAGTCATTTCTGTGCCTGAAATTGGTCAAAATTGAAGGTTTTGAGTAAGCAAAATCTCTGTAAAAATGACAATTTTGGTCACTGTGAGGGTTTAAAAAGTGGTTATTCAACACGAGGCCCGATCCAAATGACATTTTGAATTATTTTTGGTAGAGTCCAAAAAATCAATTTTATGATGAAAAACGATGACCCCAGTCGAACGTTCAAAAAAATGGTCAATATTGATGACATTTTAACATTTAATCTTTTGACTTGAAATGACTGTTGGACGTGAATTATTACTTTTTCAACTAAAATAAGTGTGTTTAAAGTGATTTCTGTGCCTGAAATTGGTCAAAATTGAAGCTTCTGAGTAAGCAAAACTCTGTAAAAATGACAATTTTGGTAACTGTGAGGGTTTAAAAAGTGGTTATTCAACATGAGGCCCGATCCAAATGACATTTTGAATCATTTATGGTAGAGTCCAAAAAATCAATTTTATGATGAAAAACGATGACCCCGGACCAGTCGAACGTACAAAAAATTGTCAATATTGATGACATTTTAACATTTAATCTTTTGACTTTAAATTACTGTTGGATGTGAATTATTACTTTTTCAACTAAAATATGAGTGTTTAAAGTCATTTCTGTGCCTGAAATTGGTCAAAATTGAAGCTTCTGAGTAAGCAAAACTCTGTAAAAATGGCAATTTTGGTCACTGTGAGGGTTTAAAAAGTGGTTATTCAACACGAGGCCCGATCCAAATGACATTTTGAATTATTTTTGGTAGAGTCCAAAAAATCAATTTTATGATGAAAAACGATGACCCCAGTAGAACGTTCCCAGTCGAACGTTCAAAAAAATGGTCAATATTGATGAAATGTTTACATTTAATCTTTTGACTTTAAATTACTGTTGGATTTGAATTATTACTTTTTCAACTAAAATATGAGTGTTTAAAGTCATTTCTGTGCCTGAAATTGGTCAAAATTGAAGGTTTTGAGTAAGCAAAAACTCTGTAAAAATGACAATTTTGGTCACTGTGAGGGTTTAAAAAGTGGTAATTCAACATGGGGCCCGATCCAAATGACATTTTGAATTATTTTTGGTAGAGTCCAAAAAATCAATTTTATGATGAAAAACGATGACCCCAGTCGAACGTTCAAAAAAATGGTCAATATTGATGACATTTTAACATTTAATCTTTTGACTTGAAATGCCTGTTGGACGTGAATTATTACTTTTTCAACTAAAATAAGTGTGTTTAAAGTGATTTCTGTGCCTGAAATTGGTCAAAATTGAAGCTTCTGAGTAAGCAAAACTCTGTAAAAATGACAATTTTGGTAACTGTGAGGGTTTAAAAAGTGGTTATTCAACATGAGGCCCGATCCAAATGACATTTTGAGTCATTTTTGGTAGAGTCCAAAAAATCAATTTTATGATGAAAAACGATGACCCCGGACCAGTCGAACGTACAAAAAATTGTCAATATTGATGAAATTTTAACATTTAATCTTTTGACTTTAAATTACTGTTGGATGTGAATTATTACTTTTTCAACTAAAATATGAGTGTTTAAAGTCATTTCTGTGCCTGAAATTGGTCAAAATTGAAACTTCTGAGTAAGCAAAACTCTGTAAAAATGGCCATTTTGGTCACTGTGAGGGTTTAAAAAGTGGTTATTCAACACGAGGCCCGATCCAAATGACATTTTGAATTATTTTTGGTAGAGTCCAAAAAATCAATTTTATGATGAAAAACGATGACCCCAGTCGAACGTTCAAAAAAATGGTCAATATTGATGAAATTTTTACATTTAATCTTTTGACTTTAAATTACTGTTGGATTTGAATTATTACTTTTTCAACTAAAATATGAGTGTTTAAAGTCATTTCTGTGCCTGAAATTGGTCAAAATTGAAGGTTTTGAGTAAGCAAAAACTCTGTAAAAATGACAATTTTGGTCACTGTGAGGGTTTAAAAAGTGGTTATTCAACATGGGGCCCGATCCAAATGACATTTTGAATTATTTATGGTAGAGTCCAAAAAATCAATTTTATGATGAAAAACGATGACCCCAGTCGAACGTTCCAAAAAATGGTCAATATTGATGACATTTTAACATTTAATCTTTTGACTTGAAATGACTGTTGGACGTGAATTATTACTTTTTCAACTAAAATAAGTGTGTTTAAAGTGATTTCTGTGCCTGAAATTGGTCAAAATTGAAGCTTATGAGTAAGCAAAACTCTGTAAAAATGACAATTTTGGTAACTGTGAGGATTTAAAAAGTGGTTATTCAACATGAGGCCCAAACCAAATGACATTTTGAATCATTTTTGGTAGAGTCCAAAAAATCTATTTTATGATGAAAAACGATGACCCCGGACCAGTCGAACGTACAAAAAATTGTCAATATTGATGAAATTTTAACATTTAATCTTTTGACTTTAAATTACTGTTGGATGTGAATTATTACTTTTTCAACTAAAATATGAGAGTTTAAAGTCATTTCTGTGCCTGAAATTGGTCAAAATTGAAGGTTTTGAGTAAGCAAAATCTCTGTAAAAATGACAATTTTGGTCACTGTGAGGGTTTAAAAAGTGGTTATTCAACATGAGGCCCGATCCAAATGACATTTTGAATCATTTTTGGTAGAGTAAAAAAAAATCAATTTTATGATGAAAAACGTGACCCAGGACCAGTCGAACGTTCAAAAAAATGGTCAATATTGATGAAATTTTAACATTTAATCTTTTGACTTTAAATTACTGTTGGATGTGAATTATTACTTTTTCAACTAAAATATGAGAGTTTAAAGTCATTTCTGTGCCTGAAATTGGTCAAAATTGAAGGTTTTGAGTAAGCAAAATCTCTGTAAAAATGACAATTTTGGTCACTGTGAGGGTTTAAAAAGTGGTTATTCAACATGAGGCCCGATCCAAATGACATTTTGAATTATTTTTGGTAGAGTCCAAAAAATCAATTTTATGATGAAAAACGATGACCCCAGTCGAACGTTCAAAAAAATGGTCAATATTGAAGAAATTTTAACATTTAATCTTTTGACTTGAAATGACTGTTGGACGTGAATTATTACTTTTTCAACTAAAATAAGTGTGTTTAAAGTGATTTCTGTGCCTGAAATTGGTCAAAATTGAAGCTTCTGAGTAAGCTAAACTCTGTAAAAATGACAATTTTGGTAACTGCGAGGATTTACAAAGTGGTTATTCAACATGAGGCCCAAACCAAATGACATTTTGAATCATTTTTGTTAGAGTCCAAAAAATCAATTTTATGATGAAAAACGATGACCCCGGACCAGTCGAACGTACAAAAAATTGTCAATATTGATGAAATTTTAACATTTAATCTTTTGACTTTAAATTACTGTTGGATGTGAATTATTACTTTTTCAACTAAAATATGAGTGTTTAAAGTCATTTCTGTGCCTGAAATTAGTCATAATTGAAGCTTCTGAGTAAGCAAAACTCTGTAAAAATGGCAATTTTGGTCGCTGTGAGGGTTTAAAAAGTGGTTATTCAACATGAGGCCCGATCCAAATGACATTTTGAATCATTTTTGGTAGAGTAAAAAAAAAAATCAATTTTATGATGAAAAACGTGACCCAGGACCAGTCGAACGTTCAAAATTATGGTCAATATTGATGAAATTTTAACATTTAATCTTTTGACTTTAAATTACTGTTGGATGTGAATTATTACTTTTTCAACTAAAATATGAGAGTTTAAAGTCATTTCTGTGCCTGAAATTGGTCAAAATTGAAGGTTTTGAGTAAGCAAAATCTCTGTAAAAATGACAATTTTGGTCACTGTGAGGGTTTAAAAAGTGGTTATTCAACATGAGGCCCGATCCAAATGACATTTTGAATTATTTTTGGTAGAGTCGAAAAAATAAATTTTATGATGAAAAACGATGACCCCAGTCGAACGTTCCAAAAAATGGTCAATATTGATGACATTTTAACATTTAATCTTTTGACTTGAAATGACTGTTGGACGTGAATTATTACTTTTTCAACTAAAATAAGTGTGTTTAAAGTGATTTCTGTGCCTGAAATTGGTCAAAATTGAAGCTTATGAGTAAGCAAAACTCTGTAAAAATGACAATTTTGGTAACTGTGAGGATTTAAAAAGTGGTTATTCAACATGAGGCCCAAACCAAATGACATTTTGAATCATTTTTGGTAGAGTCCAAAAAATCTATTTTATGATGAAAAACGATGACCCCGGACCAGTCGAACGTACAAAAAATTGTCAATATTGATGAAATTTTAACATTTAATCTTTTGACTTTAAATTACTGTTGGATGTGAATTATTACTTTTTCAACTAAAATATGAGTGTTTAAAGTCATTTCTGTGCCTGAAATTAGTCCAAATTGAAGCTTCTGAGTAAGCAAAACTCTGTAAAAATTGCAATTTTGGTCACTGTGAGGGTTTAAAAAGTGGTTATTCAACATGAGGCCCGATCCAAATGACATTTTGAATCATTTTTGGTAGAGTAAAAAAAAATCAATTTTATGATGAAAAACGTGACCCAGGACCAGTCGAACGTTCAAAAAAATGGTCAATATTGATGAAATTTTAACATTTAATCTTTTGACTTTAAATTACTGTTGGATGTGAATTATTACTTTTTCAACTAAAATATGAGAGTTTAAAGTCATTTCTGTGCCTGAAATTGGTCAAAATTGAAGGTTTTGAGTAAGCAAAATCTCTGTAAAAATGACAATTTTGGTCACTGTGAGGGTTTAAAAAGTGGTTATTCAACATGAGGCCCGATCCAAATGACATTTTGAATTATTTTTGGTAGAGTCCAAAAAATCAATTTTATGATGAAAAACGATGACCCCAGTCGAACGTTCAAAAAAATGGTCAATATTGAAGAAATTTTAACATTTAATCTTTTGACTTGAAATGACTGTTGGACGTGAATTATTACTTTTTCAACTAAAATAAGTGTGTTTAAAGTGATTTCTGTGCCTGAAATTGGTCAAAATTGAAGCTTCTGAGTAAGCTAAACTCTGTAAAAATGACAATTTTGGTAACTGCGAGGATTTACAAAGTGGTTATTCAACATGAGGCCCAAACCAAATGACATTTTGAATCATTTTTGTTAGAGTTCAAAAAATCAATTTTATGATGAAAAACGATGACCCCGGACCAGTCGAACGTACAAAAAATTGTCAATATTGATGAAATTTTAACATTTAATCTTTTGACTTTAAATTACTGTTGGATGTGAATTATTACTTTTTCAACTAAAATATGAGTGTTTAAAGTCATTTCTGTGCCTGAAATTAGTCATAATTGAAGCTTCTGAGTAAGCAAAACTCTGTAAAAATGGCAATTTTGGTCGCTGTGAGGGTTTAAAAAGTGGTTATTCAACATGAGGCCCGATCCAAATGACATTTTGAATCATTTTTGGTAGAGTAAAAAAAAAAATCAATTTTATGATGAAAAACGTGACCCAGGACCAGTCGAACGTTCAAAATTATGGTCAATATTGATGAAATTTTAACATTTAATCTTTTGACTTTAAATTACTGTTGGATGTGAATTATTACTTTTTCAACTAAAATATGAGAGTTTAAAGTCATTTCTGTGCCTGAAATTGGTCAAAATTGAAGGTTTTGAGTAAGCAAAATCTCTGTAAAAATGACAATTTTGGTCACTGTGAGGGTTTAAAAAGTGGTTATTCAACATGAGGCCCGATCCAAATGACATTTTGAATTATTTTTGGTAGAGTCGAAAAAATAAATTTTATGATGAAAAACGATGACCCCGGACCAGTCGAACGTTCAAAAAAATGGTCAATATTGATGAAATTTTAACATTTAATCTTTTGACTTGAAATGACTGTTGGACGTGAAATATTACTTTTTCAACTAAAATAAGTGTGTTTGAAGTGATTTCTGTGCCTGAAATTGGTCAAAATTGAAGCTTCTGAGTAAGCAAAACTCTGTAAAAATTACAATTTTGGTACCTGTGAGGGTTTAAAAAGTGGTTATTCAACATGAGGCCCAAACCAAATGACATTTTGAATCATTTTTGGTAGAGTCCAAAAAATCAATTTTATGATGAAAAACGATGACCCCGGACCAGTCGAACGTACAAAAAATGGTCAATATTGATGAAATGTTTACATTTAATCTTTTGACTTTAAATTACTGTTGGATTTGAATTATTACTTTTTCAACTAAAATATGAGTGTTTAAAGTCATTTCTGTGCCTGAAATTGGTCAAAATTGAAGGTTTTGAGTAAGCAAAAACTCTGTAAAAATGACAATTTTGGTCACTGTGAGGGTTTAAAAAGTGGTTATTCAACATGGGGCCCGATCCAAAAGACATTTTGAATTATTTTTGGTAGAGTCCAAAAAATCAAATTTATGATGAAAAACGATGACCCCAGTCGAACGTTCAAAAAAATGGTCAATATTGATGACATTTTAACATTTAATCTTTTGACTTGAAATGACTGTTGGACGTGAATTATTACTTTTTCAACTAAAATAAGTGTGTTTAAAGTGATTTCTGTGCCTGAAATTGGTCAAAATTGAAGCTTCTGAGTAAGCAAAACTCTGTAAAAATGACAATTTTGGTAACTGGGAGGGTTTAAAAAGTGGTTATTCAACATGAGGCCCGATCCAAATGACATTTTGAATCATTTTTGGTAGAGTCCAAAAAATCAATTTTATGATGAAAAACGATGACCCCGGACCAGTCGAACGTACAAAAAATTGTCAATATTGATGAAATTTTAACATTTAATCTTTTGACTTTAAATTACTGTTGGATGTGAATTATTACTTTTTCAAATAAAATATGAGTGTTTAAAGTCATTTCTGTGCCTGAAATTGGTCAAAATTGAAGCTTCTGAGTAAGCAAAACTCTGTAAAAATGGCAATTTTGGTCACTGTGAGGGTTTAAAAAGTGGTTATTCAACACGAGGCCCGATCCAAATGACATTTTGAATTATTTTTGGTAGAGTCCAAAAAATCAATTTTATGATGAAAAACGATGACCCCAGTCGAACGTTCAAAAAAATGGTCAATATTGATGAAATTTTTACATTTAATCTTTTGACTTTAAATTACTGTTGGATTTGAATTATTACTTTTTCAACTAAAATAAGTGTATTTAAAGTGATTTCTGTGCCTGAAATTGGTCAAAATTGAAGCTTCTGACTAAGCAAAACTCTGTAAAAATGACAATTTTGGTAACTGTGAGGGTTTAAAAAGTGGTTATTCAACATGAGGCCCGATCCAAATGACATTTTGAATCATTTTTGGTAGAGTCCAAAAAATCTATTTTATGATGAAAAACGATGACCCCGGACCAGTCGAACGTACAAAAAATTGTCAATATTGATGAAATTTTAACATTTAATCTTTTGACTTTAAATTACTGTTGGATGTGAATTATTACTTTTTCAACTAAAATATGAGTGTTTAAAGTCATTTCTGTGCCTGAAATTGGTCAAAATTGAAGCTTCTGAGTAAGCAAAACTCTGTAAAAATGGCAATTTTGGTCACTGTGAGGGTTTAAAAAGTGGTTATTCAACACGAGGCCCGATCCAAATGACATTTTGAATTATTTTTGGTAGAGTCCAAAAAATCAATTTTATGATGAAAAACGATGACCCCAGTCGAACGTTCAAAAAAATGGTCAATATTGATGAAATTTTTACATTTAATCTTTTGACTTTAAATTACTGTTGGATTTGAATTATTACTTTTTCAACTAAAATAAGTTTATTTAAAGTGATTTCTGTGCCTGAAATTGGTCAAAATTGAAGCTTCTGACTAAGCAAAACTCTGTAAAAATGACAATTTTGGTAACTGTGAGGGTTTAAAAAGTGGTTATTCAACATGAGGCCCGATCCAAATGACATTTTGAATCATTTTTGGTAGAGTCCAAAAAATCTATTTTATGATGAAAAACGATGACCCCGGACCAGTCGAACGTACAAAAAATTGTCAATATTGATGAAATTTTAACATTTAATCTTTTGACTTTAAATTACTGTTGGATGTGAATTATTACTTTTTCAACTAAAATATGAGTGTTTAAAGTCATTTCTGTGCCTGAAATTGGTCAAAATTGAAGCTTCTGAGTAAGCAAAACTCTGTAAAAATGGCAATTTTGGTCACTGTGAGGGTTTAAAAAGTGGTTATTCAACACGAGGCCCGATCCAAATGACATTTTGAATTATTTTTGGTAGAGTCCAAAAAATCAATTTTATGATGAAAAACGATGACCCCAGTCGAACGTTCAAAAAAATTGTCAATATTGATGAAATTTTTACATTTAATCTTTTGACTTTAAATTACTGTTGGATTTGAATTATTACTTTTTCAACTAAAATATGAGTGTTTAAAGTCATTTCTGTGCCTGAAATTGGTCAAAATGGAAGGTTTTGAGTAAGCAAAAACTCTGTAAAAATGACAATTTTGGTCACTGTGAGGGTTTAAAAAGTGGTTATTCAACATGGGGCCCGATCCAAATGACATTTTGAATTATTTTTGGTAGAGTCCAAAAAATCAATTTTATGATGAAAAACGATGACCCCAGTCGAACGTTCAAAAAAATGGTCAATATTGATGACATTTTAACATTTAATCTTTTGACTTGAAATGACAGTTGGACGTGAATTATTACTTTTTCAACTAAAATAAGTGTGTTTAAAGTGATTTCTGTGCCTGAAATTGGTCAAAATTGAAGCTTCTGAGTAAGCAAAACTCTGTAAAAATGACAATTTTGGTAACTGTGAGGATTTAAAAAGTGGTTATTCAACATGAGGCCCAAACCAAATGACATTTTGAATCATTTTTGGTAGAGTCCAAAAAATCTATTTTATGATGAAAAACGATGACCCCGGACCAGTCGAACGTACAAAAAATTGTCAATATTGATGAAATTTTTACATTTAATCTTTTGACTTTAAATTACTGTTGGATGTGAATTATTACTTTTTCAACTAAAATATGAGTGTTTAAAGTCATTTCTGTGCCTGAAATTAGTCCAAATTGAAGCTTCTGAGTAAGCAAAACTCTGTAAAAATTGCAATTTTGGTCACTGTGAGGGTTTAAAAAGTGGTTATTCAACATGAGGCCCGATCCAAATGACATTTTGAATAATTTTTGGTAGAGTAAAAAAAAATCAATTTTATGATGAAAAACGTGACCCAGGACCAGTCGAACGTTCAAAAAAATGGTCAATATTGATGAAATTTTTACATTTAATCTTTTGACTTTAAATTACTGTTGGATTTGAATTATTACTTTTTCAACTAAAATATGAGTGTTTAAAGTCATTTCTGTGCCTGAAATTGGTCAAAATTGAAGGTTTTGAGTAAGCAAAAACTCTGTAAAAATGACAATTTTGGTCACTGTGAGGGTTTAAAAAGTGGTTATTCAACATGGGGCCCGATCCAAAAGACATTTTGAATTATTTTTGGTAGAGTCCAAAAAATCAATTTTATGATGAAAAACGATGACCCCAGTCGAACGTTCAAAAAAATGGTCAATATTGATGACATTTTAACATTTAATCTTTTGACTTAAAATGACTGTTGGACGTGAATTATTACTTTTTCAACTAAAATAAGTGTGTTTAAAGTGATTTCTGTGCCTGAAATTGGTCAAAATTGAAGCTTCTGAGTAAGCAAAACTCTGTAAAAATGACAATTTTGGTAACTGGGAGGGTTTAAAAAGTGGTTATTCAACATGAGGCCCGATCCAAATGACATTTTGAATCATTTTTGGTAGAGTCCAAAAAATCAATTTTATGATGAAAAACGATGACCCCAGTCGAACGTTCAAAAAAATGGTCAATATTGATGAAATTTTTACATTTAATCTTTTGACTTTAAATTACTGTTGGATTTGAA
The DNA here is from genome assembly GCF_964261635.1 of Lissotriton helveticus. Classification (NCBI taxonomy): domain Eukaryota; kingdom Metazoa; phylum Chordata; class Amphibia; order Caudata; family Salamandridae; genus Lissotriton; species Lissotriton helveticus. The sequence continues at coordinate 404,729,027 of NC_136071.1, forward strand.
TTATTACTTTTTCAACTAAAATAAGTGTATTTAAAGTGATTTCTGTGCCTGAAATTGGTCAAAATTGAAGCTTCTGACTAAGCAAAACTCTGTAAAAATGACAATTTTGGTAACTGTGAGGGTTTAAAAAGTGGTTATTCAACATGAGGCCCGATCCAAATGACATTTTGAATCATTTTTGGTAGAGTCCAAAAAATCTATTTTATGATGAAAAACGATGACCTCGGACCAGTCGAACGTACAAAAAATTGTCAATATTGATGAAATTTTAACATTTAATCTTTTGACTTTAAATTACTGTTGGATGTGAATTATTACTTTTTCAACTAAAATATGAGTGTTTAAAGTCATTTCTGTGCCTGAAATTGGTCAAAATTGAAGCTTCTGAGTAAGCAAAACTCTGTAAAAATGGCAATTTTGGTCACTGTGAGGGTTTAAAAAGTGGTTATTCAACACGAGGCCCGATCCAAATGACATTTTGAATTATTTTTGGTAGAGTCCAAAAAATCAATTTTATGATGAAAAACGATGACCCCAGTCGAACGTTCAAAAAAATGGTCAATATTGATGAAATTTTTACATTTAATCTTTTGACTTTAAATTACTGTTGGATTTGAATTATTACTTTTTCAACTAAAATAAGTGTATTTAAAGTGATTTCTGTGCCTGAAATTGGTCAAAATTGAAGCTTCTGACTAAGCAAAACTCTGTAAAAATGACAATTTTGGTAACTGTGAGGGTTTAAAAAGTGGTTATTCAACATGAGGCCCGATCCAAATGACATTTTGAATCATTTTTGGTAGAGTCCAAAAAATCTATTTTATGATGAAAAACGATGACCCCGGACCAGTCGAACGTACAAAAAATTGTCAATATTGATGAAATTTTAACATTTAATCTTTTGACTTTAAATTACTGTTGGATGTGAATTATTACTTTTTCAACTAAAATATGAGTGTTTAAAGTCATTTCTGTGCCTGAAATTGGTCAAAATTGAAGCTTCTGAGTAAGCAAAACTCTGTAAAAATGGCAATTTTGGTCACTGTGAGGGTTTAAAAAGTGGTTATTCAACACGAGGCCCGATCCAAATGACATTTTGAATTATTTTTGGTAGAGTCCAAAAAATCAATTTTATGATGAAAAACGATGACCCCAGTCGAACGTTCAAAAAAATTGTCAATATTGATGAAATTTTTACATTTAATCTTTTGACTTTAAATTACTGTTGGATTTGAATTATTACTTTTTCAACTAAAATATGAGTGTTTAAAGTCATTTCTGTGCCTGAAATTGGTCAAAATTGAAGGTTTTGAGTAAGCAAAAACTCTGTAAAAATGACAATTTTGGTCACTGTGAGGGTTTAAAAAGTGGTTATTCAACATGGGGCCCGATCCAAATGACATTTTGAATTATTTTTGGTAGAGTCCAAAAAATCAATTTTATGATGAAAAACGATGACCCCAGTCGAACGTTCAAAAAAATGGTCAATATTGATGACATTTTAACATTTAATCTTTTGACTTGAAATGACTGTTGGACGTGAATTATTACTTTTTCAACTAAAATAAGTGTGTTTAAAGTGATTTCTGTGCCTGAAATTGGTCAAAATTGAAGCTTCTGAGTAAGCAAAACTCTGTAAAAATGACAATTTTGGTAACTGTGAGGGTTTAAAAAGTGGTTATTCAACATGAGGCCCGATCCAAATGACATTTTGAATCATTTTTGGTAGAGTCCAAAAAATCAATTTTATGATGAAAAACGATGACCCCGGACCAGTCGAACGTACAAAAAATTGTCAATATTGATGAAATTTTAACATTTAATCTTTTGACTTTAAATTACTGTTGGATGTGAATTATTACTTTTTCAAATATAATATGAGTGTTTAAAGTCATTTCTGTGCCTGAAATTGGTCAAAATTGAAGCTTCTGAGTAAGCAAAACTCTGTAAAAATGGCAATTTTGGTCACTGTGAGGGTTTAAAAAGTGGTTATTCAACACGAGGCCCGATCCAAATGACATTTTGAATTATTTTTGGTAGAGTCCAAAAAATCAATTTTATGATGAAAAACGATGACCCCAGTCGAACGTTCAAAAAAATGGTCAATATTGATGAAATTTTTACATTTAATCTTTTGACTTTAAATTACTGTTGGATTTGAATTATTACTTTTTCAACTAAAATATGAGTGTTTAAAGTCATTTCTGTGCCTGAAATTGGTCAAAATTGAAGGTTTTGAGTAAGCAAAAACTCTGTAAAAATGACAATTTTGGTCACTGTGAGGGTTTAAAAAGTGGTTATTCAACATGGGGCCCGATCCAAATGACATTTTGAATTATTTTTGGTAGAGTCCAAAAAATCAATTTTATGATGAAAAACGATGACCCCAGTAGAACGTTCAAAAAAATGGTCAATATTGATGACATTTTAACATTTAATCTTTTGACTTGAAATGACAGTTGGACGTGAATTATTACTTTTTCAACTAAAATAAGTGTGTTTAAAGTGATTTCTGTGCCTGAAATTGGTCAAAATTGAAGCTTCTGAGTAAGCAAAACTCTGTAAAAATGACAATTTTGGTAACTGTGAGGATTTAAAAAGTGGTTATTCAACATGAGGCCCAAACCAAATGACATTTTGAATCATTTTTGGTAGAGTCCAAAAAATCTATTTTATGATGAAAAACGATGACCCCGGACCAGTCGAACGTACAAAAAATTGTCAATATTGATGAAATTTTAACATTTAATCTTTTGACTTTAAATTACTGTTGGATGTGAATTATTACTTTTTCAACTAAAATATGAGTGTTTAAAGTCATTTCTGTGCCTGAAATTAGTCCAAATTGAAGCTTCTGAGTAAGCAAAACTCTGTAAAAATTGCAATTTTGGTCACTGTGAGGGTTTAAAAAGTGGTTATTCAACATGAGGCCCGATCCAAATGACATTTTGAATCATTGTTGGTAGAGTAAAAAAAAATCAATTTTATGATGAAAAACGTGACCCAGGACCAGTCGAACGTTCAAAAAAATGGTCAATATTGATGAAATTTTAACATTTAATCTTTTGACTTTAAATTACTGTTGGATGTGAATTATTACTTTTTCAACTAAAATATGAGAGTTTAAAGTCATTTCTGTGCCTGAAATTGGTCAAAATTGAAGGTTTTGAGTAAGCAAAATCTCTGTAAAAATGACAATTTTGGTCACTGTGAGGGTTTAAAAAGTGGTTATTCAACATGAGGCCCGATCCAAATGACATTTTGAATTATTTTTGGTAGAGTCCAAAAAATCAATTTTATGATGAAAAACGATGACCCCAGTCGAACGTTCAAAAAAATGGTCAATATTGATGAAATTTTTACATTTAATCTTTTGACTTTAAATTACTGTTGGATTTGAATTATTACTTTTTCAACTAAAATAAGTGTATTTAAAGTGATTTCTGTGCCTGAAATTGGTCAAAATTGAAGCTTCTGACTAAGCAAAACTCTGTAAAAATGACAATTTTGGTAACTGTGAGGGTTTAAAAAGTGGTTATTCAACATGAGGCCCGATCCAAATGACATTTTGAATCATTTTTGGTAGAGTCCAAAAAATCTATTTTATGATGAAAAACGATGACCCCGGACCAGTCGAACGTACAAAAAATTGTCAATATTGATGAAATTTTAACATTTAATCTTTTGACTTTAAATTACTGTTGGATGTGAATTATTACTTTTTCAACTAAAATATGAGTGTTTAAAGTCATTTCTGTGCCTGAAATTGGTCAAAATTGAAGCTTCTGAGTAAGCAAAACTCTGTAAAAATGGCAATTTTGGTCACTGTGAGGGTTTAAAAAGTGGTTATTCAACACGAGGCCCGATCCAAATGACATTTTGAATTATTTTTGGTAGAGTCCAAAAAATCAATTTTATGATGAAAAACGATGACCCCAGTCGAACGTTCAAAAAAATTGTCAATATTGATGAAATTTTTACATTTAATCTTTTGACTTTAAATTACTGTTGGATTTGAATTATTACTTTTTCAACTAAAATATGAGTGTTTAAAGTCATTTCTGTGCCTGAAATTGGTCAAAATTGAAGGTTTTGAGTAAGCAAAAACTCTGTAAAAATGACAATTTTGGTCACTGTGAGGGTTTAAAAAGTGGTTATTCAACATGGGGCCCGATCCAAATGACATTTTGAATTATTTTTGGTAGAGTCCAAAAAATCAATTTTATGATGAAAAACGATGACCCCAGTCGAACGTTCAAAAAAATGGTCAATATTGATGACATTTTAACATTTAATCTTTTGACTTGAAATGACTGTTGGACGTGAATTATTACTTTTTCAACTAAAATAAGTGTGTTTAAAGTGATTTCTGTGCCTGAAATTGGTCAAAATTGAAGCTTCTGAGTAAGCAAAACTCTGTAAAAATGACAATTTTGGTAACTGTGAGGGTTTAAAAAGTGGTTATTCAACATGAGGCCCGATCCAAATGACATTTTGAATCATTTTTGGTAGAGTCCAAAAAATCAATTTTATGATGAAAAACGATGACCCCGGACCAGTCGAACGTACAAAAAATTGTCAATATTGATGAAATTTTAACATTTAATCTTTTGACTTTAAATTACTGTTGGATGTGAATTATTACTTTTTCAAATAAAATATGAGTGTTTAAAGTCATTTCTGTGCCTGAAATTGGTCAAAATTGAAGCTTCTGAGTAAGCAAAACTCTGTAAAAATGGCAATTTTGGTCACTGTGAGGGTTTAAAAAGTGGTTATTCAACACGAGGCCCGATCCAAATGACATTTTGAATTATTTTTGGTAGAGTCCAAAAAATCAATTTTATGATGAAAAACGATGACCCCAGTCGAACGTTCAAAAAAATGGTCAATATTGATGAAATTTTTACATTTAATCTTTTGACTTTAAATTACTGTTGGATTTGAATTATTACTTTTTCAACTAAAATATGAGTGTTTAAAGTCATTTCTGTGCCTGAAATTGGTCAAAATTGAAGGTTTTGAGTAAGCAAAAACTCTGTAAAAATGACAATTTTGGTCACTGTGAGGGTTTAAAAAGTGGTTATTCAACATGGGGCCCGATCCAAATGACATTTTGAATTATTTTTGGTAGAGTCCAAAAAATCAATTTTATGATGAAAAACGATGACCCCAGTCGAACGTTCAAAAAAATGGTCAATATTGATGACATTTTAACATTTAATCTTTTGACTTGAAATGACAGTTGGACGTGAATTATTACTTTTTCAACTAAAATAAGTGTGTTTAAAGTGATTTCTGTGCCTGAAATTGGTCAAAATTGAAGCTTCTGAGTAAGCAAAACTCTGTAAAAATGACAATTTTGGTAACTGTGAGGATTTAAAAAGTGGTTATTCAACATGAGGCCCAAACCAAATGACATTTTGAATCATTTTTGGTAGAGTCCAAAAAATCTATTTTATGATGAAAAACGATGACCCCGGACCAGTCGAACGTACAAAAAATTGTCAATATTGATGAAATTTTAACATTTAATCTTTTGACTTTAAATTACTGTTGGATGTGAATTATTACTTTTTCAACTAAAATATGAGTGTTTAAAGTCATTTCTGTGCCTGAAATTAGTCCAAATTGAAGCTTCTGAGTAAGCAAAACTCTGTAAAAATTGCAATTTTGGTCACTGTGAGGGTTTAAAAAGTGGTTATTCAACATGAGGCCCGATCCAAATGACATTTTGAATCATTTTTGGTAGAGTAAAAAAAAATCAATTTTATGATGAAAAACGTGACCCAGGACCAGTCGAACGTTCAAAAAAATGGTCAATATTGATAAAATTTTAACATTTAATCTTTTGACTTTAAATTACTGTTGGATGTGAATTATTACTTTTTCAACTAAAATATGAGAGTTTAAAGTCATTTCTGTGCCTGAAATTGGTCAAAATTGAAGGTTTTGAGTAAGCAAAATCTCTGTAAAAATGACAATTTTGGTCACTGTGAGGGTTTAAAAAGTGGTTATTCAACATGAGGCCCGATCCAAATGACATTTTGAATTATTTTTGTTAGAGTCCAAAAAATCAATTTTATGATGAAAAACGATGACCCCAGTCGAACGTTCAAAAAAATGGTCAATATTGAAGAAATTTTAACATTTAATCTTTTGACTTGAAATGACTGTTGGACGTGAATTATTACTTTTTCAACTAAAATAAGTGTGTTTAAAGTGATTTCTGTGCCTGAAATTGGTCAAAATTGAAGCTTCTGAGTAAGCAAAACTCTGTAAAAATGACAATTTTGGTAACTGCGAGGATTTACAAAGTGGTTATTCAACATGAGGCCCAAACCAAATGACATTTTGAATCATTTTTGGTAGAGTCCAAAAAATCAATTTTATGATGAAAAACGATGACCCCGGACCAGTCAAACGTACAAAAAATTGTCAATATTGATGAAATTTTAACATTTAATCTTTTGACTTTAAATTACTGTTGGATGTGAATTATTACTTTTTCAACTAAAATATGAGTGTTTAAAGTCATTTCTGTGCCTGAAATTAGTCAAAATTGAAGCTTCTGAGTAAGCAAAACTCTGTAAAAATGGCAATTTTGGTCACTGTGAGGGTTTAAAAAGTGGTTATTCAACATGAGGCCCGATCCAAATGACATTTTGAATCATTTTTGGTAGAGTAAAAAAAAAATCAATTTTATGATGAAAAACGTGACCCAGGACCAGTCGAACGTTCAAAAAAATGGTCAATATTGATGAAATTTTAACATTTAATCTTTTGACTTTAAATTACTGTTGGATGTGAATTATTACTTTTTCAACTAAAATATGAGAGTTTAAAGTCATTTCTGTGCCTGAAATTGGTCAAAATTGAAGGTTTTGAGTAAGCAAAATCTCTGTAAAAATCACAATTTTGGTCACTGTGAGGGTTTAAAAAGTGGTTATTCAACATGAGGCCCGATCCAAATGACATTTTGAATTATTTTTGGTAGAGTCGAAAAAATAAATTTTATGATGAAAAACGATGACCCCGGACCAGTCGAACGTTCAAAAAAATGGTCAATATTGATGAAATTTTAACATTTAATCTTTTGACTTGAAATGACTGTTGGACGTGAATTATTACTTTTTCAACTAAAATAAGTGTGTTTGAAGTGATTTCTGTGCCTGAAATTGGTCAAAATTGAAGCTTCTGAGTAAGCAAAACTCTGTAAAAATTACAATTTTGGTACCTGTGAGGGTTTAAAAAGTGGTTATTCAACATGAGGCCCAAACCAAATGACATTTTGAATCATTTTTGGTAGAGTCCAAAAAATCAATTTTATGATGAAAAACGATGACCCCGGACCAGTCGAACGTACAAAAAATTGTCAATATTGATGAAATTTTAACATTTAATCTTTTGACTTTAAATTACTGTTGGATGTGAATTATTACTTTTTCAACTAAAATATGAGTGTTTAAAGTCATTTCGGTGTCTGAAATTAGTCAAAATTAAAGCTTCTGAGTAAGCAAAACTCTGTAAAAATGGCAATTTTGGTCACTGTGAGGGTTTAAAAAGTGGTTATTCAACATGAGGCCCGATCCAAATGACATTTTGAATCATTTTTGGTAGAGTAAAAAAGAAAATCAATTTTATGATGAAAAACGATGACCCAGGACCAGAACGTTAAAAAAATGGTCAATATTGATGAAATTTTAACATTTAATCTTTTGACTTTAAATGACTGTTGGACGTGAATTATTACTTTTTCAACTAAAATAAGTGTGTTTAAAGTGATTTCTGTGCCTGAAATTGGTCAAAATTGAACCTTCTGAGTAAGCAAAACTCTGTAAAAATGACAATTTTGGTAACTGTGAGGGTTTAAAAAGTGGTTATTCAACATGAGGCCCGATCCAAATGACATTTTGAATCATTTTTTGGTAGAGTCCAAAAAATCAATTTTATGATGAAAAACGATGAACCCGGACCAGTCGAACGTTCAAAAAAATGGTCAATATTGATGAAATTTTAACATTTAATCTTTTGACTTTAAATTACTGTTGGATGTGAATTATTACTTTTTCAACTAAAATATGAGAGTTTAAAGTCATTTCTGTGCCTGAAATTAGTCCAAATTGAAGCTTCTGATTAAGCAAAACTCTGTAAAAATGGCAATTTTGGTCACTGTGAGGGTTTAAAAAGTGGTTATTCAACATGAGGCCCGATCCAAATGACATTTTGAATCATTTTTGGTAGAGTAAAAAAAAATCAATTTTATGATGAAAAACGTGACCCAGGACCAGTCGAACGTTCAAAAAAATGGTCAATATTGATGAAATTTTAACATTTAATCTTTTGACTTTAAATTACTGTTGGATGTGAATTATTACTTTTTCAACTAAAATATGAGAGTTTAAAGTCATTTCTGTGCCTGAAATTGGTCAAAATTGAAGGTTTTGAGTAAGCAAAATCTCTGTAAAAATGACAATTTTGGTCACTGTGAGGGTTTAAAAAGTGGTTATTCAACATGAGGCCCGATCCAAATGACATTTTGAATTATTTTTGGTAGAATCGAAAAAATAAATTTTATGATGAAAAACGATAACCCCGGACCAGTCGAACGTTCAAAAAAATGGTCAATATTGATGAAATTTTAACATTTAATCTTTTGACTTGAAATGACTGTTGGACGTGAATTATTACTTTTTCAACTAAAATAAGTGTGTTTGAAGTGATTTCTGTGCCTGAAATTGGTCAAAATTGAAGCTTCTGAGTAAGCAAAACTCTGTAAAAATGACAATTTTGGTAACTGTGAGGGTTTAAAAAGTGGTTATTCAACATGAGGCCCAAACCAAATGACATTTTGAATCATTTTTGGTAGAGTCCAAAAAATCAATTTTATGAGGAAAAACGATGACCCCGGACCAGTCGAACGTACAAAAAATTGTCAATATTGATGAAATTTTAACATTTAATCTTTTGACTTTAAATTACTGTTGGATGTGAATTATTACTTTTTCAACTAAAATATGAGTGTTTAAAGTCATTTCGGTGCCTGAAATAAGTCAAAATTAAAGCTTCTGAGTAAGCAAAACTCTGTAAAAATGGCAATTTTGGTCACTGTGAGGGTTTAAAAAGTGGTTATTCAACATGAGGCCCGATCCAAATGACATTTTGAATCATTTTTGGTAGAGTAAAAAAAAATCAATTTTATGATGAAAAACGTGACCCAGGACCAGTCGAACGTTCAAAAAAATGGTCAATATTGATGAAATTTTAACATTTAATCTTTTGACTTTAAATTACTGTTGGATGTGAATTATTACTTTTTCAACTAAAATATGAGAGTTTAAAGTCATTTCTGTGCCTGAAATTGGTCAAAATTGAAGGTTTTGAGTAAGCAAAATCTCTGTAAAAATGACAATTTTGGTCACTGTGAGGGTTTAAAAAGTGGTTATTCAACATGAGGCCCGATCCAAATGACATTTTGAATTATTTTTGGTAGAGTCCAAAAAATCAATTTTATGATGAAAAACGATGACCCCAGTCGAACGTTCAAAAAAATGGTCAATATTGAAGAAATTTTAACATTTAATCTTTTGACTTGAAATGACTGTTGGACGTGAATTATTACTTTTTCAACTAAAATAAGTGTGTTTAAAGTGATTTCTGTGCCTGAAATTGGTCAAAATTGAAGCTTCTGAGTAAGCAAAACTCTTTAAAAATGACAATTTTGGTAACTGCGAGGATTTACAAAGTGGTTATTCAACATGAGGCCCAAACCAAATGACATTTTGAATCATTTTTGGTAGAGTCCAAAAAATCAATTTTATGATGAAAAACGATGACCCCGGACCAGTCGAACGTACAAAAAATTGTCAATATTGATGAAATTTTAACATTTAATCTTTTGACTTTAAATTACTGTTGGATGTGAATTATTACTTTTTCAACTAAAATATGAGTGTTTAAAGTCATTTCTGTGCCTGAAATTAGTCAAAATTGAAGCTTCTGAGTAAGCAAAACTCTGTAAAAATGGCAATTTTGGTCACTGTGAGGGTTTAAAAAGTGGTTATTCAACATGAGGCCCGATCCAAATGACATTTTGAATCATTTTTGGTAGAGTAAAAAAAAAATCAATTTTATGATGAAAAACGTGACCCAGGACCAGTCGAACGTTCAAAAAAATGGTCAATATTGATGAAATTTTAACATTTAATCTTTTGACTTTAAATTACTGTTGGATGTGAATTATTACTTTTTCAACTAAAATATGAGAGTTTAAAGTCATTTCTGTGCCTGAAATTGGTCAAAATTGAAGGTTTTGAGTAAGCAAAATCTCTGTAAAAATCACAATTTTGGTCACTGTGAGGGTTTAAAAAGTGGTTATTCAACATGAGGCCCGATCCAAATGACATTTTGAATTATTTTTGGTAGAGTCGAAAAAATAAATTTTATGATGAAAAACGATGACCCCGGACCAGTCGAACGTTCAAAAAAATGGTCAATATTGATGAAATTTTAACATTTAATCTTTTGACTTGAAATGACTGTTGGACGTGAATTATTACTTTTTCAACTAAAATAAGTGTGTTTGAAGTGATTTCTGTGCCTGAAATTGGTCAAAATTGAAGCTTCTGAGTAAGCAAAACTCTGTAAAAATTACAATTTTGGTACCTGTGAGGGTTTAAAAAGTGGTTATTCAACATGAGGCCCAAACCAAATGACATTTTGAATCATTTTTGGTAGAGTCCAAAAAATCAATTTTATGATGAAAAACGATGACCCCGGACCAGTCGAACGTACAAAAAATTGTCAATATTGATGAAATTTTAACATTTAATCTTTTGACTTTAAATTACTGTTGGATGTGAATTATTACTTTTTCAACTAAAATATGAGTGTTTAAAGTCATTTCGGTGTCTGAAATTAGTCAAAATTAAAGCTTCTGAGTAAGCAAAACTCTGTAAAAATGGCAATTTTGGTCACTGTGAGGGTTTAAAAAGTGGTTATTCAACATGAGGCCCGATCCAAATGACATTTTGAATCATTTTTGGTAGAGTAAAAAAGAAAATCAATTTTATGATGAAAAACGATGACCCAGGACCAGAACGTTAAAAAAATGGTCAATATTGATGAAATTTTAACATTTAATCTTTTGACTTTAAATGACTGTTGGACGTGAATTATTACTTTTTCAACTAAAATAAGTGTGTTTAAAGTGATTTCTGTGCCTGAAATTGGTCAAAATTGAACCTTCTGAGTAAGCAAAACTCTGTAAAAATGACAATTTTGGTAACTGTGAGGGTTTAAAAAGTGGTTATTCAACATGAGGCCCGATCCAAATGACATTTTGAATCATTTTTTGGTAGAGTCCAAAAAATCAATTTTATGATGAAAAACGATGAACCCGGACCAGTCGAACGTACAAAAAATTGTCAATATTGATGAAATTTTAACATTTAATCTTTTGACTTTAAATTACTGTTGGATGTGAATTATTACTTTTTCAACTAAAATATGAGTGTTTAAAGTCATATCTGTGCCTGAAATTGGTCAAAATTGAAGCTTCTGAGTAAGCAAAACTCTGTAAAAATGGCAATTTTGGTCATTGTGAGGGTTTAAAAAGTGGTTATTCAACATGAGGCCCGATCCAAATGACATTTTGAATTATTTTTGGTAGAGTCCAAAAAATCAATTTTATGATGAAAAACGATGACCCCGGACCAGTCGAACGTACAAAAAATTGTCAATATTGATGAAATTTTAACATTTAATCTTTTGACTTTAAATGACTGTTGGACGTGAATTATTACTTTTTCAACTAAAATAAGTGTGTTTAAAGTGATTTCTGTGCCTGAAATTGGTCAAAATTGAACCTTCTGAGTAAGCAAAACTCTGTAAAAATGACAATTTTGGTAACTGTGAGGGTTTAAAAAGTGGTTATTCAACATGAGGCCCGATCCAAATGACATTTTGAATCATTTTTTGGTAGAGTCCAAAAAATCAATTTTATGATGAAAAACGATGACCCCGGACCAGTCGAACGTACAAAAAATTGTCAATATTGATGAAATTTTAACATTTAATCTTTTGACTTTAAATTACTGTTGGATGTGAATTATTACTTTTTCAACTAAAATATGAGTGTTTAAAGTCATTTCTCTGCCTGAAATTGGTCAAAATTGAAGCTTCTGAGTAAGCAAAACTCTGTAAATATGGCAATTTTGGTCATTGTGAGGGTTTAAAAAGTGGTTATTCAACATGAGGCCCGATCCAAATGACATTTTGAATCATTTTTGGTAGAGTAAAAAAAAAATCAATTTTATGATGAAAAACGTGACCCAGGACCAGTCGAACGTTCAAAAAAATGGTCAATATTGATGAAATTTTAACATTTAATCTTTTGACTTTAAATTACTGTTGGATGTGAATTATTACTTTTTCAACTAAAATATGAGAGTTTAAAGTCATTTCTGTGCCTGAAATTAGTCCAAATTGAAGCTTCTGATTAAGCAAAACTCTGTAAAAATGGCAATTTTGGTCACTGTGAGGGTTTAAAAAGTGGTTATTCAACATGAGGCCCGATCCAAATGACATTTTGAATCATTTTTGGTAGAGTAAAAAAAAATCAATTTTATGATGAAAAACGTGACCCAGGACCAGTCGAACGTTCAAAAAAATGGTCAATATTGATGAAATTTTAACATTTAATCTTTTGACTTTAAATTACTGTTGGATGTGAATTATTACTTTTTCAACTAAAATATGAGAGTTTAAAGTCATTTCTGTGCCTGAAATTGGTCAAAATTGAAGGTTTTGAGTAAGCAAAATCTCTGTAAAAATGACAATTTTGGTCACTGTGAGGGTTTAAAAAGTGGTTATTCAACATGAGGCCCGATCCAAATGACATTTTGAATTATTTTTGGTAGAATCGAAAAAATAAATTTTATGATGAAAAACGATAACCCCGGACCAGTCGAACGTTCAAAAAAATGGTCAATATTGATGAAATTTTAACATTTAATCTTTTGACTTGAAATGACTGTTGGACGTGAATTATTACTTTTTCAACTAAAATAAGTGTGTTTGAAGTGATTTCTGTGCCTGAAATTGGTCAAAATTGAAGCTTCTGAGTAAGCAAAACTCTGTAAAAATGACAATTTTGGTAACTGTGAGGGTTTAAAAAGTGGTTATTCAACATGAGGCCCAAACCAAATGACATTTTGAATCATTTTTGGTAGAGTCCAAAAAATCAATTTTATGAGGAAAAACGATGACCCCGGACCAGTCGAACGTACAAAAAATTGTCAATATTGATGAAATTTTAACATTTAATCTTTTGACTTTAAATTACTGTTGGATGTGAATTATTACTTTTTCAACTAAAATATGAGTGTTTAAAGTCATTTCGGTGCCTGAAATAAGTCAAAATTAAAGCTTCTGAGTAAGCAAAACTCTGTAAAAATGGCAATTTTGGTCACTGTGAGGGTTTAAAAAGTGGTTATTCAACATGAGGCCCGATCCAAATGACATTTTGAATCATTTTTGGTAGAGTAAAAAAGAAAATCAATTTTATGATGAAAAACGATGACCCAGGACCAGAACGTTAAAAAAATGGTCAATATTGATGAAATTTTAACATTTAATCTTTTGACTTTAAATGACTGTTGGACGTGAATTATTACTTTTTCAACTAAAATAAGTGTATTTAAAGTGATTTCTGTGCCTGAAATTGGTCAAAATTGAAGCTTCTGACTAAGCAAAACTCTGTAAAAATGACAATTTTGGTAACTGTGAGGGTTTAACAAGTGGTTATTCAACATGAGGCCCGATCCAAATGACATTTTGAATCATTTTTGGTAGAGTCCAAAAAATCAATTTTATGATGAAAAACGATGACCCCGGACCAGTCGAACGTACAAAAAATTGTCAATATTGATGAAATTTTAACATTTAATCTTTTGACTTTAAATTACTGTTGGATGTGAATTATTACTTTTTCAACTAAAATATGAGTGTTTAAAGTCATTTCTGTGCCTGAAATTGGTCAAAATTGAAGCTTCTGAGTAAGCAAAACTCTGTAAAAATGGCAATTTTGGTCACTGTGAGGGTTTAAAAAGTGGTTATTCAACACGAGGCCCGATCCAAATGACATTTTGAATTATTTTTGGTAGAGTCCAAAAAATCAATTTTATGATGAAAAACGATGACCCCAGTCGAACGTTCAAAAAAATGGTCAATATTGATGACATTTTAACATTTAATCTTTTGACTTGAAATGACTGTTGGACGTGAATTATTACTTTTTCAACTAAAATAAGTGTGTTTAAAGTGATTTCTGTGCCTGAAATTGGTCAAAATTGAAGCTTCTGAGTAAGCAAAACTCTGTAAAAATGACAATTTTGGTAACTGTGAGGGTTTAAAAAGTGGTTATTCAACATGAGGCCCGATCCAAATGACATTTTGAATCATTTTTGGTAGAGTCCAAAAAATCAATTTTATGATGAAAAACGATGACCCCGGACCAGTCAAACGTACAAAAAATTGTCAATATTGATGAAATTTTAACATTTAATCTTTTGACTTTAAATTACTGTTGGATGTGAATTATTACTTTTTCAACTAAAATATGAGTGTTTAAAGTCATTTCTGTGCCTGAAATTGGTCAAAATTGAAGCTTCTGAGTAAGCAAAACTCTGTAAAAATTGCAATTTTGGTCACTGTGAGGGTTTAAAAAGTGGTTATTCAACACGAGGCCCGATCCAAATGACATTTTGAATTATTTTTGGTAGAGTCCAAAAAATCAATTTTATGATGAAAAACGATGACCCCAGTAGAACGTTCCCAGTCGAACGTTCAAAAAAATGGTCAATATTGATGAAATGTTTACATTTAATCTTTTGACTTTAAATTACTGTTGGATTTGAATTATTACTTTTTCAACTAAAATATGAGTGTTTAAAGTCATTTCTGTGCCTGAAATTGGTCAAAATTGAAGGTTTTGAGTAAGCAAAAACTCTGTAAAAATGACAATTTTGGTCACTGTGAGGGTTTAAAAAGTGGTTATTCAACATGGGGCCCGATCCAAATGACATTTTGAATTATTTTTGGTAGAGTCCAAAAAATCAATTTTATGATGAAAAACGATGACCCCAGTCGAACGTTCAAAAAAATGGTCAATATTGATGACATTTTAACATTTAATCTTTTGACTTGAAATGCCTGTTGGACGTGAATTATTACTTTTTCAACTAAAATAAGTGTGTTTAAAGTGATTTCTGTGCCTGAAATTGGTCAAAATTGAAGCTTCTGAGTAAGCAAAACTCTGTAAAAATGACAATTTTGGTAACTGTGAGGGTTTAAAAAGTGGTTATTCAACATGAGGCCCGATCCAAATGACATTTTGAGTCATTTTTGGTAGAGTCCAAAAAATCAATTTTATGATGAAAAACGATGACCCCGGACCAGTCGAACGTACAAAAAATTGTCAATATTGATGAAATTTTAACATTTAATCTTTTGACTTTAAATTACTGTTGGATGTGAATTATTACTTTTTCAACTAAAATATGAGTGTTTAAAGTCATTTCTGTGCCTGAAATTGGTCAAAATTGAAGCTTCTGAGTAAGCAAAACTCTGTAAAAATGGCAATTTTGGTCACTGTGAGGGTTTAAAAAGTGGTTATTCAACACGAGGCCCGATCCAAATGACATTTTGAATTATTTTTGGTAGAGTCCAAAAAATCAATTTTATGATGAAAAACGATGACCCCAGTCGAACGTTCAAAAAAATGGTCAATATTGATGAAATTTTTACATTTAATCTTTTGACTTTAAATTACTGTTGGATTTGAATTATTACTTTTTCAACTAAAATATGAGTGTTTAAAGTCATTTCTGTGCCTGAAATTGGTCAAAATTGAAGGTTTTGAGTAAGCAAAAACTCTGTAAAAATGACAATTTTGGTCACTGTGAGGGTTTAAAAAGTGGTTATTCAACATGGGGCCCGATCCAAATGACATTTTGAATTATTTATGGTAGAGTCCAAAAAATCAATTTTATGATGAAAAACGATGACCCCAGTCGAACGTTCCAAAAAATGGTCAATATTGATGACATTTTAACATTTAATCTTTTGACTTGAAATGACTGTTGGACGTGAATTATTACTTTTTCAACTAAAATAAGTGTGTTTAAAGTGATTTCTGTGCCTGAAATTGGTCAAAATTGAAGCTTATGAGTAAGCAAAACTCTGTAAAAATGACAATTTTGGTAACTGTGAGGATTTAAAAAGTGGTTATTCAACATGAGGCCCAAACCAAATGACATTTTGAATCATTTTTGGTAGAGTCCAAAAAATCTATTTTATGATGAAAAACGATGACCCCGGACCAGTCGAACGTACAAAAAATTGTCAATATTGATGACATTTTAACATTTAATCTTTTGACTTTAAATTACTGTTGGATGTGAATTATTACTTTTTCAACTAAAATATGAGTGTTTAAAGTCATTTCTGTGCCTGAAATTAGTCCAAATTGAAGCTTCTGAGTAAGCAAAACTCTGTAAAAATTGCAATTTTGGTCACTGTGAGGGTTTAAAAAGTGGTTATTCAACATGAGGCCCGATCCAAATGACATTTTGAATCATTTTTGGTAGAGTAAAAAAAAAATCAATTTTATGATGAAAAACGTGACCCAGGACCAGTCGAACGTTCAAAAAAATGGTCAATATTGATGAAATTTTAACATTTAATCTTTTGACTTTAAATTACTGTTGGATGTGAATTATTACTTTTTCAACTAAAATATGAGAGTTTAAAGTCATTTCTGTGCCTGAAATTGGTCAAAATTGAAGGTTTTGAGTAAGCAAAATCTCTGTAAAAATGACAATTTTGGTCACTGTGAGGGTTTAAAAAGTGGTTATTCAACATGAGGCCCGATCCAAATGACATTTTGAATTATTTTTGGTAGAGTCCAAAAAATCAATTTTATGATGAAAAACGATGACCCCAGTCGAACGTTCAAAAAAATGGTCAATATTGAAGAAATTTTAACATTTAATCTTTTGACTTGAAATGACTGTTGGACGTGAATTATTACTTTTTCAACTAAAATAAGTGTGTTTAAAGTGATTTCTGTGCCTGAAATTGGTCAAAATTGAAGCTTCTGAGTAAGCTAAACTCTGTAAAAATGACAATTTTGGTAACTGCGAGGATTTACAAAGTGGTTATTCAACATGAGGCCCAAACCAAATGACATTTTGAATCATTTTTGTTAGAGTCCAAAAAATCAATTTTATGATGAAAAACGATGACCCCGGACCAGTCGAACGTACAAAAAATTGTCAATATTGATGAAATTTTAACATTTAATCTTTTGACTTTAAATTACTGTTGGATGTGAATTATTACTTTTTCAACTAAAATATGAGTGTTTAAAGTCATTTCTGTGCCTGAAATTAGTCATAATTGAAGCTTCTGAGTAAGCAAAACTCTGTAAAAATGGCAATTTTGGTCGCTGTGAGGGTTTAAAAAGTGGTTATTCAACATGAGGCCCGATCCAAATGACATTTTGAATCATTTTTGGTAGAGTAAAAAAAAAAATCAATTTTATGATGAAAAACGTGACCCAGGACCAGTCGAACGTTCAAAATTATGGTCAATATTGATGAAATTTTAACATTTAATCTTTTGACTTTAAATTACTGTTGGATGTGAATTATTACTTTTTCAACTAAAATATGAGAGTTTAAAGTCATTTCTGTGCCTGAAATTGGTCAAAATTGAAGGTTTTGAGTAAGCAAAATCTCTGTAAAAATGACAATTTTGGTCACTGTGAGGGTTTAAAAAGTGGTTATTCAACATGAGGCCCGATCCAAATGACATTTTGAATTATTTTTGGTAGAGTCGAAAAAATAAATTTTATGATGAAAAACGATGACCCCGGACCAGTCGAACGTTCAAAAAAATTGTCAATATTGATGAAATTTTAACATTTAATCTTTTGACTTGAAATGACTGTTGGACGTGAATTATTACTTTTTCAACTAAAATAAGTGTGTTTGAAGTGATTTCTGTGCCTGAAATTGGTCAAAATTGAAGCTTCTGAGTAAGCAAAACTCTGTAAAAATTACAATTTTGGTACCTGTGAGGGTTTAAAAAGTGGTTATTCAACATGAGGCCCAAACCAAATGACATTTTGAATCATTTTTGGTAGAGTCCAAAAAATCAATTTTATGATGAAAAACGATGACCCCGGACCAGTCGAACGTACAAAAAATTGTCAATATTGATGACATTTTAACATTTAATCTTTTGACTTTAAATTACTGTTGGATGTGAATTATTACTTTTTCAACTAAAATATGAGTGTTTAAAGTCATTTCGGTGTCTGAAATTAGTCAAAATTAAAGCTTCTGAGTAAGCAAAACTCTGTAAAAATGGCAATTTTGGTCACTGTGAGGGTTTAAAAAGTGGTTATTCAACATGAGGCCCGATCCAAATGACATTTTGAATCATTTTTGGTAGAGTAAAAAAGAAAATCAATTTTATGATGAAAAACGATGACCCAGGACCAGAACGTTAAAAAAATGGTCAATATTGATGAAATTTTAACATTTAATCTTTTGACTTTAAATGACTGTTGGACGTGAATTATTACTTTTTCAACTAAAATAAGTGTGTTTAAAGTGATTTCTGTGCCTGAAATTGGTCAAAATTGAACCTTCTGAGTAAGCAAAACTCTGTAAAAATGACAATTTTGGTCACTGTGAGGGTTTAAAAAGTGGTTATTCAACATGAGGCCCGATCCAAATGACATTTTGAATTATTTTTGGTAGAGTCCAAAAAATCAATTTTATGATGAAAAACGATGACCCCAGTCGAACGTTCAAAAAAATGGTCAATATTGAAGAAATTTTAACATTTAATCTTTTGACTTGAAATGACTGTTGGACGTGAATTATTACTTTTTCAACTAAAATAAGTGTGTTTAAAGGGATTTCTGTGCCTGAAATTGGTCAAAATTGAAGCTTCTGAGTAAGCTAAACTCTGTAAAAATGACAATTTTGGTAACTGCGAGGATTTACAAAGTGGTTATTCAACATGAGGCCCAAACCAAATGACATTTTGAATCATTTTTGTTAGAGTCCAAAAAATCAATTTTATGATGAAAAACGATGACCCCGGACCAGTCGAACGTACAAAAAATTGTCAATATTGATGAAATTTTAACATTTAATCTTTTGACTTTAAATTACTGTTGGATGTGAATTATTACTTTTTCAACTAAAATATGAGTGTTTAAAGTCATTTCTGTGCCTGAAATTAGTCATAATTGAAGCTTCTGAGTAAGCAAAACTCTGTAAAAATGGCAATTTTGGTCGCTGTGAGGGTTTAAAAAGTGGTTATTCAACATGAGGCCCGATCCAAATGACATTTTGAATCATTTTTGGTAGAGTAAAAAAAAAATCAATTTTATGATGAAAAACGTGACCCAGGACCAGTCGAACGTTCAAAAAAATGGTCAATATTGATGAAATTTTAACATTTAATCTTTTGACTTTAAATTACTGTTGGATGTGAATTATTACTTTTTCAACTAAAATATGAGAGTTTAAAGTTATTTCTGTGCCTGAAATTGGTCAAAATTGAAGGTTTTGAGTAAGCAAAATCTCTGTAAAAATGACAATTTTGGTCACTGTGAGGGTTTAAAAAGTGGTTATTCAACATGAGGCCCGATCCAAATGACATTTTGAATTATTTTTGGTAGAGTCGAAAAAATAAATTTTATGATGAAAAACGATGACCCCGGACCAGTCGAACGTTCAAAAAAATGGTCAATATTGATGAAATTTTAACATTTAATCTTTTGACTTGAAATGACTGTTGGACGTGAATTATTACTTTTTCAACTAAAATAAGTGTGTTTGAAGTGATTTCTGTGCCTGAAATTGGTCAAAATTGAAGCTTCTGAGTAAGCAAAACTCTGTAAAAATTACAATTTTGGTACCTGTGAGGGTTTAAAAAGTGGTTATTCAACATGAGGCCCAAACCAAATGACATTTTGAATCATTTTTGGTAGAGTCCAAAAAATCAATTTTATGATGAAAAACGATGACCCCGGACCAGTCGAACGTACAAAAAATTGTCAATATTGATGACATTTTAACATTTAATCTTTTGACTTTAAATTACTGTTGGATGTGAATTATTACTTTTTCAACTAAAATATGAGTGTTTAAAGTCATTTCGGTGTCTGAAATTAGTCAAAATTAAAGCTTCTGAGTAAGCAAAACTCTGTAAAAATGGCAATTTTGGTCACTGTGAGGGTTTAAAAAGTGGTTATTCAACATGAGGCCCGATCCAAATGACATTTTGAATCATTTTTGGTAGAGTAAAAAAGAAAATCAATTTTATGATGAAAAACGATGACCCAGGACCAGAACGTTAAAAAAATGGTCAATATTGATGAAATTTTAACATTTAATCTTTTGACTTTAAATGACTGTTGGACGTGAATTATTACTTTTTCAACTAAAATAAGTGTGTTTAAAGTGATTTCTGTGCCTGAAATTGGTCAAAATTGAACCTTCTGAGTAAGCAAAACTCTGTAAAAATGACAATTTTGGTAACTGTGAGGGTTTAAAAAGTGGTTATTCAACATGAGGCCCGATCCAAATGACATTTTGAATCATTTTTTGGTAGAGTCCAAAAAATCAATTTTATGATGAAAAACGATGAACCCGGACCAGTCGAACGTACAAAAAATTGTCAATATTGATGAAATTTTAACATTTAATCTTTTGACTTTAAATTACTGTTGGATATGAATTATTACTTTTTCAACTAAAATATGAGTGTTTAAAGTCATATCTGTGCCTGAAATTGGTCAAAATTGAAGCTTCTGAGTAAGCAAAACTCTGTAAAAATGGCAATTTTGGTCATTGTGAGGGTTTAAAAAGTGGTTATTCAACATGAGGCCCGATCCAAATGACATTTTGAATCATTTTTGGTAGAGTAAAAAAAAATCAATTTTATGATGAAAAACGTGACCCAGGACCAGTCGAACGTTCAAAAAAATGGTCAATAGTGATGAAATTTTAACATTTAATCTTTTGACTTTAAATTACTGTTGGATGTGAATTATTACTTTTTCAACTTTAATATGAGAGTTTAAAGTCATTTATGTGCCTGAAATTGGTCAAAATTGAAGGTTTTGAGTAAGCAAAACTCGTAAAAATGACAATTTTGGTCACTGTGAGGGTTTAAAAAGTGGTTATTCAACATGAGGCCCGATCCAAATGACATTTTGAATTATTTTTGGTAGAGTCCAAAAAATCAATTTTATGATGAAAAACGATGACCCCGGACCAGTCGAACGTACAAAAAATTGTCAATATTGATGAAATTTTAACATTTAATCTTTTGACTTTAAATGACTGTTGGACGTGAATTATTACTTTTTCAACTAAAATAAGTGTGTTTAAAGTGATTTCTGTGCCTGAAATTGGTCAAAATTGAACCTTCTGAGTAAGCAAAACTCTGTAAAAATGACAATTTTGGTCACTGTGAGGGTTTAAAAAGTGGTTATTCAACATGAGGCCCGATCCAAATGACATTTTGAATTATTTTTGGTAGAGTCCAAAAAATCAATTTTATGATGAAAAACGATGACCCCAGTCGAACGTTCAAAAAAATGGTCAATATTGAAGAAATTTTAACATTTAATCTTTTGACTTGAAATGACTGTTGGACGTGAATTATTACTTTTTCAACTAAAATAAGTGTGTTTAAAGTGATTTCTGTGCCTGAAATTGGTCAAAATTGAAGCTTCTGAGTAAGCTAAACTCTGTAAAAATGACAATTTTGGTAACTGCGAGGATTTACAAAGTGGTTATTCAACATGAGGCCCAAACCAAATGACATTTTGAATCATTTTTGTTAGAGTCCAAAAAATCAATTTTATGATGAAAAACGATGACCCCGGACCAGTCGAACGTACAAAAAATTGTCAATATTGATGAAATTTTAACATTTAATCTTTTGACTTTAAATTACTGTTGGATGTGAATTATTACTTTTTCAACTAAAATATGAGTGTTTAAAGTCATTTCTGTGCCTGAAATTAGTCATAATTGAAGCTTCTGAGTAAGCAAAACTCTGTAAAAATGGCAATTTTGGTCGCTGTGAGGGTTTAAAAAGTGGTTATTCAACATGAGGCCCGATCCAAATGACATTTTGAATCATTTTTGGTAGAGTAAAAAAAAAATCAATTTTATGATGAAAAACGTGACCCAGGACCAGTCGAACGTTCAAAAAAATGGTCAATATTGATGAAATTTTAACATTTAATCTTTTGACTTTAAATTACTGTTGGATGTGAATTATTACTTTTTCAACTAAAATATGAGAGTTTAAAGTCATTTCTGTGCCTGAAATTGGTCAAAATTGAAGGTTTTGAGTAAGCAAAATCTCTGTAAAAATGACAATTTTGGTCACTGTGAGGGTTTAAAAAGTGGTTATTCAACATGAGGCCCGATCCAAATGACATTTTGAATTATTTTTGGTAGAGTCGAAAAAATAAATTTTATGATGAAAAACGATGACCCCGGACCAGTCGAACGTTCAAAAAAATGGTCAATATTGATGAAATTTTAACATTTAATCTTTTGACTTGAAATGACTGTTGGACGTGAATTATTACTTTTTCAACTAAAATAAGTGTGTTTGAAGTGATTTCTGTGCCTGAAATTGGTCAAAATTGAAGCTTCTGAGTAAGCAAAACTCTGTAAAAATTACAATTTTGGTACCTGTGAGGGTTTAAAAAGTGGTTATTCAACATGAGGCCCAAACCAAATGACATTTTGAATCATTTTTGGTAGAGTCCAAAAAATCAATTTTATGATGAAAAACGATGACCCCGGACCAGTCGAACGTACAAAAAATTGTCAATATTGATGACATTTTAACATTTAATCTTTTGACTTTAAATTACTGTTGGATGTGAATTATTACTTTTTCAACTAAAATATGAGTGTTTAAAGTCATTTCGGTGTCTGAAATTAGTCAAAATTAAAGCTTCTGAGTAAGCAAAACTCTGTAAAAATGGCAATTTTGGTCACTGTGAGGGTTTAAAAAGTGGTTATTCAACATGAGGCCCGATCCAAATGACATTTTGAATCATTTTTGGTAGAGTAAAAAAGAAAATCAATTTTATGATGAAAAACGATGACCCAGGACCAGAACGTTAAAAAAATGGTCAATATTGATGAAATTTTAACATTTAATCTTTTGACTTTAAATGACTGTTGGACGTGAATTATTACTTTTTCAACTAAAATAAGTGTGTTTAAAGTGATTTCTGTGCCTGAAATTGGTCAAAATTGAACCTTCTGAGTAAGCAAAACTCTGTAAAAATGACAATTTTGGTAACTGTGAGGGTTTAAAAAGTGGTTATTCAACATGAGGCCCGATCCAAATGACATTTTGAATCATTTTTTGGTAGAGTCCAAAAAATCAATTTTATGATGAAAAACGATGAACCCGGACCAGTCGAACGTACAAAAAATTGTCAATATTGATGAAATTTTAACATTTAATCTTTTGACTTTAAATTACTGTTGGATATGAATTATTACTTTTTCAACTAAAATATGAGTGTTTAAAGTCATATCTGTGCCTGAAATTGGTCAAAATTGAAGCTTCTGAGTAAGCAAAACTCTGTAAAAATGGCAATTTTGGTCATTGTGAGGGTTTAAAAAGTGGTTATTCAACATGAGGCCCGATCCAAATGACATTTTGAATCATTTTTGGTAGAGTAAAAAAAAATCAATTTTATGATGAAAAACGTGACCCAGGACCAGTCGAACGTTCAAAAAAATGGTCAATAGTGATGAAATTTTAACATTTAATCTTTTGACTTTAAATTACTGTTGGATGTAAATTATTACTTTTCCAACTTTAATATGAGAGTTTAAAGTCATTTATGTGCCTGAAATTGGTCAAAATTGAAGGTTTTGAGTAAGCAAAACTCGTAAAAATGACAATTTTGGTCACTGTGAGGGTTTAAAAAGTGGTTATTCAACATGAGGCCCGATCCAAATGACATTTTGAATTATTTTTGGTAGAGTCGAAAAAATAAATTTTATGATGAAAAACGATGACCCCGGACCAGTCGAACGTACAAAAAATTGTCAATATTGATGACATTTTAACATTTAATCTTTTGACTTTAAATTACTGTTGGATGTGAATTATTACTTTTTCAACTAAAATATGAGTGTTTAAAGTCATTTCTGTGCCTGAAATTAGTCCAAATTGAAGCTTCTGAGTAAGCAAAACTCTGTAAAAATTGCAATTTTGGTCACTGTGAGGGTTTAAAAAGTGGTTATTCAACATGAGGCCCGATCCAAATGACATTTTGAATCATTTTTGGTAGAGTAAAAAAAAAATCAATTTTATGATGAAAAACGTGACCCAGGACCAGTCGAACGTTCAAAAAAATGGTCAATATTGATGAAATTTTAACATTTAATCTTTTGACTTTAAATTACTGTTGGATGTGAATTATTACTTTTTCAACTAAAATATGAGAGTTTAAAGTCATTTCTGTGCCTGAAATTGGTCAAAATTGAAGGTTTTGAGTAAGCAAAATCTCTGTAAAAATGACAATTTTGGTCACTGTGAGGGTTTAAAAAGTGGTTATTCAACATGAGGCCCGATCCAAATGACATTTTGAATTATTTTTGGTAGAGTCCAAAAAATCAATTTTATGATGAAAAACGATGACCCCAGTCGAACGTTCAAAAAAATGGTCAATATTGAAGAAATTTTAACATTTAATCTTTTGACTTGAAATGACTGTTGGACGTGAATTATTACTTTTTCAACTAAAATAAGTGTGTTTAAAGTGATTTCTGTGCCTGAAATTGGTCAAAATTGAAGCTTCTGAGTAAGCTAAACTCTGTAAAAATGACAATTTTGGTAACTGCGAGGATTTACAAAGTGGTTATTCAACATGAGGCCCAAACCAAATGACATTTTGAATCATTTTTGTTAGAGTCCAAAAAATCAATTTTATGATGAAAAACGATGACCCCGGACCAGTCGAACGTACAAAAAATTGTCAATATTGATGAAATTTTAACATTTAATCTTTTGACTTTAAATTACTGTTGGATGTGAATTATTACTTTTTCAACTAAAATATGAGTGTTTAAAGTCATTTCTGTGCCTGAAATTAGTCATAATTGAAGCTTCTGAGTAAGCAAAACTCTGTAAAAATGGCAATTTTGGTCGCTGTGAGGGTTTAAAAAGTGGTTATTCAACATGAGGCCCGATCCAAATGACATTTTGAATCATTTTTGGTAGAGTAAAAAAAAAAATCAATTTTATGATGAAAAACGTGACCCAGGACCAGTCGAACGTTCAAAATTATGGTCAATATTGATGAAATTTTAACATTTAATCTTTTGACTTTAAATTACTGTTGGATGTGAATTATTACTTTTTCAACTAAAATATGAGAGTTTAAAGTCATTTCTGTGCCTGAAATTGGTCAAAATTGAAGGTTTTGAGTAAGCAAAATCTCTGTAAAAATGACAATTTTGGTCACTGTGAGGGTTTAAAAAGTGGTTATTCAACATGAGGCCCGATCCAAATGACATTTTGAATTATTTTTGGTAGAGTCGAAAAAATAAATTTTATGATGAAAAACGATGACCCCGGACCAGTCGAACGTTCAAAAAAATTGTCAATATTGATGAAATTTTAACATTTAATCTTTTGACTTGAAATGACTGTTGGACGTGAATTATTACTTTTTCAACTAAAATAAGTGTGTTTGAAGTGATTTCTGTGCCTGAAATTGGTCAAAATTGAAGCTTCTGAGTAAGCAAAACTCTGTAAAAATTACAATTTTGGTACCTGTGAGGGTTTAAAAAGTGGTTATTCAACATGAGGCCCAAACCAAATGACATTTTGAATCATTTTTGGTAGAGTCCAAAAAATCAATTTTATGATGAAAAACGATGACCCCGGACCAGTCGAACGTACAAAAAATTGTCAATATTGATGACATTTTAACATTTAATCTTTTGACTTTAAATTACTGTTGGATGTGAATTATTACTTTTTCAACTAAAATATGAGTGTTTAAAGTCATTTCGGTGTCTGAAATTAGTCAAAATTAAAGCTTCTGAGTAAGCAAAACTCTGTAAAAATGGCAATTTTGGTCACTGTGAGGGTTTAAAAAGTGGTTATTCAACATGAGGCCCGATCCAAATGACATTTTGAATCATTTTTGGTAGAGTAAAAAAGAAAATCAATTTTATGATGAAAAACGATGACCCAGGACCAGAACGTTAAAAAAATGGTCAATATTGATGAAATTTTAACATTTAATCTTTTGACTTTAAATGACTGTTGGACGTGAATTATTACTTTTTCAACTAAAATAAGTGTGTTTAAAGTGATTTCTGTGCCTGAAATTGGTCAAAATTGAACCTTCTGAGTAAGCAAAACTCTGTAAAAATGACAATTTTGGTCACTGTGAGGGTTTAAAAAGTGGTTATTCAACATGAGGCCCGATCCAAATGACATTTTGAATTATTTTTGGTAGAGTCCAAAAAATCAATTTTATGATGAAAAACGATGACCCCAGTCGAACGTTCAAAAAAATGGTCAATATTGAAGAAATTTTAACATTTAATCTTTTGACTTGAAATGACTGTTGGACGTGAATTATTACTTTTTCAACTAAAATAAGTGTGTTTAAAGGGATTTCTGTGCCTGAAATTGGTCAAAATTGAAGCTTCTGAGTAAGCTAAACTCTGTAAAAATGACAATTTTGGTAACTGCGAGGATTTACAAAGTGGTTATTCAACATGAGGCCCAAACCAAATGACATTTTGAATCATTTTTGTTAGAGTCCAAAAAATCAATTTTATGATGAAAAACGATGACCCCGGACCAGTCGAACGTACAAAAAATTGTCAATATTGATGAAATTTTAACATTTAATCTTTTGACTTTAAATTACTGTTGGATGTGAATTATTACTTTTTCAACTAAAATATGAGTGTTTAAAGTCATTTCTGTGCC
The DNA here is from genome assembly GCF_964261635.1 of Lissotriton helveticus. NCBI lineage: Eukaryota > Metazoa > Chordata > Amphibia > Caudata > Salamandridae > Lissotriton > Lissotriton helveticus. The sequence goes on from NC_136071.1 coordinate 404,756,117, forward strand.
TGAAATTAGTCATAATTGAAGCTTCTGAGTAAGCAAAACTCTGTAAAAATGGCAATTTTGGTCGCTGTGAGGGTTTAAAAAGTGGTTATTCAACATGAGGCCCGATCCAAATGACATTTTGAATCATTTTTGGTAGAGTAAAAAAAAAATCAATTTTATGATGAAAAACGTGACCCAGGACCAGTCGAACGTTCAAAAAAATGGTCAATATTGATGAAATTTTAACATTTAATCTTTTGACTTTAAATTACTGTTGGATGTGAATTATTACTTTTTCAACTAAAATATGAGAGTTTAAAGTTATTTCTGTGCCTGAAATTGGTCAAAATTGAAGGTTTTGAGTAAGCAAAATCTCTGTAAAAATGACAATTTTGGTCACTGTGAGGGTTTAAAAAGTGGTTATTCAACATGAGGCCCGATCCAAATGACATTTTGAATTATTTTTGGTAGAGTCGAAAAAATAAATTTTATGATGAAAAACGATGACCCCGGACCAGTCGAACGTTCAAAAAAATGGTCAATATTGATGAAATTTTAACATTTAATCTTTTGACTTGAAATGACTGTTGGACGTGAATTATTACTTTTTCAACTAAAATAAGTGTGTTTGAAGTGATTTCTGTGCCTGAAATTGGTCAAAATTGAAGCTTCTGAGTAAGCAAAACTCTGTAAAAATTACAATTTTGGTACCTGTGAGGGTTTAAAAAGTGGTTATTCAACATGAGGCCCAAACCAAATGACATTTTGAATCATTTTTGGTAGAGTCCAAAAAATCAATTTTATGATGAAAAACGATGACCCCGGACCAGTCGAACGTACAAAAAATTGTCAATATTGATGACATTTTAACATTTAATCTTTTGACTTTAAATTACTGTTGGATGTGAATTATTACTTTTTCAACTAAAATATGAGTGTTTAAAGTCATTTCGGTGTCTGAAATTAGTCAAAATTAAAGCTTCTGAGTAAGCAAAACTCTGTAAAAATGGCAATTTTGGTCACTGTGAGGGTTTAAAAAGTGGTTATTCAACATGAGGCCCGATCCAAATGACATTTTGAATCATTTTTGGTAGAGTAAAAAAGAAAATCAATTTTATGATGAAAAACGATGACCCAGGACCAGAACGTTAAAAAAATGGTCAATATTGATGAAATTTTAACATTTAATCTTTTGACTTTAAATGACTGTTGGACGTGAATTATTACTTTTTCAACTAAAATAAGTGTGTTTAAAGTGATTTCTGTGCCTGAAATTGGTCAAAATTGAACCTTCTGAGTAAGCAAAACTCTGTAAAAATGACAATTTTGGTAACTGTGAGGGTTTAAAAAGTGGTTATTCAACATGAGGCCCGATCCAAATGACATTTTGAATCATTTTTTGGTAGAGTCCAAAAAATCAATTTTATGATGAAAAACGATGAACCCGGACCAGTCGAACGTACAAAAAATTGTCAATATTGATGAAATTTTAACATTTAATCTTTTGACTTTAAATTACTGTTGGATATGAATTATTACTTTTTCAACTAAAATATGAGTGTTTAAAGTCATATCTGTGCCTGAAATTGGTCAAAATTGAAGCTTCTGAGTAAGCAAAACTCTGTAAAAATGGCAATTTTGGTCATTGTGAGGGTTTAAAAAGTGGTTATTCAACATGAGGCCCGATCCAAATGACATTTTGAATCATTTTTGGTAGAGTAAAAAAAAATCAATTTTATGATGAAAAACGTGACCCAGGACCAGTCGAACGTTCAAAAAAATGGTCAATAGTGATGAAATTTTAACATTTAATCTTTTGACTTTAAATTACTGTTGGATGTGAATTATTACTTTTTCAACTTTAATATGAGAGTTTAAAGTCATTTATGTGCCTGAAATTGGTCAAAATTGAAGGTTTTGAGTAAGCAAAACTCGTAAAAATGACAATTTTGGTCACTGTGAGGGTTTAAAAAGTGGTTATTCAACATGAGGCCCGATCCAAATGACATTTTGAATTATTTTTGGTAGAGTCCAAAAAATCAATTTTATGATGAAAAACGATGACCCCGGACCAGTCGAACGTACAAAAAATTGTCAATATTGATGAAATTTTAACATTTAATCTTTTGACTTTAAATGACTGTTGGACGTGAATTATTACTTTTTCAACTAAAATAAGTGTGTTTAAAGTGATTTCTGTGCCTGAAATTGGTCAAAATTGAACCTTCTGAGTAAGCAAAACTCTGTAAAAATGACAATTTTGGTCACTGTGAGGGTTTAAAAAGTGGTTATTCAACATGAGGCCCGATCCAAATGACATTTTGAATTATTTTTGGTAGAGTCCAAAAAATCAATTTTATGATGAAAAACGATGACCCCAGTCGAACGTTCAAAAAAATGGTCAATATTGAAGAAATTTTAACATTTAATCTTTTGACTTGAAATGACTGTTGGACGTGAATTATTACTTTTTCAACTAAAATAAGTGTGTTTAAAGTGATTTCTGTGCCTGAAATTGGTCAAAATTGAAGCTTCTGAGTAAGCTAAACTCTGTAAAAATGACAATTTTGGTAACTGCGAGGATTTACAAAGTGGTTATTCAACATGAGGCCCAAACCAAATGACATTTTGAATCATTTTTGTTAGAGTCCAAAAAATCAATTTTATGATGAAAAACGATGACCCCGGACCAGTCGAACGTACAAAAAATTGTCAATATTGATGAAATTTTAACATTTAATCTTTTGACTTTAAATTACTGTTGGATGTGAATTATTACTTTTTCAACTAAAATATGAGTGTTTAAAGTCATTTCTGTGCCTGAAATTAGTCATAATTGAAGCTTCTGAGTAAGCAAAACTCTGTAAAAATGGCAATTTTGGTCGCTGTGAGGGTTTAAAAAGTGGTTATTCAACATGAGGCCCGATCCAAATGACATTTTGAATCATTTTTGGTAGAGTAAAAAAAAAATCAATTTTATGATGAAAAACGTGACCCAGGACCAGTCGAACGTTCAAAAAAATGGTCAATATTGATGAAATTTTAACATTTAATCTTTTGACTTTAAATTACTGTTGGATGTGAATTATTACTTTTTCAACTAAAATATGAGAGTTTAAAGTCATTTCTGTGCCTGAAATTGGTCAAAATTGAAGGTTTTGAGTAAGCAAAATCTCTGTAAAAATGACAATTTTGGTCACTGTGAGGGTTTAAAAAGTGGTTATTCAACATGAGGCCCGATCCAAATGACATTTTGAATTATTTTTGGTAGAGTCGAAAAAATAAATTTTATGATGAAAAACGATGACCCCGGACCAGTCGAACGTTCAAAAAAATGGTCAATATTGATGAAATTTTAACATTTAATCTTTTGACTTGAAATGACTGTTGGACGTGAATTATTACATTTTCAACTAAAATAAGTGTGTTTGAAGTGATTTCTGTGCCTGAAATTGGTCAAAATTGAAGCTTCTGAGTAAGCAAAACTCTGTAAAAATTACAATTTTGGTACCTGTGAGGGTTTAAAAAGTGGTTATTCAACATGAGGCCCAAACCAAATGACATTTTGAATCATTTTTGGTAGAGTCCAAAAAATCAATTTTATGATGAAAAACGATGACCCCGGACCAGTCGAACGTACAAAAAATTGTCAATATTGATGACATTTTAACATTTAATCTTTTGACTTTAAATTACTGTTGGATGTGAATTATTACTTTTTCAACTAAAATATGAGTGTTTAAAGTCATTTCGGTGTCTGAAATTAGTCAAAATTAAAGCTTCTGAGTAAGCAAAACTCTGTAAAAATGGCAATTTTGGTCACTGTGAGGGTTTAAAAAGTGGTTATTCAACATGAGGCCCGATCCAAATGACATTTTGAATCATTTTTGGTAGAGTAAAAAAGAAAATCAATTTTATGATGAAAAACGATGACCCAGGACCAGAACGTTAAAAAAATGGTCAATATTGATGAAATTTTAACATTTAATCTTTTGACTTTAAATGACTGTTGGACGTGAATTATTACTTTTTCAACTAAAATAAGTGTGTTTAAAGTGATTTCTGTGCCTGAAATTGGTCAAAATTGAACCTTCTGAGTAAGCAAAACTCTGTAAAAATGACAATTTTGGTAACTGTGAGGGTTTAAAAAGTGGTTATTCAACATGAGGCCCGATCCAAATGACATTTTGAATCATTTTTTGGTAGAGTCCAAAAAATCAATTTTATGATGAAAAACGATGAACCCGGACCAGTCGAACGTACAAAAAATTGTCAATATTGATGAAATTTTAACATTTAATCTTTTGACTTTAAATTACTGTTGGATATGAATTATTACTTTTTCAACTAAAATATGAGTGTTTAAAGTCATATCTGTGCCTGAAATTGGTCAAAATTGAAGCTTCTGAGTAAGCAAAACTCTGTAAAAATGGCAATTTTGGTCATTGTGAGGGTTTAAAAAGTGGTTATTCAACATGAGGCCCGATCCAAATGACATTTTGAATCATTTTTGGTAGAGTAAAAAAAAATCAATTTTATGATGAAAAACGTGACCCAGGACCAGTCGAACGTTCAAAAAAATGGTCAATAGTGATGAAATTTTAACATTTAATCTTTTGACTTTAAATTACTGTTGGATGTAAATTATTACTTTTCCAACTTTAATATGAGAGTTTAAAGTCATTTATGTGCCTGAAATTGGTCAAAATTGAAGGTTTTGAGTAAGCAAAACTCGTAAAAATGACAATTTTGGTCACTGTGAGGGTTTAAAAAGTGGTTATTCAACATGAGGCCCGATCCAAATGACATTTTGAATTATTTTTGGTAGAGTCCAAAAAATCAATTTTATGATGAAAAACGATGACCCCGGACCAGTCGAACGTACAAAAAATTGTCAATATTGATGAAATTTTAACATTTAATCTTTTGACTTTAAATGACTGTTGGACGTGAATTATTACTTTTTCAACTAAAATAAGTGTATTTAAAGTGATTTCTGTGCCTGAAATTGGTCAAAATTGAAGCTTCTGACTAAGCAAAACTCTGTAAAAATGACAATTTTGGTAACTGTGAGGGTTTAACAAGTGGTTATTCAACATGAGGCCCGATCCAAATGACATTTTGAATCATTTTTGGTAGAGTCCAAAAAATCAATTTTATGATGAAAAACGATGACCCCGGACCAGTCGAACGTACAAAAAATTGTCAATATTGATGAAATTTTAACATTTAATCTTTTGACTTTAAATTACTGTTGGATGTGAATTATTACTTTTTCAACTAAAATATGAGTGTTTAAAGTCATTTCTGTGCCTGAAATTGGTCAAAATTGAAGCTTCTGAGTAAGCAAAACTCTGTAAAAATGGCAATTTTGGTCACTGTGAGGGTTTAAAAAGTGGTTATTCAACACGAGGCCCGATCCAAATGACATTTTGAATTATTTTTGGTAGAGTCCAAAAAATCAATTTTATGATGAAAAACGATGACCCCAGTCGAACGTTCAAAAAAATGGTCAATATTGATGAAATTTTTACATTTAATCTTTTGACTTTAAATTACTGTTGGATTTGAATTATTACTTTTTCAACTAAAATATGAGTGTTTAAAGTCATTTCTGTGCCTGAAATTGGTCAAAATTGAAGGTTTTGAGTAAGCAAAAACTCTGTAAAAATGACAATTTTGGTCACTGTGAGGGTTTAAAAAGTGGTTATTCAACATGGGGCCCGATCCAAATGACATTTTGAATTATTTTTGGTAGAGTCCAAAAAATCAATTTTATGATGAAAAACGATGACCCCAGTCGAACGTTCAAAAAAATGGTCAATATTGATGACATTTTAACATTTAATCTTTTGACTTGAAATGACTGTTGGACGTGAATTATTACTTTTTCAACTAAAATAAGTGTGTTTAAAGTGATTTCTGTGCCTGAAATTGGTCAAAATTGAAGCTTCTGAGTAAGCAAAACTCTGTAAAAATGACAATTTTGGTAACTGTGAGGGTTTAAAAAGTGGTTATTCAACATGAGGCCCGATCCAAATGACATTTTGAATCATTTTTGGTAGAGTCCAAAAAATCAATTTTATGATGAAAAACGATGACCCCGGACCAGTCGAACGTACAAAAAATTGTCAATATTGATGAAATTTTAACATTTAATCTTTTGACTTTAAATTACTGTTGGATGTGAATTATTACTTTTTCAACTAAAATATGAGTGTTTAAAGTCATTTCTGTGCCTGAAATTGGTCAAAATTGAAGCTTCTGAGTAAGCAAAACTCTGTAAAAATGGCAATTTTGGTCACTGTGAGGGTTTAAAAAGTGGTTATTCAACACGAGGCCCGATCCAAATGACATTTTGAATTATTTTTGGTAGAGTCCAAAAAATCAATTTTATGATGAAAAACGATGACCCCAGTCGAACGTTCAAAAAAATGGTCAATATTGATGAAATTTTTACATTTAATCTTTTGACTTTAAATTACTGTTGGATGTGAATTATTACTTTTTCAACTTTAATATGAGAGTTTAAAGTCATTTATGTGCCTGAAATTGGTCAAAATTGAAGGTTTTGAGTAAGCAAAACTCGTAAAAATGACAATTTTGGTCACTGTGAGGGTTTAAAAAGTGGTTATTCAACATGAGGCCCGATCCAAATGACATTTTGAATTATTTTTGGTAGAGTCCAAAAAATCAATTTTATGATGAAAAACGATGACCCCGGACCAGTCGAACGTACAAAAAATTGTCAATATTGATGAAATTTTAACATTTAATCTTTTGACTTTAAATGACTGTTGGACGTGAATTATTACTTTTTCAACTAAAATAAGTGTATTTAAAGTGATTTCTGTGCCTGAAATTGGTCAAAATTGAAGCTTCTGACTAAGCAAAACTCTGTAAAAATGACAATTTTGGTAACTGTGAGGGTTTAACAAGTGGTTATTCAACATGAGGCCCGATCCAAATGACATTTTGAATCATTTTTGGTAGAGTCCAAAAAATCAATTTTATGATGAAAAACGATGACCCCGGACCAGTCGAACGTACAAAAAATTGTCAATATTGATGAAATTTTAACATTTAATCTTTTGACTTTAAATTACTGTTGGATGTGAATTATTACTTTTTCAACTAAAATATGAGTGTTTAAAGTCATTTCTGTGCCTGAAATTGGTCAAAATTGAAGCTTCTGAGTAAGCAAAACTCTGTAAAAATGGCAATTTTGGTCACTGTGAGGGTTTAAAAAGTGGTTATTCAACACGAGGCCCGATCCAAATGACATTTTGAATTATTTTTGGTAGAGTCCAAAAAATCAATTTTATGATGAAAAACGATGACCCCAGTCGAACGTTCAAAAAAATGGTCAATATTTATGAAATTTTTACATTTAATCTTTTGACTTTAAATTACTGTTGGATTTGAATTATTACTTTTTCAACTAAAATATGAGTGTTTAAAGTCATTTCTGTGCCTGAAATTGGTCAAAATTGAAGGTTTTGAGTAAGCAAAAACTCTGTAAAAATGACAATTTTGGTCACTGTGAGGGTTTAAAAAGTGGTTATTCAACATGGGGCCCGATCCAAATGACATTTTGAATTATTTTTGGTAGAGTCCAAAAAATCAATTTTATGATGAAAAACGATGACCCCAGTCGAACGTTCAAAAAAATGGTCAATATTGATGAAATTTTTACATTTAATCTTTTGACTTTAAATTACTGTTGGATTTGAATTATTACTTTTTCAACTAAAATATGAGTGTTTAAAGTCATTTCTGTGCCTGAAATTGGTCAAAATTGAAGGTTTTGAGTAAGCAAAAACTCTGTAAAAATGACAATTTTGGTCACTGTGAGGGTTTAAAAAGTGGTTATTCAACATGGGGCCCGATCCAAATGACATTTTGAATTATTTTTGGTAGAGTCCAAAAAATCAATTTTATGATGAAAAACGATGACCCCAGTCGAACGTTCAAAAAAATGGTCAATATTGATGACATTTTTACATTTAATCTTTTGACTTGAAATGACTGTTGGACGTGAATTATTACTTTTTCAACTAAAATAAGTGTGTTTAAAGTGATTTCTGTGCCTGAAATTGGTCAAAATTGAAGCTTCTGAGTAAGCAAAACTCTGTAAAAATGACAATTTTGGTAACTGTGAGGATTTAAAAAGTGGTTATTCAACATGAGGCCCAAACCAAATGACATTTTGAATCATTTTTGGTAGAGTCCAAAAAATCTATTTTATGATGAAAAACGATGACCCCGGACCAGTCGAACGTACAAAAAATTGTCAATATTGATGAAATTTTAACATTTAATCTTTTGACTTTAAATTACTGTTGGATGTGAATTATTACTTTTTCAACTAAAATATGAGTGTTTAAAGTCATTTCTGTGCCTGAAATTAGTCCAAATTGAAGCTTCTGAGTAAGCAAAACTCTGTAAAAATTGCAATTTTGGTCACTGTGAGGGTTTAAAAAGTGGTTATTCAACATGAGGCCCGATCCAAATGACATTTTGAATCATTTTTGGTAGAGTAAAAAAAAATCAATTTTATGATGAAAAACGTGACCCAGGACCAGTCGAACGTTCAAAAAAATGGTCAATATTGATGAAATTTTAACATTTAATCTTTTGACTTTAAATTACTGTTGGATGTGAATTATTACTTTTTCAACTAAAATATGAGAGTTTAAAGTCATTTCTGTGCCTGAAATTGGTCAAAATTGAAGGTTTTGAGTAAGCAAAATTTCTGTAAAAATGACAATTTTGGTCACTGTGAGGGTTTAAAAAGTGGTTATTCAACATGAGGCCCGATCCAAATGACATTTTGAATTATTTTTGGTAGAGTCCAAAAAATCAATTTTATGATGAAAAACGATGACCCCAGTCGAACGTTCAAAAAAATGGTCAATATTGAAGAAATTTTAACATTTAATCTTTTGACTTGAAATGACTGTTGGACGTGAATTATTACTTTTTCAACTAAAATAAGTGTGTTTAAAGTGATTTCTGTGCCTGAAATTGGTCAAAATTGAAGCTTCTGAGTAAGCAAAACTCTGTAAAAATGACAATTTTGGTAACTGCGAGGATTTACAAAGTGGTTATTCAACATGAGGCCCAAACCAAATGACATTTTGAATCATTTTTGTTAGAGTCCAAAAAATCAATTTTATGATGAAAAACGATGACCCCGGACCAGTCGAACGTACAAAAAATTGTCAATATTGATGAAATTTTAACATTTAATCTTTTGACTTTAAATTACTGTTGGATGTGAATTATTACTTTTTCAACTAAAATATGAGTGTTTAAAGTCATTTCTGTGCCTGAAATTAGTCATAATTGAAGCTTCTGAGTAAGCAAAACTCTGTAAAAATGGCAATTTTGGTCACTGTGAGGGTTTAAAAAGTGGTTATTCAACATGAGGCCCGATCCAAATGACATTTTGAATCATTTTTGGTAGAGTAAAAAAAAAAACAATTTTATGATGAAAAACGTGACCCAGGACCAGTCGAACGTTCAAAAAAATGGTCAATATTGATGAAATTTTAACATTTAATCTTTTGACTTTAAATTACTGTTGGATGTGAATTATTACTTTTTCAACTAAAATATGAGAGTTTAAAGTCATTTCTGTGCCTGAAATTGGTCAAAATTGAAGGTTTTGAGTAAGCAAAATCTCTGTAAAAATGACAATTTTGGTCACTGTGAGGGTTTAAAAAGTGGTTATTCAACATGAGGCCCGATCCAAATGACATTTTGAATTATTTTTGGTAGAGTCGAAAAAATAAATTTTATGATGAAAAACGATGACCCCGGACCAGTCGAACGTTCAAAAAAATGGTCAATATTGATGAAATTTTAACATTTAATCTTTTGACTTGAAATGACTGTTGGACGTGAATTATTACTTTTTCAACTAAAATAAGTGTGTTTGAAGTGATTTCTGTGCCTGAAATTGGTCAAAATTGAAGCTTCTGAGTAAGCAAAACTCTGTAAAAATTACAATTTTGGTACCTGTGAGGGTTTAAAAAGTGGTTATTCAACATGAGGCCCAAACCAAATGACATTTTGAATCATTTTTGGTAGAGTCCAAAAAATCAATTTTATGATGAAAAACGATGACCCCGGACCAGTCGAACGTACAAAAAATTGTCAATATTGATGAAATTTTAACATTTAATCTTTTGACTTTAAATTACTGTTGGATGTGAATTATTACTTTTTCAACTAAAATATGAGTGTTTAAAGTCATTTCGGTGTCTGAAATTAGTCAAAATTAAAGCTTCTGAGTAAGCAAAACTCTGTAAAAATGGCAATTTTGGTCACTGTGAGGGTTTAAAAAGTGGTTATTCAACATGAGGCCCGATCCAAATGACATTTTGAATCATTTTTGGTAGAGTAAAAAAGAAAATCAATTTTATGATGAAAAACGATGACCCAGGACCAGAACGTTAAAAAAATGGTCAATATTGATGAAATTTTAACATTTAATCTTTTGACTTTAAATGACTGTTGGACGTGAATTATTACTTTTTCAACTAAAATAAGTGTGTTTAAAGTGATTTCTGTGCCTGAAATTGGTCAAAATTGAACCTTCTGAGTAAGCAAAACTCTGTAAAAATGACAATTTTGGTAACTGTGAGGGTTTAAAAAGTGGTTATTCAACATGAGGCCCGATCCAAATGACATTTTGAATCATTTTTTGGTAGAGTCCAAAAAATCAATTTTATGATGAAAAACGATGAACCCGGACCAGTCGAACGTACAAAAAATTGTCAATATTGATGAAATTTTAACATTTAATCTTTTGACTTTAAATTACTGTTGGATGTGAATTATTACTTTTTCAACTAAAATATGAGTGTTTAAAGTCATATCTGTGCCTGAAATTGGTCAAAATTGAAGCTTCTGAGTAAGCAAAACTCTGTAAAAATGGCAATTTTGGTCATTGTGAGGGTTTAAAAAGTGGTTATTCAACATGAGGCCCGATCCAAATGACATTTTGAATCATTTTTGGTAGAGTAAAAAAAAATCAATTTTATGATGAAAAACGTGACCCAGGACCAGTCGAACGTTCAAAAAAATGGTCAATATTGATGAAATTTTAACATTTAATCTTTTGACTTTAAATTACTGTTGGATGTGAATTATTACTTTTTCAACTTTAATATGAGAGTTTAAAGTCATTTATGTGCCTGAAATTGGTCAAAATTGAAGGTTTTGAGTAAGCAAAACTCGTAAAAATGACAATTTTGGTCACTGTGAGGGTTTAAAAAGTGGTTATTCAACATGAGGCCCGATCCAAATGACATTTTGAATTATTTTTGGTAGAGTCCAAAAAATCTATTTTATGATGAAAAACGATGACCCCGGACCAGTCGAACGTACAAAAAATTGTCAATATTGATGAAATTTTAACATTTAATCTTTTGACTTTAAATGACTGTTGGACGTGAATTATTACTTTTTCAACTAAAATAAGTGTGTTTAAAGTGATTTCTGTGCCTGAAATTGGTCAAAATTGAACCTTCTGAGTAAGCAAAACTCTGTAAAAATGGCAATTTTGGTAACTGTGAGGGTTTAAAAAGTGGTTATTCAACATGAGGCCCGATCCAAATGACATTTTGAATCATTTTTTGGTAGAGTCCAAAAAATCAATTTTATGATGAAAAACGATGACCCCGGACCAGTCGAACGTACAAAAAATTGTCAATATTGATGACATTTTAACATTTAATCTTTTGACTTTAAATTACTGTTGGATGTGAATTATTACTTTTTCAACTAAAATATGAGTGTTTAAAGTCATTTCTGTGCCTGAAATTGGTCAAAATTGAAGCTTCTGAGTAAGCAAAACTCTGTAAATATGGCAATTTTGGTCATTGTGAGGGTTTAAAAAGTGGTTATTCAACATGAGGCCCGATCCAAATGACATTTTGAATCATTTTTGGTAGAGTAAAAAAAAAAATCAATTTTATGATGAAAAACGTGACCCAGGACCAGTCGAACGTTCAAAAAAATGGTCAATATTGATGAAATTTTAACATTTAATCTTTTGACTTTAAATTACTGTTGGATGTGAATTATTACTTTTTCAACTAAAATATGAGAGTTTAAAGTCATTTCTGTGCCTGAAATTGGTCAAAATTGAAGGTTTTGAGTAAGCAAAATCTCTGTAAAAATGACAAATTTGGTCACTGTGAGGGTTTAAAAAGTGGTTATTCAACATGAGGCCCGATCCAAATGACATTTTGAATTATTTTTGGTAGAGTCGAAAAAATAAATTTTATGATGAAAAACGATGACCCCGGACGAGTCGAACGTTCAAAAAAATGGTCAATATTGATGAAATTTTAACATTTAATCTTTTGACTTGAAATGACTGTTGGACGTGAATTATTACTTTTTCAACTAAAATAAGAGTGTTTGAAGTGATTTCTGTGCCTGAAATTGCTCAAAATTGAAGCTTCTGAGTAAGCAAAATTCTGTAAAAATGACAATTTTGGTAACTGTGAGGGTTTAAAAAGTGGTTATTCAACATGAGGCCCAAACCAAATGACATTTTGAATCATTTTTGGTAGAGTCCAAAAAATCAATTTTATGATGAAAAACGATGACCCCGGACCAGTCGAACGTACAAAAAATTGTCAATATTGATGAAATTTTAACATTTAATCTTTTGACTTTAAATTACTGTTGGATGTGAATTATTACTTTTTCAACTAAAATATGAGTGTTTAAAGTCATTTCTGTGCCTGAAATTAGTCAAAATTAAAGCTTCTGAGTAAGCAAATCTCTGTAAAAATGGCAATTTTGGTCACTGTGAGGGTTTAAAAGTGGTTATTCAACATGAGGCCCGATCCAAATGACATTTTGAATCATTTTTGGTAGAGTAAAAAAGAAAATCAATTTTATGATGAAAAACGATGACCCAGGACCAGAACGTTAAAAAAATGGTCAATATTGCTGAAATTTTAACATTTAATCTTTTGACTTTAAATGACTGTTGGACGTGAATTATTACTTTTTCAACTAAAATAAGTGTGTTTAAAGTGATTTCTGTGCCTGAAATTGGTCAAAATTGAAGCTTCTGACTAAGCAAAACTCTGTAAAAATGACAATTTTGGTAACTGTGAGGGTTTAAAAAGTGGTTATTCAACATGAGGCCCGATCCAAATGACATTTTGAATCATTTTTGGTAGAGTCCAAAAAATCAATTTTATGATGAAAAACGATGACCCCGGACCAGTCGAACGTACAAAAAATTGTCAATATTGATGAAATTTTAACATTTAATCTTTTGACTTTAAATTACTGTTGGATGTGAATTATTACTTTTTCAACTAAAATATGAGTGTTTAAAGTCATTTCTGTGCCTGAAATTGGTCAAAATTGAAGCTTCTGACTAAGCAAAACTCTGTAAAAATGACAATTTTGGTAACTGTGAGGGTTTAAAAAGTGGTTATTCAACATGAGGCCCGATCCAAATGACATTTTGAATCATTTTTGGTAGAGTCCAAAAAATCAATTTTATGATGAAAAACGATGACCCCAGTCGAACGTTAAAAAAAATGGTCAATATTGATGAAATTTTAACATTTAATCTTTTGACTTGAAATGACTGTTGGACGTGAATTATTACTTTTTCAACTAAAATAAGTGTGTTTAAAGTGATTTCTGTGCCTGAAATTGGTCAAAATTGAAGCTTCTGAGTAAGCAAAACTCTGTAAAAATGACAATTTTGGTAACTGTGAGGATTTAAAAAGTGGTTATTCAACATGAGGCCCAAACCAAATGACATTTTGAATCATTTTTGGTAGAGTCCAAAAAATCTATTTTATGATGAAAAACGATGACCCCGGACCAGTCGAACGTACAAAAAATTGTCAATATTGATGACATTTTAACATTTAATCTTTTGACTTTAAATTACTGTTGGATGTGAATTATTACTTTTTCAACTAAAATATGAGTGTTTAAAGTCATTTCTGTGCCTGAAATTAGTCAAAATTGAAGCTTCTGAGTAAGCAAATCTCTGTAAAAATTGCAATTTTGGTCACTGTGAGGGTTTAAAAAGTGGTTATTCAACATGAGGCCCGATCCAAATGACATTTTGAATCATTTTGGTATAGTAAAAAAAAAACAATTTTATGATGAAAAACGTGACCCAGGACCAGTCGAACGTTCAAAAAAATGGTCAATATTGATGAAATTTTAACATTTAATCTTTTGACTTTAAATTACTGTTGGATGTGAATTATTACTTTTTCAACTAAAATATGAGAGTTTAAAGTCATTTCTGTGCCTGAAATTGGTCAAAATTGAAGGTTTTGAGTAAGCAAAATCTCTGTAAAAATGACAATTTTGGTCACTGTGAGGGTTTAAAAAGTGGTTATTCAACATAAGGCCCGATCCAAATGACATTTTGAATTATTTTTGGTAGAGTCGAAAAAATACATTTTATGATGAAAAACGATGACCCCGGACCAGTCGAACGTTCAAAAAAATGGTCAATATTGATGAAATTTTAACATTTAATCTTTTGACGTGAAATGACTGTTGGACGTGAATTATTACTTTTTCAACTAAAATAAGTGTGTTTGAAGTGATTTCTGTGCCTGAAATTGGTCAAAATTGAAGCTTCTGAGTAAGCAAAACTCTGTAAAAATGACAATTTTGGTAACTGTGAGGGTTTAAAAAGTGGTTATTCAACATGAGGCCCAAACCAAATGACATTTTGAATCATTTTTGGTAGAGTCCAAATAATCAATTTTATGATGAAAAACGATGACCCCGGACCAGTCGAACGTACAAAAAATTGTCAATATTGATGACATTTTAACATTTAATCTTTTGACTTTAAATTACTGTTGGATGTGAATTATTACTTTTTCAACTAAAATATGAGTGTTTAAAGTCATTTCTGTGCCTGAAATTGGTCAAAATTGAAGCTTCTGAGTAAGCAAAACTCGTAAAAATGGCAATTTTGGTCACTGTGAGGGTTTAAAAAGTGGTTATTCAACATGGGGCCCGATCCAAACGACATTTTGAATTATTTTTGGTAGAGTCCAAAAAATCAATTTTATGATGAAAAACGATGACCCCAGTCGAACGTTCAAAAAAATGGTCAATATTGATGAAATTTTAACATTTAATCTTTTGACTTGAAATGACTGTTGGACGTGAATTATTACTTTTTCAACTAAAATAAGTGTGTTTAAAGTGATTTCTGTGCCTGAAATTGGTCAAAATTGAAGCTTCTGAGTAAGCAAAACTCTGTAAAAATGATAATTTTGGTAACTGTGAGGATTTACAAAGTGGTTATTCAACATGAGGCCCAAACCAAATGACATTTTGAATCATTTTTGGTAGAGTCCAAAAAATCAATTTTATGATGAAAAACGATGACCCCGGACCAGTCGAACGTACAAAAAATTGTCAATATTGATGAAATTTTAACATTTAATCTTTTGACTTTAAATTACTGTTGGATGTGAATTATTACTTTTTCAACTAAAATATGAGTGTTTAAAGTCATTTCTGTGCCTGAAATTTTTCAAAATTGAAGCTTCTGATTAAGCAAAAGTCTGTAAAAATGGCAATTTTGGTCACTGTGAGGGTTTAAAAAGTGGTTATTCAACATGAGGCCCGATCCAAATGACATTTTGAATTATTTTTGGTAGAATCGAAAAAATAAATTTTATGATGAAAAACGATGACCCCGGACCAGTCGAACGTTCAAAAAAATGGTCAATATTGATGAAATTTTAACATTTAATCTTTTGACTTGAAATGACTGTTGGACGTGAATTATTACTTTTTCAACTAAAATAAGTGTGTTTGAAGTGATTTCTGTGCCTGAAATTGGTCAAAATTGAAGCTTCTGAGTAAGCAAAACTCTGTAAAAATGACAATTTTGGTAACTGTGAGGGTTTAAAAAGTGGTTATTCAACATGAGGCCCAAACCAAATGACATTTTGAATCATTTTTGGTAGAGTCCAAAAAATCAATTTTATGATGAAAAACGATGACCCCGGACCAGTCGAACGTACAAAAAATTGTCAATATTGATGAAATTTTAACATTTAATCTTTTGACTTTAAATTACTGTTGGATGTGAATTATTACTTTTTCAACTAAAATATGAGTGTTTAAAGTCATTTCTGTGCCTGAAATTGGTCAAAATTGAAGGTTTTGAGTAAGCAAAAACTCTGTAAAAATGACAATTTTGGTCATTGTGAGGGTTTAAAAAGTGGTTATTCAACATGAGGCCCGATCCAAATGACATTTTGAATCATTTTGGTAGAGTAAAAAAAAAACAATTTTATGATGAAAAACGTGACCCAGGACCAGTCGAACGTTCAAAAAAATGGTCAATATTGATGAAATTTTAACATTTAATCTTTTGACTTTAAATTACTGTTGGATGTGAATTATTACTTTTTCAACTAAAATATGAGAGTTTAAAGTCATTTCTGTGCCTGAAATTGGTCAAAATTGAAGGTTTTGAGTAAGCAAAATCTCTGTAAAAATGACAATTTTGGTCACTGTGAGGGTTTAAAAAGTGGTTATTCAACATAAGGCCCGATCCAAATGACATTTTGAATTATTTTTGGTAGAGTCGAAAAAATACATTTTATGATGAAAAACGATGACCCCGGACCAGTCGAACGTTCAAAAAAATGGTCAATATTGATGAAATTTTAACATTTAATCTTTTGACGTGAAATGACTGTTGGACGTGAATTATTACTTTTTCAACTAAAATAAGTGTGTTTGAAGTGATTTCTGTGCCTGAAATTGGTCAAAATTGAAGCTTCTGAGTAAGCAAAACTCTGTAAAAATGACAATTTTGGTAACTGTGAGGGTTTAAAAAGTGGTTATTCAACATGAGGCCCAAACCAAATGACATTTTGAATCATTTTTGGTAGAGTCCAAATAATCAATTTTATGATGAAAAACGATGACCCCGGACCAGTCGAACGTACAAAAAATTGTCAATATTGATGACATTTTAACATTTAATCTTTTGACTTTAAATTACTGTTGGATGTGAATTATTACTTTTTCAACTAAAATATGAGTGTTTAAAGTCATTTCTGTGCCTGAAATTGGTCAAAATTGAAGCTTCTGAGTAAGCAAAACTCGTAAAAATGGCAATTTTGGTCACTGTGAGGGTTTAAAAAGTGGTTATTCAACATGGGGCCCGATCCAAATGACATTTTGAATTATTTTTGGTAGAGTCCAAAAAATCAATTTTATGATGAAAAACGATGACCCCAGTCGAACGTTCAAAAAAATGGTCAATATTGATGAAATTTTAACATTTAATCTTTTGACTTGAAATGACTGTTGGACGTGAATTATTACTTTTCCAACTAAAATAAGTGTGTTTAAAGTGATTTCTGTGCCTGAAATTGGTCAAAATTGAAGCTTCTGAGTAAGCAAAACTCTGTAAAAATTACAATGTTGGTACCTGTGAGGGTTTAAAAAGTGGTTATTCAACATGAGGCCCAAACCAAATGACATTTTGAATCATTTTTGGTAGAGTCCAAAAAATCAATTTTATGATGAAAAACGATGACCCCGGACCAGTCGAACGTACAAAAAATTGTCAATATTGATGAAATTTTAACATTTAATCTTTTGACTTTAAATTACTGTTGGATGTGAATTATTACTTTTTCAACTAAAATATGAGTGTTTAAAGTCATTTCTGTGCCTGAAATTGGTCAAAATTGAAGCTTCTGAGTAATCAAAACTCTGTAAAAATGGCAATTTTGGTCACTGTGAGGGTTTAAAAAGTGGTTATTCAACACGAGGCCCGATCCAAATGACATTTTGAATCATTTTTGGTAGAGTAAAAAAAAAATCAATTTTATGATGAAAAACGATGACCCAGGACCAGTCGAACGTTCAAAAAAATGGTCAATATTGATGAAATTTTTACATTTAATCTTTTGACTTTAAATTACTGTTGGATTTGAATTATTACTTTTTCAACTAAAATATGAGTGTTTAAAGTCATTTCTGTGCCTGAAATTGGTCAAAATTGAAGGTTTTGAGTAAGCAAAAACTCTGTAAAAATGACAATTTTGGTCACTGTGAGGGTTTAAAAAGTGGTTATTCAACATGGGGCCCGATCCAAATGACATTTTGAATTATTTTTGGTAGAGTCCAAAAAATCAATTTTATGATGAAAAACGATGACCCCAGTCGAACGTTCAAAAAAATGGTCAATATTGATGAAATTTTAACATTTAATCTTTTGACTTGAAATGACTGTTGGACGTGAATTATTACTTTTTCAACTAAAATAAGTGTGTTTAAAGTGATTTCTGTGCCTGAAATTGGTCAAAATTGAAGCTTCTGAGTAAGCAAAACTCTGTAAAAATGGCAATTTTGGTCACTGTGAGGGTTTAAAAAGTGGTTATTTAACATGAGGCCCGATCCAAATGACATTTTTAATTATTTTTGGTAGAGTCCAAAAAATCAATTTTATGATGAAAAACGATGACCCCGGACCAGTCAAACGTTCAAAAAAGTCGTCAATATTGATGAAATTTTAAAATTTAATCATTTGACTTTAAATGACTGTTGGATGTGAATTATTACTTTTTCAACTAACATAAGTGTGTTTAAAGTGATTTCTGTTCCTGAAATTGGTCAAAATTGAAGCTTCTGAGTAAGCAAAACTCTGTAAAAATGACAATTTTGGTAACCTTGAGAGTTTAAAAAGTGGTTATTCAACATGAGGCCCGATCCAAATGACATTTTGAATCATTCTTGGTAGAGTCCAAAAAATCTATTTTATGATGAAAAACGATGACCCCGGACCAGTCGAACGTACAAAAAATTGTCAATATTGATGAAATTTTAACATTTAATCTTTTGACTTTAAATTACTGTTGGATGTGAACTATTACTTTTTCAACTAAAATATGAGTGTTTAAAGTCATTTCTGTGCCTGAAATTAGTCAAAATTGAAGCTTCTGAGTAAGCAAATCTCTGTAAAAATTGCAATTTTGGTCACTGTGAGGGTTTAAAAAGTGGTTATTCAACATGAGGCCCGATCCAAATGACATTTTGAATCATTTTGGTAGAGTAAAAAAAAAACAATTTTATGATGAAAAACGTGACCCAGGACCAGTCGAACGTTCAAAAAAATGGTCAATATTGATGAAATTTTAACATTTAATCTTTTGACTTTAAATTACTGTTGGATGTGAATTATTACTTTTTCAACTAAAATATGAGAGTTTAAAGTCATTTCTGTGCCTGAAATTGGTCAAAATTGAAGGTTTTGAGTAAGCAAAATCTCTGTAAAAATGACAATTTTGGTCACTGTGAGGGTTTAAAAAGTGGTTATTCAACATAAGGCCCGATCCAAATGACATTTTGAATTATTTTTGGTAGAGTCGAAAAAATACATTTTATGATGAAAAACGATGACCCCGGACCAGTCGAACGTTCAAAAAAATGGTCAATATTGATGAAATTTTAACATTTAATCTTTTGACGTGAAATGACTGTTGGACGTGAATTATTACTTTTTCAACTAAAATAAGTGTGTTTGAAGTGATTTCTGTGCCTGAAATTGGTCAAAATTGAAGCTTCTGAGTAAGCAAAACTCTGTAAAAATGACAATTTTGGTAACTGTGAGGGTTTAAAAAGTGGTTATTCAACATGAGGCCCAAACCAAATGACATTTTGAATCATTTTTGGTAGAGTCCAAATAATCAATTTTATGATGAAAAACGATGACCCCGGACCAGTCGAACGTACAAAAAATTGTCAATATTGATGACATTTTAACATTTAATCTTTTGACTTTAAATTACTGTTGGATGTGAATTATTACTTTTTCAACTAAAATATGAGTGTTTAAAGTCATTTCTGTGCCTGAAATTGGTCAAAATTGAAGCTTCTGAGTAAGCAAAACTCGTAAAAATGGCAATTTTGGTCACTGTGAGGGTTTAAAAAGTGGTTATTCAACATGGGGCCCGATCCAAATGACATTTTGAATTATTTTTGGTAGAGTCCAAAAAATCAATTTTATGATGAAAAACGATGACCCCAGTCGAACGTTCAAAAAAATGGTCAATATTGATGAAATTTTAACATTTAATCTTTTGACTTGAAATGACTGTTGGACGTGAATTATTACTTTTTCAACTAAAATAAGTGTGTTTAAAGTGATTTCTGTGCCTGAAATTGGTCAAAATTGAAGCTTCTGAGTAAGCAAAACTCTGTAAAAATGATAATTTTGGTAACTGTGAGGATTTACAAAGTGGTTATTCAACATGAGGCCCAAACCAAATGACATTTTGAATCATTTTTGGTAGAGTCCAAAAAATCAATTTTATGATGAAAAACGATGACCCCGGACCAGTCGAACGTACAAAAAATTGTCAATATTGATGAAATTTTAACATTTAATCTTTTGACTTTAAATTACTGTTGGATGTGAATTATTACTTTTTCAACTAAAATATGAGTGTTTAAAGTCATTTCTGTGCCTGAAATTTTTCAAAATTGAAGCTTCTGATTAAGCAAAACTCTGTAAAAATGGCAATTTTGGTCACTGTGAGGGTTCAAAAAGTGGTTATTCAACATGAGGCCCGATCCAAATGACATTTTGAATTATTTTTGGTAGAATCGAAAAAATAAATTTTATGATGAAAAACGATGACCCCGGACCAGTCGAACGTTCAAAAAAATGGTCAATATTGATGAAATTTTAACATTTAATCTTTTGACTTGAAATGACTGTTGGACGTGAATTATTACTTTTTCAACTAAAATAAGTGTGTTTGAAGTGATTTCTGTGCCTGAAATTGGTCAAAATTGAAGCTTCTGAGTAAGCAAAACTCTGTAAAAATTACAATGTTGGTACCTGTGAGGGTTTAAAAAGTGGTTATTCAACATGAGGCCCAAACCAAATGACATTTTGAATCATTTTTGGTAGAGTCCAAAAAATCAATTTTATGATGAAAAACGATGACCCCGGACCAGTCGAACGTACAAAAAATTGTCAATATTGATGAAATTTTAACATTTAATCTTTTGACTTTAAATTACTGTTGGATGTGAATTATTACTTTTTCAACTAAAATATGAGTGTTTAAAGTCATTTCTGTGCCTGAAATTGGTCCAAATTGAAGCTTCTGAGTAAGCAAAACTCTGTAAAAATGGCAATTTTGGTCACTGTGAGGGTTTAAAAAGTGGTTATTCAACACGAGGCCCGATCCAAATGACATTTTGAATCATTTTTGGTAGAGTAAAAAAAAATCAATTTTATGATGAAAAACGATGACCCAGGACCAGTCGAACGTTCAAAAAAATGGTCAATATTGATGAAATTTTTACATTTAATCTTTTGACTTTAAATTACTGTTGGATTTGAATTATTACTTTTTCAACTAAAATATGAGTGTTTAAAGTCATTTCTGTGCCTGAAATTGGTCAAAATTGAAGGTTTTGAGTAAGCAAAAACTCTGTAAAAATGACAATTTTGGTCACTGTGAGGGTTTAAAAAGTGGTTATTCAACATGGGGCCCGATCCAAATGACATTTTGAATTATTTTTGGTAGAGTCCAAAAAATCAATTTTATGATGAAAAACGATGACCCCAGTCGAACGTTCAAAAAAATGGTCAATATTGATGAAATTTTAACATTTAATCTTTTGACTTGAAATGACTGTTGGACGTGAATTATTACTTTTTCAACTAAAATAAGTGTGTTTAAAGTGATTTCTGTGCCTGAAATTGGTCAAAATTGAAGCTTCTGAGTAAGCAAAACTCTGTAAAAATGGCAATTTTGGTCACTGTGAGGGTTTAAAAAGTGGTTATTTAACATGAGGCCCGATCCAAATGACATTTTTAATTATTTTTGGTAGAGTCCAAAAAATCAATTTTATGATGAAAAACGATGACCCCGGACCAGTCAAACGTTCAAAAAAGTCGTCAATATTGATGAAATTTTAAAATTTAATCATTTGACTTTAAATGACTGTTGGATGTGAATTATTACTTTTTCAACTAACATAAGTGTGTTTAAAGTGATTTCTGTTCCTGAAATTGGTCAAAATTGAAGCTTCTGAGTAAGCAAAACTCTGTAAAAATGACAATTTTGGTAACCTTGAGAGTTTAAAAAGTGGTTATTCAACATGAGGCCCGATCCAAATGACATTTTGAATCATTTTTGGTAGAGTCCAAAAAATCTATTTTATGATGAAAAACGATGACCCCGGACCAGTCGAACGTACAAAAAATTGTCAATATTGATGAAATTTTAACATTTAATCTTTTGACTTTAAATTACTGTTGGATGTGAACTATTACTTTTTCAACTAAAATATGAGTGTTTAAAGTCATTTCTGTGCCTGAAATTAGTCAAAATTGAAGCTTCTGAGTAAGCAAATCTCTGTAAAAATTGCAATTTTGGTCACTGTGAGGGTTTAAAAAGTGGTTATTCAACATGAGGCCCGATCCAAATGACATTTTGAATCATTTTGGTAGAGTAAAAAAAAAACAATTTTATGATGAAAAACGTGACCCAGGACCAGTCGAACGTTCAAAAAAATGGTCAATATTGATGAAATTTTAACATTTAATCTTTTGACTTTAAATTACTGTTGGATGTGAATTATTACTTTTTCAACTAAAATATGAGAGTTTAAAGTCATTTCTGTGCCTGAAATTGGTCAAAATTGAAGGTTTTGAGTAAGCAAAATCTCTGTAAAAATGACAATTTTGGTCACTGTGAGGGTTTAAAAAGTGGTTATTCAACATAAGGCCCGATCCAAATGACATTTTGAATTATTTTTGGTAGAGTCGAAAAAATACATTTTATGATGAAAAACGATGACCCCGGACCAGTCGAACGTTCAAAAAAATGGTCAATATTGATGAAATTTTAACATTTAATCTTTTGACGTGAAATGACTGTTGGACGTGAATTATTACTTTTTCAACTAAAATAAGTGTGTTTGAAGTGATTTCTGTGCCTGAAATTGGTCAAAATTGAAGCTTCTGAGTAAGCAAAACTCTGTAAAAATGACAATTTTGGTAACTGTGAGGGTTTAAAAAGTGGTTATTCAACATGAGGCCCAAACCAAATGACATTTTGAATCATTTTTGGTAGAGTCCAAATAATCAATTTTATGATGAAAAACGATGACCCCGGACCAGTCGAACGTACAAAAAATTGTCAATATTGATGACATTTTAACATTTAATCTTTTGACTTTAAATTACTGTTGGATGTGAATTATTACTTTTTCAACTAAAATATGAGTGTTTAAAGTCATTTCTGTGCCTGAAATTGGTCAAAATTGAAGCTTCTGAGTAAGCAAAACTCGTAAAAATGGCAATTTTGGTCACTGTGAGGGTTTAAAAAGTGGTTATTCAACATGGGGCCCGATCCAAATGACATTTTGAATTATTTTTGGTAGAGTCCAAAAAATCAATTTTATGATGAAAAACGATGACCCCAGTCGAACGTTCAAAAAAATGGTCAATATTGATGAAATTTTAACATTTAATCTTTTGACTTGAAATGACTGTTGGACGTGAATTATTACTTTTTCAACTAAAATAAGTGTGTTTAAAGTGATTTCTGTGCCTGAAATTGGTCAAAATTGAAGCTTCTGAGTAAGCAAAACTCTGTAAAAATGATAATTTTGGTAACTGTGAGGATTTACAAAGTGGTTATTCAACATGAGGCCCAAACCAAATGACATTTTGAATCATTTTTGGTAGAGTCCAAAAAATCAATTTTATGATGAAAAACGATGACCCCGGACCAGTCGAACGTACAAAAAATTGTCAATATTGATGAAATTTTAACATTTAATCTTTTGACTTTAAATTACTGTTGGATGTGAATTATTACTTTTTCAACTAAAATATGAGTGTTTAAAGTCATTTCTGTGCCTGAAATTTTTCAAAATTGAAGCTTCTGATTAAGCAAAACTCTGTAAAAATGGCAATTTTGGTCACTGTGAGGGTTTAAAAAGTGGTTATTCAACATGAGGCCCGATCCAAATGACATTTTGAATTATTTTTGGTAGAATCGAAAAAATAAATTTTATGATGAAAAACGATGACCCCGGACCAGTCGAACGTTCAAAAAAATGGTCAATATTGATGAAATTTTAACATTTAATCTTTTGACTTGAAATGACTGTTGGACGTGAATTATTACTTTTTCAACTAAAATAAGTGTGTTTGAAGTGATTTCTGTGCCTGAAATTGGTCAAAATTGAAGCTTCTGAGTAAGCAAAACTCTGTAAAAATGACAATTTTGGTAACTGTGAGGGTTTAAAAAGTGGTTATTCAACATGAGGCCCAAACCAAATGACATTTTGAATCATTTTTGGTAGAGTCCAAAAAATCAATTTTATGATGAAAAACGATGACCCCGGACCAGTCGAACGTACAAAAAATTGTCAATATTGATGAAATTTTAACATTTAATCTTTTGACTTTAAATTACTGTTGGATGTGAATTATTACTTTTTCAACTAAAATATGAGTGTTTAAAGTCATTTCGGTGCCTGAAATTAGTCAAAATTAAAGCTTCTGAGTAAGCAAAACTCTGTAAAAATGGCAATTTTGGTCACTGTGAGGGTTTAAAAAGTGGTTATTCAACATGAGGCCCGATCCAAATGACATTTTGAATCATTTTTGGTAGAGTAAAAAAGAAAATCAATTTTATGATGAAAAACGATGACCCAGGACCAGAACGTTAAAAAAATGGTCAATATTGATGAAATTTTAACATTTAATCTTTTGACTTTAAATGACTGTTGGACGTGAATTATTACTTTTTCAACTAAAATAAGTGTATTTAAAGTGATTTCTGTGCCTGAAATTGGTCAAAATTGAAGCTTCTGACTAAGCAAAACTCTGTAAAAATGACAATTTTGGTACCTGTGAGGGTTTAAAAAGTGGTTATTCACCATGAGGCCCGATCCAAATGACATTTTGAATTATTTTTGGTAGAGTCCAAAAAATCAATTTTATGATGAAATACGATGACCCCGGACCAGTCGAACATTCAAAAAAATGGTCAATATTGATGAAATTTTAACATTTAATTGTTTGACTTTAAATTACTGTTGGATGTGAATTATTACTTTTTCAACTAAAATATGAGTGTTTAAAGTCATTTCTGTGCCTGAAATTGGTCAAAATTGAAGGTTTTGAGTAAGCAAAAACTCTGTAAAAATGACAATTTTGGTCACTGTGAGGGTTTAAAAAGTGGTTATTCAACATGAGGCCCGATCCAAATGACATTTTGAATCATTTTTGGTAGAGTCCAAAAAATCAATTTTATGATGAAAAACGATGACCCCGGACCAGTCGAACGTACAAAAAATTGTCAATATTGATGAAATTTTAACATTTAATCTTTTGACTTTAAATTACTGTTGGATGTGAATTATTACTTTTTCAACTAAAATATGAGTGTTTAAAGTCATTTCTGTGCCTGAAATTGGTCAAAATTGAAGCTTCTGAGTAAGCAAAACTCTGTAAAAATGGCAATTTTGGTCACTGTGAGGGTTTAAAAAGTGGTTATTCAACACGAGGCCCGATCCAAATGACATTTTGAATTATTTTTGGTAGAGTCCAAAAAATCAATTTTATGATGAAAAACGATGACCCCAGTCGAACGTTCAAAAAAATGGTCAATATTGATGAAATTTTTACATTTAATCTTTTGACTTTAAATTACTGTTGGATTTGAATTATTACTTTTTCAACTAAAATATGAGTGTTTAAAGTCATTTCTGTGCCTGAAATTGGTCAAAATTGAAGGTTTTGAGTAAGCAAAAACTCTGTAAAAATGACAATTTTGGTCACTGTGAGGGTTTAAAAAGTGGTTATTCAACATGGGGCCCGATCCAAATGACATTTTGAATTATTTTTGGTAGAGTCCAAAAAATCAATTTTATGATGAAAAACGATGACCCCAGTCGAACGTTCAAAAAAATGGTCAATATTGATGAAATTTTAACATTTAATCTTTTGACTTGAAATGACTGTTGGACGTGAATTATTACTTTTTCAACTAAAATAAGTGTGTTTAAAGTCATTTCTGTGCCTGAAATTGGTCAAAATTGAAGGTTTTGAGTAAGCAAAAACTCTGTAAAAATGACAATTTTGGTCACTGTGAGTGTTTAAAAAGTGGTTATTCAACATGGGGCCCGATCCAAATGACATTTTGAATTATTTTTGGTAGAGTCCAAAAAATCAATTTTATGATGAAAAACGATGACCCCAGTCGAACGTTCAAAAAAATTGTCAATATTGATGACATTTTAACATTTAATCTTTTGACTTTAAATTACTGTTGGATGTGAATTATTACTTTTTCAACTAAAATATGAGAGTTTAAAGTCATTTCTGTGCCTGCAATTGGTCAAAATTGAAGGTTTTGAGTAAGCAAAATCTCTGTAAAAATGACAATTTTGGTCACTGTGAGGGTTTAAAAAGTGGTTATTCAACATGAGGCCCGATCCAAATGACATTTTGAATTATTTTTGGTAGAGTCCAAAAAATCAATTTTATGATGAAAAACGATGACCCCAGTCGAACGTTCAAAAAAATGGTCAATATTGAAGAAATTTTAACATTTAATCTTTTGACTTGAAATGACTGTTGGACGTGAATTATTACTTTTTCAACTAAAATAAGTGTGTTTAAAGTGATTTCTGTGCCTGAAATTGGTCAAAATTGAAGCTTCTGAGTAAGCAAAACTCTGTAAAAATGACAATTTTGGTAACTGCGAGGATTTACAAAGTGGTTATTCAACATGAGGCCCAAACCAAATGACATTTTGAATCATTTTTGGTAGAGTCCAAAAAATCAATTTTATGATGAAAAACGATGACCCCGGACCAGTCGAACGTACAAAAAATTGTCAATATTGATGAAATTTTAACATTTAATCTTTTGACTTTAAATTACTGTTGGATGTGAATTATTACTTTTTCAACTAAAATATGAGTGTTTAAAGTCATTTCTGTGCCTGAAATTAGTCAAAATTGAAGCTTCTGAGTAAGCAAAACTCTGTAAAAATGGCAATTTTGGTCACTGTGAGGGTTTAAAAAGTGGTTATTCAACATGAGGCCCGATCCAAATGACATTTTGAATCATTTTTGGTAGAGTAAAAAAAAATCAATTTTATGATGAAAAACGTGACCCAGGACCAGTCGAACGTTCAAAAAAATGGTCAATATTGATGAAATTTTAACATTTAATCTTTTGACTTTAAATTACTGTTGGATGTGAATTATTACTTTTTCAACTAAAATATGAGAGTTTAAAGTCATTTCTGTGCCTGAAATTGGTCAAAATTGAAGGTTTTGAGTAAGCAAAATCTCTGTAAAAATGACAATTTTGGTCACTGTGAGGGTATAAAAAGTGGTTATTCAACATGAGGCCCGATCCAAATGACATTTTGAATCATTTTTGGTAGAGTCCAAAAAATCTATTTTATGATGAAAAACGATGACCCCGGACCAGTCGAACGTACAAAAAATTGTCAATATTGATGAAATTTTAACATTTAATCTTTTGACTTTAAATTACTGTTGGATGTGAACTATTACTTTTTCAACTAAAATATGAGTGTTTAAAGTCATTTCTGTGCCTGAAATTAGTCAAAATTGAAGCTTCTGAGTAAGCAAATCTCTGTAAAAATTGCAATTTTGGTCACTGTGAGGGTTTAAAAAGTGGTTATTCAACATGAGGCCCGATCCAAATGACATTTTGAATCATTTTGGTAGAGTAAAAAAAAAACAATTTTATGATGAAAAACGTGACCCAGGACCAGTCGAACGTTCAAAAAAATGGTCAATATTGATGAAATTTTAACATTTAATCTTTTGACTTTAAATTACTGTTGGATGTGAATTATTACTTTTTCAACTAAAATATGAGAGTTTAAAGTCATTTCTGTGCCTGAAATTGGTCAAAATTGAAGGTTTTGAGTAAGCAAAATCTCTGTAAAAATGACAATTTTGGTCACTGTGAGGGTTTAAAAAGTGGTTATTCAACATAAGGCCCGATCCAAATGACATTTTGAATTATTTTTGGTAGAGTCGAAAAAATACATTTTATGATGAAAAACGATGACCCCGGACCAGTCGAACGTTCAAAAAAATGGTCAATATTGATGAAATTTTAACATTTAATCTTTTGACGTGAAATGACTGTTGGACGTGAATTATTACTTTTTCAACTAAAATAAGTGTGTTTGAAGTGATTTCTGTGCCTGAAATTGGTCAAAATTGAAGCTTCTGAGTAAGCAAAACTCTGTAAAAATGACAATTTTGGTAACTGTGAGGGTTTAAAAAGTGGTTATTCAACATGAGGCCCAAACCAAATGACATTTTGAATCATTTTTGGTAGAGTCCAAATAATCAATTTTATGATGAAAAACGATGACCCCGGACCAGTCGAACGTACAAAAAATTGTCAATATTGATGACATTTTAACATTTAATCTTTTGACTTTAAATTACTGTTGGATGTGAATTATTACTTTTTCAACTAAAATATGAGTGTTTAAAGTCATTTCTGTGCCTGAAATTGGTCAAAATTGAAGCTTCTGAGTAAGCAAAACTCGTAAAAATGGCAATTTTGGTCACTGTGAGGGTTTAAAAAGTGGTTATTCAACATGGGGCCCGATCCAAATGACATTTTGAATTATTTTTGGTAGAGTCCAAAAAATCAATTTTATGATGAAAAACGATGACCCCAGTCGAACGTTCAAAAAAATGGTCAATATTGATGAAATTTTAACATTTAATCTTTTGACTTGAAATGACTGTTGGACGTGAATTATTACTTTTTCAACTAAAATAAGTGTGTTTGAAGTGATTTCTGTGCCTGAAGTTGGTCAAAATTGAAGCTTCTGAGTAAGCAAAACTCTGTAAAAATTACAATGTTGGTACCTGTGAGGGTTTAAAAAGTGGTTATTCAACATGAGGCCCAAACCAAATGACATTTTGAATCATTTTTGGTAGAGTCCAAAAAATCAATTTTATGATGAAAAACGATGACCCCGGACCAGTCGAACGTACAAAAAATTGTCAATATTGATGAAATTTTAACATTTAATCTTTTGACTTTAAATTACTGTTGGATGTGAATTATTACTTTTTCAACTAAAATATGAGTGTTTAAAGTCATTTCTGTGCCTGAAATTGGTCAAAATTGAAGCTTCTGAGTAATCAAAACTCTGTAAAAATGGCAATTTTGGTCACTGTGAGGGTTTAAAAAGTGGTTATTCAACACGAGGCCCGATCCAAATGACATTTTGAATCATTTTTGGTAGAGTAAAAAAAAAATCAATTTTATGATGAAAAACGATGACCCAGGACCAGTCGAACGTTCAAAAAAATGGTCAATATTGATGAAATTTTTACATTTAATCTTTTGACTTTAAATTACTGTTGGATTTGAATTATTACTTTTTCAACTAAAATATGAGTGTTTAAAGTCATTTCTGTGCCTGAAATTGGTCAAAATTGAAGGTTTTGAGTAAGCAAAAACTCTGTAAAAATGACAATTTTGGTCACTGTGAGGGTTTAAAAAGTGGTTATTCAACATGGGGCCCGATCCAAATGACATTTTGAATTATTTTTGGTAGAGTCCAAAAAATCAATTTTATGATGAAAAACGATGACCCCAGTCGAACGTTCAAAAAAATGGTCAATATTGATGAAATTTTAACATTTAATCTTTTGACTTGAAATGACTGTTGGACGTGAATTATTACTTTTTCAACTAAAAT
This sequence comes from Lissotriton helveticus, assembly GCF_964261635.1. NCBI lineage: Eukaryota > Metazoa > Chordata > Amphibia > Caudata > Salamandridae > Lissotriton > Lissotriton helveticus. Next base: position 404,785,915 of record NC_136071.1, read on the forward strand.
AAGTGTGTTTAAAGTGATTTCTGTGCCTGAAATTGGTCAAAATTGAAGCTTCTGAGTAAGCAAAACTCTGTAAAAATGGCAATTTTGGTCACTGTGAGGGTTTAAAAAGTGGTTATTTAACATGAGGCCCGATCCAAATGACATTTTTAATTATTTTTGGTAGAGTCCAAAAAATCAATTTTATGATGAAAAACGATGACCCCGGACCAGTCAAACGTTCAAAAAAGTCGTCAATATTGATGAAATTTTAAAATTTAATCATTTGACTTTAAATGACTGTTGGATGTGAATTATTACTTTTTCAACTAACATAAGTGTGTTTAAAGTGATTTCTGTTCCTGAAATTGGTCAAAATTGAAGCTTCTGAGTAAGCAAAACTCTGTAAAAATGACAATTTTGGTAACCTTGAGAGTTTAAAAAGTGGTTATTCAACATGAGGCCCGATCCAAATGACATTTTGAATCATTTTTGGTAGAGTCCAAAAAATCTATTTTATGATGAAAAACGATGACCCCGGACCAGTCGAACGTACAAAAAATTGTCAATATTGATGAAATTTTAACATTTAATCTTTTGACTTTAAATTACTGTTGGATGTGAACTATTACTTTTTCAACTAAAATATGAGTGTTTAAAGTCATTTCTGTGCCTGAAATTAGTCAAAATTGAAGCTTCTGAGTAAGCAAATCTCTGTAAAAATTGCAATTTTGGTCACTGTGAGGGTTTAAAAAGTGGTTATTCAACATGAGGCCCGATCCAAATGACATTTTGAATCATTTTGGTAGAGTAAAAAAAAAACAATTTTATGATGAAAAACGTGACCCAGGACCAGTCGAACGTTCAAAAAAATGGTCAATATTGATGAAATTTTAACATTTAATCTTTTGACTTTAAATTACTGTTGGATGTGAATTATTACTTTTTCAACTAAAATATGAGAGTTTAAAGTCATTTCTGTGCCTGAAATTGGTCAAAATTGAAGGTTTTGAGTAAGCAAAATCTCTGTAAAAATGACAATTTTGGTCACTGTGAGGGTTTAAAAAGTGGTTATTCAACATAAGGCCCGATCCAAATGACATTTTGAATTATTTTTGGTAGAGTCGAAAAAATACATTTTATGATGAAAAACGATGACCCCGGACCAGTCGAACGTTCAAAAAAATGGTCAATATTGATGAAATTTTAACATTTAATCTTTTGACGTGAAATGACTGTTGGACGTGAATTATTACTTTTTCAACTAAAATAAGTGTGTTTGAAGTGATTTCTGTGCCTGAAATTGGTCAAAATTGAAGCTTCTGAGTAAGCAAAACTCTGTAAAAATGACAATTTTGGTAACTGTGAGGGTTTAAAAAGTGGTTATTCAACATGAGGCCCAAACCAAATGACATTTTGAATCATTTTTGGTAGAGTCCAAATAATCAATTTTATGATGAAAAACGATGACCCCGGACCAGTCGAACGTACAAAAAATTGTCAATATTGATGACATTTTAACATTTAATCTTTTGACTTTAAATTACTGTTGGATGTGAATTATTACTTTTTCAACTAAAATATGAGTGTTTAAAGTCATTTCTGTGCCTGAAATTGGTCAAAATTGAAGCTTCTGAGTAAGCAAAACTCGTAAAAATGGCAATTTTGGTCACTGTGAGGGTTTAAAAAGTGGTTATTCAACATGGGGCCCGATCCAAATGACATTTTGAATTATTTTTGGTAGAGTCCAAAAAATCAATTTTATGATGAAAAACGATGACCCCAGTCGAACGTTCAAAAAAATGGTCAATATTGATGAAATTTTAACATTTAATCTTTTGACTTGAAATGACTGTTGGACGTGAATTATTACTTTTTCAACTAAAATAAGTGTGTTTAAAGTGATTTCTGTGCCTGAAATTGGTCAAAATTGAAGCTTCTGAGTAAGCAAAACTCTGTAAAAATGATAATTTTGGTAACTGTGAGGATTTACAAAGTGGTTATTCAACATGAGGCCCAAACCAAATGACATTTTGAATCATTTTTGGTAGAGTCCAAAAAATCAATTTTATGATGAAAAACGATGACCCCGGACCAGTCGAACGTACAAAAAATTGTCAATATTGATGAAATTTTAACATTTAATCTTTTGACTTTAAATTACTGTTGGATGTGAATTATTACTTTTTCAACTAAAATATGAGTGTTTAAAGTCATTTCTGTGCCTGAAATTTTTCAAAATTGAAGCTTCTGATTAAGCAAAACTCTGTAAAAATGGCAATTTTGGTCACTGTGAGGGTTTAAAAAGTGGTTATTCAACATGAGGCCCGATCCAAATGACATTTTGAATTATTTTTGGTAGAATCGAAAAAATAAATTTTATGATGAAAAACGATGACCCCGGACCAGTCGAACGTTCAAAAAAATGGTCAATATTGATGAAATTTTAACATTTAATCTTTTGACTTGAAATGACTGTTGGACGTGAATTATTACTTTTTCAACTAAAATAAGTGTGTTTGAAGTGATTTCTGTGCCTGAAATTGGTCAAAATTGAAGCTTCTGAGTAAGCAAAACTCTGTAAAAATTACAATGTTGGTACCTGTGAGGGTTTAAAAAGTGGTTATTCAACATGAGGCCCAAACCAAATGACATTTTGAATCATTTTTGGTAGAGTCCAAAAAATCAATTTTATGATGAAAAACGATGACCCCGGACCAGTCGAACGTACAAAAAATTGTCAATATTGATGAAATTTTAACATTTAATCTTTTGACTTTAAATTACTGTTGGATGTGAATTATTACTTTTTCAACTAAAATATGAGTGTTTAAAGTCATTTCTGTGCCTGAAATTGGTCAAAATTGAAGCTTCTGAGTAAGCAAAACTCTGTAAAAATGGCAATTTTGGTCACTGTGAGGGTTTAAAAAGTGGTTATTCAACACGAGGCCCGATCCAAATGACATTTTGAATCATTTTTGGTAGAGTAAAAAAAAAATCAATTTTATGATGAAAAACGATGACCCAGGACCAGTCGAACGTTCAAAAAAATGGTCAATATTGATGAAATTTTTACATTTAATCTTTTGACTTTAAATTACTGTTGGATTTGAATTATTACTTTTTCAACTAAAATATGAGTGTTTAAAGTCATTTCTGTGCCTGAAATTGGTCAAAATTGAAGGTTTTGAGTAAGCAAAAACTCTGTAAAAATGACAATTTTGGTCACTGTGAGGGTTTAAAAAGTGGTTATTCAACATGGGGCCCGATCCAAATGACATTTTGAATTATTTTTGGTAGAGTCCAAAAAATCAATTTTATGATGAAAAACGATGACCCCAGTCGAACGTTCAAAAAAATGGTCAATATTGATGAAATTTTAACATTTAATCTTTTGACTTGAAATGACTGTTGGACGTGAATTATTACTTTTTCAACTAAAATAAGTGTGTTTAAAGTGATTTCTGTGCCTGAAATTGGTCAAAATTGAAGCTTCTGAGTAAGCAAAACTCTGTAAAAATGGCAATTTTGGTCACTGTGAGGGTTTAAAAAGTGGTTATTTAACATGAGGCCCGATCCAAATGACATTTTTAATTATTTTTGGTAGAGTCCAAAAAATCAATTTTATGATGAAAAACGATGACCCCGGACCAGTCAAACGTTCAAAAAAGTCGTCAATATTGATGAAATTTTAAAATTTAATCATTTGACTTTAAATGACTGTTGGATGTGAATTATTACTTTTTCAACTAACATAAGTGTGTTTAAAGTGATTTCTGTTCCTGAAATTGGTCAAAATTGAAGCTTCTGAGTAAGCAAAACTCTGTAAAAATGACAATTTTGGTAACCTTGAGAGTTTAAAAAGTGGTTATTCAACATGAGGCCCGATCCAAATGACATTTTGAATCATTTTTGGTAGAGTCCAAAAAATCTATTTTATGATGAAAAACGATGACCCCGGACCAGTCGAACGTACAAAAAATTGTCAATATTGATGAAATTTTAACATTTAATCTTTTGACTTTAAATTACTGTTGGATGTGAACTATTACTTTTTCAACTAAAATATGAGTGTTTAAAGTCATTTCTGTGCCTGAAATTAGTCAAAATTGAAGCTTCTGAGTAAGCAAATCTCTGTAAAAATTGCAATTTTGGTCACTGTGACGGTTTAAAAAGTGGTTATTCAACATGAGGCCCGATCCAAATGACATTTTGAATCATTTTGGTAGAGTAAAAAAAAAACAATTTTATGATGAAAAACGTGACCCAGGACCAGTCGAACGTTCAAAAAAATGGTCAATATTGATGAAATTTTAACATTTAATCTTTTGACTTTAAATTACTGTTGGATGTGAATTATTACTTTTTCAACTAAAATATGAGAGTTTAAAGTCATTTCTGTGCCTGAAATTGGTCAAAATTGAAGGTTTTGAGTAAGCAAAATCTCTGTAAAAATGACAATTTTGGTCACTGTGAGGGTTTAAAAAGTGGTTATTCAACATAAGGCCCGATCCAAATGACATTTTGAATTATTTTTGGTAGAGTCGAAAAAATACATTTTATGATGAAAAACGATGACCCCGGACCAGTCGAACGTTCAAAAAAATGGTCAATATTGATGAAATTTTAACATTTAATCTTTTGACGTGAAATGACTGTTGGACGTGAATTATTACTTTTTCAACTAAAATAAGTGTGTTTGAAGTGATTTCTGTGCCTGAAATTGGTCAAAATTGAAGCTTCTGAGTAAGCAAAACTCTGTAAAAATGACAATTTTGGTAACTGTGAGGGTTTAAAAAGTGGTTATTCAACATGAGGCCCAAACCAAATGACATTTTGAATCATTTTTGGTAGAGTCCAAATAATCAATTTTATGATGAAAAACGATGACCCCGGACCAGTCGAACGTACAAAAAATTGTCAATATTGATGACATTTTAACATTTAATCTTTTGACTTTAAATTACTGTTGGATGTGAATTATTACTTTTTCAACTAAAATATGAGTGTTTAAAGTCATTTCTGTGCCTGAAATTGGTCAAAATTGAAGCTTCTGAGTAAGCAAAACTCGTAAAAATGGCAATTTTGGTCACTGTGAGGGTTTAAAAAGTGGTTATTCAACATGGGGCCCGATCCAAATGACATTTTGAATTATTTTTGGTAGAGTCCAAAAAATCAATTTTATGATGAAAAACGATGACCCCAGTCGAACGTTCAAAAAAATGGTCAATATTGATGAAATTTTAACATTTAATCTTTTGACTTGAAATGACTGTTGGACGTGAATTATTACTTTTTCAACTAAAATAAGTGTGTTTAAAGTGATTTCTGTGCCTGAAATTGGTCAAAATTGAAGCTTCTGAGTAAGCAAAACTCTGTAAAAATGATAATTTTGGTAACTGTGAGGATTTACAAAGTGGTTATTCAACATGAGGCCCAAACCAAATGACATTTTGAATCATTTTTGGTAGAGTCCAAAAAATCAATTTTATGATGAAAAACGATGACCCCGGACCAGTCGAACGTACAAAAAATTGTCAATATTGATGAAATTTTAACATTTAATCTTTTGACTTTAAATTACTGTTGGATGTGAATTATTACTTTTTCAACTAAAATATGAGTGTTTAAAGTCATTTCTGTGCCTGAAATTTTTCAAAATTGAAGCTTCTGATTAAGCAAAACTCTGTAAAAATGGCAATTTTGGTCACTGTGAGGGTTTAAAAAGTGGTTATTCAACATGAGGCCCGATCCAAATGACATTTTGAATTATTTTTGGTAGAATCGAAAAAATAAATTTTATGATGAAAAACGATGACCCCGGACCAGTCGAACGTTCAAAAAAATGGTCAATATTGATGAAATTTTAACATTTAATCTTTTGACTTGAAATGACTGTTGGACGTGAATTATTACTTTTTCAACTAAAATAAGTGTGTTTGAAGTGATTTCTGTGCCTGAAATTGGTCAAAATTGAAGCTTCTGAGTAAGCAAAACTCTGTAAAAATGACAATTTTGGTAACTGTGAGGGTTTAAAAAGTGGTTATTCAACATGAGGCCCAAACCAAATGACATTTTGAATCATTTTTGGTAGAGTCCAAAAAATCAATTTTATGATGAAAAACGATGACCCCGGACCAGTCGAACGTACAAAAAATTGTCAATATTGATGAAATTTTAACATTTAATCTTTTGACTTTAAATTACTGTTGGATGTGAATTATTACTTTTTCAACTAAAATATGAGTGTTTAAAGTCATTTCGGTGCCTGAAATTAGTCAAAATTAAAGCTTCTGAGTAAGCAAAACTCTGTAAAAATGGCAATTTTGGTCACTGTGAGGGTTTAAAAAGTGGTTATTCAACATGAGGCCCGATCCAAATGACATTTTGAATCATTTTTGGTAGAGTAAAAAAGAAAATCAATTTTATGATGAAAAACGATGACCCAGGACCAGAACGTTAAAAAAATGGTCAATATTGATGAAATTTTAACATTTAATCTTTTGACTTTAAATGACTGTTGGACGTGAATTATTACTTTTTCAACTAAAATAAGTGTATTTAAAGTGATTTCTGTGCCTGAAATTGGTCAAAATTGAAGCTTCTGACTAAGCAAAACTCTGTAAAAATGACAATTTTGGTACCTGTGAGGGTTTAAAAAGTGGTTATTCACCATGAGGCCCGATCCAAATGACATTTTGAATTATTTTTGGTAGAGTCCAAAAAATCAATTTTATGATGAAATACGATGACCCCGGACCAGTCGAACATTCAAAAAAATGGTCAATATTGATGAAATTTTAACATTTAATTGTTTGACTTTAAATTACTGTTGGATGTGAATTATTACTTTTTCAACTAAAATATGAGTGTTTAAAGTCATTTCTGTGCCTGAAATTGGTCAAAATTGAAGGTTTTGAGTAAGCAAAAACTCTGTAAAAATGACAATTTTGGTCACTGTGAGGGTTTAAAAAGTGGTTATTCAACATGAGGCCCGATCCAAATGACATTTTGAATCATTTTTGGTAGAGTCCAAAAAATCAATTTTATGATGAAAAACGATGACCCCGGACCAGTCGAACGTACAAAAAATTGTCAATATTGATGAAATTTTAACATTTAATCTTTTGACTTTAAATTACTGTTGGATGTGAATTATTACTTTTTCAACTAAAATATGAGTGTTTAAAGTCATTTCTGTGCCTGAAATTGGTCAAAATTGAAGCTTCTGAGTAAGCAAAACTCTGTAAAAATGGCAATTTTGGTCACTGTGAGGGTTTAAAAAGTGGTTATTCAACACGAGGCCCGATCCAAATGACATTTTGAATTATTTTTGGTAGAGTCCAAAAAATCAATTTTATGATGAAAAACGATGACCCCAGTCGAACGTTCAAAAAAATGGTCAATATTGATGAAATTTTTACATTTAATCTTTTGACTTTAAATTACTGTTTGATTTGAAATATTACTTTTTCAACTAAAATATGAGTGTTTAAAGTCATTTCTGTGCCTGAAATTGGTCAAAATTGAAGGTTTTGAGTAAGCAAAAACTCTGTAAAAATGACAATTTTGGTCACTGTGAGGGTTTAAAAAGTGGTTATTCAACATGGGGCCCGATCCAAATGACATTTTGAATTATTTTTGGTAGAGTCCAAAAAATCAATTTTATGATGAAAAACGATGACCCCAGTCGAACGTTCAAAAAAATGGTCAATATTGATGAAATTTTTACATTTAATCTTTTGACTTTAAATTACTGTTGGATTTGAATTATTACTTTTTCAACTAAAATATGAGTGTTTAAAGTCATTTCTGTGCCTGAAATTGGTCAAAATTGAAGGTTTTGAGTAAGCAAAAACTCTGTAAAAATGACAATTTTGGTCACTGTGAGGGTTTAAAAAGTGGTTATTCAACATGGGGCCCGATCCAAATGACATTTTGAATTATTTTTGGTAGAGTCCAAAAAATCAATTTTATGATGAAAAACGATGACCCCAGTCGAACGTTCAAAAAAATGGTCAATATTGATGAAATTTTAACATTTAATCTTTTGACTTGAAATGACTGTTGGACGTGAATTATTACTTTTTCAACTAAAATAAGTGTGTTTAAAGTCATTTCTGTGCCTGAAATTGGTCAAAATTGAAGGTTTTGAGTAAGCAAAAACTCTGTAAAAATGACAATTTTGGTCACTGTGAGTGTTTAAAAAGTGGTTATTCAACATGGGGCCCGATCCAAATGACATTTTGAATTATTTTTGGTAGAGTCCAAAAAATCAATTTTATGATGAAAAACGATGACCCCAGTCGAATGTTCAAAAAAATTGTCAATATTGATGACATTTTAACATTTAATCTTTTGACTTTAAATTACTGTTGGATGTGAATTATTACTTTTTCAACTAAAATATGAGAGTTTAAAGTCATTTCTGTGCCTGCAATTGGTCAAAATTGAAGGTTTTGAGTAAGCAAAATCTCTGTAAAAATGACAATTTTGGTCACTGTGAGGGTTTAAAAAGTGGTTATTCAACATGAGGCCCGATCCAAATGACATTTTGAATTATTTTTGGTAGAGTCCAAAAAATCAATTTTATGATGAAAAACGATGACCCCAGTCGAACGTTCAAAAAAATGGTCAATATTGAAGAAATTTTAACATTTAATCTTTTGACTTGAAATGACTGTTGGACGTGAATTATTACTTTTTCAACTAAAATAAGTGTGTTTAAAGTGATTTCTGTGCCTGAAATTGGTCAAAATTGAAGCTTCTGAGTAAGCAAAACTCTGTAAAAATGACAATTTTGGTAACTGCGAGGATTTACAAAGTGGTTATTCAACATGAGGCCCAAACCAAATGACATTTTGAATCATTTTTGGTAGAGTCCAAAAAATCAATTTTATGATGAAAAACGATGACCCCGGACCAGTCGAACGTACAAAAAATTGTCAATATTGATGAAATTTTAACATTTAATCTTTTGACTTTAAATTACTGTTGGATGTGAATTATTACTTTTTCAACTAAAATATGAGTGTTTAAAGTCATTTCTGTGCCTGAAATTAGTCAAAATTGAAGCTTCTGAGTAAGCAAAACTCTGTAAAAATGGCAATTTTGGTCACTGTGAGGGTTTAAAAAGTGGTTATTCAACATGAGGCCCGATCCAAATGACATTTTGAATCATTTTTGGTAGAGTAAAAAAGAAAATCAATTTTATGATGAAAAACGATGACCCAGGACCAGAACGTTAAAAAAATGGTCAATATTGATGAAATTTTAACATTTAATCTTTTGACTTTAAATGACTGTTGGACGTGAATTATTACTTTTTCAACTAAAATAAGTGTATTTAAAGTGATTTCTGTGCCTGAAATTGGTCAAAATTGAAGCTTCTGACTAAGCAAAACTCTGTAAAAATGACAATTTTGGTACCTGTGAGGGTTTAAAAAGTGGTTATTCACCATGAGGCCCGATCCAAATGACATTTTGAATTATTTTTGGTAGAGTCCAAAAAATCAATTTTATGATGAAATACGATGACCCCGGACCAGTCGAACATTCAAAAAAATGGTCAATATTGATGAAATTTTAACATTTAATTGTTTGACTTTAAATTACTGTTGGATGTGAATTATTACTTTTTCAACTAAAATATGAGTGTTTAAAGTCATTTCTGTGCCTGAAATTGGTCAAAATTGAAGGTTTTGAGTAAGCAAAAACTCTGTAAAAATGACAATTTTGGTCACTGTGAGGGTTTAAAAAGTGGTTATTCAACATGAGGCCCGATCCAAATGACATTTTGAATCATTTTTGGTAGAGTCCAAAAAATCAATTTTATGATGAAAAACGATGACCCCGGACCAGTCGAACGTACAAAAAATTGTCAATATTGATGAAATTTTAACATTTAATCTTTTGACTTTAAATTACTGTTGGATGTGAATTATTACTTTTTCAACTAAAATATGAGTGTTTAAAGTCATTTCTGTGCCTGAAATTGGTCAAAATTGAAGCTTCTGAGTAAGCAAAACTCTGTAAAAATGGCAATTTTGGTCACTGTGAGGGTTTAAAAAGTGGTTATTCAACACGAGGCCCGATCCAAATGACATTTTGAATTATTTTTGGTAGAGTCCAAAAAATCAATTTTATGATGAAAAACGATGACCCCAGTCGAACGTTCAAAAAAATGGTCAATATTGATGAAATTTTTACATTTAATCTTTTGACTTTAAATTACTGTTTGATTTGAAATATTACTTTTTCAACTAAAATATGAGTGTTTAAAGTCATTTCTGTGCCTGAAATTGGTCAAAATTGAAGGTTTTGAGTAAGCAAAAACTCTGTAAAAATGACAATTTTGGTCACTGTGAGGGTTTAAAAAGTGGTTATTCAACATGGGGCCCGATCCAAATGACATTTTGAATTATTTTTGGTAGAGTCCAAAAAATCAATTTTATGATGAAAAACGATGACCCCAGTCGAACGTTCAAAAAAATGGTCAATATTGATGAAATTTTTACATTTAATCTTTTGACTTTAAATTACTGTTGGATTTGAATTATTACTTTTTCAACTAAAATATGAGTGTTTAAAGTCATTTCTGTGCCTGAAATTGGTCAAAATTGAAGGTTTTGAGTAAGCAAAAACTCTGTAAAAATGACAATTTTGGTCACTGTGAGGGTTTAAAAAGTGGTTATTCAACATGGGGCCCGATCCAAATGACATTTTGAATTATTTTTGGTAGAGTCCAAAAAATCAATTTTATGATGAAAAACGATGACCCCAGTCGAACGTTCAAAAAAATGGTCAATATTGATGAAATTTTAACATTTAATCTTTTGACTTGAAATGACTGTTGGACGTGAATTATTACTTTTTCAACTAAAATAAGTGTGTTTAAAGTCATTTCTGTGCCTGAAATTGGTCAAAATTGAAGGTTTTGAGTAAGCAAAAACTCTGTAAAAATGACAATTTTGGTCACTGTGAGTGTTTAAAAAGTGGTTATTCAACATGGGGCCCGATCCAAATGACATTTTGAATTATTTTTGGTAGAGTCCAAAAAATCAATTTTATGATGAAAAACGATGACCCCAGTCGAACGTTCAAAAAAATTGTCAATATTGATGACATTTTAACATTTGATCTTTTGACTTTAAATTACTGTTGGATGTGAATTATTACTTTTTCAACTAAAATATGAGAGTTTAAAGTCATTTCTGTGCCTGCAATTGGTCAAAATTGAAGGTTTTGAGTAAGCAAAATCTCTGTAAAAATGACAATTTTGGTCACTGTGAGGGTTTAAAAAGTGGTTATTCAACATGAGGCCCGATCCAAATGACATTTTGAATTATTTTTGGTAGAGTCCAAAAAATCAATTTTATGATGAAAAACGATGACCCCAGTCGAACGTTCAAAAAAATGGTCAATATTGAAGAAATTTTAACATTTAATCTTTTGACTTGAAATGACTGTTGGACGTGAATTATTACTTTTTCAACTAAAATAAGTGTGTTTAAAGTGATTTCTGTGCCTGAAATTGGTCAAAATTGAAGCTTCTGAGTAAGCAAAACTCTGTAAAAATGACAATTTTGGTAACTGCGAGGATTTACAAAGTGGTTATTCAACATGAGGCCCAAACCAAATGACATTTTGAATCATTTTTGGTAGAGTCCAAAAAATCAATTTTATGATGAAAAACGATGACCCCGGACCAGTCGAACGTACAAAAAATTGTCAATATTGATGAAATTTTAACATTTAATCTTTTGACTTTAAATTACTGTTGGATGTGAATTATTACTTTTTCAACTAAAATATGAGTGTTTAAAGTCATTTCTGTGCCTGAAATTAGTCAAAATTGAAGCTTCTGAGTAAGCAAAACTCTGTAAAAATGGCAATTTTGGTCACTGTGAGGGTTTAAAAAGTGGTTATTCAACATGAGGCCCGATCCAAATGACATTTTGAATCATTTTTGGTAGAGTAAAAAAAAATCAATTTTATGATGAAAAACGTGACCCAGGACCAGTCGAACGTTCAAAAAAATGGTCAATATTGATGAAATTTTAACATTTAATCTTTTGACTTTAAATTACTGTTGGATGTGAATTATTACTTTTTCAACTAAAATATGAGAGTTTAAAGTCATTTCTGTGCCTGAAATTGGTCAAAATTGAAGGTTTTGAGTAAGCAAAAACTCTGTAAAAATGACAATTTTGGTCACTGTGAGGGTTTAAAAAGTGGTTATTCAACATGGGGCCCGATCCAAATGACATTTTGAATTATTTTTGGTAGAGTCCAAAAAATCAATTTTATGATGAAAAACGATGACCCCAGTCGAACGTTCAAAAAAATGGTCAATATTGATGAAATTTTAACATTTAATCTTTTGACTTGAAATGACTGTTGGACGTGAATTATTACTTTTTCAACTAAAATAAGTGTGTTTAAAGTCATTTCTGTGCCTGAAATTGGTCAAAATTGAAGGTTTTGAGTAAGCAAAAACTCTGTAAAAATGACAATTTTGGTCACTGTGAGTGTTTAAAAAGTGGTTATTCAACATGGGGCCCGATCCAAATGACATTTTGAATTATTTTTGGTAGAGTCCAAAAAATCAATTTTATGATGAAAAACGATGACCCCAGTCGAACGTTCAAAAAAATTGTCAATATTGATGACATTTTAACATTTAATCTTTTGACTTTAAATTACTGTTGGATGTGAATTATTACTTTTTCAACTAAAATATGAGAGTTTAAAGTCATTTCTGTGCCTGCAATTGGTCAAAATTGAAGGTTTTGAGTAAGCAAAATCTCTGTAAAAATGACAATTTTGGTCACTGTGAGGGTTTAAAAAGTGGTTATTCAACATGAGGCCCGATCCAAATGACATTTTGAATTATTTTTGGTAGAGTCCAAAAAATCAATTTTATGATGAAAAACGATGACCCCAGTCGAACGTTCAAAAAAATGGTCAATATTGAAGAAATTTTAACATTTAATCTTTTGACTTGAAATGACTGTTGGACGTGAATTATTACTTTTTCAACTAAAATAAGTGTGTTTAAAGTGATTTCTGTGCCTGAAATTGGTCAAAATTGAAGCTTCTGAGTAAGCAAAACTCTGTAAAAATGACAATTTTGGTAACTGCGAGGATTTACAAAGTGGTTATTCAACATGAGGCCCAAACCAAATGACATTTTGAATCATTTTTGGTAGAGTCCAAAAAATCAATTTTATGATGAAAAACGATGACCCCGGACCAGTCGAACGTACAAAAAATTGTCAATATTGATGAAATTTTAACATTTAATCTTTTGACTTTAAATTACTGTTGGATGTGAATTATTACTTTTTCAACTAAAATATGAGTGTTTAAAGTCATTTCTGTGCCTGAAATTAGTCAAAATTGAAGCTTCTGAGTAAGCAAAACTCTGTAAAAATGGCAATTTTGGTCACTGTGAGGGTTTAAAAAGTGGTTATTCAACATGAGGCCCGATCCAAATGACATTTTGAATCATTTTTGGTAGAGTAAAAAAAAATCAATTTTATGATGAAAAACGTGACCCAGGACCAGTCGAACGTTCAAAAAAATGGTCAATATTGATGAAATTTTAACATTTAATCTTTTGACTTTAAATTACTGTTGGATGTGAATTATTACTTTTTCAACTAAAATATGAGAGTTTAAAGTCATTTCTGTGCCTGAAATTGGTCAAAATTGAAGGTTTTGAGTAAGCAAAATCTCTGTAAAAATGACAATTTTGGTCACTGTGAGGGTATAAAAAGTGGTTATTCAACATGAGGCCCGATCCAAATGACATTTTGAATTATTTTTGGTAGAGTCGAAAAAATAAATTTTATGATGAAAAACGATGACCCCGGACCAGTCGAACGTTCAAAAAAATGGTCAATATTGATGAAATTTTAACATTTAATCTTTTGACTTGAAATGACTGTTGGACGTGAATTATTACTTTTTCAACTAAAATAAGTGTGTTTGAAGTGATTTCTGTGCCTGAAATTGGTCAAAATTGAAGCTTCTGAGTAAGCAAAACTCTGTAAAAATTACAATTTTGGTACCTGTGAGGGTTTAAAAAGTGGTTATTCAACATGAGGCCCAAACCAAATGACATTTTGAATCATTTTTGGTAGAGTCCAAAAAATCAATTTTATGATGAAAAACGATGACCCCGGACCAGTCGAACGTACAAAAAATTGTCAATATTGATGAAATTTTAACATTTAATCTTTTGACTTTAAATTACTGTTGGATGTGAATTATTACTTTTTCAACTAAAATATGAGTGTTTAAAGTCATTTCTGTGCCTGAAATTGGTCAAAATTGAAGCTTCTGAGTAAGCAAAACTCTGTAAAAATGGCAATTTTGGTCACTGTGAGGGTTTAAAAAGTGGTTATTCAACACGAGGCCCGATCCAAATGACATTTTGAATCATTTTTGGTAGAGTAAAAAAAAAATCAATTTTATGATGAAAAACGATGACCCAGGACCAGTCGAACGTTCAAAAAAATGGTCAATATTGATGAAATTTTTACATTTAATCTTTTGACTTTAAATTACTGTTGGATTTGAATTATTACTTTTTCAACTAAAATATGAGTGTTTAAAGTCATTTCTGTGCCTGAAATTGGTCAAAATTGAAGGTTTTGAGTAAGCAAAAACTCTGTAAAAATGACAATTTTGGTCACTGTGAGGGTTTAAAAAGTGGTTATTCAACATGGGGCCCGATCCAAATGACATTTTGAATTATTTTTGGTAGAGTCCAAAAAATCAATTTTATGATGAAAAACGATGACCCCAGTCGAACGTTCAAAAAAATGGTCAATATTGATGAAATTTTAACATTTAATCTTTTGACTTGAAATGACTGTTGGACGTGAATTATTACTTTTTCAACTAAAATAAGTGTGTTTAAAGTGATTTCTGTGCCTGAAATTGGTCAAAATTGAAGCTTCTGAGTAAGCAAAACTCTGTAAAAATGGCAATTTTGGTCACTGTGAGGGTTTAAAAAGTGGTTATTTAACATGAGGCCCGATCCAAATGACATTTTTAATTATTTTTGGTAGAGTCCAAAAAATCAATTTTATGATGAAAAACGATGACCCCGGACCAGTCAAACGTTCAAAAAAGTCGTCAATATTGATGAAATTTTAAAATTTAATCATTTGACTTTAAATGACTGTTGGATGTGAATTATTACTTTTTCAACTAACATAAGTGTGTTTAAAGTGATTTCTGTTCCTGAAATTGGTCAAAATTGAAGCTTCTGAGTAAGCAAAACTCTGTAAAAATGACAATTTTGGTAACCTTGAGAGTTTAAAAAGTGGTTATTCAACATGAGGCCCGATCCAAATGACATTTTGAATCATTTTTGGTAGAGTCCAAAAAATCTATTTTATGATGAAAAACGATGACCCCGGACCAGTCGAACGTACAAAAAATTGTCAATATTGATGAAATTTTAACATTTAATCTTTTGACTTTAAATTACTGTTGGATGTGAACTATTACTTTTTCAACTAAAATATGAGTGTTTAAAGTCATTTCTGTGCCTGAAATTAGTCAAAATTGAAGCTTCTGAGTAAGCAAATCTCTGTAAAAATTGCAATTTTGGTCACTGTGAGGGTTTAAAAAGTGGTTATTCAACATGAGGCCCGATCCAAATGACATTTTGAATCATTTTGGTAGAGTAAAAAAAAAACAATTTTATGATGAAAAACGTGACCCAGGACCAGTCGAACGTTCAAAAAAATGGTCAATATTGATGAAATTTTAACATTTAATCTTTTGACTTTAAATTACTGTTGGATGTGAATTATTACTTTTTCAACTAAAATATGAGAGTTTAAAGTCATTTCTGTGCCTGAAATTGGTCAAAATTGAAGGTTTTGAGTAAGCAAAATCTCTGTAAAAATGACAATTTTGGTCACTGTGAGGGTTTAAAAAGTGGTTATTCAACATGAGGCCCGATCCAAATGACATTTTGAATTATTTTTGGTAGAGTCGAAAAAATAAAGTTTATGATGAAAAACGATGACCCCGGACCAGTCGAACGTTCAAAAAAATGGTCAATATTGATGAAATTTTAACATTTAATCTTTTGACGTGAAATGACTGTTGGACGTGAATTATTACTTTTTCAACTAAAATAAGTGTGTTTGAAGTGATTTCTGTGCCTGAAATTGGTCAAAATTGAAGATTCTGAGTAAGCAAAACTCTGTAAAAATGACAATTTTGGTAACTGTGAGGGTTTAAAAAGTGGTTATTCAACATGAGGCCCAAACCAAATGACATTTTGAATCATTTTTGGTAGAGTCCAAATAATCAATTTTATGATGAAAAACGATGACCCCGGACCAGTCGAACGTACAAAAAATTGTCAATATTGATGACATTTTAACATTTAATCTTTTGACTTTAAATTACTGTTGGATGTGAATTATTACTTTTTCAACTAAAATATGAGTGTTTAAAGTCATTTCTGTGCCTGAAATTGGTCAAAATTGAAGCTTCTGAGTAAGCAAAACTCGTAAAAATGGCAATTTTGGTCACTGTGAGGGTTTAAAAAGTGGTTATTCAACATGGGGCCCGATCCAAATGACATTTTGAATTATTTTTGGTAGAGTCCAAAAAATCAATTTTATGATGAAAAACGATGACCCCAGTCGAACGTTCAAAAAAATGGTCAATATTGATGAAATTTTAACATTTAATCTTTTGACTTTAAATGACTGTTGGACGTGAATTATTACTTTTTCAACTAAAATAAGTGTGTTTAAAGTGATTTCTGTGCCTGAAATTGGTCAAAATTGAAGCTTCTGAGTAAGCAAAACTCTGTAAAAATGACAATTTTGGTAACTGTGAGGATTTACAAAGTGGTTATTCAACATGAGGCCCAAACCAAATGACATTTTGAATCATTTTTGGTAGAGTCCAAAAAATCAATTTTATGATGAAAAACGATGACCCCGGACCAGTCGAACGTACAAAAAATTGTCAATATTGATGAAATTTTAACATTTAATCTTTTGACTTTAAATTACTGTTGGATGTGAATTATTACTTTTTCAACTAAAATATGAGTGTTTAAAGTCATTTCTGTGCCTGAAATTTGTCAAAATTGAAGCTTCTGATTAAGCAAAACTCTGTAAAAATGGCAATTTTGGTCACTGTGAGGGTTTAAAAAGTGGTTATTCAACATGAGGCCCGATCCAAATGACATTTTGAATCATTTTTGGTAGAGTAAAAAAAAAAATCAATTTTATGATGAAAAACGTGACCCAGGACCAGTCGAACGTTCAAAAAAATGGTCAATATTGATGAAATTTTAACATTTAATCTTTTGACTTTAAATTACTGTTGGATGTGAATTATTACTTTTTCAACTAAAATATGAGAGTTTAAAGTCATTTCTGTGCCTGAAATTGGTCAAAATTGAAGGTTTTGAGTAAGCAAAATCTCTGTAAAAATGACAATTTTGGTCACTGTGAGGGTTTAAAAAGTGGTTATTCAACATGAGGCCCGATCCAAATGACATTTTGAATTATTTTTGGTAGAATCGAAAAAATAAATTTTATGATGAAAAACGATGACCCCGGACCAGTCGAACGTTCAAAAAAATGGTCAATATTGATGAAATTTTAACATTTAATCTTTTGACTTGAAATGACTGTTGGACGTGAATTATTACTTTTTCAACTAAAATAAGTGTGTTTGAAGTGATTTCTGTGCCTGAAATTGGTCACAATTGAAGCTTCTGAGTAAGCAAAACTCTGTAAAAATGACAATTTTGGTAACTGTGAGGGTTTAAAAAGTGGTTATTCAACATGAGGCCCAAACCAAATGACATTTTTTTTTTTTTTTTTTTGTCAACATCTTTTTTTTATTAAGTCTCAGGTTGAGACACACAAAAGAAAAGGGTCACATTGACACAGCGGTAAGCCTACAACCCTCATGGGGCCGGCCGCGTAAAAGAACTCAGGGTACAATAGCTGCGTGAATCAATATCTTCAAGCACGTGTGCCGAACTGCACATTAAGATCAAACAAGGTCCCATTAAGTCGCTCCAGAAGGGGGCCCAAAAGCGCTGTCCAGTATACCCCAGTGATACCCCACCTTGTATATCGTCCCGCAAAGCGGGCAGGTACAAACACATCAAACTGAAACAAATAACCGGCCCCAGGGGCCCAACATTCAACCAGAGGCCTAGTAGAAGGCAGTCAAAAGAGCAGAGCAGAAGTTAGAGGGAACAGAGAGGAAGAGCAAAGGGAGAACAGAGAAAGCTTGGGGGGGGACAGCCCCAGCCACGAGGGTGTCACAGGTTGCGAGGGGTAAAGGGGAGCACCGCATCTTTCACCAATTGCAATGCTCGCAGCGCTGGGGGCATACTCCTAGCATATTCGCTCTTGCAAAGATAAGCCACAAGTGGCTGCCAGACCTTTTCAAAGCGGGTCGTGCGAGACTGTAGCCTAGCCGAGAGCAGCTCCATAGTGATGACTTGCCACAGTCTGCCGAACAACACGGCTAGGGGGGGTGCCTCCACCTTCTTCCAATACAGAGCGATAAGCTGTCTGGCGGCACCCAACATTTGCATCGCTACGGTCCAGTCACTGTGGGTGAGGGCCAGCAAGTCAACAGGTTTGAGTCCCAACAGTATTGTGCTAGCAGCATCAGGCAGAGGAAATCCCAGCACCCCTCGTATGTGGCTCAGCACCTCCTTCCAAAAGATAGCGATCACAGGGCAGGTCCACCAGTTGTGCATGAAGTCACCAGGCACATGATGGCATCTCCAGCATCCGGGCGGGACAGAGGGGAACATCCTGTGTAGGCGATGGGGCGTATAATACCACTGCGTCATTATTTTATACGCGTTTTCTTGTTGCGGCACACTGCGATACACCCTAGGAACATCCCTCCATAGGCGGGTCCACTGCGCCAGGTCAATATCAGCACCTAGAGTCTCCTGCCAATGTCGCTGATATGTGTGAGCAGGGGGGGCAAGAGGATGTTGCAGAATCTGATACATTTTTGATATAAGGCCCTTCGTGCCCGTACCAGAGCGGGCCAGCCGCTCGAACGGGGTGAAGGCCCGAGTGGCCCCAGGGTATATCGCGTCAGACAGGGCCCAGTGACGCAACTGCAGGAACTGCAATTCAGCCTCTGGGGGAAGACGGAACTCCTCCCGACAGTGGGCAAAGGACTTCATGGAGCTTCCGTCAAAGAGATCCGTAAGGACTTTGCAATCCTCACGTGTCCACCTGCGAAAAGCGGGGGTGTGGTTAGCCGGTGGGAACCATGGATTATCCTCTATGGGGGTGTGCGGCGAGGGGAAAGTCGTCAAGCCTTTCCGCACCGCTATCCTGTCCCACACGTCCAGGACCGTTCTCGTGGGGATCGCCAAGTAAGCACTAGGGGACCGTCCCGCCCTATGGGTCCAAGCGAGGTTCCAGATCGTACGACCCGTGACCGCCTGGTCAAGGTGCAGCCACCCCTTCTCGCTCTCCCTAATACCCCACTCTATTACAAACCGCAAGTGAGCGGCCCAATAATAGTCCACAAGATTCGGGCATCCCAGCCCTCCACGATCCCGCGGGGCCATAAGGAGTGTCTGAGAGAAGCGGGGTCTCTTGCCCCCCCAGATGAATTTAGTACAGTCCCTTTGCAAGGCTCTAATCTTCGGCAGAGGGATGGGCGTAGGAAGGCATTGGAACAGGTAGAGTATTTTAGGCAATATAGAAATTTTGACCGCGTTCAACCTGCCCAGCCAAGAGCGGATAAGAGGCTTCCACCGCTGTAGATCAGCGAGAGCAGACTTGCGACACTCCGCCCAATTGAGCGCCGACCAGCCCTCCAAAGAGGGAGTCAGGGAGAGGCCGAGGTATCGGATATGTTGGTCCGTCCATCGGTAGGGGCACAGCACTTCCAGGGGAGGGACATCGGCCGGGGGGATCGTGAGGTTAAGCACCCACGACTTATTGTGGTTAATTTTCAAGCCAGAGGCGCTTTCGAAGGAGCAGAGCACCTCATGAAGCGCCGGCAGGGATTGTCGTGGTTCCGTTAGCGTGAGAATGAGGTCGTCCGCATACAACGCCACCTTATGATTTTGCCCTCCCATCTGTACGCCGCAAATGTCCGGGTTGCGCCTGATCAGGTCCGCCAACGGTTCAATCGCCAGGGCGAACAGCAATGGCGACAGAGGGCAGCCCTGTCTTGTCCCTCTGCCAATGGCGAATGGTTCCGTCAACCTCCCATTCACCCTGACCCTTGCCCTCGGTGCCACATAAGGCGCCATGATCCTGGCAATCATCCATGGGCCGAGCCCCATCCTGCAAAGGACCGCTTGGAGAAACCCCCAATCCACGCGATCAAACGCTTTCTCAGCGTCTAGCGACAGGAGGCACGCCGGAATGTGCCAGTGGTGCACTTTCCCTACCAAATGTGCCAGTCTCCGCACATTGTCTGTCCCTTGACGGCCCCGAATGAAGCCCACCTGGTCAGGGTCAACGAGGTCCGGCATGTGGGGATCGAGTCTCTTAGCCAGCATCTTCGTGTAAATTTTGAAATCAGTATTAAGTAGCGCAATCGGGCGGTATGACGAGCAAAGCGCCGGATCCTTCCCAGGTTTAGGGACTAGAGCTATTTCTGCCATACCCATGTCCGGCGAGGGACCCTGACCGCCATCGAAGGAGGCGAAGAGTCTGAGGAGATATGGACCTAGCTGTTCCCCGAAAAGGCGGTAAAAGGAAAGCGGTAAGCCGTCCGGGCCTGGTGTCTTCCCCAAGTTCAGATCTTTAATGGCCTCAGACACCTCGGCAAGCGAAAGTGGCTCTTCTAACCTCTCCGCCGCGTCGGGGTGCAAGCGCGTCCCGCCATAGTGCTCCAGAATCTCCTCCGGCAGGGTAGCGCCAGTCGGAGCCGCCGTGTATAAGGAGGCGTAATAGTCTCGGAACGCCTTCATTTTAGCCTCCATCGCCGTTGCCCGAGACCCGTCCGGTAGTACCACATTCGCTATGTGGGATCTGGCCGCCTTAACCCTCAGTCGTCTCGCCAAGAGCTTCCCTATCTTGTCCCCGCCATCAAAATGCATACGCTTTAGCGCCAAAAGGGATTTCTCCGCCCGATTCGCCCGCAGCATGCGCAATTGCCCTCGCAGGTTCGCTAGACGCCTTCGCGTCTTCAGAGTGGAAGCCTCTTGATTCTGTGCCTCCGCCCCCCGCAAGTCCGCCACCAGTCCTTCCTCCACTACTCTCCGTTCACGCGCTCTCGCAATCTCAAGGGAAGTGATGTGACCCCGGATTGTAGCCTTGAAGGCGTCCCACACCACCGGGAACGGCGTTTCCGGTAGGTCATTGAACTCAAAGTAGGAGGTGATGGCCGTGCGGATGTCGTCAACCGACGCTGCATCTCTGAGTAGGTATGGGGGCAAATGCCATTTCCGTTCCCTAGGGGGACCACTCCGCAGATCTCGGAGGAGTAACTCCACATGCGCATGGTCCGAGATGGAGATGTCGGACATTTCCACATCCATCACATCACAAATCAAGTCGTGCGATACGAACAAATGATCGATGCGGGAATAGGAGCGGTGAGCACTAGAGTAAAAAGAGTAATCTCGTTTGTCGGGGGAGAAGTAGCGCCATGCGTCGAAGAGACCTAAGTCGCCTATCTGTCCGCGCAGTGCCGAGGACATCGCCCCTGCCCCATGAAAGGAGCCTGTACTCCGGTCCAAGGTAGGGCACCACACCAGATTAAAGTCACCCCCCAGAATAATCGAGGGCCCACCTCGAAGGACATGGGTGCGCAAAAGATCCCGAAGGAAGCGATCCTGTGCCAGGTTGGGCGCATACACGTTGCACAGCGTAAGACGGCGGGAGCCCACCTCGACCGAGACCTTAAGGAAGCGACCGTCACCACCCCGGAAGAGCTTGTCAGAACCCCGCCTGATGCCAGCTTTGCACAAAACTGCTACCCCAGCTGTTTTCGTATCTGCTGTAGCCCAGAATTGGAGGGGGTATCTAGGGTGCGCCATACGCTTTGTATCTGCCCGGAGAAGGTGGGTCTCTTGTATGAAAATGATGTCCGGGTCATGACGCAGGAAGTAATGCCAGAGCTGTTGGCGCTTGTTAGGTGAATTAAGGCCTTTAACATTGAGTGATAAAATCTTAAGGGGTCTGGCCATGTCACTCGCCATCTTGGGGGTCCCTAAGGTAAGTACGCAAAGCTTCGCACAGCAGAGCACCCATCAGTTCAGAGCCCCACCCAGAGGGCCCGCCCCCGCTCCCCGCATTATCCCCCATCCCCAGCCCCCCACAGCAGACAGAGAAAGGAAGGAAAGACAGAAAAAAGAGGAAAAGGAAGGTCAGAGGAGAAAGCCAAACATTCAGCAGTCTGGAGGACGGATGGCCTAGGCCGTAAAAACGGGGCCAACTGGGCCAAAGTACACTATCTCCAGAGTAGGGCATCCTACACCCACAGGTTCGAATGTCCATCGGGATGTCACTCCCCAGGAGACAGTCTCGGTGGGACATGACCGGCCGGGAACACCAGAAGGCAAGGAGCCCCCACCATCCTAGGCCCAGCACAAGGAGATCAGGAGTCCAAGCACCTTCCCTCCCGCCCCACAACCATCCCCGCCCTCCGGAGGGGTAGAAGAGAACAGTACCTCAAGGCCAGTGACATTCATGTGCTGTCCATCTCACGATGTGGAGGACCGTCCCGCAGGGGAGCGGTCAGCACGGTCGATCTCAGTCTCTTCCAGCGCTCTAATGTGGGCGATGACCTCCTGCCTGGCTTGGCTCGTCGTTGGCACGTCAACAGGCGTCGCACGCTGTCTCCTCGGCACCGTGGTCCAGTCTGGGGTGAGCGGCGTCCTCTTGCTCGGAGGGTGTCGTGAGGGGCTCCCCGGGGGAGAGCCTGCAATGTTGAGGAGACGCGCCGCCTCATCGTAGGACCGCAAGGATTTATGCTTACCCTCCCATTGAAAGATAAGTGCAAAGGGGTGTCCCCATTGGTACGAAATGTTCAGGGACCGCAATTTCTCCGTCACTGGGCGGAAAGCGCGTCACCGCTTCAGGGTGTTGGGCGCCAAATCTTGGAAGATCTGGATCTTGTGGCCCTTATATTGCAGGTCCGGCTTGTCCCGAGCACGTTTCCAAATCTCCTCCTTTTCCACAAAGAAATGCACCCGCGTGATAATGTCCGGGAGAAGTCCCGATCTCCCCGCAGGTGCCGCCACACGATGAGCACGGTCCAGTGTGGGAGGTGATACATCTTCGTCGCCCCGCACCTCGTGGAGGAGTTGCGCCACAAAGTCTATCACGTCCTCCCCTTCTTCTCCGAGCGGCACGCCGCTGATGCGGAGGTTGTTCCGCCTGCCCCGATTCTCCAAGTCTTCCTGTTTGATTTGGAGTTCAATGTTCTGTTGTTCCAGGGCCGTTAAGCGCTGCCATAGATGTTCCTGGTCCTCGGTGCGCGTGTCCGCAGTCCTCTCCAGGCTGTCCACACGGTCCCCCAGTTCCACGACTTCTTTCCGAAGCTCCGTGACACATGAGTGGACCTCCGACCTCAGGGATCCTATCTCCGTCTTAAGTTCGGTCATGAAGGCGGCCATGAACGCTTGTGTGACCGGGGGGAATCCGCCATCTCCGCAGGTGGGCCACCACTGGCCGCCGGAGTTCCTACTTTGCCCCACATGGCTGTTACAGGGTTCCCCTTGGGGGCCGGTGCCGGTTCCGCCTTGCTGTTCCTGTTGGTGCGCGTCATTCTCCGCGCGGACCACAGGGTGTCCCCTAGTCTGCGTCAGGGCCCGTGCCCGGCGTAGGGTGCCCGAGAAAAAGCACAAAGCACCAAGGGGGGCGGTGGGGGGCACTGGCGCAAAGTCACAGCGCACCGAAAGGGTCCTGGCCTCGCAACGGCCCACCCCTCAGCAGCGAGCAGCCAGCACACACCCCACGTAGCAGATCAGGCAGTCCGGGGATCCCTAGGCCTCAGCGCCGCCACTCACAATGCGCTGCCAGTCAGGGAGATAAGCAGGTCCAACGGGGCCACCAGTCCCCCAGGGGTATCAGCACCAGGGAGTGCCCCACACCATCGCTCCAGGCCAGCACTCACCCCCAAGAAAGAGCCGTTGTGAAAACTCGCAGCTTTGCCGTTTCTCCGTCGGCTGGCGCCGTCCGCTCTCAAAAGTGCCCCGGGGGCACTGTCCGTCTCAGCCCTCCGCTCTGGCCGCTCTCACCGCTGTTCACCGCGGCTCCGCAGGGCCGGCTTCTCGGAGCAACCCGCTGGTGGAGGGAGGTCAGCAGCGCCTCCGATCCTCGCTGAGGCAAGAGGTCGGGTCTCGCCGCCTCACAGCTCCACACTGCAGCGCGGGAAACAGGATGCGCAGGACCAAGAAGTTGCACAGGGGCCCCCTACCAGGCACTTCGCCACACCGCTGCCCCAGGTAAGGGCGTCACAAGGCTGTCTTGCGGGGAGGGCGGGGGTCGATCTGGCCAGTGGCCGCCGGCAGCTCCAGGGTCCGACAGGGTCCGCTGTACACCGCCTCCTCCGCGGCCGCAAGATGGCGGACGGACCGGGCGGCCCCTCACACTGTAAGCCGGCTGTGCGTTCTCGCCGGGGCTCAGACGGGGCACGGAGGTCCCGCACACAAAACACGCTACACAGGTGGGCAGTGGTCCCAGGGAGGTGTGCGGCGGGTCCAGACTCCCGAATCACGCACAAATAGCCAATGATGGGCCCAACGGCGGTGGGAGCTCCGCAGCAACGCGTCTGCTCACATCGCTGGTCAAGCCACGCCCCCCAAATGACATTTTGAATCATTTTTGGTAGAGTCCAAAAAATCAATTTTATGATGAAAAACGATGACCCCGGACCAGTCGAACGTACAAAAAATTGTCAATATTGATGAAATTTTAACATTTAATCTTTTGACTTTAAATTACTGTTGGATGTGAATTATTACTTTTTCAACTAAAATATGAGTGTTTAAAGTCATTTCGGTGCCTGAAATTAGTCAAAATTGAAGCTTCTGAGTAAGCAAAACTCTGTAAAAATGGCAATTTTGGTCACTGTGAGGGTTTAAAAAGTGGTTATTCAACATGAGGCCCGATCCAAATGACATTTTGAATCATTTTTGGTAGAGTAAAAAAGAAAATCAATTTTATGATGAAAAACGATGACCCAGGACCAGAACGTTAAAAAAATGGTCAATATTGATGAAATTTTAACATTTAATCTTTTGACTTTAAATGACTGTTGGACGTGAATTATTACTTTTTCAACTAAAATAAGTGTATTTAAAGTGATTTCTGTGCCTGAAATTGGTCAAAATTGAAGCTTCTGACTAAGCAAAACTCTGTAAAAATGACAATTTTGGTAACTGTGAGGGTTTAAAAAGTGGTTATTCAACATGAGGCCCGATCCAAATGACATTTTGAATCATTTTTGGTAGAGTCCAAAAAATCAATTTTATGATGAAAAACGATGACCCCGGACCAGTCGAACGTACAAAAAATTGTCAATATTGATGAAATTTTAACATTTAATCTTTTGACTTTAAATTACTGTTGGATGTGAATTATTACTTTTTCAACTAAAATATGAGTGTTTAAAGTCATTTCTGTGCCTGAAATTGGTCAAAATTGAAGCTTCTGAGTAAGCAAAACTCTGTAAAAATGGCAATTTTGGTCACTGTGAGGGTTTAAAAAGTGGTTATTCAACACGAGGCCCGATCCAAATGACATTTTGAATTATTTTTGGTAGAGTCCAAAAAATCAATTTTATGATGAAAAACGATGACCCCAGTCGAACGTTCAAAAAAATGGTCAATATTGATGAAATTTTTACATTTAATCTTTTGACTTTAAATTACTGTTGGATTTGAATTATTACTTTTTCAACTAAAATATGAGTGTTTAAAGTCATTTCTGTGCCTGAAATTGGTCAAAATTGAAGGTTTTGAGTAAGCAAAAACTCTGTAAAAATGACAATTTTGGTCACTGTGAGGGTTTAAAAAGTGGTTATTCAACATGGGGCCCGATCCAAATGACATTTTGAATTATTTTTGGTAGAGTCCAAAAAATCAATTTTATGATGAAAAACGATGACCCCAGTCGAACGTTCAAAAAAATGGTCAATATTGATGACATTTTAACATTTAATCTTTTGACTTGAAATGACTGTTGGACGTGAATTATTACTTTTTCAACTAAAATAAGTGTGTTTAAAGTGATTTCTGTGCCTGAAATTGGTCAAAATTGAAGCTTCTGAGTAAGCAAAACTCTGTAAAAATGACAATTTTGGTAACTGTGAGGGTTTAAAAAGTGGTTATTCAACATGAGGCCCGATCCAAATGACATTTTGAATCATTTTTGGTAGAGTCCAAAAAATCAATTTTATGATGAAAAACGATGACCCCGGACCAGTCGAACGTACAAAAAATTGTCAATATTGATGAAATTTTAACATTTAATCTTTTGACTTTAAATTACTGTTGGATGTGAATTATTACTTTTTCAACTAAAATATGAGTGTTTAAAGTCATTTCTGTGCCTGAAATTGGTCAAAATTGAAGCCTCTGAGTAAGCAAAACTCTGTAAAAATGGCAATTTTGGTCACTGTGAGGGTTTAAAAAGTGGTTATTCAACACGAGGCCCGATCCAAATGACATTTTGAATTATTTTTGGTAGAGTCCAAAAAATCAATTTTATGATGAAAAACGATGACCCAAGTCGAACGTTCAAAAAAATGGTCAATATTGATGAAATTTTTACATTTAATCTTTTGACTTTAAATTACTGTTGGATTTGAATTATTACTTTTTCAACTAAAATATGAGTGTTTAAAGTCATTTCTGTGCCTGAAATTGGTCAAAATTGAAGGTTTTGAGTAAGCAAAAACTCTGTAAAAATGACAATTTTGGTCACTGTGAGGGTTTAAAAAGTGGTTATTCAACATGGGGCCCGATCCAAATGACATTTTGAATTATTTTTGGTAGAGTCCAAAAAATCAATTTTATGATGAAAAACAATGACCCCAGTCGAACGTTCAAAAAAATGGTCAATATTGATGACATTTTAACATTTAATCTTTTGACTTTAAATTACTGTTGGATGTGAATTATTACTTTTTCAACTAAAATATGAGAGTTTAAAGTCATTTCTGTGCCTGAAATTGGTCAAAATTGAAGGTTTTGAGTAAGCAAAATCTCTGTAAAAATGACAATTTTGGTCACTGTGAGGGTTTAAAAAGTGGTTATTCAACATGAGGCCCGATCCAAATGACATTTTGAATTATTTTTGGTAGAGTCCAAAAAATCAATTTTATGATGAAAAACGATGACCCCAGTCGAACGTTCAAAAAAATGGTCAATATTGAAGAAATTTTAACATTTAATCTTTTGACTTGAAATGACTGTTGGACGTGAATTATTACTTTTTCAACTAAAATAAGTGTGTTTAAAGTGATTTCTGTGCCTGAAATTGGTCAAAATTGAAGCTTCTGAGTAAGCAAAACTCTGTAAAAATGACAATTTTGGTAACTGCGAGGATTTACAAAGTGGTTATTCAACATGAGGCCCAAACCAAATGACATTTTGAATCATTTTTGGTAGAGTCCAAAAAATCAATTTTATGATGAAAAACGATGACCCCGGACCAGTCGAACGTACAAAAAATTGTCAATATTGATGACATTTTAACATTTAATCTTTTGACTTTAAATTACTGTTGGATGTGAATTATTACTTTTTCAACTAAAATATGAGTGTTTAAAGTCATTTCTGTGCCTGAAATTAGTCAAAATTGAAGCTTCTGAGTAAGCAAAACTCTGTAAAAATGGCAATTTTGGTCACTGTGAGGGTTTAAAAAGTGGTTATTCAACATGAGGCCCGATCCAAATGACATTTTGAATCATTTTTGGTAGAGTAAAAAAAAATCAATTTTATGATGAAAAATGTGACCCAGGACCAGTCGAACGTTCAAAAAAATGGTCAATATTGATGAAATTTTTACATTTAATCTTTTGACTATAAATTACTGTTGGATGTGAATTATTACTTTTTCAACTAAAATAAGTGTGTTTAAAGTGATTTCTGTGCCTGAAATTGGTCAAAATTGAACCTTCTGAGTAAGCAAAACTCTGTAAAAATGACAATTTTGGTAACTGTGAGGGTTTAAAAAGTGGTTATTCAACATGAGGCCCGATCCAAATGACATTTTGAATAATTTTTTGGTAGAGTCCAAAAAATCAATTTTATGATGAAAAACGATGAACCCGGACCAGTCGAACGTACAAAAAATTGTCAATATTGATGAAATTTTAACATTTAATCTTTTGACTTTAAATTACTGTTGGATGTGAATTATTACTTTTTCAACTAAAATATGAGTGTTTAAAGTCATATCTGTGCCTGAAATTGGTCAAAATTGAAGCTTCTGAGTAAGCAAAACTCTATAAAAATGGCAATTTTGGTCATTGTGAGGGTTTAAAAAGTGGTTATTCAACATGAGGCCCGATCCAAATGACATTTTGAATCATTTTTGGTAGAGTAAAAAAAAATCAATTTTATGATGAAAAACGTGACCCAGGACCAGTCGAACGTTCAAAAAAATGGTCAATATTGATGAAATTTTAACATTTAATCTTTTGACTTTAAATTACTGTTGGATGTGAATTATTACTTTTTCAACTTTAATATGAGAGTTTAAAGTCATTTCTGTGCCTGAAATTGGTCAAAATTGAAGGTTTTGAGTAAGCAAAACTCGTAAAAATGACAATTTTGGTCACTGTGAGGGTTTAAAAAGTGGTTATTCAACATGAGGCCCGATCCAAATGACATTTTGAATTATTTTTGGTAGAGTCCAAAAAATCAATTTTATGATGAAAAACGATGACCCCGGACCAGTCGAACGTACAAAAAATTGTCAATATTGATGAAATTTTAACATTTAATCTTTTGACTTTAAATGACTGTTGGACGTGAATTATTACTTTTTCAACTAAAATAAGTGTGTTTAAAGTGATTTCTGTGCCTGAAATTGGTCAAAATTGAACCTTCTGAGTAAGCAAAACTCTGTAAAAATGACAATTTTGGTAACTGTGAGGGTTTAAAAAGTGGTTATTCAACATGAGGCCCGATCCAAATGACATTTTGAATCATTTTTTGGTAGAGTCCAAAAAATCAATTTTATGATGAAAAACGATGACCCCGGACCAGTCGAACGTACAAAAAATTGTCAATATTGATGAAATTTTAACATTTAATCTTTTGACTTTAAATTACTCTTGGATGTGAATTATTACTTTTTCAACTAAAATATGAGTGTTTAAAGTCATTTCTGTGCCTGAAATTGGTCAAAATTGAAGCTTCTGAGTAAGCAAAACTCTGTAAAAATGGCAATTTTGGTCATTGTGAGGGTTTAAAAAGTGGTTATTCAACATGAGGCCCGATCCAAATGACATTTTGAATCATTTTTGGTAGAGTAAAAAAAAAATCAATTTTATGATGAAAAACGTGACCCAGGACCAGTCGAACGTTCAAAAAAATGGTCAATATTGATGAAATTTTAACATTTAATCTTTTGACTTTAAATTATTGTTGGATGTGAATTATTACTTTTTCAACTAAAATATGAGAGTTTAAAGTCATTTCTGTGCCTGAAATTGGTCAAAATTGAAGGTTTTGAGTAAGCAAAATCTCTGTAAAAATGACAAATTTGGTCACTGTGAGGGTTTAAAAAGTGGTTATTCAACATGAGGCCCGATCCAAATGACATTTTGAATTATTTTTGGTAGAGTCGAAAAAATAAATTTTATGATGAAAAACGATGACCCCGGACGAGTCGAAAGTTCAAAAAAATGGTCAATATTGACGAAATTTTAACATTGAATCTTTTGACTTGAAATGACTGTTGGACGTGAATTATTACTTTTTCAACTAAAATAAGAGTGTTTGAAGTGATTTCTGTGCCTGAAATTGCTCAAAATTGAAGCTTCTGAGTAAGCAAAACTCTGTAAAAATGACAATTTTGGTAACTGTGAGGGTTTAAAAAGTGGTTATTCAACATGAGGCCCAAACCAAATGACATTTTGAATCATTTTTGGTAGAGTCCAAAAAATCAATTTTATGATGAAAAACGATGACCCCGGACCAGTCGAACGTACAAAAAATTGTCAATATTGATGAAATTTTAACATTTAATCTTTTGACTTTAAATTACTGTTGGATGTGAATTATTACTTTTTCAACTAAAATATGAGTGTTTAAAGTCATTTCTGTGCCTGAAATTAGTCAAAATTAAAGCTTCTGAGTAAGCAAATCTCTGTAAAAATGGCAATTTTGGTCACTGTGAGGGTTTAAAAAGTGGTTATTCAACATGAGGCCCGATCCAAATGACATTTTGAATCATTTTTGGTAGAGTAAAAAAAAAAAAAAATTTTATGATGAAAAATGTGACCCAGGACCAGTCGAACGTTCAAAAAAATGGTCAATATTGATGAAATTTTAACATTTAATCTTTTGACTATAAATTACTGTTGGATGTGAATTATTACTTTTTCAACTAAAATAAGTGTGTTTAACCCCTTCAGTGCTAATGACAAGGGTAACTCGTCATGGAGTTTCCATTGATTTCAATGGAAAGTCAATGGAAGTGCCTCAGGTGCCTTAGCAGCCAAGTGGTTAAAGTGATTTCTGTGCCTGAAATTGGTCAAAATTGAACCTTCTGAGTAAGCAAAACTCTGTAAAAATGACAATTTTGGTAACTGTGAGGGTTTAAAAAGTGGTTATTCAACATGAGGCCCGATCCAAATGACATTTTGAATAATTTTTTGGTAGAGTCCAAAAAATCAATTTTATGATGAAAAACGATGAACCCGGACCAGTCGAACGTACAAAAAATTGTCAATATTGATGAAATTTTAACATTTAATCTTTTGACTTTAAATTACTGTTGGATGTGAATTATTACTTTTTCAACTAAAATATGAGTGTTTAAAGTCATATCTGTGCCTGAAATTGGTCAAAATTGAAGCTTCTGAGTAAGCAAAACTCTATAAAAATGGCAATTTTGGTCATTGTGAGGGTTTAAAAAGTGGTTATTCAACATGAGGCCCGATCCAAATGACATTTTGAATCATTTTTGGTAGAGTAAAAAAAAATCAATTTTATGATGAAAAACGTGACCCAGGACCAGTCGAACGTTCAAAAAAATGGTCAATATTGATGAAATTTTAACATTTAATCTTTTGACTTTAAATTACTGTTGGATGTGAATTATTACTTTTTCAACTTTAATATGAGAGTTTAAAGTCATTTCTGTGCCTGAAATTGGTCAAAATTGAAGGTTTTGAGTAAGCAAAACTCGTAAAAATGACAATTTTGGTCACTGTGAGGGTTTAAAAAGTGGTTATTCAACATGAGGCCCGATCCAAATGACATTTTGAATTATTTTTGGTAGAGTCCAAAAAATCAATTTTATGATGAAAAACGATGACCCCGGACCAGTCGAACGTACAAAAAATTGTCAATATTGATGAAATTTTAACATTTAATCTTTTGACTTTAAATGACTGTTGGACGTGAATTATTACTTTTTCAACTAAAATAAGTGTGTTTAAAGTGATTTCTGTGCCTGAAATTGGTCAAAATTGAACCTTCTGAGTAAGCAAAACTCTGTAAAAATGACAATTTTGGTAACTGTGAGGGTTTAAAAAGTGGTTATTCAACATGAGGCCCGATCCAAATGACATTTTGAATCATTTTTTGGTAGAGTCCAAAAAATCAATTTTATGATGAAAAACGATGACCCCGGACCAGTCGAACGTACAAAAAATTGTCAATATTGATGAAATTTTAACATTTAATCTTTTGACTTTAAATTACTCTTGGATGTGAATTATTACTTTTTCAACTAAAATATGAGTGTTTAAAGTCATTTCTGTGCCTGAAATTGGTCAAAATTGAAGCTTCTGAGTAAGCAAAACTCTGTAAAAATGGCAATTTTGGTCATTGTGAGGGTTTAAAAAGTGGTTATTCAACATGAGGCCCGATCCAAATGACATTTTGAATCATTTTTGGTAGAGTAAAAAAAAAATCAATTTTATGATGAAAAACGTGACCCAGGACCAGTCGAACGTTCAAAAAAATGGTCAATATTGATGAAATTTTAACATTTAATCTTTTGACTTTAAATTATTGTTGGATGTGAATTATTACTTTTTCAACTAAAATATGAGAGTTTAAAGTCATTTCTGTGCCTGAAATTGGTCAAAATTGAAGGTTTTGAGTAAGCAAAATCTCTGTAAAAATGACAAATTTGGTCACTGTGAGGGTTTAAAAAGTGGTTATTCAACATGAGGCCCGATCCAAATGACATTTTGAATTATTTTTGGTAGAGTCGAAAAAATAAATTTTATGATGAAAAACGATGACCCCGGACGAGTCGAAAGTTCAAAAAAATGGTCAATATTGACGAAATTTTAACATTGAATCTTTTGACTTGAAATGACTGTTGGACGTGAATTATTACTTTTTCAACTAAAATAAGAGTGTTTGAAGTGATTTCTGTGCCTGAAATTGCTCAAAATTGAAGCTTCTGAGTAAGCAAAACTCTGTAAAAATGACAATTTTGGTAACTGTGAGGGTTTAAAAAGTGGTTATTCAACATGAGGCCCAAACCAAATGACATTTTGAATCATTTTTGGTAGAGTCCAAAAAATCAATTTTATGATGAAAAACGATGACCCCGGACCAGTCGAACGTACAAAAAATTGTCAATATTGATGAAATTTTAACATTTAATCTTTTGACTTTAAATTACTGTTGGATGTGAATTATTACTTTTTCAACTAAAATATGAGTGTTTAAAGTCATTTCTGTGCCTGAAATTAGTCAAAATTAAAGCTTCTGAGTAAGCAAATCTCTGTAAAAATGGCAATTTTGGTCACTGTGAGGGTTTAAAAAGTGGTTATTCAACATGAGGCCCGATCCAAATGACATTTTGAATCATTTTTGGTAGAGTAAAAAAAAAAAAAAATTTTATGATGAAAAATGTGACCCAGGACCAGTCGAACGTTCAAAAAAATGGTCAATATTGATGAAATTTTAACATTTAATCTTTTGACTATAAATTACTGTTGGATGTGAATTATTACTTTTTCAACTAAAATAAGTGTGTTTAACCCCTTCAGTGCTAATGACAAGGGTAACTCGTCATGGAGTTTCCATTGATTTCAATGGAAAGTCAATGGAAGTGCCTCAGGTGCCTTAGCAGCCAAGTGGTTAAAGTGATTTCTGTGCCTGAAATTGGTCAAAATTGAACCTTCTGAGTAAGCAAAACTCTGTAAAAATGACAATTTTGGTAACTGTGAGGGTTTAAAAAGTGGTTATTCAACATGAGGCCCGATCCAAATGACATTTTGAATAATTTTTTGGTAGAGTCCAAAAAATCAATTTTATGATGAAAAACGATGAACCCGGACCAGTCGAACGTACAAAAAATTGTCAATATTGATGAAATTTTAACATTTAATCTTTTGACTTTAAATTACTGTTGGATGTGAATTATTACTTTTTCAACTAAAATATGAGTGTTTAAAGTCATATCTGTGCCTGAAATTGGTCAAAATTGAAGCTTCTGAGTAAGCAAAACTCTATAAAAATGGCAATTTTGGTCATTGTGAGGGTTTAAAAAGTGGTTATTCAACATGAGGCCCGATCCAAATGACATTTTGAATCATTTTTGGTAGAGTAAAAAAAAATCAATTTTATGATGAAAAACGTGACCCAGGACCAGTCGAACGTTCAAAAAAATGGTCAATATTGATGAAATTTTAACATTTAATCTTTTGACTTTAAATTACTGTTGGATGTGAATTATTACTTTTTCAACTTTAATATGAGAGTTTAAAGTCATTTCTGTGCCTGAAATTGGTCAAAATTGAAGGTTTTGAGTAAGCAAAACTCGTAAAAATGACAATTTTGGTCACTGTGAGGGTTTAAAAAGTGGTTATTCAACATGAGGCCCGATCCAAATGACATTTTGAATTATTTTTGGTAGAGTCCAAAAAATCAATTTTATGATGAAAAACGATGACCCCGGACCAGTCGAACGTACAAAAAATTGTCAATATTGATGAAATTTTAACATTTAATCTTTTGACTTTAAATGACTGTTGGACGTGAATTATTACTTTTTCAACTAAAATAAGTGTGTTTAAAGTGATTTCTGTGCCTGAAATTGGTCAAAATTGAACCTTCTGAGTAAGCAAAACTCTGTAAAAATGACAATTTTGGTAACTGTGAGGGTTTAAAAAGTGGTTATTCAACATGAGGCCCGATCCAAATGACATTATGAATCATTTTTTGGTAGAGTCCAAAAAATCAATTTTATGATGAAAAACGATGACCCCGGACCAGTCGAACGTACAAAAAATTGTCAATATTGATGAAATTTTAACATTTAATCTTTTGACTTTAAATTACTGTTGGATGTGAATTATTACTTTTTCAACTAAAATATGAGTGTTTAAAGTCATTTCTGTGCCTGAAATTGGTCAAAATTGAAGCTTCTGAGTAAGCAAAACTCTGTAAAAATGGCAATTTTGGTCATTGTGAGGGTTTAAAAAGTGGTTATTCAACATGAGGCCCGATCCAAATGACATTTTGAATCATTTTTGGTAGAGTAAAAAAAAAATCAATTTTATGATGAAAAACGTGACCCAGGACCAGTCGAACGTTCAAAAAAATGGTCAATATTGATGAAATTTTAAC
Organism: Lissotriton helveticus; assembly: GCF_964261635.1. NCBI lineage: Eukaryota > Metazoa > Chordata > Amphibia > Caudata > Salamandridae > Lissotriton > Lissotriton helveticus. Next base: position 404,820,674 of record NC_136071.1, read on the forward strand.
ATTTAATCTTTTGACTTTAAATTATTGTTGGATGTGAATTATTACTTTTTCAACTAAAATATGAGAGTTTAAAGTCATTTCTGTGCCTGAAATTGGTCAAAATTGAAGGTTTTGAGTAAGCAAAATCTCTGTAAAAATGACAAATTTGGTCACTGTGAGGGTTTAAAAAGTGGTTATTCAACATGAGGCCCGATCCAAATGACATTTTGAATTATTTTTGGTAGAGTCGAAAAAATAAATTTTATGATGAAAAACGATGACCCCGGACGAGTCGAACGTTCAAAAAAATGGTCAATATTGATGAAATTTTAACATTTAATCTTTTGACTTGAAATGACTGTTGGACGTGAATTATTACTTTTTCAACTAAAATAAGAGTGTTTGAAGTGATTTCTGTGCCTGAAATTGCTCAAAATTGAAGCTTCTGAGTAAGCAAAACTCTGTAAAAATGACAATTTTGGTAACTGTGAGGGTTTAAAAAGTGGTTATTCAACATGAGGCCCAAACCAAATGACATTTTGAATCATTTTTGGTAGAGTCCAAAAAATCAATTTTATGATGAAAAACGATGACCCCGGACCAGTCGAACGTACAAAAAATTGTCAATATTGATGAAATTTTAACATTTAATCTTTTGACTTTAAATTACTGTTGGATGTGAATTATTACTTTTTCAACTAAAATATGAGTGTTTAAAGTCATTTCTGTGCCTGAAATTAGTCAAAATTAAAGCTTCTGAGTAAGCAAATCTCTGTAAAAATGGCAATTTTGGTCACTGTGAGGGTTTAAAAAGTGGTTATTCAACATGAGGCCCGATCCAAATGACATTTTGAATCATTTTTGGTAGAGTAAAAAAGAAAATCAATTTTATGATGAAAAACGATGACCCAGGACCAGAACGTTAAAAAAATGGTCAATATTGCTGAAATTTTAACATTTAATCTTTTGACTTTAAATGACTGTTGGACGTGAATTATTACTTTTTCAACTAAAATAAGTGTGTTTAAAGTGATTTCTGTGCCTGAAATTGGTCAAAATTGAAGCTTCTGACTAAGCAAAACTCTGTAAAAATGACAATTTTGGTCACTGTGAGGGTTTAAAAAGTGGTTATTCAACATGAGGCCCGATCCAAATGACATTTTGAATCATTTTTGGTAGAGTCCAAAAAATCAATTTTATGATGAAAAACGATGACCCAGGACCAGTCGAACGTTCAAAAAAATGGTCAATATTGATGAAATTTTTACATTTAATCTTTTGACTTTAAATTACTGTTGGATTTGAATTATTACTTTTTCAACTAAAATATGAGTGTTTAAAGTCATTTCTGTGCCTGAAATTGGTCAAAATTGAAGGTTTCGAGTAAGCAAAAACTCTGTAAAAATGACAATTTTGGTCACTGTGAGGGTCTAAAAAGTGCTTATTCAACATGGGGCCCGATCCAAATGACAGTTTGAATTATTTTTGGTAGAGTCCAAAAAATAAATTTTATGATGAAAAACGATGACCCCAGTCGAACGTTCAAAAAAATGGTCAATATTGATGAAATTTTAACATTTAATCTTTTGACTTGAAATGACTGTTGGACGTGAATTATTACCTTTTCAACTAAAATAAGTGTGTTTGAAGTGATTTCTGTGCCTGAAATTGGTCAAAATTGAAGCTTCTGAGTAAGCAAAACTCTGTAAAAATGACAATTTTGGTAACTGTGAGGGTTTAAAAAGTGGTTATTCAACATGAGGCCCAAACCAAATGACATTTTGAATCATTTTTGGTAGAGTCCAAAAAATCAATTTTATGATGAAAAACGATGACCCCGGACCAGTCGAACGTACAAAAAATTGTCAATATTGATGAAATTTTAACATTTAATCTTTTGACTTTAAATTACTGTTGGATGTGAATTATTACTTTTTCAACTAAAATATGAGTGTTTAAAGTCATTTCTGTGCCTGAAATTAGTCAAAATTAAAGCTTCTGAGTAAGCAAATCTCTGTAAAAATGGCAATTTTGGTCACTGTGAGGGTTTAAAAAGTGGTTATTCAACATGAGGCCCGATCCAAATGACATTTTGAATCATTTTTGGTAGAGTAAAAAAGAAAATCAATTTTATGATGAAAAACGATGACCCAGGACCAGAACGTTAAAAAAATGGTCAATATTGATGAAATTTTAACATTTAATCTTTTGACTTTAAATGACTGTTGGACGTGAATTATTACTTTCTCAACTAAAATAAGTGTATTTAAAGTGATTTCTGTGCCTGAAATTGGTCAAAATTGAAGCTTCTGACTAAGCAAAACTCTGTAAAAATGACAATTTTGGTAACTGTGAGGGTTTAAAAAGTGGTTATTCAACATGAGGCCCGATCCAAATGACATTTTGAATCATTTTTGGTAGAGTCCAAAAAATCAATTTTATGATGAAAAACGATGACCCCGAACCAGTCGAACGTACAAAAAATTGTCAATATTGATGAAATTTTAACATCTAATCTTTTGACTTTAAATTACTGTTGGATGTGAATTATTACTTTTTCAACTAAAATATGAGTGTTTAAAGTCATTTCTGTGCCTGAAATTGGTCAAAATTGAAGCTTCTGAGTAAGCAAAACTCTGTAAAAATTGCAATTTTGGTCACTGTGAGGGTTTAAAAAGTGGTTATTCAACATGAGGCCCGATCCAAATGACATTTTGAATCATTTTTGGTAGAGTAAAAAAGAAAATCAATTTTATGATGAAAAACGATGACCCAGGACCAGAACGTTAAAAAAATTGTCAATATTGCTGAAATTTTAACATTTAATCTTTTGACTTTAAATGACTGTTGGACGTGAATTATTACTTTTTCAACTAAAATAAGTGTGTTTAAAGTGATTTCTGTGCCTGAAATTGGTAAAAATTGAAGCTTCTGACTAAGCAAAACTCTGTAAAAATGACAATTTTGGTCACTGTGAGGGTTTAAAAAGTGGTTATTCAACATGAGGCCCGATCCAAATGACATTTTGAATCATTTTTGGTAGAGTCCAAAAAATCAATTTTATGATGAAAAACGATGACCCCGGACCAGTCGAACGTACAAAAAATTGTCAATATTGATGAAATTTTAACATTTAATCTTTTGACTTTAAATTACTGTTGGATGTGAATTATTACTTTTTCAACTAAAATATGAGTGTTTAAAGTCATTTCTGTGCCTGAAATTGGTCAAAATTGAAGCTTCTGAGTAAGCAAAACTCTGTAAAAATGGCAATTTTGGTCACTGTGAGGGTTTAAAAAGTGGTTATTCAACACGAGGCCCGATCCAAATGACATTTTGAATCATTTTTGGTAGAGTAAAAAAAAAATCAATTTTATGATGAAAAACGATGACCCAGGACCAGTCGAACGTTCAAAAAAATGGTCAATATTGATGAAATTTTTACATTTAATCTTTTGACTTTAAATTACTGTTGGATTTGAATTATTACTTTTTCAACTAAAATATGAGTGTTTAAAGTCATTTCTGTGCCTGAAATTGGTCAAAATTGAAGGTTTCGAGTAAGCAAAAACTCTGTAAAAATGACAATTTTGGTCACTGTGAGGGTTTAAAAAGTGCTTATTCAACATGGGGCCCGATCCAAATGACAGTTTGAATTATTTTTGGTAGAGTCCAAAAAATAAATTTTATGATGAAAAACGATGACCCCAGTCGAACGTTCAAAAAAATGGTCAATATTGATGAAATTTTAACATTTAATCTTTTGACTTGAAATGACTGTTGGACGTGAATTATTACTTTTTCAACTAAAATAAGTGTGTTTGAAGTGATTTCTGTGCCTGAAATTGGTCAAAATTGAAGCTTCTGAGTAAGCAAAACTCTGTAAAAATGACAATTTTGGTAACTGTGAGGGTTTAAAAAGTGGTTATTCAACATGAGGCCCAAACCAAATGACATTTTGAATCATTTTTGGTAGAGTCCAAAAAATCAATTTTATGATGAAAAACGATGACCCCGGACCAGTCGAACGTACAAAAAATTGTCAATATTGATGAAATTTTAACATTTAATCTTTTGACTTTAAATTACTGTTGGATGTGAATTATTACTTTTTCAACTAAAATATGAGTGTTTAAAGTCATTTCTGTGCCTGAAATTAGTCAAAATTAAAGCTTCTGAGTAAGCAAATCTCTGTAAAAATGGCAATTTTGGTCACTGTGAGGGTTTAAAAAGTGGTTATTCAACATGAGGCCCGATCCAAATGACATTTTGAATCATTTTTGGTAGAGTAAAAAAGAAAATCAATTTTATGATGAAAAACGATGACCCAGGACCAGAACGTTAAAAAAATGGTCAATATTGATGAAATTTTAACATTTAATCTTTTGACTTTAAATGACTGTTGGACGTGAATTATTACTTTCTCAACTAAAATAAGTGTATTTAAAGTGATTTCTGTGCCTGAAATTGGTCAAAATTGAAGCTTCTGACTAAGCAAAACTCTGTAAAAATGACAATTTTGGTAACTGTGAGGGTTTAAAAAGTGGTTATTCAACATGAGGCCCGATCCAAATGACATTTTGAATCATTTTTGGTAGAGTCCAAAAAATCAATTTTATGATGAAAAACGATGACCCCGAACCAGTCGAACGTACAAAAAATTGTCAATATTGATGAAATTTTAACATCTAATCTTTTGACTTTAAATTACTGTTGGATGTGAATTATTACTTTTTCAACTAAAATATGAGTGTTTAAAGTCATTTCTGTGCCTGAAATTGGTCAAAATTGAAGCTTCTGAGTAAGCAAAACTCTGTAAAAATTGCAATTTTGGTCACTCAGAGGGTTTAAAAAGTGGTTATTCAACATGAGGCCCGATCCAAATGACATTTTGAATCATTTTGGTAGAGTAAAAAAAAAACAATTTTATGATGAAAAACGTGACCCAGGACCAGTCGAACGTTCAAAAAAATGGTCAATATTGATGAAATTTTAACATTTAATCTTTTGACTTTAAATTACTGTTGGATGTGAATTATTACTTTTTCAACTAAAATATGAGAGTTTAAAGTCATTTCTGTGCCTGAAATTGGTCAAATTTGAAGGTTTTGAGTAAGCAAAATCTCTGTAAAAATGACAATTTTGGTCACTGTGAGGGTTTAAAAAGTGGTTATTCAACATGAGGCCCGATCCAAATGACATTTTGAATTATTTTTGGTAGAGTCGAAAAAATAAATTTTATGATGAAAAACGATGACCCAGGACCAGAACGTTAAAAAAATGGTCAATATTGCTGAAATTTTAACATTTAATCTTTTGACTTTAAATGACTGTTGGACGTGAATTATTACTTTTTCAACTAAAATAAGTGTGTTTAAAGTGATTTCTGTGCCTGAAATTGGTCAAAATTGAAGCTTCTGACTAAGCAAAACTCTGTAAAAATGACAATTTTGGTAACTGTGAGGGTTTAAAAAGTGGTTATTCAACATGAGGCCCAAACCAAATGACATTTTGAATCATTTTTGGTAGAGTCCAAATAATCAATTTTATGATGAAAAACGATGACCCCGGACCAGTCGAACGTACAAAAAATTGTCAATATTGATGACATTTTAACATTTAATCTTTTGACTTTAAATTACTGTTGGATGTGAATTATTACTTTTTCAACTAAAATATGAGTGTTTAAAGTCATTTCTGTGCCTGAAATTGGTCAAAATTGAAGCTTCTGAGTAAGCAAAACTCGTAAAAATGGCAATTTTGGTCACTGTGAGGGTTTAAAAAGTGGTTATTCAACATGGGGCCCGATCCAAATGACATTTTGAATTATTTTTGGTAGAGTCCAAAAAATCAATTTTATGATGAAAAACGATGACCCCAGTCGAACGTTCAAAAAAATGGTCAATATTGATGAAATTTTAACATTTAATCTTTTGACTTGAAATGACTGTTGGACGTGAATTATTACTTTTTCAACTAAAATAAGTGTGTTTAAAGTGATTTCTGTGCCTGAAATTGGTCAAAATTGAAGCTTCTGAGTAAGCAAAACTCTGTAAAAATGACAATTTTGGTAACTGTGAGGGTTTAAAAAGTGGTTATTCAACATGAGGCCCAAACCAAATGACATTTTGAATCATTTTTGGTAGAGTCCAAAAAATCAATTTTATGATGAAAAACGATGACCCCGGACCAGTCGAACGTACAAAAAATTGTCAATATTGATGAAATTTTAACATTTAATCTTTTGACTTTAAATTACTGTTGGATGTGAATTATTACTTTTTCAACTAAAATATGAGTGTTTAAAGTCATTTCTGTGCCTGAAATTTGTCAAAATTGAAGCTTCCGAGTAAGCAAAACTCTGTAAAAATGGCAATTTTGGTCACTGTGAGGGTTTAAAAAGTGGTTATTCAACATGAGGCCCGATCCAAATGACATTTTGAATCATTTTTGGTAGTGTAAAAAAAAAAATCAATTTTATGATGAAAAACGTGACCCAGGACCAGTCGAACGTTCAAAAAAATGGTCAATATTGATGAAATTTTAACATTTAATCTTTTGACTTTAAATTACTGTTGGATGTGAATTATTACTTTTTCAACTAAAATATGAGAGTTTAAAGTCATTTCTGTGCCTGAAATTGGTCAAAATTGAAGGTTTTGAGTAAGCAAAATCTCTGTAAAAATGACAATTTTGGTCACTGTGAGGGTTTAAAAAGTGGTTATTCAACATGAGGCCCGATCCAAATGACATTTTGATTTATTTTGGGTAGAATCGAAAAAATAAATTTTATGATGAAAAACGATGACCCCGGACCAGTCGAACGTTCAAAAAAATGGTCAATATTGATGAAATTTTAACATTTAATCTTTTGACTTGAAATGACTGTTGGACGTGAATTATTACTTTTTCAACTAAAATAAGAGTGTTTGAAGTGATTTCTGTGCCTGAAATTGCTCAAAATTTAAGCTTCTGAGTAAGCAAAACTCTGTAAAAATGACAATTTTGGTAACTGTGAGGGTTTAAAAAGTGGTTATTCAACATGAGGCCCAAACCAAATGACATTTTGAATCATTTTTGGTAGAGTCCAAAAAATCAATTTTATGATGAAAAACGATGACCCCGGACCAGTCGAACGTACAAAAAATTGTCAATATTGATGAAATTTTAACATTTAATCTTTTGACTTTAAATTACTGTTGGATGTGAATTATTACTTTTTCAACTAAAATATGAGTGTTTAAAGTCATTTCTGTGCCTGAAATTAGTCAAAATTAAAGCTTCTGAGTAAGCAAATCTCTGTAAAAATGGCAATTTTGGTCACTGTGAGGGTTTAAAAAGTGGTTATTCAACATGAGGCCCGATCCAAATGACATTTTGAATCATTTTTGGTAGAGTAAAAAAGAAAATCAATTTTATGATGAAAAACGATGACCCAGGACCAGAACGTTAAAAAAATGGTCAATATTGCTGAAATTTTAACATTTAATCTTTTGACTTTAAATGACTGTTGGACGTGAATTATTACTTTTTCAACTAAAATAAGTGTGTTTAAAGTGATTTCTGTGCCTGAAATTGGTCAAAATTGAAGCTTCTGACTAAGCAAAACTCTGTAAAAATGACAATTTTGGTCACTGTGAGGGTTTAAAAAGTGGTTATTCAACATGAGGCCCGATCCAAATGACATTTTGAATCATTTTTGGTAGAGTCCAAAAAATCAATTTTATGATGAAAAACGATGACCCAGGACCAGTCGAACGTTCAAAAAAATGGTCAATATTGATGAAATTTTTACATTTAATCTTTTGACTTTAAATTACTGTTGGATTTGAATTATTACTTTTTCAACTAAAATATGAGTGTTTAAAGTCATTTCTGTGCCTGAAATTGGTCAAAATTGAAGGTTTCGAGTAAGCAAAAACTCTGTAAAAATGACAATTTTGGTCACTGTGAGGGTTTAAAAAGTGCTTATTCAACATGGGGCCCGATCCAAATGACAGTTTGAATTATTTTTGGTAGAGTCCAAAAAATAAATTTTATGATGAAAAACGATGACCCCAGTCGAACGTTCAAAAAAATGGTCAATATTGATGAAATTTTAACATTTAATCTTTTGACTTGAAATGACTGTTGGACGTGAATTATTACTTTTTCAACTAAAATAAGTGTGTTTGAAGTGATTTCTGTGCCTGAAATTGGTCAAAATTGAAGCTTCTGAGTAAGCAAAACTCTGTAAAAATGACAATTTTGGTAACTGTGAGGGTTTAAAAAGTGGTTATTCAACATGAGGCCCAAACCAAATGACATTTTGAATCATTTTTGGTAGAGTCCAAAAAATCAATTTTATGATGAAAAACGATGACCCCGGACCAGTCGAACGTACAAAAAATTGTCAATATTGATGAAATTTTAACATTTAATCTTTTGACTTTAAATTACTGTTGGATGTGAATTATTACTTTTTCAACTAAAATATGAGTGTTTAAAGTCATTTCTGTGCCTGAAATTAGTCAAAATTAAAGCTTCTGAGTAAGCAAATCTCTGTAAAAATGGCAATTTTGGTCACTGTGAGGGTTTAAAAAGTGGTTATTCAACATGAGGCCCGATCCAAATGACATTTTGAATCATTTTTGGTAGAGTAAAAAAGAAAATCAATTTTATGATGAAAAACGATGACCCAGGACCAGAACGTTAAAAAAATGGTCAATATTGATGAAATTTTAACATTTAATCTTTTGACTTTAAATGACTGTTGGACGTGAATTATTACTTTCTCAACTAAAATAAGTGTATTTAAAGTGATTTCTGTGCCTGAAATTGGTCAAAATTGAAGCTTCTGACTAAGCAAAACTCTGTAAAAATGACAATTTTGGTAACTGTGAGGGTTTAAAAAGTGGTTATTCAACATGAGGCCCGATCCAAATGACATTTTGAATCATTTTTGGTAGAGTCCAAAAAATCAATTTTATGATGAAAAACGATGACCCCGAACCAGTCGAACGTACAAAAAATTGTCAATATTGATGAAATTTTAACATCTAATCTTTTGACTTTAAATTACTGTTGGATGTGAATTATTACTTTTTCAACTAAAATATGAGTGTTTAAAGTCATTTCTGTGCCTGAAATTGGTCAAAATTGAAGCTTCTGAGTAAGCAAAACTCTGTAAAAATTGCAATTTTGGTCACTGTGAGGGTTTAAAAAGTGGTTATTCAACATGAGGCCCGATCCAAATGACATTTTGAATCATTTTTGGTAGAGTAAAAAAGAAAATCAATTTTATGATGAAAAACGATGACCCAGGACCAGAACGTTAAAAAAATGGTCAATATTGCTGAAATTTTAACATTTAATCTTTTGACTTTAAATGACTGTTGGACGTGAATTATTACTTTTTCAACTAAAATAAGTGTGTTTAAAGTGATTTCTGTGCCTGAAATTGGTCAAAATTGAAGCTTCTGACTAAGCAAAACTCTGTAAAAATGACAATTTTGGTCACTGTGAGGGTTTAAAAAGTGGTTATTCAACATGAGGCCCGATCCAAATGACATTTTGAATCATTTTTGGTAGAGTCCAAAAAATCAATTTTATGATGAAAAACGATGACCCCGGACCAGTCGAACGTACAAAAAATTGTCAATATTGATGAAATTTTAACATTTAATCTTTTGACTTTAAATTACTGTTGGATGTGAATTATTACTTTTTCAACTAAAATATGAGTGTTTAAAGTCATTTCTGTGCCTGAAATTGGTCAAAATTGAAGCTTCTGAGTAAGCAAAACTCTGTAAAAATGGCAATTTTGGTCACTGTGAGGGTTTAAAAAGTGGTTATTCAACACGAGGCCCGATCCAAATGACATTTTGAATCATTTTTGGTAGAGTAAAAAAAAAATCAATTTTATGATGAAAAACGATGACCCAGGACCAGTCGAACGTTCAAAAAAATGGTCAATATTGATGAAATTTTTACATTTAATCTTTTGACTTTAAATTACTGTTGGATTTTAATTATTACTTTTTCAACTAAAATATGAGTGTTTAAAGTCATTTCTGTGCCTGAAATTGGTCAAAATTGAAGGTTTCGAGTAAGCAAAAACTCTGTAAAAATGACAATTTTGGTCACTGTGAGGGTTTAAAAAGTGCTTATTCAACATGGGGCCCGATCCAAATGACAGTTTGAATTATTTTTGGTAGAGTCCAAAAAATAAATTTTATGATGAAAAACGATGACCCCAGTCGAACGTTCAAAAAAATGGTCAATATTGATGAAATTTTAACATTTAATCTTTTGACTTGAAATGACTGTTGGACGTGAATTATTACTTTTTCAACTAAAATAAGTGTGTTTGAAGTGATTTCTGTGCCTGAAATTGGTCAAAATTGAAGCTTCTGAGTAAGCAAAACTCTGTAAAAATGACAATTTTGGTAACTGTGAGGGTTTAAAAAGTGGTTATTCAACATGAGGCCCAAACCAAATGACATTTTGAATCATTTTTGGTAGAGTCCAAAAAATCAATTTTATGATGAAAAACGATGACCCCGGACCAGTCGAACGTACAAAAAATTGTCAATATTGATGAAATTTTAACATTTAATCTTTTGACTTTAAATTACTGTTGGATGTGAATTATTACTTTTTCAACTAAAATATGAGTGTTTAAAGTCATTTCTGTGCCTGAAATTAGTCAAAATTAAAGCTTCTGAGTAAGCAAATCTCTGTAAAAATGGCAATTTTGGTCACTGTGAGGGTTTAAAAAGTGGTTATTCAACATGAGGCCCGATCCAAATGACATTTTGAATCATTTTTGGTAGAGTAAAAAAGAAAATCAATTTTATGATGAAAAACGATGACCCAGGACCAGAACGTTAAAAAAATGGTCAATATTGATGAAATTTTAACATTTAATCTTTTGACTTTAAATTACTGTTGGATGTGAATTATTACTTTTTCAACTAAAATATGAGAGTTTAAAGTCATTTCTGTGCCTGAAATTGGTCAAAATTGAAGGTTTTGAGTAAGCAAAAACTCTGTAAAAATGACAATTTTGGTCACTGTGAGGGTTTAAAAAGTGGTTATTCAACATGAGGCCCGATCCAAATGACATTTTGAATCATTTTTGGTAGAGTCCAAAAAATCAATTTTATGATGAAAAACGATGACCCCGAACCAGTCGAACGTACAAAAAATTGTCAATATTGATGAAATTTTAACATCTAATCTTTTGACTTTAAATTACTGTTGGATGTGAATTATTACTTTTTCAACTAAAATATGAGTGTTTAAAGTCATTTCTGTGCCTGAAATTGGTCAAAATTGAAGCTTCTGAGTAAGCAAAACTCTGTAAAAATTGCAATTTTGGTCACTCAGAGGGTTTAAAAAGTGGTTATTCAACATGAGGCCCGATCCATATGACATTTTGAATCATTTTGGTAGAGTAAAAAAAAAACAATTTTATGATGAAAAACGTGACCCAGGACCAGTCGAACGTTCAAAAAAATGGTCAATATTGATGAAATTTTAACATTTAATCTTTTGACTTTAAATTACTGTTGGATGTGAATTATTACTTTTTCAACTAAAATATGAGAGTTTAAAGTCATTTCTGTGCCTGAAATTGGTCAAATTTGAAGGTTTTGAGTAAGCAAAATCTCTGTAAAAATGACAATTTTGGTCACTGTGAGGGTTTAAAAAGTGGTTATTCAACATGAGGCCCGATCCAAATGACATTTTGAATTATTTTTGGTAGAGTCGAAAAAATAAATTTTATGATGAAAAACGATGACCCCGGACCAGTCGAACGTTCAAAAAAATGGTCAATATTGATGAAATTTTAACATTTAATCTTTTGACTTGAAATGACTGTTGGACGTGAATTATTACTTTTTCAACTAAAATAAGTGTGTTTGAAGTGATTTCTGTGCCTGAAATTGGTCAAAATTGAAGCTTCTGAGTAAGCAAAACTCTGTAAAAATGACAATTTTGGTAACTGTGAGGGTTTAAAAAGTGGTTATTCAACATGAGGCCCAAACCAAATGACATTTTGAATCATTTTTGGTAGAGTCCAAATAATCAATTTTATGATGAAAAACGATGACCCCGGACCAGTCGAACGTACAAAATATTGTCAATATTGATGACATTTTAACATTTAATCTTTTGACTTTAAATTACTGTTGGATGTGAATTATTACTTTTTCAACTAAAATATGAGTGTTTAAAGTCATTTCTGTGCCTGAAATTGGTCAAAATTGAAGCTTCTGAGTAAGCAAAACTCGTAAAAATGGCAATTTTGGTCACTGTGAGGGTTTAAAAAGTGGTTATTCAACATGGGGCCCGATCCAAATGACATTTTGAATTATTTTTGGTAGAGTCCAAAAAATCAATTTTATGATGAAAAACGATGACCCCAGTCGAACGTTCAAAAAAATGGTCAATATTGATGAAATTTTAACATTTAATCTTTTGACTTGAAATGACTGTTGGACGTGAATTATTACTTTTTCAACTAAAATAAGTGTGTTTAAAGTGATTTCTGTGCCTGAAATTGGTCAAAATTGAAGCTTCTGAGTAAGCAAAACTCTGTAAAAATGACAATTTTGGTAACTGTGAGGGTTTAAAAAGTGGTTATTCAACATGAGGCCCAAACCAAATGACATTTTGAATCATTTTTGGTAGAGTCCAAAAAATCAATTTTATGATGAAAAACGATGACCCCGGACCAGTCGAACGTACAAAAAATTGTCAATATTGATGAAATTTTAACATTTAATCTTTTGACTTTAAATTACTGTTGGATGTGAATTATTACTTTTTCAACTAAAATATGAGTGTTTAAAGTCATTTCTGTGCCTGAAATTTGTCAAAATTGAAGCTTCCGAGTAAGCAAAACTCTGTAAAAATGGCAATTTTGGTCACTGTGAGGGTTTAAAAAGTGGTTATTCAACATGAGGCCCGATCCAAATGACATTTTGAATCATTTTTGGTAGTGTAAAAAAAAAAATCAATTTTATGATGAAAAACGTGACCCAGGACCAGTCGAACGTTCAAAAAAATGGTCAATATTGATGAAATTTTAACATTTAATCTTTTGACTTTAAATTACTGTTGGATGTGAATTATTACTTTTTCAACTAAAATATGAGAGTTTAAAGTCATTTCTGTGCCTGAAATTGGTCAAAATTGAAGGTTTTGAGTAAGCAAAATCTCTGTAAAAATGACAATTTTGGTCACTGTGAGGGTTTAAAAAGTGGTTATTCAACATGAGGCCCGATCCAAATGACATTTTGAATTATTTTTGGTAGAATCGAAAAAAAAAATTTTATGATGAAAAACGATGACCCCGGACCAGTCGAACGTTCAAAAAAATGGTCAATATTGATGAAATTTTAACATTTAATCTTTTGACTTGAAATGACTGTTGGACGTGAATTATTACTTTTTCAACTAAAATAAGTGTGTTTGAAGTGATTTCTGTGCCTGAAATTGGTCAAAATTGAAGCTTCTGAGTAAGCAAAACTCTGTAAAAATGACAATTTTGGTAACTGTGAGGGTTTAAAAAGTGGTTATTCAACATGAGGCCCAAACCAAATGACATTTTGAATCATTTTTGGTAGAGTCCAAAAAATCAATTTTATGATGAAAAACGATGACCCCGGACCAGTCGAACGTACAAAAAATTGTCAATATTGATGAAATTTTAACATTTAATCTTTTGACTTTAAATTACTGTTGGATGTGAATTATTACTTTTTCAACTAAAATATGAGTGTTTAAAGACATTTCGGTGCCTGAAATTAGTCAAAATTAAAGCTTCTGAGTAAGCAAAACTCTGTAAAAATGGCAATTTTGGTCACTGTGAGGGTTTAAAAAGTGGTTATTCAACATGAGGCCCGATCCAAATGACATTTTGAATCATTTTTGGTAGAGTAAAAAAGAAAATCAATTTTATGATGAAAAACGATGACCCAGGACCAGAACGTTAAAAAAATGGTCAATATTGATGAAATTTTAACATTTAATCTTTTGACTTTAAATTACTGTTGGATGTGAATTATTACTTTTTCAACTAAAATATGAGAGTTTAAAGTCATTTCTGTGCCTGAAATTGGTCAAAATTGAAGGTTTTGAGTAAGCAAAATCTCTGTAAAAATGACAATTTTGGTCACTGTGAGGGTTTAAAAAGTGGTTATTCAACATGAGGCCCGATCCAAATGACATTTTGAATTATTTTTGGTAGAATCGAAAAAATAAATTTTATGATGAAAAACGATGACCCCGGACCAGTCGAACGTTCAAAAAAATGGTCAATATTGATGAAATTTTAACATTTAATCTTTTGACTTGAAATGACTGTTGGACGTGAATTATTACTTTTTCAACTAAAATAAGTATGTTTGAAGTGATTTCTGTGCCTGAAATTGGTCAAAATTGAAGCTTCCGAGTAAGCAAAACTCTGTAAAAATGGCAATTTTGGTCACTGTGAGGGTTTAAAAAGTGGTTATTCAACATGAGGCCCGATCCAAATGACATTTTGAATCATTTTTGGTAGTGTAAAAAAAAAAATCAATTTTATGATGAAAAACGTGACCCAGGACCAGTCGAACGTTCAAAAAAATGGTCAATATTGATGAAATTTTAACATTTAATCTTTTGACTTTAAATTACTGTTGGATGTGAATTATTACTTTTTCAACTAAAATATGAGAGTTTAAAGTCATTTCTGTGCCTGAAATTGGTCAAAATTGAAGGTTTTGAGTAAGCAAAATCTCTGTAAAAATGACAATTTTGGTCACTGTGAGGGTTTAAAAAGTGGTTATTCAACATGAGGCCCGATCCAAATGACATTTTGAATTATTTTTGGTAGAATCGAAAAAATAAATTTTATGATGAAAAACGATGACCCCGGACCAGTCGAACGTTCAAAAAAATGGTCAATATTGATGAAATTTTAACATTTAATCTTTTGACTTGAAATGACTGTTGGACGTGAATTATTACTTTTTCAACTAAAATAAGTGTGTTTGAAGTGATTTCTGTGCCTGAAATTGGTCAAAATTGAAGCTTCTGAGTAAGCAAAACTCTGTAAAAATGACAATTTTGGTAACTGTGAGGGTTTAAAAAGTGGTTATTCAACATGAGGCCCAAACCAAATGACATTTTGAATCATTTTTGGTAGAGTCCAAAAAATCAATTTTATGATGAAAAACGATGACCCCGGACCAGTCGAACGTACAAAAAATTGTCAATATTGATGAAATTTTAACATTTAATCTTTTGACTTTAAATTACTGTTGGATGTGAATTATTACTTTTTCAACTAAAATATGAGTGTTTAAAGACATTTCGGTGCCTGAAATTAGTCAAAATTAAAGCTTCTGAGTAAGCAAAACTCTGTAAAAATGGCAATTTTGGTCACTGTGAGGGTTTAAAAAGTGGTTATTCAACATGAGGCCCGATCCAAATGACATTTTGAATCATTTTTGGTAGAGTAAAAAAGAAAATCAATTTTATGATGAAAAACGATGACCCAGGACCAGAACGTTAAAAAAATGGTCAATATTGATGAAATTTTAACATTTAATCTTTTGACTTTAAATGACTGTTGGACGTGAATTATTACTTTTTCAACTAAAATAAGTGTATTTAAAGTGATTTCTGTGCCTGAAATTGGTCAAAATTGAAGCTTCTGACTAAGCAAAACTCTGTAAAAATGACAATTTTGGTAACTGTGAGGGTTTAAAAAGTGGTTATTCAACATGAGGCCCGATCCAAATGACATTTTGAATCATTTTTGGTAGAGTCCAAAAAATCAATTTTCATGATGAAAAACGATGACCCCGGACCAGTCGAACGTACAAAAAATTGTCAATATTGATGAAATTTTAACATTTAATCTTTTGACTTTAAATTACTGTTGGATGTGAATTATTACTTTTTCAACTAAAATATGAGAGTTTAAAGTCATTTCTGTGCCTGAAATTGGTCAAAATTGAAGGTTTTGAGTAAGCAAAATCTCTGTAAAAATGACAATTTTGGTCACTGTGAGGGTTTAAAAAGTGGTTATTCAACATGAGGCCCGATCCAAATGACATTTTGAATTATTTTTGGTAGAATCGAAAAAATAAATTTTATGATGAAAAACGATGACCCCGGACCAGTCGAACGTTCAAAAAAATGGTCAATATTGATGAAATTTTAACATTTAATCTTTTGACTTGAAATGACTGTTGGACGTGAATTATTACTTTTTCAACTAAAATATGAGTGTTTAAAGTCATTTCTGTGCCTGAAATTAGTCAAAATTAAAGCTTCTGAGTAAGCAAATCTCTGTAAAAATGGCAATTTTGGTCACTGTGAGGGTTTAAAAAGTGGTTATTCAACATGAGGCCCGATCCAAATGACATTTTGAATCATTTTTGGTAGAGTAAAAAAGAAAATCAATTTTATGATGAAAAACGATGACCCAGGACCAGAACGTTAAAAAAATGGTCAATATTGATGAAATTTTAACATTTAATCTTTTGACTTTAAATGACTGTTGGACGTGAATTATTACTTTCTCAACTAAAATAAGTGTATTTAAAGTGATTTCTGTGCCTGAAATTGGTCAAAATTGAAGCTTCTGACTAAGCAAAACTCTGTAAAAATGACAATTTTGGTAACTGTGAGGGTTTAAAAAGTGGTTATTCAACATGAGGCCCGATCCAAATGACATTTTGAATCATTTTTGGTAGAGTCCAAAAAATCAATTTTATGATGAAAAACGATGACCCCGAACCAGTCGAACGTACAAAAAATTGTCAATATTGATGAAATTTTAACATCTAATCTTTTGACTTTAAATTACTGTTGGATGTGAATTATTACTTTTTCAACTAAAATATGAGTGTTTAAAGTCATTTCTGTGCCTGAAATTGGTCAAAATTGAAGCTTCTGAGTAAGCAAAACTCTGTAAAAATTGCAATTTTGGTCACTCAGAGGGTTTAAAAAGTGGTTATTCAACATGAGGCCCGATCCAAATGACATTTTGAATCATTTTGGTAGAGTAAAAAAAAAACAATTTTATGATGAAAAACGTGACCCAGGACCAGTCGAACGTTCAAAAAAATGGTCAATATTGATGAAATTTTAACATTTAATCTTTTGACTTTAAATTACTGTTGGATGTGAATTATTACTTTTTCAACTAAAATATGAGAGTTTAAAGTCATTTCTGTGCCTGAAATTGGTCAAATTTGAAGGTTTTGAGTAAGCAAAATCTCTGTAAAAATGACAATTTTGGTCACTGTGAGGGTTTAAAAAGTGGTTATTCAACATGAGGCCCGATCCAAATGACATTTTGAATTATTTTTGGTAGAGTCGAAAAAATAAATTTTATGATGAAAAACGATGACCCCGGACCAGTCGAACGTTCAAAAAAATGGTCAATATTGATGAAATTTTAACATTTAATCTTTTGACTTGAAATGACTGTTGGACGTGAATTATTACTTTTTCAACTAAAATAAGTGTGTTTGAAGTGATTTCTGTGCCTGAAATTGGTCAAAATTGAAGCTTCTGAGTAAGCAAAACTCTGTAAAAATGACAATTTTGGTAACTGTGAGGGTTTAAAAAGTGGTTATTCAACATGAGGCCCAAACCAAATGACATTTTGAATCATTTTTGGTAGAGTCCAAATAATCAATTTTATGATGAAAAACGATGACCCCGGACCAGTCGAACGTACAAAAAATTGTCAATATTGATGACATTTTAACATTTAATCTTTTGACTTGAAATTACTGTTGGATGTGAATTATTACTTTTTCAACTAAAATATGAGTGTTTAAAGTCATTTCTGTGCCTGAAATTGGTCAAAATTGAAGCTTCTGAGTAAGCAAAACTCTGTAAAAATGGCAATTTTGGTCACTGTGAGGGTTTAAAAAGTGGTTATTCAACATGGGGCCCGATCCAAATGACATTTTGAATTATTTTTGGTAGAGTCCAAAAAATCAATTTTCATGATGAAAAACGATGACCCCGGACCAGTCGAACGTACAAAAAATTGTCAATATTGATGAAATTTTAACATTTAATCTTTTGACTTTAAATTACTGTTGGATGTGAATTATTACTTTTTCAACTAAAATATGAGAGTTTAAAGTCATTTCTGTGCCTGAAATTGGTCAAAATTGAAGGTTTTGAGTAAGCAAAATCTCTGTAAAAATGACAATTTTGGTCACTGTGAGGGTTTAAAAAGTGGTTATTCAACATGAGGCCCGATCCAAATGACATTTTGAATTATTTTTGGTAGAATCGAAAAAATAAATTTTATGATGAAAAACGATGACCCCGGACCAGTCGAACGTTCAAAAAAATGGTCAATATTGATGAAATTTTAACATTTAATCTTTTGACTTGAAATGACTGTTGGACGTGAATTATTACTTTTTCAACTAAAATATGAGTGTTTAAAGTCATTTCTGTGCCTGAAATTAGTCAAAATTAAAGCTTCTGAGTAAGCAAATCTCTGTAAAAATGGCAATTTTGGTCACTGTGAGGGTTTAAAAAGTGGTTATTCAACATGAGGCCCGATCCAAATGACATTTTGAATCATTTTTGGTAGAGTAAAAAAGAAAATCAATTTTATGATGAAAAACGATGACCCAGGACCAGAACGTTAAAAAAATGGTCAATATTGATGAAATTTTAACATTTAATCTTTTGACTTTAAATGACTGTTGGACGTGAATTATTACTTTCTCAACTAAAATAAGTGTATTTAAAGTGATTTCTGTGCCTGAAATTGGTCAAAATTGAAGCTTCTGACTAAGCAAAACTCTGTAAAAATGACAATTTTGGTAACTGTGAGGGTTTAAAAAGTGGTTATTCAACATGAGGCCCGATCCAAATGACATTTTGAATCATTTTTGGTAGAGTCCAAAAAATCAATTTTATGATGAAAAACGATGACCCCGAACCAGTCGAACGTACAAAAAATTGTCAATATTGATGAAATTTTAACATCTAATCTTTTGACTTTAAATTACTGTTGGATGTGAATTATTACTTTTTCAACTAAAATATGAGTGTTTAAAGTCATTTCTGTGCCTGAAATTGGTCAAAATTGAAGCTTCTGAGTAAGCAAAACTCTGTAAAAATTGCAATTTTGGTCACTCAGAGGGTTTAAAAAGTGGTTATTCAACATGAGGCCCGATCCAAATGACATTTTGAATCATTTTGGTAGAGTAAAAAAAAAACAATTTTATGATGAAAAACGTGACCCAGGACCAGTCGAACGTTCAAAAAAATGGTCAATATTGATGAAATTTTAACATTTAATCTTTTGACTTTAAATTACTGTTGGATGTGAATTATTACTTTTTCAACTAAAATATGAGAGTTTAAAGTCATTTCTGTGCCTGAAATTGGTCAAATTTGAAGGTTTTGAGTAAGCAAAATCTCTGTAAAAATGACAATTTTGGTCACTGTGAGGGTTTAAAAAGTGGTTATTCAACATGAGGCCCGATCCAAATGACATTTTGAATTATTTTTGGTAGAGTCGAAAAAATAAATTTTATGATGAAAAACGAGGACCCCGGACCAGTCGAACGTTCAAAAAAATGGTCAATATTGATGAAATTTTAACATTTAATCTTTTGACTTGAAATGACTGTTGGACGTGAATTATTACTTTTTCAACTAAAATAAGTGTGTTTGAAGTGATTTCTGTGCCTGAAATTGGTCAAAATTGAAGCTTCTGAGTAAGCAAAACTCTGTAAAAATGACAATTTTGGTAACTGTGAGGGTTTAAAAAGTGGTTATTCAACATGAGGCCCAAACCAAATGACATTTTGAATCATTTTTGGTAGAGTCCAAATAATCAATTTTATGATGAAAAACGATGACCCCGGACCAGTCGAACGTACAAAAAATTGTCAATATTGATGACATTTTAACATTTAATCTTTTGACTTTAAATTACTGTTGGATGTGAATTATTACTTTTTCAACTAAAATATGAGTGTTTAAAGTCATTTCTGTGCCTGAAATTAGTCAAAATTAAAGCTTCTGAGTAAGCAAATCTCTGTAAAAATGGCAATTTTGGTCACTGTGAGGGTTTAAAAAGTGGTTATTCAACATGAGGCCCGATCCAAATGACATTTTGAATCATTTTTGGTAGAGTAAAAAAAAAAATCAATTTTATGATGAAAAACGATGACCCAGGACCAGAACGTTAAAAAAATGGTCAATATTGATGAAATTTTAACATTTAATCTTTTGACTTTAAATGACTGTTGGACGTGAATTATTACTTTCTCAACTAAAATAAGTGTATTTAAAGTGATTTCTGTGCCTGAAATTGGTCAAAATTGAAGCTTCTGACTAAGCAAAACTCTGTAAAAATGACAATTTTGGTAACTGTGAGGGTTTAAAAAGTGGTTATTCAACATGAGGCCCGATCCAAATGACATTTTGAATCATTTTTGGTAGAGTCCAAAAAATCTATTTTATGATGAAAAACGATGACCCCGAACCAGTCGAACGTACAAAAAATTGTCAATATTGATGAAATTTTAACATCTAATCTTTTGACTTTAAATTACTGTTGGATGTGAATTATTACTTTTTCAACTAAAATATGAGTGTTTAAAGTCATTTCTGTGCCTGAAATTGGTCAAAATTGAAGCTTCTGAGTAAGCAAAACTCTGTAAAAATTGCAATTTTGGTCACTCAGAGGGTTTAAAAAGTGGTTATTCAACATGAGGCCCGATCCAAATGACATTTTGAATCATTTTGGTAGAGTAAAAAAAAAACAATTTTATGATGAAAAACGTGACCCAGGACCAGTCGAACGTTCAAAAAAATGGTCAATATTGATGAAATTTTAACATTTAATCTTTTGACTTTAAATTACTGTTGGATGTGAATTATTACTTTTTCAACTAAAATATGAGAGTTTAAAGTCATTTCTGTGCCTGAAATTGGTCAAATTTGAAGGTTTTGAGTAAGCAAAATCTCTGTAAAAATGACAATTTTGGTCACTGTGAGGGTTTAAAAAGTGGTTATTCAACATGAGGCCCGATCCAAATGACATTTTGAATTATTTTTGGTAGAGTCGAAAAAATAAATTTTATGATGAAAAACGATGACCCCGGACCAGTCGAACGTTCAAAAAAATGGTCAATATTGATGAAATTTTAACATTTAATCTTTTGACTTGAAATGACTGTTGGACGTGAATTATTACTTTTTCAACTAAAATAAGTGTGTTTGAAGTGATTTCTGTGCCTGAAATTGGTCAAAATTGAAGCTTCTGAGTAAGCAAAACTCTGTAAAAATGACAATTTTGGTAACTGTGAGGGTTTAAAAAGTGGTTATTCAACATGAGGCCCAAACCAAATGACATTTTGAATCATTTTTGGTAGAGTCCAAATAATCAATTTTATGATGAAAAACGATGACCCCGGACCAGTCGAACGTACAAAAAATTGTCAATATTGATGACATTTTAACATTTAATCTTTTGACTTTAAATTACTGTTGGATGTGAATTATTACTTTTTCAACTAAAATATGAGTGTTTAAAGTCATTTCTGTGCCTGAAATTGGTCAAAATTGAAGCTTCTGAGTAAGCAAAACTCGTAAAAATGGCAATTTTGGTCACTGTGAGGGTTTAAAAAGTGGTTATTCAACATGGGGCCCGATCCAAATGACATTTTGAATTATTTTTGGTAGAGTCCAAAAAATCAATTTTATGATGAAAAACGATGACCCCAGTCGAACGTTCAAAAAAATGGTCAATATTGATGAAATTTTAACATTTAATCTTTTGACTTGAAATGACTGTTGGACGTGAAT
Source organism: Lissotriton helveticus (assembly GCF_964261635.1). Taxonomy (NCBI): domain Eukaryota; kingdom Metazoa; phylum Chordata; class Amphibia; order Caudata; family Salamandridae; genus Lissotriton; species Lissotriton helveticus. The sequence goes on from NC_136071.1 coordinate 404,842,496, forward strand.
TATTACTTTTTCAACTAAAATAAGTGTGTTTAAAGTGATTTCTGTGCCTGAAATTGGTCAAAATTGAAGCTTCTGAGTAAGCAAAACTCTGTAAAAATGACAATTTTGGTAACTGTGAGGGTTTAAAAAGTGGTTATTCAACATGAGGCCCAAACCAAATGACATTTTGAATCATTTTTGGTAGAGTCCAAAAAATCAATTTTATGATGAAAAACGATGACCCCGGACCAGTCGAACGTACAAAAAATTGTCAATATTGATGAAATTTTAACATTTAATCTTTTGACTTTAAATTACTGTTGGATGTGAATTATTACTTTTTCAACTAAAATATGAGTGTTTAAAGTCATTTCTGTGCCTGAAATTTGTCAAAATTGAAGCTTCCGAGTAAGCAAAACTCTGTAAAAATGGCAATTTTGGTCACTGTGAGGGTTTAAAAAGTGCTTATTCAACATGAGGCCCGATCCAAATGACATTTTGAATCATTTTTGGTAGTGTAAAAAAAAAAATCAATTTTATGATGAAAAACGTGACCCAGGACCAGTCGAACGTTCAAAAAAATGGTCAATATTGATGAAATTTTAACATTTAATCTTTTGACTTTAAATTACTGTTGGATGTGAATTATTACTTTTTCAACTAAAATATGAGAGTTTAAAGTCATTTCTGTGCCTGAAATTGGTCAAAATTGAAGGTTTTGAGTAAGCAAAATCTCTGTAAAAATGACAATTTTGGTCACTGTGAGGGTTTAAAAAGTGGTTATTCAACATGAGGCCCGATCCAAATGACATTTTGAATTATTTTTGGTAGAATCGAAAAAATAAATTTTATGATGAAAAACGATGACCCCGGACCAGTCGAACGTTCAAAAAAATGGTCAATATTGATGAAATTTTAACATTTAATCTTTTGACTTGAAATGACTGTTGGACGTGAATTATTACTTTTTCAACTAAAATAAGTGTGTTTGAAGTGATTTCTGTGCCTGAAATTGGTCAAAATTGAAGCTTCTGAGTAAGCAAAACTCTGTAAAAATGACAATTTTGGTAACTGTGAGGGTTTAAAAAGTGGTTATTCAACATGAGGCCCAAACCAAATGACATTTTGAATCATTTTTGGTAGAGTCCAAAAAATCAATTTTATGATGAAAAACGATGACCCCGGACCAGTCGAACGTACAAAAAATTGTCAATATTGATGAAATTTTAACATTTAATCTTTTGACTTTAAATTACTGTTGGATGTGAATTATTACTTTTTCAACTAAAATATGAGTGTTTAAAGACATTTCGGTGCCTGAAATTAGTCAAAATTAAAGCTTCTGAGTAAGCAAAACTCTGTAAAAATGGCAATTTTGGTCACTGTGAGGGTTTAAAAAGTGGTTATTCAACATGAGGCCCGATCCAAATGACATTTTGAATCATTTTTGGTAGAGTAAAAAAGAAAATCAATTTTATGATGAAAAACGATGACCCAGGACCAGAACGTTAAAAAAATTGTCAATATTGATGAAATTTTAACATTTAATCTTTTGACTTTAAATGACTGTTGGACGTGAATTATTACTTTTTCAACTAAAATAAGTGTATTTAAAGTGATTTCTGTGCCTGAAATTGGTCAAAATTGAAGCTTCTGACTAAGCAAAACTCTGTAAAAATGACAATTTTGGTAACTGTGAGGGTTTAAAAAGTGGTTATTCAACATGAGGCCCGATCCAAATGACATTTTGAATCATTTTTGGTAGAGTCCAAAAAATCAATTTTCATGATGAAAAACGATGACCCCGGACCAGTCGAACGTACAAAAAATTGTCAATATTGATGAAATTTTAACATTTAATCTTTTGACTTTAAATTACTGTTGGATGTGAATTATTACTTTTTCAACTAAAATATGAGAGTTTAAAGTCATTTCTGTGCCTGAAATTGGTCAAAATTGAAGGTTTTGAGTAAGCAAAATCTCTGTAAAAATGACAATTTTGGTCACTGTGAGGGTTTAAAAAGTGGTTATTCAACATGAGGCCCGATCCAAATGACATTTTGAATTATTTTTGGTAGAATCGAAAAAATTAATTTTATGATGAAAAACGATGACCCCGGACCAGTCGAACGTTCAAAAAAATGGTCAATATTGATGAAATTTTAACATTTAATCTTTTGACTTGAAATGACTGTTGGACGTGAATTATTACTTTTTCAACTAAAATAAGTATGTTTGAAGTGATTTCTGTGCCTGAAATTGGTCAAAATTGAAGCTTCTGAGTAAGCAAAACTCTGTAAAAATGACAATTTTGGTAACTGTGAGGGTTTAAAAAGTGGTTATTCAACATGAGGCCCAAACCAAATGACATTTTGAATCATTTTTGGTAGAGTCCAAAAAATCAATTTTATGATGAAAAACGATGACCCCGGACCAGTCGAACGTACAAAAAATTGTCAATATTGATGAAATTTTAACATTTAATCTTTTGACTTTAAATTACTGTTGGATGTGAATTATTACTTTTTCAACTAAAATATGAGTGTTTAAAGTCATTTCGGTGCCTGAAATTAGTCAAAATTAAAGCTTCTGAGTAAGCAAAACTCTGTAAAAATGGCAATTTTGGTCACTGTGAGGGTTTAAAAAGTGGTTATTCAACATGAGGCCCGATCCAAATGACATTTTGAATCATTTTTGGTAGAGTAAAAAAGAAAATCAATTTTATGATGAAAAACGATGACCCAGGACCAGAACGTTAAAAAAATGGTCAATATTGATGAAATTTTAACATTTAATCTTTTGACTTTAAATGACTGTTGGACGTGAATTATTACTTTTTCAACTAAAATAAGTGTATTTAAAGTGATTTCTGTGCCTGAAATTGGTCAAAATTGAAGCTTCTGACTAAGCAAAACTCTGTAAAAATGACAATTTTGGTAACTGTGAGGGTTTAAAAAGTGGTTATTCAACATGAGGCCCGATCCAAATGACATTTTGAATCATTTTTGGTAGAGTCCAAAAAATCAATTTTCATGATGAAAAACGATGACCCCGGACCAGTCGAACGTACAAAAAATTGTCAATATTGATGAAATTTTAACATTTAATCTTTTGACTTTAAATTACTGTTGGATGTGAATTATTACTTTTTCAACTAAAATATGAGTGTTTAAAGTCATTTCTGTGCCTGAAATTGGTCAAAATTGAAGCTTCTGACTAAGCAAAACTCTGTAAAAATGACAATTTTGGTAACTGTGAGGGTTTAAAAAGTGGTTATTCAACACGAGGCCCGATCCAAATGACATTTTGAATTATTTTTGGTAGAGTCCAAAAAATCAATTTTATGATGAAAAACGATGACCCCAGTCGAACGTTCAAAAAAATTGTCAATATTGATGAAATTTTAACATTTAATCTTTTGACTTGAAATGACTGTTGGACGTGAATTATTACTTTTTCAACTAAAATAAGTGTGTTTGAAGTGATTTCTGTGCCTGAAATTGGTCAAAATTGAAGCTTCTGAGTAAGCAAAACTCTGTAAAAATGACAATTTTGGTAACTGTGAGGATTTACAAAGTGGTTATTCAACATGAGGCACAAACCAAATGACATTTTGAATCATTTTTGGTAGAGTCCAAAAAATCAATTTTATGATGAAAAACGATGACCCCGGACCAGTCGAACGTACAAAAAATTGTCAATATTGATGAAATTTTAACATTTAATCTTTTGACTTTAAATTACTGTTGGATGTGAATTATTACTTTTTCAACTAAAATATGAGTGTTTAAAGTCATTTCGGTGCCTGGAATTAGTCAAAATTAAAGCTTCTGAGTAAGCAAAACTCTGTAAAAATGGCAATTTTGGTCACTGTGAGGGTTTAAAAAGTGGTTATTCAACATGAGGCCCGATCCAAATGACATTTTGAATCATTTTTGGTAGAGTAAAAAAGAAAATCAATTTTATGATGAAAAACGATGACCCAGGACCAGAACGTTAAAAAAATGGTCAATATTGATGAAATTTTAACATTTAATCTTTTGACTTTAAATGACTGTTGGACGTGAATTATTACTTTTTCAACTAAAATAAGTGTATTTAAAGTGATTTCTGTGCCTGAAATTGGTCAAAATTGAAGCTTCTGACTAAGCAAAACTCTGTAAAAATGACAATTTTGGTAACTGTGAGGGTTTAAAAAGTGGTTATTCAACATGAGGCCCGATCCAAATGACATTTTGAATCATTTTTGGTAGAGTCGAAAAAATAAATTTTATGATGAAAAACGATGACCCCGGACCAGTCGAACGTTCAAAAAAATGGTCAATATTGATGAAATTTTAACATTTAATCTTTTGACTTGAAATGACTGTTGGACGTGAATTATTACTTTTTCAACTAAAATAAGTGTGTTTGAAGTGATTTCTGTGCCTGAAATTGGTTAAAATTGAAGCTTCTGAGTAAGCAAAACTCTGTAAAAATGACAATTTTGGTAACTGTGAGGATTTACAAAGTGGTTATTCAACATGAGGCCCAAACCAAATGACATTTTGAATCATTTTTGGTAGAGTCCAAAAAAATCAATTTTATGATGAAAAACGATGACCCCGGACCAGTCGAACGTACAAAAAATTGTCAATATTGATGAAATTTTAACATTTAATCTTTTGACTTTAAATTACTGTTGGATGTGAATTATTACTTTTTCAACTAAAATATGAGTGTTTAAAGTCATTTCTGTGCCTGAAATTTGTCAAAATTGAACCTTCTGAGTAAGCAAAACTCTGTAAAAATGACAATTTTGGTAACTGTGAGGATTTACAAAGTGGTTATTCAACATGAGGCCCAAACCAAATGACATTTTGCATCATTTTTGGTAGAGTCCAAAAAATCAATTTTATGATGAAAAACGATGACCCCGGACCAGTCGAACGTACACAAAATTGTCAATATTGATGAAATTTTAACATTTAATCTTTTGACTTTAAATTACTGTGGGATGTGAATTATTACTTTTTCAACTAAAATATGAGTGTTTAAAGTCATTTCTGTGCCTGAAATTTGTCAAAATTGAAGCTTCTGAGTAAGCAAAACTCTGTAAAAATGGCAATTTTGGTCACTGTGAGGGTTTAAAAAGTGGTTATTCAACATGAGGCCCGATCCAAATGACATTTTGAATCATTTTTGGTAGAGTAAAAAAAAAATCAATTTTATGATGAAAAACGTGACCCAGGACCAGTCGAACGTTCAAAAAAATGGTCAATATTGATGACATTTTAACATTTAATCTTTTGACTTTAAATTACTGTTGGATGTGAATTATTACTTTTTCAACTAAAATAGGTGTATTTAAAGTGATTTCTGTGCCTGAAATTGGTCAAAATTGAAGCTTCTGACTAAGCAGAACTCTGTAAAAATGACAATTTTGGTAACTGTGAGGGTTTAAAATGTGGTTATTCAACATGAGGCCCGATCCAAATGACATTTTGAATCATTTTTGGTAGAGTCCAAAAAATCAATTTTATGATGAAAAACGATGACCCCGGACCAGTCGAACGTACAAAAAATTGTCAATATTGATGAAATTTTAACATTTAATCTTTTGACTTTAAATTACTGTTGGATGTGAATTATTACTTTTTCAACTAAAATATGAGTGTTTAAAGTCATTTCTGTGCCTGAAATTGGTCAAAATTGAAGCTTCTGAGTAAGCAAAACTCTGTAAAAATGGCAATTTTGGTCACTGTGAGGGTTTAAAAAGTGGTTATTCAACACGAGGCCCGATCCAAATGACATTTTGAATCATTTTTGGTAGAGTAAAAAAAAAATCAATTTTATGATGAAAAACGATGACCCAGGACCAGTCGAACGTTCAAAAAAATGGTCAATATTGATGAAATTTTAAAATTTAATCTTTTGACTTTAAATTACTGTTGGATGTGAATTATTACTTTTTCAACTAAAATATGAGTGTTTAAAGTCATTTCTGTGCCTGAAATTAGTCCAAATTGAAGCTTCTGAGTAAGCAAAACTCTGTAAAAATTGCAATTTTGGTCACTGTGAGGGTTTAAAAAGTGGTTATTCAACATGAGGCCCGATCCAAATGACATTTTGAATCATTTTTGGTAGAGTAAAAAAAAATCAATTTTATGATGAAAAACGATGACCCCGGACCAGTCGAACGTACAAAAAATTGTCAATATTGATGAAATTTTAACATTTAATCTTTTGACTTTAAATTACTGTTGGATGTGAATTATTACTTTTTCAACTAAAATATGAGTGTTTAAAGTCATTTCTGTGCCTGAAATTGGTCAAAATTGAAGCTTCTGAGTAAGCAAAACTCTGTAAAAATGGCAATTTTGGTCACTGTGAGGGTTTAAAAAGTGGTTATTCAACACGAGGCCCGATCCAAATGACATTTTGAATCATTTTTGGTAGAGTAAAAAAAAAATCAATTTTATGATGAAAAACGATGACCCAGGACCAGTCGAACGTTCAAAAAAATGGTCAATATTGATGAAATTTTAAAATTTAATCTTTTGACTTTAAATTACTGTTGGATGTGAATTATTACTTTTTCAACTAAAATATGAGTGTTTAAAGTCATTTCTGTGCCTGAAATTGATCAAAATTGAAGGTTTTGAGTAAGCAAAAACTCTGTAAAAATGACAATTTTGGTCACTGTGAGGGTTTAAAAAGTGGTTATTCAACACGAGGCCCGATCCAAATGACATTTTGAATCATTTTTGGTAGAGTAAAAAAAAATCAATTTTATGATGAAAAACGATGACCCAGGACCAGTCGAACGTTCAAAAAAATGGTCAATATTGATGAAATTTTAACATTTAATCTTTTGACTTGAAATGACAGTTGGACGTGAATTATTACTTTTTCAACTAAAATAAGTGTGTTTGAAGTGATTTCTGTGCCTGAAATTGGTCAAAATTGAAGCTTCTGAGTAAGCAAAACTCTGTAAAAATGACAATTTTGGTAACTGTGAGGGTTTAAAAAGTGGTTATTCAACATGAGGCCCAAACCAAATGACATTTTGAATCATTTTTGGTAGAGTCCAAATAATCAATTTTATGATGAAAAACGATGACCCCGGACCAGTCGAACGTACAAAAAATTGTTAATATTGATGACATTTTAACATTTAATCTTTTGACTTTAAATTACTGTTGGATGTGAATTATTACTTTTTCAACTAAAATATGAGTGTTTAAAGTCATTTCTGTGCCTGAAATTGGTCAAAATTGAAGCTTCTGAGTAAGCAAAACTCGTAAAAATGGCAATTTTGGTCACTGTGAGGGTTTAAAAAGTGGTTATTCAACATGGGGCCCGATCCAAATGACATTTTGAATTATTTTTGGTAGAGTCCAAAAAATCAATTTTATGATGAAAAACGATGACCCCAGTCGAACGTTCAAAAAAATGGTCAATATTGATGAAATTTTAACATTTAATCTTTTGACTTGAAATGACTGTTGGACGTGAATTATTACTTTTTCAACTAAAATAAGTGTGTTTAAAGTGATTTCTGTGCCTGAAATTGGTCAAAATTGAAGCTTCTGAGTAAGCAAAACTCTGTAAAAATGACAATTTTGGTAACTGTGAGGATTTACAAAGTGGTTATTCAACATGAGGCCCAAACCAAATGACATTTTGAATCATTTTTGGTAGAGTCCAAAAAATCAATTTTATGATGAAAAACGATGACCCCGGACCAGTCGAACGTACAAAAAATTGTCAATATTGATGAAATTTTAACATTTAATCTTTTGACTTTAAATTACTGTTGGATGTGAATTATTACTTTTTCAACTAAAATATGAGTGTTTAAAGTCATTTCTGTGCCTGAAATTAGTCAAAATTGAAGCTTCCGAGTAAGCAAAACTCTGTAAAAATGGCAATTTTGGTCACTGTGAGGGTTTAAAAAGTGGTTATTCAACATGAGGCCCGATCCAAATGACATTTTGAATCATTTTTGGTAGAGTAAAAAAAAAAATCAATTTTATGATGAAAAACGTGACCCAGGACCAGTCGAACGTTCAAAAAAATGGTCAATATTGATGAAATTTTAACATTTAATCTTTTGACTTTAAATTACTGTTGGATGTGAATTATTACTTTTTCAACTAAAATATGAGAGTTTAAAGTCATTTCTGTGCCTGAAATTGGTCAAAATTTAAGGTTTTGAGTAAGCAAAATCTCTGTAAAAATGACAATTTTGGTCACTGTGAGGGTTTAAAAAGTGGTTATTCAACATGAGGCCCGATCCAAATGACATTTTGAATTATTTTTGGTAGAATCGAAAAAATAAATTTTATGATGAAAAACGATGACCCCGGACCAGTCGAACGTTCAAAAAAATGGTCAATATTGATGAAATTTTAACATTTAATCTTTTGACTTGAAATGACTGTTGGACGTGAATTATTACTTTTTCAACTAAAATAAGTGTGTTTGAAGTGATTTCTGTGCCTGAAATTGGTCAAAATTGAAGCTTCTGAGTAAGCAAAACTCTGTAAAAATGACAATTTTGGTAACTGTGAGGGTTTAAAAAGTGGTTATTCAACATGAGGCCCAAACCAAATGACATTTTGAATCATTTTTGGTAGAGTCCAAAAAATCAATTTTATGATGAAAAACGATGACCCCGGACCAGTCGAACGTACAAACAATTGTCAATATTGATGAAATTTTAACATTTAATCTTTTGACTTTAAATTACTGTTGGATGTGAATTATTACTTTTTCAACTAAAATATGAGTGTTTAAAGTCATTTCGGTGCCTGAAATTAGTCAAAATTAAAGCTTCTGAGTAAGCAAAACTCTGTAAAAATGGCAATTTTGGTCACTGTGAGGGTTTAAAAAGTGGTTATTCAACATGAGGCCCGATCCAAATGACATTTTGAATCATTTTTGGTAGAGTAAAAAAGAAAATCAATTTTATGATGAAAAACGATGACCCAGGACCAGAACGTTAAAAAAATGGTCAATATTGATGAAATTTTAACATTTAATCTTTTGACTTTAAATGACTGTTGGACGTGAATTATTACTTTTTCAACTAAAATAAGTGTATTTAAAGTGATTTCTGTGCCTGAAATTGGTCAAAATTGAAGCTTCTGACTAAGCAAAACTCTGTAAAAATGACAATTTTGGTAACTGTGAGGGTTTAAAAAGTGGTTATTCAACATGAGGCCCGATCCAAATGACATTTTGAATCATTTTTGGTAGAGTCCAAAAAATCAATTTTCATGATGAAAAACGATGACCCCGGACCAGTCGAACGTACAAAAAATTGTCAATATTGATGAAATTTTAACATTTAATCTTTTGACTTTAAATTACTGTTGGATGTGAATTATTACTTTTTCAACTAAAATATGAGAGTTTAAAGTCATTTCTGTGCCTGAAATTGGTCAAAATTGAAGGTTTTGAGTAAGCAAAATCTCTGTAAAAATGACAATTTTGGTCACTGTGAGGGTTTAAAAAGTGGTTATTCAACATGAGGCCCGATCCAAATGACATTTTGAATTATTTTTGGTAGAATCGAAAAAATAAATTTTATGATGAAAAACGATGACCCCGGACCAGTCGAACGTTCAAAAAAATGGTCAATATTGATGAAATTTTAACATTTAATCTTTTGACTTGAAATGACTGTTGGACGTGAATTATTACTTTTTCAACTAAAATAAGTATGTTTGAAGTGATTTCTGTGCCTGAAATTGGTCAAAATTGAAGCTTCTGAGTAAGCAAAACTCTGTAAAAATGACAATTTTGGTAACTGTGAGGGTTTAAAAAGTGGTTATTCAACATGAGGCCCAAACCAAATGACATTTTGAATCATTTTTGGTAGAGTCCAAAAAATCAATTTTATGATGAAAAACGATGACCCCGGACCAGTCGAACGTACAAAAAATTGTCAATATTGATGAAATTTTAACATTTAATCTTTTGACTTTAAATTACTGTTGGATGTGAATTATTACTTTTTCAACTAAAATATGAGTGTTTAAAGTCATTTCGGTGCCTGAAATTAGTCAAAATTAAAGCTTCTGAGTAAGCAAAACTCTGTAAAAATGGCAATTTTGGTCACTGTGAGGGTTTAAAAAGTGGTTATTCAACATGAGGCCCGATCCAAATGACATTTTGAATCATTTTTGGTAGAGTAAAAAAGAAAATCCATTTTATGATGAAAAACGATGACCCAGGACCAGAACGTTAAAAAAATGGTCAATATTGATGAAATTTTAACATTTAATCTTTTGACTTTAAATGACTGTTGGACGTGAATTATTACTTTTTCAACTAAAATAAGTGTATTTAAAGTGATTTCTGTGCCTGAAATTGGTCAAAATTGAAGCTTCTGACTAAGCAAAACTCTGTAAAAATGACAATTTTGGTAACTGTGAGGGTTTAAAAAGTGGTTATTCAACATGAGGCCCGATCCAAATGACATTTTGAATCATTTTTGGTAGAGTCCAAAAAATCAATTTTCATGATGAAAAACGATGACCCCGAACCAGTCGAACGTACAAAAAATTGTCAATATTGATGAAATTTTAACATTTAATCTTTTGACTTTAAATTACTGTTGGATGTGAATTATTACTTTTTCAACTAAAATATGAGTGTTTAAAGTCATTTCTGTGCCTGAAATTGGTCAAAATTGAAGCTTCTGAGTAAGCAAAACTCTGTAAAAATGGCAATTTTGGTCACTGTGAGGGTTTAAAAAGTGGTTATTCAACACGAGGCCCGATCCAAATGACATTTTGAATTATTTTTGGTAGAGTCCAAAAAATCAATTTTATGATGAAAAACGATGACCCCAGTCGAACGTTCAAAAAAATGGTCAATATTGATGAAATTTTAACATTTAATCTTTTGACTTGAAATGACTGTTGGACGTGAATTATTACTTTTTCAACTAAAATAAGTGTGTTTGAAGTGATTTCTGTGCCTGAAATTGGTCAAAATTGAAGCTTCTGAGTAAGCAAAACTCTGTAAAAATGACAATTTTGGTAACTGTGAGGATTTACAAAGTGGTTATTCAACATGAGGCCCAAACCAAATGACATTTTGAATCATTTTTGGTAGAGTCCAAAAAATCAATTTTATGATGAAAAACGAACGTACAAAAAATTGTCAATATTGATGAAATTTTAACATTTAATCTTTTGACTTTAAATTACTGTTGGATGTGAATTATTACTTTTTCAACTAAAATATGAGTGTTTAAAGTCATTTCGGTGCCTGAAATTAGTCAAAATTAAAGCTTCTGAGTAAGCAAAACTCTGTAAAAATGGCAATTTTGGTCACTGTGAGGGTTTAAAAAGTGGTTATTCAACATGAGGCCCGATCTAAATGACATTTTGAATCATTTTTGGTAGAGTAAAAAAGAAAATCAATTTTATGATGAAAAACGATGACCCAGGACCAGAACGTTAAAAAAATGGTCAATATTGATGAAATTTTAACATTTAATCTTTTGACTTTAAATGACTGTTGGACGTGAATTATTACTTTTTCAACTAAAATAAGTGTATTTAAAGTGATTTCTGTGCCTGAAATTGGTCAAAATTGAAGCTTCTGACTAAGCAAAACTCTGTAAAAATGACAATTTTGGTAACTGTGAGGGTTTAAAAAGTGGTTATTCAACATGAGGCCCGATCCAAATGACATTTTGAATCATTTTTGGTAGAGTCGAAAAAATAAATTTTATGATGAAAAACGATGACCCCGGACCAGTCGAACGTTCAAAAAAATGGTCAATATTGATGAAATTTTAACATTTAATCTTTTGACTTGAAATGACTGTTGGACGTGAATTATTACTTTTTCAACTAAAATAAGTGTGTTTGAAGTGATTTCTGTGCCTGAAATTGGTCAAAATTGAAGCTTCTGAGTAAGCAAAACTCTGTAAAAATGACAATTTTGGTAACTGTGAGGATTTACAAAGTGGTTATTCAACATGAGGCCCAAACCAAATGACATTTTGAATCATTTTTGGTAGAGTCCAAAAAATCAATTTTATGATGAAAAACGATGACCCCGGACCAGTCGAACGTACAAAAAATTGTCAATATTGATGAAATTTTAACATTTAATCTTTTGACTTTAAATTACTGTTGGATGTGAATTATTACTTTTTCAACTAAAATATGAGTGTTTAAAGTCATTTCTGTGCCTGAAATTTGTCAAAATTGAAGCTTCTGAGTAAGCAAAACTCTGTAAAAATGACAATTTTGGTCACTGTGAGGGTTTAAAAAGTGGTTATTCAACATGAGGCCCGATCCAAATGACATTTTGAATTATTTTTGGTAGAATCGAAAAAATAAATTTTATGATGAAAAACGATGACCCCGGACCAGTCGAACGTTCAAAAAAATGGTCAATATTGATGAAATTTTAACATTTAATCTTTTGACTTTAAATTACTGTTGGATGTGAATTATTACTTTTTCAACTAAAATATGAGTGTTTAAAGTCATTTCGGTGCCTGAAATTAGTCAAAATTAAAGCTTCTGAGTAAGCAAAACTCTGTAAAAATGGCAATTTTGGTCACTGTGAGGGTTTAAAAAGTGGTTATTCAACATGAGGCCCGATCCAAATGACATTTTGAATCATTTTTGGTAGAGTAAAAAAGAAAATTAATTTTATGATGAAAAACGATGACCCAGGACCAGAACGTTAAAAAAATGGTCAATATTGATGAAATTTTAACATTTAATCTTTTGACTTTAAATGACTGTTGGACGTGAATTATTACTTTTTCAACTAAAATAAGTGTATTTAAAGTGATTTCTGTGCCTGAAATTGGTCAAAATTGAAGCTTCTGACTAAGCAGAACTCTGTAAAAATGACAATTTTGGTAACTGTGAGGGTTTAAAATGTGGTTATTCAACATGAGGCCCGATCCAAATGACATTTTGAATCATTTTTGGTAGAGTCCAAAAAATCAATTTTATGATGAAAAACGATGACCCAGGACCAGTCGAACGTACAAAAAATTGTCAATATTGATGAAATTTTAACATTTAATCTTTTGACTTTAAATTACTGTTGGATGTGAATTATTACTTTTTCAACTAAAATATGAGTGTTTAAAGTCATTTCTGTGCCTGAAATTGGTCAAAATTGAAGCTTCTGAGTAAGCAAAACTCTGTAAAAATGGCAATTTTGGTCACTGTGAGGGTTTAAAAAGTGGTTATTCAATACGAGGCCCGATCCAAATGACATTTTGAATCATTTTTGGTAGAGTAAAAAAAAAATCAATTTTATGATGAAAAACGATGACCCAGGACCAGTCGAACGTTCAAAAAAATGGTCAATATTGATGAAATTTTAAAATTTAATCTTTTGACTTTAAATTACTGTTGGATGTGAATTATTACTTTTTCAACTAAAATATGAGTGTTTAAAGTCATTTCTGTGCCTGAAATTGATCAAAATTGAAGGTTTTGAGTAAGCAAAAACTCTGTAAAAATGACAATTTTGGTCACTGTGAGGGTTTAAAAAGTGGTTATTCAACACGAGGCCCGATCCAAATGACATTTTGAATCATTTTTGGTAGAGTAAAAAAAAATCAATTTTATGATGAAAAACGATGACCCAGGACCAGTCGAACGTTCAAAAAAATGGTCAATATTGATGAAATTTTAACATTTAATCTTTTGACTTGAAATGACAGTTGGACGTGAATTATTACTTTTTCAACTAAAATAAGTGTGTTTGAAGTGATTTCTGTGCCTGAAATTGGTCAAAATTGAAGCTTCTGAGTAAGCAAAACTCTGTAAAAATGATAATTTTGGTAACTGTGAGGGTTTAAAAAGTGGTTATTCAACATGAGGCCCAAACCAAATGACATTTTGAATCATTTTTGGTAGAGTCCAAATAATCAATTTTATGATGAAAAACGATGACCCCGGACCAGTCGAACGTACAAAAAATTGTCAATATTGATGACATTTTAACATTTAATCTTTTGACTTTAAATTACTGTTGGATGTGAATTATTACTTTTTCAACTAAAATATGAGTGTTTAAAGTCATTTCTGTGCCTGAAATTTGTCAAAATTGAACCTTCTGAGTAAGCAAAACTCTGTAAAAATGACAATTTTGGTAACTGTGAGGATTTACAAAGTGGTTATTCAACATGAGGCCCAAACCAAATGACATTTTGCATCATTTTTGGTAGAGTCCAAAAAATCAATTTTATGATGAAAAACGATGACCCCGGACCAGTCGAACGTACAAAAAATTGTCAATATTGATGAAATTTTAACATTTAATCTTTTGACTTTAAATTACTGTGGGATGTGAATTATTACTTTTTCAACTAAAATATGAGTGTTTAAAGTCATTTCTGTGCCTGAAATTTGTCAAAATTGAAGCTTCTGAGTAAGCAAAACTCTGTAAAAATGGCAATTTTGGTCACTGTGAGGGTTTAAAAAGTGGTTATTCAACATGAGGCCCGATCCAAATGACATTTTGAATCATTTTTGGTAGAGTAAAAAAAAAATCAATTTTATGATGAAAAACGTGACCCAGGACCAGTCGAACGTTCAAAAAAATGGTCAATATTGATGACATTTTAACATTTAATCTTTTGACTTTAAATTACTGTTGGATGTGAATTATTACTTTTTCAACTAAAATATGAGAGTTTAAAGTCATTTCTGTGCCTGAAATTGGTCAAAATTGAAGGTTTTGAGTAAGCAAAATCTCTGTAAAAATGACAATTTTGGTCACTGTGAGGGTTTAAAAAGTGGTTATTCAACATGAGGCCCGATCCAAATGACATTTTGAATTATTTTTGGTAGAATCGAAAAAATAAATTTTATGATGAAAAACGATGACCCCGGACCAGTCGAACGTTCAAAAAAATGCTCAATATTGATGAAATTTTAACATTTAATCTTTTGACTTGAAATGACTGTTGGACGTGAATTATTACTTTTTCAACTAAAATAAGTGTGTTTGAAGTGATTTCTGTGCCTGAAATTGGTCAAAATTGAAGCTTCTGAGTAAGCAAAACTCTGTAAAAATGACAATTTTGGTAACTGTGAGGGTTTAAAAAGTGGTTATTTAACATGAGGCCCAAACCAAATGACATTTTGAATCATTTTTGGTAGAGTCCAAAAAATCAATTTTATGATGAAAAACGATGACCCCGGACCAGTCGAACGTACAAAAAATTGTCAATATTAATGAAATTTTAACATTTAATCTTTTGACTTTAAATTACTGTTGGATGTGAATTATTACTTTTTCAACTAAAATATGAGTGTTTAAAGTCATTTCGGTGCCTGAAATTAGTCAAAATTAAAGCTTCTGAGTAAGCAAAACTCTGTAAAAATGGCAATTTTGGTCACTGTGAGGGTTTAAAAAGTGGTTATTCAACATGAGGCCCGATCCAAATGACATTTTGAATCATTTTTCGTAGAGTAAAAAAGAAAATTAATTTTATGATGAAAAACGATGACCCAGGACCAGAACGTTAAAAAAATGGTCAATATTGATGAAATTTTAACATTTAATCTTTTGACTTTAAATGACTGTTGGACGTGAATTATTACTTTTTCAACTAAAATAGGTGTATTTAAAGTGATTTCTGTGCCTGAAATTGGTCAAAATTGAAGCTTCTGACTAAGCAGAACTCTGTAAAAATGACAATTTTGGTAACTGTGAGGGTTTAAAATGTGGTTATTCAACATGAGGCCCGATCCAAATGACATTTTGAATCATTTTTGGTAGAGTCCAAAAAATCAATTTTATGATGAAAAACGATGACCCCGGACCAGTCGAACGTACAAAAAATTGTCAATATTGATGAAATTTTAACATTTAATCTTTTGACTTTAAATTACTGTTGGATGTGAATTATTACTTTTTCAACTAAAATATGAGTGTTTAAAGTCATTTCTGTGCCTGAAATTGGTCAAAATTGAAGCTTCTGAGTAAGCAAAACTCTGTAAAAATGGCAATTTTGGTCACTGTGAGGGTTTAAAAAGTGGTTATTCAACACGAGGCCCGATCCAAATGACATTTTGAATCATTTTTGGTAGAGTAAAAAAAAAATCAATTTTATGATGAAAAACGATGACCCAGGACCAGTCGAACGTTCAAAAAAATGGTCAATATTGATGAAATTTTAAAATTTAATCTTTTGACTTTAAATTACTGTTGGATGTGAATTATTACTTTTTCAACTAAAATATGAGTGTTTAAAGTCATTTCTGTGCCTGAAATTGATCAAAATTGAAGGTTTTGAGTAAGCAAAAACTCTGTAAAAATGACAATTTTGGTCACTGTGAGGGTTTAAAAAGTGGTTATTCAACACGAGGCCCGATCCAAATGACATTTTGAATCATTTTTGGTAGAGTAAAAAAAAATCAATTTTATGATGAAAAACGATGACCCAGGACCAGTCGAACGTTCAAAAAAATGGTCAATATTGATGAAATTTTAACATTTAATCTTTTGACTTGAAATGACAGTTGGACGTGAATTATTACTTTTTCAACTAAAATAAGTGTGTTTGAAGTGATTTCTGTGCCTGAAATTGGTCAAAATTGAAGCTTCTGAGTAAGCAAAACTCTGTAAAAATGACAATTTTGGTAACTGTGAGGGTTTAAAAAGTGGTTATTCAACATGAGGCCCAAACCAAATGACATTTTGAATAATTTTTGGTAGAGTCCAAATAATCAATTTTATGATGAAAAACGATGACCCCGGACCAGTCGAACGTACAAAAAATTGTTAATATTGATGACATTTTAACATTTAATCTTTTGACTTTAAATTACTGTTGGATGTGAATTATTACTTTTTCAACTAAAATATGAGTGTTTAAAGTCATTTCTGTGCCTGAAATTGGTCAAAATTGAAGCTTCTGAGTAAGCAAAACTCGTAAAAATGGCAATTTTGGTCACTGTGAGGGTTTAAAAAGTGGTTATTCAACATGGGGCCCGATCCAAATGACATTTTGAATTATTTTTGGTAGAGTCCAAAAAATCAATTTTATGATGAAAAACGATGACCCCAGTCGAACGTTCAAAAAAATGGTCAATATTGATGAAATTTTAACATTTAATCTTTTGACTTGAAATGACTGTTGGACGTGAATTATTACTTTTTCAACTAAAATAAGTGTGTTTAAAGTGATTTCTGTGCCTGAAATTGGTCAAAATTGAAGCTTCTGAGTAAGCAAAACTCTGTAAAAATGACAATTTTGGTAACTGTGAGGATTTACAAAGTGGTTATTCAACATGAGGCCCAAACCAAATGACATTTTGAATCATTTTTGGTAGAGTCCAAAAAATCAATTTTATGATGAAAAACGATGACCCCGGACCAGTCGAACGTACAAAAAATTGTCAATATTGATGAAATTTTAACATTTAATCTTTTGACTTTAAATTACTGTTGGATGTGAATTATTACTTTTTCAACTAAAATATGAGTGTTTAAAGTCATTTCTGTGCCTGAAATTTGTCAAAATTGAAGCTTCCGAGTAAGCAAAACTCTTTAAAAATGGCAATTTTGGTCACTGTGAGGGTTTAAAAAGTGGTTATTCAACATGAGGCCCGATCCAAATGACATTTTGAATCATTTTTGGTAGAGTAAAAAAAAAAATCAATTTTATGATGAAAAACGTGACCCAGGACCAGTCGAACGTTCAAAAAAATGGTCAATATTGATGAAATTTTAACATTTAATCTTTTGACTTTAAATTACTGTTGGATGTGAATTATTACTTTTTCAACTAAAATATGAGAGTTTAAAGTCATTTCTGTGCCTGAAATTGGTCAAAATTTAAGGTTTTGAGTAAGCAAAATCTCTGTAAAAATGACAATTTTGGTCACTGTGAGGGTTTAAAAAGTGGTTATTCAACATGAGGCCCGATCCAAATGACATTTTGAATTATTTTTGGTAGAATCGAAAAAATAAATTTTATGATGAAAAACGATGACCGCGGACCAGTCGAACGTTCAAAAAAATGGTCAATATTGATGAAATTTTAACATTTAATCTTTTGACTTGAAATGACTGTTGGACGTGAATTATTACTTTTTCAACTAAAATAAGTGTGTTTGAAGTGATTTCTGTGCCTGAAATTGGTCAAAATTGAAGCTTCTGAGTAAGCAAAACTCTGTAAAAATGACAATTTTGGTAACTGTGAGGGTTTAAAAAGTGGTTATTCAACATGAGGCCCAAACCAAATGACATTTTGAATCATTTTTGGTAGAGTCCAAAAAATCAATTTTATGATGAAAAACGATGACCCCGGACCAGTCGAACGTACAAAAAATTGTCAATATTGATGAAATTTTAACATTTAATCTTTTGACTTTAAATTACTGTTGGATGTGAATTATTACTTTTTCAACTAAAATATGAGTGTTTAAAGTCATTTCGGTGCCTGAAATTAGTCAAAATTAAAGCTTCTGAGTAAGCAAAACTCTGTAAAAATGGCAATTTTGGTCACTGTGAGGGTTTAAAAAGTGGTTATTCAACATGAGGCCCGATCCAAATGACATTTTGAATCATTTTTGGTAGAGTAAAAAAGAAAATCAATTTTATGATGAAAAACGATGACCCAGGACCAGAACGTTAAAAAAATGGTCAATATTGATGAAATTTTAACATTTAATCTTTTGACTTTAAATGACTGTTGGACGTGAATTATTACTTTTTCAACTAAAATAAGTGTATTTAAAGTGATTTCTGTGCCTGAAATTGGTCAAAATTGAAGCTTCTGACTAAGCAAAACTCTGTAAAAATGACAATTTTGGTAACTGTGAGGGTTTAAAAAGTGGTTATTCAACATGAGGCCCGATCCAAATGACATTTTGAATCATTTTTGGTAGAGTCCAAAAAATCCATTTTCATGATGAAAAACGATGACCCCGGACCAGTCGAACGTACAAAAAATTGTCAATATTGATGAAATTTTAACATTTAATCTTTTGACTTTAAATTACTGTTGGATGTGAATTATTACTTTTTCAACTAAAATATGAGAGTTTAAAGTCATTTCTGTGCCTGAAATTGGTCAAAATTGAAGGTTTTGAGTAAGCAAAATCTCTGTAAAAATGACAATTTTGGTCACTGTGAGGGTTTAAAAAGTGGTTATTCAACATGAGGCCCGATCCAAATGACATTTTGAATTATTTTTGGTAGAATCGAAAAAATAAATTTTATGATGAAAAACGATGACCCCGGACCAGTCGAACGTTCAAAAAAATGGTCAATATTGATGAAATTTTAACATTTAATCTTTTGACTTGAAATGACTGTTGGACGTGAATTATTACTTTTTCAACTAAAATAAGTATGTTTGAAGTGATTTCTGTGCCTGAAATTGGTCAAAATTGAAGCTTCTGAGTAAGCAAAACTCTGTAAAAATGACAATTTTGGTAACTTCGAGGGTTTAAAAAGTGGTTATTCAACATGAGGCCCAAACCAAATGACATTTTGAATCATTTTTGGTAGAGTCCAAAAAATCAATTTTATGATGAAAAACGATGACCCCGGACCAGTCGAACGTACAAAAAATTGTCAATATTAATGAAATTTTAACATTTAATCTTTTGACTTTAAATTACTGTTGGATGTGAATTATTACTTTTTCAACTAAAATATGAGTGTTTAAAGTCATTTCGGTGCCTGAAATTAGTCAAAATTAAAGCTTCTGAGTAAGCAAAACTCTGTAAAAATGGCAATTTTGGTCACTGTGAGGGTTTAAAAAGTGGTTATTCAACATGAGGCCCGATCCAAATGACATTTTGAATCATTTTTGGTAGAGTAAAAAAGAAAATTAATTTTATGATGAAAAACGATGACCCAGGACCAGAACGTTAAAAAAATGGTCAATATTGATGAAATTTTAACATTTAATCTTTTGACTTTAAATGACTGTTGGACGTGAATTATTACTTTTTCAACTAAAATAGGTGTATTTAAAGTGATTTCTGTGCCTGAAATTGGTCAAAATTGAAGCTTCTGACTAAGCAGAACTCTGTAAAAATGACAATTTTGGTAACTGTGAGGGTTTAAAATGTGGTTATTCAACATGAGGCCCGATCCAAATGACATTTTGAATCATTTTTGGTAGAGTCCAAAAAATCAATTTTATGATGAAAAACGATGACCCCGGACCAGTCGAACGTACAAAAAATTGTCAATATTGATGAAATTTTAACATTTAATCTTTTGACTTTAAATTACTGTTGGATGTGAATTATTACTTTTTCAACTAAAATATGAGTGTTTAAAGTCATTTCTGTGCCTGAAATTGGTCAAAATTGAAGCTTCTGAGTAAGCAAAACTCTGTAAAAATGGCAATTTTGGTCACTGTGAGGGTTTAAAAAGTGGTTATTCAACACGAGGCCCGATCCAAATGACATTTTGAATCATTTTTGGTAGAGTAAAAAAAAAATCAATTTTATGATGAAAAACGATGACCCAGGACCAGTCGAACGTTCAAAAAAATTGTCAATATTGATGAAATTTTAAAATTTAATCTTTTGACTTTAAATTACTGTTGGATGTGAATTATTACTTTTTCAACTAAAATATGAGTGTTTAAAGTCATTTCTGTGCCTGAAATTGATCAAAATTGAAGGTTTTGAGTAAGCAAAAACTCTGTAAAAATGACAATTTTGGTCACTGTGAGGGTTTAAAAAGTGGTTATTCAACACGAGGCCCGATCCAAATGACATTTTGAATCATTTTTGGTAGAGTAAAAAAAAATCAATTTTATGATGAAAAACGATGACCCAGGACCAGTCGAACGTTCAAAAAAATGGTCAATATTGATGAAATTTTAACATTTAATCTTTTGACTTGAAATGACAGTTGGACGTGAATTATTACTTTTTCAACTAAAATAAGTGTGTTTGAAGTGATTTCTGTGCCTGAAATTGGTCAAAATTGAAGCTTCTGAGTAAGCAAAACTCTGTAAAAATGACAATTTTGGTAACTGTGAGGGTTTAAAAAGTGGTTATTCAACATGAGGCCCAAACCAAATGACATTTTGAATAATTTTTGGTAGAGTCCAAATAATCAATTTTATGATGAAAAACGATGACCCCGGACCAGTCGAACGTACAAAAAATTGTTAATATTGATGACATTTTAACATTTAATCTTTTGACTTTAAATTACTGTTGGATGTGAATTATTACTTTTTCAACTAAAATATGAGTGTTTAAAGTCATTTCTGTGCCTGAAATTGGTCAAAATTGAAGCTTCTGAGTAAGCAAAACTCGTAAAAATGGCAATTTTGGTCACTGTGAGGGTTTAAAAAGTGGTTATTCAACATGGGGCCCGATCCAAATGACATTTTGAATTATTTTTGGTAGAGTCCAAAAAATCAATTTTATGATGAAAAACGATGACCCCAGTCGAACGTTCAAAAAAATGGTCAATATTGATGAAATTTTAACATTTAATCTTTTGACTTGAAATGACTGTTGGACGTGAATTATTACTTTTTCAACTAAAATAAGTGTGTTTAAAGTGATTTCTGTGCCTGAAATTGGTCAAAATTGAAGCTTCTGAGTAAGCAAAACTCTGTAAAAATGACAATTTTGGTAACTGTGAGGATTTACAAAGTGGTTATTCAACATGAGGCCCAAACCAAATGACATTTTGAATCATTTTTGGTAGAGTCCAAAAAATCAATTTTATGATGAAAAACGATGACCCCGGACCAGTCGAACGTACAAAAAATTGTCAATATTGATGAAATTTTAACATTTAATCTTTTGACTTTAAATTACTGTTGGATGTGAATTATTACTTTTTCAACTAAAATATGAGTGTTTAAAGTCATTTCTGTGCCTGAAATTTGTCAAAATTGAAGCTTCCGAGTAAGCAAAACTCTTTAAAAATGGCAATTTTGGTCACTGTGAGGGTTTAAAAAGTGGTTATTCAACATGAGGCCCGATCCAAATGACATTTTGAATCATTTTTGGTAGAGTAAAAAAAAAAATCAATTTTATGATGAAAAACGTGACCCAGGACCAGTCGAACGTTCAAAAAAATGGTCAATATTGATGAAATTTTAACATTTAATCTTTTGACTTTAAATTACTGTTGGATGTGAATTATTACTTTTTCAACTAAAATATGAGAGTTTAAAGTCATTTCTGTGCCTGAAATTGGTCAAAATTTAAGGTTTTGAGTAAGCAAAATCTCTGTAAAAATGACAATTTTGGTCACTGTGAGGGTTTAAAAAGTGGTTATTCAACATGAGGCCCGATCCAAATGACATTTTGAATTATTTTTGGTAGAATCGAAAAAATAAATTTTATGATGAAAAACGATGACCGCGGACCAGTCGAACGTTCAAAAAAATGGTCAATATTGATGAAATTTTAACATTTAATCTTTTGACTTGAAATGACTGTTGGACGTGAATTATTACTTTTTCAACTAAAATAAGTGTGTTTGAAGTGATTTCTGTGCCTGAAATTGGTCAAAATTGAAGCTTCTGAGTAAGCAAAACTCTGTAAAAATGACAATTTTGGTAACTGTGAGGGTTTAAAAAGTGGTTATTCAACATGAGGCCCAAACCAAATGACATTTTGAATCATTTTTGGTAGAGTCCAAAAAATCAATTTTATGATGAAAAACGATGACCCCGGACCAGTCGAACGTACAAAAAATTGTCAATATTGATGAAATTTTAACATTTAATCTTTTGACTTTAAATTACTGTTGGATGTGAATTATTACTTTTTCAACTAAAATATGAGTGTTTAAAGTCATTTCGGTGCCTGAAATTAGTCAAAATTAAAGCTTCTGAGTAAGCAAAACTCTGTAAAAATGGCAATTTTGGTCACTGTGAGGGTTTAAAAAGTGGTTATTCAACATGAGGCCCGATCCAAATGACATTTTGAATCATTTTTGGTAGAGTAAAAAAGAAAATCAATTTTATGATGAAAAACGATGACCCAGGACCAGAACGTTAAAAAAATGGTCAATATTGATGAAATTTTAACATTTAATCTTTTGACTTTAAATGACTGTTGGACGTGAATTATTACTTTTTCAACTAAAATAAGTGTATTTAAAGTGATTTCTGTGCCTGAAATTGGTCAAAATTGAAGCTTCTGACTAAGCAAAACTCTGTAAAAATGACAATTTTGGTAACTGTGAGGGTTTAAAAAGTGGTTATTCAACATGAGGCCCGATCCAAATGACATTTTGAATCATTTTTGGTAGAGTCCAAAAAATCCATTTTCATGATGAAAAACGATGACCCCGGACCAGTCGAACGTACAAAAAATTGTCAATATTGATGAAATTTTAACATTTAATCTTTTGACTTTAAATTACTGTTGGATGTGAATTATTACTTTTTCAACTAAAATATGAGAGTTTAAAGTCATTTCTGTGCCTGAAATTGGTCAAAATTGAAGGTTTTGAGTAAGCAAAATCTCTGTAAAAATGACAATTTTGGTCACTGTGAGGGTTTAAAAAGTGGTTATTCAACATGAGGCCCGATCCAAATGACATTTTGAATTATTTTTGGTAGAATCGAAAAAATAAATTTTATGATGAAAAACGATGACCCCGGACCAGTCGAACGTTCAAAAAAATGGTCAATATTGATGAAATTTTAACATTTAATCTTTTGACTTGAAATGACTGTTGGACGTGAATTATTACTTTTTCAACTAAAATAAGTATGTTTGAAGTGATTTCTGTGCCTGAAATTGGTCAAAATTGAAGCTTCTGAGTAAGCAAAACTCTGTAAAAATGACAATTTTGGTAACTGTGAGGGTTTAAAAAGTGGTTATTCAACATGAGGCCCAAACCAAATGACATTTTGAATCATTTTTGGTAGAGTCCAAAAAATCAATTTTATGATGAAAAACGATGACCCCGGACCAGTCGAACGTACAAAAAATTGTCAATATTGATGAAATTTTAACATTTAATCTTTTGACTTTAAATTACTGTTGGATGTGAATTATTACTTTTTCAACTAAAATATGAGTGTTTAAAGTCATTTCGGTGCCTGAAATTAGTCAAAATTAAAGCTTCTGAGTAAGCAAAACTCTGTAAAAATGGCAATTTTGGTCACTGTGAGGGTTTAAAAAGTGGTTATTCAACATGAGGCCCGATCCAAATGACATTTTGAATCATTTTTGGTAGAGTAAAAAAGAAAATCAATTTTATGATGAAAAACGATGACCCAGGACCAGAACGTTAAAAAAATGGTCAATATTGATGAAATTTTAACATTTAATCTTTTGACTTTAAATGACTGTTGGACGTGAATTATTACTTTTTCAACTAAAATAAGTGTATTTAAAGTGATTTCTGTGCCTGAAATTGGTCAAAATTGAAGCTTCTGACTAAGCAAAACTCTGTAAAAATGACAATTTTGGTAACTGTGAGGGTTTAAAAAGTGGTTATTCAACATGAGGCCCGATCCAAATGACATTTTGAATCATTTTTGGTAGAGTCCAAAAAATCAATTTTCATGATGAAAAACGATGACCCCGGACCAGTCGAACGTACAAAAAATTGTCAATATTGATGAAATTTTAACATTTAATCTTTTGACTTTAAATTACTGTTGGATGTGAATTATTACTTTTTCAACTAAAATATGAGTGTTTAAAGTCATTTCTGTGCCTGAAATTGGTCAAAATTGAAGCTTCTGAGTAAGCAAAACTCTGTAAAAATGGCAATTTTGGTCACTGTGAGGGTTTAAAAAGTGGTTATTCAACACGAGGCCCGATCCAAATGACATTTTGAATTATTTTTGGTAGAGTCCAAAAAATCAATTTTATGATGAAAAACGATGACCCCAGTCGAACGTTCAAAAAAATGGTCAATATTGATGAAATTTTAACATTTAATCTTTTGACTTGAAATGACTGTTGGACGTGAATTATTACTTTTTCAACTAAAATAAGTGTGTTTGAAGTGATTTCTGTGCCTGAAATTGGTCAAAATTGAAGCTTCTGAGTAAGCAAAACTCTGTAAAAATGACAATTTTGGTAACTGTGAGGATTTACAAAGTGGTTATTCAACATGAGGCCCAAACCAAATGACATTTTGAATCATTTTTGGTAGAGTCCAAAAAATCAATTTTATGATGAAAAACGAACGTACAAAAAATTGTCAATATTGATGAAATTTTAACATTTAATCTTTTGACTTTAAATTACTGTTGGATGTGAATTATTACTTTTTCAACTAAAATATGAGTGTTTAAAGTCATTTTGGTGCCTGAAATTAGTCAAAATTAAAGCTTCTGAGTAAGCAAAACTCTGTAAAAATGGCAATTTTGGTCACTGTGAGGGTTTAAAAAGTGGTTATTCAACATGAGGCCCGATCTAAATGACATTTTGAATCATTTTTGGTAGAGTAAAAAAGAAAATCAATTTTATGATGAAAAACGATGACCCAGGACCAGAACGTTAAAAAAATGGTCAATATTGATGAAATTTTAACATTTAATCTTTTGACTTTAAATGACTGTTGGACGTGAATTATTACTTTTTCAACTAAAATAAGTGTATTTAAAGTGATTTCTGTGCCTGAAATTGGTCAAAATTGAAGCTTCTGACTAAGCAAAACTCTGTAAAAATGACAATTTTGGTAACTGTGAGGGTTTAAAAAGTGGTTATTCAACATGAGGCCCGATCCAAATGACATTTTGAATCATTTTTGGTAGAGTCGAAAAAATAAATTTTATGATGAAAAACGATGACCCCGGACCAGTCGAACGTTCAAAAAAATGGTCAATATTGATGAAATTTTAACATTTAATCTTTTGACTTGAAATGACTGTTGGACGTGAATTATTACTTTTTCAACTAAAATAAGTGTGTTTGAAGTGATTTCTGTGCCTGAAATTGGTCAAAATTGAAGCTTCTGAGTAAGCAAAACTCTGTAAAAATGACAATTTTGGTAACTGT
This sequence comes from Lissotriton helveticus, assembly GCF_964261635.1. Taxonomy (NCBI): domain Eukaryota; kingdom Metazoa; phylum Chordata; class Amphibia; order Caudata; family Salamandridae; genus Lissotriton; species Lissotriton helveticus. Next base: position 404,868,436 of record NC_136071.1, read on the forward strand.
GAGGATTTACAAAGTGGTTATTCAACATGAGGCCCAAACCAAATGACATTTTGAATCATTTTTGGTAGAGTCCAAAAAATCAATTTTATGATGAAAAACGATGACCCCGGACCAGTCGAACGTACAATAGATTGTCAATATTGATGAAATTTTAACATTTAATCTTTTGACTTTAAATTACTGTTGGATGTGAATTATTACTTTTTCAACTAAAATATGAGTGTTTAAAGTCATTTCTGTGCCTGAAATTTGTCAAAATTGAAGCTTCTGAGTAAGCAAAACTCTGTAAAAATGACAATTTTGGTCACTGTGAGGGTTTAAAAAGTGGTTATTCAACATGAGGCCCGATCCAAATGACATTTTGAATTATTTTTGGTAGAATCGAAAAAATAAATTTTATGATGAAAAACGATGACCCCGGACCAGTCGAACGTTCAAAAAAATGGTCAATATTGATGAAATTTTAACATTTAATCTTTTGACTTTAAATTACTGTTGGATGTGAATTATTACTTTTTCAACTAAAATATGAGTGTTTAAAGTCATTTCGGTGCCTGAAATTAGTCAAAATTAAAGCTTCTGAGTAAGCAAAACTCTGTAAAAATGGCAATTTTGGTCACTGTGAGGGTTTAAAAAGTGGTTATTCAACATGAGGCCCGATCCAAATGACATTTTGAATCATTTTTGGTAGAGTAAAAAAGAAAATTAATTTTATGATGAAAAACGATGACCCAGGACCAGAACGTTAAAAAAATGGTCAATATTGATGAAATTTTAACATTTAATCTTTTGACTTTAAATGACTGTTGGACGTGAATTATTACTTTTTCAACTAAAATAAGTGTATTTAAAGTGATTTCTGTGCCTGAAATTGGTCAAAATTGAAGCTTCTGACTAAGCAGAACTCTGTAAAAATGACAATTTTGGTAACTGTGAGGGTTTAAAATGTGGTTATTCAACATGAGGCCCGATCCAAATGACATTTTGAATCATTTTTGGTAGAGTCCAAAAAATCAATTTTATGATGAAAAACGATGACCCTGGACCAGTCGAACGTACAAAAAATTGTCAATATTGATGAAATTTTAACATTTAATCTTTTGACTTTAAATTACTGTTGGATGTGAATTATTACTTTTTCAACTAAAATATGAGTGTTTAAAGTCATTTCTGTGCCTGAAATTGGTCAAAATTGAAGCTTCTGAGTAAGCAAAACTCTGTAAAAATGGCAATTTTGGTCACTGTGAGGGTTTAAAAAGTGGTTATTCAACACGAGGCCCGATCCAAATGACATTTTGAATCATTTTTGGTAGAGTAAAAAAAAAATCAATTTTATGATGAAAAACGATGACCCAGGACCAGTCGAACGTTCAAAAAAATGGTCAATATTGATGAAATTTTAAAATTTAATCTTTTGACTTTAAATTACTGTTGGATGTGAATTATTACTTTTTCAACTAAAATATGAGTGTTTAAAGTCATTTCTGTGCCTGAAATTGATCAAAATTGAAGGTTTTGAGTAAGCAAAAACTCTGTAAAAATGACAATTTTGGTCACTGTGAGGGTTTAAAAAGTGGTTATTCAACACGAGGCCCGATCCAAATGACATTTTGAATCATTTTTGGTAGAGTAAAAAAAAATCAATTTTATGATGAAAAACGATGACCCAGGACCAGTCGAACGTTCAAAAAAATGGTCAATATTGATGAAATTTTAACATTTAATCTTTTGACTTGAAATGACAGTTGGACGTGAATTATTACTTTTTCAACTAAAATAAGTGTGTTTGAAGTGATTTCTGTGCCTGAAATTGGTCAAAATTGAAGCTTCTGAGTAAGCAAAACTCTGTAAAAATGACAATTTTGGTAACTGTGAGGGTTTAAAAAGTGGTTATTCAACATGAGGCCCAAACCAAATGACATTTTGAATCATTTTTGGTAGAGTCCAAATAATCAATTTTATGATGAAAAACGATGACCCCGGACCAGTCGAACGTACAAAAAATTGTCAATATTGATGACATTTTAACATTTAATCTTTTGACTTTAAATTACTGTTGGATGTGAATTATTACTTTTTCAACTAAAATATGAGTGTTTAAAGTCATTTCTGTGCCTGAAATTGGTCAAAATTGAAGCTTCTGAGTAAGCAAAACTCGTAAAAATGGCAATTTTGGTCACTGTGAGGGTTTAAAAAGTGGTTATTCAACATGGGGCCCGATCCAAATGACATTTTGAATTATTTTTGGTAGAGTCCAAAAAATCAATTTTATGATGAAAAACGATGACCCCAGTCGAACGTTCAAAAAAATGGTCAATATTGATGAAATTTTAACATTTAATCTTTTGACTTGAAATGACTGTTGGACGTGAATTATTACTTTTTCAACTAAAATAAGTGTGTTTAAAGTGATTTCTGTGCCTGAAATTGGTCAAAATTGAAGCTTCTGAGTAAGCAAAACTCTGTAAAAATGACAATTTTGGTAACTGTGAGGATTTACAAAGTGGTTATTCAACATGAGGCCCAAACCAAATGACATTTTGAATCATTTTTGGTAGAGTCCAAAAAATCTATTTTATGATGAAAAACGATGACCCCGGACCAGTCGAACGTACAAAAAAATTGTCAATATTGATGAAATTTTAACATTTAATCTTTTGACTTTAAATTACTGTTGGATGTGAATTATTACTTTTTCAACTAAAATATGAGTGTTTAAAGTCATTTCTGTGCCTGAAATTTGTCAAAATTGAAGCTTCCGAGTAAGCAAAACTCTGTAAAAATGGCAATTTTGGTCACTGTGAGGGTTTAAAAAGTGGTTATTCAACATGAGGCCCGATCCAAATGACATTTTGAATCATTTTTGGTAGAGTAAAAAAAAAAATCAATTTTATGATGAAAAACGTGACCCAGGACCAGTCGAACGTTCAAAAAAATGGTCAATATTGATGAAATTTTAACATTTAATCTTTTGACTTTAAATTACTGTTGGATGTGAATTATTACTTTTTCAACTAAAATATGAGAGTTTAAAGTCATTTCTGTGCCTGCAATTGGTCAAAATTGAAGGTTTTGAGTAAGCAAAATCTCTGTAAAAATGACAATTTTGGTCACTGTGAGGGTTTAAAAAGTGGTTATTCAACATGAGGCCCGATCCAAATGACATTTTGAATTATTTTTGGTAGAATCGAAAAAATAAATTTTATGATGAAAAACGATGACCCCGGACCAGTCGAACGTTCAAAAAAATGGTCAATATTGATGAAATTTTAACATTTAATCTTTTGACTTGAAATGACTGTTGGACGTGAATTATTACTTTTTCAACTAAAATAAGTGTGTTTGAAGTGATTTCTGTGCCTGAAATTGGTCAAAATTGAAGCTTCTGAGTAAGCAAAACTCTGTAAAAATGACAATTTTGGTAACTGTGAGGGTTTAAAAAGTGGTTATTCAACATGAGGCCCAAACCAAATGACATTTTGAATCATTTTTGGTAGAGTCCAAAAAATCAATTTTATGATGAAAAACGATGACCCCGGACCAGTCGAACGTACAAAAAATTGTCAATATTGATGAAATTTTAACATTTAATCTTTTGACTTTAAATTACTGTTGGATGTGAATTATTACTTTTTCAACTAAAATATGAGTGTTTAAAGTCATTTCGGTGCCTGAAATTAGTCAAAATTAAAGCTTCTGAGTAAGCAAAACTCTGTAAAAATGGCAATTTTGGTCACTGTGAGGGTTTAAAAAGTGGTTATTCAACATGAGGCCCGATCCAAATGACATTTTGAATCATTTTTGGTAGAGTAAAAAAGAAAATCAATGTTATGATGAAAAACGATGACCCAGGACCAGAACGTTAAAAAAATGGTCAATATTGATGAAATTTTAACATTTAATCTTTTGACTTTAAATGACTGTTGGACGTGAATTATTACTTTTTCAACTAAAATAAGTGTATTTAAAGTGATTTCTGTGCCTGAAATTGGTCAAAATTGAAGCTTCTGACTAAGCAAAACTCTGTAAAAATGACAATTTTGGTAACTGTGAGGGTTTAAAAAGTGGTTATTCAACATGAGGCCCGATCCAAATGACATTTTGAATCATTTTTGGTAGAGTCCAAAAAATCAATTTTCATGATGAAAAACGATGACCCCGGACCAGTCGAACGTACAAAAAATTGTCAATATTGATGAAATTTTAACATTTAATCTTTTGACTTTAAATTACTGTTGGATGTGAATTATTACTTTTTCAACTAAAATATGAGAGTTTAAAGTCATTTCTGTGCCTGAAATTGGTCAAAATTGAAGGTTTTGAGTAAGCAAAATCTCTGTAAAAATGACAATTTTGGTCACTGTGAGGGTTTAAAAAGTGGTTATTCAACATGAGGCCCGATCCAAATGACATTTTGAATTATTTTTGGTAGAATCGAAAAAATAAATTTTATGATGAAAAACGATGACCCCGGACCAGTCGAACGTTCAAAAAAATGGTCAATATTGATGAAATTTTAACATTTAATCTTTTGACTTGAAATGATTGTTGGACGTGAATTATTACTTTTTCAACTAAAATAAGTATGTTTGAAGTGATTTCTGTGCCTGAAATTGGTCAAAATTGAAGCTTCTGAGTAAGCAAAACTCTGTAAAAATGACAATTTTGGTAACTGTGAGGGTTTAAAAAGTGGTTATTCAACATGAGGCCCAAACCAAATGACATTTTGAATCATTTTTGGTAGAGTCCAAAAAATCAATTTTATGATGAAAAACGATGACCCCGGACCAGTCGAACGTACAAAAAATTGTCAATATTGATGAAATTTTAACATTTAATCTTTTGACTTTAAATTACTGTTGGATGTGAATTATTACTTTTTCAACTAAAATATGAGTGTTTAAAGTCATTTCGGTGCCTGAAATTAGTCAAAATTAAAGCTTCTGAGTAAGCAAAACTCTGTAAAAATGGCAATTTTGGTCACTGTGAGGGTTTAAAAAGTGGTTATTCAACATGAGGCCCGATCCAAATGACATTTTGAATCATTTTTGGTAGAGTAAAAAAGAAAATCAATTTTATGATGAAAAACGATGACCCCAGTCGAACGTTCAAAAAAATGGTCAATATTGATGAAATTTTAACATTTAATCTTTTGACTTGAAATGACTGTTGGACGTGAATTATTACTTTTTCAACTAAAATAAGTGTGTTTGAAGTGATTTCTGTGCCTGAAATTGGTCAAAATTGAAGCTTCTGAGTAAGCAAAACTCTGTAAAAATGGCAATTTTGGTCACTGTGAGGGTTTAAAAAGTGGTTATTCAACATGAGGCCCGATCCAAATGACATTTTGAATCATTTTTGGTAGAGTAAAAAAGAAAATTAATTTTATGATGAAAAACGATGACCCAGGACCAGAACGTTAAAAAAATGGTCAATATTGATGAAATTTTAACATTTAATCTTTTGACTTTAAATGACTGTTGGACGTGAATTATTACTTTTTCAACTAAAATAAGTGTATTTAAAGTGATTTCTGTGCCTGAAATTGGTCAAAATTGAAGCTTCTGACTAAGCAGAACTCTGTAAAAATGACAATTTTGGTAACTGTGAGGGTTTAAAATGTGGTTATTCAACATGAGGCCCGATCCAAATGACATTTTGAATCATTTTTGGTAGAGTCCAAAAAATCAATTTTATGATGAAAAACGATGACCCTGGACCAGTCGAACGTACAAAAAATTGTCAATATTGATGAAATTTTAACATTTAATCTTTTGACTTTAAATTACTGTTGGATGTGAATTATTACTTTTTCAACTAAAATATGAGTGTTTAAAGTCATTTCTGTGCCTGAAATTGGTCAAAATTGAAGCTTCTGAGTAAGCAAAACTCTGTAAAAATGGCAATTTTGGTCACTGTGAGGGTTTAAAAAGTGGTTATTCAACACGAGGCCCGATCCAAATGACATTTTGAATCATTTTTGGTAGAGTAAAAAAAAAATCAATTTTATGATGAAAAACGATGACCCAGGACCAGTCGAACGTTCAAAAAAATGGTCAATATTGATGAAATTTTAAAATTTAATCTTTTGACTTTAAATTACTGTTGGATGTGAATTATTACTTTTTCAACTAAAATATGAGTGTTTAAAGTCATTTCTGTGCCTGAAATTGATCAAAATTGAAGGTTTTGAGTAAGCAAAAACTCTGTAAAAATGACAATTTTGGTCACTGTGAGGGTTTAAAAAGTGGTTATTCAACACGAGGCCCGATCCAAATGACATTTTGAATCATTTTTGGTAGAGTAAAAAAAAATCAATTTTATGATGAAAAACGATGACCCAGGACCAGTCGAACGTTCAAAAAAATGGTCAATATTGATGAAATTTTAACATTTAATCTTTTGACTTGAAATGACAGTTGGACGTGAATTATTACTTTTTCAACTAAAATAAGTGTGTTTGAAGTGATTTCTGTGCCTGAAATTGGTCAAAATTGAAGCTTCTGAGTAAGCAAAACTCTGTAAAAATGACAATTTTGGTAACTGTGAGGGTTTAAAAAGTGGTTATTCAACATGAGGCCCAAACCAAATGACATTTTGAATCATTTTTGGTAGAGTCCAAATAATCAATTTTATGATGAAAAACGATGACCCCGGACCAGTCGAACGTACAAAAAATTGTCAATATTGATGACATTTTAACATTTAATCTTTTGACTTTAAATTACTGTTGGATGTGAATTATTACTTTTTCAACTAAAATATGAGTGTTTAAAGTCATTTCTGTGCCTGAAATTGGTCAAAATTGAAGCTTCTGAGTAAGCAAAACTCGTAAAAATGGCAATTTTGGTCACTGTGAGGGTTTAAAAAGTGGTTATTCAACATGGGGCCCGATCCAAATGACATTTTGAATTATTTTTGGTAGAGTCCAAAAAATCAATTTTATGATGAAAAACGATGACCCCAGTCGAACGTTCAAAAAAATGGTCAATATTGATGAAATTTTAACATTTAATCTTTTGACTTGAAATGACTGTTGGACGTGAATTATTACTTTTTCAACTAAAATAAGTGTGTTTAAAGTGATTTCTGTGCCTGAAATTGGTCAAAATTGAAGCTTCTGAGTAAGCAAAACTCTGTAAAAATGACAATTTTGGTAACTGTGAGGATTTACAAAGTGGTTATTCAACATGAGGCCCAAACCAAATGACATTTTGAATCATTTTTGGTAGAGTCCAAAAAATCTATTTTATGATGAAAAACGATGACCCCGGACCAGTCGAACGTACAAAAAAATTGTCAATATTGATGAAATTTTAACATTTAATCTTTTGACTTTAAATTACTGTTGGATGTGAATTATTACTTTTTCAACTAAAATATGAGTGTTTAAAGTCATTTCTGTGCCTGAAATTTGTCAAAATTGAAGCTTCCGAGTAAGCAAAACTCTGTAAAAATGGCAATTTTGGTCACTGTGAGGGTTTAAAAAGTGGTTATTCAACATGAGGCCCGATCCAAATGACATTTTGAATCATTTTTGGTAGAGTAAAAAAAAAAATCAATTTTATGATGAAAAACGTGACCCAGGACCAGTCGAACGTTCAAAAAAATGGTCAATATTGATGAAATTTTAACATTTAATCTTTTGACTTTAAATTACTGTTGGATGTGAATTATTACTTTTTCAACTAAAATATGAGAGTTTAAAGTCATTTCTGTGCCTGCAATTGGTCAAAATTGAAGGTTTTGAGTAAGCAAAATCTCTGTAAAAATGACAATTTTGGTCACTGTGAGGGTTTAAAAAGTGGTTATTCAACATGAGGCCCGATCCAAATGACATTTTGAATTATTTTTGGTAGAATCGAAAAAATAAATTTTATGATGAAAAACGATGACCCCGGACCAGTCGAACGTTCAAAAAAATGGTCAATATTGATGAAATTTTAACATTTAATCTTTTGACTTGAAATGACTGTTGGACGTGAATTATTACTTTTTCAACTAAAATAAGTGTGTTTGAAGTGATTTCTGTGCCTGAAATTGGTCAAAATTGAAGCTTCTGAGTAAGCAAAACTCTGTAAAAATGACAATTTTGGTAACTGTGAGGGTTTAAAAAGTGGTTATTCAACATGAGGCCCAAACCAAATGACATTTTGAATCATTTTTGGTAGAGTCCAAAAAATCAATTTTATGATGAAAAACGATGACCCCGGACCAGTCGAACGTACAAAAAATTGTCAATATTGATGAAATTTTAACATTTAATCTTTTGACTTTAAATTACTGTTGGATGTGAATTATTACTTTTTCAACTAAAATATGAGTGTTTAAAGTCATTTCGGTGCCTGAAATTAGTCAAAATTAAAGCTTCTGAGTAAGCAAAACTCTGTAAAAATGGCAATTTTGGTCACTGTGAGGGTTTAAAAAGTGGTTATTCAACATGAGGCCCGATCCAAATGACATTTTGAATCATTTTTGGTAGAGTAAAAAAGAAAATCAATGTTATGATGAAAAACGATGACCCAGGACCAGAACGTTAAAAAAATGGTCAATATTGATGAAATTTTAACATTTAATCTTTTGACTTTAAATGACTGTTGGACGTGAATTATTACTTTTTCAACTAAAATAAGTGTATTTAAAGTGATTTCTGTGCCTGAAATTGGTCAAAATTGAAGCTTCTGACTAAGCAAAACTCTGTAAAAATGACAATTTTGGTAACTGTGAGGGTTTAAAAAGTGGTTATTCAACATGAGGCCCGATCCAAATGACATTTTGAATCATTTTTGGTAGAGTCCAAAAAATCAATTTTCATGATGAAAAACGATGACCCCGGACCAGTCGAACGTACAAAAAATTGTCAATATTGATGAAATTTTAACATTTAATCTTTTGACTTTAAATTACTGTTGGATGTGAATTATTACTTTTTCAACTAAAATATGAGAGTTTAAAGTCATTTCTGTGCCTGAAATTGGTCAAAATTGAAGGTTTTGAGTAAGCAAAATCTCTGTAAAAATGACAATTTTGGTCACTGTGAGGGTTTAAAAAGTGGTTATTCAACATGAGGCCCGATCCAAATGACATTTTGAATTATTTTTGGTAGAATCGAAAAAATAAATTTTATGATGAAAAACGATGACCCCGGACCAGTCGAACGTTCAAAAAAATGGTCAATATTGATGAAATTTTAACATTTAATCTTTTGACTTGAAATGATTGTTGGACGTGAATTATTACTTTTTCAACTAAAATAAGTATGTTTGAAGTGATTTCTGTGCCTGAAATTGGTCAAAATTGAAGCTTCTGAGTAAGCAAAACTCTGTAAAAATGACAATTTTGGTAACTGTGAGGGTTTAAAAAGTGGTTATTCAACATGAGGCCCAAACCAAATGACATTTTGAATCATTTTTGGTAGAGTCCAAAAAATCAATTTTATGATGAAAAACGATGACCCCGGACCAGTCGAACGTACAAAAAATTGTCAATATTGATGAAATTTTAACATTTAATCTTTTGACTTTAAATTACTGTTGGATGTGAATTATTACTTTTTCAACTAAAATATGAGTGTTTAAAGTCATTTCGGTGCCTGAAATTAGTCAAAATTAAAGCTTCTGAGTAAGCAAAACTCTGTAAAAATGGCAATTTTGGTCACTGTGAGGGTTTAAAAAGTGGTTATTCAACATGAGGCCCGATCCAAATGACATTTTGAATCATTTTTGGTAGAGTAAAAAAGAAAATCAATTTTATGATGAAAAACGATGACCCCAGTCGAACGTTCAAAAAAATGGTCAATATTGATGAAATTTTAACATTTAATCTTTTGACTTGAAATGACTGTTGGACGTGAATTATTACTTTTTCAACTAAAATAAGTGTGTTTGAAGTGATTTCTGTGCCTGAAATTGGTCAAAATTGAAGCTTCTGAGTAAGCAAAACTCTGTAAAAATGACAATTTTGGTAACTGTGAGGATTTACAAAGTGGTTATTCAACATGAGGCCCAAACCAAATGACATTTTGAATCATTTTTGGTAGAGTCCAAAAAATCAATTTTATGATGAAAAACGAACGTACAAAAAATTGTCAATATTGATGAAATTTTAACATTTAATCTTTTGACTTTAAATTACTGTTGGATGTGAATTATTACTTTTTCAACTAAAATATGAGTGTTTAAAGTCATTTCGGTGCCTGAAATTAGTCAAAATTAAAGCTTCTGAGTAAGCAAAACTCTGTAAAAATGGCAATTTTGGTCACTGTGAGGGTTTAAAAAGTGGTTATTCAACATGAGGCCCGATCTAAATGACATTTTGAATCATTTTTGGTAGAGTAAAAAAGAAAATCAATTTTATGATGAAAAACGATGACCCAGGACCAGAACGTTAAAAAAATGGTCAATATTGATGAAATTTTAACATTTAATCTTTTGACTTTAAATGACTGTTGGACGTGAATTATTACTTTTTCAACTAAAATAAGTGTATTTAAAGTGATTTCTGTGCCTGAAATTGGTCAAAATTGAAGCTTCTGACTAAGCAAAACTCTGTAAAAATGACAATTTTGGTAACTGTGAGGGTTTAAAAAGTGGTTATTCAACATGAGGCCCGATCCAAATGACATTTTGAATCATTTTTGGTAGAGTCGAAAAAATAAATTTTATGATGAAAAACGATGACCCCGGACCAGTCGAACGTTCAAAAAAATGGTCAATATTGATGAAATTTTAACATTTAATCTTTTGACTTGAAATGACTGTTGGACGTGAATTATTACTTTTTCAACTAAAATAAGTGTGTTTGAAGTGATTTCTGTGCCTGAAATTGGTCAAAATTGAAGCTTCTGAGTAAGCAAAACTCTGTAAAAATGACAATTTTGGTAACTGTGAGGATTTACAAAGTGGTTATTCAACATGAGGCCCAAACCAAATGACATTTTGAATCATTTTTGGTAGAGTCCAAAAAATCAATTTTATGATGAAAAACGATGACCCCGGACCAGTCGAACGTACAAAAAATTGTCAATATTGATGAAATTTTAACATTTAATCTTTTGACTTTAAATTACTGTTGGATGTGAATTATTACTTTTTCAACTAAAATATGAGTGTTTAAAGTCATTTCTGTGCCTGAAATTTGTCAAAATTGAAGCTTCTGAGTAAGCAAAACTCTGTAAAAATGACAATTTTGGTAACTGTGAGGATTTACAAAGTGGTTATTCAACATGAGGCCCAAACCAAATGACATTTTGAATCATTTTTGGTAGAGTCCAAAAAATCAATCTTATGATGAAAAATGATGACCCCGGACCAGTCGAACGTACAAAAAATTGTCAATATTGATGAAATTTTAACATTTAATCTTTTGACTTTAAATTACTGTGGGATGTGAATTATTACTTTTTCAACTAAAATATGAGTGTTTAAAGTCATTTCTGTGCCTGAAATTTGTCAAAATTGAAGCTTCTGAGTAAGCAAAACTCTGTAAAAATGGCAATTTTGGTCACTGTGAGGGTTTAAAAAGTGGTTATTCAACATGAGGCCCGATCCAAATGACATTTTGAATCATTTTTGGTAGAGTAAAAAAAAAATCAATTTTATGATGAAAAACGTGACCCAGGACCAGTCGAACGTTCAAAAAAATGGTCAATATTGATGACATTTTAACATTTAATCTTTTGACTTTAAATTACTGTTGGATGTGAATTATTACTTTTTCAACTAAAATATGAGAGTTTAAAGTCATTTCTGTGCCTGAAATTGGTCAAAATTGAAGGTTTTGAGTAAGCAAAATCTCTGTAAAAATGACAATTTTGGTCACTGTGAGGGTTTAAAAAGTGGTTATTCAACATGAGGCCCGATCCAAATGACATTTTGAATTATTTTTGGTAGAATCGAAAAAATAAATTTTATGATGAAAAACGATGACCCCGGACCAGTCGAACGTTCAAAAAAATGGTCAATATTGATGAAATTTTAACATTTAATCTTTTGACTTTAAATTACTGTTGGATGTGAATTATTACTTTTTCAACTAAAATATGAGTGTTTAAAGTCATTTCGGTGCCTGAAATTAGTCAAAATTAAAGCTTCTGAGTAAGCAAAACTCTGTAAAAATGGCAATTTTGGTCACTGTGAGGGTTTAAAAAGTGGTTATTCAACATGAGGCCCGATCCAAATGACATTTTCAATCATTTTTGGTAGAGTAAAAAAGAAAATTAATTTTATGATGAAAAACGATGACCCAGGACCAGAACGTTAAAAAAATGGTCAATATTGATGAAATTTTAACATTTAATCTTTTGACTTTAAATGACTGTTGGACGTGAATTATTACTTTTTCAACTAAAATAAGTGTATTTAAAGTGATTTCTGTGCCTGAAATTGGTCAAAATTGAAGCTTCTGACTAAGCAGAACTCTGTAAAAATGACAATTTTGGTAACTGTGAGGGTTTAAAATGTGGTTATTCAACATGAGGCCCGATCCAAATGACATTTTGAATCATTTTTGGTAGAGTCCAAAAAATCAATTTTATGATGAAAAACGATGACCCCGGACCAGTCGAACGTACAAAAAATTGTCAATATTGATGAAATTTTAACATTTAATCTTTTGACTTTAAATTACTGTTGGATGTGAATTATTACTTTTTCAACTAAAATATGAGTGTTTAAAGTCATTTCGGTGCCTGAAATTAGTCAAAATTAAAGCTTCTGAGTAAGCAAAACTCTGTAAAAATGGCAATTTTGGTCACTGTGAGGGTTTAAAAAGTGGTTATTCAACATGAGGCCCGATCTAAATGACATTTTGAATCATTTTTGGTAGAGTAAAAAAGAAAATCAATTTTATGATGAAAAACGATGACCCAGGACCAGAACGTTAAAAAAATGGTCAATATTGATGAAATTTTAACATTTAATCTTTTGACTTTAAATGACTGTTGGACGTGAATTATTACTTTTTCAACTAAAATAAGTGTATTTAAAGTGATTTCTGTGCCTGAAATTGGTCAAAATTGAAGCTTCTGACTAAGCAAAACTCTGTAAAAATGACAATTTTGGTAACTGTGAGGGTTTAAAAAGTGGTTATTCAACATGAGGCCCGAACCAAATGACATTTTGAATAATTTTTGGTAGAGTCGAAAAAATAAATTTTATGATGAAAAACGATGACCCCGGACCAGTCGAACGTTCAAAAAAATGGTCAATATTGATGAAATTTTAACATTTAATCTTTTGACTTGAAATGACTGTTGGACGTGAATTATTACTTTTTCAACTAAAATAAGTGTGTTTGAAGTGATTTCTGTGCCTGAAATTGGTCAAAATTGAAGCTTCTGAGTAAGCAAAACTCTGTAAAAATGACAATTTTGGTAACTGTGAGGATTTACAAAGTGGTTATTCAACATGAGGCCCAAACCAAATGACATTTTGAATCATTTTTGGTAGAGTCCAAAAAATCAATTTTATGATGAAAAACGATGACCCCGGACCAGTCGAACGTACAAAAAATTGTCAATATTGATGAAATTTTAACATTTAATCTTTTGACTTTAAATTACTGTTGGATGTGAATTATTACTTTTTCAACTAAAATATGAGTGTTTAAAGTCATTTCTGTGCCTGAAATTTGTCAAAATTGAAGCTTCTGAGTAAGCAAAACTCTGTAAAAATGACAATTTTGGTAACTGTGAGTATTTACAAAGTGGTTATTCAACATGAGGCCCAAACCAAATGACATTTTGAATCATTTTTGGTAGAGTCCAAAAAATCAATCTTATGATGAAAAATGATGACCCCGGACCAGTCGAACGTACAAAAAATTGTCAATATTGATGAAATTTTAACATTTAATCTTTTGACTTTAAATTACTGTGGGATGTGAATTATTACTTTTTCAACTAAAATATGAGTGTTTAAAGTCATTTCTGTGCCTGAAATTTGTCAAAATTGAAGCTTCTGAGTAAGCAAAACTCTGTAAAAATGGCAATTTTGGTCACTGCGAGGGTTTAAAAAGTGGTTATTCAACATGAGGCCCGATCCAAATGACATTTTGAATCATTTTTGGTAGAGTAAAAAAAAAATCAATTTTATGATGAAAAACGTGACCCAGGACCAGTCGAACGTTCAAAAAAATGGTCAATATTGATGACATTTTAACATTTAATCTTTTGACTTTAAATTACTGTTGGATGTGAATTATTACTTTTTCAACTAAAATATGAGAGTTTAAAGTCATTTCTGTGCCTGAAATTGGTCAAAATTGAAGGTTTTGAGTAAGCAAAATCTCTGTAAAAATGACAATTTTGGTCACTGTGAGGGTTTAAAAAGTGGTTATTCAACATGAGGCCCGATCCAAATGACATTTTGAATCATTTTTGGTAGAGTAAAAAAGAAAATTAATTTTATGATGAAAAACGATGACCCAGGACCAGAACGTTAAAAAAATGGTCAATATTGATGAAATTTTAACATTTAATCTTTTGACTTTAAATGACTGTTGGACGTGAATTATTACTTTTTCAACTAAAATAAGTGTATTTAAAGTGATTTCTGTGCCTGAAATTGGTCAAAATTGAAGCTTCTGACTAAGCAGAACTCTGTAAAAATGACAATTTTGGTAACTGTGAGGGTTTAAAATGTGGTTATTCAACATGAGGCCCGATCCAAATGACATTTTGAATCATTTTTGGTAGAGTCCAAAAAATCAATTTTATGATGAAAAACGATGACCCCGGACCAATCGAACGTACAAAAAATTGTCAATATTGATGACATTTTAACATTTAATCTTTTGACTTTAAATTACTGTTGGATGTGAATTATTACTTTTTCAACTAAAATATGAGTGTTTAAAGTCATTTCTGTGCCTGAAATTGGTCAAAATTGAAGCTTCTGAGTAAGCAAAACTCTGTAAAAATGGCAATTTTGGTCACTGTGAGGGTTTAAAAAGTGGTTATTCAACACGAGGCCCGATCCAAATGACATTTTGAATCATTTTTGGTAGAGTAAAAAAAAAAATCAATTTTATGATGAAAAACGATGACCCAGGACCAGTCGAACGTTCAAAAAAATGGTCAATATTGATGAAATTTTAAAATTTAATCTTTTGACTTTAAATTACTGTTGGATGTGAATTATTACTTTTTCAACTAAAATATGAGTGTTTAAAGTCATTTCTGTGCCTGAAATTGATCAAAATTGAAGGTTTTGAGTAAGCAAAAACTCTGTAAAAATGACAATTTTGGTCACTGTGAGGGTTTAAAAAGTGGTTATTCAACACGAGGCCCGATCCAAATGACATTTTGAATCATTTTTGGTAGAGTAAAAAAAAATCAATTTTATGATGAAAAACGATGACCCAGGACCAGTCGAACGTTCAAAAAAATGGTCAATATTGATGAAATTTTAACATTTAATCTTTTGACTTGAAATGACAGTTGGACGTGAATTATTACTTTTCAACTAAAATAAGTGTGTTTGAAGTGATTTCTGTGCCTGAAATTGGTCAAAATTGAAGCTTCTGAGTAAGCAAAACTCTGTAAAAATGACAATTTTGGTAACTGTGAGGGTTTAAAAAGTGGTTATTCAACATGAGGCCCAAACCAAATGACATTTTGAATCATTTTTGGTAGAGTCCAAAAAATCAATTTTATGATGAAAAACGATGACCCCGGACCAGTCGAACGTACAAAAAATTGTCAATATTAATGAAATTTTAACATTTTATCTTTTGACTTTAAATTACTGTTGGATGTGAATTATTACTTTTTCAACTAAAATATGAGTGTTTAAAGTCATTTCGGTGCCTGAAATTAGTCAAAATTAAAGCTTCTGATTAAGCAAAACTCTGTAAAAATGGCAATTTTGGTCACTGTGAGGGTTTAAAAAGTGGTTATTCAACATGAGGCCCGATCCAAATGACATTTTGAATCATTTTTGGTAGAGTAAAAAAGAAAATCAATTTTATGATGAAAAACGATGACCCCGGACCAGTCGAACGTACAAAAAATTGTCAATATTGATGAAATTTTAACATTTAATCTTTTGACTTTAAATTACTGTGGGATGTGAATTATTACTTTTTCAACTAAAATATGAGTGTTTAAAGTCATTTCTGTGCCTGAAATTTGTCAAAATTGAAGCTTCTGAGTAAGCAAAACTCTGTAAAAATGGCAATTTTGGTCACTGTGAGGGTTTAAAAAGTGGTTATTCAACATGAGGCCCGATCCAAATGACATTTTGAATCATTTTTGGTAGAGTAAAAAAAAAATCAATTTTATGATGAAAAACGTGACCCAGGACCAGTCGAACGTTCAAAAAAATGGTCAATATTGATGACATTTTAACATTTAATCTTTTGACTTTAAATTACTGTTGGATGTGAATTATTACTTTTTCAACTAAAATATGAGAGTTTAAAGTCATTTCTGTGCCTGAAATTGGTCAAAATTGAAGGTTTTGAGTAAGCAAAATCTCTGTAAAAATGACAATTTTGGTCACTGTGAGGGTTTAAAAAGTGGTTATTCAACATGAGGCCCGATCCAAATGACATTTTGAATTATTTTTGGTAGAATCGAAAAAATAAATTTTATGATGAAAAACGATGACCCCGGACAAGTCGAACGTTCAAAAAAATGGTCAATATTGATGAAATTTTAACATTTAATCTTTTGACTTGAAATGACTGTTGGACGTGAATTATTACTTTTTCAACTAAAATAAGTGTGTTTGAAGTGATTTCTGTGCCTGAAATTGGTCAAAATTGAAGCTTCTGAGTAAGCAAAACTCTGTAAAAATGACAATTTTGGTAACTGTGAGGGTTTAAAATGTGGTTATTTAACATGAGGCCCAAACCAAATGACATTTTGAATCATTTTTGGTAGAGTCCAAAAAATCAATTTTATGATGAAAAACGATGACCCCGGACCAGTCGAACGTACAAAAAATTGTCAATATTGATGAAATTTTAACATTTAATCTTTTGACTTTAAATTACTGTTGGATGTGAATTATTACTTTTTCAACTAAAATATGAGTGTTTAAAGTCATTTCTGTGCCTGAAATTGGTCAAAATTGAAGCTTCTGAGTAAGCAAAACTCTGTAAAAATGGCAATTTTGGTCACTGTGAGGGTTTAAAAAGTGGTTATTCAACACGAGGCCCGATCCAAATGACATTTTGAATCATTTTTGGTAGAGTAAAAAAAAAATCAATTTTATGATGAAAAACGATGACCCAGGACCAGTCGAACGTTCAAAAAAATGGTCAATATTGATGAAATATTAAAATTTAATCTTTTGACTTTAAATTACTGTTGGATGTGAATTATTACTTTTTCAACTAAAATATGAGTGTTTAAAGTCATTTCTGTGCCTGAAATTGATCAAAATTGAAGGTTTTGAGTAAGCAAAAACTCTGTAAAAATGACAATTTTGGTCACTGTGAGGGTTTAAAAAGTGGTTATTCAACACGAGGCCCGATCCAAATGACATTTTGAATCATTTTTGGTAGAGTAAAAAAAAAATCAATTTTATGATGAAAAACGATGACCCAGGACCAGTCGAACGTTCAAAAAAATGGTTAATATTGATGAAATTTTTACATTTAATCTTTTGACTTTAAATTACTGTTGGATTTGAATTATTACTTTTTCAACTAAAATATGAGTGTTTAAAGTCATTTCTGTGCCTGAAATTGGTCAAAATTGAAGCTTCTGAGTAAGCAAAACTCTGTAAAAATGACAATTTTGGTAACTGTGAGGATTTAAAAAGTGGTTATTCAACATGAGGCCCAAAACAAATGACATTTTGAATCATTTTTGGTAGAGTCCAAAAAATCAATTTTATGATGAAAAACAATGACCCCGGACCAGTCGAACGTACAAAAAATTGTCAATATTGATGAAATTTTAACATTTAATCTTTTGACTTTAAATTACTGTTGGATGTGAATTATTACTTTTTCAACTAAAATATGAGTGTTTAAAGTCATGTCTGTGCCTGAAATTAGTCAAAATTGAAGCTTCTGAGTAAGCAAAACTCTGTAAAAATGGCAATTTTGGTCACTGAGAGGGTTTAAAAAGTGGTTATTCAACATGAGGCCCGATCCAAATGACATTTTGAATCATTTTTGGTAGAGTAAAAAAAAAATCAATTTTATGATGAAAAACGTGACCCAGGACCAGTCGAACGTTCCAAAAAATGGTCAATATTGATGAAATTTTAACATTTAATCTTTTGACTTTAAATTACTGTTGGATGTGAATTATTACTTTTTCAACTAAAATATGAGAGTTTAAAGTCATTTCGGTGCCTGAAATTAGTCAAAATTAAAGCTTCTGATTAAGCAAAACTCTGTAAAAATGGCAATTTTGGTCACTGTGAGGGTTGAAAAAGTGGTTATTCAACATGAGGCCCGATCCAAATGACATTTTGAATTATTTTTGGTAGAATCGAAAAAATAAATTTTATGATGAAAAACGATGACCCCGGACAAGTCGAACGTTCAAAAAAATGGTCAATATTGATGAAATTTTAACATTTAATCTTTTGACTTGAAATGACTGTTGGACGTGAATTATTACTTTTTCAACTAAAATAAGTGTGTTTGAAGTGATTTCTGTGCCTGAAATTGGTCAAAATTGAAGCTTCTGAGTAAGCAAAACTCTGTAAAAATGACAATTTTGGTAACTGTGAGGGTTTAAAAAGTGGTTATTTAACATGAGGCCCAAACCAAATGACATTTTGAATCATTTTTGGTAGAGTCCAAAAAATCAATTTTATGATGAAAAACCAGTCGAACGTACAAAAAATTGTCAATATTAATGAAATTTTAACATTTAATCTTTTGACTTTAAATTACTGTTGGATGTGAATTATTACTTTTTCAACTAAAATATGAGTGTTTAAAGTCATTTCGGTGCCTGAAATTAGTCAAAATTAAAGCTTCTGAGTAAGCAAAACTCTGTAAAAATGGCAATTTT
This sequence comes from Lissotriton helveticus, assembly GCF_964261635.1. Lineage (NCBI taxonomy): Eukaryota > Metazoa > Chordata > Amphibia > Caudata > Salamandridae > Lissotriton > Lissotriton helveticus. The sequence goes on from NC_136071.1 coordinate 404,887,418, forward strand.
GGTCACTGTGAGGGTTTAAAAAGTGGTTATTCAACATGAGGCCCGATCCAAATGACATTTTGAATCATTTTTGGTAGAGTAAAAAAGAAAATCAATTTTATGATGAAAAACGATGACCCAGGACCAGAACGTTAAAAAAATGGTCAATATTGATGAAATTTTAACATTTAATCTTTTGACTTTAAATGACTGTTGGACGTGAATTATTACTTTTTCAACTAAAATAAGTGTATTTAAAGTGATTTCTGTGCCTGAAATTGGTCAAAATTGAAGCTTCTGACTAAGCAGAACTCTGTAAAAATGACAATTTTGGTAACTGTGAGGGTTTAAAATGTGGTTATTCAACATGAGGCCCGATCCAAATGACATTTTGAATCATTTTTGGTAGAGTCCAAAAAATCAATTTTATGATGAAAAACGATGACCCCGGACCAGTCGAACGTACAAAAAATTGTCAATATTGATGAAATTTTAACATTTAATCTTTTGACTTTAAATTACTGTTGGATGTGAATTATTACTATTTCAACTAAAATATGAGTGTTTAAAGTCATTTCTGTGCCTGAAATTGGTCAAAATTGAAGCTTCTGAGTAAGCAAAACTCTGTAAAAATGGCAATTTTGGTCACTGTGAGGGTTTAAAAAGTGGTTATTCAACACGAGGCCCGATCCAAATGACATTTTGAATCATTTTTGGTAGAGTAAAAAAAAAATCAATTTTATGATGAAAAACGACGACCCAGGACCAGTCGAACGTTCAAAAAAATGGTCAATATTGATGACATTTTAAAATTTAATCTTTTGACTTTAAATTACTGTTGGATGTGAATTATTACTTTTTCAACTAAAATATGAGTGTTTAAAGTCATTTCTGTGCCTGAAATTGATCAAAATTGAAGGTTTTGAGTAAGCAAAAACTCTGTAAAAATGACAATTTTGGTCACTGTGAGGGTTTAAAAAGTGGTTATTCAACACGAGGCCCGATCCAAATGACATTTTGAATCATTTTTGGTAGAGTAAAAAAAAATCTATTTTATGATGAAAAACGATGACCCAGGACCAGTCGAACGTTCAAAAAAATGGTCAATATTGATGAAATTTTAACATTTAATCTTTTGACTTGAAATGACAGTTGGACGTGAATTATTACTTTTTCAACTAAAATAAGTGTGTTTGAAGTGATTTCTGTGCCTGAAATTGGTCAAAATTGAAGCTTCTGAGTAAGCAAAACTCTGTAAAAATGACAATTTTGGTAACTGTGAGGGTTTAAAAAGTGGTTATTCAACATGAGGCCCAAACCAAATGACATTTTGAATCATTTTTGGTAGAGTCCAAAAAATCAATTTTATGATGAAAAACGATGACCCCGGACCAGTCGAACGTACAAAAAATTGTCAATATTAATGAAATTTTAACATTTTATCTTTTGACTTTAAATTACTGTTGGATGTGAATTATTACTTTTTCAACTAAAATATGAGTGTTTAAAGTCATTTCGGTACCTGAAATTAGTCAAAATTAAAGCTTCTGATTAAGCAAAACTCTGTAAAAATGGCAATTTTGGTCACTGTGAGGGTTTAAAAAGTGGTTATTCAACATGAGGCCCGATCCAAATGACATTTTGAATCATTTTTGGTAGAGTAAAAAAGAAAATCAATTTTATGATGAAAAACGATGACCCCGGACCAGTCGAACGTACAAAAAATTGTCAATATTGATGAAATTTTAACATTTAATCTTTTGACTTTAAATTACTGTGGGATGTGAATTATTACTTTTTCAACTAAAATATGAGTGTTTAAAGTCATTTCTGTGCCTGAAATTTGTCAAAATTGAAGCTTCTGAGTAAGCAAAACTCTGTAAAAATGGCAATTTTGGTCACTGTGAGGGTTTAAAAAGTGGTTATTCAACATGAGGCCCGATCCAAATGACATTTTGAATCATTTTTGGTAGAGTAAAAAAAAAATCAATTTTATGATGAAAAACGTGACCCAGGACCAGTCGAACGTTCAAAAAAATGGTCAATATTGATGACATTTTAACATTTAATCTTTTGACTTTAAATTACTGTTGGATGTGAATTATTACTTTTTCAACTAAAATATGAGAGTTTAAAGTCATTTCTGTGCCTGAAATTGGTCAAAATTGAAGGTTTTGAGTAAGCAAAATCTCTGTAAAAATGACAATTTTGGTCACTGTGAGGGTTTAAAAAGTGGTTATTCAACATGAGGCCCGATCCAAATGACATTTTGAATTATTTTTGGTAGAATCGAAAAAATAAATTTTATGATGAAAAACGATGACCCCGGACAAGTCGAACGTTCAAAAAAATGGTCAATATTGATGAAATTTTAACATTTAATCTTTTGACTTGAAATGACTTTTGGACGTGAATTATTACTTTTTCAACTAAAATAAGTGTGTTTGAAGTGATTTCTGTGCCTGAAATTGGTCAAAATTGAAGCTTCTGAGTAAGCAAAACTCTGTAAAAATGACAATTTTGGTAACTGTGAGGGTTTAAAAAGTGGTTATTTAACATGAGGCCCAAACCAAATGACATTTTGAATCATTTTTGGTAGAGTCCAAAAAATAAATTTTATGATGAAAAACGATGACCCCGGACCAGTCGAACGTACAAAAAATTGTCAATATTAATGACATTTTAACATTTAATCTTTTGACTTTAAATTACTGTTGGATGTGAATTATTACTTTTTCAACTAAAATATGAGTGTTTAAAGTCATTTCGGTGCCTGAAATTAGTCAAAATTAAAGCTTCTGAGTAAGCAAAACTCTGTAAAAATGGCAATTTTGGTCACTGTGAGGGTTTAAAAAGTGGTTATTCAACATGAGGCCCGATCCAAATGACATTTTGAATCATTTTTGGTAGAGTAAAAAAGAAAATCAATTTTATGATGAAAAACGATGACCCAGGACCAGAACGTTAAAAAAATGGTCAATATTGATGAAATTTTAACATTTAATCTTTTGACTTTAAATGACTGTTGGACGTGAATTATTACTTTTTCAACTAAAATAAGTGTATTTAAAGTGATTTCTGTGCCTGAAATTGGTCAAAATTGAAGCTTCTGACTAAGCAGAACTCTGTAAAAATGACAATTTTGGTAACTGTGAGGGTTTAAAATGTGGTTATTCAACATGAGGCCCGATCCAAATGACATTTTGAATCATTTTTGGTAGAGTCCAAAAAATCAATTTTATGATGAAAAACGATGACCCCGGACCAGTCGAACGTACAAAAAATTGTCAATATTGATGAAATTTTAACATTTAATCTTTTGACTTTAAATTACTGTTGGATGTGAATTATTACTTTTTCAACTAAAATATGAGTGTTTAAAGTCATTTCTGTGCCTGAAATTGGTCAAAATTGAAGCTTCTGAGTAAGCAAAACTCTGTAAAAATGGCAATTTTGGTCACTGTGAGGGTTTAAAAAGTGGTTATTCAACACGAGGCCCGATCCAAATGACATTTTGAATCATTTTTGGTAGAGTAAAAAAAAAAATCAATTTTATGATGAAAAACGATGACCCAGGACCAGTCGAACGTTCAAAAAAATGGTCAATATTGATGAAATATTACAATTTAATCTTTTGACTTTAAATTACTGTTGGATGTGAATTATTACTTTTTCAACTAAAATATGAGTGTTTAAAGTCATTTCTGTGCCTGAAATTGATCAAAATTGAAGGTTTTGAGTAAGCAAAAACTCTGTAAAAATGACAATTTTGGTCACTGTGAGGGTTTAAAAAGTGGTTATTCAACACGAGGCCCGATCCAAATGACATTTTGAATCATTTTTGGTAGAGTAAAAAAAAAATCAATTTTATGATGAAAAACGATGACCCAGGACCAGTCGAACGTTCAAAAAAATGGTTAATATTGATGAAATTTTTACATTTAATCTTTTGACTTTAAATTACTGTTGGATTTGAATTATTACTTTTTCAACTAAAATATGAGTGTTTAAAGTCATTTCTGTGCCTGAAATTGGTCAAAATTGAAGGTTTTGAGTAAGCAAAAACTCTGTAAAAATGACAATTTTGGTCACTGTGAGGGTTTAAAAAGTGGTTATTCAACATGGGGCCCGATCCAAATGACATTTTGAATTATTTTTGGTAGAGTCCAAAAAATCAATTTTATGATGAAAAACGATGACCCCAGTCGAACGTTCAAAAAAATGGTCAATATTGATGAAATTTTAACATTTAATCTTTTGACTTGAAATGACTGTTGGATTTGAATTATTACTTTTTCAACTAAAATAAGTGTGTTTAAAGTGATTTCTGTGCCTGAAATTGGTCAAAATTGAAGCTTCTGAGTAAGCAAAACTCTGTAAAAATGACAATTTTGGTAACTGTGAGGATTTAAAAAGTGGTTATTCAACATGAGGCCCAAAACAAATGACATTTTGAATCATTTTTGGTAGAGTCCAAAAAATCAATTTTATGATGAAAAACAATGACCCCGGACCAGTCGAACGTACAAAAAATTGTCAATATTGATGAAATTTTAACATTTAATCTTTTGACTTTAAATTACTGTTGGATGTGAATTATTACTTTTTCAACTAAAATATGAGTGTTTAAAGTCATTTCTGTGCCTGAAATTAGTCAAAATTGAAGCTTCTGAGTAAGCAAAACTCTGTAAAAATGGCAATTTTGGTCACTGTGAGGGTTTAAAAAGTGGTTATTCAACATGAGGCCCGATCCAAATGACATTTTGAATCATTTTTGGTAGAGTAAAAAAAAAATCAATTTTATGATGAAAAACGTGACCCAGGACCAGTCGAACGTTCCAAAAAATGGTCAATATTGATGAAATTTTAACATTTAATCTTTTGACTTTAAATTACTGTTGGATGTGAATTATTACTTTTTCAACTAAAATATGAGAGTTTAAAGTCATTTCTGTGCCTGAAATTGGTCAAAATTGAAGGTTTTGAGTAAGCAAAATCTCTGTAAAAATGACAATTTTGGTCACTGTGAGGGTTTAAAAAGTGGTTATTCAACATGAGGCCCGATCCAAATGACATTTTGAATCATTTTTGGTAGAGTAAAAAAGAAAATCAATTTTATGATGAAAAACGATCACCCAGGACCAGAACGTTAAAAAAATGGTCAATATTGATGACATTTTAACATTTAATCTTTTGACTTTAAATGACTGTTGGACGTGAATTATTACTTTTTCAACTAAAATAAGTGTGTTTGAAGTGATTTCTGTGCCTGAAATTGGTCAAAATTGAAGCTTCTGAGTAAGCAAAACTCTGTAAAAATGACAATTTTGGTAACTGTGAGGGTTTAAAAAGTGGTTATTCAACATGAGGCCCAAACCAAATGACATTTTGAATCATTTTTGGTAGAGTCCAAAAAATCAATTTTATGATGAAAAACGATGACCCCGGACCAGTCGAACGTACAAAAAACTTGTCAATATTGATGAAATTTTAACATTTAATCTTTTGACTTTAAATTACTGTTGGATGTGAATTATTACTTTTTCAACTAAAATATGAGTGTTTAAAGTCATTTCTGTGCCTGAAATTAGTCAAAATTAAAGCTTCTGAGTAAGCAAAACTCTGTAAAAATGGCAATTTTGGTCACTGTGAGGGTTTAAAAAGTGGTTATTCAACATGAGGCCCGATCCAAATGACATTTTGAATCATTTTTGGTAGAGTAAAAAAGAAAATCAATTTTATGATGAAAAACGATGACCCAGGACCAGAACGTTAAAAAAATGGTCAATATTGATGACATTTTAACATTTAATCTTTTGACTTTAAATGACTGTTGGACGTGAATTATTACTTTTTCAACTAAAATATGAGTGTTTGAAGTCATTTCTGTGCCTGAAATTGATCAAAATTGAAGCTTCTGAGTAAGCAAAACTCTGTAAAAATGGCAATTTTGGTCACTGTGAGGGTTTAAAAAGAGGTTATTTAACACGAGGCCCGATCCAAATGACATTTTGAATCATTTTTGGTAGAGTAAAAAAAAGAATCAATTTTATGATGAAAAACGATGACCCAGGACCAGTCGAACGTTCAAAAAAATGGTCAATATTGATGAAATTTTTACATTTAATCTTTTGACTTTAAATTACTGTTGGATGTGAATTATTACTTTTTCAACTAAAATATGAGTGTTTAAAGTCATTTCTGTGCCTGAAATTGGTCAAAATTGAAGGTTTTGAGTAAGCAAAATCTCTGTAAAAATGACAATTTTGGTCACTGTGAGGGTTTAAAAAGTGGTTATTCAACATGAGGCCCGATCCAAATGACATTTTGAATTATTTTTGGTAGAGTCGAAAAAATTAATTTTATGATGAAAAACGATGACCCCGGACCAGTCGAACGTTCAAACAAATGGTCAATATTGATGAAATTTTAACATTTAATCTTTTGACTTGAAATGACTGTTGGACGTGAATTATTACTTTTTCAACTAAAATAAGTGTGTTTGAAGTGATTTCTGTGCCTGAAATTGGTCAAAATTGAAGCTTCTGAGTAAGCAAAACTCTGTAAAAATGACAATTTTGGTAACTGTGAGGGTTTAAAAAGTGGTTATTCAACATGAGGCCCAAACCAAATGACATTTTGAATCATTTTTGGTAAAGTCCAAAAAATCAATTTTATGATGAAAAACGATTACCCCGGACCAGTCGAACGTACAAAAAATTGTCAATATTGATGAAATTTTAACATTTAATCTTTTGACTTTAAATTACTGTTGGATGTCAATTATTACTTTTTCAACTAAAATATGAGTGGTTAAAGTCATTTCTGTGCCTGAAATTGGTCAAAATTGAAGCTTCTGAGTAAGCAAAACTCTGTAAAAATGGCAATTTTGGTCACTGTGAGGGTTTAAAAAGTGGTTATTCAACATGAGGCCCGATCCAAATGACATTTTGAATAATTTTTGGTAGAGTAAAAAAGAAAATCAATTTTATGATGAAAAACGATGACCCAGGACCAGAACGTTAAAAAAATGGTCAATATTGATGAAATTTTAACATTTAATCTTTTGACTTTAAATGACTGTTGGACGTGACTTATTACTTTCTCAACTAAAATAAGTATATTTAAAGTGATTTCTGAGCCTGAAATTGGTCAAAATTGAAGCTTCTGACTAAGCAAAACTCTGTAAAAATGACAATTTTGGTAACTGTGAGGGTTTAAAAAGTGGTTATTCAACATGAGGCCCAAACCAAATGACATTTTGAATCATTTTTGGTAGAGTCCAAAAAATCAATTTTATGATGAAAAACGATGACCCCGGACCAGTCGAACGTACAAAAAAGTTGTCAATATTGATGAAATTTTAACATTTAATCTTTTGACTTTAAATTACTGTTGGATGTGAATTATTACTTTTTCAACTAAAATATGAGTGTTTAAAGTCATTTCTGTGCCTGAAATTGGTCAAAATTGAAGCTTCTGAGTAAGCAAAACTCTGTAAAAATGGCAATTTTGGTCACTGTGAGGGTTTAAAAAGAGGTTATTTAACACGAGGCCCGATCCAAATGACATTTTGAATCATTTTTGGTAGAGTAAAAAAAAAATCAATTTTATGATGAAAAACGATGACCCAGGACCAGTCGAACGTACAAAAAATTGTCAATATTGATGAAATTTTAACATTTAATCTTTTGACTTTAAATTACTGTTGGATGTGAATTATTACTTTTTCAACTAAAATATGAGTGTTTAAAGTCATTTCTGTGCCTGAAATTAGTCAAAATTGAAGCTTCTGAGAAGCAAAACTCTGTAAAAATGGCAATTTTGGTCACTGTGAGGGTTTAACAAGTGGTTATTCAACATGAGGCCGGATCCAAATGACATTTTGAATCATTTTTGGTAGAGTAAAAAAAAAATCAATTTTATGATGAAAAACGTGACCCAGGACCAGTCGAACGTTCAATAAAATGGTCAATATTGATGAAATTTTAACATTTAATCTTTTGACTTTAAATTACTGTTGGATGTGAATTATTACTTTTTCAACTAAAATATGAGAGTTTAAAGTCATTTCTGTGCCTGAAATTGTTCAAAATTGAAGGTTTTGAGTAAGCAAAATCTCTGTAAAAATGACAATTTTGATCACTGTGAGGGTTTAAAAAGTGGTTATTCAACATGAGGCCCAAACCAAATGACATTTTGAATCATTTTTGGTAGAGTCCAAAAAATCAATTTTATGATGAAAAACGATGACCCCGGACCAGTCGAACGTACAAAAAATTGTCAATATTGATGAAATTTTAACATTTAATCTTTTGACTTTAAATTACTGTTGGATGTGAATTATTACTTTTTCAACTAAAATATGAGTGTTTAAAGTCATTTCTGTGCCTGAAATTAGTCAAAATTAAAGCTTCTGAGTAAGCAAAACTCTGTAAAAATGGCAATTTTGGTCACTGTGAGGGTTTAAAAAGTGGTTATTCAACATGAGGCCCGATCCAAATGACATTTTGAATCATTTTTGGTAGAGTAAAAAAGAAAATCAATTTTATGATGAAAAACGATGACCCAGGACCAGAACGTTAAAAAAAATGGTCAATATTGATGAAATTTTAACATTTAATCTTTTGACTTTAAATGACTGTTGGACGTGAAATATTACTTTTTCAACTAAAATAAGTGTGTTTAAAGTGATTTCTGTGCCTGAAATTGGTCAAAATTGAAGCTTCTGAGTAAGCAAAACTCTGTAAAAATGGCAATTTTGGTAACTGTGAGGGTTTAAAAAGTGGTTATTCAACATGAGGCCCGATCCAAATGACATTTTGAATCATTTTTGGTAGAGTCCAAAAAATCAATTTTATGATGAAAAACGATGACCCCGGACCAGTCGAACGTACAAAAAATTGTCAATATTGATGACATTTTTACATTTAATCTTTTGACTTTAAATTACTGTTGGATTTGAATTATTACTTTTTCAACTAAAATATGAGTGTTTAAAGTCATTTCTGTGCCTGAAATTGGTCAAAATTGAAGGTTTTGAGTAAGCAAAAACTCTGTAAAAATGACAATTTTGGTCACTGTGAGGGTTTAAAAAGTGGTTATTCAACATGGGGCCCGATCCAAATGACATTTTGAATTATTTTTGGTAGAGTCCAAAAAATCAATTTTATGATGAAAAACGATGACCCCAGTCGAACGTTCAAAAAAATGGTCAATATTGATGAAATTTTAACATTTAATCTTTTGACTTGAAATGACTGTTGGACGTGAATTATTACTTTTTCAACTAAAATAAGTGTGTTTAAAGTGATTTCTGTGCCTGAAATTGGTCAAAATTGAAGCTTCTGAGTAAGCAAAACTCTGTAAAAATGACAATTTTGGTAACTGTGAGGATTTAAAAAGTGGTTATTCAACATGAGGCCCAAACCAAATGACATTTTGAATCATTTTTGGTAGAGTCCAAAAAATCAATTTTATGATGAAAAACGATGACCCCGGACCAGTCGAACGTACAAAAAATTGTCAATATTGATGAAATTTTAACATTTAATCTTTTGACTTTAAATTACTGTTGGATGTGAATTATTACTTTTTCAACTAAAATATGAGTGTTTAAAGTCATTTCTGTGCCTGAAATTAGTCAAAATTGAAGCTTCTGAGTAAGCAAAACTCTGTAAAAATGTCAATTTTGGTCACTGTGAGGGTTTAACAAGTGGTTATTCAACATGAGGCCGGATCCAAATGACATTTTGAATCATTTTTGGTAGAGTAAAAAAAAAATCAATTTTATGATGAAAAACGTGACCCAGGACCAGTCGAACGTTCAAAAAAATGGTCAATATTGATGAAATTTTAACATTTAATCTTTTGACTTTAAATTACTGTTGGATGTGAATTATTACTTTTTCAACTAAAATATGAGAGTTTAAAGTCATTTCTGTACCTGAAATTGGTCAAAATTGAAGGTTTTGAGTAAGCAAAATCTCTGTAAAAATGACAATTTTGATCACTGTGAGGGTTTAAAAAGTGGTTATTCAACATGAGGCCCAAACCAAATGACATTTTGAATCATTTTTGGTAGAGTCCAAAAAATAAATTTTATGATGAAAAACGATGACCCCGGACCAGTCGAACGTACAAAAAATTGTCAATATTGATGAAATTTTAACATTTAATCTTTTGACTTTAAATTACTGTTGGATGTGAATTATTACTTTTTCAACTAAAATATGAGTGTTTAAAGTCATTTCTGTGCCTGAAATTAGTCAAAATTAAAGCTTCTGAGTAAGCAAAACTCTGTAAAAATGGCAATTTTGGTCACTGTGAGGGTTTAAAAAGTGGTTATTCAACATGAGGCCCGATCCAAATGACATTTTGAATCATTTTTGGTAGAGTAAAAAAGAAAATCAATTTTATGATGAAAAACGATGACCCAGGACCAGAACGTTAAAAAAATGGTCAATATTGATGAAATTTTAACATTTAATCTTTTGACTTTAAATGACTGTTGGACGTGAATTATTACTTTTTCAACTAAAATAAGTGTGTTTAAAGTGATTTCTGTGCCTGAAATTGGTCAAAATTGAAGCTTCTGAGTAAGCAAAACTCTGTAAAAATGGCAATTTTGGTCACTGTGAGGGTTTAAAAAGTGGTTATTCAACATGAGGCCCGATCCAAATGACATTTTGAATCATTTTTGGTAGAGTAAAAAAAAAATCAATTTTATGATGAAAAACGTGACCCAGGACCAGTCGAACGTTCCAAAAAATGGTCAATATTGATGAAATTTTAACATTTAATCTTTTGACTTTAAATTACTGTTGGATGTGAATTATTACTTTTTCAACTAAAATATGAGAGTTTAAAGTCATTTCTGTGCCTGAAATTGGGCAAAATTGAAGGTTTTGAGTAAGCAAAATCTCTGTAAAAATGACAATTTTGGTCACTGTGAGGGTTTAAAAAGTGGTTATTCAACATGAGGCCCGATCCAAATGACATTTTGAATCATTTTTGGTAGAGTAAAAAAGAAAATCAATTTTATGATGAAAAACGATGACCCAGGACCAGAACGTTAAAAAAATGGTCAATATTGATGAAATTTTAACATTTAATCTTTTGACTTTAAATGACTGTTGGACGTGAATTATTACTTTTTCAACTAAAATAAGTGTGTTTGAAGTGATTTCTGTGCCTGAAATTGGTCAAAATTGAAGCTTCTGAGTAAGCAAAACTCTGTAAAAATGACAATTTTGGTAACTGTGAGGGTTTAAAAAGTGGTTATTCAACATGAGGCCCAAACCAAATGACATTTTGAATCATTTTTGGTAGAGTCCAAAAAATCAATTTTATGATGAAAAACGATGACCCAGGACCAGAACGTTAAAAAAATGGTCAATATTGATGACATTTTAACATTTAATCTTTTGACTTTAAATGACTGTTGGACGTGAATTATTACTTTTTCAACTAAAATATGAGTGTTTGAAGTCATTTCTGTGCCTGAAATTGATCAAAATTGAAGCTTCTGAGTAAGCAAAACTCTGTAAAAATGGCAATTTTGGTCACTGTGAGGGTTTAAAAAGAGGTTATTTAACACGAGGCCCGATCCAAATGACATTTTGAATCATTTTTGGTAGAGTAAAAAAAAAATCAATTTTATGATGAAAAACGATGACCCAGGACCAGTCGAACATTCAAAAAAATGGTCAATATTGATGAAATTTTTACATTTAATCTTTTGACTTTAAATTACTGTTGGATGTGAATTATTACTTTTTCAACTAAAATATGAGTGTTTAAAGTCATTTCTGTGCCTGAAATTGGTCAAAATTGAAGGTTTTGAGTAAGCAAAAACTCTGTAAAAATGACAATTTTGGTCACTGTGAGGGTTTAAAAAGTGGTTATTCAACACGAGGCCCGATCCAAATGACATTTTGAATCATTTTTGTTAGAGTAAAAAAAAAATCAATTTTATGATGAAAAACGTGACCCAGGACCAGTCGAACGTTAAAAAAAATGGTCAATATTGATGAAATTTTAACATTTAATCTTTTGACTTTAAATTACTGTCGGATGTGAATTATTACTTTTTCAACTAAAATATGAGAGTTTAAAGTCATTTCTGTGCCTGAAATTGGTCAAAATTGAAGGTTTTGAGTAAGCAAAATCTCTGTAAAAATGACAATTTTGGTCACTGTGAGGGTTTAAAAAGTGGTTATTCAACATGAGGCCCAAACCAAATGACATTTTGAATCATTTTTGGTAGAGTCCAAAAAATCAATTTTATGATGAAAAACGATGACCCCGGACCAGTCGAACGTACAAAAAATTGTCAATATTGATGAAATTTTAACATTTAATCTTTTGACTTTAAATTACTGTTGGATGTGAATTATTACTTTTTCAACTAAAATATGAGTGTTTAAAGTCATTTCTGTGCCTGAAATTAGTCAAAATTAAAGCTTCTGAGTAAGCAAATCTCTGTAAAAATGGCAATTTTGGTCACTGTGAGGGTTTAAAAAGTGGTTATTCAACATGAGGCCCGATCCAAATGACATTTTGAATAATTTTTGGTAGAGTAAAAAAGAAAATCAATTTTATGATGAAAAACGATGACCCAGGACCAGAACGTTAAAAAAATGGTCAATATTGATGAAATTTTAACATTTAATCTTTTGACTTTAAATGACTGTTGGACGTGAATTATTACTTTCTCAACTAAAATAAGTATATTTAAAGTGATTTCTGAGCCTGAAATTGGTCAAAATTGAAGCTTCTGACTAAGCAAAACTCTGTAAAAATGACAATTTTGGTAACTGTGAGGGTTTAAAAAGTGGTTATTCAACATGAGGCCCAAACCAAATGACATTTTGAATCATTTTTGGTAGAGTCCAAAAAATCAATTTTATGATGAAAAACGATGACCCCGGACCAGTCGAACGTACAAAAAATTGTCAATATTGATGAAATTTTAACATTTAATCTTTTGACTTTAAATTACTGTTGGATGTGAATTATTACTTTTTCAACTAAAATATGAGTGTTTAAAGTCATTTCTGTGCCTGAAATTGGTCAAAATTGAAGGTTTTGAGTAAGCAAAAACTCTGTAAAAATGACAATTTTGGTCACTGTGAGGGTTTAAAAAGTGGTTATTCAACACGAGGCCCGATCCAAATGACATTTTGAATCATTTTTGGTAGAGTAAAAAAAAAATCAATTTTATGATGAAAAACGATGACCCAGGACCAGTCGAACGTTCAAAAAAATGGTCAATATTGATGAAATTTTTACATTTAATCTTTTGACTTTAAATTACTGTTGGATTTGAATTATTACTTTTTCAACTAAAATATGAGTGTTTAAAGTCATTTCTGTGCCTGAAATTGGTCAAAATTGAAGGTTTTGAGTAAGCAAAAACTCTGTAAAAATGACAATTTTGGTCACTGTGAGGGTTTAAAAAGTGGTTATTCAACATGGGGCCCGATCCAAATGACATTTTGAATTATTTTTGGTAGAGTCCAAAAAATCAATTTTATGATGAAAAACGATGACCCCGGACCAGTCGAACGTACAAAAAATTGTCAATATTGATGAAATTTTAACATTTAATCTTTTGACTTTAAATTACTGTTGGATGTGAATTATTACTTTTTCAACTAAAATATGAGTGTTTAAAGTCATTTCTGTGCCTGAAATTAGTCAAAATTGAAGCTTCTGAGTAAGCAAAACTCTGTAAAAATGTCAATTTTGGTCACTGTGAGGGTTTAACAAGTGGTTATTCAACATGAGGCCGGATCCAAATGACATTTTGAATCATTTTTGGTAGAGTAAAAAAAAAAATCAATTTTATGATGAAAAACGTGACCCAGGACCAGTCGAACGTTCAAAAAAATGGTCAATATTGATGAAATTTTAACATTTAATCTTTTGACTTTAAATTACTGTTGGATGTGAATTATTACTTTTTCAACTAAAATATGAGAGTTTAAAGTCATTTCTGTACCTGAAATTGGTCAAAATTGAAGGTTTTGAGTAAGCAAAATCTCTGTAAAAATGACAATTTTGATCACTGTGAGGGTTTAAAAAGTGGTTATTCAACATGAGGCCCAAACCAAATGACATTTTGAATCATTTTTGGTAGAGTCCAAAAAATAAATTTTATGATGAAAAACGATGACCCCGGACCAGTCGAACGTACAAAAAATTGTCAATATTGATGAAATTTTAACATTTAATCTTTTGACTTTAAATTACTGTTGGATGTGAATTATTACTTTTTCAACTAAAATATGAGTGTTTAAAGTCATTTCTGTGCCTGAAATTAGTCAAAATTAAAGCTTCTGAGTAAGCAAAACTCTGTAAAAATGGCAATTTTGGTCACTGTGAGGGTTTAAAAAGTGGTTATTCAACATGAGGCCCGATCCAAATGACATTTTGAATCATTTTTGGTAGAGTAAAAAAGAAAATCAATTTTATGATGAAAAACGATGACCCAGGACCAGAACGTTAAAAAAATGGTCAATATTGATGAAATTTTAACATTTAATCTTTTGACTTTAAATGACTGTTGGACGTGAATTATTACTTTTTCAACTAAAATAAGTGTGTTTAAAGTGATTTCTGTGCCTGAAATTGGTCAAAATTGAAGCTTCTGAGTAAGCAAAACTCTGTAAAAATGGCAATTTTGGTCACTGTGAGGGTTTAAAAAGTGGTTATTCAACATGAGGCCCGATCCAAATGACATTTTGAATCATTTTTGGTAGAGTAAAAAAAAAATCAATTTTATGATGAAAAACGTGACCCAGGACCAGTCGAACGTTCCAAAAAATGGTCAATATTGATGAAATTTTAACATTTAATCTTTTGACTTTAAATTACTGTTGGATGTGAATTATTACTTTTTCAACTAAAATATGAGAGTTTAAAGTCATTTCTGTGCCTGAAATTGGGCAAAATTGAAGGTTTTGAGTAAGCAAAATCTCTGTAAAAATGACAATTTTGGTCACTGTGAGGGTTTAAAAAGTGGTTATTCAACATGAGGCCCGATCCAAATGACATTTTGAATCATTTTTGGTAGAGTAAAAAAGAAAATCAATTTTATGATGAAAAACGATGACCCAGGACCAGAACGTTAAAAAAATGGTCAATATTGATGAAATTTTAACATTTAATCTTTTGACTTTAAATGACTGTTGGACGTGAATTATTACTTTTTCAACTAAAATAAGTGTGTTTGAAGTGATTTCTGTGCCTGAAATTGGTCAAAATTGAAGCTTCTGAGTAAGCAAAACTCTGTAAAAATGACAATTTTGGTAACTGTGAGGGTTTAAAAAGTGGTTATTCAACATGAGGCCCAAACCAAATGACATTTTGAATCATTTTTGGTAGAGTCCAAAAAATCAATTTTATGATGAAAAACGATGACCCAGGACCAGAACGTTAAAAAAATGGTCAATATTGATGACATTTTAACATTTAATCTTTTGACTTTAAATGACTGTTGGACGTGAATTATTACTTTTTCAACTAAAATATGAGTGTTTGAAGTCATTTCTGTGCCTGAAATTGATCAAAATTGAAGCTTCTGAGTAAGCAAAACTCTGTAAAAATGGCAATTTTGGTCACTGTGAGGGTTTAAAAAGAGGTTATTTAACACGAGGCCCGATCCAAATGACATTTTGAATCATTTTTGGTAGAGTAAAAAAAAAATCAATTTTATGATGAAAAACGATGACCCAGGACCAGTCGAACATTCAAAAAAATGGTCAATATTGATGAAATTTTTACATTTAATCTTTTGACTTTAAATTACTGTTGGATGTGAATTATTACTTTTTCAACTAAAATATGAGTGTTTAAAGTCATTTCTGTGCCTGAAATTGGTCAAAATTGAAGGTTTTGAGTAAGCAAAAACTCTGTAAAAATGACAATTTTGGTCACTGTGAGGGTTTAAAAAGTGGTTATTCAACACGAGGCCCGATCCAAATGACATTTTGAATCATTTTTGTTAGAGTAAAAAAAAAATCAATTTTATGATGAAAAACGTGACCCAGGACCAGTCGAACGTTAAAAAAAATGGTCAATATTGATGAAATTTTAACATTTAATCTTTTGACTTTAAATTACTGTCGGATGTGAATTATTACTTTTTCAACTAAAATATGAGAGTTTAAAGTCATTTCTGTGCCTGAAATTGGTCAAAATTGAAGGTTTTGAGTAAGCAAAATCTCTGTAAAAATGACAATTTTGGTCACTGTGAGGGTTTAAAAAGTGGTTATTCAACATGAGGCCCAAACCAAATGACATTTTGAATCATTTTTGGTAGAGTCCAAAAAATCAATTTTATGATGAAAAACGATGACCCCGGACCAGTCGAACGTACAAAAAATTGTCAATATTGATGAAATTTTAACATTTAATCTTTTGACTTTAAATTACTGTTGGATGTGAATTATTACTTTTTCAACTAAAATATGAGTGTTTAAAGTCATTTCTGTGCCTGAAATTAGTCAAAATTAAAGCTTCTGAGTAAGCAAATCTCTGTAAAAATGGCAATTTTGGTCACTGTGAGGGTTTAAAAAGTGGTTATTCAACATGAGGCCCGATCCAAATGACATTTTGAATAATTTTTGGTAGAGTAAAAAAGAAAATCAATTTTATGATGAAAAACGATGACCCAGGACCAGAACGTTAAAAAAATGGTCAATATTGATGAAATTTTAACATTTAATCTTTTGACTTTAAATGACTGTTGGACGTGAATTATTACTTTCTCAACTAAAATAAGTATATTTAAAGTGATTTCTGAGCCTGAAATTGGTCAAAATTGAAGCTTCTGACTAAGCAAAACTCTGTAAAAATGACAATTTTGGTAACTGTGAGGGTTTAAAAAGTGGTTATTCAACATGAGGCCCAAACCAAATGACATTTTGAATCATTTTTGGTAGAGTCCAAAAAATCAATTTTATGATGAAAAACGATGACCCCGGACCAGTCGAACGTACAAAAAATTGTCAATATTGATGAAATTTTAACATTTAATCTTTTGACTTTAAATTACTGTTGGATGTGAATTATTACTTTTTCAACTAAAATATGAGTGTTTAAAGTCATTTCTGTGCCTGAAATTGGTCAAAATTGAAGGTTTTGAGTAAGCAAAAACTCTGTAAAAATGACAATTTTGGTCACTGTGAGGGTTTAAAAAGTGGTTATTCAACACGAGGCCCGATCCAAATGACATTTTGAATCATTTTTGGTAGAGTAAAAAAAAAATCAATTTTATGATGAAAAACGATGACCCAGGACCAGTCGAACGTTCAAAAAAATGGTCAATATTGATGAAATTTTTACATTTAATCTTTTGACTTTAAATTACTGTTGGATTTGAATTATTACTTTTTCAACTAAAATATGAGTGTTTAAAGTCATTTCTGTGCCTGAAATTGGTCAAAATTGAAGGTTTTGAGTAAGCAAAAACTCTGTAAAAATGACAATTTTGGTCACTGTGAGGGTTTAAAAAGTGGTTATTCAACATGGGGCCCGATCCAAATGACATTTTGAATTATTTTTGGTAGAGTCCAAAAAATCGATTTTATGATGAAAAACGATGACCCCAGGCGAACGTTCAAAAAAATGGTCAATATTGATGAAATTTTAACATTTAATCTTTTGACTTGAAATGACTGTTGGACGTGAATTATTACTTTTTCAACTAAAATAAGTGTGTTTAAAGTGATTTCTGTGCCTGAAATTGGTCAAAATTGAAGCTTCTGAGTAAGCAAAACTCTGTAAAAATGACAATTTTGGTAACTGTGAGGATTTAAAAAGTGGTTATTCAACATGAGGCCCAAACCAAATGACATTTTGAATCATTTTTGGTAGAGTCCAAAAAATCAATTTTATGATGAAAAACGATGACCCCGGACCAGTCGAACGTACAAAAAATTGTCAATATTGATGAAATTTTAACATTTAATCTTTTGACTTTAAATTACTGTTGGATGGGAATTATTACTTTTTCAACTAAAATATGAGTGTTTAAAGTCATTTCTGTGCCTGAAATTAGTCAAAATTGAAGCTTCTGAGTAAGCAAAACTCTGTAAAAATGGCAATTTTGGTCACTGTGAGGGTTTAACAAGTGGTTATTCAACATGAGGCCGGATCCAAATGACATTTTGAATCATTTTTGGTAGAGTAAAAAAAAAATCAATTTTATGATGAAAAACGGACCCAGGACCAGTCGAACGTTCAAAAAAATGGTCAATATTGATGAAATTTTAACATTTAATCTTTTGACTTTAAATTACTGTTGGATGTGAATTATTACTTTTTCAACTAAAATATGAGAGTTTAAAGTCATTTCTGTGCCTGAAATTGGTCAAAATTGAAGGTTTTGAGTAAGCAAAATCTCTGTAAAAATGACAATTTTGATCACTGTGAGGGTTTAAAAAGTGGTTATTCAACATGAGGCCCAAACCAAATGACATTTTGAATCATTTTTGGTAGAGTCCAAAAAATCAATTTTATGATGAAAAACGATGACCCCGGACCAGTTGAACGTACAAAAAATTGTCAATATTGATGAAATTTTAACATTTAATCTTTTGACTTTAAATTACTGTTGGATGTGAATTATTACTTTTTCAACTAAAATATGAGTGTTTAAAGTCATTTCTGTGCCTGAAATTAGTCAAAATTAAAGCTTCTGAGTAAGCAAAACTCTGTAAAAATGGCAATTTTGGTCACTGTGAGGGTTTAAAAAGTGGTTATTCAACATGAGGCCCGATCCAAATGACATTTTGAATCATTTTTGGTAGAGTAAAAAAGAAAATCAATTTTATGATGAAAAACGATGACCCAGGACCAGAACGTTAAAAAAATTGGTCAATATTGATGAAATTTTAACATTTAATCTTTTGACTTTAAATGACTGTTGGACGTGAATTATTACTTTTTCAACTAAAATAAGTGTGTTTAAAGTGATTTCTGTGCCTGAAATTGGTCAAAATTGAAGCTTCTGAGTAAGCAAAACTCTGTAAAAATGGCAATTTTGGTAACTGTGAGGGTTTAAAAAGTGGTTATTCAACATGAGGCCCGATCCAAATGACATTTTGAATCATTTTTGGTAGAGTCCAAAAAATCAATTTTATGATGAAAAACGATGACCCCGGACCAGTCGAACGTACAAAAAATTGTCAATATTGATGAAATTTTAACATTTAATCTTTTGACTTTTTAAATTACTGTTGGATGTGAATTATTACTTTTTCAACTAAAATATGAGTGTTTAAAGTCATTTCTGTGCCTGAAATTGGTCAAAATTGAAGCTTCTGAGTAAGCAAAACTCTGTAAAAATGGCAATTTTGGTCACTGTGAGGGTTTAAAAAGTGGTTATTCAACACGAGGCCCGATCCAAATGACATTTTGAATCATTTTTGGTAGAGTAAAAAAAAAATCAATTTTATGATGAAAAACGATGACCCCGGACCAGTCGAACGTACAAAAAAATGTCAATATTGATGAAATTTTAACATTTAATCTTTTGACTTTAAATTACTGTTGGATGTGAATTATTACTTTTTCAACTAAAATATGAGTGTTTAAAGTCATTTCTGTGCCTGAAATTAGTCAAAATTGAAGCTTCTGAGTAAGCAAAACTCTGTAAAAATGGCAATTTTGGTCACTGTGAGGGTTTAAAAAGTGGTTATTCAACATGAGGCCCGATCCAAATGACATTTTGAATCATTTTTGGTAGAGTAAAAAAAAAATCAATTTTATGATGAAAAACGTGACCCAGGACCAGTCGAACGTTCAAAAAAATGGTCAATATTGATGAAATTTTAACATTTAATCTTTTGACTTGAAATGACTGTTGGACGTGAATTATTACTTTTTCAACTAAAATAAGTGTGTTTGAAGTGATTTCTGTGCCTGAAATTGGTCAAAATTGAAGCTTCTGAGTAAGCAAAACTCTGTAAAAATGACAATTTTGGTAACTGTGAGGGTTTAAAAAGTGGTTATTCAACATGAGGCCCAAACCAAATAACATTTTGAATCATTTTTGGTAGAGTCCAAAAAAGTCAATTTTATGAAGAAAAACGATGACCCCGGACCAGTCGAACGTACAAAAAATTGTCAATATTGATGAAATTTTAACATTTAATCTTTTGACTTTAAATTACTGTTGGATGTGAATTATTACTTTTTCAACTAAAATATGAGTGTTTAAAGTCATTTCTGTGCCTGAAATTAGTCAAAATTAAAGCTTCTGAGTAAGCAAAACTCTGTAAAAATGCAATTTTGGTCACTGTGAGGGTTTAAAAAGTGGTTATTCAACATGAGGCCCGATCCAAATGACATTTTGAATCATTTTTGGTAGAGTAAAAAAGAAAATCAATTTTATGATGAAAAACGATGACCCAGGACCAGAACGTTAAAAAAATGGTCAATATTGATGAAATTTTAACATTTAATCTTTTGACTTTACATGACTGTTGGACGTGAATTATTACTTTTTCAACTAAAATAAGTGTGTTTAAAGGGTATTTCTGTGCCTGAAATTGGTCAAAATTGAAGCTTCTGAGTAAGCAAAACTCTGTAAAAATGACAATTTTGGTAACTGTGAGGGTTTAAAAAGTGGTTATTCAACATGAGGCCCGATCCAAATGACATTTTGAATCATTTTTGGTAGAGTCCAAAAAATCAATTTTATGATGAAAAACGATGACCCCGGACCAGTCGAACGTACAAAAAATTGTCAATATTGATGAAATTTTAACATTTAATCTTTTGACTTTAAATTACTGTTGGATGTGAATTATTACTTTTTCAACTAAAATATGAGTGTTTAAAGTCATTTCTGTGCCTGAAATTGGTCAAAATTGAAGCTTCTGAGTAAGCAAAACTCTGTAAAAATGGCAATTTTGGTCACTGTGAGGGTTTAAAAAGTGGTTATTCAACACGAGGCCCGATCCAAATGACATTTTGAATCATTTTTGGTAGAGTAAAAAAAAAAATCAATTTTATGATGAAAAACGATGACCCAGGACCAGTCGAACGTTCAAAAAAATGGTCAATATTGATGAAATTTTTACATTTAATCTTTTGACTTTAAATTACTGTTGGATGTGAATTATTACTTTTTCAACTAAAATATGAGTGTTTAAAGTCATTTCTGTGCCTGAAATTGGTCAAAATTGAAGGTTTTGAGTAAGCAAAAACTCTGTAAAAATGACAATTTTGGTCACTGTGAGGGTTTAAAAAGTGGTTATTCAACATGGGGCCCGATCCAAATGACATTTTGAATTATTTTTGGTAGAGTCCAAAAAATCAATTTTATGATGAAAAACGATGACCCCAGTCGAACGTTCAAAAAAATGGTCAATATTGATGAAATTTTAACATTTAATCTTTTGACTTGAAATGACTGTTGGACGTGAATTATTACTTTTTCAACTAAAATAAGTGTGTTTAAAGTGATTTCTGTGCCTGAAATTGGTCAAAATTGAAGCTTCTGAGTAAGCAAAACTCTGTAAAAATGACAATTTTGGTAACTGTGAGGGTTTAAAAAGTGGTTATTCAACATGAGGCCCAAACCAAATGACATTTTGAATCATTTTTGGTAGAGTCCAAAAAATCAATTTTATGATGAAAAACGATGACGCCGGACCAGTCGAACGTAAAAAAAATTGTCAATATTGATGAAATTTTAACATTTAATCTTTTGACTTTAAATTACTGTTGGATGTGAATTATTACTTTTTCAACTAAAATATGAGTGTTTAAAGTCATTTCTGTGCCTGAAATTGGTCAAAATTGAAGGTTTTGAGTAAGCAAAAATTCTGTAAAAATGACAATTTTGGTCACTGTGAGGGTTTAAAAAGTGGTTATTCAATATGGGGCCCGATCCAAATGACATTTTGAATTATTTTTGGTAGAGTCCAAAAAAATCAATTTTATGATGAAAAACGATGACCCCAGTCGAACGTTCAAAAAAATGGTCAATATTGATGAAATTTTAACATTTAATCTTTTGACTTGAAATGACTGTTGGACGTGAATTATTACTTTTTCAACTAAAATAAGTGTGTTTAAAGTGATTTCTGTGCCTGAAATTGGTCAAAATTGAAGCTTCTGGGTAAGCAAAACTCTGTAAAAATGACAATTTTGGTAACTGTGAGGGTTTAAAAAGTGGTTATTCAACATGAGGCCCAAACCAAATGACATTTTGAATCATTTTTGGTAGAGTCCAAAAAATCAATTTTATGATGAAAAACGATGACCCCGGACCAGTCGAACGTACAAAAAATTGTCAATATTGATGAAATTTTAACATTTAATCTTTTGACTTTAAATTACTGTTGGGTGTGAATTATTACTTTTTCAACTAAAATATGAGTGTTTAAAGTCATTTCTGTGCCTGAAATTGGTCAAAATTGAAGCTTCTGAGTAAGCAAAACTCTGTAAAAATGGCAATTTTGGTCATTGTGAGGGTTTAAAAAGTGGTTATTCAACATGAGGCCGGATCCAAATGACATTTTGAATCATTTTTGGTAGAGTAAAAAAAAAAATCAATTTTATGATAAAAAACGATGACCCAGGACCAGTCGAACGTTCAAAAAAATGGTCAATATTGAAGAAATTTTTACATTTAATCTTTTGACTTTAAATTACTGTTGGATGTGAATTATTACTTTTTCAACTAAAATATGAGTGTTTAAAGTCATTTCTGTGCCTGAAATTAGTCAAAATTAAAGCTTCTGAGTAAGCAAAACTCTGTAAAAATGGCAATTTTGGTCACTGTGAGGGTTTAAAAAGTGGTTATTCAACATGAGGCCCGATCCAAATGACATTTTGAATCATTTTTGGTAGAGTAAAAAAGAAAATCAATTTTATGATGAAAAACGATGACCCAGGACCAGAACGTTAAAAAAATTGTCAATATTGATGAAATTTTAACATTTAATCTTTTGACTTTACATGACTGTTGGACGTGAATTATTACTTTTTCAACTAAAATAAGTGTGTTTAAAGGGTATTTCTGTGCCTGAAATTGGTCAAAATTGAAGCTTCTGAGTAAGCAAAACTCTGTAAAAATGACAATTTTGGTAACTGTGAGGGTTTAAAAAGTGGTTATTCAACATGAGGCCCGATCCAAATGACATTTTGAATCATTTTTGGTAGAGTCCAAAAAATCAATTTTATGATGAAAAACGATGACCCCGGACCAGTCGAACGTACAAAAAATTGTCAATATTGATGAAATTTTAACATTTAATCTTTTGACTTTAAATTACTGTTGGATGGGAATTATTACTTTTTCAACTAAAATATGAGTGTTTAAAGTCATTTCTGTGCCTGAAATTAGTCAAAATTGAAGCTTCTGAGTAAGCAAAACTCTGTAAAAATGGCAATTTTGGTCACTGTGAGGGTTTAACAAGTGGTTATTCAACATGAGGCCGGATCCAAATGACATTTTGAATCATTTTTGGTAGAGTAAAAAAAAAATCAATTTTATGATGAAAAACGGACCCAGGACCAGTCGAACGTTCAAAAAAATGGTCAATATTGATGAAATTTTAACATTTAATCTTTTGACTTTAAATTACTGTTGGATGTGAATTATTACTTTTTCAACTAAAATATGAGAGTTTAAAGTCATTTCTGTGCCTGAAATTGGTCAAAATTGAAGGTTTTGAGTAAGCAAAATCTCTGTAAAAATGACAATTTTGATCACTGTGAGGGTTTAAAAAGTGGTTATTCAACATGAGGCCCAAACCAAATGACATTTTGAATCATTTTTGGTAGAGTCCAAAAAATCAATTTTATGATGAAAAACGATGACCCCGGACCAGTCGAACGTACAAAAAATTGTCAATATTGATGAAATTTTAACATTTAATCTTTTGACTTTAAATTACTGTTGGATGTGAATTATTACTTTTTCAACTAAAATATGAGTGTTTAAAGTCATTTCTGTGCCTGAAATTAGTCAAAATTAAAGCTTCTGAGTAAGCAAAACTCTGTAAAAATGGCAATTTTGGTCACTGTGAGGGTTTAAAAAGTGGTTATTCAACATGAGGCCCGATCCAAATGACATTTTGAATCATTTTTGGTAGAGTAAAAAAGAAAGTCAATTTTATGATGAAAAACGATGACCCAGGACCAGAACGTTAAAAAAATGGTCAATATTGATGAAATTTTAACATTTAATCTTTTGACTTTAAATGACTGTTGGACGTGAATTATTACTTTTTCAACTAAAATAAGTGTGTTTAAAGTGATTTCTGTGCCTGAAATTGGTCAAAATTGAAGCTTCTGAGTAAGCAAAACTCTGTAAAAATGGCAATTTTGGTAACTGTGAGGGTTTAAAAAGTGGTTATTCAACATGAGGCCCGATCCAAATGACATTTTGAATCATTTTTGGTAGAGTCCAAAAAATCAATTTTATGATGAAAAACGATGACCCCGGACCAGTCGAACGTACAAAAAATTGTCAATATTGATGACATTTTTACATTTAATCTTTTGACTTTAAATTACTGTTGGATTTGAATTATTACTTTTTCAACTAAAATATGAGTGTTTAAAGTCATTTCTGTGCCTGAAATTGGTCAAAATTGAAGGTTTTGAGTAAGCAAAAACTCTGTAAAAATGACAATTTTGGTCACTGTGAGGGTTTAAAAAGTGGTTATTCAACATGGGGCCCGATCCAAATGACATTTTGAATTATTTTTGGTAGAGTCCAAAAAATCAATTTTATGATGAAAAACGATGACCCCAGTCGAACGTTCAAAAAAATGGTCAATATTGATGAAATTTTAACATT
The DNA here is from genome assembly GCF_964261635.1 of Lissotriton helveticus. NCBI lineage: Eukaryota > Metazoa > Chordata > Amphibia > Caudata > Salamandridae > Lissotriton > Lissotriton helveticus. The sequence continues at coordinate 404,912,226 of NC_136071.1, forward strand.
TAATCTTTTGACTTGAAATGACTGTTGGACGTGAATTATTACTTTTTCAACTAAAATAAGTGTGTTTAAAGTGATTTCTGTGCCTGAAATTGGTCAAAATTGAAGCTTCTGAGTAAGCAAAACTCTGTAAAAATGACAATTTTGGTAACTGTGAGGATTTAAAAAGTGGTTATTCAACATGAGGCCCAAACCAAATGACATTTTGAATCATTTTTGGTAGAGTCCAAAAAATCAATTTTATGATGAAAAACGATGACCCCGGACCAGTCGAACGTACAAAAAATTGTCAATATTGATGAAATTTTAACATTTAATCTTTTGACTTTAAATTACTGTTGGATGTGAATTATTACTTTTTCAACTAAAATATGAGTGTTTAAAGTCATTTCTGTGCCTGAAATTAGTCAAAATTGAAGCTTCTGAGTAAGCAAAACTCTGTAAAAATGGCAATTTTGGTCACTGTGAGGGTTTAACAAGTGGTTATTCAACATGAGGCCGGATCCAAATGACATTTTGAATCATTTTTGGTAGAGTAAAAAAAAAATCAATTTTATGATGAAAAACGTGACCCAGGACCAGTCGAACGTTCAAAAAAATGGTCAATATTGATGAAATTTTAACATTTAATCTTTTGACTTTAAATTACTGTTGGATGTGAATTATTACTTTTTCAACTAAAATATGAGAGTTTAAAGTCATTTCTGTGCCTGAAATTGGTCAAAATTGAAGGTTTTGAGTAAGCAAAATCTCTGTAAAAATGACAATTTTGATCACTGTGAGGGTTTAAAAAGTGGTTATTCAACATGAGGCCCAAACCAAATGACATTTTGAATCATTTTTGGTAGAGTCCAAAAAATCAATTTTATGATGAAAAACGATGACCCCGGACCAGTCGAACGTACAAAAAATTGTCAATATTGATGAAATTTTAACATTTAATCTTTTGACTTTAAATTACTGTTGGATGTGAATTATTACTTTTTCAACTAAAATATGAGTGTTTAAAGTCATTTCTGTGCCTGAAATTAGTCAAAATTAAAGCTTCTGAGTAAGCAAAACTCTGTAAAAATGGCAATTTTGGTCACTGTGAGGGTTTAAAAAGTGGTTATTCAACATGAGGCCCGATCCAAATGACATTTTGAATCATTTTTGGTAGAGTAAAAAAGAAAATCAATTTTATGATGAAAAACGATGACCCAGGACCAGAACGTTAAAAAAATTGGTCAATATTGATGAAATTTTAACATTTAATCTTTTGACTTTAAATGACTGTTGGACGTGAATTATTACTTTTTCAACTAAAATAAGTGTGTTTAAAGTGATTTCTGTGCCTGAAATTGGTCAAAATTGAAGCTTCTGAGTAAGCAAAACTCTGTAAAAATGGCAATTTTGGTAACTGTGAGGGTTTAAAAAGTGGTTATTCAACATGAGGCCCGATCCAAATGACATTTTGAATCATTTTTGGTAGAGTCCAAAAAATCAATTTTATGATGAAAAACGATGACCCCGGACCAGTCGAACGTACAAAAAATTGTCAATATTGATGAAATTTTAACATATGGGCCCAGATGTAGGTAAAACTTATTTACCGATTCTTAATTACCGAATTTTACCGATTCGGTAATTAAGAATCGGTAAATAAGAAGTGGGGGTATGTAGGAACATCCAGATGTTCCATTTACCGAATCGTTAAGAATCGGTATTTACCGATTCGGTAAATACCGACCGGTAATGCCCCATTCATTCCTATGGGCTTTGAAGCCCATAGGAATGAATGGGGCATTACCGGTCGGTATTTACCGATCGGTAAATACCGATTTTTGGCAAGGGTGCAGGGGGTGTCACTTTGACACCCTCTAGCACCCCCAAAAAAGGTTCGGGGGCCATATGGCAGGCATACCTGCCCTAAGGGCAGGTCTGCCTGTCATATGGCACAGGTGTGCATGCACACATGTGCATGCACACCTGAATCGGTATTTCACCATCAAATTGAATTTGATGGTAAAATACCGATTTCTTAGGCCTTGTGGGACTCATAAGAGTCCCACCTACATATCGATTTTACAGATTCTGTAAATATACCGATCGGTAAATTTACAGAACGGTAAATTTACCGATTCTGCCCCCTACATCTCAAATTCCTTTTACCGGTCGGTAACGGCCGAATTCGGCTGTTACCGACCGGTAAAACCCTACCTACATCTGGCCCTTAATCTTTTGACTTTTTAAATTACTGTTGGATGTGAATTATTACTTTTTCAACTAAAATATGAGTGTTTAAAGTCATTTCTGTGCCTGAAATTGGTCAAAATTGAAGCTTCTGAGTAAGCAAAACTCTGTAAAAATGGCAATTTTGGTCACTGTGAGGGTTTAAAAAGTGGTTATTCAACACGAGGCCCGATCCAAATGACATTTTGAATCATTTTTGGTAGAGTAAAAAAAAAATCAATTTTATGATGAAAAACGATGACCCCGGACCAGTCGAACGTACAAAAAAATGTCAATATTGATGAAATTTTAACATTTAATCTTTTGACTTTAAATTACTGTTGAATGTGAATTATTACTTTTTCAACTAAAATATGAGTGTTTAAAGTCATTTCTGTGCCTGAAATTAGTCAAAATTGAAGCTTCTGAGTAAGCAAAACTCTGTAAAAATGGCAATTTTGGTCACTGTGAGGGTTTAAAAAGTGGTTATTCAACATGAGGCCCGATCCAAATGACATTTTGAATCATTTTTGGTAGAGTAAAAAAAAAATCAATTTTATGATGAAAAACGTGACCCAGGACCAGTCGAACGTTCAAAAAAATGGTCAATATTGATGAAATTTTAACATTTAATCTTTTGACTTGAAATGACTGTTGGACGTGAATTATTACTTTTTCAACTAAAATAAGTGTGTTTGAAGTGATTTCTGTGCCTGAAATTGGTCAAAATTGAAGCTTCTGAGTAAGCAAAACTCTGTAAAAATGACAATTTTGGTAACTGTGAGGGTTTAAAAAGTGGTTATTCAACATGAGGCCCAAACCAAATAACATTTTGAATCATTTTTGGTAGAGTCCAAAAAAGTCAATTTTATGAAGAAAAACGATGACCCCGGACCAGTCGAACGTACAAAAAATTGTCAATATTGATGAAATTTTAACATTTAATCTTTTGACTTTAAATTACTGTTGGATGTGAATTATTACTTTTTCAACTAAAATATGAGTGTTTAAAGTCATTTCTGTGCCTGAAATTAGTCAAAATTAAAGCTTCTGAGTAAGCAAAACTCTGTAAAAATGGCAATTTTGGTCACTGTGAGGGTTTAAAAAGTGGTTATTCAACATGAGGCCCGATCCAAATGACATTTTGAATCATTTTTGGTAGAGTAAAAAAGAAAATCAATTTTATGATGAAAAACGATGACCCAGGACCAGAACGTTAAAAAAATGGTCAATATTGATGAAATTTTAACATTTAATCTTTTGACTTTACATGACTGTTGGACGTGAATTATTACTTTTTCAACTAAAATAAGTGTGTTTAAAGGGTATTTCTGTGCCTGAAATTGGTCAAAATTGAAGCTTCTGAGTAAGCAAAACTCTGTAAAAATGACAATTTTGGTAACTGTGAGGGTTTAAAAAGTGGTTATTCAACATGAGGCCCGATCCAAATGACATTTTGAATAATTTTTGGTAGAGTCCAAAAAATCAATTTTATGATGAAAAACGATGACCCCGGACCAGTCGAACGTACAAAAAATTGTCAATATTGATGAAATTTTAACATTTAATCTTTTGACTTTAAATTACTGTTGGATGTGAATTATTACTTTTTCAACTAAAATATGAGTGTTTAAAGTCATTTCTGTGCCTGAAATTGGTCAAAATTGAAGCTTCTGAGTAAGCAAAACTCTGTAAAAATGGCAATTTTGGTCACTGTGAGGGTTTAAAAAGTGGTTATTCAACACGAGGCCCGATCCAAATGACATTTTGAATCATTTTTGGTAGAGTAAAAAAAAAAATCAATTTTATGATGAAAAACGATGACCCAGGACCAGTCGAACGTTCAAAAAAATGGTCAATATTGATGAAATTTTTACATTTAATCTTTTGACTTTAAATTACTGTTGGATGTGAATTATTACTTTTTCAACTAAAATATGAGTGTTTAAAGTCATTTCTGTGCCTGAAATTGGTCAAAATTGAAGGTTTTGAGTAAGCAAAAACTCTGTAAAAATGACAATTTTGGTCACTGTGAGGGTTTAAAAAGTGGTTATTCAACATGGGGCCCGATCCAAATGACATTTTGAATTATTTTTGGTAGAGTCCAAAAAATCAATTTTATGATGAAAAACGATGACCCCAGTCGAACGTTCAAAAAAATGGTCAATATTGATGAAATTTTAACATTTAATCTTTTGACTTGAAATGACTGTTGGACGTGAATTATTACTTTTTCAACTAAAATAAGTGTGTTTAAAGTGATTTCTGTGCCTGAAATTGGTCAAAATTGAAGCTTCTGAGTAAGCAAAACTCTGTAAAAATGACAATTTTGGTAACTGTGAGGGTTTAAAAAGTGGTTATTCAACATGAGGCCCAAACCAAATGACATTTTGAATCATTTTTGGTAGAGTCCAAAAAATCAATTTTATGATGAAAAACGATGACGCCGGACCAGTCGAACGTAAAAAAAATTGTCAATATTGATGAAATTTTAACATTTAATCTTTTGACTTTAAATTACTGTTGGATGTGAATTATTACTTTTTCAACTAAAATATGAGTGTTTAAAGTCATTTCTGTGCCTGAAATTGGTCAAAATTGAAGGTTTTGAGTAAGCAAAAATTCTGTAAAAATGACAATTTTGGTCACTGTGAGGGTTTAAAAAGTGGTTATTCAACATGGGGCCCGATCCAAATGAAATTTTGAATTATTTTTGGTAGAGTCCAAAAAAATCAATTTTATGATGAAAAACGATGACCCCAGTCGAACGTTCAAAAAAATGGTCAATATTGATGAAATTTTAACATTTAATCTTTTGACTTGAAATGACTGTTGGACGTGAATTATTACTTTTTCAACTAAAATAAGTGTGTTTAAAGTGATTTCTGTGCCTGAAATTGGTCAAAATTGAAGCTTCTGGGTAAGCAAAACTCTGTAAAAATGACAATTTTGGTAACTGTGAGGGTTTAAAAAGTGGTTATTCAACATGAGGCCCAAACCAAATGACATTTTGAATCATTTTTGGTAGAGTCCAAAAAATCAATTTTATGATGAAAAACGATGACCCCGGACCAGTCGAACGTACAAAAAATTGTCAATATTGATGAAATTTTAACATTTAATCTTTTGACTTTAAATTACTGTTGGGTGTGAATTATTACTTTTTCAACTAAAATATGAGTGTTTAAAGTCATTTCTGTGCCTGAAATTGGTCAAAATTGAAGCTTCTGAGTAAGCAAAACTCTGTAAAAATGGCAATTTTGGTCACTGTGAGGGTTTAAAAAGTGATTATTCAACATGAGGCCCGATCCAAATGACATTTTGAATCATTTTTGGTAGAGTAAAAAAGAAAATCAATTTTATGATGAAAAACGATGACCCAGGACCAGAACGTTAAAAAAATGGTCAATATTGATGAAATTTTAACATTTAATCTTTTGACTTTACATGACTGTTGGACGTGAATTATTACTTTTTCAACTAAAATAAGTGTGTTTAAAGGGTATTTCTGTGCCTGAAATTGGTCAAAATTGAAGCTTCTGAGTAAGCAAAACTCTGTAAAAATGACAATTTTGGTAACTGTGAGGGTTTAAAAAGTGGTTATTCAACATGAGGCCCGATCCAAATGACATTTTGAATCATTTTTGGTAGAGTCCAAAAAATCAATTTTATGATGAAAAACGATGACCCCGGACCAGTCGAACGTACAAAAAATTGTCAATATTGATGAAATTTTAACATTTAATCTTTTGACTTTAAATTACTGTTGGATGTGAATTATTACTTTTTCAACTAAAATATGAGTGTTTAAAGTCATTTCTGTGCCTGAAATTGGTCAAAATTGAAGCTTCTGAGTAAGCAAAACTCTGTAAAAATGGCAATTTTGGTCACTATGAGGGTTTAAAAAGTGGTTATTCAACACGAGGCCCGATCCAAATGACATTTTGAATCATTTTTGGTAGAGTAAAAAAAAAATCAATTTTATGATGAAAAACGATGACCCAGGACCAGTCGAACGTTCAAAAAAATGGTCAATATTGATGAAATTTTTACATTTAATCTTTTGACTTTAAATTACTGTTGGATGTGAATTATTACTTTTTCAACTAAAATATGAGTGTTTAAAGTCATTTCTGTGCCTGAAATTGGTCAAAATTGAAGGTTTTGAGTAAGCAAAAACTCTGTAAAAATGACAATTTTGGTCACTGTGAGGGTTTAAAAAGTGGTTATTCAACATGGGGCCCGATCCAAATGACATTTTGAATTATTTTTGGTAGAGTCCAAAAAATCAATTTTATGATGAAAAACGATGACCCCAGTCGAACGTTCAAAAAAATGGTCAATATTGATGAAATTTTAACATTTAATCTTTTGACTTGAAATGACTGTTGGACGTGAATTATTACTTTTTCAACTAAAATAAGTGTGTTTAAAGTGATTTCTGTGCCTGAAATTGGTCAAAATTGAAGCTTCTGGGTAAGCAAAACTCTGTAAAAATGACAATTTTGGTAACTGTGAGGGTTTAAAAAGTGGTTATTCAACATGAGGCCCAAACCAAATGACATTTTGAATCATTTTTGGTAGAGTCCAAAAAATCAATTTTATGATGAAAAACGATGACCCCGGACCAGTCGAACGTACAAAAAATTGTCAATATTGATGAAATTTTAACATTTAATCTTTTGACTTTAAATTACTGTTGGGTGTGAATTATTACTTTTTCAACTAAAATATGAGTGTTTAAAGTCATTTCTGTGCCTGAAATTGGTCAAAATTGAAGCTTCTGAGTAAGCAAAACTCTGTAAAAATGGCAATTTTGGTCATTGTGAGGGTTTAAAAAGTGGTTATTCAACATGAGGCCGGATCCAAATGACATTTTGAATCATTTTTGGTAGAGTAAAAAAAAAATCAATTTTATGATGAAAAACGATGACCCAGGACCAGTCGAACGTTCAAAAAAATGGTCAATATTGATGAAATTTTTACATTTAATCTTTTGACTTTAAATTACTGTTGGATGTGAATTATTACTTTTTCAACTAAAATATGAGTGTTTAAAGTCATTTCTGTGCCTGAAATTGGTCAAAATTGAAGGTTTTGAGTAAGCAAAAATTCTGTAAAAATGACAATTTTGGTCACTGTGAGGGTTTAAAAAGTGGTTATTCAACATGAGGCCCAATCCAAATGACATTTTGAATTATTTTTGGTAGAGTCCAAAAAATCAATTTTATGATGAAAAACGATGACCCCAGTCGAACGTTCAAAAAAATGGTCAATATTGATGAAATTTTAACATTTAATCTTTTGACTTGAAGTGACTGTTGGACGTGAATTATTACTTTTTCAACTAAAATAAGTGTGTTTAAAGTGATTTCTGTGCCTGAAATTGGTCAAAATTGAAGCTTCTGAGTAAGCAAAACTCTGTAAAAATGACAATTTTGGTAACTGTGAGGGTTTAAAAAGTGGTTATTCAACATGAGGCCCGATCCAAATTACATTTTGAATCATTTTTGGTAGAGTAAAAAAGAAAATCAATTTTATGATGAAAAACGATGACCCAGGACCAGAACGTTAAAAAAATGGTCAATATTGATGAAATTTTAACATTTAATCTTTTGACTTTAAATGACTGTTGGACGTGAATTATTACTTTTTCAACTAAAATAAGTGTGTTTAAAGTGATTTCTGTGCCTGAAATTGGTCAAAATTGAAGCTTCTGAGTAAGCAAAACTCTGTAAAACTGACAATTTTGGTAACTGTGAGGGTTTAAAAAGTGGTTATTCAACATGAGGCCCGATCCAATTGACATTTTGAATCATTTTTGGTAGAGTAAAAAAAAAATCAATTTTATGATGAAAAACGATGACCCAGGACCAGTCGAACGTTCAAAAAAATGGTCAATATTGATGAAATTTTTACATTTAATCTTTTGACTTTAAATTACTGTTGGATGTGAATTATTACTTTTTCAACTAAAATATGAGTGTTTAAAGTCATTTCTGTGCCTGAAATTGGTCAAAATTGAAGGTTTTGAGTAAGCAAAAACTCTGTAAAAATGACAATTTTGGTCACTGTGAGGGTTTAAAAAGTGGGTATTCAACATGGGGCCCGATCCAAATGACATTTTGAATTATTTTTGGTAGAGTCCAAAAAATCAATTTTATGATGAAAAACGATGACCCCAGTCGAACGTTCAAAAAAATTGTCAATATTGATGAAATTTTAACATTTAATCCTTTGACTTTAAATGACTGTTGGACATGAATTATTACTTTTTCAACTAAAATAAGTGTGTTTAAAGTGATTTCTGTGCCTGAAATTGGTCAAAATTGAAGCTTCTGAGTAAGCAAAACTCTGTAAAAAATGACAATTTTGGTAACTGTGAGGGTTTAAAAAGTGGTTATTCAACATGAGGCCTGATCCAAATGACATTTTGAATAATTTTTGGTAGAGTCCAAAAAATCAATTTTATGATGAAAAACGATGACCCCGGACCAGTCGAACGTACAAAAAAATTGTCAATATTGATGAAATTTTAACATTTAATCTTTTGACTTTAAATTACTGTTGGATGTGAATTATTACTTTTTCAACTAAAATATGAGTGGTTAAAGTCATTTCTGTGCCTGAAATTGGTCAAAATTGAAGGTTTTGAGTAAGCAAAATCTCTGTAAAAATGACAATTTTGGTCACTGTGAGGGTTTAAAAAGTGGTTATTCAACATGAGGCCCGATCCAAATGACATTTTGAATCATTTTTGGTAGAGTCGAAAAATTAAATTTTATGATGAAAAACGATGACCCCGGACCAGTCGAACGTTCAAAAAAATGGTCAATATTGATGAAATTTTTACATTTAATCTTTTGACTTTAAATTACTGTTGGATGTGAATTATTACTTTTTCAACTAAAATATGAGTGTTTAAAGTCATTTCTGTGCCTGAAATTGGTCAAAATTGAAGGTTTTGAGTAAGCAAAAACTCTGTAAAAATGACAATTTTGGTCACTGTGAGGGTTTAAAAAGTGGGTATTCAACATGGGGCCCGATCCAAATGACATTTTGAATTATTTTTGGTAGAGTCCAAAAAATCAATTTTATGATGAAAAACGATGACCCCAGTCGAACGTTCAAAAAAATGGTCAATATTGATGAAATTTTAACATTTAATCCTTTGACTTTAAATGACTGTTGGACGTGGATTATTACTTTTTCAACTAAAATAAGTGTGTTTAAAGTGATTTCTGTGCCTGAAATTGGTCAAAATTGAAGCTTCTGAGTAAGCAAAACTCTGTAAAAATGACAATTTTGGTAACTGTGAGAGTTTAAAAAGTGGTTATTCAACATGAGGCCCGATCCAAATGACATTTTGAATCATTTTTGGTAGAGTCCAAAAAATCAATTTTATGATGAAAAACGATGACCCCGGACCAGTCGAACGTACAAAAAATTGTCATTATTGATGAAATTTTAACATTTAATCTTTTGACTTTAAATTACTGTTGGATGTGAATTATTACTTTTTCAACTAAAATATGAGTGTTTAAAGTCATTTCTGTGCCTGAAATTGGTCAAAATTGAAGCTCCTGAGTAAGCAAAACTCTGTAAAAATGGCAATTTTGGTCACTGTGAGGGTTTAAAAAGTGGTTATTCAACATGAGGCCTGATCCAAATGACATTTTGAATCATTTTTGGTAGAGTAAAAAAAAAATCAATTTTATGATGAAAAACGATGACCCAGGACCAGTCGAACGTTCAAAAAAATGGTCAATATTGATGAAATTTTAACATTTAATCTTTTGACTTGAAATGACTGTTGGACGTGAATTATTACTTTTTCAACTAAAATAAGTGTGTTTAAAGTGATTTCTGTGCCTGAAATTGGTCAAAATTGAAGCTTCTGAGTAAGCAAAACTCTGTAAAAATGGCAATTTTGGTCATTGTGAGGGTTTAAAAAGTAGTTATTCAACATGAGGCCGGATCCAAATGACATTTTGAATCATTTTTGGTAGAGTTAAAAAAAAATCAATTTTATGATGAAAAACGATGACCCAGGACCAGTCGAACGTTCAAAAAAATGGTCAATATTGATGAAATTTTTACATTTAATCTTTTGACTTTAAATTACTGTTGGATGTGAATTATTACTTCTTCAACTAAAATATGAGTGTTTAAAGTCATTTCTGTGCCTGAAATTGGTCAAAATTGAAGCTCCCGAGTAAGCAAAACTCTGTAAAAATGGCAATTTTGGTCACTGTGAGGGTTTAAAAAGTGGTTATTCAACATGAGGCCTGATCCAAATGACATTTTGAATCATTTTTGGTAGAGTAAAAAAAAAATCAATTTTATGATGAAAAACGATGACCCAGGACCAGTCGAACGTTCAAAAAAATGGTCAATATTGATGAAATTTTAACATTTAATCTTTTGACTTGAAATGACTGTTGGACGTGAATTATTACTTTTTCAACTAAAATAAGTGTGTTTAAAGTGATTTCTGTGCCTGAAATTGGTCAAAATTGAAGCTTCTGAGTAAGCAAAACTCTGTAAAAATGACAATTTTGGTAACTGTGAGGGTTTAAAAAGTGGTTATTCAACATGAGGCCCAAACCAAATGACATTTTGAATCATTTTTGGTAGAGTCCAAAAAATCAATTTTATGATGAAAAACGATGACCCCGGACCAGTCGAACGTACAAAAAATGGTCAATATTGATGAAATTTCAACATTTAATCTTTTGACTTTAAATTACTGTTGGATGTGAATTATTACTTTTTCAACTAAAATATGAGTGTTTAAAGTCATTTCTGTGCCTGAAATTGGTCAAAATTGAAGCTTCTGAGTAAGCAAAACTCTGTAAAAATGGCAATTTTGGTCATTGTGAGGGTTTAAAAAGTAGTTATTCAACATGAGGCCGGATCCAAATGACATTTTGAATCATTTTTGGTAGAGTTAAAAAAAAATCAATTTTATGATGAAAAACGATGACCCAGGACCAGTCGAACGTTCAAAAAAATGGTCAATATTGATGAAATTTTTACATTTAATCTTTTGACTTTAAATTACTGTTGGATGTGAATTATTACTTTTTCAACTAAAATATGAGTGTTTAAAGTCATTTCTGTGCCTGAAATTGGTCAAAATTGAAGGTTTTGAGTAAGCAAAAATTCTGTAAAAATGACAATTTTGGTCACTGTGAGGGTTTAAAAAGTGGTTATTCAACATGGGGCCCGATCCAAATGACATTTTGAATTATTTTTGGTAGAGTCCAAAAAATCAATTTTATGATGAAAAACGATGACCCCAGTCGAACGTTCAAAAAAATGGTCAATATTGATGAAATTTTAACATTTAATCTTGTGACTTGAAATGACTGTTGGACGTGAATTATTACTTTTTCAACTAAAATAAGTGTGTTTAAAGTGATTTCTGTGCCTGAAATTGGTCAAAATTGAAGCTTCTGAGTAAGCAAAACTCTGTAAAAATGACAATTTTGGTAACTGTGAGGGTTTAAAAAGTGGTTATTCAACATGAGGCCCGATCCAAATGACATTTTGAATCATTTTTGGTAGAGTCCAAAAAATCAATTTTATGATGAAAAACGATGACCCCGGACCAGTCGAACGTACAAAAAATTGTCAATATTGATGAAATTTTAACATTTAATCTTTTGACTTTAAATTACTGTTGGATGTGAATTATTACTTTTTCAACTAAAATATGAGTGTTTAAAGTCATTTCTGTGCCTGAAATTGGTCAAAATTGAAGCTTCTGAGTAAGCAAAACTCTGTACAAATGGCAATTTTGGTCACTGTGAGGGTTTAAAAAGTGGTTATTCAGCATGAGGCCAGATCCAAATGACATTTTGAATCATTTTTGGTAGAGTAAAAAAAAAATCAATTTTATGATGAAAAACGATGACCCAGGACCAGTCGAACGTTCAAAAAAATGGTCAATATTGATGAAATTTTTACATTTAATCTTTTGACTTTAAATTACTGTTGGATGTGAATTATTACTTTTTCAACTAAAATATGAGTGTTTAAAGTCATTTCTGTGCCTGAAATTGGTCAAAATTGAAGCTTCTGAGTAAGCAAAACTCTGTAAAAATGACAATTTTGGTAACTGTGAGGGTTTAAAAAGTGGTTATTCAACATGAGGCCCAAACCAAATGACATTTTGAATCATTTTTGGTAGAGTCCAAAAAATCAATTTTATGATGAAAAACGATGACCCCGGACCAGAACGTTAAAAAAATGGTCAATATTGATGAAATTTTAACATTTAATCTTTTGACTTTACATGACTGTTGGACGTGAATTATTACTTTTTCAACTAAAATAAGTGTGTTTAAAGGGTATTTCTGTGCCTGAAATTGGTCAAAATTGAAGCTTCTGAGTAAGCAAAACTCTGTAAAAATGACAATTTTGGTAACTGTGAGGGTTTAAAAAGTGGGTATTCAACATGGGGCCCGATCCAAATGACATTTTGAATTATTTTTGGTAGAGTCCAAAAAATCAATTTTATGATGAAAAACGATGACCCCAGTCGAACGTTCAAAAAAATGGTCAATATTGATGAAATTTTAACATTTAATCCTTTGACTTTAAATGACTGTTGGACGTGGATTATTACTTTTTCAACTAAAATAAGTGTGTTTAAAGTGATTTCTGTGCCTGAAATTGGTCAAAATTGAAGCTTCTGAGTAAGCAAAACTCTGTAAAAATGACAATTTTGGTAACTGTGAGAGTTTAAAAAGTGGTTATTCAACATGAGGCCCGATCCAAATGACATTTTGAATCATTTTTGGTAGAGTCCAAAAAATCAATTTTATGATGAAAAACGATGACCCCGGACCAGTCGAACGTACAAAAAATTGTCATTATTGATGAAATTTTAACATTTAATCTTTTGACTTTAAATTACTGTTGGATGTGAATTATTACTTTTTCAACTAAAATATGAGTGTTTAAAGTCATTTCTGTGCCTGAAATTGGTCAAAATTGAAGCTCCTGAGTAAGCAAAACTCTGTAAAAATGGCAATTTTGGTCACTGTGAGGGTTTAAAAAGTGGTTATTCAACATGAGGCCTGATCCAAATGACATTTTGAATCATTTTTGGTAGAGTAAAAAAAAAATCAATTTTATGATGAAAAACGATGACCCAGGACCAGTCGAACGTTCAAAAAAATGGTCAATATTGATGAAATTTTAACATTTAATCTTTTGACTTGAAATGACTGTTGGACGTGAATTATTACTTTTTCAACTAAAATAAGTGTGTTTAAAGTGATTTCTGTGCCTGAAATTGGTCAAAATTGAAGCTTCTGAGTAAGCAAAACTCTGTAAAAATGGCAATTTTGGTCATTGTGAGGGTTTAAAAAGTAGTTATTCAACATGAGGCCGGATCCAAATGACATTTTGAATCATTTTTGGTAGAGTTAAAAAAAAATCAATTTTATGATGAAAAACGATGACCCAGGACCAGTCGAACGTTCAAAAAAATGGTCAATATTGATGAAATTTTTACATTTAATCTTTTGACTTTAAATTACTGTTGGATGTGAATTATTACTTCTTCAACTAAAATATGAGTGTTTAAAGTCATTTCTGTGCCTGAAATTGGTCAAAATTGAAGCTCCCGAGTAAGCAAAACTCTGTAAAAATGGCAATTTTGGTCACTGTGAGGGTTTAAAAAGTGGTTATTCAACATGAGGCCTGATCCAAATGACATTTTGAATCATTTTTGGTAGAGTAAAAAAAAAATCAATTTTATGATGAAAAACGATGACCCAGGACCAGTCGAACGTTCAAAAAAATGGTCAATATTGATGAAATTTTAACATTTAATCTTTTGACTTGAAATGACTGTTGGACGTGAATTAGTACTTTTTCAACTAAAATAAGTGTGTTTAAAGTGATTTCTGTGCCTGAAATTGGTCAAAATTGAAGCTTCTGAGTAAGCAAAACTCTGTAAAAATGACAATTTTGGTAACTGTGAGGGTTTAAAAAGTGGTTATTCAACATGAGGCCCAAACCAAATGACATTTTGAATCATTTTTGGTAGAGTCCAAAAAATCAATTTTATGATGAAAAACGATGACCCCGGACCAGTCGAACGTACAAAAAATGGTCAATATTGATGAAATTTCAACATTTAATCTTTTGACTTTAAATTACTGTTGGATGTGAATTATTACTTTTTCAACTAAAATATGAGTGTTTAAAGTCATTTCTGTGCCTGAAATTGGTCAAAATTGAAGCTTCTGAGTAAGCAAAACTCTGTAAAAATGGCAATTTTGGTCATTGTGAGGGTTTAAAAAGTAGTTATTCAACATGAGGCCGGATCCAAATGACATTTTGAATCATTTTTGGTAGAGTTAAAAAAAAATCAATTTTATGATGAAAAACGATGACCCAGGACCAGTCGAACGTTCAAAAAAATGGTCAATATTGATGAAATTTTTACATTTAATCTTTTGACTTTAAATTACTGTTGGATGTGAATTATTACTTTTTCAACTAAAATATGAGTGTTTAAAGTCATTTCTGTGCCTGAAATTGGTCAAAATTGAAGGTTTTGAGTAAGCAAAAATTCTGTAAAAATGACAATTTTGGTCACTGTGAGGGTTTAAAAAGTGGTTATTCAACATGGGGCCCGATCCAAATGACATTTTGAATTATTTTTGGTAGAGTCCAAAAAATCAATTTTATGATGAAAAACGATGACCCCAGTCGAACGTTCAAAAAAATGGTCAATATTGATGAAATTTTAACATTTAATCTTGTGACTTGAAATGACTGTTGGACGTGAATTATTACTTTTTCAACTAAAATAAGTGTGTTTAAAGTGATTTCTGTGCCTGAAATTGGTCAAAATTGAAGCTTCTGAGTAAGCAAAACTCTGTAAAAATGACAATTTTGGTAACTGTGAGGGTTTAAAAAGTGGTTATTCAACATGAGGCCCGATCCAAATGACATTTTGAATCATTTTTGGTAGAGTCCAAAAAATCAATTTTATGATGAAAAACGATGACCCCGGACCAGTCGAACGTACAAAAAATTGTCAATATTGATGAAATTTTAACATTTAATCTTTTGACTTTAAATTACTGTTGGATGTGAATTATTACTTTTTCAACTAAAATATGAGTGTTTAAAGTCATTTCTGTGCCTGAAATTGGTCAAAATTGAAGCTTCTGAGTAAGCAAAACTCTGTACAAATGGCAATTTTGGTCACTGTGAGGGTTTAAAAAGTGGTTATTCAGCATGAGGCCAGATCCAAATGACATTTTGAATCATTTTTGGTAGAGTAAAAAAAAAATCAATTTTATGATGAAAAACGATGACCCAGGACCAGTCGAACGTTCAAAAAAATGGTCAATATTGATGAAATTTTTACATTTAATCTTTTGACTTTAAATTACTGTTGGATGTGAATTATTACTTTTTCAACTAAAATATGAGTGTTTAAAGTCATTTCTGTGCCTGAAATTGGTCAAAATTGAAGCTTCTGAGTAAGCAAAACTCTGTAAAAATGACAATTTTGGTAACTGTGAGGGTTTAAAAAGTGGTTATTCAACATGAGGCCCAAACCAAATGACATTTTGAATCATTTTTGGTAGAGTCCAAAAAATCAATTTTATGATGAAAAACGATGACCCCGGACCAGAACGTTAAAAAAATGGTCAATATTGATGAAATTTTAACATTTAATCTTTTGACTTTACATGACTGTTGGACGTGAATTATTACTTTTTCAACTAAAATAAGTGTGTTTAAAGGGTATTTCTGTGCCTGAAATTGGTCAAAATTGAAGCTTCTGAGTAAGCAAAACTCTGTAAAAATGACAATTTTGGTAACTGTGAGGGTTTAAAAAGTGGTTATTCAACATGAGGCCCGATCCAAATGACATTTTGAATCATTTTTGGTAGAGTCCAAAAAATCAATTTTATGATGAAAAACGATGACCCCGGACCAGTCGAACATACAAAAAATTGTCAATATTGATGAAATTTTAACATTTAATCTTTTGACTTTAAATTACTGTTGGATGTGAATTATTACTTTTTCAACTAAAATATGAGTGTTTAAAGTCATTTCTGTGCCTGAAATTGGTCAAAATTGAAGCTTCTGAGTAAGCAAAACTCTGTAAAAATGGCAATTTTGGTCACTGTGAGGGTTTAAAAAGTGGTTATTCAACATGGGGCCCGATCCAAATGACATTTTGAATTATTTTTGGTAGAGTCCAAAAAATCAATTTTATGATGAAAAACGATGACCCCAGTCGAACGTTCAAAAAAATGGTCAATATTGATGAAATTTTAACATTTAATCTTTTGACTTGAAATGACTGTTGGACGTGAATTATTACTTTTTCAACTAAAATAAGTGTGTTTAAAGTGATTTCTGTGCCTGAAATTGGTCAAAATTGAAGCTTCTGGGTAAGCAAAACTCTGTAAAAATGACAATTTTGGTAACTGTGAGGGTTTAAAAAGTGGTTATTCAACATGAGGCCCAAACCAAATGACATTTTGAATCATTTTTGGTAGAGTCCAAAAAATCAATTTTATGATGAAAAACGATGACCCCGGACCAGTCGAACGTACAAAAAATTGTCAATATTGATGAAATTTTAACATTTAATCTTTTGACTTTAAATTACTGTTGGGTGTGAATTATTACTTTTTCAACTAAAATATGAGTGTTTAAAGTCATTTCTGTGCCTGAAATTGGTCAAAATTGAAGCTTCTGAGTAAGCAAAACTCTGTAAAAATGGCAATTTTGGTCATTGTGAGGGTTTAAAAAGTGGTTATTCAACATGAGGCCGGATCCAAATGACATTTTGAATCATTTTTGGTAGAGTAAAAAAAAAATCAATTTTATGATGAAAAACGATGACCCAGGACCAGTCGAACGTTCAAAAAAATGGTCAATATTGATGAAATTTTTACATTTAATCTTTTGACTTTAAATTACTGTTGGATGTGAATTATTACTTTTTCAACTAAAATATGAGTGTTTAAAGTCATTTCTGTGCCTGAAATTGGTCAAAATTGAAGGTTTTGAGTAAGCAAAAATTCTGTAAAAATGACAATTTTGGTCACTGTGAGGGTTTAAAAAGTGGTTATTCAACATGAGGCCCAATCCAAATGACATTTTGAATTATTTTTGGTAGAGTCCAAAAAATCAATTTTATGATGAAAAACGATGACCCCAGTCGAACGTTCAAAAAAATGGTCAATATTGATGAAATTTTAACATTTAATCTTTTGACTTGAAGTGACTGTTGGACGTGAATTATTACTTTTTCAACTAAAATAAGTGTGTTTAAAGTGATTTCTGTGCCTGAAATTGGTCAAAATTGAAGCTTCTGAGTAAGCAAAACTCTGTAAAAATGACAATTTTGGTAACTGTGAGGGTTTAAAAAGTGGTTATTCAACATGAGGCCCGATCCAAATTACATTTTGAATCATTTTTGGTAGAGTAAAAAAGAAAATCAATTTTATGATGAAAAACGATGACCCAGGACCAGAACGTTAAAAAAATGGTCAATATTGATGAAATTTTAACATTTAATCTTTTGACTTTAAATGACTGTTGGACGTGAATTATTACTTTTTCAACTAAAATAAGTGTGTTTAAAGTGATTTCTGTGCCTGAAATTGGTCAAAATTGAAGCTTCTGAGTAAGCAAAACTCTGTAAAACTGACAATTTTGGTAACTGTGAGGGTTTAAAAAGTGGTTATTCAACATGAGGCCCGATCCAATTGACATTTTGAATCATTTTTGGTAGAGTAAAAAAAAAATCAATTTTATGATGAAAAACGATGACCCAGGACCAGTCGAACGTTCAAAAAAATGGTCAATATTGATGAAATTTTTACATTTAATCTTTTGACTTTAAATTACTGTTGGATGTGAATTATTACTTTTTCAACTAAAATATGAGTGTTTAAAGTCATTTCTGTGCCTGAAATTGGTCAAAATTGAAGGTTTTGAGTAAGCAAAAACTCTGTAAAAATGACAATTTTGGTCACTGTGAGGGTTTAAAAAGTGGGTATTCAACATGGGGCCCGATCCAAATGACATTTTGAATTATTTTTGGTAGAGTCCAAAAAATCAATTTTATGATGAAAAACGATGACCCCAGTCGAACGTTCAAAAAAATTGTCAATATTGATGAAATTTTAACATTTAATCCTTTGACTTTAAATGACTGTTGGACATGAATTATTACTTTTTCAACTAAAATAAGTGTGTTTAAAGTGATTTCTGTGCCTGAAATTGGTCAAAATTGAAGCTTCTGAGTAAGCAAAACTCTGTAAAAAATGACAATTTTGGTAACTGTGAGGGTTTAAAAAGTGGTTATTCAACATGAGGCCTGATCCAAATGACATTTTGAATAATTTTTGGTAGAGTCCAAAAAATCAATTTTATGATGAAAAACGATGACCCCGGACCAGTCGAACGTACAAAAAAATTGTCAATATTGATGAAATTTTAACATTTAATCTTTTGACTTTAAATTACTGTTGGATGTGAATTATTACTTTTTCAACTAAAATATGAGTGGTTAAAGTCATTTCTGTGCCTGAAATTGGTCAAAATTGAAGGTTTTGAGTAAGCAAAATCTCTGTAAAAATGACAATTTTGGTCACTGTGAGGGTTTAAAAAGTGGTTATTCAACATGAGGCCCGATCCAAATGACATTTTGAATCATTTTTGGTAGAGTCGAAAAATTAAATTTTATGATGAAAAACGATGACCCCGGACCAGTCGAACGTTCAAAAAAATGGTCAATATTGATGAAATTTTTACATTTAATCTTTTGACTTTAAATTACTGTTGGATGTGAATTATTACTTTTTCAACTAAAATATGAGTGTTTAAAGTCATTTCTGTGCCTGAAATTGGTCAAAATTGAAGGTTTTGAGTAAGCAAAAACTCTGTAAAAATGACAATTTTGGTCACTGTGAGGGTTTAAAAAGTGGGTATTCAACATGGGGCCCGATCCAAATGACATTTTGAATTATTTTTGGTAGAGTCCAAAAAATCAATTTTATGATGAAAAACGATGACCCCAGTCGAACGTTCAAAAAAATGGTCAATATTGATGAAATTTTAACATTTAATCCTTTGACTTTAAATGACTGTTGGACGTGGATTATTACTTTTTCAACTAAAATAAGTGTGTTTAAAGTGATTTCTGTGCCTGAAATTGGTCAAAATTGAAGCTTCTGAGTAAGCAAAACTCTGTAAAAATGACAATTTTGGTAACTGTGAGAGTTTAAAAAGTGGTTATTCAACATGAGGCCCGATCCAAATGACATTTTGAATCATTTTTGGTAGAGTCCAAAAAATCAATTTTATGATGAAAAACGATGACCCCGGACCAGTCGAACGTACAAAAAATTGTCATTATTGATGAAATTTTAACATTTAATCTTTTGACTTTAAATTACTGTTGGATGTGAATTATTACTTTTTCAACTAAAATATGAGTGTTTAAAGTCATTTCTGTGCCTGAAATTGGTCAAAATTGAAGCTCCTGAGTAAGCAAAACTCTGTAAAAATGGCAATTTTGGTCACTGTGAGGGTTTAAAAAGTGGTTATTCAACATGAGGCCTGATCCAAATGACATTTTGAATCATTTTTGGTAGAGTAAAAAAAAAATCAATTTTATGATGAAAAACGATGACCCAGGACCAGTCGAACGTTCAAAAAAATGGTCAATATTGATGAAATTTTAACATTTAATCTTTTGACTTGAAATGACTGTTGGACGTGAATTATTTCTTTTTCAACTAAAATAAGTGTGTTTAAAGTGATTTCTGTGCCTGAAATTGGTCAAAATTGAAGCTTCTGAGTAAGCAAAACTCTGTAAAAATGGCAATTTTGGTCATTGTGAGGGTTTAAAAAGTAGTTATTCAACATGAGGCCGGATCCAAATGACATTTTGAATCATTTTTGGTAGAGTTAAAAAAAAATCAATTTTATGATGAAAAACGATGACCCAGGACCAGTCGAACGTTCAAAAAAATGGTCAATATTGATGAAATTTTTACATTTAATCTTTTGACTTTAAATTACTGTTGGATGTGAATTATTACTTCTTCAACTAAAATATGAGTGTTTAAAGTCATTTCTGTGCCTGAAATTGGTCAAAATTGAAGCTCCCGAGTAAGCAAAACTCTGTAAAAATGGCAATTTTGGTCACTGTGAGGGTTTAAAAAGTGGTTATTCAACATGAGGCCTGATCCAAATGACATTTTGAATCATTTTTGGTAGAGTAAAAAAAAAATCAATTTTATGATGAAAAACGATGACCCAGGACCAGTCGAACGTTCAAAAAAATGGTCAATATTGATGAAATTTTAACATTTAATCTTTTGACTTGAAATGACTGTTGGACGTGAATTATTACTTTTTCAACTAAAATAAGTGTGTTTAAAGTGATTTCTGTGCCTGAAATTGGTCAAAATTGAAGCTTCTGAGTAAGCAAAACTCTGTAAAAATGACAATTTTGGTAACTGTGAGGGTTTAAAAAGTGGTTATTCAACATGAGGCCCAAACCAAATGACATTTTGAATCATTTTTGGTAGAGTCCAAAAAATCAATTTTATGATGAAAAACGATGACCCCGGACCAGTCGAACGTACAAAAAATTGTCAATATTGATGAAATTTCAACATTTAATCTTTTGACTTTAAATTACTGTTGGATGTGAATTATTACTTTTTCAACTAAAATATGAGTGTTTAAAGTCATTTCTGTGCCTGAAATTGGTCAAAATTGAAGGTTTTGAGTAAGCAAAAATTCTGTAAAAATGACAATTTTGGTCACTGTGAGGGTTTAAAAAGTGGTTATTCAACATCGGGCCCGATCCAAATGACATTTTGAATTATTTTTGGTAGAGTCCAAAAAATCAATTTTATGATGAAAAACGATGACCCCAGTCGAACGTTCAAAAAAATGGTCAATATTGATGAAATTTTAACATTTAATCTTGTGACTTGAAATGACTGTTGGACGTGAATTATTACTTTTTCAACTAAAATAAGTGTGTTTAAAGTGATTTCTGTGCCTGAAATTGGTCAAAATTGAAGCTTCTGAGTAAGCAAAACTCTGTAAAAATGACAATTTTGGTAACTGTGAGGGTTTAAAAAGTGGTTATTCAACATGAGGCCCGATCCAAATGACATTTTGAATCATTTTTGGTAGAGTCCAAAAAATCAATTTTATGATGAAAAACGATGACCCCGGACCAGTCGAACGTACAAAAAATTGTCAATATTGATGAAATTTTAACATTTAATCTTTTGACTTTAAATTACTGTTGGATGTGAATTATTACTTTTTCAACTAAAATATGAGTGTTTAAAGTCATTTCTGTGCCTGAAATTGGTCAAAATTGAAGCTTCTGAGTAAGCAAAACTCTGTACAAATGGCAATTTTGGTCACTGTGAGGGTTTAAAAAGTGGTTATTCAGCATGAGGCCAGATCCAAATGACATTTTGAATCATTTTTGGTAGAGTAAAAAAAAAATCAATTTTATGATGAAAAACGATGACCCAGGACCAGTCGAACGTTCAAAAAAATGGTCAATATTGATGAAATTTTTACATTTAATCTTTTGACTTTAAATTACTGTTGGATGTGAATTATTACTTTTTCAACTAAACTAAGTGTGTTTAAAGTGATTTCTGTGCCTGAAATTGGTCAAAATTGAAGCTTCTGAGTAAGCAAAACTCTGTAAAAATGGCAATTTTGGTCACTGTGAGGGTTTAAAAAGTGGTTATTCAGCATGAGGCCAGATCCAAATGACATTTTGAATCATTTTTGGTAGAGTAAAAAAAAAATCAATTTTATGATGAAAAACGATGACCCAGGACCAGTTGAACGTTCAAAAAAATTGTCAATATTGATGAAATTTTTACATTTAATCTTTTGACTTTAAATTACTGTTGGATGTGAATTATTACTTTTTCAACTAAAATATGAGTGTTTAAAGTCATTTCTGTGCCTGAAATTGGTCAAAATTGAAGGTTTTGAGTAAGCAAAAATTCTGTAAAAATGACAATTTTGGTCACTGTGAGGGTTTAAAAAGTGGTTATTCAACATGGGGCCCGATCCAAATGACATTTTGAATTATTTTTGGTAGAGTCCAAAAAATCAATTTTATGATGAAAAACGATGACCCCAGTCGAACGTTCAAAAAAATTGTCAATATTGATGAAATTTTAACATTTAATCTTTTGACTTGAAATGACTGTTGGACGTGAATTATTACTTTTTCAACTAAAATAAGTGTGTTTAAAGTGATTTCTGTGCCTGAAATTGGTCAAAATTGAAGCTTCTGAGTAAGCAAAACTCTGTAAAAATGGCAATTTTGGTCACTGTGAGGGTTTAAAAAGTGGTTATTCAACATGAGGCCCGATCCAAATGACATTTTGAATCATTTTTGGTAGAGTAAAAAAAAAATCAATTTTATGATGAAAAACGATGACCCCGGACCAGTCGAACGTACAAAAAATTGTCAATATTGATGAAAATTTAACATTTAATCTTTTGACTTTAAATTACTGTTGGGTGTGAATTATTACTTTTTCAACTAAAATATGAGTGTTTAAAGTCATTTCTGTGCCTGAAATTGGTCAAAATTGAAGCTTCTGAGTAAGCAAAACTCTGTAAAAATGGCAATTTTGGTCATTGTGAGGGTTTAAAAAGTGGTTATTCAACATGAGGCCGGATCCAAATGACATTTTGAATCATTTTTGGTAGAGTAAAAAAAAAATCAATTTTATGATGAAAAACGATGACCCAGGACCAGTCGAACGTTCAAAAAAATGGTCAATATTGATGAAATTTTTACATTTAATCTTTTGACTTTAAATTACTGTTGGATGTGAATTATTACTTTTTCAACTAAAATATGAGTGTTTAAAGTCATTTCTGTGCCTGAAATTGGTCAAAATTGAAGGTTTTGAGTAAGCAAAAATTCTGTAAAAATGACAATTTTGGTCACTGTGAGGGTTTAAAAGGTGGTTATTCAACATGGGGCCCAATCCAAATGACATTTTGAATTATTTTTGGTAGAGTCCAAAAAATCAATTTTATGATGAAAAACGATGACCCCAGTCGAACGTTCAAAAAAATAGTCAATATTGATGAAATTTTAACATTTAATCTTTTGACTTGAAGTGACTGTTGGACGTGAATTATTACTTTTTCAACTAAAATAAGTGTGTTTAAAGTGATTTCTGTGCCTGAAATTGGTCAAAATTGAAGCTTCTGAGTAAGCAAAACTCTGTAAAAATGACAATTTTGGTAACTGTGAGGGTTTAAAAAGTGGTTATTCAACATGAGGCCCGATCCAAATGACATTTTGAATCATTTTTGGTAGAGTAAAAAAGAAAATCAATTTTATGATGAAAAACGATGACCCAGGACCAGAACGTTAAAAAAATGGTCAATATTGATGAAATTTTAACATTTAATCTTTTGACTTTAAATGACTGTTGGACGTGAATTATTACTTTTTCAACTAAAATAAGTGTGTTTAAAGTGATTTCTGTGCCTGAAATTGGTCAAAATTGAAGCTTCTGAGTAAGCAAAACTCTGTAAAACTGACAATTTTGGTAACTGTGAGGGTTTAAAAAGTGGTTATTCAACATGAGGCCCGATCCAATTGACATTTTGAATCATTTTTGGTAGAGTAAAAAAAAATCAATTTTATGATGAAAAACGATGACCCAGGACCAGTCGAACGTTCAAAAAAATGGTCAATATTGATGAAATTTTTACATTTAATCTTTTGACTTTAAATTACTGTTGGATGTGAATTATTACTTTTTCAACTAAAATATGAGTGTTTAAAGTCATTTCTGTGCCTGAAATTGGTCAAAATTGAAGGTTTTGAGTAAGCAAAAACTCTGTAAAAATGACAATTTTGGTCACTGTGAGGGTTTAAAAAGTGGGTATTCAACATGGGGCCCGATCCAAATGACATTTTGAATTATTTTTGGTAGAGTCCAAAAAATCAATTTTATGATGAAAAACGATGACCCCAGTCGAACGTTCAAAAAAATGGTCAATATTGATGAAATTTTAACATTTAATCCTTTGACTTTAAATGACTGTTGGACATGAATTATTACTTTTTCAACTAAAATAAGTGTGTTTAAAGTGATTTCTGTGCCTGAAATTGGTCAAAATTGAAGCTTCTGAGTAAGCAAAACTCTGTAAAAATGACAATTTTGGTAACTGTGAGGGTTTAAAAAGTGGTTATTCAACATGAGGCCTGATCCAAATGACATTTTGAATAATTTTTGGTAGAGTCCAAAAAATCAATTTTATGATGAAAAACGATGACCCCGGACCAGTCGAACGTACAAAAAATTGTCAATATTGATGAAATTTTAACATTTAATCTTTTGACTTTAAATTACTGTTGGATGTGAATTATTACTTTTTCAACTAAAATATGAGTGGTTAAAGTCATTTCTGTGCCTGAAATTGGTCAAAATTGAAGGTTTTGAGTAAGCAAAATCTCTGTAAAAATGACAATTTTGGTCACTGTGAGGGTTTAAAAAGTGGTTATTCAACATGAGGCCCGATCCAAATGACATTTTGAATCATTTTTGGTAGAGTCGAAAAAATAAATTTTATGATGAAAAACGATGACCCCGGACCAGTCGAACGTTCAAAAAAATGGTCAATATTGATGAAATTTTTACATTTAATCTTTTGACTTTAAATTACTGTTGGATGTGAATTATTACTTTTTCAACTAAAATATGAGTGTTTAAAGTCATTTCTGTGCCTGAAATTGGTCAAAATTGAAGGTTTTGAGTAAGCAAAAACTCTGTAAAAATGACAATTTTGGTCACTGTGAGGGTTTAAAAAGTGGGTATTCAACATGGGGCCCGATCCAAATGACATTTTGAATTATTTTTGGTAGAGTCCAAAAAATCAATTTTATGATGAAAAACGATGACCCCAGTCGAACGTTCAAAAAAATGGTCAATATTGATGAAATTTTAACATTTAATCCTTTGACTTTAAATGACTGTGGACGTGGATTATTACTTTTTCAACTAAAATAAGTGTGTTTAAAGTGATTTCTGTGCCTGAAATTGGTCAAAATTGAAGCTTCTGAGTAAGCAAAACTCTGTAAAAATGACAATTTTGGTAACTGTGAGGGTTTAAAAAGTGGTTATTCAACATGAGGCCCGATCCAAATGACATTTTGAATCATTTTTGGTAGAGTCCAAAAAATCAATTTTATGATGAAAAACGATGACCCCGGACCAGTCGAACGTACAAAAAATTGTCATTATTGATGAAATTTTAACATTTAATCTTTTGACTTTAAATTACTGTTGGAAGTGAATTATTACTTTTTCAACTAAAATATGAGTGTTTAAAGTCATTTCTGTGCCTGAAATTGGTCAAAATTGAAGCTCCCGAGTAAGCAAAACTCTGTAAAAATGGCAATTTTGGTCACTGTGAGGGTTTAAAAAGTGGTTATTCAACATGAGGCCTGATCCAAATGACATTTTGAATCATTTTTGGTAGAGTAAAAAAAAAATCAATTTTATGATGAAAAACGATGACCCAGGACCAGTCGAACGTTCAAAAAAATGGTCAATATTGATGAAATTTTAACATTTAATCTTTTGACTTGAAATGACTGTTGGACGTGAATTATTACTTTTTCAACTAAAATAAGTGTGTTTAAAGTGATTTCTGTGCCTGAAATTGGTCAAAATTGAAGCTTCTGAGTAAGCAAAACTCTGTAAAAATGACAATTTTGGTAACTGTGAGGGTTTAAAAAGTGGTTATTCAACATGAGGCCCAAACCAAATGACATTTTGAATCATTTTTGGTAGAGTCCAAAAAATCAATTTTATGATGAAAAACGATGACCCCGGACCAGTCGAACGTACAAAAAATTGTCAATATTGATGAAATTTCAACATTTAATCTTTTGACTTTAAATTACTGTTGGATGTGAATTATTACTTTTTCAACTAAAATATGAGTGTTTAAAGTCATTTCTGTGCCTGAAATTGGTCAAAATTGAAGCTTCTGAGTAAGCAAAACTCTGTAAAAATGGCAATTTTGGTCATTGTGAGGGTTTAAAAAGTGGTTATTCAACATGAGGCCGGATACAAATGACATTTTGAATCATTTTTGGTAGAGTTAAAAAAAAATCAATTTTATGATGAAAAACGATGACCCAGGACCAGTCGAACGTTCAAAAAAATGGTCAATATTGATGAAATTTTTACATTTAATCTTTTGACTTTAAATTACTGTTGGATGTGAATTATTACTTTTTCAACTAAAATATGAGTGTTTAAAGTCATTTCTGTGCCTGAAATTGGTCAAAATTGAAGGTTTTGAGTAAGCAAAAATTCTGTAAAAATGACAATTTTGGTCACTGTGAGGGTTTAAAAAGTGGTTATTCAACATGGGGCCCGATCCAAATGACATTTTGAATTATTTTTGGTAGAGTCCAAAAAATCAATTTTATGATGAAAAACGATGACCCCAGTCGAACGTTCAAAAAAATGGTCAATATTGATGACATTTTAACATTTAATCTTGTGACTTGAAATGACTGTTGGACGTGAATTATTACTTTTTCAACTAAAATAAGTGTGTTTAAAGTGATTTCTGTGCCTGAAATTGGTCAAAATTGAAGCTTCTGAGTAAGCAAAACTCTGTAAAAATGACAATTTTGGTAACTGTGAGGGTTTAAAAAGTGGTTATTCAACATGAGGCCCGATCCAAATGACATTTTGAATCATTTTTGGTAGAGTCCAAAAAATCAATTTTATGATGAAAAACGATGACCCCGGACCAGTCGAACGTACAAAAAATTGTCAATATTGATGAAATTTTAACATTTAATCTTTTGACTTTAAATTACTGTTGGATGTGAATTATTACTTTTTCAACTAAAATATGAGTGTTTAAAGTCATTTCTGTGCCTGAAATTGGTCAAAATTGAAGCTTCTGAGTAAGCAAAACTCTGTAAAAATGGCAATTTTGGTCACTGTGAGGGTTTAAAAAGTGGTTATTCAACATGAGGCCTGATCCAAATGACATTTTGAATCATTTTTGGTAGAGTTAAAAAAAAATCAATTTTATGATGAAAAACGATGACCCAGGACCAGTCGAACGTTCAAAAAAATGGTCAATATTGATGAAATTTTTACATTTAATCTTTTGACTTTAAATTACTGTTGGATGTGAATTATTACTTTTTCAACTAAAATATGAGTGTTTAAAGTCATTTTTGTGCCTGAAATTGGTCAAAATTGAAGGTTTTGAGTAAGCAAAAATTCTGTAAAAATGACAATTTTGGTCACTGTGAGGGTTTAAAAAGTAGTTATTCAACATGGGGCCCGATCCAAATGACATTTTGAATTATTTTTGGTAGAGTCCAAAAAATCAATTTTATGATGAAAAACGATGACCCCAGTCGAACGTTCAAAAAAATGGTCAATATTGATGAAATTTTAACATTTAATCTTTTGACTTGAAATGACTGTTGGACGTGAATTATTACTTTTTCAACTAAAATAAGTGTGTTTAAAGTGATTTCTGTGCCTGAAATTGGTCAAAATTGAAGCTTCTGAGTAAGCAAAACTCTGTAAAAATGACAATTTTGGTAACTGTGAGGGTTTAAAAAGTGGTTATTCAACATGAGGCCCAAACCAAATGACATTTTGAATCATTTTTGGTAGAGTCCAAAAAATCAATTTTATGATGAAAAACGATGACCCCGGACCAGTCGAACGTACAAAAAATTGTCAATATTGATGAAATTTCAACATTTAATCTTTTGACTTTAAATTACTGTTGGATGTGAATTATTACTTTTTCAACTAAGATATGAGTGTTTAAAGTCATTTCTGTGCCTGAAATTAGTCAAAATTGAAGCTTCTGAGTAAGCAAAACTCTGTAAAAATGGCAATTTTGGTCACTGTGAGGGTTTAAAAAGTGGTTATTCGGCATGAGGCCAGATCCAAATGACATTTTTAATCATTTTTGGTAGAGTAAAAAAAAAATCAATTTTATGATGAAAAACGATGACCCAGGACCAGTCGAACGTTCAAAAAAATGGTCAATATTGATGAAATTTTTACATTTAATCTTTTGACTTTAAATTACTGTTGGATGTGAATTATTACTTTTTCAACTAAAATATGAGTGTTTAAAGTCATTTCTGTGCCTGAAATTAGTCAAAATTGAAGCTTCTGAGTAAGCAAAACTCTGTAAAAATGGCAATTTTGGTCACTGTGAGGGTTTAAAAAGTGGTTATTCAGCATGAGGCCAGATCCAAATGACATTTTGAATCATTTTTGGTAGAGTAAAAAAAAAATCAATTTTATGATGAAAAACGATGACCCAGGACCAGTCGAACGTTCAAAAAAATGGTCAATATTGATGAAATTTTTACATTTAATCTTTTGACTTTAAATTACTGTTGGATGTGAATTATTACTTTTTCAACTAAAATAAGTGTGTTTAAAGTGATTTCTGTGCCTGAAATTGGTCAAAATTGAAGCTTCTGAGTAAGCAAAACTCTGTAAAAATGACAATTTTGGTAACTGTGAGGGTTTAAAAAGTGGTTATTCAACATGAGGCCCGATCCAAATGACATTTTGAATCATTTTTGGTAGAGTCCAAAAAATCAATTTTATGATGAAAAACGATGACCCCGGACCAGTCGAACGTACAAAAAATTGTCAATATTGATGAAATTTTAACATTTAATCTTTTGACTTTAAATTACTGTTGGATGTGAATTATTACTTTTTCAACTAAAATATGAGTGTTTAAAGTCATTTCTGTGCCTGAAATTGGTCAAAATTGAAGCTTCTGAGTAAGCAAAACTCTGTAAAAATGGCAATTTTGGTCATTGTGAGGGTTTAAAAAGTGGTTATTCAACATGAGGCCGGATCCAAATGACATTTTGAATCATTTTTGGTAGAGTCCAAAAAATCAATTTTATGATGAAAAACGATGACCCAGGACCAGTCGAACGTTCAAAAAAATGGTCAATATTGATGAAATTTTTACATTTAATCTTTTGACTTTAAATTACTGTTGGATGTGAATTATTACTTTTTCAACTAAAATATGAGTGTTTAAAGTCATTTCTGTGCCTGAAATTGGTCAAAATTGAAGGTTTTGAGTAAGCAAAAATTCTGTAAAAATGACAATTTTGGTCACTGTGAGGGTTTAAAAAGTGGTTATTCAACATGGGGCCCGATCCAAATGACATTTTGAATTATTTTTGGTAGAGTCCAAAAAATCAATTTTATGATGAAAAACGATGACCCCAGTCGAACGTTCAAAAAAATTGTCAATATTGATGAAATTTTAACATTTAATCTTTTGACTTGAAATGACTGTTGGACGTGAATTATTACTTTTTCAACTAAAATAAGTGTGTTTAAAGTGATTTCTGTGCCTGAAATTGGTCAAAATTGAAGCTTCTGAGTAAGCAAAACTCTGTAAAAATGGCAATTTTGGTCACTGTGAGGGTTTAAAAAGTGGTTATTCAACATGAGGCCCGATCCAAATGACATTTTGAATCATTTTTGGTAGAGTAAAAAAAAAATCAATTTTATGATGAAAAACGATGACCCAGGACCAGGCGAACGTTCAAAAAAATGGTCAATATTGATGAAATTTTTACATTTAATCTTTTGACTTTAAATTACTGTTGGATGTGAATTATTACTTTTTCAACTAAAATATGAGTGTTTAAAGTCATTTCTGTGCCTGAAATTGGTCAAAATTGAAGGTTTTGAGTAAGCAAAAACTCTGTAAAAATGACAATTTTGGTCACTGTGAGGGTTTAAAAAGTGGTTATTCAACATGGGGCCCGATCCAAATGACATTTTGAATTATTTTTGGTAGAGTCCAAAAAATCAATTTTATGATGAAAAACGATGACCCCAGTCGAACGTTCAAAAAAATGGTCAATATTGATGAAATTTTAACATTTAATCCTTTGACTTTAAATGACTGTTGGACGTGAATTATTACTTTTTCAACTAAAATAAGTGTGTTTAAAGTGATTTCTGTGCCTGAAATTGGTCAAAATTGAAGCTTCTGAGTAAGCAAAACTCTGTAAAAATGACAATTTTGGTAACTGTGAGGGTTTAAAAAGTGGTTATTCAACATGAGGCCCGATCCAAATGACATTTTGAATCATTTTTGGTAGAGTCCAAAAAATCAATTTTATGATGAAAAACGATGACCCCGGACCAGTCGAACGTACAAAAAATTGTCAATATTGATGAAATTTTAACATTTAATCTTTTGACTTTAAATTACTGTTGGATGTGAATTATTACTTTTTCAACTAAAATATGAGTGGTTAAAGTAATTTCTGTGCCTGAAATTGGTCAAAATTGAAGCTTCTGAGTAAGCAAAACTCTGTAAAAATGGCAATTTTGGTCACTGTGAGGGTTTAAAAAGTGGTTATTCAACATGAGGCCCGATCCAAATGACATTTTGAATCATTTTTGGTAGAGTAAAAAAAATAAATCAATTTTATGATGAAAAACGATGACCCAGGACCAGTCGAACATTAACCGCATGCGTGCGGGCGGAATTCCGCTCGCACGCTGAGATTTTTTAAGACGCACTTTACATGACGAGCTGGGCTCTTCATGAGGGTGCGAGGAGGCTACCTCATGACGAGCCCAGCTCGTCATCAGCGTGGAAGGGGTTAAATAAATGGTCAATATTGATGAAATTTTAACATTTAATCTTTTGACTTTAAATGACTGTTGGACGTGAATTATTACTTTTTCAACTAAAATAAGTGTGTTTAAAGTGATTTCTGTGCCTGAAATTGGTCAAAATTGAAGCTTCTGAGTAAGCAAAACTCTGTAAAAATGACAATTTTGGTAACTGTGAGGGTTTAAAAAGTGGTTATTCAACATGAGGCCCGATCCAAATGACATTTTGAATTATTTTTGGTAGAGTCCAAAAAATCAATTTTATGATGAAAAACGATGACCCCGGACCAGTCGAACATTCAAAAAAATGGTCAATATTGATGAAATTTTAACATTTAATCGTTTGACTTTAAATTACTGTTGGATGTGAATTATTACTTTTTCAACTAAAATATGAGTGTTTAAAGTCATTTCTGTGCCTGAAATTGGTCAAAATTGAAGCTTCTGAGTAAGCAAAACTCTGTAAAAATGGCAATTTTGGTCAATGTGAGGGTTTAAAAAGTGGTTATTCAACATGAGGCCCGATCCAAATGACATTTTGAATCATTTTTGGTAGAGTAAAAAAATAATCAATTTTATGATGAAAAACGTGACCCAGGACCAGTCGAACGTTCAAAAAAATGGTCAATATTGATGAAATTTTAACATTTAATCTTTTGACTTTAAATTACTGTTGGATGTGAATTATTACTTTTTCAACTAAAATATGAGAGTTTAAAGTCATTTCTGTGCCTGAAATTGGTCAAAATTGAAGGTTTTGAGTAAGCAAAATCTCTGTAAAAATGACAATTTTGGTCACTGTGAGGGTTTAAAAATTGGTTATTCAACATGAGGCCCGATCCAAATGACATTTTGAATTATTTTTGGTAAAGTCGAAAAAATAAATTTTATGATGAAAAATGATGACCCCAGTCGAACGTTCAAAAAAATTGTCAATATTGATGAAATTTTAACATTTAATCCTTTGACTTTAAATGACTGTTGGACGTGAATTATTACTTTTTCAACTAAAATAGGTGTGTTTAAAGTGATTTCTGTGCCTGAAATTGGTCAAAATTGAAGATTCTGAGTAAGCAAAACTCTGTAAAAATGACAATTTTGGTAACTGTGAGGGTTTAAAAAGTGGTTATTCAACATGAGGCCCGATCCAAATGACATTTTGAATCATTTTTGGTAGAGTAAAAAAAAAATCAATTTTATGATGAAAAACGATGACCCCGGACCAGTCGAACGTACAAAAAATTGTCAATATTGATGACATTTTAACATTTAATCTTTTGACTTTAAATTACTGTTGGATGTGAATTATTACTTTTTCAACTAAAATATGAGTGGTTAAAGTCATTTCTGTGCCTGAAATTGGTCAAAATTGAAGCTTCTGAGTAAGCAAAACTCTGTAAAAATGGCAATTTTGGTCACTGTGAGGGTTTAAAAAGTGGTTATTCAACATGAGGCCCGATCCAAATGACATTTTGAATCATTTTTGGTAGAGTAAAAAAAAAATCAATTTTATGATGAAAAACGATGACCCAGGACCAGTCGAACATTAACCGCATGCGTGCGGGCGGAATTCCGCTCGCACGCTGAGATTTTTTAAAACGCACTTTACATGACGAGCTGGGCTCTTCATGAGCGTGCGAGGAGGCTACCTCATGACGAGCCCAGCTCGTCATCAGCATGGAAGGGGTTAAATAAATGGTCAATATTGATGAAATTTTAACATTTAATCTTTTGACTTTAAATGACTGTTTGACGTGAATTATTACTTTTTCAACTAAAATAAGTGTGTTTAAAGTGATTTCTGTGCCTGAAATTGGTCAAAATTGAAGCTTCTGAGTAAGCAAAACTCTGTAAAAATGACAATTTTGGTAACTGTGAGGGTTTAAAAAGTGGTTATTCAACATGAGGCCCGATCCAAATGACATTTTGAATTATTTCAGGTAGAGTCCAAAAAATCAATTTTATGATGAAAAACGATGACCCCGGACCAGTCGAACATTCAAAAAAATGGTCAATATTGATGAAATTTTAACATTTAATCGTTTGACTTTAAATTACTGTTGGATGTGAAGTATTACTTTTTCAACTAAAATATGAGTGTTTAAAGTCATTTCTGTGCCTGAAATTGGTCAAAATTGAAGCTTCTGAGTAAGCAAAACTCTGTAAAAATGGCAATTTTGGTCATTGTGAGGGTTTAAAAAGTGGTTATTCAACATGAGGCCCGATCCAAATGACATTTTGAATCATTTTTGGTAGAGTAAAAAAAAAATCAATTTTATGATGAAAAACGTGACCCAGGACCAGTCGAACGTTCAAAAAAATGGTCAATATTGATGAAATTTTAACATTTAATCTTTTGACTTTAAATTACTGTTGGATGTGAATTATTACTTTTTCAACTAAAATATGAGAGTTTAAAGTCATTTCTGTGCCTGAAATTGGTCAAAATTGAAGGTTTTGAGTAAGCAAAATCTCTGTAAAAATGACAATTTTGGTCACTGTGAGGGTTTAAAAATTGGTTATTCAACATGAGGCCCGATCCAAATGACATTTTGAATTATTTTTGGTAGAGTCGAAAAAATAAATTTTATGATGAAAAACGATGACCCCGGACCAGTCGAACGTTCAAAAAAATGGTCAATATTGATGAAATTTTAACATTTAATCTTTTGTCTTGAAATGACTGTTGGACGTGAATTATTACTTTTTCAAATAAAAAAGGTGTGTTTAAAGTCATTTCTGTGCCTGAAATTGGTCAAAATTGAAGCTTCTGAGTAAGCAAAACTCTGTAAAAATGACAATTTTGGTAACTGTGAGGGTTTAAAAAGTGGTTATTCAACATGAGGCCCAAACCAAATGACATTTTGAATCATTTTAGGTAGAGTCCAAAAAATCAATTTTATGATGAAAAACGATGACCCCAGTCGAACGTTCAAAAAAATGGTCAATATTGATGAAATTTTAACATTTAATCCTTTGACTTTAAATGACTGTTGGACGTGAATTATTACTTTTTCAACTAAAATAAGTGTGTTTAAAGTGATTTCTGTGCCTGAAATTGGTCAAAATTGAAGCTTCTGAGTAAGCAAAACTCTGTAAAAATGACAATTTTGGTAACTGTGAGGGTTTAAAAAGTGGTTATTCAACATGAGGCCCGATCCAAATGACATTTTGAATCATTTTTGGTAGAGTCCAAAAAATCAATTTTATGATGAAAAACGATGACCCCGGACCAGTCGAACGTACAAAAAATTGTCAATATTGATGAAATTTTAACATTTAATCTTTTGACTTTAAATGACTGTTGGATGTGAATTATTACTTTTTCAACTAAAATATGAGTGGTTAAAGTAATTTCTGTGCCTGAAATTGGTCAAAATTGAAGCTTCTGAGTAAGCAAAACTCTGTAAAAATGGCAATTTTGGTCACTGTGAGGGTTTAAAAAGTGGTTATTCAACATGAGGCCCGATCCAAATGACATTTTGAATCATTTTTGGTAGAGTAAAAAAAAAAATCAATTTTATGATGAAAAACGATGACCCAGGACCAGTCGAACATTAACCGCATGCGTGCGGGCGGAATTCCGCTCGCACGCTGAGATTTTTTAAAACGCACTTTACATGACGAGCTGGGCTCTTCATGAGCGTGCGAGGAGGCTACCTCATGACGAGCCCAGCTCGTCATCAGCGTGGAAGGGGTTAAATAAATGGTCAATATTGATGAAATTTTAACATTTAATCTTTTGACTTTAAATGACTGTTGGATGTGAATTATTACTTTTTCAACTAAAATAAGTGTGTTTAAAGTGATTTCTGTGCCTGAAATTGGTCAAAATAGAAGCTTCTGAGTAAGCAAAACTCTGTAAAAATGACAATTTTGGTAACTGTGAGGGTTTAAAAAGTGGTTATTCAACATGAGGCCCGATCCAAATGACATTTTGAATTATTTTTGGTAGAGTCCAAAAAATCAATTTTATGATGAAAAACGATGACCCCGGACCAGTCGAACATTCAAAAAAATGGTCAATATTGATGAAATTTTAACATTTAATCGTTTGACTTTAAATTACTGTTGGATGTGAATTATTACTTTTTCAACTAAAATATGAGTGTTTAAAGTCATTTCTGTGCCTGAAATTGGTCAAAATTGAAGCTTCTGAGTAAGCAAAACTCTGTAAAAATGGCAATTTTGGTCATTGTGAGGGTTTAAAAAGTGGTTATTCAACATGAGGCCCGATCCAAATGACTTTTGAATCATTTTTGGTAAAGTAAAAAAAAAATCAATTTTATGATGAAAAACGTGACCCAGGACCAGTCGAACGTTCAAAAAAATGGTCAATATTGATGAAATTTTAACATTTAATCTTTTGACTTTAAATTACTGTTAGATGTGAATTATTACTTTTTCAACTAAAATATGAGAGTTTAAAGTCATTTCTGTGCCTGAAATTGGTCAAAATTGAAGGTTTTGAGTAAGCAAAATCTCTGTAAAAATGACAATTTTGGTCACTGTGAGGGTTTAAAAATTGGTTATTCAACATGAGGCCCGATCCAAATGACATTTTGAATTATTTTTGGTAGAGTCGAAAAAATAAATTTTATGATGAAAAATGATGACCCCAGTCGAACGTTCAAAAAAATGGTCAATATTGATGAAATTTTAACATTTAATCCTTTGACTTTAAATGACTGTTGGACGTGAATTATTACTTTTTCAACTAAAATAAGTGTGTTTAAAGTGATTTCTGTGCCTGAAATTGGTCAAAATTGAAGCTTCTGAGTAAGCAAAACTCTGTAAAAATGACAATTTTGGTAACTGTGAGGGTTTAAAAAGTGGTTATTCAACATGAGGCCCAATCCAAATGACATTTTGAATCATTTTTGGTAGAGTAAAAAAAAAATCAATTTTATGATGAAAAACGATGACCCCGGACCAGTCGAACGTACAAAAAATTGTCAATATTGATGAAATTTTAACATTTAATCTTTTGACTTTAAATTACTGTTGGATGTGAATTGTTACTTTTTCAACTAAAATATGAGTGGTTAAAGTCATTTCTGTGCCTGAAATTGGTCAAAATTGAAGCTTCTGAGTAAGCAAAACTCTGTAAAAATGGCAATTTTGGTCACTGTGAGGGTTTAAAAAGTG
This sequence comes from Lissotriton helveticus, assembly GCF_964261635.1. Classification (NCBI taxonomy): domain Eukaryota; kingdom Metazoa; phylum Chordata; class Amphibia; order Caudata; family Salamandridae; genus Lissotriton; species Lissotriton helveticus. Next base: position 404,948,354 of record NC_136071.1, read on the forward strand.
GTTATTCAACATGAGGCCCGATCCAAATGACATTTTGAATCATTTTTGGTAGAGTAAAAAAAAATTTTATGATGAAAAACGATGACCCAGGACCAGTCGAACATTAACCGCATGCGTGCGGGCGGAATTCCGCTCGCACGCTGAGATTTTTTAAAACGCACTTTACATGACGAGCTGGGCTCTTCATGAGCGTGCGAGGAGGCTACCTCATGACGAGCCCAGCTCGTCATCAGCATGGAAGGGGTTAAATAAATGGTCAATATTGATGAAATTTTAACATTTAATCTTTTGACTTTAAATGACTGTTTGACGTGAATTATTACTTTTTCAACTAAAATAAGTGTGTTTAAAGTGATTTCTGTGCCTGAAATTGGTCAAAATTGAAGCTTCTGAGTAAGCAAAACTCTGTAAAAATGACAATTTTGGTAACTGTGAGGGTTTAAACAGTGGTTATTCAACATGAGGCCCGATCCAAATGACATTTTGAATCATTTTTGGTAGAGTCCAAAAAATCAATTTTATGATGAAAAACGATGACCCCGGACCAGTCGAACGTACAAAAAATTGTCAATATTGATGAAATTTTAACATTTAATCTTTTGACTTGAAATGACTGTTGGACGTGAATTATTACTTTTTCAACTAAAATAAGTGTGTTTAAAGTGATTTCTGTGCCTGAAATTGGTCAAAATTGAAGCTTCTGAGTAAGCAAAACTCTGTAAAAATGACAATTTTGGTAACTGTGAGGGTTTAAAAAGTGGTTATTCAACATGAGGCCCAAACCAAATGACATTTTGAATCATTTTTGGTAGAGTCCAAAAAATCAATTTTATGATGAAAAACGATGACCCCGGACCAGTCGAACGTACAAAAAATTGTCAATATTGATGAAATTTCAACATTTAATCTTTTGACTTTAAATTACTGTTGGATGTGAATTATTACTTTTTCAACTAAAATATGAGTGTTTAAAGTCATTTCTGTGCCTGAAATTAGTCAAAATTGAAGCTTCTGAGTAAGCAAAACTCTGTAAAAATGGCAATTTTGGTCACTGTGAGGGTTTAAAAAGTGGTTATTCAGCATGAGGCCAGATCCAAATGACATTTTGAATCATTTTTGGTAGAGTAAAAAAAAATCAATTTTATGATGAAAAACGATGACCCAGGACCAGTCGAACGTTCAAAAAAATGGTCAATATTGATGAAATTTTTACATTTAATCTTTTGACTTTAAATTACTGTTGGATGTGAATTATTACTTTTTCAACTAAAATAAGTGTGTTTAAAGTGATTTCTGTGCCTGAAATTGGTCAAAATTGAAGCTTCTGAGTAAGCAAAACTCTGTAAAAATGACAATTTTGGTAACTGTGAGGGTTTAAAAAGTGGTTATTCAACATGAGGCCCGATCCAAATGACATTTTGAATCATTTTTGGTAGAGTCCAAAAAATCAATTTTATGATGAAAAACGATGACCCCGGACCAGTCGAACGTACAAAAAATTGTCAATATTGATGAAATTTTAACATTTAATCTTTTGACTTGAAATGACTGTTGGACGTGAATTATTACTTTTTCAACTAAAATAAGTGTGTTTAAAGTGATTTCTGTGCCTGAAATTGGTCAAAATTGAAGCTTCTGAGTAAGCAAAACTCTGTAAAAATGACAATTTTGGTAACTGTGAGGGTTTAAAAAGTGGTTATTCAACATGAGGCCCAAACCAAATGACATTTTGAATCATTTTTGGTAGAGTCCAAAAAATCAATTTTATGATGAAAAACGATGACCCCGGACCAGTCGAACGTACAAAAAATTGTCAATATTGATGAAATTTCAACATTTAATCTTTTGACTTTAAATTACTGTTGGATGTGAATTATTACTTTTTCAACTAAAATATGAGTGTTTAAAGTCATTTCTGTGCCTGAAATTAGTCAAAATTGAAGCTTCTGAGTAAGCAAAACTCTGTAAAAATGGCAATTTTGGTCACTGTGAGGGTTTAAAAAGTGGTTATTCAGCATGAGGCCAGATCCAAATGACATTTTGAATCATTTTTGGTAGAGTAAAAAAAAATCAATTTTATGATGAAAAACGATGACCCAGGACCAGTCGAACGTTCAAAAAAATGGTCAATATTGATGAAATTTTTACATTTAATCTTTTGACTTTAAATTACTGTTGGATGTGAATTATTACTTTTTCAACTAAAATAAGTGTGTTTAAAGTGATTTCTGTGCCTGAAATTGGTCAAAATTGAAGCTTCTGAGTAAGCAAAACTCTGTAAAAATGACAATTTTGGTAACTGTGAGGGTTTAAAAAGTGGTTATTCAACATGAGGCCCGATCCAAATGACATTTTGAATCATTTTTGGTAGAGTCCAAAAAATCAATTTTATGATGAAAAACGATGACCCCGGACCAGTCGAACGTACAAAAAATTGTCAATATTGATGAAATTTTAACATTTAATCTTTTGACTTTAAATTACTGTTGGATGTGAATTATTACTTTTTCAACTAAAATATGAGTGTTTAAAGTCATTTCTGTGCCTGAAATTGGTCAAAATTGAAGCTTCTGAGTAAGCAAAACTCTGTAAAAATGGCAATTTTGGTCATTGTGAGGGTTTAAAAAGTGGTTATTCAACATGAGGCCGGATCCAAATGACATTTTGAATCATTTTTGGTAGAGTCCAAAAAATCAATTTTATGATGAAAAACGATGACCCAGGACCAGTCGAACGTTCAAAAAAATGGTCAATATTGATGAAATGTTTACATTTAATCTTTTGACTTTAAATTACTGTTGGATGTGAATTATTACTTTTTCAACTAAAATATGAGTGTTTAAAGTCATTTCTGTGCCTGAAATTGGTCAAAATTGAAGGTTTTGAGTAAGCAAAAATTCTGTAAAAATGACAATTTTGGTCACTGTGAGGGTTTAAAAAGTGGTTATTCAACATGGGGCCCGATCCAAATGACATTTTGAATTATTTTTGGTAGAGTCCAAAAAATCAATTTTATGATGAAAAACGATGACCCCAGTCGAACGTTCAAAAAAATTGTCAATATTGATGAAATTTTAACATTTAATCTTTTGACTTGAAATGACTGTTGGACGTGAATTATTACTTTTTCAACTAAAATAAGTGTGTTTAAAGTGATTTCTGTGCCTGAAATTGGTCAAAATTGAAGCTTCTGAGTAAGCAAAACTCTGTAAAAATGGCAATTTTGGTCACTGTGAGGGTTTAAAAAGTGGGTATTCAACATGAGGCCCGATCCAAATGACATTTTGAATCATTTTTGGTAGAGTAAAAAAAAAATCAATTTTATGATGAAAAACGATGACCCAGGACCAGGCGAACGTTCAAAAAAATGGTCAATATTGATGAAATTTTTACATTTAATCTTTTGACTTTAAATTACTGTTGGATGTGAATTATTACTTTTTCAACTAAAATATGAGTGGTTAAAGTAATTTCTGTGCCTGAAATTGGTCAAAATTGAAGCTTCTGAGTAAGCAAAACTCTGTAAAAATGGCAATTTTGGTCACTGTGAGGGTTTAAAAAGTGGTTATTCAACATGAGGCCCGATCCAAATGACATTTTGAATCATTTTTGGTAGAGTAAAAAAAAAAATCAATTTTATGATGAAAAACGATGACCCAGGACCAGTCGAACATTAACCGCATGCGTGCGGGCGGAATTCCGCTCGCACGCTGAGATTTTTTAAGACGCACTTTACATGACGAGCTGGGCTCTTCATGAGGGTGCGAGGAGGCTACCTCATGACGAGCCCAGCTCGTCATCAGCGTGGAAGGGGTTAAATAAATGGTCAATATTGATGAAATTTTAACATTTAATCTTTTGACTTTAAATGACTGTTGGATGTGAATTATTACTTTTTCAACTAAAATAAGTGTGTTTAAAGTGATTTCTGTGCCTGAAATTGGTCAAAATTGAAGCTTCTGAGTAAGCAAAACTCTGTAAAAATGACAATTTTGGTAACTGTGAGGGTTTAAAAAGTGGTTATTCAACATGAGGCCCGATCCAAATGACATTTTGAATTATTTTTGGTAGAGTCCAAAAAATCAATTTTATGATGAAAAACGATGACCCCGGACCAGTCGAACATTCAAAAAAATGGTCAATATTGATGAAATTTTAACATTTAATCGTTTGACTTTAAATTACTGTTGGATGTGAATTATTACTTTTTCAACTAAAATATGAGTGTTTAAAGTCATTTCTGTGCCTGAAATTGGTCAAAATTGAAGCTTCTGAGTAAGCAAAACTCTGTAAAAATGGCAATTTTGGTCAATGTGAGGGTTTAAAAAGTGGTTATTCAACATGAGGCCCGATCCAAATGACATTTTGAATCATTTTTGGTAGAGTAAAAAAATAATCAATTTTATGATGAAAAACGTGACCCAGGACCAGTCGAACGTTCAAAAAAATGGTCAATATTGATGAAATTTTAACATTTAATCTTTTGACTTTAAATTACTGTTGGATGTGAATTATTACTTTTTCAACTAAAATATGAGAGTTTAAAGTCATTTCTGTGCCTGAAATTGGTCAAAATTGAAGGTTTTGAGTAAGCAAAATCTCTGTAAAAATGACAATTTTGGTCACTGTGAGGGTTTAAAAATTGGTTATTCAACATGAGGCCCGATCCAAATGACATTTTGAATTATTTTTGGTAAAGTCGAAAAAATAAATTTTATGATGAAAAATGATGACCCCAGTCGAACGTTCAAAAAAATTGTCAATATTGATGAAATTTTAACATTTAATCCTTTGACTTTAAATGACTGTTGGACGTGAATTATTACTTTTTCAACTAAAATAAGTGTGTTTAAAGTGATTTCTGTGCCTGAAATTGGTCAAAATTGAAACTTCTGAGTAAGCAAAACTCTGTAAAAATGACAATTTTGGTAACTGTGAGGGTTTAAAAAGTGGTTATTCAACATGAGGCCCGATCCAAATGACATTTTGAATCATTTTTGGTAGAGTAAAAAAAAAATCAATTTTATGATGAAAAACGATGACCCCGGACCAGTCGAACGTACAAAAAATTGTCAATATTGATGACATTTTAACATTTAATCTTTTGACTTTAAATTACTGTTGGATGTGAATTATTACTTTTTCAACTAAAATATGAGTGGTTAAAGTCATTTCTGTGCCTGAAATTGGTCAAAATTGAAGCTTCTGAGTAAGCAAAACTCTGTAAAAATGGCAATTTTGGTCACTGTGAGGGTTTAAAAAGTGGTTATTCAACATGAGGCCCGATCCAAATGACATTTTGAATCATTTTTGGTAGAGTAAAAAAAAAATCAATTTTATGATGAAAAACGATGACCCAGGACCAGTCGAACATTAACCGCATGCAAGCGGGCGGAATTCCGCTCGCACGCTGAGATTTTTTAAAACGCACTTTACATGACGAGCTGGGCTCTTCATGAGCGTGCGAGGAGGCTACCTCATGACGAGCCCAGCTCGTCATCAGCATGGAAGGGGTTAAATAAATGGTCAATATTGATGAAATTTTAACATTTAATCTTTTGACTTTAAATGACTGTTTGACGTGAATTATTACTTTTTCAACTAAAATAAGTGTGTTTAAAGTGATTTCTGTGCCTGAAATTGGTCAAAATTGAAGCTTCTGAGTAAGCAAAACTCTGTAAAAATGACAATTTTGGTAACTGTGAGGGTTTAAAAAGTGGTTATTCAACATGAGGCCCGATCCAAATGACATTTTGAATTATTTCAGGTAGAGTCCAAAAAATCAATTTTATGATGAAAAACGATGACCCCGGACCAGTCGAACATTCAAAAAAATGGTCAATATTGATGAAATTTTAACATTTAATCGTTTGACTTTAAATTACTGTTGGATGTGAAGTATTACTTTTTCAACTAAAATATGAGTGTTTAAAGTCATTTCTGTGCCTGAAATTGGTCAAAATTGAAGCTTCTGAGTAAGCAAAACTCTGTAAAAATGGCAATTTTGGTCATTGTGAGGGTTTAAAAAGTGGTTATTCAACATGAGGCCCGATCCAAATGACATTTTGAATCATTTTTGGTAGAGTAAAAAAAAAATCAATTTTATGATGAAAAACGTGACCCAGGACCAGTCGAACGTTCAAAAAAATGGTCAATATTGATGAAATTTTAACATTTAATCTTTTGACTTTAAATTACTGTTGGATGTGAATTATTACTTTTTCAACTAAAATATGAGAGTTTAAAGTCATTTCTGTGCCTGAAATTGGTCAAAATTGAAGGTTTTGAGTAAGCAAAATCTCTGTAAAAATGACAATTTTGGTCACTGTGAGGGTTTAAAAATTGGTTATTCAACATGAGGCCCGATCCAAATGACATTTTGAATTATTTTTGGTAGAGTCGAAAAAATAAATTTTATGATGAAAAACGATGACCCCGGACCAGTCGAACGTTCAAAAAAATGGTCAATATTGATGAAATTTTAACATTTAATCTTTTGTCTTGAAATGACTGTTGGACGTGAATTATTACTTTTTCAAATAAAAAAGGTGTGTTTAAAGTCATTTCTGTGCCTGAAATTGGTCAAAATTGAAGCTTCTGAGTAAGCAAAACTCTGTAAAAATGACAATTTTGGTAACTGTGAGGGTTTAAAAAGTGGTTATTCAACATGAGGCCCAAACCAAATGACATTTTGAATCATTTTAGGTAGAGTCCAAAAAATCAATTTTATGATGAAAAACGATGACCCCAGTCGAACGTTCAAAAAAATGGTCAATATTGATGAAATTTTAACATTTAATCGTTTGACTTTAAATTACTGTTGGATGTGAAGTATTACTTTTTCAACTAAAATATGAGTGTTTAAAGTCATTTCTGTGCCTGAAATTGGTCAAAATTGAAGCTTCTGAGTAAGCAAAACTCTGTAAAAATGGCAATTTTGGTCATTGTGAGGGTTTAAAAAGTGGTTATTCAACATGAGGCCCGATCCAAATGACATTTTGAATCATTTTTGGTAGAGTAAAAAAAAAATCAATTTTATGATGAAAAACGATGACCCAGGACCAGTCGAACATTAACCGCATGCGTGCGGGCGGAATTCCGCTCGCACGCTGAGATTTTTTAAAACGCACTTTAAATGACGAGCTGGGCTCTTCATGAGCGTGCGAGGAGGCTACCTCATGACGAGCCCAGCTCGTCATCAGCGTGGAAGGGGTTAAATAAATGGTCAATATTGATGAAATTTTAACATTTAATCTTTTGACTTTAAATGACTGTTGGACGTGAATTATTACTTTTTCAACTAAAATAAGTGTGTTTAAAGTGATTTCTGTGCCTGAAATTGGTCAAAATAGAAGCTTCTGAGTAAGCAAAACTCTGTAAAAATGACAATTTTGGTAACTGTGAGGGTTTAAAAAGTGGTTATTCAACATGAGGCCCGATCCAAATGACATTTTGAATTATTTTTGGTAGAGTCCAAAAAATCAATTTTATGATGAAAAACGATGACCCCGGACCAGTCGAACATTCAAAAAAATGGTCAATATTGATGAAATTTTAACATTTAATCGTTTGACTTTAAATTACTGTTGGATGTGAATTATTACTTTTTCAACTAAAATATGAGTGTTTAAAGTCATTTCTGTGCCTGAAATTGGTCAAAATTGAAGCTTCTGAGTAAGCAAAACTCTGTAAAAATGGCAATTTTGGTCATTGTGAGGGTTTAAAAAGTGGTTATTCAACATGAGGCCCGATCCAAATGACTTTTGAATCATTTTTGGTAGAGTAAAAAAAAAATCAATTTTATGATGAAAAACGTGACCCAGGACCAGTCGAACGTTCAAAAAAATGGTCAATATTGATGAAATTTTAACATTTAATCTTTTGACTTTAAATTACTGTTAGATGTGAATTATTACTTTTTCAACTAAAATATGAGAGTTTAAAGTCATTTCTGTGCCTGAAATTGGTCAAAATTGAAGGTTTTGAGTAAGCAAAATCTCTGTAAAAATGACAATTTTGGTCACTGTGAGGGTTTAAAAATTGGTTATTCAACATGAGGCCCGATCCAAATGACATTTTGAATTATTTTTGGTAGAGTCGAAAAAATAAATTTTATGATGAAAAATGATGACCCCAGTCGAACGTTCAAAAAAATGGTCAATATTGATGAAATTTTAACATTTAATCCTTTGACTTTAAATGACTGTTGGACGTGAATTATTACTTTTTCAACTAAAATAAGTGTGTTTAAAGTGATTTCTGTGCCTGAAATTGGTCAAAATTGAAGCTTCTGAGTAAGCAAAACTCTGTAAAAATGACAATTTTGGTAACTGTGAGGGTTTAAAAAGTGGTTATTCAACATGAGGCCCAATCCAAATGACATTTTGAATCATTTTTGGTAGAGTAAAAAAAAAATCAATTTTCTGATGAAAAACGATGACCCCGGACCAGTCGAACGTACAAAAAATTGTCAATATTGATGACATTTTAACATTTAATCTTTTGACTTTAAATTACTGTTGGATGTGAATTATTACTTTTTCAACTAAAATATGAGTGGTTAAAGTCATTTCTGTGCCTGAAATTGGTCAAAATTGAAGCTTCTGAGTAAGCAAAACTCTGTAAAAATGGCAATTTTGGTCACTGTGAGGGTTTAAAAAGTGGTTATTCAACATGAGGCCCGATCCAAATGACATTTTGAATCATTTTTGGTAGAGTAAAAAAAAAATCAATTTTATGATGAAAAACGATGACCCAGGACCAGTCGAACATTAACCGCATGCGTGCGGGCGGAATTCCGCTCGCACGCTGAGATTTTTTAAAACGCACTTTACATGACGAGCTGGGCTCTTCATGAGCGTGCGAGGAGGCTACCTCATGACGAGCCCAGCTCGTCATCAGCATGGAAGGGGTTAAATAAATGGTCAATATTGATGAAATTTTAACATTTAATCTTTTGACTTTAAATGACTGTTTGACGTGAATTATTACTTTTTCAACTAAAATAAGTGTGTTTAAAGTGATTTCTGTGCCTGAAATTGGTCAAAATTGAAGCTTCTGAGTAAGCAAAACTCTGTAAAAATGACAATTTTGGTAACTGTGAGGGTTTAAAAAGTGGTTATTCAACATGAGGCCCGATCCAAATGACATTTTGAATTATTTTAGGTAGAGTCCAAAAAATCAATTTTATGATGAAAAACGATGACCCCGGACCAGTCGAACATTCAAAAAAATGGTCAATATTGATGAAATTTTAACATTTAATCGTTTGACTTTAAATTACTGTTGGATGTGAAGTATTACTTTTTCAACTAAAATATGAGTGTTTAAAGTCATTTCTGTGCCTGAAATTGGTCAAAATTGAAGCTTCTGAGTAAGCAAAACTCTGTAAAAATGGCAATTTTGGTCATTGTGAGGGTTTAAAAAGTGGTTATTCAACATGAGGCCCGATCCAAATGACATTTTGAATCATTTTTGGTAGAGTAAAAAAAAAAATCAATTTTATGATGAAAAACGTGACCCAGGACCAGTCGAACGTTCAAAAAAATGGTCAATATTGATGAAATTTTAACATTTAATCTTTTGACTTTAAATTACTGTTGGATGTGAATTATTACTTTTTCAACTAAAATATGAGAGTTTAAAGTCATTTCTGTGCTTGAAATTGGTCAAAATTGAAGCTTCTGAGTAAGCAAAACTCTGTAAAAATTACAATTTTGGTAACTGTGAGGGTTTAAAAAGTGGTTATTCAACATGAGGCCCAAACCAAATGACATTTTGAATCATTTTAGGTAGAGTCCAAAAATATCAATTTTATGATGAAAAACGATGACCCCAGTCGAACGTTCAAAAAAATGGTCAATATTGATGAAATTTTAACATTTAATCCTTTGACTTTAAATGACTGTTGGACGTGAATTATTACTTTTTCAACTAAAATAAGTGAGTTTAAAGTGATTTCTGTGCCTGAAATTGGTCAAAATTGAAGCTTCTGAGTAAGCAAAACTCTGTAAAAATGACAATTTTGGTAACTGTGAGGGTTTAAAAAGTGGTTATTCAACATGAGGCCCGATCCAAATGACATTTTGAATCATTTTTGGTAGAGTCCAAAAAATCAATTTTATGATGAAAAACGATGACCCCGGACCAGTCGAACGTACAAAAAATTGTCAATATTGATGAAATTTTAACATTTAATCTTTTGACTTTAAATTACTGTTGGATGTGAATTATTACTTTTTCAACTAAAATATGAGTGGTTAAAGTAATTTCTGTGCCTGAAATTGGTCAAAATTGAAGCTTCTGAGTAAGCAAAACTCTGTAAAAATGGCAATTTTGGTCACTGTGAGGGTTTAAAAAGTGGTTATTCAACATGAGGCCCGATCCAAATGACATTTTGAATCATTTTTGGTAGAGTAAAAAAAAAAATCAATTTTATGATGAAAAACGATGACCCAGGACCAGTCGAACATTAACCGCATGCGTGCGGGCGGAATTCCGCTCGCACGCTGAGATTTTTTAAAACGCACTTTACATGACGAGCTGGGCTCTTCATGAGCGTGCGAGGAGGCTACCTCATGACGAGCCCAGCTCGTCATCAGCGTGGAAGGGGTTAAATAAATGGTCAATATTGATGAAATTTTAACATTTAATCTTTTGACTTTAAATGACTGTTGGACGTGAATTATTACTTTTTCAACTAAAATAAGTGTGTTTAAAGTGATTTCTGTGCCTGAAATTGGTCAAAATTGAAGCTTCTGAGTAAGCAAAACTCTGTAAAAATGACAATTTTGGTAACTGTGAGGGTTTAAAAAGTGGTTATTCAACATGAGGCCCGATCCAAATGACATTTTGAATTATTTTTGGTAGAGTCCAAAAAATCAATTTTATGATGAAAAACGATGACCCCGGACTAGTCGAACATTCAAAAAAATGGTCAATATTGATGAAATTTTAACATTTAATCGTTTGACTTTAAATTACTGTTGGATGTGAATTATTACTTTTTCAACTAAAATATGAGTGTTTAAAGTCATTTCTGTGCCTGAAATTGGTCAAAATTGAAGCTTCTGAGTAAGCAAAACTCTGTAAAAATGGCAATTTTGGTCACTGTGAGGGTTTAAAAAGTGGTTATTCAACATGAGGCCCGATCCAAATGACATTTTGAATCATTTTTGGTAGAGTAAAAAAAAAAATCAATTTTATGATGAAAAACGTGACCCAGGACCAGTCGAACGTTCAAAAAAATGGTCAATATTGATGAAATTTTAACATTTAATCTTTTGACTTTAAATTACTGTTGGATGTGAATTATTACTTTTTCAACTAAAATATGAGAGTTTAAAGTCATTTCTGTGCCTGAAATTGGTCAAAATTGAAGGTTTTGAGTAAGCAAAATCTCTGTAAAAATGACAATTTTGGTCACTGTGAGGGTTTAAAAATTGGTTATTCAACATGAGGCCCGATCCAAATGACATTTTGAATTATTTTTGGTAGAGTCGAAAAAATAAATTTTATGATGAAAAATGATGACCCCAGTCGAACGTTCAAAAAAATTGTCAATATTGATGAAATTTTAACATTTAATCCTTTGACTTTAAATGACTGTTGGACGTGAATTATTACTTTTTCAACTAAAATAAGTGTGTTTAAAGTGATTTCTGTGCCTGAAATTGGTCAAAATTGAAGCTTCTGAGTAAGCAAAACTCTGTAAAAATGACAATTTTGGTAACTGTGAGGGTTTAAAAAGTGGTTATTCAACATGAGGCCCGATCCAAATGACATTTTGAATCATTTTTGGTAGAGTAAAAAAAAAATCAATTTTATGATGAAAAACGATGACCCCGGACCAGTCGAACGTACAAAAAATTGTCAATATTGATGAAATTTTAACATTTAATCTTTTGACTTTAAATTACTGTTGGATGTGAATTATTACTTTTTCAACTAAAATATGAGTGGTTAAAGTCATTTCTGTGCCTGAAATTGGTCAAAATTGAAGCTTCTGAGTAAGCAAAACTCTGTAAAAATGGCAATTTTGGTCACTGTGAGGGTTTAAAAAGTGGTTATTCAACATGAGGCCCGATCCAAATGACATTTTGAATAATTTTTGGTAGAGTAAAAAAAAATCAATTTTATGATGAAAAACGATGACCCAGGACCAGTCGAACATTAACCGCATGTGTGCGGGCGGAATTCCGCTCGCACGCTGAGATTTTTTAAAACGCACTTTACATGACGAGCTGGGCTCTTCATGAGCGTGCGAGGAGGCTACCTCATGACGAGCCCAGCTCGTCATCAGCATGGAAGGGGTTAAATAAATGGTCAATATTGATGAAATTTTAACATTTAATCTTTTGACTTTAAATGACTGTTTGACGTGAATTATTACTTTTTCAACTAAAATAAGTGTGTTTAAAGTGATTTCTGTGCCTGAAATTGGTCAAAATTGAAGCTTCTGAGTAAGCAAAACTCTGTAAAAATGACAATTTTGGTAACTGTGAGGGTTTAAAAAGTGGTTATTCAACATGAGGCCCGATCCAAATGACATTTTGAATTATTTTAGGTAGAGTCCAAAAAATCAATTTTATGATGAAAAACGATGACCCCGGACCAGTCGAACATTCAAAAAAATGGTCAATATTGATGAAATTTTAACATTTAATCGTTTGACTTTAAATTACTGTTGGATGTGAAGTATTACTTTTTCAACTAAAATATGAGTGTTTAAAGTCATTTCTGTGCCTGAAATTGGTCAAAATTGAAGCTTCTGAGTAAGCAAAACTCTGTAAAAATGGCAATTTTGGTCATTGTGAGGGTTTAAAAAGTGGTTATTCAACATGAGGCCCGATCCAAATGACATTTTGAATCATTTTTGGTAGAGTAAAAAAAAAATCAATTTTATGATGAAAAACGTGACCCAGGACCAGTCGAACGTTCAAAAAAATGGTCAATATTGATGAAATTTTAACATTTAATCTTTTGACTTTAAATTACTGTTGGATGTGAATTATTACTTTTTCAACTAAAATATGAGAGTTTAAAGTCATTTCTGTGCCTGAAATTGGTCAAAATTGAAGGTTTTGAGTAAGCAAAATCTCTGTAAAAATGACAATTTTGGTCACTGTGAGGGTTTAAAAATTGGTTATTCAACATGAGGCCCGATCCAAATGACATTTTGAATCATTTTTGGTAGAGTCCAAAAAATCAATTTTATGATGAAAAACGATGACCCCGGACCAGTCGAACGTACAAAAAATTGTCAATATTGATGAAATTTTAACATTTAATCTTTTGACTTTAAATTACTGTTGGATGTGAATTATTACTTTTTCAACTAAAATATGAGTGGTTAAAGTAATTTCTGTGCCTGAAATTGGTCAAAATTGAAGCTTCTGAGTAAGCAAAACTCTGTAAAAATGACAATTTTGGTCACTGTGAGGGTTTAAAAAGTGGTTATTCAACATGAGGCCCGATCCAAATGACATTTTGAATCATTTTTGGTAGAGTAAAAAAAAAAATCAATTTTATGATGAAAAACGATGACCCAGGACCAGTCGAACATTAACCGCATGCGTGCGGGCGGAATTCCGCTCGCACGCTGAGATTTTTTAAAACGCACTTTACATGACGAGCTGGGCTCTTCATGAGCGTGCGAGGAGGCTACCTCATGACGAGCCCAGCTCGTCATCAGCGTGGAAGGGGTTAAATAAATGGTCAATATTGATGAAATTTTAACATTTAATCTTTTGACTTTAAATGACTGTTGGACGTGAATTATTACTTTTTCAACTAAAATAAGTGTGTTTAAAGTGATTTCTGTGCCTGAAATTGGTCAAAATTGAAGCTTCTGAGTAAGCAAAACTCTGTAAAAATGACAATTTTGGTAACTGTGAGGGTTTAAAAAGTGGTTATTCAACATGAGGCCCGATCCAAATGACATTTTGAATTATTTTTGGTAGAGTCCAAAAAATCAATTTTATGATGAAAAACGATGACCCCGGACTAGTCGAACATTCAAAAAAATGGTCAATATTGATGAAATTTTAACATTTAATCGTTTGACTTTAAATTACTGTTGGATGTGAATTATTACTTTTTCAACTAAAATATGAGTGTTTAAAGTCATTTCTGTGCCTGAAATTGGTCAAAATTGAAGCTTCTGAGTAAGCAAAACTCTGTAAAAATGGCAATTTTGGTCACTGTGAGGGTTTAAAAAGTGGTTATTCAACATGAGGCCCGATCCAAATGACATTTTGAATCATTTTTGGTAGAGTAAAAAAAAAAATCAATTTTATGATGAAAAACGTGACCCAGGACCAGTCGAACGTTCAAAAAAATGGTCAATATTGATGAAATTTTAACATTTAATCTTTTGACTTTAAATTACTGTTGGATGTGAATTATTACTTTTTCAACTAAAATATGAGAGTTTAAAGTCATTTCTGTGCCTGAAATTGGTCAAAATTGAAGGTTTTGAGTAAGCAAAATCTCTGTAAAAATGACAATTTTGGTCACTGTGAGGGTTTAAAAATTGGTTATTCAACATGAGGCCCGATCCAAATGACATTTTGAATTATTTTTGGTAGAGTCGAAAAAATAAATTTTATGATGAAAAATGATGACCCCAGTCGAACGTTCAAAAAAATTGTCAATATTGATGAAATTTTAACATTTAATCCTTTGACTTTAAATGACTGTTGGACGTGAATTATTACTTTTTCAACTAAAATAAGTGTGTTTAAAGTGATTTCTGTGCCTGAAATTGGTCAAAATTGAAGCTTCTGAGTAAGCAAAACTCTGTAAAAATGACAATTTTGGTAACTGTGAGGGTTTAAAAAGTGGTTATTCAACATGAGGCCCGATCCAAATGACATTTTGAATCATTTTTGGTAGAGTAAAAAAAAAATCAATTTTATGATGAAAAACGATGACCCCGGACCAGTCGAACGTACAAAAAATTGTCAATATTGATGAAATTTTAACATTTAATCTTTTGACTTTAAATTACTGTTGGATGTGAATTATTACTTTTTCAACTAAAATATGAGTGGTTAAAGTCATTTCTGTGCCTGAAATTGGTCAAAATTGAAGCTTCTGAGTAAGCAAAACTCTGTAAAAATGGCAATTTTGGTCACTGTGAGGGTTTAAAAAGTGGTTATTCAACATGAGGCCCGATCCAAATGACATTTTGAATAATTTTTGGTAGAGTAAAAAAAAATCAATTTTATGATGAAAAACGATGACCCAGGACCAGTCGAACATTAACCGCATGTGTGCGGGCGGAATTCCGCTCGCACGCTGAGATTTTTTAAAACGCACTTTACATGACGAGCTGGGCTCTTCATGAGCGTGCGAGGAGGCTACCTCATGACGAGCCCAGCTCGTCATCAGCATGGAAGGGGTTAAATAAATGGTCAATATTGATGAAATTTTAACATTTAATCTTTTGACTTTAAATGACTGTTTGACGTGAATTATTACTTTTTCAACTAAAATAAGTGTGTTTAAAGTGATTTCTGTGCCTGAAATTGGTCAAAATTGAAGCTTCTGAGTAAGCAAAACTCTGTAAAAATGACAATTTTGGTAACTGTGAGGGTTTAAAAAGTGGTTATTCAACATGAGGCCCGATCCAAATGACATTTTGAATTATTTTAGGTAGAGTCCAAAAAATCAATTTTATGATGAAAAACGATGACCCCGGACCAGTCGAACATTCAAAAAAATGGTCAATATTGATGAAATTTTAACATTTAATCGTTTGACTTTAAATTACTGTTGGATGTGAAGTATTACTTTTTCAACTAAAATATGAGTGTTTAAAGTCATTTCTGTGCCTGAAATTGGTCAAAATTGAAGCTTCTGAGTAAGCAAAACTCTGTAAAAATGGCAATTTTGGTCATTGTGAGGGTTTAAAAAGTGGTTATTCAACATGAGGCCCGATCCAAATGACATTTTGAATCATTTTTGGTAGAGTAAAAAAAAAATCAATTTTATGATGAAAAACGTGACCCAGGACCAGTCGAACGTTCAAAAAAATGGTCAATATTGATGAAATTTTAACATTTAATCTTTTGACTTTAAATTACTGTTGGATGTGAATTATTACTTTTTCAACTAAAATATGAGAGTTTAAAGTCATTTCTGTGCCTGAAATTGGTCAAAATTGAAGGTTTTGAGTAAGCAAAATCTCTGTAAAAATGACAATTTTGGTCACTGTGAGGGTTTAAAAATTGGTTATTCAACATGAGGCCCGATCCAAATGACATTTTGAATTATTTTTGGTAGAGTCGAAAAAAGAAATTTTATGATGAAAAACGATGACCCCGGACCAGTCGAACGTTCAAAAAAATGGTCAATATTGATGAAATTTTAACATTTAATCTTTTGACTTGAAATGACTGTTGGACGTGAATTATTACTTTTTCAACTAAAAAAGGTGTGTTTAAAGTCATTTCTGTGCCTGAAATTGGTCAAAATTGAAGCTTCTGAGTAAGCAAAACTCTGTAAAAATGACAATTTTGGTAACTGTGAGGGTTTAAAAAGTGGTTATTCAACATGAGGCCCAAACCAAATGACATTTTGAATCATTTTAGGTAGAGTCCAAAAAATCAATTTTATGATGAAAAACGATGACCCCAGTCGAACGTTCAAAAAAATGGTCAATATTGATGAAATTTTAACATTTAATCCTTTGACTTTAAATGACTGTTGGACGTGAATTATTACTTTTTCAAATAAAATAAGTGTGTTTAAAGTTATTTCTGTGCCTGAAATTGGTCAAAATTGAAGCTTCTGAGTAAGCAAAACTCTGTAAAAATGACAATTTTGGTAACTGTGAGGGTTTAAAAAGTGGTTATTCAACATGAGGCCCGATCCAAATGACATTTTGAATCATTTTTGGTAGAGTAAAAAAAAAATCAATTTTATGATGAAAAACGATGACCCCGGACCAGTCGAACGTACAAAAAATTGTCAATATTGATGAAATTTTAACATTTAATCTTTTGACTTTAAATTACTGTTGGATGTGAATTATTACTTTTTCAACTAAAATATGAGTGGTTAAAGTCATTTCTGTGCCTGAAATTGGTCAAAATTGAAGCTTCTGAGTAAGCAAAACTCTGTAAAAATGGCAATTTTGGTCACTGTGAGGGTTTAAAAAGTGGTTATTCAACATGAGGCCCGATCCAAATGACATTTTGAATCATTTTTGGTAGAGTAAAAAAAAAAATCAATTTTATGATGAAAAACGATGACCCAGGACCAGTCGAACATTAACCGCATGCGTGCGGGCGGAATTCCGCTCGCACGCTGAGATTTTTTAAAACGCACTTTACATGACGAGCTGGGCTCTTCATGAGCGTGCGAGGAGGCTACCTCATGACGAGCCCAGCTCGTCATCAGCATGGAAGGGGTTAAATAAATGGTCAATATTGATGAAATTTTAACATTTAATCTTTTGACTTTAAATGACTGTTTGACGTGAATTATTACTTTTTCAACTAAAATAAGTGTGTTTAAAGTGATTTCTGTGCCTGAAATTGGTCAAAATTGAAGCTTCTGAGTAAGCAAAACTCTGTAAAAATGACAATTTTGGTAACTGTGAGGGTTTAAAAAGTGGTTATTCAACATGAGGCCCGATCCAAATGACATTTTGAATTATTTTAGGTAGAGTCCAAAAAATCAATTTTATGATGAAAAACGATGACCCCGGACCAGTCGAACATTCAAAAAAATGGTCAATATTGATGAAATTTTAACATTTAATCGTTTGACTTTAAATTACTGTTGGATGTGAAGTATTACTTTTTCAACTAAAATATGAGTGTTTAAAGTCATTTCTGTGCCTGAAATTGGTCAAAATTGAAGCTTCTGAGTAAGCAAAACTCTGTAAAAATGGCAATTTTGGTCATTGTGAGGGTTTAAAAAGTGGTTATTCAACATGAGGCCCGATCCAAATGACATTTTGAATCATTTTTGGTAGAGTAAAAAAAAAAAAATCAATTTTATGATGAAAAACGTGACCCAGGACCAGTCGAACGTTCAAAAAAATGGTCAATATTGATGAAATTTTAACATTTAATCTTTTGACTTTAAATTACTGTTGGATGTGAATTATTACTTTTTCAACTAAAATATGAGAGTTTAAAGTCATTTCTGTGCCTGAAATTGGTCAAAATTGAAGGTTTTGAGTAAGCAAAATCTCTGTAAAAATGACAATTTTGGTCACTGTGAGGGTTTAAAAATTGGTTATTCAACATGAGGCCCGATCCAAATGACATTTTGAATTATTTTTGGTAGAGTCGAAAAAATAAATTTTATGATGAAAAACGATGACCCCGGACCAGTCGAACGTTCAAAAAAATGGTCAATATTGATGAAATTTTAACATTTAATCTTTTGACTTGAAATGACTGTTGGACGTGAATTATTACTTTTTCAACTAAAAAAGGTGTGTTTAAAGTCATTTCTGTGCCTGAAATTGGTCAAAATTGAAGCTTCTGAGTAAGCAAAACTCTGTAAAAATGACAATTTTGGTAACTGTGAGGGTTTAAAAAGTGGTTATTCAACATGAGGCCCAAACCAAATGACATTTTGAATCATTTTAGGTAGAGTCCAAAAAATCAATTTTATGATGAAAAACGATGACCCCAGTCGAACGTTCAAAAAAATGGTCAATATTGATGAAATTTTAACATTTAATCCTTTGACTTTAAATGACTGTTGGACGTGAATTATTACTTTTTCAAATAAAATAAGTGTGTTTAAAGTGATTTCTGTGCCTGAAATTGGTCAAAATTGAAGCTTCTGAGTAAGCAAAACTCTGTAAAAATGACAATTTTGGTAACTGTGAGGGTTTAAAAAGTGGTTATTCAACATGAGGCCCGATCCAAATGACATTTTGAATCATTTTTGGTAGAGTCCAAAAAATCAATTTTATGATGAAAAACGATGACCCCGGACCAGTCGAACGTACAAAAAATTGTCAATATTGATGAAATTTTAACATTTAATCTTTTGACTTTAAATTACTGTTGGATGTGAATTATTACTTTTTCAACTAAAATATGAGTGGTTAAAGTAATTTCTGTGCCTGAAATTGGTCAAAATTGAAGCTTCTGAGTAAGCAAAACTCTGTAAAAATGGCAATTTTGGTCACTGTGAGGGTTTAAAAAGTGGTTATTCAACATGAGGCCCGATCCAAATGACATTTTGAATCGTTTTTGGTAGAGTAAAAAAAAAAATCAATTTTATGATGAAAAACGATGACCCAGGACCAGTCGAACATTAATCGCATGCGTGCGGGCGGAATTCCGCTCGCACGCTGAGATTTTTTAAAACGCACTTTACATGACGAGCTGGGCTCTTCATGAGCGTGCGAGGAGGCTACCTCATGACGAGCCCAGCTCGTCATCAGCGTGGAAGGGGTTAAATAAATGGTCAATATTGATGAAATTTTAACATTTAATCTTTTGACTTTAAATGACTGTTGGACGTGAATTATTACTTTTTCGACTAAAATAAGTGTGTTTAAAGTGATTTCTGTGCCTGAAATTGGTCAAAATTGAAGCTTCTGAGTAAGCAAAACTCTGTAAAAATGACAATTTTGGTAACTGTGAGGGTTTAAAAAGTGGTTATTCAACATGAGGCCCGATCCAAATGACATTTTGAATAATTTTTGGTAGAGTCCAAAAAAATCAATTTTATGATGAAAAACGATGACCCCGGACCAGTCGAACATTCAAAAAAATGGTCAATATTGATGAAATTTTAACATTTAATCGTTTGACTTTAAATTACTGTTGGATGTGAATTATTACTTTTTCAACTAAAATATGAGTGTTTAAAGTCATTTCTGTGCCTGAAATTGGTCAAAATTGAAGCTTCTGAGTAAGCAAAACTCTGTAAAAATGGCAATTTTGGTCATTGTGAGGGTTTAAAAAGTGGTTATTCAACATGAGGCCCGATCCAAATGACATTTTGAATCATTTTTGGTAGAGTAAAAAAAAAATCAATTTTATGATGAAAAACGTGACCCAGGACCACTCGAACGTTAAAAAAATTGTCAATATTGATGAAATTTTAACATTTAATCTTTTGACTTTAAATTACTGTTGGATGTGAATTATTACTTTTTCAACTAAAATATGAGAGTTTAAAGTCATTTCTGTGCCTGAAATTGGTCAAAATTGAAGGTTTTGAGTAAGCAAAATCTCTGTAAAAATGACAATTTTGGTCACTGTGAGGGTTTAAAAATTGGTTATTCAACATGAGGCCCGATCCAAATGACATTTTGAATTATTTTTGGTAGAGTCGA
The DNA here is from genome assembly GCF_964261635.1 of Lissotriton helveticus. Taxonomy (NCBI): domain Eukaryota; kingdom Metazoa; phylum Chordata; class Amphibia; order Caudata; family Salamandridae; genus Lissotriton; species Lissotriton helveticus. Next base: position 404,968,674 of record NC_136071.1, read on the forward strand.
AAAAATAAATTTTATGATGAAAAATGATGACCCCAGTCGAACGTTCAAAAAAATGGTCAATATTGATGAAATTTTAACATTTAATCCTTTGACTTTAAATGACTGTTGGACGTGAATTATTACTTTTTCAACTAAAATAAGTGTGTTTAAAGTGATTTCTGTGCCTGAAATTGGTCAAAATTGAAGCTTCTGAATAAGCAAAACTCTGTAAAAATGACAATTTTGGTAACTGTGAGGGTTTAAAAAGTGGTTATTCAACATGAGGCCCGATCCAAATGACATTTTGAATCATTTTTGGTAGAGTAAAAAAAAAATCAATTTTATGATGAAAAACGATGACCCCGGACCAGTCGAACGTACAAAAAATTGTCAATATTGATGACATTTTAACATTTAATCTTTTGACTTTAAATTACTGTTGGATGTGAATTATTACTTTTTCAACTAAAATATGAGTGGTTAAAGTCATTTCTGTGCCTGAAATTGGTCAAAATTGAAGCTTCTGAGTAAGCAAAACTCTGTAAAAATGGCAATTTTGGTCACTGTGAGGGTTTAAAAAGTGGTTATTCAACATGAGGCCCGATCCAAATGACATTTTGAATCATTTTTGGTAGAGTAAAAAAAAAATCAATTTTATGATGAAAAACGATGACCCAGGACCAGTCGAACATTAACCGCATGCGTGCGGGCGGAATTCCGCTCGCACACTGAGATTTTTTAAAACGCACTTTACATGACGAGCTGGGCTCTTCATGAGCGTGCGAGGAGGCTACCTCATGACGAGCCCAGCTCGTCATCAGCATGGAAGGGGTTAAATAAATGGTCAATATTGATGAAATTTTAACATTTAATCTTTTGACTTTAAATGACTGTTTGACGTGAATTATTACTTTTTCAACTAAAATAAGTGTGTTTAAAGTGATTTCTGTGCCTGAAATTGGTCAAAATTGAAGCTTCTGAGTAAGCAAAACTCTGTAAAAATGACAATTTTGGTAACTGTGAGGGTTTAAAAAGTGGTTATTCAACATGAGGCCCGATCCAAATGACATTTTGAATTATTTTAGGTAGAGTCCAAAAAATCAATTTTATGATGAAAAACGATGACCCCGGACCAGTCGAACATTCAAAAAAATGGTCAATATTGATGAAATTTTAACATTTAATCGTTTGACTTTAAATTACTGTTGGATGTGAAGTATTACTTTTTCAACTAAAATATGAGTGTTTAAAGTCATTTCTGTGCCTGAAATTGGTCAAAATTGAAGCTTCTGAGTAAGCAAAACTCTGTAAAAATGGCAATTTTGGTCATTGTGAGGGTTTAAAAAGTGGTTATTCAACATGAGGCCCGATCCAAATGACATTTTGAATCATTTTTGGTAGAGTAAAAAAAAAATCAATTTTATGATGAAAAACGTGACCCAGGACCAGTCGAACGTTCAAAAAAATGGTCAATATTGATGAAATTTTAACATTTAATCTTTTGACTTTAAATTACTGTTGGATGTGAATTATTACTTTTTCAACTAAAATATGAGAGTTTAAAGTCATTTCTGTGCCTGAAATTGGTCAAAATTGAAGGTTTTGAGTAAGCAAAATCTCTGTAAAAATGACAATTTTGGTCACTGTGAGGGTTTAAAAATTGGTTATTCAACATGAGGCCCGATCCAAATGACATTTTGAATTATTTTTGGTAGAGTCGAAAAAATAAATTTTATGATGAAAAACGATGACCCCGGACCAGTCGAACGTTCAAAAAAATGGTCAATATTGATGAAATTTTAACATTTAATCTTTTGACTTGAAATGACTGTTGGACGTGAATTATTACTTTTTCAACTAAAAAAGGTGTGTTTAAAGTCATTTCTGTGCCTGAAATTGGTCAAAATTGAAGCTTCTGAGTAAGCAAAACTCTGTAAAAATGACAATTTTGGTAACTGTGAGGGTTTAAAAAGTGGTTATTCAACATGAGGCCCAAACCAAATGACATTTTGAATCATTTTTGGTAGAGTCCAAAAAATCTATTTTATGATGAAAAACGATGACCCCGGACCAGTCGAACGTACAAAAAATTGTCAATATTGATGACATTTTAACATTTAATCTTTTGACTTTAAATTACTGTTGGATGTGAATTATTACTTTTTCAACTAAAATATGAGTTTTTAAAGTCATTTCTGTGCCTGAAATTAGTCAAAATTGAAGCTTCTGAGTAAGCAAAACTCTGTAAAAATGGCAATTTTGGTCACTGTGAGGGTTTAAAAAGTGGTTATTCAACATGAGGCCCGATCCAAATGACATTTTGAATCATTTTTGGTAGAGTAAAAAAGAAAATCAATTTTATGATGAAAAACGATGACCCAGGACCAGAACGTTAAAAAAATGGTCAATATTGATGAAATTTTAACATTTAATCTTTTGACTTTAAATGACTGTTGGACGTGAATTATTACTTTTTCAACTAAAATAAGTGTGTTTAAAGTGATTTCTGTGCCTGAAATTGGTCAAAATTGAAGCTTCTGAGTGAGCAAAACTCTGTAAAAATGACAATTTTGGTAACTGTGAGGGTTTAAAAAGTGGTTATTCAACATGAGGCCCGAGCCAAATGACATTTTGAATCATTTTTGGTAGAGTAAAAAAAAAATCAATTTTATGATAAAAAACGATGACCCAGAACCAGTCGAACGTTCAAAAAAATAGTCAATATTGATGAAATTTTTACATTTAATCTTTTGACTTTAAATTACTGTTGGATGTGAATTATTACTTTTTCAACTAAAATATGAGTGTTTAAAGTCATTTCTGTGCCTGAAATTGGTCAAAATTGAAGGTTTTGAGTAAGAAAAAACTCTGTAAAAATGACAATTTTGGTCACTGTGAGGGTTTAAAAAGTGGTTATTCAACATGGGGCCCGATCCAAATGACATTTTGAATTATTTTTGGTAGAGTCCAAAAAATCAATTTTATGATGAAAAACGATGACCCCGGACCAGTCGAACGTACAAAAAATTGTCAATATTGATGAAATTTTAACATTTAATCTTTTGACTTTAAATTACTGTTGGATGTGAATTATTACTTTTTCAACTAAAATATGAGTGGTTAAAGTCATTTCTGTGCCTGAAATTGGTCAAAATTGAAGCTTCTGAGTAAGCAAAACTCTGTAAAAATGGCAATTTTGGTCACTGTGAGGGTTTAAAAAGTGGTTATTCAACATGAGGCCCGATCCAAATGACATTTTGAATCATTTTTGGTAGAGTAAAAAAAAAATCAATTTTATGATGAAAAACGTGACCCAGGACCAGTCGAACGTTCAAGAAAATGGTCAATATTGATGAAATTTTAACATTTAATCTTTTGACTTTAAATTAAGGTTGGATGTGAATTATTACTTTTTCAACTAAAATATAAGAGTTTAAAGTCATTTCTGTGCCTGAAATTTGTCAAAATTGAAGGTTTTGAGTAAGCAAAATCTCTGTAAAAATGACAATTTTGGTCACTGTGAGGGTTTAAAAAGTGGTTATTCAACATGAGGCCCGATCCAAATGACATTTTGAATTATTTTTGGTAGAGTCGAAAAAATAAATTTTATGATGAAAAACGATGACCCCGGACCAGTCGAACGTTCAAAAAAATGGTCAATATTGATGAAATTTTAACATTTAATCTTTTGACTTGAAATGACTGTTGGACGTGAATTATTACTTTTTCAACTAAAATAAGTGTGTTTAAAGTGATTTCTGTGCCTGAAATTGGTCAAAATTGAAGCTTCTGAGTAAGCAAAACTCTGTAAAAATGACAATTTTGGTAACTGTGAGGGTTTAAAAAGTGGTTATTCAACATGAGGCCCGATCCAAATGACATTTTGAATAATTTTTGGTAGAGTAAAAAAGAAAATCAATTTTATGATGAAAAACGATGACCCAGGACCAGAACGTTAAAAAAATTGGTCAATATTGATGAAATTTTAACATTTAATCTTTTGACTTTAAATGACTGTTGGACGTGAATTATTACTTTTTCAACTAAAATAAGTGTGTTTAAAGTGATTTCTGTGCCTGAAATTGGTCAAAATTGAAGCTTATGAGTAAGCAAATCTCTGTAAAAATGGCAATTTTGGTCACTGTGAGGGTTTAAAAAGTGGTTATTCAACATGAGGCCCGATCCAAATGACATTTTGAATCATTTTTGGTAGAGTCCAAAAAATCAATTTTATGATGAAAAACGATGACCCCGGACCAGTCGAACGTACAAAAAATTGTCAATATTGATGAAATTTTAACATTTAATCTTTTGACTTTAAATTACTGTTGGATGTGAATTATTACTTTTTCAACTAAAATATGAGTGTTTAAAGTCATTTCTGTGCCTGAAATTAGTCAAAATTGAAGCTTCTGAGTAAGCAAATCTCTGTAAAAATGGCAATTTTGGTCACTGTGAGGGTTTAAAAAGTGGTTATTCAACATGAGGCCCGATCCAAATGACATTTTGAATCATTTTTGGTAGAGTAAATAAGAAAATCAATTTTATGATGAAAAACGATGACCCAGGACCAGAACGTTAAAAAAATGGTCAATATTGATGAAATTTTAACATTTAATCTTTTGACTTTAAATGACTGTTGGACGTGAATTATTACTTTTTCAACTAAAATAAGTGTGTTTAAAGTGATTTCTGTGCCTGAAATTGGTCAAAATTGAAGCTTCTGAGTAAGCAAAACTCTGTAAAAATGACAATTTTGGTAACTGTGAGGGTTTAAAAAGTGGTTATTCAACATGAGGCCCGAGCCAAATGACATTTTGAATCATTTTTGGTAGAGTAAAAAAAAAATCAATTTTATGATAAAAAACGATGACCCAGAACCAGTCGAACGTTCAAAAAAATAGTCAATATTGATGAAATTTTTACATTTAATCTTTTGACTTTAAATTACTGTTGGATGTGAATTATTACTTTTTCAACTAAAATATGAGTGTTTAAAGTCATTTCTGTGCCTGAAATTGGTCAAAATTGAAGGTTTTGAGTAAGCAAAAACTCTGTAAAAATGACAATTTTGGTCACTGTGAGGGTTTAAAAAGTGGTTATTCAACATGGGGCCCGATCCAAATGACATTTTGAATTATTTTTGGTAGAGTCCAAAAAATCAATTTTATGATGAAAAACGATGACCCCGGACCAGTCGAACGTACAAAAAATTGTCAATATTGATGAAATTTTAACATTTAATCTTTTGACTTTAAATTACTGTTGGATGTGAATTATTACTTTTTCAACTAAAATATGAGTGGTTAAAGTCATTTCTGTGCCTGAAATTGGTCAAAATTGAAGCTTCTGAGTAAGCAAAACTCTGTAAAAATGGCAATTTTGGTCACTGTGAGGGTTTAAAAAGTGGTTATTCAACATGAGGCCCGATCCAAATGACATTTTGAATCATTTTTGGTAGAGTAAAAAAAAAATCAATTTTATGATGAAAAACGTGACCCAGGACCAGTCGAACGTTCAAGAAAATGGTCAATATTGATGAAATTTTAACATTTAATCTTTTGACTTTAAATTAAGGTTGGATGTGAATTATTACTTTTTCAACTAAAATATAAGAGTTTAAAGTCATTTCTGTGCCTGAAATTTGTCAAAATTGAAGGTTTTGAGTAAGCAAAATCTCTGTAAAAATGACAATTTTGGTCACTGTGAGGGTTTAAAAAGTGGTTATTCAACATGAGGCCCGATCCAAATGACATTTTGAATTATTTTTGGTAGAGTCGAAAAAATAAATTTTGTGATGAAAAACGATGACCCCGGACCAGTCGAACGTTCAAAAAAATGGTCAATATTAATGAAATTTTAACATTTAATCTTTTGACTTGAAATGACTGTTGGACGTGAATTATTACTTTTTCAACTAAAAAAGGTGTGTTTAAAGTGATTTCTGTGCCTGAAATTGGTCAAAATTGAAGCTTCTGAGTAAGCAAAACTCTGTAAAAATGACAATTTTGGTAACTGTGAGGGTTTAAAAAGTGGTTATTCAACATGAGGCCCAAACCAAATGACATTTTGAATCATTTTTGGTAGAGTCCAAAAAATCAATTTTATGATGAAAAACGATGACCCCGGACCAGTCGAATGTACAAAAAATTGTCAATATTGATGAAATTTTAACATTTAATCTTTTGACTTTAAATTACTGTTGGATGTGAATTATTACTTTTTCAATTAAAATATGAGTGTTTAAAGTCATTTCTGTGCCTGAAATTAGTCAAAATTGAAGCTTCTGAGTAAGCAAAACTCTGTAAAAATGGCAATTTTGGTCACTGTGAGGGTTTAAAAAGTGGTTATTCAACATGAGGCCCGAGCCAAATGACATTTTGAATCATTTTTGGTAGAGTAAAAAAAAAATCAATTTTATGATAAAAAACGATGACCCAGAACCAGTCGAACGTTCAAAAAAATAGTCAATATTGATGAAATTTTTACATTTAATCTTTTGACTTTAAATTACTGTTGGATGTGAATTATTACTTTTTCAACTAAAATATGAGTGTTTAAAGTCATTTCTGTGCCTGAAATTGGTCAAAATTGAAGGTTTTGAGTAAGAAAAAACTCTGTAAAAATGACAATTTTGGTCACTGTGAGGGTTTAAAAAGTGGTTATTCAACATGGGGCCCGATCCAAATGACATTTTGAATTATTTTTGGTAGAGTCCAAAAAATCAATTTTATGATGAAAAACGATGACCCCGGACCAGTCGAACGTACAAAAAATTGTCAATATTGATGAAATTTTAACATTTAATCTTTTGACTTTAAATTACTGTTGGATGTGAATTATTACTTTTTCAACTAAAATATGAGTGGTTAAAGTCATTTCTGTGCCTGAAATTGGTCAAAATTGAAGCTTCTGAGTAAGCAAAACTCTGTAAAAATGGCAATTTTGGTCACTGTGAGGGTTTAAAAAGTGGTTATTCAACATGAGGCCCGATCCAAATGACATTTTGAATCATTTTTGGTAGAGTAAAAAAAAAATCAATTTTATGATGAAAAACGTGACCCAGGACCAGTCGAACGTTCAAGAAAATGGTCAATATTGATGAAATTTTAACATTTAATCTTTTGACTTTAAATTAAGGTTGGATGTGAATTATTACTTTTTCAACTAAAATATAAGAGTTTAAAGTCATTTCTGTGCCTGAAATTTGTCAAAATTGAAGGTTTTGAGTAAGCAAAATCTCTGTAAAAATGACAATTTTGGTCACTGTGAGGGTTTAAAAAGTGGTTATTCAACATGAGGCCCGATCCAAATGACATTTTGAATTATTTTTGGTAGAGTCGAAAAAATAAATTTTATGATGAAAAACGATGACCCCGGACCAGTCGAACGTTCAAAAAAATGGTCAATATTGATGAAATTTTAACATTTAATCTTTTGACTTGAAATGACTGTTGGACGTGAATTATTACTTTTTCAACTAAAATAAGTGTGTTTAAAGTGATTTCTGTGCCTGAAATTGGTCAAAATTGAAGCTTCTGAGTAAGCAAAACTCTGTAAAAATGACAATTTTGGTAACTGTGAGGGTTTAAAAAGTGGTTATTCAACATGAGGCCCGATCCAAATGACATTTTGAATAATTTTTGGTAGAGTAAAAAAGAAAATCAATTTTATGATGAAAAACGATGACCCAGGACCAGAACGTTAAAAAAATTGGTCAATATTGATGAAATTTTAACATTTAATCTTTTGACTTTAAATGACTGTTGGACGTGAATTATTACTTTTTCAACTAAAATAAGTGTGTTTAAAGTGATTTCTGTGCCTGAAATTGGTCAAAATTGAAGCTTATGAGTAAGCAAATCTCTGTAAAAATGGCAATTTTGGTCACTGTGAGGGTTTAAAAAGTGGTTATTCAACATGAGGCCCGATCCAAATGACATTTTGAATCATTTTTGGTAGAGTAAAAAAGAAAATCAATTTTATGATGAAAAACGATGACCCCGGACCAGTCGAACGTACAAAAAATTGTCAATATTGATGAAATTTTAACATTTAATCTTTTGACTTTAAATTACTGTTGGATGTGAATTATTACTTTTTCAACTAAAATATGAGTGTTTAAAGTCATTTCTGTGCCTGAAATTAGTCAAAATGAAAGCTTCTGAGTAAGCAAATCTCTGTAAAAATGGCAATTTTGGTCACTGTGAGGGTTTAAAAAGTGGTTATTCAACATGAGGCCCGATCCAAATGACATTTTGAATCATTTTTGGTAGAGTAAAAAAGAAAATCAATTTTATGATGAAAAACGATGACCCCGGACCAGTCGAACGTTCAAAAAAATCGTCAATATTGATGACATTTTTACATTTAATCTTTTGACTTGAAATTACTGTTGGACGTGAATTATTACTTTTTCAACTAAAATAAGTGTGTTTAAAGTGATTTCTGTGCCTGAAATTGGTCAAAATTGAAGCTTCTGAGTAAGCAAAACTCCGTAAAAATGACAATTTTGGTAACTGTGAGGGTTTAAAAAGTGGTTATTCAACATGAGGCCCAAACCAAATGACATTTTGAATCATTTTTGGTAGAGTCCAAAAAATCAATTTTATGATGAAAAACGATGACCCCGGACCAGTCGAACGTACAAAAAATTGTCAATATTGATGAAATTTTAACATTTAATCTTTTGACTTTAAATTACTGTTGGATGTGAATTATTACTTTTTCAACTAAAATATGAGTGTTTAAAGTCATTTCTGTGCCTGAAATTAGTCAAAATTGAAGCTTCTGAGTAAGCAAAACTCTGTAAAAATGGCAATTTTGGTCACTGTGAGGGTTTAAAAAGTGGTTATTCAACATGAGGCCCGATCCAAATGACATTTTGAATCATTTTTGGTAGAGTCCAAAAAATCAATTTTATGATGAAAAACGATGACCCCGGACCAGTCGAACGTACAAAAAATTGTCAATATTGATGAAATTTTAACATTTAATCTTTTGACTTTAAATTACTGTTGGATGTGAATTATTACTTTTTCAACTAAAATATGAGTGTTTAAAGTCATTTCTGTGCCTGAAATTAGTCAAAATTGAAGCTTCTGAGTAAGCAAATCTCTGTAAAAATGGCAATTTTGGTCACTGTGAGGGTTTAAAAAGTGGTTATTCAACATGAGGCCCGATCCAAATGACATTTTGAATCATTTTTGGTAGAGTAAATAAGAAAATCAATTTTATGATGAAAAACGATGACCCAGGACCAGAACGTTAAAAAAATGGTCAATATTGATGAAATTTTAACATTTAATCTTTTGACTTTAAATGACTGTTGGACGTGAATTATTACTTTTTCAACTAAAATAAGTGTGTTTAAAGTGATTTCTGTGCCTGAAATTGGTCAAAATTGAAGCTTCTGAGTAAGCAAAACTCTGTAAAAATGACAATTTTGGTAACTGTGAGGGTTTAAAAAGTGGTTATTCAACATGAGGCCCGAGCCAAATGACATTTTGAATCATTTTTGGTAGAGTAAAAAAAAAATCAATTTTATGATAAAAAACGATGACCCAGAACCAGTCGAACGTTCAAAAAAATAGTCAATATTGATGAAATTTTTACATTTAATCTTTTGACTTTAAATTACTGTTGGATGTGAATTATTACTTTTTCAACTAAAATATGAGTGTTTAAAGTCATTTCTGTGCCTGAAATTGGTCAAAATTGAAGGTTTTGAGTAAGCAAAAACTCTGTAAAAATGACAATTTTGGTCACTGTGAGGGTTTAAAAAGTGGTTATTCAACATGGGGCCCGATCCAAATGACATTTTGAATTATTTTTGGTAGAGTCCAAAAAATCAATTTTATGATGAAAAACGATGACCCCGGACCAGTCGAACGTACAAAAAATTGTCAATATTGATGAAATTTTAACATTTAATCTTTTGACTTTAAATTACTGTTGGATGTGAATTATTACTTTTTCAACTAAAATATGAGTGGTTAAAGTCATTTCTGTGCCTGAAATTGGTCAAAATTGAAGCTTCTGAGTAAGCAAAACTCTGTAAAAATGGCAATTTTGGTCACTGTGAGGGTTTAAAAAGTGGTTATTCAACATGAGGCCCGATCCAAATGACATTTTGAATCATTTTTGGTAGAGTAAAAAAAAAATCAATTTTATGATGAAAAACGTGACCCAGGACCAGTCGAACGTTCAAGAAAATGGTCAATATTGATGAAATTTTAACATTTAATCTTTTGACTTTAAATTAAGGTTGGATGTGAATTATTACTTTTTCAACTAAAATATAAGAGTTTAAAGTCATTTCTGTGCCTGAAATTTGTCAAAATTGAAGGTTTTGAGTAAGCAAAATCTCTGTAAAAATGACAATTTTGGTCACTGTGAGGGTTTAAAAAGTGGTTATTCAACATGAGGCCCGATCCAAATGACATTTTGAATTATTTTTGGTAGAGTCGAAAAAATAAATTTTGTGATGAAAAACGATGACCCCGGACCAGTCGAACGTTCAAAAAAATGGTCAATATTAATGAAATTTTAACATTTAATCTTTTGACTTGAAATGACTGTTGGACGTGAATTATTACTTTTTCAACTAAAAAAGGTGTGTTTAAAGTGATTTCTGTGCCTGAAATTGGTCAAAATTGAAGCTTCTGAGTAAGCAAAACTCTGTAAAAATGACAATTTTGGTAACTGTGAGGGTTTAAAAAGTGGTTATTCAACATGAGGCCCAAACCAAATGACATTTTGAATCATTTTTGGTAGAGTCCAAAAAATCAATTTTATGATGAAAAACGATGACCCCGGACCAGTCGAATGTACAAAAAATTGTCAATATTGATGAAATTTTAACATTTAATCTTTTGACTTTAAATTACTGTTGGATGTGAATTATTACTTTTTCAATTAAAATATGAGTGTTTAAAGTCATTTCTGTGCCTGAAATTAGTCAAAATTGAAGCTTCTGAGTAAGCAAAACTCTGTAAAAATGGCAATTTTGGTCACTGTGAGGGTTTAAAAAGTGGTTATTCAACATGAGGCCCGATCCAAATGACATTTTGAATCATTTTTGGTAGAGTAAAAAAGAAAATCAATTTTATGATGAAAAACGATGACCCAGGACCAGAACGTTTAAAAAAATGGTCAATATTGATGAAATTTTAACATTTAATCTTTTGACTTTAAATGACTGTTGGACGTGAATTATTACTTTTTCAAATAAAATAAGTGTGTTTAAAGTGATTTCTGTGCCTGAAATTGGTCAAAATTGAAGCTTCTGAGTAAGCAAAACTCTGTAAAAATGACAATTTTGGTAACTGTGAGGGTTTAAAAAGTGGTTATTCAACATGAGGCCCGATCCAAATGACATTTTGAATCATTTTTGGTAGAGTCCAAAAAATCAATTTTATGATGAAAAACGATGACCCCGGACCAGTCGAACGTTCAAAAAAATGGTCAATATTGATGAAATTTTAACATTTAATCTTTTGACTTGAAATGACTGTTGGACGTGAATTATTACTTTTTCAACTAAAAAAGGTGTGTTTAAAGTGATTTCTGTGCCTGAAATTGGTCAAAATTGAAGCTTCTGAGTAAGCAAAACTCTGTAAAAATTACAATTTTGGTAACTGTGAGGGTTTAAAAAGTGGTTATTCAACATGAGGCCCAAACCAAATGACATTTTGAATCATTTTTGGTAGAGTCCAAAAAATCAATTTTATGATGAAAAACGATGACCCCGGACCAGTCGAACGTACAAAAAATTGTCAATATTGATGAAATTTTAACATTTAATCTTTTGACTTTAAATTACTGTTGGATGTGAATTATTACTTTTTCAACTAAAATATGAGTGTTTAAAGTCATTTCTGTGCCTGAAATTAGTCAAAATTGAAGCTTCTGAGTAAGCAAAACTCTGTAAAAATGGCAATTTTGGTCACTGTGAGGGTTTAAAAAGTGGTTATTCAACATGAGGCCCGATCCAAATGACATTTTGAATCATTTTTGGTAGAGTAAAAAAGAAAATCAATTTTATGATGAAAAACGATGACCCCGGACCAGTCGAACGTTCCAAAAAATCGTCAATATTGATGACATTTTTACATTTAATCTTTTGACTTGAAATTACTGTTGGACGGGAATTATTACTTTTTCAACTAAAATAAGTGTGTTTAAAGTGATTTCTGTGCCTGAAATTGGTCAAAATTGAAGCTTCTGAGTAAGCAAAACTCCGTAAAAATGACAATTTTGGTAACTGTGAGGGTTTAAAAAGTGGTTATTCAACATGAGGCCCAAACCAAATGACATTTTGAATCATTTTTGGTAGAGTCCAAAAAATCAATTTTATGATGAAAAACGATGACCCCGGACCAGTCGAACGTACAAAAAATTGTCAATATTGATGAAATTTTAACATTTAATCTTTTGACTTTAAATTACTGTTGGATGTGAATTATTACTTTTTCAACTAAAATATGAGTGTTTAAAGTCATTTCTGTGCCTGAAATTAGTCAAAATTGAAGCTTCTGAGTAAGCAAAACTCTGTAAAAATGGCAATTTTGGTCACTGTGAGGGTTTAAAAAGTGGTTATTCAACATGAGGCCCGATCCAAATGACATTTTGAATCATTTTTGGTAGAGTCCAAAAAATCAATTTTATGATGAAAAACGATGACCCCGGACCAGTCGAACGTACAAAAAATTGTCAATATTGATGAAATTTTAACATTTAATCTTTTGACTTTAAATTACTGTTGGATGTGAATTATTACTTTTTCAACTAAAATATGAGTGTTTAAAGTCATTTCTGTGCCTGAAATTAGTCAAAATTGAAGCTTCTGAGTAAGCAAAACTCTGTAAAAATGGCAATTTTGGTCACTGTGAGGGTTTAAAAAGTGGTTATTCAACATGAGGCCCGATCCAAATGACATTTTGAATCATTTTTGGTAGAGTAAAAAAGAAAATCAATTTTATGGTGAAAAACGATGACCCAGGACCAGAACGTAAAAAAAATGGTCAATATTGATGAAATTTTAACATTTAATCTTTTGACTTTAAATGACTGTTGGACGTGAATTATTACTTTTTCAACTAAAATAAGTGTGTTTAAAGTGATTTCTGTGCCTGAAATTGGTCAAAATTGAAGCTTCTGAGTAAGCAAAACTCTGTAAAAATGACAATTTTGGTAACTGTGAGGGTTTAAAAAGTGGTTATTCAACATGAGGCCCGAGCCAAATGACATTTTGAATAATTTTTGGTAGAGTAAAAAAAAAATCAATTTTATGATAAAAAACGATGACCCAGAACCAGTCGAACGTTCAAAAAAATAGTCAATATTGATGAAATTTTTACATTTAATCTTTTGACTTTAAATTACTGTTGGATGTGAATTATTACTTTTTCAACTAAAATATGAGTGTTTAAAGTCATTTCTGTGCCTGAAATTGGTCAAAATTGAAGGTTTTGAGTAAGCAAAAACTCTGTAAAAATGACAATTTTGGTCACTGTGAGGGTTTAAAAAGTGGTTATTCAACATGGGGCCCGATCCAAATGACATTTTGAATTATTTTTGGTAGAGTCCAAAAAATCAATTTTATGATGAAAAACGATGACCCCGGACCAGTCGAACGTACAAAAAATTGTCAATATTGATGAAATTTTAACATTTAATCTTTTGACTTTAAATTACTGTTGGATGTGAATTATTACTTTTTCAACTAAAATATGAGTGGTTAAAGTCATTTCTGTGCCTGAAATTGGTCAAAATTGAAGCTTCTGAGTAAGCAAAACTCTGTAAAAATGGCAATTTTGGTCACTGTGAGGGTTTAAAAAGTGGTTATTCAACATGAGGCCCGATCCAAATGACATTTTGAATCATTTTTGGTAGAGTAAAAAAAAAATCAATTTTATGATGAAAAACGTGACCCAGGACCAGTCGAACGTTCAAGAAAATGGTCAATATTGATGAAATTTTAACATTTAATCTTTTGACTTTAAATTAAGGTTGGATGTGAATTATTACCTTTTCAACTAAAATATAAGAGTTTAAAGTCATTTCTGTGCCTGAAATTTGTCAAAATTGAAGGTTTTGAGTAAGCAAAATCTCTGTAAAAATGACAATTTTGGTCACTGTGAGGGTTTAAAAAGTGGTTATTCAACATGAGGCCCGATCCAAATGACATTTTGAATTATTTTTGGTAGAGTCGAAAAAATAAATTTTATGATGAAAAACGATGACCCCGGACCAGTCGAACGTTCAAAAAAATGGTCAATATTGATGAAATTTTAACATTTAATCTTTTGACTTTAAATTACTGTTGGATGTGAATTATTACTTTTTCAATTAAAATATGAGTGTTTAAAGTCATTTCTGTGCCTGAAATTAGTCAAAATTGAAGCTTCTGAGTAAGCAAAACTCTGTAAAAATGGCAATTTTGGTCACTGTGAGGGTTTAGAAAGTGGTTATTCAACATGAGGCCCGATCCAAATGACATTTTGAATCATTTTTGGTAGAGTAAAAAAGAAAATCAATTTTATGATGAAAAACGATGACCCAGGACCAGAACGTTAAAAAAATGGTCAATATTTATGAAATTTTAACATTTAATCTTTTGACTTTAAATGACTGTTGGACGTGAATTATTACTTTTTCAACTAAAATAAGTGTGTTTAAAGTGATTTCTGTGCCTGAAATTGGTCAAAATTGAAGCTTCTGAGTAAGCAAAACTCTGTAAAAATGACAATTTTGGTAACTGTGAGGGTTTAAAAAGTGGTTATTCAACATGAGGCCCGATCCAAATGACATTTTGAATCATTTTTGGTAGAGTCCAAAAAATCAATTTTATGATGAAAAACGATGACCCCGGACCAGTCGAACGTTCAAAAAAATGGTCAATATTGATGACATTTTTACATTTAATCTTTTGACTTGAAATTACTGTTGGACGTGAATTATTACTTTTTCAACTAAAATAAGTGTGTTTAAAGTGATTTCTGTGCCTGAAATTGGTCAAAATTGAAGCTTCTGAGTAAGCAAAACTCCGTAAAAATGACAATTTTGGTAACTGTGAGGGTTTAAAAAGTGGTTATTCAACATGAGGCCCAAACCAAATGACATTTTGAATCATTTTTGGTAGAGTCCAAAAAATCAATTTTATGATGAAAAACGATGACCCCGGACCAGTCGAACGTACAAAAAATTATCAATATTGATGAAATTTTAACACTTAATCTTTTGACTTTAAATTACTGTTGGATGTGAATTATTACTTTTTCAACTAAAATATGAGTGTTTAAAGTCATTTCTGTGCCTGAAATTAGTCAAAATTGAAGCTTCTGAGTAAGCAAAACTCTGTAAAAATTGCAATTTTGGTCACTGTGAGGGTTTAAAAAGTGGTTATTCAACATGAGGCCCGATCCAAATGACATTTTGAATCATTTTTGGTAGAGTCCAAAAAATCAATTTTATGATGAAAAACGATGACCCCGGACCAGTCGAACGTACAAAAAATTGTCAATATTGATGAAATTTTAACATTTAATCTTTTGACTTTAAATTACTGTTGGATGTGAATTATTACTTTTTCAACTAAAATATGAGTGGTTAAAGTAATTTCTGTGCCTGAAATTGGTCAAAATTGAAGCTTCTGAGTAAGCAAAACTCTGTAAAAATGGCAATTTTGGTCACTGTGAGGGTTTAAAAAGTGGTTATTCAACATGAGGCCCGATCCAAATGACATTTTGAATCATTTTTGGTAGAGTCCAAAAAATCAATTTTATGATGAAAAACGATGACCCCGGACCAGTCGAACGTTCAAAAAAATGGTCAATATTGATGAAATTTTAACATTTAATCTTTTGACTTGAAATGACTGTTGGACGTGAATTATTACTTTTTCAACTAAAAAAGGTGTGTTTAAAGTGATTTCTGTGCCTGAAATTGGTCAAAATTGAAGCTTCTGAGTAAGCAAAACTCTGTAAAAATTACAATTTTGGTAACTGTGAGGGTTTAAAAAGTGGTTATTCAACATGAGGCCCAAACCAAATGACATTTTGAATCATTTTTGGTAGAGTCCAAAAAATCAATTTTATGATGAAAAACGATGACCCCGGACCAGTCGAACGTACAAAAAATTGTCAATATTGATGAAATTTTAACATTTAATCTTTTGACTTTAAATTACTGTTGGATGTGAATTATTACTTTTTCAACTAAAATATGAGTGTTTAAAGTCATTTCTGTGCCTGAAATTAGTCAAAATTGAAGCTTCTGAGTAAGCAAAACTCTGTAAAAATGGCAATTTTGGTCACTGTGAGGGTTTAAAAAGTGGTTATTTAACATGAGGCCCGATCCAAATGACATTTTGAATCATTTTTGGTAGAGTAAAAAAGAAAATCAATTTTATGATGAAAAACGATGACCCAGGACCAGAACGTTAAAAAAATGGTCAATATTGATGAAATTTTAACATTTAATCTTTTGACTTTAAATTACTGTTGAACGTGAATTATTACTTTTTCAACTAAAATAAGTGTGTTTAAAGTGATTTCTGTGCCTGAAATTGGTCAAAATTGAAGCTTCTGAGTAAGCAAAACTCTGTAAAAATGACAATTTTGGTAACTGTGAGGGTTTAAAAAGTGGTTATTCAACATGAGGCCCGATCCAAATGACATTTTGAATCATTTTTGGTAGAGTCCAAAAAATCAATTTTATGATGAAAAACGATGACCCCGGACCAGTCGAACGTTCCAAAAAATCGTCAATATTGATGACATTTTTACATTTAATCTTTTGACTTGAAATTACTGTTGGACGTGAATTATTACTTTTTCAACTAAAATAAGTGTGTTTAAAGTGATTTCTGTGCCTGAAATTGGTCAAAATTGAAGCTTCTGAGTAAGCAAAACTCCGTAAAAATGACAATTTTGGTAACTGTGAGGGTTTAAAAAGTGGTTATTCAACATGAGGCCCAAACCAAATGACATTTTGAATCATTTTTGGTAGAGTCCAAAAAATCAATTTTATGATGAAAAACGATGACCCCGGACCAGTCGAACGTACAAAAAATTGTCAATATTGATGAAATTTTAACATTTAATCTTTTGACTTTAAATTACTGTTGGATGTGAATTATTACTTTTTCAACTAAAATATGAGTGTTTAAAGTCATTTCTGTGCCTGAAATTAGTCAAAATTGAAGCTTCTGAGTAAGCAAAACTCTGTAAAAATGGCAATTTTGGTCACTGTGAGGGTTTAAAAAGTGGTTATTCAACATGAGGCCCGATCCAAATGACATTTTGAATCATTTTTGGTAGAGTCCAAAAAATCAATTTTATGATGAAAAACGATGACCCCGGACCAGTCGAACGTACAAAAAATTGTCAATATTGATGAAATTTTAACATTTAATCTTTTGACTTTAAATTACTGTTGGATGTGAATTATTACTTTTTCAACTAAAATATGAGTGTTTAAAGTCATTTCTGTGCCTGAAATTAGTCAAAATTGAAGCTTCTGAGTAAGCAAAACTCTGTAAAAATGGCAATTTTGGTCACTGTGAGGGTTTAAAAAGTGGTTATTCAACATGAGGCCCGATCCAAATGACATTTTGAATCATTTTTGGTAGAGTAAAAAAGAAAATCAATTTTATGATGAAAAACGATGACCCAGGACCAGAACGTTAAAAAAATGGTCAATATTGATGAAATTTTAACATTTAATCTTTTGACTTTAAATGACTGTTGGACGTGAATTATTACTTTTTCAACTAAAATAAGTGTGTTTAAAGTGATTTCTGTGCCTGAAATTGGTCAAAATTGAAGCTTCTGAGTAAGCAAAACTCTGTAAAAATGACAATTTTGGTAACTGTGAGGGTTTAAAAAGTGGTTATTCAACATGAGGCCCGAGCCAAATGACATTTTGAATAATTTTTGGTAGAGTAAAAAAAAAATCAATTTTATGATAAAAAACGATGACCCAGAACCAGTCGAACGTTCAAAAAAATAGTCAATATTGATGACATTTTTACATTTAATCTTTTGACTTTAAATTACTGTTGGATGTGAATTATTACTTTTTCAACTAAAATATGAGTGTTTAAAGTCATTTCTGTGCCTGAAATTGGTCAAAATTGAAGGTTTTGAGTAAGCAAAAACTCTGTAAAAATGACAATTTTGGTCACTGTGAGGGTTTAAAAAGTGGTTATTCAACATGGGGCCCGATCCAAATGACATTTTGAATTATTTTTGGTAGAGTCCAAAAAATCAATTTTATGATGAAAAACGATGACCCCGGACCAGTCGAACGTACAAAAAATTGTCAATATTGATGAAATTTTAACATTTAATCTTTTGACTTTAAATTACTGTTGGATGTGAATTATTACTTTTTCAACTAAAATATGAGTGGTTAAAGTCATTTCTGTGCCTGAAATTGGTCAAAATTGAAGCTTCTGAGTAAGCAAAACTCTGTAAAAATGGCAATTTTGGTCACTGTGAGGGTTTAAAAAGTGGTTATTCAACATGAGGCCCGATCCAAATGACATTTTGAATCATTTTTGGTAGAGTAAAAAAAAAATCAATTTTATGATGAAAAACGTGACCCAGGACCAGTCGAACGTTCAAGAAAATGGTCAATATTGATGAAATTTTAACATTTAATCTTTTGACTTTAAATTAAGGTTGGATGTGAATTATTACTTTTTCAACTAAAATATAAGAGTTTAAAGTCATTTCTGTGCCTGAAATTTGTCAAAATTGAAGGTTTTGAGTAAGCAAAATCTCTGTAAAAATGACAATTTTGGTCACTGTGAGGGTTTAAAAAGTGGTTATTCAACATGAGGCCCGATCCAAATGACATTTTGAATTATTTTTGGTAGAGTCGAAAAAATAAATTTTATGATGAAAAACGATGACCCCGGACCAGTCGAACGTTCAAAAAAATGGTCAATATTGATGAAATTTTAACATTTAATCTTTTGACTTTAAATTACTGTTGGATGTGAATTATTACTTTTTCAATTAAAATATGAGTGTTTAAAGTCATTTCTGTGCCTGAAATTAGTCAAAATTGAAGCTTCTGAGTAAGCAAAACTCTGTAAAAATGGCAATTTTGGTCACTGTGAGGGTTTAGAAAGTGGTTATTCAACATGAGGCCCGATCCAAATGACATTTTGAATCATTTTTGGTAGAGTAAAAAAGAAAATCAATTTTATGATGAAAAACGATGACCCAGGACCAGAACGTTAAAAAAATGGTCAATATTGATGACATTTTAACATTTAATCTTTTGACTTTAAATGACTGTTGGACGTGAATTATTACTTTTTCAACTAAAATAAGTGTGTTTAAAGTGATTTCTGTGCCTGAAATTGGTCAAAATTGAAGCTTCTGAGTAAGCAAAACTCTGTAAAAATGACAATTTTGGTAACTGTGAGGGTTTAAAAAGTGGTTATTCAACATGAGGCCCGATCCAAATGACATTTTGAATCATTTTTGGTAGAGTCCAAAAAATCAATTTTATGATGAAAAACGATGACCCCGGACCAGTCGAACGTTCAAAAAAATGGTCAATATTGATGACATTTTTACATTTAATCTTTTGACTTGAAATTACTGTTGGACGTGAATTATTACTTTTTCAACTAAAATAAGTGTGTTTAAAGTGATTTCTGTGCCTGAAATTGGTCAAAATTGAAGCTTCTGAGTAAGCAAAACTCCGTAAAAATGACAATTTTGGTAACTGTGAGGGTTTAAAAAGTGGTTATTCAACATGAGGCCCAAACCAAATGACATTTTGAATCATTTTTGGTAGAGTCCAAAAAATCAATTTTATGATGAAAAACGATGACCCCGGACCAGTCGAACGTACAAAAAATTATCAATATTGATGAAATTTTAACACTTAATCTTTTGACTTTAAATTACTGTTGGATGTGAATTATTACTTTTTCAACTAAAATATGAGTGTTTAAAGTCATTTCTGTGCCTGAAATTAGTCAAAATTGAAGCTTCTGAGTAAGCAAAACTCTGTAAAAATGGCAATTTTGGTCACTGTGAGGGTTTAAAAAGTGGTTATTCAACATGAGGCCCGATCCAAATGACATTTTGAATCATTTTTGGTAGAGTCCAAAAAATCAATTTTATGATGAAAAACGATGACCCCGGACCAGTCGAACGTACAAAAAATTGTCAATCTTGATGAAATTTTAACATTTAATCTTTTGACTTTAAATTACTGTTGGATGTGAATTATTACTTTTTCAACTAAAATATGAGTGGTTAAAGTAATTTCTGTGCCTGAAATTGGTCAAAATTGAAGCTTCTGAGTAAGCAAAACTCTGTAAAAATGGCAATTTTGGTCACTGTGAGGGTTTAAAAAGTGGTTATTCAACATGAGGCCCGATCCA
Source organism: Lissotriton helveticus (assembly GCF_964261635.1). NCBI lineage: Eukaryota > Metazoa > Chordata > Amphibia > Caudata > Salamandridae > Lissotriton > Lissotriton helveticus. Next base: position 404,989,069 of record NC_136071.1, read on the forward strand.
AATGACATTTTGAATCATTTTTGGTAGAGTAAAAAAAAAATCAATTTTATGATGAAAAACGATGACCCAGGACCAGTCGAACGTTAACCGCATGCGTGCGGGCGGAATTCCGCTCGCACGCTGAGATTTTTTAAAACGCACTTTACATGACGAGCTGGGCTCGTCATGAGCATGCGAGGAGGCTACCTCATGACGAGCCCAGCTCGTCATCAGCGTGGAAGGGGTTAAATAAATGGTCAATATTGATGAAATTTTAACATTTAATCTTTTGACTTTAAATGACTGTTTGACGTAAATTATTACTTTTTCAACTAAAATAAGTGTGTTTAAAGTGATTTCTGTGCCTGAAATTGGTCAAAATTGAAGCTTCTGAGTAAGCAAAACTCTGTAAAAATGACAATTTTGGTAACTGTGAGGGTTTAAAAAGTGGTTATTCAACATGAGGCCCGATCCAAATGACATTTTGAATCATGATTGGTATAGTCCAAAAAATCAATTTTATGATGAAAAACGATGACCCCGGACCAGTCGAACGTACAAAAAATTGTCAATATTGATGAAATTTTAGCATTTGATCTTTTGACTTTAAATTACTGTTGGATGTGAATTATTACTTTTTCAACTAAAATATGAGTGTTTAAAGTCATTTCTGTGCCTGAAATTGGTCAAAATTGGAGCTTCTGAGTAAGCAAAACTCTGTAAAAATGGCGATTTTGGTCACTGTGAGGGTTTAAAAAGTGGTTATTCAACATGAGGCCCGATCCAAATGACATTTTGAATTATTTTTGGTAGAGTCCAAAAAATCAATTTTATGATGAAATACGATGACCCCGGACCAGTCGAACATTCAAAAAAATGGTCAATATTGATGAAATTTTAACATTTAATCGTTTGACTTTAAATTACTGTTGGATGTGAATTATTACTTTTTCAACTAAAATATGAGTGTTTAAAGTCATTTCTGTGCCTGAAATTGGTCAAAATTGAAGGTTTTGAGTAAGCAAAAACTCTGTAAAAATGACAATTTTGGTCACTGTGAGGGTTTAAAAAGTGGTTATTTAACATGAGGCCCGATCCAAATGACATTTTGAATTATTTTTGGTAGAGTCCAAAAAATCTATTTTATGATGAAAAACGATGACCCCGGACCAGTCGAACGTTTAAAAAAATGGTCAATATTGATGAAATTTTAACATTTAATCATTTGACTTTAAATTACTGTTGGACGTGAATTATTACTTTTTCAACTAAAATAAGTGTGTTTAAAGTCATTTCTGTGCCTGAAATTTGTCCAAATTGAAGGTTCTGAGTAAGCAAAACTCTGTAAAAATGACAATTTTGGTCACTGTGAGGGTTTAAAAAGTGGTTATTCAACATGAGGCCCGATCCCAATGACATTTTGAATCATTTTTGGTAGAGTCCAAAAAATCAATTTTATGATGAAAAACGATGACCCCGGACCAGTCGAACATTCAAAAAAATGGTCAATATTGATGAAATTTTAACATTTAATCGTTTGACTTTAAATTACTGTTGGATGTGAATTATTACTTTTTCAACTAAAATATGAGTGTTTAAAGTCATTTCTGTGCCTGAAATTGGTCAAAATTGAAGGTTTTGAGTAAGCAAAAACTCTGTAAAAATGACAATTTTGGTCACTGTGAGGGTTTAAAAAGTGGTTATTCAACATGAGGCCCGATCCAAATGACATTTTGAATCATTTTTGGTAGAGTCCAAAAAATCTATTTTATGATGAAAAACGATGACCCCGGACCAGTCGAACGTACAAAAAATTGTCAATATTGATGAAATTTTAACATTTAATCTTTTGACTTTAAATTACTGTTGGATGTCAATTATTACTTTTTCAACTAAAATATGAGTGGTTAAAGTCATTTCTGTGCCTGAAATTGGTCAAAATTGAAGCTTCTGAGTAAGCAAAACTCTGTAAAAATGGCAATTTTCGTCACTGTGAGGGTTTAAAAAGTGGTTATTCAACATGAGGCCCGATCCAAATGACATTTTGAATCATTTTTGGTAGAGTAAAAAAAAAATCAATTTTATGATGAAAAACGATGACCCAGGACCAGTCGAACGTTAACCGCATGCGTGCGGGCGGAATTCCGCTCCCACGCTGAGATTTTTTAAAACGCACTTTACATGACGAGCTGGGCTCGTCATGAGCGTGCGAGGAGGCTACCTCATGACGAGCCCAGCTCGTCATCAGCGTGGAAGGGGTTAAATAAATGGTCAATATTGATGAAATTTTAACATTTAATCTTTTGACTTTAAATGACTGTTGGACGTGAATTATTACTTTTTCAACTAAAATAAGTGTGTTTAAAGGGATTTCTGTGCCTGAAATTGGTCAAAATTGAAGCTTCTGAGTAAGCAAAACTCTGTAAAAATGACAATTTTGGTAACTGTGACGGTTTAAAAAGTGGTTATTCAACATGAGGCCCGATCCAAATGACATTTTGAATCATTTTTGGTAGAGTCCAAAAAATCAATTTTATGATGAAAAACGATGACCCCGGACCAGTCGAACATTCAAAAAAATGGTCAATATTGATGAAATTTTAACATTTAATCGTTTGACTTTAAATTACTGTTGGATGTGAATTATTACTTTTTCAACTAAAATATGAGTGTTTAAAGTCATTTCTGTGCCTGAAATTGGTCAAAATTGAAGGTTTTGAGTAAGCAAAAACTCTGTAAAAATGACAATTTTGGTCACTGTGAGGGTTTAAAAAGTGGTTATTCAACATGAGGCCCGATCCAAATGACATTTTGAATCATTTTTGGTAGAGTCCAAAAAATCTATTTTATGATGAAAAACGATGACCCCGGACCAGTCGAACGTACAAAAAATTGTCAATATTGATGAAATTTTAACATTTAATCTTTTGACTTTAAATTACTGTTGGATGTCAATTATTACTTTTTCAACTAAAATATGAGTGGTTAAAGTCATTTCTGTGCCTGAAATTGGTCAAAATTGAAGCTTCTGAGTAAGCAAAACTCTGTAAAAATGGCAATTTTGGTCACTGTGAGGGTTTAAAAAGTGGTTATTCAACATGAGGCCCGATCCAAATGACATTTTGAATCATTTTTGGTAGAGTAAAAAAAAAATCAATTTTATGATGAAAAACGATGACCCAGGACCAGTCGAACGTTAACCGCATGCGTGCGGGCGGAATTCCGCTCCCACGCTGAGATTTTTTAAAACGCACTTTACATGACGAGCTGGGCTCGTCATGAGCGTGCGAGGAGGCTACCTCATGTCGAGCCCAGCTCGTCATCAGCGTGGAAGGGGTTAAATAAATGGTCAATATTGATGAAATTTTAACATTTAATCTTTTGACTTTAAATGACTGTTGGACGTGAATTATTACTTTTTCAACTAAAATAAGTGTGTTTAAAGTGATTTCTGTGCCTGAAATTGGTCAAAATTGAAGCTTCTGAGTAAGCAAAACTCTGTAAAAATGACAATTTTGGTAACTGTGAGGGTTTAAAAAGTGGTTATTCAACATGAGGCCCGATCCAAATGACATTTTGAATCATTTTTGGTAGAGTCCAAAAAATCAATTTTATGATGAAAAACGATGACCCCGTCCCAGTCGAACGTTCAAAAAAATGGTCAATATTGATGACATTTTTACATTTAATCTTTTGACTTGAAATTACTGTTGGACGTGAATTATTACTTTTTCAACTAAAATAAGTGTGTTTAAAGTGATTTCTGTGCCTGAAATTGGTCAAAATTGAAGCTTCTGAGTAAGCAAAACTCTGTAAAAATGACAATTTTGGTAACTGTGAGGGTTTAAAAAGTGGTTATTCAACATGAGGCCCAAACCAAATGACATTTTGAATCATTTTTGGTAGAGTCCAAAAAATCAATTTTATGATGAAAAACGATGACCCCGGACCAGTCGAACGTACAAAAAATTGTCAATATTGATGAAATTTTAACATTTATTCTTTTGACTTTAAATTACTGTTGGATGTGAATTATTACTTTTTCAACTAAAATATGAGTGTTTAAAGTCATTTCTGTGCCTGAAATTAGTCAAAATTGAAGCTTCTGAGTAAGCAAAACTCTGTAAAAATGGCAATTTTGGTCACTGTGAGGGTTTAAAAAGTGGTTATTCAACATGAGGCCCGATCCAAATGACATTTTGAATCATTTTTGGTAGAGTAAAAAAGAAAATCAATTTTATGATGAAAAACGATGACCCAGGACCAGAACGTTAAAAAAATGGTCAATATTGATGAAATTTTAACATTTAATCTTTTGACTTTAAATGACTGTTGGACGTGAATTATTACTTTTTCAACTAAAATAAGTGTGTTTAAAGTGATTTCTGTGCCTGAAATTGGTCAAAATTGAAGCTTCTGAGTAAGCAAAACTCTGTAAAAATGACAATTTTGGTAACTGTGAGGGTTTAAAAAGTGGTTATTCAACATGAGGCCCGATCCAAATGACATTTTGAATCATTTTTGGTAGAGTCCAAAAAATCAATTTTATGATGAAAAACGATGACCCCGGACCAGTCGAACGTTCAAAAAAATGGTCAATATTGATGACATTTTTACATTTAATCTTTTGACTTGAAATTACTGTTGGACGTGAATTATTACTTTTTCAACTAAAATAAGTGTGTTTAAAGTGATTTCTGTGCCTGAAATTGGTCAAAATTGAAGCTTCTGAGTAAGCAAAACTCCGTAAAAATGACAATTTTGGTAACTGTGAGGGTTTAAAAAGTGGTTATTCAACATGAGGCCCAAACCAAATGACATTTTGAATCATTTTTGGTAGAGTCCAAAAAATCAATTTTATGATGAAAAACGATGACCCCGGACCAGTCGAACGTACAAAAAATTATCAATATTGATGAAATTTTAACATTTAATCTTTTGACTTTAAATTACTGTTGGATGTGAATTATTACTTTTTCAACTAAAATATGAGTGTTTAAAGTCATTTCTGTGCCTGAAATTAGTCAAAATTGAAGCTTCTGAGTAAGCAAAACTCTGTAAAAATGGCAATTTTGGTCACTGTGAGGGTTTAAAAAGTGGTTATTCAACATGAGGCCCGATCCAAATGACATTTTGAATCATTTTTGGTAGAGTAAAAAAGAAAATCAATTTTATGATGAAAAACGATGACCCAGGACCAGAACGTTTAAAAAAATGGTCAATATTGATGAAATTTTAACATTTAATCTTTTGACTTTAAATGACTGTTGGACGTGAATTATTACTTTTTCAAATAAAATAAGTGTGTTTAAAGTGATTTCTGTGCCTGAAATTGGTCAAAATTGAAGCTTCTGAGTAAGCAAAACTCTGTAAAAATGACAATTTTGGTAACTGTGAGGGTTTAAAAAGTGGTTATTCAACATGAGGCCCGATCCAAATGACATTTTGAATCATTTTTGGTAGAGTCCAAAAAATCAATTTTATGATGAAAAACGATGACCCCGGACCAGTCGAACGTACAAAAAATTGTCAATATTGATGAAATTTTAACATTTAATCTTTTGACTTTAAATTACTGTTGGATGTGAATTATTACTTTTTCAACTAAAATATGAGTGGTTAAAGTCATTTCTGTGCCTGAAATTGGTCAAAATTGAAGCTTCTGAGTAAGCAAAACTCTGTAAAAATGGCAATTTTGGTCACTGTGAGGGTTTAAAAAGTGGTTATTCAACATGAGGCCCGATCCAAATGACATTTTGAATCATTTTTGGTAGAGTAAAAAAAAAATCAATTTTATGATGAAAAACGATGACCCAGGACCAGTCGAACGTTAACCGCATGCGTGCGGGCGGAATTCCGCTCGCACGCTGAGATTTTTTAAAACGCACTTTACATGACGAGCTGGGCTCGTCATGAGCATGCGAGGAGGCTACCTCATGACGAGCCCAGCTCGTCATCAGCGTGGAAGGGGTTAAATAAATGGTCAATATTGATGAAATTTTAACATTTAATCTTTTGACTTTAAATGACTGTTGGACGTAAATTATTACTTTTTCAACTAAAATAAGTGTGTTTAAAGTGATTTCTGTGCCTGAAATTGGTCAAAATTGAAGCTTCTGAGTAAGCAAAACTCTGTAAAAATGACAATTTTGGTAACTGTGAGGGTTTAAAAAGTGGTTATTCAACATGAGGCCCGATCCAAATGACATTTTGAATCATTTTTGGTATAGTCCAAAAAATCAATTTTATGATGAAAAACGATGACCCCGGACCAGTCGAACGTACAAAAAATTGTCAATATTGATGAAATTTTAACATTTGATCTTTTGACTTTAAATTACTGTTGGATGTGAATTATTACTTTTTCAACTAAAATATGAGTGTTTAAAGTCATTTCTGTGCCTGAAATTGGTCAAAATTGGAGCTTCTGAGTAAGCAAAACTCTGTAAAAATGGCGATTTTGGTCACTGTGAGGGTTTAAAAAGTGGTTATTCAACATGAGGCCCGATCCAAATGACATTTTGAATTATTTTTGGTAGAGTCCAAAAAATCAATTTTATGATGAAATACGATGACCCCGGACCAGTCGAACATTCAAAAAAATGGTCAATATTGATGAAATTTTAACATTTAATCGTTTGACTTTAAATTACTGTTGGATGTGAATTATTACTTTTTCAACTAAAATATGAGTGTTTAAAGTCATTTCTGTGCCTGAAATTGGTCAAAATTGAAGGTTTTGAGTAAGCAAAAACTCTGTAAAAATGACAATTTTGGTCACTGTGAGGGTTTAAAAAGTGGTTATTTAACATGAGGCCCGATCCAAATGACATTTTGAATTATTTTTGGTAGAGTCCAAAAAATCTATTTTATGATGAAAAACGATGACCCCGGACCAGTCGAACGTTTAAAAAAATGGTCAATATTGATGAAATTTTAACATTTAATCATTTGACTTTAAATTACTGTTGGACGTGAATTATTACTTTTTCAACTAAAATAAGTGTGTTTAAAGTCATTTCTGTGCCTGAAATTGGTCCAAATTGAAGGTTCCAGAGTAAGCAAAACTCTGTAAAAATGACAATTTTGGTCACTGTGAGGGTTTAAAAAGTGGTTATTCAACATGAGGCCCGATCCAAATGACATTTTGAATCATTTTTGGTAGAGTCCAAAAAATCAATTTTATGATGAAAAACGATGACCCCGGACCAGTCGAACATTCAAAAAAATGGTCAATATTGATGAAATTTTAACATTTAATCGTTTGACTTTAAATTACTGTTGGATGTGAATTATTACTTTTTCAACTAAAATATGAGTGTTTAAAGTCATTTCTGTGCCTGAAATTGGTCAAAATTGAAGGTTTTGAGTAAGCAAAAACTCTGTAAAAATGACAATTTTGGTCACTGTGAGGGTTTAAAAAGTGGTTATTCAACATGAGGCCCGATCCAAATGACATTTTGAATCATTTTTGGTAGAGTCCAAAAAATCAATTTTATGATGAAAAACGATGACCCCGGACCAGTCGAACGAACAAAAAATTATCAATATTGATGAAATTTTAACATTTAATCTTTTGACTTTAAATTACTGTTGGATGTGAATTATTACTTTTTCAACTAAAATATGAGTGTTTAAAGTCATTTCTGTGCCTGAAATTAGTCAAAATTGAAGCTTCTGAGTAAGCAAAACTCTGTAAAAATGGCAATTTTGGTCACTGTGAGGGTTTAAAAAGTGGTTATTCAACATGAGGCCCGATCCAAATGACATTTTGAATCATTTTTGGTAGAGTCCAAAAAATCAATTTTATGATGAAAAACGATGACCCCGGACCAGTCGAACGTACAAAAAATGGTCAATATTGATGAAATTTTAACATTTAATCTTTTGACTTGAAATGACTGTTGGACGTGAATTATTACTTTTTCAACTAAAAAAGGTGTGTTTAAAGTGATTTCTGTGCCTGAAATTGGTCAAAATTGAAGCTTCTGAGTAAGCAAAACTCTGTAAAAATGACAATTTTGGTAACTGTGAGGGTTTAAAAAGTGGTTATTCAACATGAGGCCCAAACCAAATGACATTTTGAATCATTTTTGGTAGAGTCCAAAAAATCAATTTTATGATATAAAACGATGACCCCGGACCAGTCGAACGTACAAAACTTTTTCAATATTGATGAAATTTTAACATTTAATCTTTTGACTTTAAATTACTGTTGGATGTGAATTATTACTTTTTCAACTAAAATATGAGTGTTTAAAGTCATTTCTGTGCCTGAAATTAGTCAAAATTGAAGCTTCTGAGTAAGCAAAACTCTGTAAAAATGGCAATTTTGGTCACTGTGAGGGTTTAAAAAGTGGTTATTCAACATGAGGCCCGATCCAAATGACATTTTGAATCATTTTTGGTAGAGTAAAAAAGAAAATCAATTTTATGATGAAAAACGATGACCCAGGACCAGAACGTTAAAAAAATGGTCAATATTGATGAAATTTTAACATTTAATCTTTTGACTTTAAATGACTGTTGGACGTGAATTATTACTTTTTCAACTAAAATAAGTGTGTTTAAAGTGATTTCTGTGCCTGAAATTGGTCAAAATTGAAGCTTCTGAGTAAGCAAAACTCTGTAAAAATGACAATTTTGGTAACTGTGAGGGTTTAAAAAGTGGTTATTCAACATGAGGCCCGATCCAAATGACATTTTGAATCATTTTTGGTAGAGTCCAAAAAATCAATTTTATGATGAAAAACGATGACCCCGGACCAGTCGAACGTTCAAAAAAATGGTCAATATTGATGACATTTTTACATTTAATCTTTTGACTTGAAATTACTGTTGGACGTGAATTATTACTTTTTCAACTAAAATAAGTGTGTTTAAAGTGATTTCTGTGCCTGAAATTGGTCAAAATTGAAGCTTCTGAGTAAGCAAAACTCCGTAAAAATGACAATTTTGGTAACTGTGAGGGTTTAAAAAGTGGTTATTCAACATGAGGCCCAAACCAAATGACATTTTGAATCATTTTTGGTAGAGTCCAAAAAATCAATTTTATGATGAAAAACGATGACCCCGGACCAGTCGAACGTACAAAAAATTATCAATATTGATGAAATTTTAACATTTAATCTTTTGACTTTAAATTACTGTTGGATGTGAATTATTACTTTTTCAACTAAAATATGAGTGTTTAAAGTCATTTCTGTGCCTGAAATTAGTCAAAATTGAAGCTTCTGAGTAAGCAAAACTCTGTAAAAATGGCAATTTTGGTCACTGTGAGGGTTTAAAAAGTGGTTATTCAACATGAGGCCCGATCAAAATGACATTTTGAATCATTTTTGGTAGAGTAAAAAAGAAAATCAATTTTATGATGAAAAACGATGACCCAGGACCAGAACGTTTAAAAAAATGGTCAATATTGATGAAATTTTAACATTTAATCTTTTGACTTTAAATGACTGTTGGACGTGAATTATTACTTTTTCAAATAAAATAAGTGTGTTTAAAGTGATTTCTGTGCCTGAAATTGGTCAAAATTGAAGCTTCTGAGTAAGCAAAACTCTGTAAAAATGACAATTTTGGTAACTGTGAGGGTTTAAAAAGTGGTTATTCAACATGAGGCCCGATCCAAATGACATTTTGAATCATTTTTGGTAGAGTCCAAAAAATCAATTTTATGATGAAAAACGATGACCCCGGACCAGTCGAACGTACAAAAAATTGTCAATATTGATGAAATTTTAACATTTAATCTTTTGACTTTAAATTACTGTTGGATGTGAATTATTACTTTTTCAACTAAAATATGAGTGGTTAAAGTCATTTCTGTGCCTGAAATTGGTCAAAATTGAAGCTTCTGAGTAAGCAAAACTCTGTAAAAATGGCAATTTTGGTCACTGTGAGGGTTTAAAAAGTGGTTATTCAACATGAGGCCCGATCCAAATGACATTTTGAATCATTTTTGGTAGAGTAAAAAAAAAATCAATTTTATGATGAAAAACGATGACCCAGGACCAGTCGAACGTTAACCGCATGCGTGCGGGCGGAATTCCGCTCGCACGCTGAGATTTTTTAAAACGCACTTTACATGACGAGCTGGGCTCGTCATGAGCATGCGAGGAGGCTACCTCATGACGAGCCCAGCTCGTCATCAGCGTGGAAGGGGTTAAATAAATGGTCAATATTGATGAAATTTTAACATTTAATCTTTTGACTTTAAATGACTGTTGGATGTAAATTATTACTTTTTCAACTAAAATAAGTGTGTTTAAAGTGATTTCTGTGCCTGAAATTGGTCAAAATTGAAGCTTCTGAGTAAGCAAAACTCTGTAAAAATGACAATTTTGGTAACTGTGAGGGTTTAAAAAGTGGTTATTCAACATGAGGCCCGATCCAAATGACATTTTGAATCATTTTTGGTATAGTCCAAAAAATCAATTTTATGATGAAAAACGATGACCCCGGACCAGTCGAACGTACAAAAAATTGTCAATATTGATGAAATTTTAACATTTGATCTTTTGACTTTAAATTACTGTTGGATGTGAATTATTACTTTTTCAACTAAAATATGAGTGTTTAAAGTCATTTCTGTGCCTGAAATTGGTCAAAATTGAAGCTTCTGAGTAAGCAAAACTCTGTAAAAATGGCAATTTTGGTCACTGTGAGGGTTTAAAAAGTGGTTATTCAACATGAGGCCCGATCCAAATGACATTTTGAATCATTTTTGGTAGAGTAAAAAAAAAATCAATTTTATGATGAAAAACGATGACCCAGGACCAGTCGAACGTTAACCGCATGCGTGCGGGCGGAATTCCGCTCCCACGCTGAGATTTTTTAAAACGCACTTTACATGACGAGCTGGGCTCGTCATGAGCGTGCGAGGAGGCTACCTCATGTCGAGCCCAGCTCGTCATCAGCGTGGAAGGGGTTAAATAAATGGTCAATATTGATGAAATTTTAACATTTAATCTTTTGACTTTAAATGACTGTTGGACGTGAATTATTACTTTTTCAACTAAAATAAGTGTGTTTAAAGTGATTTCTGTGCCTGAAATTGGTCAAAATTGAAGCTTCTGAGTAAGCAAAACTCTGTAAAAATGACAATTTTGGTAACTGTGAGGGTTTAAAAAGTGGTTATTCAACATGAGGCCCGATCCAAATGACATTTTGAATCATTTTTGGTAGAGTCCAAAAAATCAATTTTATGATGAAAAACGATGACCCCGTCCCAGTCGAACGTTCAAAAAAATGGTCAATATTGATGACATTTTTACATTTAATCTTTTGACTTGAAATTACTGTTGGACGTGAATTATTACTTTTTCAACTAAAATAAGTGTGTTTAAAGTGATTTCTGTGCCTGAAATTGGTCAAAATTGAAGCTTCTGAGTAAGCAAAACTCTGTAAAAATGACAATTTTGGTAACTGTGAGGGTTTAAAAAGTGGTTATTCAACATGAGGCCCAAACCAAATGACATTTTGAATCATTTTTGGTAGAGTCCAAAAAATCAATTTTATGATGAAAAACGATGACCCCGGACCAGTCGAACGTACAAAAAATTGTCAATATTGATGAAATTTTAACATTTATTCTTTTGACTTTAAATTACTGTTGGATGTGAATTATTACTTTTTCAACTAAAATATGAGTGTTTAAAGTCATTTCTGTGCCTGAAATTAGTCAAAATTGAAGCTTCTGAGTAAGCAAAACTCTGTAAAAATGGCAATTTTGGTCACTGTGAGGGTTTAAAAAGTGGTTATTCAACATGAGGCCCGATCCAAATGACATTTTGAATCATTTTTGGTAGAGTAAAAAAGAAAATCAATTTTATGATGAAAAACGATGACCCAGGACCAGAACGTTAAAAAAATGGTCAATATTGATGAAATTTTAACATTTAATCTTTTGACTTTAAATGACTGTTGGACGTGAATTATTACTTTTTCAACTAAAATAAGTGTGTTTAAAGTGATTTCTGTGCCTGAAATTGGTCAAAATTGAAGCTTCTGAGTAAGCAAAACTCTGTAAAAATGACAATTTTGGTAACTGTGAGGGTTTAAAAAGTGGTTATTCAACATGAGGCCCGATCCAAATGACATTTTGAATCATTTTTGGTAGAGTCCAAAAAATCAATTTTATGATGAAAAACGATGACCCCGGACCAGTCGAACGTTCAAAAAAATGGTCAATATTGATGACATTTTTACATTTAATCTTTTGACTTGAAATTACTGTTGGACGTGAATTATTACTTTTTCAACTAAAATAAGTGTGTTTAAAGTGATTTCTGTGCCTGAAATTGGTCAAAATTGAAGCTTCTGAGTAAGCAAAACTCCGTAAAAATGACAATTTTGGTAACTGTGAGGGTTTAAAAAGTGGTTATTCAACATGAGGCCCAAACCAAATGACATTTTGAATCATTTTTGGTAGAGTCCAAAAAATCAATTTTATGATGAAAAACGATGACCCCGGACCAGTCGAACGTACAAAAAATTATCAATATTGATGAAATTTTAACATTTAATCTTTTGACTTTAAATTACTGTTGGATGTGAATTATTACTTTTTCAACTAAAATATGAGTGTTTAAAGTCATTTCTGTGCCTGAAATTAGTCAAAATTGAAGCTTCTGAGTAAGCAAAACTCTGTAAAAATGGCAATTTTGGTCACTGTGAGGGTTTAAAAAGTGGTTATTCAACATGAGGCCCGATCCAAATGACATTTTGAATCATTTTTGGTAGAGTAAAAAAGAAAATCAATTTTATGATGAAAAACGATGACCCAGGACCAGAACGTTTAAAAAAATGGTCAATATTGATGAAATTTTAACATTTAATCTTTTGACTTTAAATGACTGTTGGACGTGAATTATTACTTTTTCAAATAAAATAAGTGTGTTTAAAGTGATTTCTGTGCCTGAAATTGGTCAAAATTGAAGCTTCTGAGTAAGCAAAACTCTGTAAAAATGACAATTTTGGTAACTGTGAGGGTTTAAAAAGTGGTTATTCAACATGAGGCCCGATCCAAATGACATTTTGAATCATTTTTGGTAGAGTCCAAAAAATCAATTTTATGATGAAAAACGATGACCCCGGACCAGTCGAACGTACAAAAAATTGTCAATATTGATGAAATTTTAACATTTAATCTTTTGACTTTAAATTACTGTTGGATGTGAATTATTACTTTTTCAACTAAAATATGAGTGGTTAAAGTCATTTCTGTGCCTGAAATTGGTCAAAATTGAAGCTTCTGAGTAAGCAAAACTCTGTAAAAATGGCAATTTTGGTCACTGTGAGGGTTTAAAAAGTGGTTATTCAACATGAGGCCCGATCCAAATGACATTTTGAATCATTTTTGGTAGAGTAAAAAAAAAATCAATTTTATGATGAAAAACGATGACCCAGGACCAGTCGAACGTTAACCGCATGCGTGCGGGCGGAATTCCGCTCGCACGCTGAGATTTTTTAAAACGCACTTTACATGACGAGCTGGGCTCGTCATGAGCATGCGAGGAGGCTACCTCATGACGAGCCCAGCTCGTCATCAGCGTGGAAGGGGTTAAATAAATGGTCAATATTGATGAAATTTTAACATTTAATCTTTTGACTTTAAATGACTGTTGGACGTAAATTATTACTTTTTCAACTAAAATAAGTGTGTTTAAAGTGATTTCTGTGCCTGAAATTGGTCAAAATTGAAGCTTCTGAGTAAGCAAAACTCTGTAAAAATGACAATTTTGGTAACTGTGAGGGTTTAAAAAGTGGTTATTCAACATGAGGCCCGATCCAAATGACATTTTGAATCATTTTTGGTATAGTCCAAAAAATCAATTTTATGATGAAAAACGATGACCCCGGACCAGTCGAACGTACAAAAAATTGTCAATATTGATGAAATTTTAACATTTGATCTTTTGACTTTAAATTACTGTTGGATGTGAATTATTACTTTTTCAACTAAAATATGAGTGTTTAAAGTCATTTCTGTGCCTGAAATTGGTCAAAATTGGAGCTTCTGAGTAAGCAAAACTCTGTAAAAATGGCGATTTTGGTCACTGTGAGGGTTTAAAAAGTGGTTATTCAACATGAGGCCCGATCCAAATGACATTTTGAATTATTTTTGGTAGAGTCCAAAAAATCAATTTTATGATGAAATACGATGACCCCGGACCAGTCGAACATTCAAAAAAATGGTCAATATTGATGAAATTTTAACATTTAATCGTTTGACTTTAAATTACTGTTGGATGTGAATTATTACTTTTTCAACTAAAATATGAGTGTTTAAAGTCATTTCTGTGCCTGAAATTGGTCAAAATTGAAGGTTTTGAGTAAGCAAAAACTCTGTAAAAATGACAATTTTGGTCACTGTGAGGGTTTAAAAAGTGGTTATTTAACATGAGGCCCGATCCAAATGACATTTTGAATTATTTTTGGTAGAGTCCAAAAAATCTATTTTATGATGAAAAACGATGACCCCGGACCAGTCGAACGTTTAAAAAAATGGTCAATATTGATGAAATTTTAACATTTAATCATTTGACTTTAAATTACTGTTGGACGTGAATTATTACTTTTTCAACTAAAATAAGTGTGTTTAAAGTCATTTCTGTGCCTGAAATTGGTCCAAATTGAAGGTTCCAGAGTAAGCAAAACTCTGTAAAAATGACAATTTTGGTCACTGTGAGGGTTTAAAAAGTGGTTATTCAACATGAGGCCCGATCCAAATGACATTTTGAATCATTTTTGGTAGAGTCCAAAAAATCAATTTTATGATGAAAAACGATGACCCCGGACCAGTCGAACATTCAAAAAAATGGTCAATATTGATGAAATTTTAACATTTAATCGTTTGACTTTAAATTACTGTTGGATGTGAATTATTACTTTTTCAACTAAAATATGAGTGTTTAAAGTCATTTCTGTGCCTGAAATTGGTCAAAATTGAAGGTTTTGAGTAAGCAAAAACTCTGTAAAAATGACAATTTTGGTCACTGTGAGGGTTTAAAAAGTGGTTATTCAACATGAGGCCCGATCCAAATGACATTTTGAATCATTTTTGGTAGAGTCCAAAAAATCAATTTTATGATGAAAAACGATGACCCCGGACCAGTCGAACGAACAAAAAATTATCAATATTGATGAAATTTTAACATTTAATCTTTTGACTTTAAATTACTGTTGGATGTGAATTATTACTTTTTCAACTAAAATATGAGTGTTTAAAGTCATTTCTGTGCCTGAAATTAGTCAAAATTGAAGCTTCTGAGTAAGCAAAACTCTGTAAAAATGGCAATTTTGGTCACTGTGAGGGTTTAAAAAGTGGTTATTCAACATGAGGCCCGATCCAAATGACATTTTGAATCATTTTTGGTAGAGTCCAAAAAATCAATTTTATGATGAAAAACGATGACCCCGGACCAGTCGAACGTACAAAAAATGGTCAATATTGATGAAATTTTAACATTTAATCTTTTGACTTGAAATGACTGTTGGACGTGAATTATTACTTTTTCAACTAAAAAAGGTGTGTTTAAAGTGATTTCTGTGCCTGAAATTGGTCAAAATTGAAGCTTCTGAGTAAGCAAAACTCTGTAAAAATGACAATTTTGGTAACTGTGAGGGTTTAAAAAGTGGTTATTCAACATGAGGCCCAAACCAAATGACATTTTGAATCATTTTTGGTAGAGTCCAAAAAATCAATTTTATGATATAAAACGATGACCCCGGACCAGTCGAACGTACAAAACTTTTTCAATATTGATGAAATTTTAACATTTAATCTTTTGACTTTAAATTACTGTTGGATGTGAATTATTACTTTTTCAACTAAAATATGAGTGTTTAAAGTCATTTCTGTGCCTGAAATTAGTCAAAATTGAAGCTTCTGAGTAAGCAAAACTCTGTAAAAATGGCAATTTTGGTCACTGTGAGGGTTTAAAAAGTGGTTATTCAACATGAGGCCCGATCCAAATGACATTTTGAATCATTTTTGGTAGAGTAAAAAAGAAAATCAATTTTATGATGAAAAACGATGACCCAGGACCAGAACGTTAAAAAAATGGTCAATATTGATGAAATTTTAACATTTAATCTTTTGACTTTAAATGACTGTTGGACGTGAATTATTACTTTTTCAACTAAAATAAGTGTGTTTAAAGTGATTTCTGTGCCTGAAATTGGTCAAAATTGAAGCTTCTGAGTAAGCAAAACTCTGTAAAAATGACAATTTTGGTAACTGTGAGGGTTTAAAAAGTGGTTATTCAACATGAGGCCCGATCCAAATGACATTTTGAATCATTTTTGGTAGAGTCCAAAAAATCAATTTTATGATGAAAAACGATGACCCCGGACCAGTCGAACGTTCAAAAAAATGGTCAATATTGATGACATTTTTACATTTAATCTTTTGACTTGAAATTACTGTTGGACGTGAATTATTACTTTTTCAACTAAAATAAGTGTGTTTAAAGTGATTTCTGTGCCTGAAATTGGTCAAAATTGAAGCTTCTGAGTAAGCAAAACTCCGTAAAAATGACAATTTTGGTAACTGTGAGGGTTTAAAAAGTGGTTATTCAACATGAGGCCCAAACCAAATGACATTTTGAATCATTTTTGGTAGAGTCCAAAAAATCAATTTTATGATGAAAAACGATGACCCCGGACCAGTCGAACGTACAAAAAATTATCAATATTGATGAAATTTTAACATTTAATCTTTTGACTTTAAATTACTGTTGGATGTGAATTATTACTTTTTCAACTAAAATATGAGTGTTTAAAGTCATTTCTGTGCCTGAAATTAGTCAAAATTGAAGCTTCTGAGTAAGCAAAACTCTGTAAAAATGGCAATTTTGGTCACTGTGAGGGTTTAAAAAGTGGTTATTCAACATGAGGCCCGATCAAAATGACATTTTGAATCATTTTTGGTAGAGTAAAAAAGAAAATCAATTTTATGATGAAAAACGATGACCCAGGACCAGAACGTTTAAAAAAATGGTCAATATTGATGAAATTTTAACATTTAATCTTTTGACTTTAAATGACTGTTGGACGTGAATTATTACTTTTTCAAATAAAATAAGTGTGTTTAAAGTGATTTCTGTGCCTGAAATTGGTCAAAATTGAAGCTTCTGAGTAAGCAAAACTCTGTAAAAATGACAATTTTGGTAACTGTGAGGGTTTAAAAAGTGGTTATTCAACATGAGGCCCGATCCAAATGACATTTTGAATCATTTTTGGTAGAGTCCAAAAAATCAATTTTATGATGAAAAACGATGACCCCGGACCAGTCGAACGTACAAAAAATTGTCAATATTGATGAAATTTTAACATTTAATCTTTTGACTTTAAATTACTGTTGGATGTGAATTATTACTTTTTCAACTAAAATATGAGTGGTTAAAGTCATTTCTGTGCCTGAAATTGGTCAAAATTGAAGCTTCTGAGTAAGCAAAACTCTGTAAAAATGGCAATTTTGGTCACTGTGAGGGTTTAAAAAGTGGTTATTCAACATGAGGCCCGATCCAAATGACATTTTGAATCATTTTTGGTAGAGTAAAAAAAAAATCAATTTTATGATGAAAAACGATGACCCAGGACCAGTCGAACGTTAACCGCATGCGTGCGGGCGGAATTCCGCTCGCACGCTGAGATTTTTTAAAACGCACTTTACATGACGAGCTGGGCTCGTCATGAGCATGCGAGGAGGCTACCTCATGACGAGCCCAGCTCGTCATCAGCGTGGAAGGGGTTAAATAAATGGTCAATATTGATGAAATTTTAACATTTAATCTTTTGACTTTAAATGACTGTTGGATGTAAATTATTACTTTTTCAACTAAAATAAGTGTGTTTAAAGTGATTTCTGTGCCTGAAATTGGTCAAAATTGAAGCTTCTGAGTAAGCAAAACTCTGTAAAAATGACAATTTTGGTAACTGTGAGGGTTTAAAAAGTGGTTATTCAACATGAGGCCCGATCCAAATGACATTTTGAATCATTTTTGGTATAGTCCAAAAAATCAATTTTATGATGAAAAACGATGACCCCGGACCAGTCGAACGTACAAAAAATTGTCAATATTGATGAAATTTTAACATTTGATCTTTTGACTTTAAATTACTGTTGGATGTGAATTATTACTTTTTCAACTAAAATATGAGTGTTTAAAGTCATTTCTGTGCCTGAAATTGGTCAAAATTGGAGCTTCTGAGTAAGCAAAACTCTGTAAAAATGGCGATTTTGGTCACTGTGAGGGTTTAAAAAGTGGTTATTCAACATGAGGCCCGATCCAAATGACATTTTGAATTATTTTTGGTAGAGTCCAAAAAATCAATTTTATGATGAAATACGATGACCCCGGACCAGTCGAACATTCAAAAAAATGGTCAATATTGATGACATTTTAACATTTAATCGTTTGACTTTAAATTACTGTTGGATGTGAATTATTACTTTTTCAACTAAAATATGAGTGTTTAAAGTCATTTCTGTGCCTGAAATTGGTCAAAATTGAAGGTTTTGAGTAAGCAAAAACTCTCTAAAAATGACAATTTTGGTCACTGTGAGGGTTTAAAAAGTGGTTATTTAACATGAGGCCCGATCCAAATGACATTTTGAATTATTTTTGGTAGAGTCCAAAAAATCTATTTTATGATGAAAAATGATGACCCCGGACCAGTCGAACGTTTAAAAAAATGGTCAATATTGATGAAATTTTAACATTTAATCATTTGACTTTAAATTACTGTTGGACGTGAATTATTACTTTTTCAACTAAAATAAGTGTGTTTAAAGTCATTTCTGTGCCTGAAATTGGTCCAAATTGAAGGTTCTGAGTAAGCAAAACTCTGTAAAAATGACAATTTGGTCACTGTGAGGGTTTAAAAAGTGGTTATTCAACATGAGGCCCGATCCAAATGACATTTTGAATCATTTTTGGTAGAGTCCAAAAAATCAATTTTATGATGAAAAACGATGACCCCGGACCAGTCGAACATTCAAAAAAATGGTCAATATTGATGAAATTTTAACATTTAATCGTTTGACTTTAAATTACTGTTGGATGTGAATTATTACTTTTTCAACTAAAATATGAGTGTTTAAAGTCATTTCTGTGCCTGAAATTGGTCAAAATTGAAGGTTTTGAGTAAGCAAAAACTCTGTAAAAATGACAATTTTGGTCACTGTGAGGGTTTAAAAAGTGGTTATTCAACATGAGGCCCGATCCAAATGACATTTTGAATCATTTTTGGTAGAGTCCAAAAAATCTATTTTATGATGAAAAACGATGACCCCGGACCAGTCGAACGTACAAAAAATTGTCAATATTGATGACATTTTAACATTTAATCTTTTGACTTTAAATTACTGTTGGATGTCAATTATTACTTTTTCAACTAAAATATGAGTGGTTAAAGTCATTTCTGTGCCTGAAATTGGTCAAAATTGAAGCTTCTGAGTAAGCAAAACTCTGTAAAAATGGCAATTTTGGTCACTGTGAGGGTTTAAAAAGTGGTTATTCAACATGAGGCCCGATCCAAATGACATTTTGAATCATTTTTGGTAGAGTAAAAAAAAAATCAATTTTATGATGAAAAACGATGACCCAGGACCAGTCGAACGTTAACCGCATGCGTGCGGGCGGAATTCCGCTCCCACGCTGAGATTTTTTTAAACGCACTTTACATGACGAGCTGGGCTCGTCATGAGCGTGCGAGGAGGCTACCTCATGACGAGCCCAGCTCGTCATCAGCGTGGAAGGGGTTAAATAAATGGTCAATATTGATGAAATTTTAACATTTAATCTTTTGACTTTAAATGACTGTTGGACGTGAATTATTACTTTTTCAACTAAAATAAGTGTGTTTAAAGTGATTTCTGTGCCTGAAATTGGTCAAAATTGAAGCTTCTGAGTAAGCAAAACTCCGTAAAAATTACAATTTTGGTAACTGTGAGGGTTTAAAAAGTGGTTATTCAACATGAGGCCCAAACCAAATGACATTTTGAATCATTTTTGGTAGAGTCCAAAAAATCAATTTTATGATGAAAAACGATGACCCCGGACCAGTCGAACGTACAAAAAATTATCAATATTGATGAAATTTTAACATTTAATCTTTTGACTTTAAATTACTGTTGGATGTGAATTATTACTTTTTCAACTAAAATATGAGTGTTTAAAGTCATTTCTGTGCCTGAAATTAGTCAAAATTGAAGCTTCTGAGTAAGCAAAACTCTGTAAAAATGGCAATTTTGGTCACTGTGAGGGTTTAAAAAGTGGTTATTCAACATGAGGCCCGATCCAAATGACATTTTGAATCATTTTTGGTAGAGTAAAAAAGAAAATCAATTTTATGATGAAAAACGATGACCCAGGACCAGAACGTTTAAAAAAATGGTCAATATTGATGAAATTTTAACATTTAATCTTTTGACTTTAAATGACTGTTGGACGTGAATTATTACTTTTTCAAATAAAATAAGTGTGTTTAAAGTGATTTCTGTGCCTGAAATTGGTCAAAATTGAAGCTTCTGAGTAAGCAAAACTCTGTAAAAATGACAATTTTGGTAACTGTGAGGGTTTAAAAAGTGGTTATTCAACATGAGGCCCGATCCAAATGACATTTTGAATCATTTTTGGTAGAGTCCAAAAAATCAATTTTATGATGAAAAACGATGACCCAGGACCAGTCGAACGTTAACCGCATGCGTGCGGGCGGAATTCCGCTCGCACGCTGAGATTTTTTAAAACGCACTTTACATGACGAGCTGGGCTCGTCATGAGCGTGCGAGGAGGCTACCTCATGACGAGCCCAGCTCGTCATCAGCATGGAAGGGGTTAAATAAATGGTCAATATTGATGAAATTTTAACATTTAATCTTTTGACTTTAAATGACTGTTGGACGTGAATTATTACTTTTTCAACTAAAATACGTGTGTTTAAAGTGATTTCTGTGCCTGAAATTGGTCAAAATTGAAGCTTCTGAGTAAGCAAAACTCTGTAAAAATGACAATTTTGGTAACTGTGAGGGTTTAAAAAGTGGTTATTCAACATGAGGCCCGATCCAAATGACATTTTGAATCATTTTTGGTAGAGTCCAAAAAATCAATTTTATGATGAAAAACGATGACCCCGGACCAGTCGAACATTCAAAAAAATGGTCAATATTGATGAAATTTTAACATTTAATCGTTTGACTTTAAATTACTGTTGGATGTGAATTATTACTTTTTCAACTAAAATATGAGTGTTTAAAGTCATTTCTGTGCCTGAAATTGGTCAAAATTGAAGGTTTTGAGTAAGCAAAAACTCTGTAAAAATGACAATTTTGGTCACTGTGAGGGTTTAAAAAGTGGTTATTCAACATGAGGCCCGATCCAAATGACATTTTGAATCATTTTTGGTAGAGTCCAAAAAATCTATTTTATGATGAAAAACGATGACCCCGGACCAGTCGAACGTACAAAAAATTGTCAATATTGATGACATTTTAACATTTAATCTTTTGACTTTATATTACTGTTGGATGTCAATTATTACTTTTTCAACTAAAATATGAGTGGTTAAAGTCATTTCTGTGCCTGAAATTGGTCAAAATTGAAGCTTCTGAGTAAGCAAAACTCTGTAAAAATGGCAATTTTGGTCACTGTGAGGGTTTAAAAAGTGGTTATTCAACATGAGGCCCGATCCAAATGACATTTTGAATCATTTTTGGTAGAGTAAAAAAAAAATCAATTTTATGATGAAAAACGATGACCCAGGACCAGTCGAACGTTAACCGCATGCGTGCGGGCGGAATTCCGCTCCCACGCTGAGATTTTTTTAAACGCACTTTACATGACGAGCTGGGCTCGTCATGAGCGTGCGAGGAGGCTACCTCATGACGAGCCCAGCTCGTCATCAGCGTGGAAGGGGTTAAATAAATGGTCAATATTGATGACATTTTAACATTTAATCTTTTGACTTTAAATGACTGTTGGACGTGAATTATTACTTTTTCAACTAAAATAAGTGTGT
Source organism: Lissotriton helveticus (assembly GCF_964261635.1). NCBI lineage: Eukaryota > Metazoa > Chordata > Amphibia > Caudata > Salamandridae > Lissotriton > Lissotriton helveticus. The sequence goes on from NC_136071.1 coordinate 405,011,074, forward strand.
TTAAAGTGATTTCTGTGCCTGAAATTGGTCAAAATTGAAGCTTCTGAGTAAGCAAAACTCCGTAAAAATTACAATTTTGGTAACTGTGAGGGTTTAAAAAGTGGTTATTCAACATGAGGCCCAAACCAAATGACATTTTGAATCATTTTTGGTAGAGTCCAAAAAATCAATTTTATGATGAAAAACGATGACCCCGGACCAGTCGAACGTACAAAAAATTATCAATATTGATGAAATTTTAACATTTAATCTTTTGACTTTAAATTACTGTTGGATGTGAATTATTACTTTTTCAACTAAAATATGAGTGTTTAAAGTCATTTCTGTGCCTGAAATTAGTCAAAATTGAAGCTTCTGAGTAAGCAAAACTCTGTAAAAATGGCAATTTTGGTCACTGTGAGGGTTTAAAAAGTGGTTATTCAACATGAGGCCCGATCCAAATGACATTTTGAATCATTTTTGGTAGAGTAAAAAAGAAAATCAATTTTATGATGAAAAACGATGACCCAGGACCAGAACGTTTAAAAAAATGGTCAATATTGATGAAATTTTAACATTTAATCTTTTGACTTTAAATGACTGTTGGACGTGAATTATTACTTTTTCAAATAAAATAAGTGTGTTTAAAGTGATTTCTGTGCCTGAAATTGGTCAAAATTGAAGCTTCTGAGTAAGCAAAACTCTGTAAAAATGACAATTTTGGTAACTGTGAGGGTTTAAAAAGTGGTTATTCAACATGAGGCCCGATCCAAATGACATTTTGAATCATTTTTGGTAGAGTCCAAAAAATCAATTTTATGATGAAAAACGATGACCCAGGACCAGTCGAACGTTAACCGCATGCGTGCGGGCGGAATTCCGCTCGCACGCTGATTTTTATTAAAACGCACTTTACATGACGAGCTGGGCTCGTCATGAGCGTGCGAGGAGGCTACCTCATGACGAGCCCAGCTCGTCATCAGCATGGAAGGGGTTAAATAAATGGTCAATATTGATGAAATTTTAACATTTAATCTTTTGACTTTAAATGACTGTTGGACGTGAATTATTACTTTTTCAACTAAAATAAGTGTGTTTAAAGTGATTTCTGTGCCTGAAATTGGTCAAAATTGAAGCTTCTGAGTAAGCAAAACTCTGTAAAAATGACAATTTTGGTAACTGTGAGGGTTTAAAAAGTGGTTATTCAACATGAGGCCCGATCCAAATGACATTTTGAATTATTTTTGGTAGAGTCCAAAAAATCAATTTTATGATGAAATACGATGACCCCGGACCAGTCGAACATTCAAAAAAATGGTCAATATTGATGAAATTTTAACATTTAATTGTTTGACTTTAAATTACTGTTGGATGTGAATTATTACTTTTTCAACTAAAATATGAGTGTTTAAAGTCATTTCTGTGCCTGAAATTGGTCAAAATTGAAGGTTTTGAGTAAGCAAAAACTCTGTAAAAATGACAATTTTGGTCACTGTGAGGGTTTAAAAAGTGGTTATTCAACATGAGGCCCGATGCAAATGACATTTTGAATCATTTTTGGTAGTGTCCAAAAAATCAATTTTATGATGAAAAACGATGACCCCGGACCAGTCGAACGTACAAAAAATTGTCAATATTGATGACATTTTAACATTTAATCTTTTGACTTTAAATTACTGTTGGATGTGAATTATTACTTTTTCAACTAAAATATGAGTGTTTAAAGTCATTTCTGTGCCTGAAATTGGTCAAAATTGAAGCTTCTGAGTAAGCAAAACTCTGTAAAAATGGCAATTTTGGTCTCCGTGAGGGTTTAAAAAGTGGTTATTCAACATGAGGCCCGATCCAAATGACATTTTGAATCATTTTTGGTAGAGTCCAAAAAATCAATTTTATGATGAAAAACGATGACCCCGGACCAGTCGAACGTACAAAAAATTGTCAATATTGATGAAATTTTAACATTTAATCTTTTGACTTTAAATTACTGTTGGATGTCAATTATTACTTTTTCAACTAAAATATGAGTGGTTAAAGTCATTTCTGTGCCTGAAATTGGTCCAAATTGAAGGTTCTGAGTAAGCAAAACTCTGTAAAAATGACAATTTTGGTCACTGTGAGGGTTTAAAAAGTGGTTATTCAACATGAGGCCCGATCCAAATGACATTTTGAATCATTTTTGGTAGAGTCCAAAAAATCAATTTTATGATGAAAAACGATGACCCCGGACCAGTCGAACATTCAAAAAAATGGTCAATATTGATGAAATTTTAACATTTAATCGTTTGACTTTAAATTACTGTTGGATGTGAATTATTACTTTTTCAACTAAAATATGAGTGTTTAAAGTCATTTCTGTGCCTGAAATTGGTCAAAATTGAAGGTTTTGAGTAAGCAAAAACTCTGTAAAAATGACAATTTTGGTCACTGTGAGGGTTTAAAAAGTGGTTATTCAACATGAGGCCCGATCCAAATGACATTTTGAATCATTTTTGGTAGAGTCCAAAAAATCTATTTTATGATGAAAAACGATGACCCCGGACCAGTCGAACGTACAAAAAATTGTCAATATTGATGACATTTTAACATTTAATCTTTTGACTTTAAATTACTGTTGGATGTCAATTATTACTTTTTCAACTAAAATATGAGTGGTTAAAGTCATTTCTGTGCCTGAAATTGGTCAAAATTGAAGCTTCTGAGTAAGCAAAACTCTGTAAAAATGGCAATTTTGGTCACTGTGAGGGTTTAAAAAGTGGTTATTCAACATGAGGCCCGATCCAAATGACATTTTGAATCATTTTTGGTAGAGTAAAAAAAAAATCAATTTTATGATGAAAAACGATGACCCAGGACCAGTCGAACGTTAACCGCATGCGTGCGGGCGGAATTCCGCTCCCACGCTGAGATTTTTTTAAACGCACTTTACATGACGAGCTGGGCTCGTCATGAGCGTGCGAGGAGGCTACCTCATGACGAGCCCAGCTCGTCATCAGCGTGGAAGGGGTTAAATAAATGGTCAATATTGATGAAATTTTAACATTTAATCTTTTGACTTTAAATGACTGTTGGACGTGAATTATTACTTTTTCAACTAAAATAAGTGTGTTTAAAGTGATTTCTGTGCCTGAAATTGGTCAAAATTGAAGCTTCTGAGTAAGCAAAACTCCGTAAAAATTACAATTTTGGTAACTGTGAGGGTTTAAAAAGTGGTTATTCAACATGAGGCCCAAACCAAATGACATTTTGAATCATTTTTGGTAGAGTCCAAAAAATCAATTTTATGATGAAAAACGATGACCCCGGACCAGTCGAACGTACAAAAAATTATCAATATTGATGAAATTTTAACATTTAATCTTTTGACTTTAAATTACTGTTGGATGTGAATTATTACTTTTTCAACTAAAATATGAGTGTTTAAAGTCATTTCTGTGCCTGAAATTAGTCAAAATTGAAGCTTCTGAGTAAGCAAAACTCTGTAAAAATGGCAATTTTGGTCACTGTGAGGGTTTAAAAAGTGGTTATTCAACATGAGGCCCGATCCAAATGACATTTTGAATCATTTTTGGTAGAGTAAAAAAGAAAATCAATTTTATGATGAAAAACGATGACCCAGGACCAGAACGTTTAAAAAAATGGTCAATATTGATGAAATTTTAACATTTAATCTTTTGACTTTAAATGACTGTTGGACGTGAATTATTACTTTTTCAAATAAAATAAGTGTGTTTAAAGTGATTTCTGTGCCTGAAATTGGTCAAAATTGAAGCTTCTGAGTAAGCAAAACTCTGTAAAAATGACAATTTTGGTAACTGTGAGGGTTTAAAAAGTGGTTATTCAACATGAGGCCCGATCCAAATGACATTTTGAATCATTTTTGGTAGAGTCCAAAAAATCAATTTTAAGATGAAAAACGATGACCCAGGACCAGTCGAACGTTAACCGCATGCGTGCGGGCGGAATTCCGCTCGCACGCTGAGATTTTTTAAAACGCACTTTACATGACGAGCTGGGCTCGTCATGAGCGTGCGAGGAGGCTACCTCATGACGAGCCCAGCTCGTCATCAGCATGGAAGGGGTTAAATAAATGGTCAATATTGATGAAATTTTAACATTTAATCTTTTGACTTTAAATGACTGTTGGACGTGAATTATTACTTTTTCAACTAAAATAAGTGTGTTTAAAGTGATTTCTGTGCCTGAAATTGGTCAAAATTGAAGCTTCTGAGTAAGCAAAACTCTGTAAAAATGACAATTTTGGTAACTGTGAGGGTTTAAAAAGTGGTTATTCAACATGAGGCCCGATCCAAATGACATTTTGAATTATTTTTGGTAGAGTCCAAAAAATCAATTTTATGATGAAATACGATGACCCCGGACCAGTCGAACATTCAAAAAAATGGTCAATATTGATGAAATTTTAACATTTAATTGTTTGACTTTAAATTACTGTTGGATGTGAATTATTACTTTTTCAACTAAAATATGAGTGTTTAAAGTCATTTCTGTGCCTGAAATTGGTCAAAATTGAAGGTTTTGAGTAAGCAAAAACTCTGTAAAAATGACAATTTTGGTCACTGTGAGGGTTTAAAAAGTGGTTATTCAACATGAGGCCCGATGCAAATGACATTTTGAATCATTTTTGGTAGAGTCCAAAAAATCAATTTTATGATGAAAAACGATGACCCCGGACCAGTCGAACGTACAAAAAATTGTCAATATTGATGACATTTTAACATTTAATCTTTTGACTTTAAATTACTGTTGGATGTGAATTATTACTTTTTCAACTAAAATATGAGTGTTTAAAGTCATTTCTGTGCCTGAAATTGGTCAAAATTGAAGCTTCTGAGTAAGCAAAACTCTGTAAAAATGGCAATTTTGGTCTCCGTGAGGGTTTAAAAAGTGGTTATTCAACATGAGGCCCGATCCAAATGACATTTTGAATCATTTTTGGTAGAGTCCAAAAAATCAATTTTATGATGAAAAACGATGACCCCGGACCAGTCGAACGTACAAAAAATTGTCAATATTGATGAAATTTTAACATTTAATCTTTTGACTTTAAATTACTGTTGGATGTCAATTATTACTTTTTCAACTAAAATATGAGTGGTTAAAGTCATTTCTGTGCCTGAAATTGGTCAAAATTGAAGCTTCTGAGTAAGCAAAACTCTGTAAAAATGGCAATTTTGGTCACTGTGAGGGTTTAAAAAGTGGTTATTCAACATGAGGCCCGATCCAAATGACATTTTGAATCATTTTTGGTAGAGTAAAAAAAAATCAATTTTATGATGAAAAACGATGACCCAGGACCAGTCGAACGTTAACCGCATGCGTGCGGGCGGAATTCCGCTCGCACGCTGAGATTTTTTAAATCGCACTTTACATGACGAGCTGGGCTCGTCATGAGCGTGCGAGGAGGCTACCTCATGACGAGCCCAGCTCGTCATCAGCGTGGAAGGGGTTAAATAAATGGTCAATATTGATGAAATTTTAACATTTAATCTTTTGACTTTAAATGACTGTTGGACGTGAATTATTACTTTTTCAACTAAAATAAGTGTGTTTAAAGTGATTTCTGTGCCTGAAATTGGTCAAAATTGAAGCTTCTGAGTAAGCAAAACTCTGTAAAATTGACAATTTTGGTAACTGTGAGGGTTTAAAAAGTGGTTATTCAACATGAGGCCCGATCCAAATGACATTTTGAATTATTTTTGGTAGAGTCCAAAAAATCAATTTTATGATGAAATACGATGACCCCGGACCAGTCGAACATTCAAAAAAATGGTCAATATTGATGAAATTTTAACATTTAATCGTTTGACTTTAAATTACTGTTGGATGTGAATTATTACTTTTTCAACTAAAATATGAGTGTTTAAAGTCATTTCTGTGCCTGAAATTGGTCAAAATTGAAGGTTTTGAGTAAGCAAAAACTCTGTAAAAATGACAATTTTGGTCACTGTGAGGGTTTAAAAAGTGGTTATTCAACATGAGGCCCGATCCAAATGACATTTTGAATAATTTTTGGTAGAGTCCAAAAAATCTATTTTATGATGAAAAACGATGACCCCGTCCCAGTCGAACGTACAAAAAATTGTCAATATTGATGACATTTTAACATTTAATCTTTTGACTTTAAATTACTGTTGGATGTGAATTATTACTTTTTCAACTAAAATATGAGTGTTTAAAGTCATTTCTGTGCCTGAAATTGGTCAAAATTGAAGCTTCTGAGTAAGCAAAACTCTGTAAAAATGGCAATTTTGGTCTCCGTGAGGGTTTAAAAAGTGGTTATTCAACATGAGGCCCGATCCAAATGACATTTTGAATCATTTTTGGTAGAGTCCAAAAAATCAATTTTATGATGAAAAACGATGACCCCGGACCAGTCGAACATTCAAAAAAATGATCAATATTGATGAAATTTTAACATTTAATCGTTTGACTTTAAATTACTGTTGGATGTGAATTATTACTTTTTCAACTAAAATATGAGTGGTTAAAGTCATTTCTGTGCCTGAAATTGGTCAAAATTGAAGCTTCTGAGTAAGCAAAACTCTGTAAAAATGGCAATTTTGGTCACTGTGAGGGTTTAAAAAGTGGTTATTCAACATGAGGCCCGATCCAAATGACATTTTGAATCATTTTTGGTAGAGTAAAAAAAAAAACAATTTTATGATGAAAAACGATGACCCAGGACCAGTCGAACGTTAACCGCATGCGTGCGGGCGGAATTCCGCTCGCACGCTGAGATTTTTTAAAACGCACTTTACATGACGAGCTGGGCTCGTCATGAGCGTGCGAGGAGGCTACCTCATGACGAGCCCAGCTCGTCATCAGCGTGGAAGGGGTTAAATAAATGGTCAATATTGATGAAATTTTAACATTTAATCTTTTGACTTTAAATGACTGTTGGACGTGAATTATTACTTTTTCAACTAAAATAAGTGTGTTTAAAGTGATTTCTGTGCCTGAAATTGGTCAAATTTGAAGCTTCTGAGTAAGCAAAACTCTGTAAAAATGACAATTTTGGTAACTATGAGGGTTTAAAAAGTGGTTATTCAACATGAGGCCCGATCCAAATGACATTTTGAATTATTTTTGGTAGAGTCCAAAAAATCAATTTTATGATGAAATACGATGACCCCGGACCAGTCGAACATTAAAAAAAATGGTCAATATTGATGAAATTTTAACATTTAATCGTTTGACTTTAAATTACTGTTGGATGTGAATTATTACTTTTTCAACTAAAATATGAGTGTTTAAAGTCATTTCTGTGCCTGAAATTGGTCAAAATTGAAGGTTTTGAGTAAGCAAAAACTCTGTAAAAATGAAAATTTTGGTCACTATGAGGGTTTAAAAAGTGGTTATTCAACATGAGGCCCGATCCAAATGACATTTTGAATCATTTTTGGTAGAGTCCAAAAAATCAATTTTATGATGAAAAACGATGACCCCCGGACCAGTCGAACGTACAAAAAATTGTCAATATTGATGAAATTTTAACATTTAATCTTTTGACTTTAAATTACTGTTGGATGTCAATTATTACTTTTCAACTAAAATATGAGTGGTTAAAGTCATTTCTGTGCCTGAAATTGGTCAAAATTGAAGCTTCTGAGTAAGCAAAACTCTGTAAAAATGGCAATTTTGGTCACTGTGAGGGTTTAAAAAGTGGTTATTCAACATGAGGCCCGATCCAAATGACATTTTGAATCATTTTTGGTGGAGTAAAAAAGAAAATCAATTTTATGATGAAAAACGATGACCCAGGACCAGAACGTTAAAAAAATGGTCAATATTGATGAAATTTTAACATTTAATCTTTTGACTTTAAATGACTGTTGGACGTGAATTATTACTTTTTCAACTAAAATAAGTGTGTTTAAAGTGATTTCTGTGCCTGAAATTGGTCAAAATTGAAGCTTCTGAGTAAGCAAAACTCTGTAAAAATGACAATTTTGTTAACTGTGAGGGTTTAAAAAGTGGTTATTCAACATGAGGCCCGATCCAAATGACATTTTGAATCATTTTTGGTATAGTCCAAAATATCAATTTTATGATGAAAAACGATGACCCCGGACCAGTCGAACGTACAAAAAATTGTCAATATTGATGAAATTTTAACATTTGATCTTTTGACTTTAAATTACTGTTGGATGTGAATTATTACTTTTTCAACTAAAATATGAGTGTTTAAAGTCATTTCTGTGCCTGAAATTGGTCAAAATTGGAGCTTCTGAGTAAGCAAAACTCTGTAAAAATGGCGATTTTGGTCACTGTGAGGGTTTAAAAAGTGGTTATTCAACATGAGGCCCGATCCAAATGACATTTTGAATTATTTTTGGTAGAGTCCAAAAAATCAATTTTATGATGAAATACGATGACCCCGGACCAGTCGAACATTCAAAAAAATGGTCAATATTGATGAAATTTTAACATTTAATCGTTTGACTTTAAATTACTGTTGGATGTGAATTATTACTTTTTCAACTAAAATATGAGTGGTTAAAGTCATTTCTGTGCCTGAAATTGGTCAAAATTGAAGCTTCTGAGTAAGCAAAAATCTGTAAAAATGGCAATTTTGGTCACTGTGAGGGTTTAAAAAGTGGTTATTCAACATGAGGCCCGATCCAAATGACATTTTGAATCATTTTTGGTAGAGTAAAAAAAAAAACAATTTTATGATGAAAAACGATGACCCAGGACCAGTCGAACGTTAACCGCATGCGTGCGGGCGGAATTCCGCTCGCACGCTGAGATTTTTTAAAACGCACTTTACATGACGAGCTGGGCTCGTCATGAGCGTGCGAGGAGGCTACCTCATGACGAGCCCAGCTCGTCATCAGCGTGGAAGGGGTTAAATAAATGGTCAATATTGATGAAATTTTAACATTTAATCTTTTGACTTTAAATGACTGTTGGACGTGAATTATTACTTTTTCAACTAAAATAAGTGTGTTTAAAGTGATTTCTGTGCCTGAAATTGGTCAAATTTGAAGCTTCTGAGTAAGCAAAACTCTGTAAAAATGACAATTTTGGTAACTATGAGGGTTTAAAAAGTGGTTATTCAACATGAGGCCCGATCCAAATGACATTTTGAATTATTTTTGGTAGAGTCCAAAAAATCAATTTTATGATGAAATACGATGACCCCGGACCAGTCGAACATTAAAAAAAATGGTCAATATTGATGAAATTTTAACATTTAATCGTTTGACTTTAAATTACTGTTGGATGTGAATTATTACTTTTTCAACTAAAATATGAGTGTTTAAAGTCATTTCTGTGCCTGAAATTGGTCAAAATTGAAGGTTTTGAGTAAGCAAAAACTCTGTAAAAATGAAAATTTTGGTCACTATGAGGGTTTAAAAAGTGGTTATTCAACATGAGGCCCGATCCAAATGACATTTTGAATCATTTTTGGTAGAGTCCAAAAAATCAATTTTATGATGAAAAACGATGACCCCCGGACCAGTCGAACGTACAAAAAATTGTCAATATTGATGAAATTTTAACATTTAATCTTTTGACTTTAAATTACTGTTGGATGTCAATTATTACTTTTCAACTAAAATATGAGTGGTTAAAGTCATTTCTGTGCCTGAAATTGGTCAAAATTGAAGCTTCTGAGTAAGCAAAACTCTGTAAAAATGGCAATTTTGGTCACTGTGAGGGTTTAAAAAGTGGTTATTCAACATGAGGCCCGATCCAAATGACATTTTGAATCATTTTTGGTGGAGTAAAAAAGAAAATCAATTTTATGATGAAAAACGATGACCCAGGACCAGAACGTTAAAAAAATGGTCAATATTGATGAAATTTTAACATTTAATCTTTTGACTTTAAATGACTGTTGGACGTGAATTATTACTTTTTCAACTAAAATAAGTGTGTTTAAAGTGATTTCTGTGCCTGAAATTGGTCAAAATTGAAGCTTCTGAGTAAGCAAAACTCTGTAAAAATGACAATTTTGGTAACTGTGAGGGTTTAAAAAGTGGTTATTCAACATGAGGCCCGATCCAAATGACATTTTGAATCATTTTTGGTATAGTCCAAAATATCAATTTTATGATGAAAAACGATGACCCCGGACCAGTCGAACGTACAAAAAATTGTCAATATTGATGAAATTTTAACATTTGATCTTTTGACTTTAAATTACTGTTGGATGTGAATTATTACTTTTTCAACTAAAATATGAGTGTTTAAAGTCATTTCTGTGCCTGAAATTGGTCAAAATTGGAGCTTCTGAGTAAGCAAAACTCTGTAAAAATGGCGATTTTGGTCACTGTGAGGGTTTAAAAAGTGGTTATTCAACATGAGGCCCGATCCAAATGACATTTTGAATTATTTTTGGTAGAGTCCAAAAAATCAATTTTATGATGAAATACGATGACCCCGGACCAGTCGAACATTCAAAAAAATGGTCAATATTGATGAAATTTTAACATTTAATCGTTTGACTTTAAATTACTGTTGGATGTGAATTATTACTTTTTCAACTAAAATATGAGTGGTTAAAGTCATTTCTGTGCCTGAAATTGGTCAAAATTTAAGCTTCTGAGTAAGCAAAACTCTGTAAAAATGGCAATTTTGGTCACTGTGAGGGTTTAAAAAGTGGTTATTCAACATGAGGCCCGATCCAAATGACATTTTGAATCATTTTTGGTAGAGTAAAAAAAAAAATTAATTTTATGATGAAAAACAATGACCCAGGACCAGTCGAACGTTAACCGCATGCGTGCGGGCGGAATTCCGCTCGCACGCTGAGATTTTTTAAAACGCACTTTACATGACGAGCTGGGCTCGTCATGAGCGTGCGAGGAGGCTACCTCATGACGAGCCCAGCTCGTCATCAGCGTGGAAGGGGTTAAATAAATGGTCAATATTGATGAAATTTTAACATTTAATCTTTTGACTTTAAATGACTGTTGGACGTGAATTATTACTTTTTCAACTAAAATATGTGTGTTTAAAGTGATTTCTGTGCCTGAAATTGGTCAAAATTGAAGCTTCTGAGTAAGCAAAACTCTGTAAAAATGACAATTTTGGTAACTGTGAGGGTTTAAAAAGTGGTTATTCAACATGAGGCCCGATCCAAATGACATTTTGAATTATTTTTGGTAGAGTCCAAAAAATCAATTTTATGATGAAATACGATGACCCCGGACCAGTCGAACATTCAAAAAAATGGTAAATATTGATGAAATTTTAACATTTAATCGTTTGACTTTAAATTACTGTTGGATGTGAATTATTACTTTTTCAACTAAAATATGAGTGTTTAAAGTCATTTCTGTGCCTGAAATTGGTCAAAATTGAAGGTTTTGAGTAAGCAAAAACTCTGTAAAAATGACAATTTTGGTCAATGTGAGGGTTTAAAAAGTGGTTATTCAACATGAGGCCCTATCCAAATGACATTTTGAATCATTTTTGGTAGAGTCCAAAAAATCTATTTTATGATGAAAAACGATGACCCCGTCCCAGTCGAACGTACAAAAAATTGTCAATATTGATGACATTTTAACATTTAATCTTTTGACTTTAAATTACTGTTGGATGTGAATTATTACTTTTTCAACTAAAATATGAGTGTTTAAAGTCATTTCTGTGCCTGAAATTGGTCAAAATTGAAGCTTCTGAGTAAGCAAAACTCTGTAAAAATGGCAATTTTGGTCTCCGTGAGGGTTTAAAAAGTGGTTATTCAACATGAGGCCCGATCCAAATGACATTTTGAATCATTTTTGGTAGAGTCCAAAAAATCAATTTTATGATGAAAAACGATGACCCCGGACCAGTCGAACGTACAAAAAATTGTCAATATTGATGAAATTTTAACATTTAATCTTTTGACTTTAAATTACTGTTGGATGTCAATTATTACTTTTTCAACTAAAATATGAGTGGTTAAAGTCATTTCTGTGCCTGAAATTGGTCAAAATTGAAGCTTCTGAGTAAGCAAAACTCTGTAAAAATGGCAATTTTGGTCACTGTGAGGGTTTAAAAAGTGGTTATTCAACATGAGGCCCGATCCAAATGACATTTTGAATCATTTTTGGTAGAGTAAAAAAGAAAATCAATTTTATGATGAAAAACGATGACCCAGGACCAGAACGTTAAAAAAATGGTCAATATTGATGAAATTTTAACATTTAATCTTTTGACTTTAAATGACTGTTGGACGTGAATTATTACTTTTTCAACTAAAATAAGTGTGTTTAAAGTGATTTCTGTGCCTGAAATTGGTCAAAATTGAAGCTTCTGAGTAAGCAAAACTCTGTAAAAATGACAATTTTGGTAACTGTGAGGGTTTAAAAAGTGGTTATTCAACATGAGGCCCGATCCAAATGACATTTTGAATCATTTTTGGTATAGTCCAAAATATCAATTTTATGATGAAAAACGATGACCCCGGACCAGTCGAACGTACAAAAAATTGTCAATATTGATGAAATTTTAACATTTGATCTTTTGACTTTAAATTACTGTTGGATGTGAATTATTACTTTTTCAACTAAAATATGAGTGTTTAAAGTCATTTCTGTGCCTGAAATTGGTCAAAATTGGAGCTTCTGAGTAAGCAAAACTCTGTAAAAATGGCGATTTTGGTCACTGTGAGGGTTTAAAAAGTGGTTATTCAACATGAGGCCCGATCCAAATGACATTTTGAATCATTTTTGGTAGAGTCCAAAAAATCAATTTTATGATGAAAAACGATGACCCCGGACCAGTCGAACATTCAAAAAAATGATCAATATTGATGAAATTTTAACATTTAATCGTTTGACTTTAAATTACTGTTGGATGTGAATTATTACTTTTTCAACTAAAATATGAGTGGTTAAAGTCATTTCTGTGCCTGAAATTGGTCAAAATTGAAGCTTCTGAGTAAGCAAAACTCTGTAAAAATGGCAATTTTGGTCACTGTGAGGGTTTAAAAAGTGGTTATTCAACATGAGGCCCGATCCAAATGACATTTTGAATCATTTTTGGTAGAGTAAAAAAAAAAAACAATTTTATGATGAAAAACGATGACCCAGGACCAGTCGAACGTTAACCGCATGCGTGCGGGCGGAATTCCGCTCGCACACTGAGATTTTTTAAAACGCACTTTACATGACGAGCTGGGCTCGTCATGAGCGTGCGAGGAGGCTACCTCATGACGAGCCCAGCTCGTCATCAGCGTGGAAGGGGTTAAATAAATGGTCAATATTGATGAAATTTTAACATTTAATCTTTTGACTTTAAATGACTGTTGGACGTGAATTATTACTTTTTCAACTAAAATAAGTGTGTTTAAAGTGATTTCTGTGCCTGAAATTGGTCAAATTTGAAGCTTCTGAGTAAGCAAAACTCTGTAAAAATGACAATTTTGGTAACTATGAGGGTTTAAAAAGTGGTTATTCAACATGAGGCCCGATCCAAATGACATTTTGAATTATTTTTGGTAGAGTCCAAAAAATCAATTTTATGATGAAATACGATGACCCCGGACCAGTCGAACATTAAAAAAAATGGTCAATATTGATGAAATTTTAACATTTAATCGTTTGACTTTAAATTACTGTTGGATGTGAATTATTACTTTTTCAACTAAAATATGAGTGTTTAAAGTCATTTCTGTGCCTGAAATTGGTCAAAATTGAAGGTTTTGAGTAAGCAAAAACTCTGTAAAAATGAAAATTTTGGTCACTATGAGGGTTTAAAAAGTGGTTATTCAACATGAGGCCCGATCCAAATGACATTTTGAATCATTTTTGGTAGAGTCCAAAAAATCAATTTTATGATGAAAAACGATGACCCCCGGACCAGTCGAACGTACAAAAAATTGTCAATATTGATGAAATTTTAACATTTAATCTTTTGACTTTAAATTACTGTTGGATGTCAATTATTACTTTTCAACTAAAATATGAGTGGTTAAAGTCATTTCTGTGCCTGAAATTGGTCAAAATTGAAGCTTCTGAGTAAGCAAAACTCTGTAAAAATGGCAATTTTGGTCACTGTGAGGGTTTAAAAAGTGGTTATTCAACATGAGGCCCGATCCAAATGACATTTTGAATCATTTTTGGTGGAGTAAAAAAGAAAATCAATTTTATGATGAAAAACGATGACCCAGGACCAGAACGTTAAAAAAATGGTCAATATTGATGAAATTTTAACATTTAATCTTTTGACTTTAAATGACTGTTGGACGTGAATTATTACTTTTTCAACTAAAATAAGTGTGTTTAAAGTGATTTCTGTGCCTGAAATTGGTCAAAATTGAAGCTTCTGAGTAAGCAAAACTCTGTAAAAATGACAATTTTGGTAACTGTGAGGGTTTAAAAAGTGGTTATTCAACATGAGGCCCGATCCAAATGACATTTTGAATCATTTTTGGTATAGTCCAAAATATCAATTTTATGATGAAAAACGATGACCCCGGACCAGTCGAACGTACAAAAAATTGTCAATATTGATGAAATTTTAACATTTGATCTTTTGACTTTAAATTACTGTTGGATGTGAATTATTACTTTTTCAACTAAAATATGAGTGTTTAAAGTCATTTCTGTGCCTGAAATTGGTCAAAATTGGAGCTTCTGAGTAAGCAAAACTCTGTAAAAATGGCGATTTTGGTCACTGTGAGGGTTTAAAAAGTGGTTATTCAACATGAGGCCCGATCCAAATGACATTTTGAATTATTTTTGGTAGAGTCCAAAAAATCAATTTTATGATGAAATACGATGACCCCGGACCAGTCGAACATTCAAAAAAATGGTCAATATTGATGAAATTTTAACATTTAATCGTTTGACTTTAAATTACTGTTGGATGTGAATTATTACTTTTTCAACTAAAATATGAGTGGTTAAAGTCATTTCTGTGCCTGAAATTGGTCAAAATTTAAGCTTCTGAGTAAGCAAAACTCTGTAAAAATGGCAATTTTGGTCACTGTGAGGGTTTAAAAAGTGGTTATTCAACATGAGGCCCGATCCAAATGACATTTTGAATCATTTTTGGTAGAGTAAAAAAAAAAATTTATTTTATGATGAAAAACAATGACCCAGGACCAGTCGAACGTTAACCGCATGCGTGCGGGCGGAATTCCGCTCGCACGCTGAGATTTTTTAAAACGCACTTTACATGACGAGCTGGGCTCGTCATGAGCGTGCGAGGAGGCTACCTCATGACGAGCCCAGCTCGTCATCAGCGTGGAAGGGGTTAAATAAATGGTCAATATTGATGAAATTTTAACATTTAATCTTTTGACTTTAAATGACTGTTGGACGTGAATTATTACTTTTTCAACTAAAATATGTGTGTTTAAAGTGATTTCTGTGCCTGAAATTGGTCAAAATTGAAGCTTCTGAGTAAGCAAAACTCTGTAAAAATGACAATTTTGGTAACTGTGAGGGTTTAAAAAGTGGTTATTCAACATGAGGCCCGATCCAAATGACATTTTGAATTATTTTTGGTAGAGTCCAAAAAATCAATTTTATGATGAAATACGATGACCCCGGACCAGTCGAACATTCAAAAAAATGGTAAATATTGATGAAATTTTAACATTTAATCGTTTGACTTTAAATTACTGTTGGATGTGAATTATTACTTTTTCAACTAAAATATGAGTGTTTAAAGTCATTTCTGTGCCTGAAATTGGTCAAAATTGAAGGTTTTGAGTAAGCAAAAACTCTGTAAAAATGACAATTTTGGTCAATGTGAGGGTTTAAAAAGTGGTTATTCAACATGAGGCCCTATCCAAATGACATTTTGAATCATTTTTGGTAGAGTCCAAAAAATCTATTTTATGATGAAAAACGATGACCCCGTCCCAGTCGAACGTACAAAAAATTGTCAATATTGATGACATTTTAACATTTAATCTTTTGACTTTAAATTACTGTTGGATGTGAATTATTACTTTTTCAACTAAAATATGAGTGTTTAAAGTCATTTCTGTGCCTGAAATTGGTCAAAATTGAAGCTTCTGAGTAAGCAAAACTCTGTAAAAATGGCAATTTTGGTCTCCGTGAGGGTTTAAAAAGTGGTTATTCAACATGAGGCCCGATCCAAATGACATTTTGAATCATTTTTGGTAGAGTCCAAAAAATCAATTTTATGATGAAAAACGATGACCCCGGACCAGTCGAACGTACAAAAAATTGTCAATATTGATGAAATTTTAACATTTAATCTTTTGACTTTAAATTACTGTTGGATGTCAATTATTACTTTTTCAACTAAAATATGAGTGGTTAAAGTCATTTCTGTGCCTGAAATTGGTCAAAATTGAAGCTTCTGAGTAAGCAAAACTCTGTAAAAATGGCAATTTTGGTCACTGTGAGGGTTTAAAAAGTGGTTATTCAACATGAGGCCCGATCCAAATGACATTTTGAATCATTTTTGGTAGAGTAAAAAAGAAAATCAATTTTATGATGAAAAACGATGACCCAGGACCAGAACGTTAAAAAAATGGTCAATATTGATGAAATTTTAACATTTAATCTTTTGACTTTAAATGACTGTTGGACGTGAATTATTACTTTTTCAACTAAAATAAGTGTGTTTAAAGTGATTTCTGTGCCTGAAATTGGTCAAAATTGAAGCTTCTGAGTAAGCAAAACTCTGTAAAAATGACAATTTTGGTAACTGTGAGGGTTTAAAAAGTGGTTATTCAACATGAGGCCCGATCCAAATGACATTTTGAATCATTTTTGGTATAGTCCAAAATATCAATTTTATGATGAAAAACGATGACCCCGGACCAGTCGAACGTACAAAAAATTGTCAATATTGATGAAATTTTAACATTTGATCTTTTGACTTTAAATTACTGTTGGATGTGAATTATTACTTTTTCAACTAAAATATGAGTGTTTAAAGTCATTTCTGTGCCTGAAATTGGTCAAAATTGGAGCTTCTGAGTAAGCAAAACTCTGTAAAAATGGCGATTTTGGTCACTGTGAGGGTTTAAAAAGTGGTTATTCAACATGAGGCCCGATCCAAATGACATTTTGAATCATTTTTGGTAGAGTCCAAAAAATCAATTTTATGATGAAAAACGATGACCCCGGACCAGTCGAACATTCAAAAAAATGATCAATATTGATGAAATTTTAACATTTAATCGTTTGACTTTAAATTACTGTTGGATGTGAATTATTACTTTTTCAACTAAAATATGAGTGGTTAAAGTCATTTCTGTGCCTGAAATTGGTCAAAATTGAAGCTTCTGAGTAAGCAAAACTCTGTAAAAATGGCAATTTTGGTCACTGTGAGGGTTTAAAAAGTGGTTATTCAACATGAGGCCCGATCCAAATGACATTTTGAATCATTTTTGGTAGAGTAAAAAAAAAAAACAATTTTATGATGAAAAACGATGACCCAGGACCAGTCGAACGTTAACCGCATGCGTGCGGGCGGAATTCCGCTCGCACACTGAGATTTTTTAAAACGCACTTTACATGACGAGCTGGGCTCGTCATGAGCGTGCGAGGAGGCTACCTCATGACGAGCCCAGCTCGTCATCAGCGTGGAAGGGGTTAAATAAATGGTCAATATTGATGAAATTTTAACATTTAATCTTTTGACTTTAAATGACTGTTGGACGTGAATTATTACTTTTTCAACTAAAATAAGTGTGTTTAAAGTGATTTCTGTGCCTGAAATTGGTCAAATTTGAAGCTTCTGAGTAAGCAAAACTCTGTAAAAATGACAATTTTGGTAACTATGAGGGTTTAAAAAGTGGTTATTCAACATGAGGCCCGATCCAAATGACATTTTGAATTATTTTTGGTAGAGTCCAAAAAATCAATTTTATGATGAAATACGATGACCCCGGACCAGTCGAACATTAAAAAAAATGGTCAATATTGATGAAATTTTAACATTTAATCGTTTGACTTTAAATTACTGTTGGATGTGAATTATTACTTTTTCAACTAAAATATGAGTGTTTAAAGTCATTTCTGTGCCTGAAATTGGTCAAAATTGAAGGTTTTGAGTAAGCAAAAACTCTGTAAAAATGAAAATTTTGGTCACTATGACGGTTTAAAAAGTGGTTATTCAACATGAGGCCCGATCCAAATGACATTTTGAATCATTTTTGGTAGAGTCCAAAAAATCAATTTTATGATGAAAAACGATGACCCCCGGACCAGTCGAACGTACAAAAAATTGTCAATATTGATGAAATTTTAACATTTAATCTTTTGACTTTAAATTACTGTTGGATGTCAATTATTACTTTTCAACTAAAATATGAGTGGTTAAAGTCATTTCTGTGCCTGAAATTGGTCAAAATTGAAGCTTCTGAGTAAGCAAAACTCTGTAAAAATGGCAATTTTGGTCACTGTGAGGGTTTAAAAAGTGGTTATTCAACATGAGGCCCGATCCAAATGACATTTTGAATCATTTTTGGTGGAGTAAAAAAGAAAATCAATTTTATGATGAAAAACGATGACCCAGGACCAGAACGTTAAAAAAATGGTCAATATTGGTGAAATTTTAACATTTAATCTTTTGACTTTAAATGACTGTTGGACGTGAATTATTACTTTTTCAACTAAAATAAGTGTGTTTAAAGTGATTTCTGTGCCTGAAATTGGTCAAAATTGAAGCTTCTGAGTAAGCAAAACTCTGTAAAAATGACAATTTTGGTCACTGTGAGGGTTTAAAAAGTGGTTATTCAACATGAGGCCCGATCCAAATGACGTTTTGAATTATTTTTGGTAGAGTCCAAAAAATCAATTTTATGATGAAATACGATGACCCCGGACCAGTCGAACATTCAAAAAAATGGTCAATATTGATGAAATGTTAACATTTAATCGTTTGACTTTAAATTACTGTTGGATGTGAATTATTACTTTTTCAACTAAAATATGAATGGTTAAAGTCATTTCTGTGCCTGAAATTGGTCAAAATTTAAGCTTCTGAGTAAGCAAAACTCTGTAAAAATGGCAATTTTGGTCACTGTGAGGGTTTAAAAAGTGGTTATTCAACATGAGGCCCGATCCAAATGACATTTTGAATCATTTTTGGTAGAGTAAAAAAAAAAATCAATTTTATGATGAAAAACAATGACCCAGGACCAGTCGAACGTTAACCGCATGCGTGCGGGCGGAATTCCGCTCGCACGCTGAGATTTTTTAAAACGCACTTTACATGACGAGCTGGGCTCGTCATGAGCGTGCGAGGAGGCTACCTCATGACGAGCCCAGCTCGTCATCAGCGTGGAAGGGGTTAAATAAATGGTCAATATTGATGAAATTTTAACATTTAATCTTTTGACTGTAAATGACTGTTGGACGTGAATTATTACTTTTTCAACTAAAATAAGTGTGTTTAAAGTGATTTCTGTGCCTGAAATTGGTCAAAATTGAAGCTTCTGAGTAAGCAAAACTCTGTAAAAATGACAATTTTGGTAACTGTGAGGGTTTAAAAAGTGGTTATTCAACATGAGGCCCGATCCAAATGACATTTTGAATTATTTTTGGTAGAGTCCAAAAAATCAATTTTATGATGAAATACGATGACCCCGGACCAGTCGAACATTCAAAAAAATGGTCAATATTGATGAAATTTTAACATTTAATCGTTTGACTTTAAATTACTGTTGGATGTGAATTATTACTTTTTCAACTAAAATATGAGTGTTTAAAGTCATTTCTGTGCCTGAAATTGGTCAAAATTGAAGGTTTTGAGTAAGCAAAAACTCTGTAAAAATGACAATTTTGGTCACTGTGAGGGTTTAAAAAGTGGTTATTCAACATGAGGCCCTATCCAAATGACATTTTGAATCATTTTTGGTAGAGTCCAAAAAATCTATTTTATGATGAAAAACGATGACCCCGTCCCAGTCGAACGTACAAAAAAATTTCAATATTGATGACATTTTAACATTTAATCTTTTGACTTTAAATTACTGTTGGATGTGAATTATTACTTTTTCAACTAAAATATGAGTGTTTAAAGTCATTTCTGTGCCTGAAATTGGTCAAAATTGAAGCTTCTGAGTAAGCAAAACTCTGTAAAAATGGCAATTTTGGTCTCCGTGAGGGTTTAAAAAGTGGTTATTCAACATGAGGCCCGATCCAAATGACATTTTGAATCATTTTTGGTAGAGTCCAAAAAATCTATTTTATGATGAAAAACGATGACCCCGGACCAGTCGAACGTACAAAAAATTGTCAATATTGATGAAATTTTAACATTTAATCTTTTGACTTTAAATTACTGTTGGATGTCAATTATTACTTTTTCAACTAAAATATGAGTGGTTAAAGTCATTTCTGTGCCTGAAATTGGTCAAAATTGAAGCTTCTGAGTAAGCAAAACTCTGTAAAAATGGCAATTTTGGTCACTGTGAGGGTTTAAAAAGTGGTTATTCAACATGAGGCCCGATCCAAATGACATTTTGAATCATTTTTGGTAGAGTAAAAAAAAAATCAATTTTATGATGAAAAACGATGACCCAGGACCAGTCGAACGTTAACCGCATGCGTGCGGGCGGAATTCCGCTCGCACGCTGAGATTTTTTAAAACGCACTTTACATGACGAGCTGGGCTCGTCATGAGCGTGCGAGGAGGCTACCTCATGACGAGCCCAGCTCGTCATCAGCGTGGAAGGGGTTAAATAAATGGTCAATATTGATGAAATTTTAACATTTAATCTTTTGACTTTAAATGACTGTTGGACGTGAATTATTACTTTTTCAACTAAAATAAGTGTGTTTAAAGTGATTTCTGTGCCTGAAATTGGTCAAAATTGAAGCTTCTGAGTAAGCAAAACTCTGTAAAAATGAAAATTTTGGTCACTGTGAGGGTTTAAAAAGTGGTTATTCAACATGAGGCCCGATCCAAATGACATTTTGAATCATTTTTGGTAGAGTAAAAAAGAAAATCAATTTTATGATGAAAAACGATGACCCAGGACCAGAACGTTTAAAAAAATGGTCAATATTGATGAAATTTTAACATTTAATCTTTTGACTTTAAATGACTGTTGGACGTGAATTATTACTTTTTCAAATAAAATAAGTGTGTTTAAAGTGATTTCTGTGCCTGAAATTGGTCAAAATTGAAGCTTCTGAGTAAGCAAAACTCTGTAAAAATGACAATTTTGGTAACTGTGAGGGTTTAAAAAGTGGTTATTCAACATGAGGCCCGATCCAAATGACATTTTGAATTATTTTTGGTAGAGTCCAAAAAATCAATTTTATGATGAAATACGATGACCCCGGACCAGTCGAACATTCAAAAAAATGGTCAATATTGATGAAATTTTAACATTTAATTGTTTGACTTTAAATTACTGTTGGATGTGAATTATTACTTTTTCAACTAAAATATGAGTTTTTAAAGTCATTTCTGTGCCTGAAATTGGTCAAAATTAAAGGTTTTGAGTAAGCAAAAACTCTGTTAAAATGACAATTTTGGTCACTGTGAGGGTTTAAAAAGTGGTTATTCAACATGAGGCCCGATCCAAATGACATTTTGAATCATTTTTGGTAGAGTCCAAAAAATCAATTTTATGATGAAAAACGATGACCCCGGACCAGTCGAACGTACAAAAAATTGTCAATATTGATGACATTTTAACATTTAATCTTTTGAATTTAAATTACTGTTGGATGTGAATTATTACTTTTTCAACTAAAATATGAGTGTTTAAAGTCATTTCTGTGCCTGAAATTGGTCAAAATTGAAGCTTCTGAGTAAGCAAAACTCTGTAAAAATGGCAATTTTGGTCTCCGTGAGGGTTTAAAAAGTGGTTATTCAACATGAGGCCCGATCCAAATGACATTTTGAATCATTTTTGGTAGAGTCCAAAAAATCAATTTTATGATGAAAAACGATGACCCCCGACCAGTCGAACGTACAAAAAATTGTCAATATTGATGAAATTTTAACATTTAATCTTTTGACTTTAAATTACTGTTGGATGTCAATTATTACTTTTTCAACTAAAATATGAGTGGTTAAAGTCATTTCTGTGCCTGAAATTGGTCAAAATTGAAGCTTCTGAGTAAGCAAAACTCTGTAAAAATGGCAATTTTGGTCACTGTGAGGGTTTAAAAAGTGGTTATTCAACATGAGGCCCGATCCAAATGACATTTTGAATCATTTTTGGTAGAGTAAAAAAAAAAAAAATTTTATGATGAAAAACGATGACCCAGGACCAGTCGAACGTTAACCGCATGCGTGCGGGCGGAATTCCGCTCGCACGCTGAGATTTTTTAAATCGCACTTTACATGACGAGCTGGGCTCGTCATGAGCGTGCGAGGAGGCTACCTCATGACGAGCCCAGCTCGTCATCAGCGTGGAAGGGGTTAAATAAATGGTCAATATTGATGAAATGTTAACATTTAATCTTTTGACTTTAAATGACTGTTGGACGTGAATTATTACTTTTTCAACTAAAATAAGTGTGTTTAAAGTGATTTCTGTGCCTGAAATTGGTCAAAATTGAAGCTTCTGAGTAAGCAAAACTCTGTAAAAATGACAATTTTGGTAACTGTGAGGGTTTAAAAAGTGGTTATTCAACATGAGGCCCGATCCAAATGACATTTTGAATCATTTTTGGTATAGTCCAAAAAATCAATTTTATGATGAAAAACGATGACCCCGGACCAGTCGAACGTACAAAAAATTGTCAATATTGATGGAATTTTAACATTTGATCTTTTGACTTTAAATTACTGTTGGATGTGAATTATTACTTTTTCAACTAAAATATGAGTGTTTAAAGTCATTTCTGTGCCTGAAATTGGTCAAAATTGAAGCTTCTGAGTAAGCAAAACTCTGTAAAAACGGCAATTTTGGTCTCCGTGAGGGTTTAAAAAGTGGTTATTCAACATGAGGCCCGATCCAAATGACATTTTGAATCATTTTTGGTAGAGTCCAAAAAATCAATTTTATGATGAAAAACGATGACCCCGGACCAGTCGAACATTCAAAAAAATGATCAATATTGATGAAATTTTAACATTTAATCGTTTGACTTTAAATTACTGTTGGATGTGAATTATTACTTTTTCAACTAAAATATGAGTGGTTAAAAGTCATTTCTGTGCCTGAAATTGGTCAAAATTGAAGCTTCTGAGTAAGCAAAACTCTGTAAAAATGGCAATTTTGGTCACTGTGAGGGTTTAAAAAGTGGTTATTCAACATGAGGCCCGGTCCAAATGACATTTTGAATCATTTTTGGTAGAGTAAAAAAAAAAAACAATTTTATGATGAAAAACGATGACCACCAGTCGAACGTTAACCGCATGCGTGCGGGCGGAATTCCGCTCGCACGCTGAG
This sequence comes from Lissotriton helveticus, assembly GCF_964261635.1. Taxonomy (NCBI): domain Eukaryota; kingdom Metazoa; phylum Chordata; class Amphibia; order Caudata; family Salamandridae; genus Lissotriton; species Lissotriton helveticus. The sequence goes on from NC_136071.1 coordinate 405,034,367, forward strand.
ATTTTTTAAAACGCACTTTACATGACGAGCTGGGCTCGTCATGAGCGTGCGAGGAGGCTACCTCATGACGAGCCCAGCTCGTCATCAGCGTGGAAGGGGTTAAATAAATGGTCAATATTGATGAAATTTTAACATTTAATCTTTTGACTTTAAATGACTGTTGGACGTGAATTATTACTTTTTCAACTAAAATAAGTGTGTTTAAAGTGATTTCTGTGCCTGAAATTGGTCAAAATTGAAGCTTCTGAGTAAGCAAAACTCTGTAAAAATGACAATTTTGGTAACTGTGAGGGTTTAAAAAGTGGTTATTCAACATGAGGCCCGATCCAAATGACATTTTGAATTATTTTTGGTAGAGTCCAAAAAATCAATTTTATGATGAAATACGATGACCCCGGACCAGTCGAACATTCAAAAAAATGGTCAATATTGATGAAATTTTAACATTTAATCGTTTGACTTTAAATTACTGTTGGATGTGAATTATTACTTTTTCAACTAAAATATGAGTATTTAAAGTCATTTCTGTGCCTGAAATTGGTCAAAATTGAAGGTTTTGAGTAAGCAAAAACTCGGTAAAAATGACAATTTTGGTCACTGTGAGGGTTTAAAAAGTGGTTATTCAACATGAGGCCCGATCCAAATGACATTTTGAATCATTTTTGGTAGAGTCCAAAAAATCTATTTTATGATGAAAAACGATGACCCCGTCCCAGTCGAACGTACAAAAAATTGTCAATATTGATGACATTTTAACATTTAATCTTTTGACTTTAAATTACTGTTGGATGTGAATTATTACTTTTTCAACTAAAATATGAGTGTTTAAAGTCATTTCTGTGCCTGAAATTGGTCAAAATTGAAGCTTCTGAGTAAGCAAAAACTCTGTAAAAATGACAATTTTGGTCACTGTGAGGGTTTAAAAAGTGGTTATTCAACATGAGGCCCGATCCAAATGACATTTTGAATCATTTTTGGTAGAGTCCAAAAAATCTATTTTATGATGAAAAACGATGACCCCGTCCCAGTCGAACGTACAAAAAATTGTCAATATTGATGACATTTTAACATTTAATCTTTTGACTTTAAATTACTGTTGGATGTGAATTATTACTTTTTCAACTAAAATATGAGTGTTTAAAGTCATTTCTGTGCCTGAAATTGGTTAAAATTGAAGCTTCTGAGTAAGCAAAACTCTGTAAAAACGGCAATTTTGGTCTCCGTGAGGGTTTAAAAAGTGGTTATTCAACATGAGGCCCGATCCAAATGACATTTTGAATCATTTTTGGTAGAGTCCAAAAAATCAATTTTATGATGAAAAACGATGACCCCGGACCAGTCGAACATTCAAAAAAATGATCAATATTGATGAAATTTTAACATTTAATCGTTTGACTTTAAATTACTGTTGGATGTGAATTATTACTTTTTCAACTAAAATATGAGTTTTTAAAGTCATTTCTGTGCCTGAAATTGGTCAAAATTAAAGGTTTTGAGTAAGCAAAAACTCTGTTAAAATGACAATTTTGGTCACTGTGAGGGTTTAAAAAGTGGTTATTCAACATGAGGCCCGATCCAAATGACATTTTGAATCATTTTTGGTAGAGTCCAAAAAATCAATTTTATGATGAAAAACGATGACCCCGGACCAGTCGAACGTACAAAAAATTGTCAATATTGATGACATTTTAACATTTAATCTTTTGAATTTAAATTACTGTTGGATGTGAATTATTACTTTTTCAACTAAAATATGAGTGTTTAAAGTCATTTCTGTGCCTGAAATTGGTCAAAATTGAAGCTTCTGAGTAAGCAAAACTCTGTAAAAATGGCAATTTTGGTCTCCGTGAGGGTTTAAAAAGTGGTTATTCAACATGAGGCCCGATCCAAATGACATTTTGAATCATTTTTGGTAGAGTCCAAAAAATCAATTTTATGATGAAAAACGATGACCCCCGACCAGTCGAACGTACAAAAAATTGTCAATATTGATGAAATTTTAACATTTAATCTTTTGACTTTAAATTACTGTTGGATGTCAATTATTACTTTTTCAACTAAAATATGAGTGGTTAAAGTCATTTCTGTGCCTGAAATTGGTCAAAATTGAAGCTTCTGAGTAAGCAAAACTCTGTAAAAATGGCAATTTTGGTCACTGTGAGGGTTTAAAAAGTGGTTATTCAACATGAGGCCCGATCCAAATGACATTTTGAATCATTTTTGGTAGAGTAAAAAAAAAAAAAATTTTATGATGAAAAACGATGACCCAGGACCAGTCGAACGTTAACCGCATGCGTGCGGGCGGAATTCCGCTCGCACGCTGAGATTTTTTAAATCGCACTTTACATGACGAGCTGGGCTCGTCATGAGCGTGCGAGGAGGCTACCTCATGACGAGCCCAGCTCGTCATCAGCGTGGAAGGGGTTAAATAAATGGTCAATATTGATGAAATGTTAACATTTAATCTTTTGACTTTAAATGACTGTTGGACGTGAATTATTACTTTTTCAACTAAAATAAGTGTGTTTAAAGTGATTTCTGTGCCTGAAATTGGTCAAAATTGAAGCTTCTGAGTAAGCAAAACTCTGTAAAAATGACAATTTTGGTAACTGTGAGGGTTTAAAAAGTGGTTATTCAACATGAGGCCCGATCCAAATGACATTTTGAATCATTTTTGGTATAGTCCAAAAAATCAATTTTATGATGAAAAACGATGACCCCGGACCAGTCGAACGTACAAAAAATTGTCAATATTGATGGAATTTTAACATTTGATCTTTTGACTTTAAATTACTGTTGGATGTGAATTATTACTTTTTCAACTAAAATATGAGTGTTTAAAGTCATTTCTGTGCCTGAAATTGGTCAAAATTGGAGCTTCTTAGTAAGCAAAACTCTGTAAAAATGGCGATTTTGGTCACTGTGAGGGTTTAAAAAGTGGTTATTCAACATGAGGCCCGATCCAAATGACATTTTGAATCATTTTTGGTAGAGTAAAAAAAAAAAACAATTTTATGATGAAAAACGATGACCCAGGACCAGTCGAACGTTAACCGCACGCTGAGATTTTTTAAAACGCACTGTACATGACGAGCTGGGCTCGTCATGAGCGTGCGAGGAGGCTACCTCATGACGAGCCCAGCTCGTCATCAGCGTGGAAGGGGTTAAATAAATGGTCAATATTGATGAAATTTTAACATTTAATCTTTTGACTTTAAATGACTGTTGGACGTGAATTATTACTTTTTCAACTAAAATAAGTGTGTTTAAAGTGATTTCTGTGCCTGAAATTGGTCAAAATTGAAGCTTCTGAGTAAGCAAAACTCTGTAAAAATGACAATTTTGGTAACTGTGAGGGTTTAAAAAGTGGTTATTCAACATGAGGCCCGATCCAAATGACATTTTGAATTATGTTTGGTAGAGTCCAATAAATCAATTTTATGATGAAATACGATGACCCCGGACCAGTCGAACATTCAAAAAAATGGTCAATATTGATGAAATTTTAACATTTAATCGTTTGACTTTAAATTACTGTTGGATGTGAATTATTACTTTTTCAACTAAAATATGAGTGTTTAAAGTCATTTCTGTGCCTGAAATTGGTCAAAATTGAAGCTTCTGAGTAAGCAAAACTCTGTAAAAACGGCAATTTTGGTCTCCGTGAGGGTTTAAAAAGTGGTTATTCAACATGAGGCCCGATCCAAATGACATTTTGAATCATTTTTGGTAGAGTCCAAAAAATCAATTTTATGATGAAAAACGATGACCCCGGACCAGTCGAACATTCAAAAAAATGATCAATATTGATGAAATTTTAACATTTAATCGTTTGACTTTAAATTACTGTTGGATGTGAATTATTACTTTTTCAACTAAAATATGAGTGGTTAAAAGTCATTTCTGTGCCTGAAATTGGTCAAAATTGAAGCTTCTGAGTAAGCAAAACTCTGTAAAAATGGCAATTTTGGTCACTGTGAGGGTTTAAAAAGTGGTTATTCAACATGAGGCCCGGTCCAAATGACATTTTGAATCATTTTTGGTAGAGTAAAAAAAAAAAACAATTTTATGATGAAAAACGATGACCACCAGTCGAACGTTAACCGCATGCGTGCGGGCGGAATTCCGCTCGCACGCTGAGATTTTTTAAAACGCACTTTACATGACGAGCTGGGCTCGTCATGAGCGTGCGAGGAGGCTACCTCATGACGAGCCCAGCTCGTCATCAGCGTGGAAGGGGTTAAATAAATGGTCAATATTGATGAAATTTTAACATTTAATCTTTTGACTTTAAATGACTGTTGGACGTGAATTATTACTTTTTCAACTAAAATAAGTGTGTTTAAAGTGATTTCTGTGCCTGAAATTGGTCAAAATTGAAGCTTCTGAGTAAGCAAAACTCTGTAAAAATGACAATTTTGGTAACTGTGAGGGTTTAAAAAGTGGTTATTCAACATGAGGCCCGATCCAAATGACATTTTGAATTATTTTTGGTAGAGTCCAAAAAATCAATTTTATGATGAAATACGATGACCCCGGACCAGTCGAACATTCAAAAAAATGGTCAATATTGATGAAATTTTAACATTTAATCGTTTGACTTTAAATTACTGTTGGATGTGAATTATTACTTTTTCAACTAAAATATGAGTATTTAAAGTCATTTCTGTGCCTGAAAATGGTCAAAATTGAAGGTTTTGAGTAAGCAAAAACTCGGTAAAAATGACAATTTTGGTCACTGTGAGGGTTTAAAAAGTGGTTATTCAACATGAGGCCCGATCCAAATGACATTTTGAATCATTTTTGGTAGAGTCCAAAAAATCTATTTTATGATGAAAAACGATGACCCCGTCCCAGTCGAACGTACAAAAAATTGTCAATATTGATGACATTTTAACATTTAATCTTTTGACTTTAAATTACTGTTGGATGTGAATTATTACTTTTTCAACTAAAATATGAGTGTTTAAAGTCATTTCTGTGCCTGAAATTGGTCAAAATTGAAGCTTCTGAGTAAGCAAAAACTCTGTAAAAATGACAATTTTGGTCACTGTGAGGGTTTAAAAAGTGGTTATTCAACATGAGGCCCGATCCAAATGACATTTTGAATCATTTTTGGTAGAGTCCAAAAAATCTATTTTATGATGAAAAACGATGACCCCGTCCCAGTCGAACGTACAAAAAATTGTCAATATTGATGACATTTTAACATTTAATCTTTTGACTTTAAATTACTGTTGGATGTGAATTATTACTTTTTCAACTAAAATATGAGTGTTTAAAGTCATTTCTGTGCCTGAAATTGGTCAAAATTGAAGCTTCTGAGTAAGCAAAACTCTGTAAAAACGGCAATTTTGGTCTCCGTGAGGGTTTAAAAAGTGGTTATTCAACATGAGGCCCGATCCAAATGACATTTTGAATCATTTTTGGTAGAGTCCAAAAAATCAATTTTATGATGAAAAACGATGACCCCGGACCAGTCGAACATTCAAAAAAATGATCAATATTGATGAAATTTTAACATTTAATCGTTTGACTTTAAATTACTGTTGGATGTGAATTATTACTTTTTCAACTAAAATATGAGTGGTTAAAGTAATTTCTGTGCCTGAAATTGGTCAAAATTGAAGCTTCTGAGTAAGCAAAACTCTGTAAAAATGGCAATTTTGGTCACTGTGAGGGTTTAAAAAGTGGTTATTCAACATGAGGCCCGGTCCAAATGACATTTTGAATCATTTTTGGTAGAGTACAAAAAAAAAACAATTTTATGATGAAAAACGATGACCCAGGACCAGTCGAACGTTAACCGCATGCGTGCGGGCGGAATTCCGCTCGCACGCTGAGATTTTTTAAAACGCACTTTACATGACGAGCTGGGCTCGTCATGAGCGTGCGAGGAGGCTACCTCATGACGAGCCCAGCTCGTCATCAGCGTGGAAGGGGTTAAATAAATGGTCAATATTGATGAAATTTTAACATTTAATCTTTTGACTTTAAATGACTGTTGGACGTGAATTATTACTTTTTCAACTAAAATAAGTGTGTTTAAAGTGATTTCTGTGCCTGAAATTGGTCAAAATTGAAGCTTCTGAGTAAGCAAAACTCTGTAAAAATGACAATTTTGGTAACTGTGAGGGTTTAAAAAGTGGTTATTCAACATGAGGCCCGATCCAAATGACATTTTGAATTATTTTTGGTAGAGTCCAAAAAATCAATTTTATGATGAAATACGATGACCCCGGACCAGTCGAACATTCAAAAAAATGGTCAATATTGATGAAATTTTAACATTTAATCGTTTGACTTTAAATTACTGTTGGATGTGAATTATTACTTTTTCAACTAAAATATGAGTGTTTAAAGTCATTTCTGTGCCTGAAATTGGTCAAAATTGAAGGTTTTGAGTAAGCAAAAACTCTGTAAAAATGACAATTTTGGTCACTGTGAGGGTTTAAAAAGTGGTTATTCAACATGAGGCCCGATCCAAATGACATTTTGAATCATTTTTGGTATAGTCCAAAAAATCAATTTTATGATGAAAAACGATGACCCCGGACCAGTCGAACGTACAAAAAATTGTCAATATTGATGAAATTTTAACATTTGATCTTTTGACTTTAAATTACTGTTGGATGTGAATTATTACTTTTTCAACTAAAATATGAGTGTTTAAAGTCATTTCTGTGCCTGAAATTGGTCAAAATTGGAGCTTCTGAGTAAGCAAAACTCTGTAAAAATGGCGATTTTGGTCACTGTGAGGGTTTAAAAAGTGGTTATTCAACATGAGGCCCGATCCAAATGACATTTTGAATTATTTTTGGTAGAGTCCAAAAAATCAATTTTATGATGAAATACGATGACCCCGGACCAGTCGAAAATTCAAAAAAATGGTCACAATTGATGACATTTTAACATTTAATCATTTGACTTTAAATTACTGTTGGACGTGAATTATTACTTTTTCAACTAAAATAAGTGTGTTTAAAGTCATTTCTGTGCCTGAAATTTGTCCAAATTGAAGGTTCTGAGTAAGCAAAACTCTGTAAAAATGACAATTTTGGTCACTGTGAGGGTTTAAAAAGTGGTTATTCAACATGAGGCCCGATCCAAATGACATTTTGAATCATTTTTGGTAGAGTCCAAAAAATCAATTTTATGATGAAAAACGATGACCCCGGACCAGTCGAACATTCAAAAAAATGGTCAATATTGATGAAATTTTGACATTTAATCGTTTGACTTTAAATTACTGTTGGATGTGAATTATTACTTTTTCAACTAAAATATGAGTGTTTAAAGTCATTTCTGTGCCTGAAATTGGTCAAAATTGGAGCTTCTGAGTAAGCAAAACTCTGTAAAAATGGCGATTTTGGTCACTGTGAGGGTTTAAAAAGTGGTTATTCAACATGAGGCCCGATCCAAATGACATTTTGAATCATTTTTGGTAGAGTAAAAAAAAAAAACAATTTTATGATGAAAAACGATGACCCAGGACCAGTCGAACGTTAACCGCATGCGTGCGGGCGGAATTCCGCTCGCACGCTGAGATTTTTTAAAACGCACTGTACATGACGAGCTGGGCTCGTCATGAGCGTGCGAGGAGGCTACCTCATGACGAGCCCAGCTCGTCATCAGCGTGGAAGGGGTTAAATAAATGGTCAATATTGATGAAATTTTAACATTTAATCTTTTGACTTTAAATGACTGTTGGACGTGAATTATTACTTTTTCAACTAAAATAAGTGTGTTTAAAGTGATTTCTGTGCCTGAAATTGGTCAAAATTGAAGCTTCTGAGTAAGCAAAACTCTGTAAAAATGACAATTTTGGTAACTGTGAGGGTTTAAAAAGTGGTTATTCAACATGAGGCCCGATCCAAATGACATTTTGAATTATGTTTGGTAGAGTCCAATAAATCAATTTTATGATGAAATACGATGACCCCGGACCAGTCGAACATTCAAAAAAATGGTCAATATTGATGAAATTTTAACATTTAATCGTTTGACTTTAAATTACTGTTGGATGTGAATTATTACTTTTTCAACTAAAATATGAGTGTTTAAAGTCATTTCTGTGCCTGAAATTGGTCAAAATTGAAGGTTTTGAGTAAGCAAAAACTCTGTAAAAATGACAATTTTGGTCACTGTGAGGGTTTAAAAAGTGGTTATTCAACATGAGGCCCGATCCAAATGACATTTTGAATCATTTTTGGTAGAGTCCAAAAAATCTATTTTATGATGAAAAACGATGACCCCGTCCCAGTCGAACGTACAAAAAATTGTCAATATTGATGACATTTTAACATTTAATCTTTTGACTTTAAATTACTGTTGGATGTGAATTATTACTTTTTCAACTAAAATATGAGTGTTTAAAGTCATTTCTGTGCCTGAAATTGGTCAAAATTGAAGCTTCTGAGTAAGCAAAACTCTGTAAAAATGGCAATTTTGGTCTCCGTGAGGGTTTAAAAAGTAGTTATTCAACATGAGGCCCGATCCGAATGACATTTTGAATCATTTTTGGTAGAGTAAAAAAGAAAATCAATTTTATGATGAAAAACGATGACCCAGGACCAGAACGTTAAAAAAATGGTCAATATTGATGAAATTTTAACATTTAATCTTTTGACTTTAAATGACTGTTGGACGTGAATTATTACTTTTTCAACTAAAATAAGTGTGTTTAAAGTGATTTCTGTGCCTGAAATTGGTCAAAATTGAAGCTTCTGAGTAAGCAAAAGTCTGTAAAAATGACAATTTTGGTAACTGTGAGGGTTTAAAAAGTGGTTATTCAACTTGAGGCCCGATCCAAATGACATTTTGAATCATTTTTGGTATAGTCCAAAAAATCAATTTTATGATGAAAAACGATGACCCCGGACCAGTCGAACGTACAAAAAATTGTCAATATTGATGAAATTTTAACATTTGATCTTTTGACTTTAAATTACTGTTGGATGTGAATTATTACTTTTTCAACTAAAATATGAGTGTTTAAAGTCATTTCTGTGCCTGAAGTTGGTCAAAATTGGAGCTTCTGAGTAAGCAAAACTCTGTAAAAATGGCGATTTTGGTCACTGTGAGGGTTTAAAAAGTGGTTATTCAACATGAGGCCCGATCCAAATGACATTTTGAATCATTTTTGGTAGAGTAAAAAAAAAAATCAATTTTATGATGAAAAACGATGACCCAGGACCAGTCGAACGTTAACCGCATGCGTGCGGGCGGAATTCCGCTCGCACGCTGAGATTTTTTAAAACGCACTTTACATGACGAGCTGGGCTCGTCATGAGCGTGCGAGGAGGCTACCTCATGACGAGCCCAGCTCGTCATCAGCGTGGAAGGGGTTAAATAAATGGTCAATATTGATGAAATTTTAACATTTAATCTTTTGACTTTAAATGACTGTTGGACGTGAATTATTACTTTTTCAACTAAAATAAGTGTGTTTAAAGTGATTTCTGTGCCTGAAATTGGTCAAAATTGAAGCTTCTGAGTAAGCAAAACTCTGTAAAAATGACAATTTTGGTAACTGTGAGGGTTTAAAAAGTGGTTATTCAACATGAGGCCCGATCCAAATGACATTTTGAATTATTTTTGGTAGAGTCCAAAAAATCAATTTTATTATGAAATACGATGACCCCGGACCAGTCGAACATTCAAAAAAATGGTCAATATTGATGAAATTTTAACATTTAATCGTTTGACTTTAAATTACTGTTGGATGTGAATTATTACTTTTTCAACTAAAATATGAGTGTTTAAAGTCATTTCTGTGCCTGAAATTGGTCAAAATTGAAGGTTTTGAGTAAGCAAAAACTCTGTAAAAATGACAATTTTGGTCACTGTGAGGGTTTAAAAAGTGGTTATTCAACATGAGGCCCGATCCAAATGACATTTTGAATCATTTTTGGTAGAGTCCAAAAAATCTATTTTATGATGAAAAACGATGACCCCGTCCCAGTCGAACATACAAAAAATTGTCAATATTGATGACATTTTAACATTTAATCTTTTGACTTTAAATTACTGTTGGATGTGAATTATTACTTTTTCAACTAAAATATGAGTGTTTAAAGTCATTTCTGTGCCTGAAATTGGTCAAAATTGAAGCTTCTGAGTAAGCAAAACTCTGTAAAAATGGCAATTTTGGTCTCCGTGAGGGTTTAAAAAGTGGTTATTCAACATGAGGCCCGATCCAAATGACATTTTGAATCATTTTTGGTAGTTTCCAAAAAATCAATTTTATGATGAAAAACGATGACCCCGGACCAGTCGAACGTACAAAAAATTGTCAATATTGATGAAATTTTAACATTTAATCTTTTGACTTTAAATTACTGTTGGAGGTCAATTATTACTTTTTCAACTAAAATATGAGTGGTTAAAGTCATTTCTGTGCCTGAAATTGGTCAAAATTGAAGCTTCTGAGTAAGCAAAACTCTGTAAAAATGGCAATTTTGGTAACTGTGAGGGTTTAAAAAGTGGTTATTCAACATGAGGCCCAATCCAAATGACATTTTGAATCATTTTTGGTATAGTCCAAAAAATCAATTTTATGATGAAAAACGATGACCCCGGACCAGTCGAACGTACAAAAAATTGTCAATATTGATGAAATTTTAACATTTGATCTTTTGACTTTAAATTACTGTTGGATGTGAATTATTACTTTTTCAACTAAAATATGAGTGTTTAAAGTCATTTCTGTGCCTGAAATTGGTCAAAATTGGAGCTTCTGAGTAAGCAAAACTCTGTAAAAATGGCGATTTTGGTCACTGTGAGGGTTTAAAAAGTGGTTATTCAACATGAGGCCCGATCCAAATGACATTTTGAATTATTTTTGGTGAGAGTCCAAAAAATCAATTTTATGATGAAATACGATGACCCCGGACCAGTCGAACATTCAAAAAAATGGTCAATATTGATGAAATTTTAACATTTAATCGTTTGACTTTAAATTACTGTTGGATGTGAATTATTACTTTTTCAACTAAAATATGAGTGTTTAAAGTCATTTCTGTGCCTGAAATTGGTCAAAATTGAAGGTTTTGAGTAAGCAAAAACTCTGTAAAAATGACAATTTTGGTCACTGTGAGGGTTTAAAAAGTGGTTATTTAACATGAGGCCCGATCCAAATGACATTTTGAATTATTTTTGGTAGAGTCCAAAAAATCTATTTTATGATGAAAAACGATGACCCCGGACCAGTCGAACGTTTAAAAAAATTGTCAATATTGATGAAATTTTAACATTTAATCATTTGACTTTAAATTACTGTTGGACGTGAATTATTACTTTTTCAACTAAAATAAGTGTGTTTAAAGTCATTTCTGTGCCTGAAATTGGTCCAAATTGAAGGTTCTGAGTAAGCAAAACTCTGTAAAAATGTCAATTTTGGTCACTGTGAGGGTTTAAAAAGTGGTTATTCAACATGAGGCCCGATCCAAATGACATTTTGAATCATTTTTGGTAGAGTCCAAAAAATCTATTTTATGATGAAAAACGATGACCCCGTCCCAGTCGAACGTACAAAAAATTGTCAATATTGATGACATTTTAACATTTAATCTTTTGACTTTAAATTACTGTTGGATGTGAATTATTACTTTTTCAACTAAAATATGAGTGTTTAAAGTCATTTCTGTGCCTGAAATTGGTCAAAATTGAAGGTTTTGAGTAAGCAAAAACTCTGTAAAAATGACAATTTTGGTCACTGTGAGGGTTTAAAAAGTGGTTATTCAACATGAGGCCCGATCCAAATGACATTTTGAATAATTTTTGGTAGAGTCCAAAAAATCAATTTTATGATGAAAAACGATGACCCCGGACCAGTCGAACGTACAAAAAATTGTCAATATTGATGAAATGTTAACATTTAATCTTTTGACTTTAAATTACTGTTGGATGTGAATTATTACTTTTTCAACTAAAATATGAGTGGTTAAAGTCATTTCTGTGCCTGAAATTGGTCTAAATTGAAGCTTCTGAGTAAGCAAAACTCTGTAAAAATGGCAATTTTGGTCACTGTGAGGGTTTAAAAAGTGGTTATTCAACATGAGGCCCGATCCAAATGACATTTTGAATCATTTTTGGTAGAGTAAAAAAAAATCAATTTTATGATGAAAAACGATGACCCAGGAACAGTCGAACGTTAACCGCATGCGTGCGGGCGGAATTCCGCTCGCACGCTGAGATTTTTTAAAACGCACTTCACATGACGAGCTGGGCTCGTCATGAGCGTGCGAGGAGGCTACCTCATGACGAGCCCAGCTCGTCATCAGCGTGGAAGGGGTTAAATAAATGGTCAATGTTGATGAAATTTTAACATTTAATCTTTTGACTTTAAATGACTGTTGGACGTGAATTATTACTTTTTCAACTAAAATAAGTGTGTTTAAAGTGATTTCTGTGCCTGAAATTGGTCAAAATTGAAGCTTCTGAGTAAGCAAAACTCTGTAAAAATGACAATTTTGGTAACTGTGAGGGTTTAAAAAGTGGTTATTCAACATGAGGCCCGATCCAAATGACATTTTGAATCATTTTTGGTAGAGTCCAAAAAATCAATTTTATGATGAAAAACGATGACCCCGTCCCAGTCGAACGTTCAAAAAAATGGTCAATATTGATGACATTTTTACATTTAATCTTTTGACTTGAAATTACTGTTCGACGTGAATTATTACTTTTTCAACTAAAATAAGTGTGTTTAAAGTGATTTCTGTGCCTGAAATTGGTCAAAATTGAAGCTTCTGAGTAAGCAAAACTCCGTAAAAATGACAATTTTGGTAACTGTGAGGGTTTAAAAAGTGGTTATTCAACATGAGGCCCAAACCAAATGACATTTTGAATCATTTTTGGTAGAGTCCAAAAAATCAATTTTATGATGAAAAACGATGACCCCGGACCAGTCGAACGTACAAAAAATTATCAATATTGATGAAATTTTAACATTTAATCTTTTGACTTTAAATTACTGTTGGATGTGAATTATTACTTTTTCAACTAAAATATGAGTGTTTAAAGTCATTTCTGTGCCTGAAATTAGTCAAAATTGAAGCTTCTGAGTAAGCAAAACTCTGTAAAAATGGCAATTTTGGTAACTGTGAGGGTTTAAAAATTGGTTATTCAACATGAGGCCCGATCCAAATGACATTTTGAATCATTTTTGGTAGAGTAAAAAAGAAAATCAATTTTATGATGAAAAACGATGACCCAGGACCAGAACGTTTAAAAAAATGGTCAATATTGATGACATTTTAACATTTAATCTTTTGACTTTAAATGACTGTTGGACGTGAATTATTACTTTTTCAAATAAAATAAGTGTGTTTAAAGTGATTTCTGTGCCTGAAATTGGTCAAAATTGAAGCTTCTGAGTAAGCAAAACTCTGTAAAAATGACAATTTTGTTAACTGTGAGGGTTTAAAAAGTGGTTATTCAACATGAGGCCTGATCCAAATGACATTTTGAATCATTTTTGGTAGAGTCCAAAAAATCAATTTTATGATGAAAAACGATGACCCCGGACCAGTCGAACGTACAAAAAATTGTCAATATTGATGAAATTTTAACATTTAATCTTTTGACTTTAAATTACTGTTGGAGGTCAATTATTACTTTTTCAACTAAAATATGAGTGGTTAAAGTCATTTCTGTGCCTGAAATTGGTCAAAATTGAAGCTTCTGAGTAAGCAAAACTCTGTAAAAATGGCAATTTTGGTCACTGTGAGGGTTTAAAAAGTGGTTATTCAACATGAGGCCCGATCCAAATGACATTTTGAATCATTTTTGGTAGAGTAAAAAAAAAAGCAATTTTATGATGAAAAACGATGACCCAGGACCAGTCGAACGTTAACCGCATGCGTGCGGGCGGAATTCCGCTCGCACGCTGAGATTTTTTAAAACGCACTTTACATGACGAGCTGGGCTCGTCATGAGCGTGCGAGGAGGCTACCTCATGACGAGCCCAGCTCGTCATCAGCGTGGAAGGGGTTACATAAATGGTCAATATTGATGAAATTTTAACATTTAATCTTTTGACTTTAAATGACTGTTGGACGTGAATTATTACTTTTTCAACTAAAATAAGTGTGTTTAAAGTGATTTCTGTGCCTGAAATTGGTCAAAATTGAAGCTTCTGAGTAAGCAAAACTCTGTAAAAATGACAATTTTGGTAACTGTGAGGGTTTAAAAAGTGGTTATTCAACATGAGGCCCGATCCAAATGACATTTTGAATCATTTTTGGTATAGTCCAAAAAATCAATTTAATGATGAAAAACGATGACCCCGGACCAGTCGAACGTACAAAAAATTGTCAATATTGATGAAATTTTAACATTTGATCTTTTGACTTTAAATTACTGTTGGATGTGAATTATTACTTTTTCAACTAAAATATGAGTGTTTAAAGTCATTTCTGTGCCTGAAATTGGTCAAAATTGGAGCTTCTGAGTAAGCAAAACTCTGTAAAAATGGAGATTTTGGTCACTGTGAGGGTTTAAAAAGTGGTTATTCAACATGAGGCCCGATCCAAATGACATTTTGAATTATTTTTGGTAGAGTCCAAAAAATCAATTTTATGATGAAATACGATGACCCCGGACCAGTCGAACATTCAAAAAAATGGTCAATATTGATGAAATTTTAACATTTAATCTTTTGACTTTAAATGACTGTTGGACGTGAATTATTACTTTTTCAACTAAAATAAGTGTGTTTAAAGTGATTTCTGTGCCTGAAATTGGTCAAAATTGAAGCTTCTGAGTAAGCAAAACTCTGTAAAAATGACAATTTTGGTAACTGTGAGGGTTTAAAAAGTGGTTATTCAACATGAGGCCCGATCCAAATGACATTTTGAATTATTTTTGGTAGAGTCCAAAAAATCAATTTTATGATGAAATACGATGACCCCGGACCAGTCGAACATTCAAAAAAATGGTCAATATTGATGAAATTTTAACATTTAATCGTTTGACTTTAAATTACTGTTGGATGTGAATTATTACTTTTTCAACTAAAATATGAGTGTTTAAAGTCATTTCTGTGCCTGAAATTGGTCAAAATTGAAGGTTTTGAGTAAGCAAAAACTCTGTAAAAATGACAATTTTGGTCACTGTGAGGGCTTAAAAAGTGGTTATTCAACATGAGGCCCGATCCAAATGACATTTTGAATCATTTTTGGTAGAGTCCAAAAAATCTATTTTATGATGAAAAACGATGACCCCGTCCCAGTCGAACGTACAAAAAATTGTCAATATTGATGACATTTTAACATTTAATCTTTTGACTTTAAATTACTGTTGGATGTGAATTATTACTTTTTCAACTAAAATATGAGTGTTTAAAGTCATTTCTGTGCCTGAAAT
The DNA here is from genome assembly GCF_964261635.1 of Lissotriton helveticus. Lineage (NCBI taxonomy): Eukaryota > Metazoa > Chordata > Amphibia > Caudata > Salamandridae > Lissotriton > Lissotriton helveticus. Next base: position 405,049,736 of record NC_136071.1, read on the forward strand.
TGGTCAAAATTGAAGCTTCTGAGTAAGCAAAACTCTGTAAAAATGGCAATTTTGGTCTCCGTGAGGGTTTAAAAAGTGGGTATTCAACATGAGGCCCGATCCAAATGACATTTTGAATCATTTTTGGTAGAGTAAAAAAAAAAACAATTTTATGATGAAAAACGATGACCCAGGACCAGTCGAACGTTAACCGCATGCGTGCGGGCGGAATTCCGCTCGCACGCTGAGATTTTTTAAAACGCACTTTACATGACGAGCTGGGCTCGTCATGAGCGTGCGAGGAGGCTACCTCATGACGAGCCCAGCTCGTCATCAGCGTGGAAGGGGTTAAATAAATGGTCAATATTGATGACATTTTAACATTTAATCTTTTGACTTTAAATGACTGTTGGACGTGAATTATTACTTTTTCAACTAAAATAAGTGTGTTTAAAGTGATTTCTGTGCCTGAAATTGGTCAAAATTGAAGCTTCTGAGTAAGCAAAACTCTGTAAAAATGACAATTTTGGTAACTGTGAGGGTTTCAAAAGTGGTTATTCAACATGAGGCCCGATCCAAATGACATTTTGAATCATTTTTGGTATAGTCCAAAAAATCAATTTTATGATGAAAAACGATGACCCCGGACCAGTCGAACGTACAAAAAATTGTCAATATTGATGAAATTTTAACATTTGATCTTTTGACTTTAAATTACTGTTGGATGTGAATTATTACTTTTTCAACTAAAATATGAGTGTTTAAAGTCATTTCTGTGCCTGAAATTGGTCAAAATTGAAGGTTTTGAGTAAGCAAAAACTCTGTAAAAATGACAATTTTGGTCACTGTGAGGGTTTAAAAAGTGGTTATTCAACACGAGGCCCGATCCAAATGACATTTTGAATTATTTTTGGTAGAGTTCAAAAAATCAATTTTATGATGAAATACGATGACCCCGGACCAGTCGACCGTTTAAAAAAATGGTCAATATTGTTGAAATTTTAATATTTTATCGTTTGACTTTAAATTACTGTTGGACGTGAATTATTACTTTTTCAACTAAAATAAGTGTGTTTAAAGTCATTTCTGTGCCTGAAATTGGTCCAAATTGAAGGTTCTGAGTAAGCAAAACTCTGTAAAAATGACAATTTTGGTCACTGTGAGGGTTTAAAAAGTGGTTATTCAACATGAGGCCCGATCCAAATGACATTTTGAATCATTTTTGGTAGAGTCCAAAAAATCAATTTTATGATGAAAAACGATGACCCCGGACCAGTCGAACATTTAAAAAAATGGTCAATATTGATGAAATTTTAACATTTAATCGTTTGACTTTAAATTACTGTTGGATGTGAATTATTACTTTTTCAACTAAAATATGAGTGGTTAAAGTCATTTCTGTGCCTGAAATTGGTCAAAATTGAAGCTTCTGAGTAAGCAAAACTCTGTAAAAATGGCAATTTTGGTCACTGTGAGGGTTTAAAAAGTGGTTATTCAACATGAGGCCTGATCCAAATGACATTTTGAATCATTTTTGGTAGAGTAAAAACAAAAAATCAATTTTATGATGAAAAACGATGACCCAGGACCAGTCGAACGTTAACCGCATGCGTGCGGGCGGAATGCCGCTCGCACGCTGAGATTTTTTAAAACGCACTTTACATGACGAGCTGGGCTCGTCATGAGCGTGCGAGGAGGCTACCTCATGACGAGCCCAGCTCGTCATCAGCGTGGAAGGGGTTAAATAAATGGTCAATATTGATGAAATTTTAACATTTAATCTTTTGACTTTAAATGACTGTTGGACGTGAATTATTACTTTTTCAACTAAAATAAGTGTGTTTAAAGTGATTTCTGTGCCTGAAATTGGTCAAAATTGAAGCTTCTGAGTAAGCAAAACTCTGTAAAAATGACAATTTTGGTAACTGTGAGGGTTTAAAAAGTGGTTATTCAACATGAGGCCCGATCCAAATGACATTTTGAATTATTTTTGGTAGAGTCCAAAAAATCAATTTTATGATGAAATACGATGACCCCGGACCAGTTGAACATTCAAAAAAATGGTCAATATTGATGAAATTTTAACATTTAATCGTTTGACTTTAAATTACTGTTGGATGTGAATTATTACTTTTTCAACTAAAATATGAGTGTTTAAAGTCATTTCTGTGCCTGAAATTGGTCAAAATTGAAGCTTTTGAGTAAGCAAAAACTCTGTAAAAATGACAATTTTGGTCACTGTGAGGGTTTAAAAAGTGGTTATTCAACATGAGGCCTGATCCAAATGACATTTTGAATCATTTTTGGTAGAGTCCAAAAAATCTATTTTATGATGAAAAACGATGACCCCGTCCCAGTCGAACGTACAAAAATTTTTCAATATTGATGACATTTTAACATTTAATCTTTTGACTTTAAATTACTGTTGGATGTCAATTATTACTTTTTCAACTAAAATATGAGTGGTTAAAGTCATTTCTGTGCCTGAAATTGGTCAAAATTGAAGCTTCTGAGTAAGCAAAACTCTGTAAAAATGGCAATTTTGGTCACTGTGAAGGTTTAACAAGTGGTTATTCAACATGAGGCCCGATCCAAATGACATTTTGAATCATTTTTGGTAGAGTAAAAAAAAATCAATTTTATGATGAAAAACGATGACCCAGGACCAGTCGAACGTTAACCGCATGCGTGCGGGCGGAATTCCGCTCGCACGCTGAGATTTTTTAAAACGCACTTTACATGACGAGCTGGGCTCGTCATGAGCGTGCGAGGAGGCTACCTCATGACGAGCCCAGCTCGTCATCAGCGTGGAAGGGGTTAAATAAATGGTCAATATTGATGAAATTTTAACATTTCATCTTTTGACTTTAAATGACTGTTGGACGTGAATTATTACTTTTTCAACTAAAATAAGTGTGTTTAAAGTGATTTCTGTGCCTGAAATTGGTCAAAATTGAAGCTTCTGAGTAAGCAAAACTCTGTAAAAATGACAATTTTGGTAACTGTGAGGGTTTAAAAAGTGGTTATTCAACATGAGGCCCGATCCAAATGACATTTTGAATTATTTTTGGTAGAGTCCAAAAAATCAATTTTATGATGAAATACGATGACCCCGGACCAGTTGAACATTCAAAAAAATGGTCAATATTGATGAAATTTTAACATTTAATCGTTTGACTTTAAATTACTGTTGGATGTGAATTATTACTTTTTCAACTAAAATATGAGTGTTTAAAGTCATTTCTGTGCCTGAAATTGGTCAAAATTGAAGCTTTTGAGTAAGCAAAAACTCTGTAAAAATGACAATTTTGGTCACTGTGAGGGTTTAAAAAGTGGTTATTCAACATGAGGCCCGATCCAAATGACATTTTGAATCATTTTTGGTAGAGTCCAAAAAATCTATTTTATGATGAAAAACGATGTCCCCGTCCCAGTCGAACGTACAAAAAATTTTCAATATTGATGACATTTTAACATTTAATCTTTTGACTTTAAATTACTGTTGGATGTCAATTATTACTTTTTCAACTAAAATATGAGTGGTTAAAGTCATTTCTGTGCCTGAAATTGGTCAAAATTGAAGCTTCTGAGTAAGCAAAACTCTGTAAAAATGGCAATTTTGGTCACTGTGAAGGTTTAAAAAGTGGTTATTCAACATGAGGCCCGATCCAAATGACATTTTGAATCATTTTTGGTAGAGTAAAAAAAAATCAATTTTATGATGAAAAACGATGACCCAGGACCAGTCGAACGTTAACCGCATGCGTGCGGGCGGAATTCCGCTCGCACGCTGAGATTTTTTAAAACGCACTTTACATGACGAGCTGGGCTCGTCATGAGCGTGCGAGGAGGCTACCTCATGACGAGCCCAGCTCGTCATCAGCGTGGAAGGGGTTAAATAAATGGTCAATATTGATGAAATTTTAACATTTCATCTTTTGACTTTAAATGACTGTTGGACGTGAATTATTACTTTTTCAACTAAAATAAGTGTGTTTAAAGTGATTTCTGTGCCTGAAATTGGTCAAAATTGAAGCTTCTGAGTAAGCAAAACTCTGTAAAAATGACAATTTTGGTAACTGTGAGGGTTTAAAAAGTGGTTATTCAACATGAGGCCCGATCCAAATGACATTTTGAATCATTTTTGGTAGAGTCCAAAAAATCAATTTTATGATGAAAAACGATCCCAGTCGAACGTTCAAAAAAATGGTCAATATTGATGACATTTTTACATTTAATCTTTTGACTTGAAATTACTGTTGGACGTGAATTATTACTTTTTCAACTAAAATAAGTGTGTTTAAAGTGATTTCTGTGCCTGAAATTGGTCAAAATTGAAGCTTCTGAGTAAGCAAAACTCCGTAAAAATGACAATTTTGGTAACTGTGAGGGTTTAAAAAGTGGTTATTCAACATGAGGCCCAAACCAAATGACATTTTGAATCATTTTTGGTAGAGTCCAAAAAATCAATTTTATGATGAAAAACGATGACCCCGGACCAGTCGAACGTACAAAATTTTTTCAATATTGATGAAATTTTAACATTTAATCTTTTTACTTTAAATTACTGTTGGATGTGAATTATTACTTTTTCAACTAAAATATGAGTGTTTAAAGTCATTTCTGTGCCTGAAATTAGTCAAAATTGAAGCTTCTGAGTAAGCAAAACTCTGTAAAAATGGCAATTTTGGTCACTGTGAGGGTTTAAAAAGTGGTTATTCAACATGAGGCCCGATCCAAATGACATTTCGAATCATTTTTGGTAGAGTAAAAAAGAAAATCAATTTTATGATGAAATACGATGACCCCGGACCAGTTGAACATTCAAAAAAATGGTCAATATTGATGAAATTTTAACATTTAATCGTTTGACTTTAAATTACTGTTGGATGTGAATTATTACTTTTTCAACTAAAATATGAGTGTTTAAAGTCATTTCTGTGCCTGAAATTGGTCAAAATTGAAGCTTTTGAGTAAGCAAAAACTCTGTAAAAATGACAATTTTGGTCACTGTGAGGGTTTAAAAAGTGGTTATTCAACATGAGGCCTGATCCAAATGACATTTTGAATCATTTTTGGTAGAGTCCAAAAAATCTATTTTATGATGAAAAACGATGACCCCGTCCCAGTCGAACGTACAAAAATTTTTTCAATATTGATGACATTTTAACATTTAATCTTTTGACTTTAAATTACTGTTGGATGTCAATTATTACTTTTTCAACTAAAATATGAGTGGTTAAAGTCATTTCTGTGCCTGAAATTGGTCAAAATTGAAGCTTCTGAGTAAGCAAAACTCTGTAAAAATGGCAATTTTGGTCACTGTGAAGGTTTAAAAAGTGGTTATTCAACATGAGGCCCGATCCAAATGACATTTTGAATCATTTTTGGTAGAGTAAAAAAAAATCAATTTTATGATGAAAAACGATGACCCAGGACCAGTCGAACGTTAACCGCATGCGTGCGGGCGGAATTCCGCTCGCACGCTGAGATTTTTTAAAACGCACTTTACATGACGAGCTGGGCTCGTCATGAGCGTGCGAGGAGGCTACCTCATGACGAGCCCAGCTCGTCATCAGCGTGGAAGGGGTTAAATAAATGGTCAATATTGATGAAATTTTAACATTTCATCTTTTGACTTTAAATGACTGTTGGACGTGAATTATTACTTTTTCAACTAAAATAAGTGTGTTTAAAGTGATTTCTGTGCCTGAAATTGGTCAAAATTGAAGCTTCTGAGTAAGCAAAACTCTGTAAAAATGACAATTTTGGTAACTGTGAGGGTTTAAAAAGTGGTTATTCAACATGAGGCCCGATCCAAATGACATTTTGAATTATTTTTGGTAGAGTCCAAAAAATCAATTTTATGATGAAATACGATGACCCCGGACCAGTTGAACATTCAAAAAAATGGTCAATATTGATGAAATTTTAACATTTAATCGTTTGACTTTAAATTACTGTTGGATGTGAATTATTACTTTTTCAACTAAAATATGAGTGTTTAAAGTCATTTCTGTGCCTGAAATTGGTCAAAATTGAAGCTTTTGAGTAAGCAAAAACTCTGTAAAAATGACAATTTTGGTCACTGTGAGGGTTTAAAAAGTGGTTATTCAACATGAGGCCCGATCCAAATGACATTTTGAATCATTTTTGGTAGAGTCCAAAAAATCTATTTTATGATGAAAAACGATGACCCCGTCCCAGTCGAACGTACAAAAAATTTTCAATATTGATGACATTTTAACATTTAATCTTTTGACTTTAAATTACTGTTGGATGTCAATTATTACTTTTTCAACTAAAATATGAGTGGTTAAAGTCATTTCTGTGCCTGAAATTGGTCAAAATTGAAGCTTCTGAGTAAGCAAAACTCTGTAAAAATGGCAATTTTGGTCACTGTGAAGGTTTAAAAAGTGGTTATTCAACATGAGGCCCGATCCAAATGACATTTTGAATCATTTTTGGTAGAGTAAAAAAAAATCAATTTTATGATGAAAAACGATGACCCAGGACCAGTCGAACGTTAACCGCATGCGTGCGGGCGGAATTCCGCTCGCACGCTGAGATTTTTTAAAACGCACTTTACATGACGAGCTGGGCTCGTCATGAGCGTGCGAGGAGGCTACCTCATGACGAGCCCAGCTCGTCATCAGCGTGGAAGGGGTTAAATAAATGGTCAATATTGATGAAATTTTAACATTTCATCTTTTGACTTTAAATGACTGTTGGACGTGAATTATTACTTTTTCAACTAAAATAAGTGTGTTTAAAGTGATTTCTGTGCCTGAAATTGGTCAAAATTGAAGCTTCTGAGTAAGCAAAACTCTGTAAAAATGACAATTTTGGTAACTGTGAGGGTTTAAAAAGTGGTTATTCAACATGAGGCCCGATCCAAATGACATTTTGAATCATTTTTGGTAGAGTCCAAAAAATCAATTTTATGATGAAAAACGATGACCCCGTCCCAGTCGAACGTTCAAAAAAATGGTCAATATTGATGACATTTTTACATTTAATCTTTTGACTTTAAATGACTGTTGGACGTGAATTATTACTTTTTCAAATAAAATAAGTGTGTTTAAAGTGATTTCTGTGCCTGAAATTGGTCAAAATTGAAGCTTCTGAGTAAGCAAAACTCTGTAAAAATGACAATTTTGGTAACTGTGAGGGTTTAAAAAGTGGTTATTCAACATGAGGCCCAAACCAAATGACATTTTGAATCATTTTTGGTAGAGTCCAAAAAATCAATTTTATGATGAAAAACGATGACCCCGGACCAGTCGAACGTACAAAAAATTTTCAATATTGATGAAATTTTAACATTTAATCTTTTTACTTTAAATTACTGTTGGATGTGAATTATTACTTTTTCAACTAAAATATGAGTGTTTAAAGTCATTTCTGTGCCTGAAATTAGTCAAAATTGAAGCTTCTGAGTAAGCAAAACTCTGTAAAAATGGCAATTTTGGTCACTGTGAGGGTTTAAAAAGTGGTTATTCAACATGAGGCCCGATCCAAATGACATTTCGAATCATTTTTGGTAGAGTAAAAAAGAAAATCAATTTTATGATGAAAAACGATGACCCAGGACCAGAACGTTTAAAACAATGGTCAATATTGATGAAATTTTAACATTTAATCTTTTGACTTTAAATGACTGTTGGACGTGAATTATTACTTTTTCAAATAAAATAAGTGTGTTTAAAGTGATTTCTGTGCCTGAAATTGGTCAAAATTGAAGCTTCTGAGTAAGCAAAACTCTGTAAAAATGACAATTTTAGTAACTGTGAGGGTTTAAAAAGTGGTTATTCAACATGAGGCCCGATCCAAATGACATTTTGAATCATTTTTGGTAGAGTCCAAAAAATCAATTTTATGATGAAAAACGATGACCCCGGACCAGTCGAACGTACAAAAAATTGTCAATATTGATGAAATTTTAACATTTAATCTTTTGACTTTAAATTACTGTTGGATGTGAATTATTACTTTTTCAACTAAAATATGAGTGGTTAAAGTCATTTCTGTGCCTGAAATTGGTCAAAATTGAAGCTTCTGAGTAAGCAAAACTCTGTAAAAATGGCAATTTTGGTCACTGTGAGGGTTTTAAAAAGTGGTTATTCAACATGAGGCCCGATCCAAATGACATTTTGAATCATTTTTGGTAGAGTAAAAAAAAAAATCAATTTTATGATGAAAAATGATGACCCAGGACCAGTCGAACGTTAACCGCATGCGTGCGGGCGGAATTCCGCTCGCACGCTGAGATTTTTTAAAACGCACTTTACATGACGAGCTGGGCTCGTCATGAGCGTGCGAGGAGGCTACCTCATGACGAGCCCAGCTCGTCATCAGCGTGGAAGGGGTTAAATAAATGGTCAATATTGATGAAATTTTAACATTTAATCTTTTGACTTTAAATGACTGTTGGACGTGAATTATTACTTTTTCAACTAAAATAAGTGTGTTTAAAGTGATTTCTGTGCCTGAAATTGGTCAAAATTGAAGCTTCTGAGTGGGCAAAACTCTGTAAAAATGACAATTTTGGTAACTGTGAGGGTTTAAAAAGTGGTTATTCAACATGAGGCCCGATCCAAATGACATTTTGAATTATTTTTGGTAGAGTCCATAAAATCAATTTTATGATGAAATACGATGACCCCGGACCAGTCGAACGTACAAAAAATTGTCAATATTGATGACATTTTAACATTTAATCTTTTGACTTTAAATTACTGTTGGATGTGAATTATTACTTTTTCAACTAAAATATGAGTGTTTAAAGTCATTTCTGTGCCTGAAATTGGTCAAAATTGAAGCTTCTGAGTAAGCAAAACTCTGTAAAAATGGCAATTTTGGTCTCCGTGAGGGTTTAAAAAGTGGTTATTCAACATGAGGCCCGATCCAAATGACATTTTGAATCATTTTTGGTAGAGTCCAAAAAATCAATTTTATGATGAAAAACGATGACCCCGGACCAGTCGAACGTACAAAAAATTGTCAATATTGATGAAATTTTAACATTTAATCTTTTGACTTTAAATTACTGTTGGATGTCAATTATTACTTTTTCAACTAAAATATGAGTGTTTAAAGTCATTTCTGTGCCTGAAATTGGTCAAAATTGAAGGTTTTGAGTAAGCAAAAACTCTGTAAAAATGACAATTTTGGTCACTGTGAGGGTTTAAAAAGTGGTTATTCAACATGAGGCCCGATCCAAATGACATTTTGAATCATTTTTGGTAGAGTCCAAAAAATCAATTTTATGATGAAAAACGATGACCCCGGACCAGTCGAACGTACAAAAAATTGTCAATATTGATGAAATTTTAACATTTAATCTTTTGACTTTAAATTACTGTTGGATGTCAATTATTACTTTTTCAACTAAAATATGAGTGGTTAAAGTCATTTCTGTGCCTGAAATTGGTCAAAATTGAAGCTTCTGAGTAAGCAAAACTCTGTAAAAATGGCAATTTTGGTCACTGTGAGGGTTTAAAAAGTGGTTATTCAACATGAGGCCCGATCCAAATGACATTTTGAATCATTTTTGGTAGAGTAAAAAAAAAATCAATTTTATGATGAAAAACGATGACCCAGGACCAGTCGAACGTTAACCGCATGCGTGCGGGCGGAATTCCGCTCGCACGCTGAGATTTTTTAAAACGCACTTTACATGACGAGCTGGGCTCGTCATGAGCGTGCGAGGAGGCTACCTCATGACGAGCCCAGCTCGTCATCAGCGTGGAAGGGGTTAAATAAATGGTCAATATTGATGAAATTTTAACATTTAATCTTTTGACTTTAAATGACTGTTGGACGTGAATTATTACTTTTTCAACTAAAATAAGTGTGTTTAAAGTGATTTCTGTGCCTGAAATTGGTCAAAATTGAAGCTTCTGAGTAAGCAAAACTCTGTAAAAATGACAATTTTGGTAACTGTGAGGGTTTAAAAAGTGGTTATTCAACATGAGGCCCGATCCAAATGACATTTTGAATCATTTTTGGTATAGTCCAAAAAATCAATTTTATGATGAAAAACGATGACCCCGGACCAGTCGAACGTACAAAAAATTGTCAATATTGATGAAATTTTAACATTTGATCTTTTGACTTTAAATTACTGTTGGATGTGAATTATTACTTTTTCAACTAAAATATGAGTGTTTAAAGTCATTTCTGTGCCTGAAATTGGTCAAAATTGGAGCTTCTGAGTAAGCAAAACTCTGTAAAAATGGCGATTTTGGTCACTGTGAGGGTTTAAAAAGTGGTTATTCAACATGAGGCCCGATCCAAATGACATTTTGAATTATTTTTGGTAGAGTCCAAAAAATCAATTTTATGATGAAATACGATGACCCCGGACCAGTCGAACATTCAAAAAAATGGTCAATATTGATGAAATTTTAACATTTAATCATTTGACTTTAAATTACTGTTGGACGTGAATTATTACTTTTTCAACTAAAATAAGTGTGTTTAAAGTCATTTCTGTGCCTGAAATTGGTCCAAATTGAAGGTTCTGAGTAAGCAAAACTCTGTAAAAATGACAATTTTGGTCACTGTGAGGGTTTAAAAAGTGGTTATTCAACATGAGGCCCGATCCAAATGACATTTTGAATCATTTTTGGTAGAGTCCAAAAAATCAATTTTATGATGAAAAACGATGACCCCGGACCAGTCGAACGTACAAAAAATTGTCAATATTGATGACATTTTAACATTTAATCTTTTGATTTTAAATTACTGTTGGATGTGAATTATTACTTTTTCAACTAAAATATGAGTGTTTAAAGTCATTTCTGTGCCTGAAATTGGTCAAAATTGAAGCTTCTGAGTAAGCAAAACTCTGTAAAAATGGCAATTTTGGTCTCCGTGAGGGTTTAAAAAGTGGTTATTCAACATGAGGCCCGATCCAAATGACATTTTGAATCATTTTTGGTAGAGTCCAAAAAATCAATTTTATGATGAAAAACGATGACCCCGGACCAGTCGAATGTACAAAAAATTGTCAATATTGATGAAATTTTAACATTTAATCTTTTGACTTTAAATTACTGTTGGATGTCAATTATTACTTTTTCAACTAAAATATGAGTGGTTAAAGTCATTTCTGTGCCTGAAATTGGTCAAAATTGAAGCTTCTGAGTAAGCAAAACTCTGTAAAAATGGCAATTTTGGTCACTGTGAGGGTTTAAAAAGTGGTTATTCAACATGAGGCCCGATCCAAATGACATTTTGAATCATTTTTGGTAGAGTAAAAAAAAAATCAATTTTATGATGAAAAACGATGACCCAGGACCAGTCGAACGTTAACCGCATGCGTGCGGGCGGAATTCCGCTCGCACGCTGAGATTTTTTAAAACGCACTTTACATGACGAGCTGGGCTCGTCATGAGCGTGCGAGGAGGCTACCTCATGACGAGCCCAGCTCGTCATCAGCGTGGAAGGGGTTAAATAAATGGTCAATATTGATGAAATTTTAACATTTAATCTTTTGACTTTAAATGACTGTTGGACGTGAATTATTACTTTTTCAACTAAAATAAGTGTGTTTAAAGTGATTTCTGTGCCTGAAATTGGTCAAAATTGAAGCTTCTGAGTAAGCAAAACTCTGTAAAAATGACAATTTTGGTAACTGTGAGGGTTTAAAAAGTGGTTATTCAACATGAGGCCCGATCCAAATGACATTTTGAATCATTTTTGGTATAGTCCAAAAAATCAATTTTATGATGAAAAACGATGACCCCGGACCAGTCGAACGTACAAAAAATTGTCAATATTGATGAAATTTTAACATTTGATCTTTTGACTTTAAATTACTGTTGGATGTGAATTATTACTTTTTCAACTAAAATATGAGTGTTTAAAGTCATTTCTGTGCCTGAAATTGGTCAAAATTGGAGCTTCTGAGTAAGCAAAACTCTGTAAAAATGGCGATTTTGGTCACTGTGAGGGTTTAAAAAGTGGTTATTCAACATGAGGCCCGATCCAAATGACATTTTGAATTATTTTTGGTAGAGTCCAAAAAATCAATTTTATGATGAAATACGATGACCCCGGACCAGTTGAACATTCAAAAAAATGGTCAATATTGATGAAATTTTAACATTTAATCGTTTGACTTTAAATTACTGTTGGATGTGAATTATTACTTTTTCAACTAAAATATGAGTGTTTAAAGTCATTTCTGTGCCTGAAATTGGTCAAAATTGAAGGTTTTGAGTAAGCAAAAACTCTGTAAAAATGACAATTTTGGTCACTGTGAGGGTTTAAAAAGTGGTTATTCAACATGAGGCCCGATCCAAATGACATTTTGAATCATTTTTGGTAGAGTCCAAAAAATCTATTTTATGATGAAAAACGATGACCCCGTCCCAGTCGAACGTACAAAAATTTTTCAATATTGATGACATTTTAACATTTAATCTTTTGACTTTAAATTACTGTTGGATGTCAATTATTACTTTTTCAACTAAAATATGAGTGGTTAAAGTCATTTCTGTGCCTGAAATTGGTCAAAATTGAAGCTTCTGAGTAAGCAAAACTCTGTAAAAATGGCAATTTTGGTCACTGTGAAGGTTTAAAAAGTGGTTATTCAACATGAGGCCCGATCCAAATGACATTTTGAATCATTTTTGGTAGAGTAAAAAAAAATCAATTTTATGATGAAAAACGATGACCCAGGACCAGTCGAACGTTAACCGCATGCGTGCGGGCGGAATTCCGCTCGCACGCTGAGATTTTTTAAAACGCACTATACATGACGAGCTGGGCTCGTCATGAGCGTGCGAGGAGGCTACCTCATGACGAGCCCAGCTCGTCATCAGCGTGGAAGGGGTTAAATAAATGGTCAATATTGATGAAATTTTAACATTTAATCTTTTGACTTTAAATGACTGTTGGACGTGAATTATTACTTTTTCAACTAAAATAAGTGTGTTTAAAGTGATTTCTGTGCCTGAAATTGGTCAAAATTGAAGCTTCTGAGTAAGCAAAACTCTGTAAAAATGACAATTTTGGTAACTGTGAGGGTTTAAAAAGTGGTTATTCAACATGAGGCCCGATCCAAATGACATTTTGAATCATTTTTGGTAGAGTCCAAAAAATCAATTTTATGATGAAAAACGATGACCCCGTCCCAGTCGAACGTTCAAAAAAATGGTCAATATTGATGACATTTTTACATTTAATCTTTTGACTTGAAATTACTGTTGGACGTGAATTATTACTTTTTCAACTAAAATAAGTGTGTTTAAAGTGATTTCTGTGCCTGAAATTGGTCAAAATTGAAGCTTCTGAGTAAGCAAAACTCCGTAAAAATGACAATTTTGGTAACTGTGAGGGTTTAAAAAGTGGTTATTCAACATGAGGCCCAAACCAAATGACATTTTGAATCATTTTTGGTAGAGTCCAAAAAATCAATTTTATGATGAAAAACGATGACCCCGGACCAGTCGAACGTACAAAAATTTTTCAATATTGATGAAATTTTAACATTTAATCTTTTTACTTTAAATTACTGTTGGATGTGAATTATTACTTTTTCAACTAAAATATGAGTGTTTAAAGTCATTTCTGTGCCTGAAATTAGTCAAAATTGAAGCTTCTGAGTAAGCAAAACTCTGTAAAAATGGCAATTTTGGTCACTGTGAGGGTTTAAAAAGTGGTTATTCAACATGAGGCCCGATCCAAATGACATTTTGAATCATTTTTGGTAGAGTAAAAAAGAAAATCAATTTTATGATGAAAAACGATGACCCAGGACCAGAACGTTTAAAACAATGGTCAATATTGATGAAATTTTAACATTTAATCTTTTGACTTTAAATGACTGTTGGACGTGAATTATTACTTTTTCAAATAAAATAAGTGTGTTTAAAGTGATTTCTGTGCCTGAAATTGGTCAAAATTGAAGCTTCTGAGTAAGCAAAACTCTGTAAAAATGACAATTTTAGTAACTGTGAGGGTTTAAAAAGTGGTTATTCAACATGAGGCCCGATCCAAATGACATTTTGAATCATTTTTGGTAGAGTCCAAAAAATCAATTTTATGATGAAAAACGATGACCCCGGACCAGTCGAACGTACAAAAAATTGTCAATATTGATGAAATTTTAACATTTAATCTTTTGACTTTAAATTACTGTTGGATGTGAATTATTACTTTTTCAACTAAAATATGAGTGGTTAAAGTCATTTCTGTGCCTGAAATTGGTCAAAATTGAAGCTTCTGAGTAAGCAAAACTCTGTAAAAATGGCAATTTTGGTCACTGTGAGGGTTTTAAAAAGTGGTTATTCAACATGAGGCCCGATCCAAATGACATTTTGAATCATTTTTGGTAGAGTAAAAAAAAAAATCAATTTTATGATGAAAAATGATGACCCAGGACCAGTCGAACGTTAACCGCATGCGTGCGGGCGGAATTCCGCTCGCACGCTGAGATTTTTTAAAACGCACTTTACATGACGAGCTGGGCTCGTCATGAGCGTGCGAGGAGGCTACCTCATGACGAGCCCAGCTCGTCATCAGCGTGGAAGGGGTTAAATAAATGGTCAATATTGATGAAATTTTAACATTTAATTTTTTGACTTTAAATGACTGTTGGACGTGAATTATTACTTTTTCAACTAAAATAAGTGTGTTTAAAGTGATTTCTGTGCCTGAAATTGGTCAAAATTGAAGCTTCTGAGTGGGCAAAACTCTGTAAAAATGACAATTTTGGTAACTGTGAGGGTTTAAAAAGTGGTTATTCAACATGAGGCCCGATCCAAATGACATTTTGAATTATTTTTGGTAGAGTCCAAAAAATCAATTTTATGATGAAATACGATGACCCCGGACCAGTCGAACATACAAAAAATTGTCAATATTGATGACATTTTAACATTTAATCTTTTGACTTTAAATTACTGTTGGATGTGAATTATTACTTTTTCAACTAAAATATGAGTGTTTAAAGTCATTTCTGTGCCTGAAATTGGTCAAAATTGAAGCTTCTGAGTAAGCAAAACTCTGTAAAAATGGCAATTTTGGTCTCCGTGAGGGTTTAAAAAGTGGTTATTCAACATGAGGCCCGATCCAAATGACATTTTGAATCATTTTTGGTAGAGTCCAAAAAATCAATTTTATGATGAAAAACGATGACCCCGGACCAGTCGAACGTACAAAAAATTGTCAATATTGATGAAATTTTAACATTTAATCTTTTGACTTTAAATTACTGTTGGATGTCAATTATTACTTTTTCAACTAAAATATGAGTGTTTAAAGTCATTTCTGTGCCTGAAATTGGTCAAAATTGAAGGTTTTGAGTAAGCAAAAACTCTGTAAAAATGACAATTTTGGTCACTGTGAGGGTTTAAAAAGTGGTTATTCAACATGAGGCCCGATCCAAATGACATTTTGAATCATTTTTGGTAGAGTCCAAAAAATCAATTTTATGATGAAAAACGATGACCCCGGACCAGTCGAACGTACAAAAAATTGTCAATATTGATGACATTTTAACATTTAATCTTTTGACTTTAAATTACTGTTGGATGTGAATTATTACTTTTTCAACTAAAATATGAGTGTTTAAAGTCATTTCTGTGCCTGAAATTGGTCAAAATTGAAGCTTCTGAGTAAGCAAAACTCTGTAAAAATGGCAATTTTGGTCTCCGTGAGGGTTTAAAAAGTGGTTATTCAACATGAGGCCCGATCCAAATGACATTTTGAATCATTTTTGGTAGAGTCCAAAAAATCAATTTTATGATGAAAAACGATGACCCCGGACCAGTCGAACGTACAAAAAATTGTCAATATTGATGAAATTTTAACATTTAATCTTTTGACTTTAAATGACTGTTGGACGTGAATTATTACTTTTTCAACTAAAATAAGTGTGTTTAAAGTGATTTCTGTGCCTGAAATTGGTCAAAATTGAAGCTTCTGAGTAAGCAAAACTCTGTAAAAATGACAATTTTGGTAACTGTGAGGGTTTAAAAAGTGGTTATTCAACATGAGGCCCGATCCAAATGACATTTTGAATCATTTTTGGTATAGTCCAAAAAATCAATTTTATGATGAAAAACGATGACCCCGGACCAGTCGAACGTACAAAAAATTGTCAATATTGATGAAATTTTAACATTTGATCTTTTGACTTTAAATTACTGTTGGATGTGAATTATTACTTTTTCAACTAAAATATGAGTGTTTAAAGTCATTTCTGTGCCTGAAATTGGTCAAAATTGGAGCTTCTGAGTAAGCAAAACTCTGTAAAAATGGCGATTTTGGTCACTGTGAGGGTTTAAAAAGTGGTTATTCAACATGAGGCCCGATCCAAATGACATTTTGAATTATTTTTGGTAGAGTCCAAAAAATCAATTTTATGATGAAATACGATGACCCCGGACCAGTCGAACATTCAAAAAAATGGTCAATATTGATGAAATTTTAACATTTAATCGTTTGACTTTAAATTACTGTTGGATGTGAATTATTACTTTTTCAACTAAAATATGAGTGGTTAAAGTCATTTCTGTGCCTGAAATTGGTCAAAATTGAAGCTTCTGAGTAAGCAAAACTCTGTAAAAATGGCAATTTTGGTCACTGTGAGGGTTTAAAAAGTGGTTATTCAACATGAGGCCCGATCCAAATGACATTTTGAATCATTTTTGGTAGAGTAAAAAAAAAAATCAATTTTATGATGAAAAACGATGACCCAGGACCAGTCGAACGTTAACCGCATGCGTGCGGACGGAATTCCGCTCGCACGCTGAGATTTTTTAAAACGCACTTTACATGACGAGCTGGGCTCGTCATGAGCGTGCGAGGAGGCTACCTCATGACGAGCCCAGCTCGTCATCAGCGTGGAAGGGGTTAAATAAATGGTCAATATTGATGAAATTTTAACATTTAATCTTTTGACTTTAAATGACTGTTGGACGTGAATTATTACTTTTTCAACTAAAATAAGTGTGTTTAAAGTGATTTCTGTGCCTGAAATTGGTCAAAATTGAAGCTTCTGAGTAAGCAAAACTCTGTAAAAATGACAATTTTGGTAACTGTGAGGGTTTAAAAAGTGGTTATTCAACATGAGGCCCGATCCAAATGACATTTTGAATTATTTTTGGTAGAGTCCAAAAAATCAATTTTATGATGAAATACGATGACCCCGGACCAGTCGAACATTCAAAAAAATGGTCAATATTGATGAAATTTTAACATTTAATCATTTGACTTTAAATTACTGTTGGACGTGAATTATTACTTTTTCAACTAAAATAAGTGTGTTTAAAGTCATTTCTGTGCCTGAAATTGGTCCAAATTGAAGGTTCTGAGTAAGCAAAACTCTGTAAAAATGACAATTTTGGTCACTGTGAGGGTTTAAAAAGTGGTTATTCAACATGAGGCCCGATCCAAATGACATTTTGAATCATTTTTGGTAGAGTCCAAAAAATCAATTTTATGATGAAAAACGATGACCCCGGACCAGTCGAACATTCAAAAAAATGGTCAATATTGATGAAATTTTAACATTTAATCGTTTGACTTTAAATTACTGTTGGATGTGAATTATTACTTTTTCAACTAAAATATGAGTGGTTAAAGTCATTTCTGTGCCTGAAATTGGTCAAAATTGAAGCTTCTGAGTAAGCAAAACTCTGTAAAAATGGCAATTTTGGTCACTGTGAGGGTTTAAAAAGTGGCTATTCAACATGAGGCCCGATCCAAATGACATTTTGAATCATTTTTGGTAGAGTAAAAAAAAAAATCAATTTTATGATGAAAAACGATGACCCAGGACCAGTCGAACGTTAACCGCATGCGTACGGGCGGAATTCCGCTCGCACGCTGAGATTTTTTAAAACGCACTTTACATGACGAGCTGGGCTCGTCATGAGCGTGCGAGGAGGCTACCTCATGACGAGCCCAGCTCGTCATCAGCGTGGAAGGGGTTAAATAAATGGTCAATATTGATGAAATTTTAACATTTAATCTTTTGACTTTAAATGACTGTTGGACGTGAATTATTACTTTTTCAACTAAAATAAGTGTGTTTAAAGTGATTTCTGTGCCTGAAATTGGTCCAAATTGAAGGTTCTGAGTAAGCAAAACTCTGTAAAAATGACAATTTTGGTCACTGTGAGGGTTTAAAAAGTGGTTATTCAACATGAGGCCCGATCCAAATGACATTTTGAATCATTTTTGGTAGAGTCCAAAAAATCAATTTTATGATGAAAAACGATGACCCCGGACCAGTCGAACGTACAAAAAATTGTCAATATTGATGAAATTTTAACATTTAATCTTTTGACTTTAAATTACTGTTGGATGTCAATTATTACTTTTTCAACTAAAATATGAGTGGTTAAAGTCATTTCTGTGCCTGAAATTGGTCAAAATTGAAGCTTCTGAGTAAGCAAAACTCTGTAAAAATGGCAATTTTGGTCACTGTGAGGGTTTAAAAAGTGGTTATTCAACATGAGGCCCGATCCAAATGACATTTTGAATCATTTTTGGTAGAGTAAAAAAAAAATCAATTTTATGATGAAAAACGATGACCCAGGACCAGTCGAACGTTAACCGCATGCGTGCGGGCGGAATTCCGCTCGCACGCTGAGATTTTTTAAAACGCACTTTACATGACGAGCTGGGCTCGTCATGAGCGTGCGAGGAGGCTACCTCATGACGAGCCCAGCTCGTCATCAGCGTGGAAGGGGTTAAATAAATGGTCAATATTGATGAAATTTTAACATTTAATCTTTTGACTTTAAATGACTGTTGGACGTGAATTATTACTTTTTCAACTAAAATAAGTGTGTTTAAAGTGATTTCTGTGCCTGAAATTGGTCAAAATTGAAGCTTCTGAGTAAGCAAAACTCTGTAAAAATGACAATTTTGGTAACTGTGAGGGTTTAAAAAGTGGTTATTCAACATGAGGCCCGATCCAAATGACATTTTGAATCATTTTTGGTATAGTCCAAAAAATCAATTTTATGATGAAAAACGATGACCCCGGACCAGTAGAACGTACAAAAAATTGTCAATATTGATGAAATTTTAACATTTAATCTTTTGACTTTAAATGACTGTTGGACGTGAATTATTACTTTTTCAACTAAAATAAGTGTGTTTAAAGTGATTTCTGTGCCTGAAATTGGTCAAAATTGAAGCTTCTGAGTAAGCAAAACTCTGTAAAAATGACAATTTTGGTAACTGTGAGGGTTTAAAAAGTGGTTATTCAACATGAGGCCCGATCCAAATGACATTTTGAATCATTTTTGGTATAGTCCAAAAAATCAATTTTATGATGAAAAACGATGACCCCGGACCAGTCGAACGTACAAAAAATTGTCAATATTGATGAAATTTTAACATTTGATCTTTTGACTTTAAATTACTGTTGGATGTGAATTATTACTTTTTCAACTAAAATATGAGTGTTTAAAGTCATTTCTGTGCCTGAAATTGGTCAAAATTGGAGCGTCTGAGTAAGCAAAACTCTGTAAAAATGGCGATTTTGGTCACTGTGAGGGTTTAAAAAGTGGTTATTCAACATGAGGCCCGATCCAAATGACATTTTGAATTATTTTTGGTAGAGTCCAAAAAATCAATTTTATGATGAAATACGATGACCCCGGACCAGTCGAACATTCAAAAAAATGGTCAATATTGATGAAATTTTAACATTTAATCGTTTGACTTTAAATTACTGTTGGATGTGAATTATTACTTTTTCAACTAAAATATGAGTGGTTAAAGTCATTTCTGTGCCTGAAATTGGTCAAAATTGAAGCTTCTGAGTAAGCAAAACTCTGTAAAAATGGCAATTTTGGTCACTGTGAGGGTTTAAAAAGTGGTTATTCAACATGAGGCCCGATCCAAATGACATTTTGAATCATTTTTGGTAGAGTAAAAAAAAAAATCAATTTTATGATGAAAAACGATGACCCAGGACCAGTCGAACGTTAACCGCATGCGTGCGGACGGAATTCCGCTCGCACGCTGAGATTTTTTAAAACGCACTTTACATGACGAGCTGGGCTCGTCATGAGCGTGCGAGGAGGCTACCTCATGACGAGCCCAGCTCGTCATCAGCGTGGAAGGGGTTAAATAAATGGTCAATATTGATGAAATTTTAACATTTAATCTTTTGACTTTAAATGACTGTTGGACGTGAATTATTACTTTTTCAACTAAAATAAGTGTGTTTAAAGTGATTTCTGTGCCTGAAATTGGTCAAAATTGAAGCTTCTGAGTAAGCAAAACTCTGTAAAAATGACAATTTTGGTAACTGTGAGGGTTTAAAAAGTGGTTATTCAACATGAGGCCCGATCCAAATGACATTTTGAATTATTTTTGGTAGAGTCCAAAAAATCAATTTTATGATGAAATACGATGACCCCGGACCAGTCGAACATTCAAAAAAATGGTCAATATTGATGAAATTTTAACATTTAATCATTTGACTTTAAATTACTGTTGGACGTGAATTATTACTTTTTCAACTAAAATAAGTGTGTTTAAAGTCATTTCTGTGCCTGAAATTGGTCCAAATTGAAGGTTCTGAGTAAGCAAAACTCTGTAAAAATGACAATTTTGGTCACTGTGAGGGTTTAAAAAGTGGTTATTCAACATGAGGCCCAATCCAAATGACATTTTGAATCATTTTTGGTAGAGTCCAAAAAATCAATTTTATGATGAAAAACGATGACCCCGGACCAGTCGAACATTCAAAAAAATGGTCAATATTGATGAAATTTTAACATTTAATCGTTTGACTTTAAATTACTGTTGGATGTGAATTATTACTTTTTCAACTAAAATATGAGTGGTTAAAGTCATTTCTGTGCCTGAAATTGGTCAAAATTGAAGCTTCTGAGTAAGCAAAACTCTGTAAAAATGGCAATTTTGGTCACTGTGAGGGTTTAAAAAGTGGCTATTCAACATGAGGCCCGATCCAAATGACATTTTGAATCATTTTTGGTAGAGTAAAAAAAAAAATCAATTTTATGATGAAAAACGATGACCCAGGACCAGTCGAACGTTAACCGCATGCGTACGGGCGGAATTCCGCTCGCACGCTGAGATTTTTTAAAACGCACTTTACATGACGAGCTGGGCTCGTCATGAGCGTGCGAGGAGGCTACCTCATGACGAGCCCAGCTCGTCATCAGCGTGGAAGGGGTTAAATAAATGGTCAATATTGATGAAATTTTAACATTTAATCTTTTGACTTTAAATGACTGTTGGACGTGAATTATTACTTTTTCAACTAAAATAAGTGTGTTTAAAGTGATTTCTGTGCCTGAAATTGGTCCAAATTGAAGGTTCTGAGTAAGCAAAACTCTGTAAAAATGACAATTTTGGTCACTGTGAGGGTTTAAAAAGTGGTTATTCAACATGAGGCCCGATCCAAATGACATTTTGAATCATTTTTGGTAGAGTCCAAAAAATCAATTTTATGATGAAAAACGATGACCCCGGACCAGTCGAACGTACAAAAAATTGTCAATATTGATGAAATTTTAACATTTAATCTTTTGACTTTAAATTACTGTTGGATGTCAATTATTACTTTTTCAACTAAAATATGAGTGGTTAAAGTCATTTCTGTGCCTGAAATTGGTCAAAATTGAAGCTTCTGAGTAAGCAAAACTCTGTAAAAATGGCAATTTTGGTCACTGTGAGGGTTTAAAAAGTGGTTATTCAACATGAGGCCCGATCCAAATGACATTTTGAATCATTTTTGGTAGAGTAAAAAAAAAATCAATTTTATGATGAAAAACGATGACCCAGGACCAGTCGAACGTTAACCGCATGCGTGCGGGCGGAATTCCGCTCGCACGCTGAGATTTTTTAAAACGCACTTTACATGACGAGCTGGGCTCGTCATGAGCGTGCGAGGAGGCTACCTCATGACGAGCCCAGCTCGTCATCAGCGTGGAAGGGGTTAAATAAATGGTCAATATTGATGAAATTTTAACATTTAATCTTTTGACTTTAAATGACTGTTGGACGTGAATTATTACTTTTTCAACTAAAATAAGTGTGTTTAAAGTGATTTCTGTGCCTGAAATTGGTCAAAATTGAAGCTTCTGAGTAAGCAAAACTCTGTAAAAATGACAATTTTGGTAACTGTGAGGGTTTAAAAAGTGGTTATTCAACATGAGGCCCGATCCAAATGACATTTTGAATCATTTTTGGTATAGTCCAAAAAATCAATTTTATGATGAAAAACGATGACCCCGGACCAGTAGAACGTACAAAAAATTGTCAATATTGATGAAATTTTAACATTTAATCTTTTGACTTTAAATGACTGTTGGACGTGAATTATTACTTTTTCAACTAAAATAAGTGTGTTTAAAGTGATTTCTGTGCCTGAAATTGGTCAAAATTGAAGCTTCTGAGTAAGCAAAACTCTGTAAAAATGACAATTTTGGTAACTGTGAGGGTTTAAAAAGTGGTTATTCAACATGAGGCCCGATCCAAATGACATTTTGAATCATTTTTGGTATAGTCCAAAAAATCAATTTTATGATGAAAAACGATGACCCCGGACCAGTCGAACGTACAAAAAATTGTCAATATTGATGAAATTTTAACATTTGATCTTTTGACTTTAAATTACTGTTGGATGTGAATTATTACTTTTTCAACTAAAATATGAGTGTTTAAAGTCATTTCTGTGCCTGAAATTGGTCAAAATTGGAGCGTCTGAGTAAGCAAAACTCTGTAAAAATGGCGATTTTGGTCACTGTGAGGGTTTAAAAAGTGGTTATTCAACATGAGGCCCGATCCAAATGACATTTTGAATTATTTTTGGTAGAGTCCAAAAAATCAATTTTATGATGAAATACGATGACCCCGGACCAGTCGAACATTCAAAAAAATGGTCAATATTGATGAAATTTTAACATTTAATCGTTTGACTTTAAATTACTGTTGGATGTGAATTATTACTTTTTCAACTAAAATATGAGTGGTTAAAGTCATTTCTGTGCCTGAAATTGGTCAAAATTGAAGCTTCTGAGTAAGCAAAACTCTGTAAAAATGGCAATTTTGGTCACTGTGAGGGTTTAAAAAGTGGTTATTCAACATGAGGCCCGATCCAAATGACATTTTGAATCATTTTTGGTAGAGTAAAAAAAAAAATCAATTTTATGATGAAAAACGATGACCCAGGACCAGTCGAACGTTAACCGCATGCGTGCGGACGGAATTCCGCTCGCACGCTGAGATTTTTTAAAACGCACTTTACATGACGAGCTGGGCTCGTCATGAGCGTGCGAGGAGGCTACCTCATGACGAGCCCAGCTCGTCATCAGCGTGGAAGGGGTTAAATAAATGGTCAATATTGATGAAATTTTAACATTTAATCTTTTGACTTTAAATGACTGTTGGACGTGAATTATTACTTTTTCAACTAAAATAAGTGTGTTTAAAGTGATTTCTGTGCCTGAAATTGGTCAAAATTGAAGCTTCTGAGTAAGCAAAACTCTGTAAAAATGACAATTTTGGTAACTGTGAGGGTTTAAAAAGTGGTTATTCAACATGAGGCCCGATCCAAATGACATTTTGAATTATTTTTGGTAGAGTCCAAAAAATCAATTTTATGATGAAATACGATGACCCCGGACCAGTCGAACATTCAAAAAAATGGTCAATATTGATGAAATTTTAACATTTAATCATTTGACTTTAAATTACTGTTGGACGTGAATTATTACTTTTTCAACTAAAATAAGTGTGTTTAAAGTCATTTCTGTGCCTGAAATTGGTCCAAATTGAAGGTTCTGAGTAAGCAAAACTCTGTAAAAATGACAATTTTGGTCACTGTGAGGGTTTAAAAAGTGGTTATTCAACATGAGGCCCAATCCAAATGACATTTTGAATCATTTTTGGTAGAGTCCAAAAAATCAATTTTATGATGAAAAACGATGACCCCGGACCAGTCGAACATTCAAAAAAATGGTCAATATTGATGAAATTTTAACATTTAATCGTTTGACTTTAAATTACTGTTGGATGTGAATTATTACTTTTTCAACTAAAATATGAGTGGTTAAAGTCATTTCTGTGCCTGAAATTGGTCAAAATTGAAGCTTCTGAGTAAGCAAAACTCTGTAAAAATGGCAATTTTGGTCACTGTGAGGGTTTAAAAAGTGGCTATTCAACATGAGGCCCGATCCAAATGACATTTTGAATCATTTTTGGTAGAGTAAAAAAAAAAATCAATTTTATGATGAAAAACGATGACCCAGGACCAGTCGAACGTTAACCGCATGCGTACGGGCGGAATTCCGCTCGCACGCTGAGATTTTTTAAAACGCACTTTACATGACGAGCTGGGCTCGTCATGAGCGTGCGAGGAGGCTACCTCATGACGAGCCCAGCTCGTCATCAGCGTGGAAGGGGTTAAATAAATGGTCAATATTGATGAAATTTTAACATTTAATCTTTTGACTTTAAATGACTGTTGGACGTGAATTATTACTTTTTCAACTAAAATAAGTGTGTTTAAAGTGATTTCTGTGCCTGAAATTGGTCCAAATTGAAGGTTCTGAGTAAGCAAAACTCTGTAAAAATGACAATTTTGGTCACTGTGAGGGTTTAAAAAGTGGTTATTCAACATGAGGCCCGATCCAAATGACATTTTGAATCATTTTTGGTAGAGTCCAAAAAATCAATTTTATGATGAAAAACGATGACCCCGGACCAGTCGAACGTACAAAAAATTGTCAATATTGATGAAATTTTAACATTTAATCTTTTGACTTTAAATTACTGTTGGATGTCAATTATTACTTTTTCAACTAAAATATGAGTGGTTAAAGTCATTTCTGTGCCTGAAATTGGTCAAAATTGAAGCTTCTGAGTAAGCAAAACTCTGTAAAAATGGCAATTTTGGTCACTGTGAGGGTTTAAAAAGTGGTTATTCAACATGAGGCCCGATCCAAATGACATTTTGAATCATTTTTGGTAGAGTAAAAAAAAAATCAATTTTATGATGAAAAACGATGACCCAGGACCAGTCGAACGTTAACCGCATGCGTGCGGGCGGAATTCCGCTCGCACGCTGAGATTTTTTAAAACGCACTTTACATGACGAGCTGGGCTCGTCATGAGCGTGCGAGGAGGCTACCTCATGACGAGCCCAGCTCGTCATCAGCGTGGAAGGGGTTAAATAAATGGTCAATATTGATGAAATTTTAACATTTAATCTTTTGACTTTAAATGACTGTTGGACGTGAATTATTACTTTTTCAACTAAAATAAGTGTGTTTAAAGTGATTTCTGTGCCTGAAATTGGTCAAAATTGAAGCTTCTGAGTAAGCAAAACTCTGTAAAAATGACAATTTTGGTAACTGTGAGGGTTTAAAAAGTGGTTATTCAACATGAGGCCCGATCCAAATGACATTTTGAATCATTTTTGGTATAGTCCAAAAAATCAATTTTATGATGAAAAACGATGACCCCGGACCAGTAGAACGTACAAAAAATTGTCAATATTGATGAAATTTTAACATTTAATCTTTTGACTTTAAATGACTGTTGGACGTGAATTATTACTTTTTCAACTAAAATAAGTGTGTTTAAAGTGATTTCTGTGCCTGAAATTGGTCAAAATTGAAGCTTCTGAGTAAGCAAAACTCTGTAAAAATGACAATTTTGGTAACTGTGAGGGTTTAAAAAGTGGTTATTCAACATGAGGCCCGATCCAAATGACATTTTGAATCATTTTTGGTATAGTCCAAAAAATCAATTTTATGATGAAAAACGATGACCCCGGACCAGTCGAACGTACAAAAAATTGTCAATATTGATGAAATTTTAACATTTGATCTTTTGACTTTAAATTACTGTTGGATGTGAATTATTACTTTTTCAACTAAAATATGAGTGTTTAAAGTCATTTCTGTGCCTGAAATTGGTCAAAATTGGAGCGTCTGAGTAAGCAAAACTCTGTAAAAATGGCGATTTTGGTCACTGTGAGGGTTTAAAAAGTGGTTATTCAACATGAGGCCCGATCCAAATGACATTTTGAATTATTTTTGGTAGAGTCCAAAAAATCAATTTTATGATGAAATACGATGACCCCGGACCAGTCGAACATTCAAAAAAATGGTCAATATTGATGAAATTTTAACATTTAATCGTTTGACTTTAAATTACTGTTGGATGTGAATTATTACTTTTTCAACTAAAATATGAGTGGTTAAAGTCATTTCTGTGCCTGAAATTGGTCAAAATTGAAGCTTCTGAGTAAGCAAAACTCTGTAAAAATGGCAATTTTGGTCACTGTGAGGGTTTAAAAAGTGGTTATTCAACATGAGGCCCGATCCAAATGACATTTTGAATCATTTTTGGTAGAGTAAAAAAAAAAATCAATTTTATGATGAAAAACGATGACCCAGGACCAGTCGAACGTTAACCGCATGCGTGCGGACGGAATTCCGCTCGCACGCTGAGATTTTTTAAAACGCACTTTACATGACGAGCTGGGCTCGTCATGAGCGTGCGAGGAGGCTACCTCATGACGAGCCCAGCTCGTCATCAGCGTGGAAGGGGTTAAATAAATGGTCAATATTGATGAAATTTTAACATTTAATCTTTTGACTTTAAATGACTGTTGGACGTGAATTATTACTTTTTCAACTAAAATAAGTGTGTTTAAAGTGATTTCTGTGCCTGAAATTGGTCAAAATTGAAGCTTCTGAGTAAGCAAAACTCTGTAAAAATGACAATTTTGGTAACTGTGAGGGTTTAAAAAGTGGTTATTCAACATGAGGCCCGATCCAAATGACATTTTGAATTATTTTTGGTAGAGTCCAAAAAATCAATTTTATGATGAAATACGATGACCCCGGACCAGTCGAACATTCAAAAAAATGGTCAATATTGATGAAATTTTAACATTTAATCATTTGACTTTAAATTACTGTTGGACGTGAATTATTACTTTTTCAACTAAAATAAGTGTGTTTAAAGTCATTTCTGTGCCTGAAATTGGTCCAAATTGAAGGTTCTGAGTAAGCAAAACTCTGTAAAAATGACAATTTTGGTCACTGTGAGGGTTTAAAAAGTGGTTATTCAACATGAGGCCCAATCCAAATGACATTTTGAATCATTTTTGGTAGAGTCCAAAAAATCAATTTTATGATGAAAAACGATGACCCCGGACCAGTCGAACATTCAAAAAAATGGTCAATATTGATGAAATTTTAACATTTAATCGTTTGACTTTAAATTACTGTTGGATGTGAATTATTACTTTTTCAACTAAAATATGAGTGGTTAAAGTCATTTCTGTGCCTGAAATTGGTCAAAATTGAAGCTTCTGAGTAAGCAAAACTCTGTAAAAATGGCAATTTTGGTCACTGTGAGGGTTTAAAAAGTGGCTATTCAACATGAGGCCCGATCCAAATGACATTTTGAATCATTTTTGGTAGAGTAAAAAAAAAAATCAATTTTATGATGAAAAACGATGACCCAGGACCAGTCGAACGTTAACCGCATGCGTACGGGCGGAATTCCGCTCGCACGCTGAGATTTTTTAAAACGCACTTTACATGACGAGCTGGGCTCGTCATGAGCGTGCGAGGAGGCTACCTCATGACGAGCCCAGCTCGTCATCAGCGTGGAAGGGGTTAAATAATTGGTCAATATTGATGAAATTTTAACATTTAATCTTTTGACTTTAAATGACTGTTGGACGTGAATTATTACTTTTTCAACTAAAATAAGTGTGTTTAAAGTGATTTCTGTGCCTGAAATTGGTCCAAATTGAAGGTTCTGAGTAAGCAAAACTCTGTAAAAATGACAATTTTGGTCACTGTGAGGGTTTAAAAAGTGGTTATTCAACATGAGGCCCGATCCAAATGACATTTTGAATCATTTTTGGTAGAGTCCAAAAAATCAATTTTATGATGAAAAACGATGACCCCGGACCAGTCGAACGTACAAAAAATTGTCAATATTGATGAAATTTTAACATTTAATCTTTTGACTTTAAATTACTGTTGGATGTCAATTATTACTTTTTCAACTAAAATATGAGTGGTTAAAGTCATTTCTGTGCCTGAAATTGGTCAAAATTGAAGCTTCTGAGTAAGCAAAACTCTGTAAAAATGGCAATTTTGGTCACTGTGAGGGTTTAAAAAGTGGTTATTCAACATGAGGCCCGATCCAAATGACATTTTGAATCATTTTTGGTAGAGTAAAAAAAAAATCAATTTTATGATGAAAAACGATGACCCAGGACCAGTCGAACGTTAACCGCATGCGTGCGGGCGGAATTCCGCTCGCACGCTGAGATTTTTTAAAACGCACTTTACATGACGAGCTGGGCTCGTCATGAGCGTGCGAGGAGGCTACCTCATGACGAGCCCAGCTCGTCATCAGCGTGGAAGGGGTTAAATAAATGGTCAATATTGATGAAATTTTAACATTTAATCTTTTGACTTTAAATGACTGTTGGACGTGAATTATTACTTTTTCAACTAAAATAAGTGTGTTTAAAGTGATTTCTGTGCCTGAAATTGGTCAAAATTGAAGCTTCTGAGTAAGCAAAACTCTGTAAAAATGACAATTTTGGTAACTGTGAGGGTTTAAAAAGTGGTTATTCAACATGAGGCCCGATCCAAATGACATTTTGAATCATTTTTGGTATAGTCCAAAAAATCAATTTTATGATGAAAAACGATGACCCCGGACCAGTCGAACGTACAAAAAATTGTCAATATTGATGAAATTTTAACATTTGATCTTTTGACTTTAAATTACTGTTGGATGTGAATTATTACTTTTTCAACTAAAATATGAGTGTTTAAAGTCATTTCTGTGCCTGAAATTGGTCAAAATTGGAGCTTCTGAGTAAGCAAAACTCTGTAAAAATGGCGATTTTGGTCACTGTGAGGGTTTAAAAAGTGGTTATTCAACATGAGGCCCGATCCAAATGACATTTTGAATTATTTTTGGTAGAGTCCAAAAAATCAATTTTATGATGAAAAACGATGACCCCGGACCAGTCGAACATTCAAAAAAATGGTCAATATTGATGAAATTTTAACATTTAATCGTTTGACTTTAAATTACTGTTGGATGTGAATTATTACTTTTTCAACTAAAATATGAGTGGTTAAAGTCATTTCTGTGCCTGAAATTGGTCAAAATTGAAGCTTCTGAGTAAGCAAAACTCTGTAAAAATGGCAATTTTGGTCACTGTGAGGGTTTAAAAAGTGGTTATTCAACATGAGGCCCGATCCAAATGACATTTTGAATCATTTTTGTAGAGTAAAAAAAAAAATCAATTTTATGATGAAAAACGATGACCCAGGACCAGTCGAACGTTAACCGCATGCGTGCGGGCGGAATTCCGCTCGCACGCTGAGATTTTTTAAAACGCACTTTACATGACGAGCTGGGCTCGTCATGAGCGTGCGAGGAGGCTACCTCATGACGAGCCCAGCTCGTCATCAGCGTGGAAGGGGTTAAATAAATGGTCAATATTGATGAAATTTTAACATTTAATCTTTTGACTTTAAATGACTGTTGGACGTGAATTATTACTTTTTCAACTAAAATAAGTGTGTTTAAAGTGATTTCTGTGCCTGAAATTGGTCAAAATTGAAGCTTCTGAGTAAGCAAAACTCTGTAAAAATGACAATTTTGGTAACTGTGAGGGTTTAAAAAGTGGTTATTCAACATGAGGCCCGATCCAAATGACATTTTGAATTATTTTTGGTAGAGTCCAAAAAATCAATTTTATGATGAAATACGATGACCCCGGACCAGTCGAACATTCAAAAAAATGGTCAATATTGATGAAATTTTAACATTTAATCATTTGACTTTAAATTACTGTTGGACGTGAATTATTACTTTTTCAACTAAAATAAGTGTGTTTAAAGTCATTTCTGTGCCTGAAATTGGTCCAAATTGAAGGTTCTGAGTAAGCAAAACTCTGTAAAAATGACAATTTTGGTCACTGTGAGGGTTTAAAAAGTGGTTATTCAACATGAGGCCCTATCCAAATGACATTTTGAATCATTTTTGGTAGAGTCCAAAAAATCAATTTTATGATGAAAAACGATGACCCCGGACCAGTCGAACATTCAAAAAAATGGTCAATATTGATGAAATTTTAACATTTAATCGTTTGACTTTAAATTACTGTTGGATGTGAATTATTACTTTTTCAACTAAAATATGAGTGGTTAAAGTCATTTCTGTGCCTGAAATTGGTCAAAATTGAAGCTTCTGAGTAAGCAAAACTCTGTAAAAATGGCAATTTTGGTCACTGTGAGGGTTTAAAAAGTGGCTATTCAACATGAGGCCCGATCCAAATGACATTTTGAATCATTTTTGGTAGAGTAAAAAAAAAAATCAATTTTATGATGAAAAACGATGACCCAGGACCAGTCGAACGTTAACCGCATGCGTACGGGCGGAATTCCGCTCGCACGCTGAGATTTTTTAAAACGCACTTTACATGACGAGCTGGGCTCGTCATGAGCGTGCGAGGAGGCTACCTCATGACGAGCCCAGCTCGTCATCAGCGTGGAAGGGGTTAAATAAATGGTCAATATTGATGAAATTTTAACATTTAATCTTTTGACTTTAAATGACTGTTGGACGTGAATTATTACTTTTTCAACTAAAATAAGTGTGTTTAAAGTGATTTCTGTGCCTGAAATTGGTCAAAATTGAAGCTTCTGAGTAAGCAAAACTCTGTAAAAATGACAATTTTGGTAACTGTGAGGGTTTAAAAAGTGGTTATTCAACATGAGGCCCGATCCAAATGACATTTTGAATTATTTTTGGTAGAGTCCAAAAAATCAATTTTATGATGAAATACGATGACCCCGGACCAGTCGAACATTCAAAAAAATTGTCAATATTGATGAAATTTTAACATTTAATCGTTTGACTTTAAATTACTGTTGGATGTGAATTATTACTTTTTCAACTAAAATATGAGTGTTTAAAGTCATTTCTGTGCCTGAAATTGGTCAAAATTGAAGGTTTTTAGTAAGCAAAAACTCTGTAAAAATGACAATTTTGGTCACTGTGAGGGTTTAAAAAGTGGTTATTCAACATGAGGCCCGATCCAAATGACATTTTGAATCATTTTTGGTTAGGTCCCAAAAATCTATTTTATGATGAAAAACGATGACCCCGTCCCAGTCGAACGTACAAAAAATTGTCAATATTGATGACATTTTAACATTTAATCTTTTGACTTTAAATTACTGTTGGATGTGAATTATTACTTTTTCAACTAAAATATGAGTGTTTAAAGTCATTTCTGTGCCTGAAATTGGTCAAAATTGAAGCTTCTGAGTAAGCAAAACTCTGTAAAAATGGCAATTTTGGTCTCCGTGAGGGTTTAAAAAGTGGTTATTCAACATGAGGCCCGATCCAAATGACATTTTGAATCATTTTTGGTAGAGTCCAAAAAATCAATTTTATGATGAAAAACGATGACCCCGGACCAGTCGAACGTACAAAAAATTGTCAATATTGATGAAATTTTAACATTTAATCTTTTGACTTTAAATTACTGTTGGATGTCAATTATTACTTTTTCAACTAAAATATGAGTGGTTAAAGTCATTTCTGTGCCTGAAATTGGTCAAAATTGAAGCTTCTGAGTAAGCAAAACTCTGTAAAAATGGCAATTTTGGTCACTGTGAGGGTTTAAAAAGTGGTTATTCAACATGAGGCCCGATCCAAATGACATTTTGAATCATTTTTGGTAGAGTAAAAAAAAATCAATTTTATGATGAAAAACGATGACCCAGGACCAGTCGAACGTTAACCGCATGCGTGCGGGCGGAATTCCGCTCGCACGCTGAGATTTTTTAAAACGCACTTTACATGACGAGCTGGGCTCGTCATGAGCGTGCGAGGAGGCTACCTCATGACGAGCCCAGCTCGTCATCAGCGTGGAAGGGGTTAAATAAATGGTCAATATTGATGAAATTTTAACATTTAATCTTTTGACTTTAAATGACTGTTGGACGTGAATTATTACTTTTTCAACTAAAATAAGTGTGTTAAAGTGATTTCTGTGCCTGAAATTGGTCAAAATTGAAGCTTCTGAGTAAGCAAAACTCTGTAAAAATGACAATTTTGGTAACTGTGAGGGTTTAAAAAGTGGTTATTCAACATGAGGCCCGATCCAAATGACATTTTGAATCATTTTTGGTAGAGTCCAAAAAATCAATTTTATGATGAAAAACGATGACCCCGTCCCAGTCGAACGTTCAAAAAAATGGTCAATATTGATGACATTTTTACATTTAATCTTTTGACTTGAAATTACTGTTGGACGTGAATTATTACTTTTTCAACTAAAATAAGTGTGTTTAAAGTGATTTCTGTGCCTGAAATTGGTCAAAATTGAAGCTTCTGAGTAAGCAAAACTCCGTAAAAATGACAATTTTGGTAACTGTGAGGGTTTAAAAAGTGGTTATTCAACATGAGGCCCAAACCAAATGACATTTTGAATCATTTTTGGTAGAGTCCAAAAAATCAATTTTATGATGAAAAACGATGACCCCGGACCAGTCGAACGTACACAAAATTATCAATATTGATGAAATTTTAACATTTAATCTTTTGACTTTAAATTACTGTTGGATGTGAATTATTACTTTTTCAACTAAAATATGAGTGTTTAAAGTCATTTCTGTGCCTGAAATTAGTCAAAATTGAAGCTTCTGAGTAAGCAAAACTCTGTAAAAATGGCAATTTTGGTCACTGTGAGGGTTTAAAAAGTGGTTATTCAACATGAGGCCCGATCCAAATGACATTTTGAATCATTTTTGGTAGAGTAAAAAAGAAAATCAATTTTATGATGAAAAACGATGACCCAGGACCAGAACGTTTAAAAAAATGGTCAATATTGATGAAATTTTAACATTTAATCTTTTGACTTTAAATGACTGTTGGACGTGAATTATTACTTTTTCAAATAAAATAAGTGTGTTTAAAGTGATTTCTGTGCCTGAAATTGGTCAAAATTGAAGCTTCTGAGTAAGCAAAACTCTGTAAAAATGACAATTTTAGTAACTGTGAGGGTTTAAAAAGTGGTTATTCAACATGAGGCCCGATCCAAATGACATTTTGAATCATTTTTGGTAGAGTCCAAAAAATCAATTTTATGATGAAAAACGATGACCCCGGACCAGTCGAACGTACAAAAAATGGTCAATATTGATGAAATTTTAACATTTAATCTTTTGACTTTAAATGACTGTTGGACGTGAATTATTACTTTTTCAACTAAAATAAGTGTGTTTAAAGTGATTTCTGTGCCTGAAATTGGTCAAAATTGAAGCTTCTGAGTAAGCAAAACTCTGTAAAAATGGCAATTTTGGTCACTGTGAGGGTTTTAAAAAGTGGTTATTCAACATGAGGCCCGATCCAAATGACATTTTGAATCATTTTTGGTAGAGTAAAAAAAAAAATCAATTTTATGATGAAAAACGATGACCCAGGACCAGTCGAACGTTAACCGCATGCGTGCGGGCGGAATTCCGCTCGCACGCTGAGATTTTTTAAAACGCACTTTACATGACGAGCTGGGCTCGTCATGAGCGTGCGAGGAGGCTACCTCATGACGAGCCCAGCTCGTCATCAGCGTGGAAGTGGTTAAATAAATGGTCAATATTGATGAAATTTTAACATTTAATCTTTTGACTTTAAATGACTGTTGGACGTGAATTATTACTTTTTCAACTAAAATAAGTGTGTTAAAGTGATTTCTGTGCCTGAAATTGGTCAAAATTGAAGCTTCTGAGTAAGCAAAACTCTGTAAAAATGACAATTTTGGTAACTGTGAGGGTTTAAAAAGTGGTTATTCAACATGAGGCCCGATCCAAATGACATTTTGAATCATTTTTGGTAGAGTCCAAAAAATCAATTTTATGATGAAAAACGATGACCCCGTCCCAGTCGAACGTTCAAAAAAATTGTCAATATTGATGACATTTTTACATTTAATCTTTTGACTTGAAATTACTGTTGGACGTGAATTATTACTTTTTCAACTAAAATAAGTGTGTTTAAAGTGATTTCTGTGCCTGAAATTGGTCAAAATTGAAGCTTCTGAGTAAGCAAAACTCCGTAAAAATGTCAATTTTGGTAACTGTGAGGGTTTAAAAAGTGGTTATTCAACATGAGGCCCAAACCAAATGACATTTTGAATCATTTTTGGTAGAGTCCAAAAAATCAATTTTATGATGAAAAACGATGACCCCGGACCAGTCGAACGTACAAAAAATT
The DNA here is from genome assembly GCF_964261635.1 of Lissotriton helveticus. Classification (NCBI taxonomy): domain Eukaryota; kingdom Metazoa; phylum Chordata; class Amphibia; order Caudata; family Salamandridae; genus Lissotriton; species Lissotriton helveticus. The sequence goes on from NC_136071.1 coordinate 405,084,005, forward strand.
ATCAATATTGATGACATTTTAACATTTAATCTTTTGACTTTAAATTACTGTTGGATGTGAATTATTACTTTTTCAACTAAAATATGAGTGTTTAAAGTCATTTCTGTGCCTGAAATTAGTCAAAATTGAAGCTTCTGAGTAAGCAAAACTCTGTAAAAATGGCAATTTTGGTCACTGTGAGGGTTTAAAAAGTGGTTATTCAACATGAGGCCCGATCCAAATGACATGTTGAATCATTTTTGGTAGAGTAAAAAAGAAAATCAATTTTATGATGAAAAACGATGACCCAGGACCAGAACGTTTAAAAAAATGGTCAATATTGATGAAATTTTAACATTTTATCTTTTGACTTTAAATGACTGTTGGACGTGAATTATTACTTTTTCAAATAAAATAAGTGTGTTTAAAGTGATTTCTGTGCCTGAAATTGGTCAAAATTGAAGCTTCTGAGTAAGCAAAACTCTGTAAAAATGACAATTTTAGTAACTGTGAGGGTTTAAAAAGTGGTTATTCAACATGAGGCCCGATCCAAATGACATTTTGAATCATTTTTGGTAGAGTCCAAAAAATCAATTTTATGATGAAAAACGATGACCCCGGACCAGTCGAACGTACAAAAAATTGTCAATATTGATGAAATTTTAACATTTAATCTTTTGACTTTAAATTACTGTTGGATGTGAATTATTACTTTTTCAACTAAAATATGAGTGGTTAAAGTCATTTCTGTGCCTGAAATTGGTCAAAATTGAAGCTTCTGAGTAAGCAAAACTCTGTAAAAATGGCAATTTTGGTCACTGTGAGGGTTTTAAAAAGTGGTTATTCAACATGAGGCCCGATCCAAATGACATTTTGAATCATTTTTGGTAGAGTAAAAAAAAAAATCAATTTTATGATGAAAAACGATGACTCAGGACCAGTCGAACGTTAACCGCATGCGTGCGGGCGGAATTCCGCTCGCACGCTGAGATTTTTTAAAACGCACTTTACATGACGAGCTGGGCTCGTCATGAGCGTGCGAGGAGGCTACCTCATGACGAGCCCAGCTCGTCATCAGCGTGGAAGTGGTTAAATAAATGGTCAATATTGATGAAATTTTAACATTTTATCTTTTGACTTTAAATGACTGTTGGACGTGAATTATTACTTTTTCAAATAAAATAAGTGTGTTTAAAGTGATTTCTGTGCCTGAAATTGGTCAAAATTGAAGCTTCTGAGTAAGCAAAACTCTGTAAAAATGACAATTTTAGTAACTGTGAGGGTTTAAAAAGTGGTTATTCAACATGAGGCCCGATCCAAATGACATTTTGAATCATTTTTGGTAGAGTCCAAAAAATCAATTTTATGATGAAAAACGATGACCCCGGACCAGTCGAACGTACAAAAAATTGTCAATATTGATGAAATTTTAACATTTAATCTTTTGACTTTAAATTACTGTTGGATGTGAATTATTACTTTTTCAACTAAAATATGAGTTAAAGTCATTTCTGTGCCTGAAATTGGTCAAAATTGAAGCTTCTGAGTAAGCAAAACTCTGTAAAAATGGCAATTTTGGTCACTGTGAGGGTTTTAAAAAGTGGTTATTCAACATGAGGCCCGATCCAAATGACATTTTGAATCATTTTTGGTAGAGTAAAAAAAAAAATCAATTTTATGATGAAAAACGATGACCCAGGACCAGTCGAACGTTAACCGCATGCGTGCGGGCGGAATTCCGCTCGCACGCTGAGATTTTTTAAAACGCACTTTACATGACGAGCTGGGCTCGTCATGAGCGTGCGAGGAGGCTACCTCATGACGAGCCCAGCTCGTCATCAGCGTGGAAGTGGTTAAATAAATGGTCAATATTGATGAAATTTTAACATTTAATCTTTTGACTTTAAATGACTGTTGGACGTGAATTATTACTTTTTCAACTAAAATAAGTGTGTTTAAAGTGATTTCTGTGCCTGAAATTGGTCAAAATTGAAGCTTCTGAGTAAGCAAAACTCTGTAAAAATGACAATTTTGGTAACTGTGAGGGTTTAAAAAGTGGTTATTCAACATGAGGCCCGATCCAAATGACATTTTGAATTATTTTTGGTAGAGTCCAAAAAATCAATTTTATGATGAAATACGATGACCCCGGACCAGTCGAACATTCAAAAAAATGGTCAATATTGATGAAATTTTAACATTTAATCGTTTGACTTTAAATTACTGTTGGATGTGAATTATTACTTTTTCAACTAAAATATGAGTGTTTAAAGTCATTTCTGTGCCTGAAATTGGTCAAAATTGAAGGTTTTGAGTAAGCAAAAACTCTGTAAAAATGACAATTTTGGTCACTGTGAGGGTTTAAAAAGTGGTTATTCAACATGAGGCCCGATCCAAATGACATTTTGAATCATTTTTGGTAGAGTCCAAAAAATCAATTTTATGATGAAAAACGATGACCCCGGACCAGTCGAACGTACAAAAAATTGTCAATATTGATGACATTTTAACATTTAATCTTTTGACTTTAAATTACTGTTGGATGTGAATTATTACTTTTTCAACTAAAATATGAGTGTTTAAAGTCATTTCTGTGCCTGAAATTGGTCAAAATTGAAGCTTCTGAGTAAGCAAAACTCTGTAAAAATGGCAATTTTGGTCTCCGTGAGGGTTTAAAAAGTGGTTATTCAACATGAGGCCCGATCCAAATGACATTTTGAATCATTTTTGGTAGAGTCCAAAAAATCAATTTTATGATGAAAAACGATGACCCCGGACCAGTCGAACGTACAAAAAATTGTCAATATTGATGAAATTTTAACATTTAATCTTTTGACTTTAAATTACTGTTGGATGTGAATTATTACTTTTTCAACTAAAATATGAGTGGTTAAAGTCATTTCTGTGCCTGAAATTGGTCAAAATTGAAGCTTCTGAGTAAGCAAAACTCTGTAAAAATGGCAATTTTGGTCACTGTGAGGGTTTTAAAAAGTGGTTATTCAACATGAGGCCCGATCCAAATGACATTTTGAATCATTTTTGGTAGAGTAAAAAAAAAAATCAATTTTATGATGAAAAACGATGACTCAGGACCAGTCGAACGTTAACCGCATGCGTGCGGGCGGAATTCCGCTCGCACGCTGAGATTTTTTAAAACGCACTTTACATGACGAGCTGGGCTCGTCATGAGCGTGCGAGGAGGCTACCTCATGACGAGCCCAGCTCGTCATCAGCGTGGAAGTGGTTAAATAAATGGTCAATATTGATGAAATTTTAACATTTTATCTTTTGACTTTAAATGACTGTTGGACGTGAATTATTACTTTTTCAAATAAAATAAGTGTGTTTAAAGTGATTTCTGTGCCTGAAATTGGTCAAAATTGAAGCTTCTGAGTAAGCAAAACTCTGTAAAAATGACAATTTTAGTAACTGTGAGGGTTTAAAAAGTGGTTATTCAACATGAGGCCCGATCCAAATGACATTTTGAATCATTTTTGGTAGAGTCCAAAAAATCAATTTTATGATGAAAAACGATGACCCCGGACCAGTCGAACGTACAAAAAATTGTCAATATTGATGAAATTTTAACATTTAATCTTTTGACTTTAAATTACTGTTGGATGTGAATTATTACTTTTTCAACTAAAATATGAGTGGTTAAAGTCATTTCTGTGCCTGAAATTGGTCAAAATTGAAGCTTCTGAGTAAGCAAAACTCTGTAAAAATGGCAATTTTGGTCACTGTGAGGGTTTTAAAAAGTGGTTATTCAACATGAGGCCCGATCCAAATGACATTTTGAATCATTTTTGGTAGAGTAAAAAAAAAAATCAATTTTATGATGAAAAACGATGACCCAGGACCAGTCGAACGTTAACCGCATGCGTGCGGGCGGAATTCCGCTCGCACGCTGAGATTTTTTAAAACGCACTTTACATGACGAGCTGGGCTCGTCATGAGCGTGCGAGGAGGCTACCTCATGACGAGCCCAGCTCGTCATCAGCGTGGAAGTGGTTAAATAAATGGTCAATATTGATGAAATTTTAACATTTAATCTTTTGACTTTAAATGACTGTTGGACGTGAATTATTACTTTTTCAACTAAAATAAGTGTGTTTAAAGTGATTTCTGTGCCTGAAATTGGTCAAAATTGAAGCTTCTGAGTAAGCAAAACTCTGTAAAAATGACAATTTTGGTAACTGTGAGGGTTTAAAAAGTGGTTATTCAACATGAGGCCCGATCCAAATGACATTTTGAATTATTTTTGGTAGAGTCCAAAAAATCAATTTTATGATGAAATACGATGACCCCGGACCAGTCGAACATTCAAAAAAATGGTCAATATTGATGAAATTTTAACATTTAATCGTTTGACTTTAAATTACTGTTGGATGTGAATTATTACTTTTTCAACTAAAATATGAGTGTTTAAAGTCATTTCTGTGCCTGAAATTGGTCAAAATTGAAGGTTTTGAGTAAGCAAAAACTCTGTAAAAATGACAATTTTGGTCACTGTGAGGGTTTAAAAAGTGGTTATTCAACATGAGGCCCGATCCAAATGACATTTTGAATCATTTTTGGTAGAGTCCAAAAAATCAATTTTATGATGAAAAACGATGACCCCGGACCAGTCGAACGTACAAAAAATTGTCAATATTGATGACATTTTAACATTTAATCTTTTGACTTTAAATTACTGTTGGATGTGAATTATTACTTTTTCAACTAAAATATGAGTGTTTAAAGTCATTTCTGTGCCTGAAATTGGTCAAAATTGAAGCTTCTGAGTAAGCAAAACTCTGTAAAAATGACAATTTTGGTAACTGTGAGGGTTTAAAAAGTGGTTATTCAACATGAGGCCCGATCCAAATGACATTTTGAATTATTTTTGGTAGAGTCCAAAAAATCAATTTTATGATGAAATACGATGACCCCGGACCAGTCGAACGTACAAAAAATTGTCAATATTGATGAAATTTTAACATTTAATCTTTTGACTTTAAATTACTGTTGGATGTCAATTATTACTTTTTCAACTAAAATATGAGTGGTTAAAGTCATTTCTGTGCCTGAAATTGGTCAAAATTGAAGCTTCTGAGTAAGCAAAACTCTGTAAAAATGGCAATTTTGGTCACTGTGAGGGTTTAAAAAGTGGTTATTCAACATGAGGCCCGATCCAAATGACATTTTGAATCATTTTTGGTAGAGTAAAAAAAAAATCAATTTTATGATGAAAAACGATGACCCAGGACCAGTCGAACGTTAACCGCATGCGTGCGGGCGGAATTCCGCTCGCACGCTGAGATTTTTTAAAACGCACTTTACATGACGAGCTGGGCTCGTCATGAGCGTGCGAGGAGGCTACCTCATGACGAGCCCAGCTCGTCATCAGCGTGGCAGGGGTTAAATAAATGGTCAATATTGATGAAATTTTAACATTTAATCTTCTGACTTTAAATGACTGTTGGACGTGAATTATTACTTTTTCAACTAAAATACGTGTGTTTAAAGTGATTTCTGTGCCTGAAATTGGTCAAAATTGAAGCTTCTGAGTAAGCAAAACTCTGTAAAAATGACAATTTTGGTAACTGTGAGGGTTTAAAAAGTGGTTATTCAACATGAGGCCCGATCCAAATGACATTTTGAATCATTTTTGGTATAGTCCAAAAAATCAATTTTATGATGAAAAACGATGACCCCGGACCAGTCGAACGTACAAAAAATTGTCAATATTGATGAAATTTTAACATTTGATCTTTTGACTTTAAATTACTGTTGGATGTGAATTATTACTTTTTCAACTAAAATATGAGTGTTTAAAGTCATTTCTGTGCCTGAAATTGGTCAAAATTGGAGCTTCTGAGTAAGCAAAACTCTGTAAAAATGGCAATTTTGGTCACTGTGAGGGTTTAAAAAGTGGTTATTCAACATGAGGCCCGATCCAAATGACATTTTGAATTATTTTTGGTAGAGTCCAAAAAATCAATTTTATGATGAAATACGATGACCCCGGACCAGTCGAACATTCAAAAAAATGGTCAATATTGATGAAATTTTAACATTTAATCGTTTGACTTTAAATTACTGTTGGATGTGAATTATTACTTTTTCAACTAAAATATGAGTGTTTAAAGTCATTTCTGTGCCTGAAATTGGTCAAAATTGAAGGTTTTGAGTAAGCAAAAACTCTGTAAAAATGACAATTTTGGTCACTGTGAGGGTTTAAAAAGTGGTTATTCAACATGAGGCCCGATCCAAATGACATTTTGAATCATTTTTGGTAGAGTCCAAAAAATCAATTTTATGATGAAAAACGATGACCCCGGACCAGTCGAACGTACAAAAAATTGTCAATATTGATGACATTTTAACATTTAATCTTTTGACTTTAAATTACTGTTGGATGTGAATTATTACTTTTTCAACTAAAATATGAGTGTTTAAAGTCATTTCTGTGCCTGAAATTGGTCAAAATTGAAGCTTCTGAGTAAGCAAAACTCTGTAAAAATGGCAATTTTGGTCTCCGTGAGGGTTTAAAAAGTGGTTATTCAACATGAGGCCCGATCCAAATGACATTTTGAATCATTTTTGGTAGAGTCCAAAAAATCAATTTTATGATGAAAAACGATGACCCCGGACCAGTCGAACGTACAAAAAATTGTCAATATTGATGAAATTTTAACATTTAATCTTTTGACTTTAAATTACTGTTGGATGTCAATTATTACTTTTTCAACTAAAATATGAGTGGTTAAAGTCATTTCTGTGCCTGAAATTGGTCAAAATTGAAGCTTCTGAGTAAGCAAAACTCTGTAAAAATGGCAATTTTGGTCACTGTGAGGGTTTAAAAAGTGGTTATTCAACATGAGGCCCGATCCAAATGACATTTTGAATCATTTTTGGTAGAGTAAAAAAAAAATCAATTTTATGATGAAAAACGATGACCCAGGACCAGTCGAACGTTAACCGCATGCGTGCGGGCGGAATTCCGCTCGCACGCTGAGATTTTTTAAAACGCACTTTACATGACGAGCTGGGCTCGTCATGAGCGTGCGAGGAGGCTACCTCATGACGAGCCCAGCTCGTCATCAGCGTGGCAGGGGTTAAATAAATGGTCAATATTGATGAAATTTTAACATTTAATCTTCTGACTTTAAATGACTGTTGGACGTGAATTATTACTTTTTCAACTAAAATACGTGTGTTTAAAGTGATTTCTGTGCCTGAAATTGGTCAAAATTGAAGCTTCTGAGTAAGCAAAACTCTGTAAAAATGACAATTTTGGTAACTGTGAGGGTTTAAAAAGTGGTTATTCAACATGAGGCCCGATCCAAATGACATTTTGAATCATTTTTGGTATAGTCCAAAAAATCAATTTTATGATGAAAAACGATGACCCCGGACCAGTCGAACGTACAAAAAATTGTCAATATTGATGAAATTTTAACATTTGATCTTTTGACTTTAAATTACTGTTGGATGTGAAATATTACTTTTTCAACTAAAATATGAGTGTTTAAAGTCATTTCTGTGCCTGAAATTGGTCAAAATTGGAGCTTCTGAGTAAGCAAAACTCTGTAAAAATGGCAATTTTGGTCACTGTGAGGGTTTAAAAAGTGGTTATTCAACATGAGGCCCGATCCAAATGACATTTTGAATTATTTTTGGTAGAGTCCAAAAAATCAATTTTATGATGAAATACGATGACCCCGGACCAGTCGAACATTCAAAAAAATGGTCAATATTGATGAAATTTTAACATTTAATCATTTGACTTTAAATTACTGTTGGACGTGAATTATTACTTTTTCAACTAAAATAAGTGTGTTTAAAGTCATTTCTGTGCCTGAAATTGGTCCAAATTGAAGGTTCTGAGTAAGCAAAACTCTGTAAAAATGACAATTTTGGTCACTGTGAGGGTTTAAAAAGTGGTTATTCAACATGAGGCCCGATCCAAATGACATTTTGAATCATTTTTGGTAGAGTAAAAAAAAAAAAACAATTTTATGATGAAAAACGATGACCCAGGACCAGTCGAACGTTAACCGCATGCGTGCGGGCGGAATTCCGCTCGCACGCTGAGATTTTTTAAAACGCACTTTACATGACGAGCTGGGCTCGTCATGAGCGTGCGAGGAGGCTACCTCATGACGAGCCCAGCTCGTCATCAGCGTGGAAGGGGTTAAATAAATGGTCAATATTGATGAAATTTTAACATTTAATCTTTTGACTTTAAATGACTGTTGGACGTGAATTATTACTTTTTCAACTAAAATAAGTGTGTTTAAAGTGATTTCTGTGCCTGAAATTGGTCAAAATTGAAGCTTCTGAGTAAGCAAAACTCTGTAAAAATGACAATTTTGGTAACTGTGAGGGTTTAAAAAGTGGTTATTCAACATGAGGCCCGATCCAAATGACATTTTGAATTATTTTTGGTAGAGTCCAAAAAATCAATTTTATGATGAAATACGATGACCCCGGACCAGTCGAACATTCAAAAAAATGGTCAATATTGATGAAATTTTAACATTTAATCGTTTGACTTTAAATTACTCTTGGATGTGAATTATTACTTTTTCAACTAAAATATGAGTGTTTGAAGTCATTTCTGTGCCTGAAATTGGTCAAAATTGAAGGTTTTGAGTAAGCAAAAACTCTGTAAAAATGACAATTTTGGTCACTGTGAGGGTTTAAAAAGTGGTTATTCAACATGAGGCCCGATCCAAATGACATTTTGAATCATTTTTGGTAGAGTCCAAAAAATCTATTTTATGATGAAAAACGATGACCCCGTCCCAGTCGAACGTACAAAAAATTGTCAATATTGATGACATTTTAACATTTAATCTTTTGACTTTAAATTACTGTTGGATGTGAATTATTACTTTTTCAACTAAAATATGAGTGTTTAAAGTCATTTCTGTGCCTGAAACTGGTCAAAATTGAAGCTTCTGAGTAAGCAAAACTCTGTAAAAATGGCAATTTTGGTCACTGTGAGGGTTTAAAAAGTGGTTATTCAACATGAGGCCCGATCCAAATGACATTTTGAATCATTTTTGGTAGAGTAAAAAAAAAATCAATTTTATGATGAAAAACGATGACCCAGGACCAGTCGAACGTTAACCGCATGCGTGCGGGCGGAATTCCGCTCGCACGCTGAGATTTTTTAAAACGCACTTTACATGACGAGCTGGGCTCGTCATGAGCGTGCGAGGAGGCTACCTCATGACGAGCCCAGCTCGTCATCAGCGTGGAAGGGGTTAAATAAATGGTCAATATTGATGAAATTTTAACATTTAATCTTTTGACTTTAAATGACTGTTGGACGTGAATTATTACTTTTTCAACTAAAATAAGTGTGTTTAAAGTGATTTCTGTGCCTGAAATTGGTCAAAATTGAAGCTTCTGAGTAAGCAAAACTCTGTAAAAATGACAATTTTGGTAACTGTGAGGGTTTCAAAAGTGGTTATTCAACATGAGGCCCGATCCAAATGACATTTTGAATCATTTTTGGTATAGTCCAAAAAATCAATTTTATGATGAAAAACGATGACCCCGGACCAGTCGAACGTACAAAAAATTGTCAATATTGATGAAATCTTAACATTTGATCTTTTGACTTTAAATTACTGTTGGATGTGAATTATTACTTTTTCAACTAAAATATGAGTGTTTAAAGTCATTTCTGTGCCTGAAATTGGTCAAAATTGGAGCTTCTGAGTAAGCAAAACTCTGTAAAAATGGCGATTTTGGTCACTGTGAGGGTTTAAAAAGTGGTTATTCAACATGAGGCCCGATCCAAATGACATTTTGAATTATTTTTGGTAGAGTCCAAAAAATCAATTTTATGATGAAATACGATGACCCCGGACCAGTCGAACATTCAAAAAAATGGTCAATATTGATGAAATTTTAACATTTAATCGTTTGACTTTAAATTACTGTTGGATGTGAATTATTACTTTTTCAACTAAAATATGAGTGTTTAAAGTCATTTCTGTGCCTGAAATTGGTCAAAATTGAAGGTTTTGAGTAAGCAAAAACTCTGTAAAAATGAAAATTTTGGTCACTGTGAGGGTTTAAAAAGTGGTTATTCAACATGAGGCCCGATCCAAATGACATTTTGAATTATTTTTGGTAGAGTCCAAAAAATCTATTTTATGATGAAAAACGATGACCCCGGACCAGTCGAACGCTTAAAAAAATGGTCAATATTGATGAAATTTTAACATTTTATCGTTTGACTTTAAATTACTGTTGGACGTGAATTATTACTTTTTCAACTAAAATAAGTGTGTTTAAAGTCATTTCTGTGCCTGAAATTGGTCCAAATTGAAGGTTCTGAGTAAGCAAAACTCTGTAAAAATGACAATTTTGGTCACTGTGAGGGTTTAAAAAGTGGTTATTCAACATGAGGCCCGATCCAAATGACATTTTGAATCATTTTTGGTAGAGTCCAAAAAATCAATTTTATGATGAAAAACGATGACCCCGTCCCAGTCGAACGTACAAAAAATTGTCAATATTGATGAAATTTTAACATTTAATCTTTTGACTTTAAATTACTGTTGGATTTGAATTATTACTTTTTCAACTAAAATATGAGTGTTTAAAGTCATTTCTGTGCCTGAAATTGGTCAAAATTGAAGCTTCTGAGTAAGCAAAACTCTGTAAAAACGGCAATTTTGGTCACTGTGAGGGTTTAAAAAGTGGTTATTCAACATGAGGCCCGATCCAAATGACATTTTGAATCATTTTTGGTAGAGTAAAAAAAAAATCAATTTTATGATGAAAAACGATGACCCAGGACCAGTCGAACGTTAACCGCATGCGTGCGGGCGGAATTCCGCTCGCACGCGGAGATTTTCTAAAATGCACTTTACATGACGAGCTGGGCTTGTCATGAGCGTGCGAAGAGGCTACCTCATGACGAGCCCAGCTCGTCATCAGCGTGGAAGGGGTTAAATAAATGGTCAATATTGATGAAATTTTAACATTTAATCTTTTGACTTTAAATGACTGTTGGACGTGAATTATTACTTTTTCAACTAAAATAAGTGTGTTTAAAGTGATTTCTGTGCCTGAAATTGGTTAAAATTGAAGCTTCTGAGTAAGCAAAACTCTGTAAAAATGACAATTTTGGTAACTGTGAGGGTTTAAAAAGTGGTTATTCAACATGAGGCCCGATCCAAATGACATTTTGAATCATTTTTGGTATAGTCCAAAAAATCAATTTTATGATGAAAAACGATGACCCCGGACCAGTCGAACGTACAAAAAATTGTCAATATTGATGAAATTTTAACATTTGATCTTTTCACTTTAATTTACTGTTGGATGTGAATTATTACTTTTTCAACTAAAATATGAGTGTTTAAAGTCATTTCTGTGCCTGAAATTGGTCAAAATTGGAGCTTCTGAGTAAGCAAAACTCTGTAAAAATGGCAATTTTGGTCACTGTGAGGGTTTAAAAAGTGGTTATTCAACATGAGGCCCAATCCAAATGACATTTTGAATTATTTTTGGTAGAGTCCAAAAAATCAATTTTATGATGAAATACGATGACCCCGGACCAGTCGAACATTCAAAAAAATGGTCAATATTGATGAAATTTTAACATTTAATCATTTAACTTTAAATTACTGTTGGACGTGAATTATTACTTTTTCAACTAAAATAAGTGTATTTAAAGTCATTTCTGTGCCTGAAATTGGTCCAAATTGAAGGTTCTGAGTAAGCAAAACTCTGTAAAAATGACAATTTTGGTCACTGTGAGGGTTTAAAAAGTGGTTATTCAACATGAGGCCCGATCCAAATGACATTTTGAATCATTTTTGGTAGAGTCCAAAAAATCAATTTTATGATGAAAAACGATGACCCCGGACCAGTCGAATATTCAAAAAAATGGTCAATATTGATGAAATTTTAACATTTAATCGTTTGACTTTAAATTACTGTTGGATGTGAATTATTACTTTTTCAACTAAAATATGAGTGGTTAAAGTCATTTCTGTGCCTGAAATTGGTCAAAATTGAAGCTTCTGAGTAAGCAAAACTCTGTAAAAATGGCAATTTTGGTCACTGTGAGGGTTTAAAAAGTGGTTATTCAACATGAGGCCCGATCCAAATGACATTTTGAATCATTTTTGGTAGAGTAAAAAAAAAAATCAATTTTATGATGAAAAACGATGACCCAGGACCAGTCGAACGTTAACCGCATGCGTGCGGGCGGAATTCCGCTCGCACGCTGAGATTTTTTAAAACGCACTTTACATGACGAGCTGGGCTCGTCATGAGCGTGCGAGGAGGCTACCTCATGACGAGCCCAGCTCGTCATCAGCGTGGAAGGGGTTAAATAAATGGTCAATATTGATGAAATTTTAACATTTAATCTTTTGACTTTAAATGACTGTTGGACGTGAATTATTACTTTTTCAACTAAAATAAGTGTGTTTAAAGTGATTTCTGTGCCTGAAATTGGTCAAAATTGAAGCTTCTGAGTAAGCAAAACTCTGTAAAAATGACAATTTTGGTAACTGTGAGGGTTTAAAAAGTGGTTATTCAACATGAGGCCCGATCCAAATGACATTTTGAATTATTTTTGGTAGAGTCCAAAAAATCAATTTTATGATGAAATACGATGACCCCGGACCAGTCGAACATTCAAAAAAATGGTCAATATTGATGAAATTTTAACATTTAATCATTTGACTTTAAATTACTGTTGGACGTGAATTATTACTTTTTCAACTAAAATAAGTGTGTTTAAAGTCATTTCTGTGCCTGAAATTGGTCCAAATTGAAGGTTCTGAGTAAGCAAAACTCTGTAAAAATGACAATTTTGGTCACTGTGAGGGTTTAAAAAGTGGTTATTCAACATGAGGCCCGATCCAAATGACATTTTGAATCATTTTTGGTAGAGTCCAAAAAATCAATTTTATGATGAAAAACGATGACCCCGGACCAGTCGAACATTCAAAAAAATGGTCAATATTGATGAAATTTTAACATTTAATCGTTTGACTTTAAATTACTGTTGGATGTGAATTATTACTTTTTCAACTAAAATATGAGTGGTTAAAGTCATTTCTGTGCCTGAAATTGGTCAAAATTGAAGCTTCTGAGTAAGCAAAACTTTGTAAAAATGGCAATTTTGGTCACTGTGAGGGTTTAAAAAGTGGTTATTCAACATGAGGCCCGATCCAAATGACATTTTGAATCATTTTTGGTAGAGTAAAAAAAAAAATCAATTTTATGATGAAAAACGATGACCCAGGACCAGTCGAACGTTAACCGCATGCGTACGGGCGGAATTCCGCTCGCACGCTGAGATTTTTTAAAACGCACTTTACATGACGAGCTGGGCTCGTCATGAGCGTGCGAGGAGGCTACCTCATGACGAGCCCAGCTCGTCATCAGCGTGGAAGGGGTTAAATAAATGGTCAATATTGATGAAATTTTAACATTTAATCTTTTGACTTTAAATGACTGTTGGACGTGAATTATTACTTTTTCAACTAAAATAAGTGTGTTTAAAGTGATTTCTGTGCCTGAAATTGGTCAAAATTGAAGCTTCTGAGTAAGCAAAACTCTGTAAAAATGACAATTTTGGTAACTGTGAGGGTTTAAAAAGTGGTTATTCAACATGAGGCCCGATCCAAATGACATTTTGAATTATTTTTGGTAGAGTCCAAAAAATCAATTTTATGATGAAATACGATGACCCCGGACCAGTCGAACATTCAAAAAAATGGTCAATATTGATGAAATTTTAACATTTAATCGTTTGACTTTAAATTACTGTTGGATGTGAATTATTACTTTTTCAACTAAAATATGAGTGTTTAAAGTCATTTCTGTGCCTGAAATTGGTCAAAATTGAAGGTTTTGAGTAAGCAAAAACTCTGTAAAAATGACAATTTTGGTCACTGTGAGGGTTTAAAAAGTGGTTATTCAACATGAGGCCCGATCCAAATGACATTTTGAATCATTTTTGGTAGAGTCCAAAAAATCTATTTTATGATGAAAAACGATGACCCCGTCCCAGTCGAACGTACAAAAAATTGTCAATATTGATGACATTTTAACATTTAATCTTTTGACTTTAAATTACTGTTGGATGTGAATTATTACTTTTTCAACTAAAATATGAGTGTTTAAAGTCATTTCTGTGCCTGAAATTGGTCAAAATTGAAGCTTATGAGTAAGCAAAACTCTGTAAAAATGGCAATTTTGGTCTCCGTGAGGGTTTAAAAAGTGGTTATTCAACATGAGGCCCGATCCAAATGACATTTTGAATCATTTTTGGTAGAGTCCAAAAAATCAATTTTATGATGAAAAACGATGACCCCGGACCAGTCGAACGTACAAAAAATTGTCAATATTGATGAAATTTTAACATTTAATCTTTTGACTTTAAATTACTGTTGGATGTCAATTATTACTTTTTCAACTAAAATATGAGTGGTTAAAGTCATTTCTGTGCCTGAAATTGGTCAAAATTGAAGCTTCTGAGTAAGCAAAACTCTGTAAAAATGGCAATTTTGGTCACTGTGAGGGTTTAAAAAGTGGTTATTCAACATGAGGCCCGATCCAAATGACATTTTGAATCATTTTTGGTAGAGTAAAAAAAAATCAATTTTATGATGAAAAACGATGACCCAGGACCAGTCGAACGTTAACCGCATGCGTGCGGGCGGAATTCCGCTCGCACGCTGAGATTTTTTAAAACGCACTTTACATGACGAGCTGGGCTCGTCATGAGCGTGCGAGGAGGCTACCTCATGACGAGCCCAGCTCGTCATCAGCGTGGAAGGGGTTAAATAAATGGTCAATATTGATGAAATTTTAACATTTAATCTTTTGACTTTAAATGACTGTTGGACGTGAATTATTACTTTTTCAACTAAAATAAGTGTGTTAAAGTGATTTCTGTGCCTGAAATTGGTCAAAATTGAAGCTTCTGAGTAAGCAAAACTCTGTAAAAATGACAATTTTGGTAACTGTGAGGGTTTAAAAAGTGGTTATTCAACATGAGGCCCGATCCAAATGACATTTTGAATCATTTTTGGTAGAGTCCAAAAAATCAATTTTATGATGAAAAACGATGACCCCGTCCCAGTCGAACGTTCAAAAAAATGGTCAATATTGATGACATTTTTACATTTAATCTTTTGACTTGAAATTACTGTTGGACGTGAATTATTACTTTTTCAACTAAAATAAGTGTGTTTAAAGTGATTTCTGTGCCTGAAATTGGTCAAAATTGAAGCTTCTGAGTAAGCAAAACTCCGTAAAAATGACAATTTTGGTAACTGTGAGGGTTTAAAAAGTGGTTATTCAACATGAGGCCCAAACCAAATGACATTTTGAATCATTTTTGGTAGAGTCCAAAAAATCAATTTTATGATGAAAAACGATGACCCCGGACCAGTCGAACGTACAAAAAATTATCAATATTGATGAAATTTTAACATTTAATCTTTTGACTTTAAATTACTGTTGGATGTGAATTATTACTTTTTCAACTAAAATATGAGTGTTTAAAGTCATTTCTGTGCCTGAAATTAGTCAAAATTGAAGCTTCTGAGTAAGCAAAACTCTGTAAAAATGGCAATTTTGGTCACTGTGAGGGTTTAAAAAGTGGTTATTCAACATGAGGCCCGATCCAAATGACATTTTGAATCATTTTTGGTAGAGTAAAAAAGAAAATCAATTTTATGATGAAAAACGATGACCCAGGACCAGAACGTTTAAAAAAATGGTCAATATTGATGAAATTTTAACATTTAATCTTTTGACTTTAAATGACTGTTGGACGTGAATTATTACTTTTTCAAATAAAATAAGTGTGTTTAAAGTGATTTCTGTGCCTGAAATTGGTCAAAATTGAAGCTTCTGAGTAAGCAAAACTCTGTAAAAATGACAATTTTAGTAACTGTGAGGGTTTAAAAAGTGGTTATTCAACATGAGGCCCGATCCAAATGACATTTTGAATCATTTTTGGTAGAGTCCAAAAAATAAATTTTATGATGAAAAACGATGACCCCGGACCAGTCGAACGTACAAAAAATGGTCAATATTGATGAAATTTTAACATTTAATCTTTTGACTTTAAATTACTGTTGGATGTCAATTATTACTTTTTCAACTAAAATATGAGTGGTTAAAGTCATTTCTGTGCCTGAAATTGGTCAAAATTGAAGCTTCTGAGTAAGCAAAACTCTGTAAAAATGGCAATTTTGGTCACTGTGAGGGTTTAAAAAGTGGTTATTCAACATGAGGCCCAATCCAAATGACATTTTGAATCATTTTTGGTAGAGTAAAAAAAAATCAATTTTATGATGAAAAACGATGACCCAGGACCAGTCGAACGTTAACCGCATGCGTGCGGGCGGAATTCCGCTCGCACGCTGAGATTTTTTAAAACGCACTTTACATGACGAGCTGGGCTCGTCATGAGCGTGCGAGGAGGCTACCTCATGACGAGCCCAGCTCGTCATCAGCGTGGAAGGGGTTAAATAAATGGTCAATATTGATGAAATTTTAACATTTAATTTTTTGACTTTAAATGACTGTTGGACGTGAATTATTACTTTTTCAACTAAAATAAGTGTGTTAAAGTGATTTCTGTGCCTGAAATTGGTCAAAATTGAAGCTTCTGAGTAAGCAAAACTCTGTAAAAATGACAATTTTGGTAACTGTGAGGGTTTAAAAAGTGGTTATTCAACATGAGGCCCGATCCAAATGACATTTTGAATCATTTTTGGTAGAGTCCAAAAAATCAATTTTATGATGAAAAACGATGACCCCGTCCCAGTCGAACGTTCAAAAAAATTGTCAATATTGATGACATTTTTACATTTAATCTTTTGACTTGAAATTACTGTTGGACGTGAATTATTAATTTTTCAACTAAAATAAGTGTGTTTAAAGTGATTTCTGTGCCTGAAATTGGTCAAAATTGAAGCTTCTGAGTAAGCAAAACTCCGTAAAAATGACAATTTTGGTAACTGTGAGGGTTTAAAAAGTGGTTATTCAACATGAGGCCCAAACCAAATGACATTTTGAATCATTTTTGGTAGAGTCCAAAAAATCAATTTTATGATGAAAAACGATGACCCCGGACCAGTCGAACGTACAAAAAATTATCAATATTGATGAAATTTTAACATTTAATCTTTTGACTTTAAATTACTGTTGGATGTGAATTATTACTTTTTCAACTAAAATATGAGTGTTTAAAGTCATTTCTGTGCCTGAAATTAGTCAAAATTGAAGCTTCTGAGTAAGCAAAACTCTGTAAAAATGGCAATTTTGGTCACTGTGAGGGTTTAAAAAGTGGTTATTCAACATGAGGCCCGATCCAAATGACATTTTGAATCATTTTTGGTAGAGTAAAAAAGAAAATCAATTTTATGATGAAAAACGATGACCCAGGACCAGAACGTTTAAAAAAATGGTCAATATTGATGAAATTTTAACATTTAATCTTTTGACTTTAAATGACTGTTGGACGTGAATTATTACTTTTTCAAATAAAATAAGTGTGTTTAAAGTGATTTCTGTGCCTGAAATTGGTCAAAATTGAAGCTTCTGAGTAAGCAAAACTCTGTAAAAATGACAATTTTAGTAACTGTGAGGGTTTAAAAAGTGGTTATTCAACATGAGGCCCGATCCAAATGACATTTTGAATCATTTTTGGTAGAGTAAAAAAAAAAATCAATTTTATGATGAAAAACGATGACCCAGGACCAGTCGAACGTTAACCGCATGCGTGCGGGCGGAATTCCGCTCGCACGCTGAGATTTTTTAAAACGCACTTTACATGACGAGCTGGGCTCGTCATGAGCGTGCGAGGAGGCTACCTCATGACGAGCCCAGCTCGTCATCAGCGTGGAAGTGGTTAAATAAATGGTCAATATTGATGAAATTTTAACATTTAATCTTTTGACTTTAAATGACTGTTGGACGTGAATTATTACTTTTTCAACTAAAATAAGTGTGTTTAAAGTGATTTCTGTGCCTGAAATTGGTCAAAATTGAAGCTTCTGAGTAAGCAAAACTCTGTAAAAATGACAATTTTGGTAACTGTGAGGGTTTAAAAAGTGGTTATTCAACATGAGGCCCGATCCAAATGACATTTTGAATTATTTTTGGTAGAGTCCAAAAAATCAATTTTATGATGAAATACGATGACCCCGGACCAGTCGAACATTCAAAAAAATGGTCAATATTGATGAAATTTTAACATTTAATCGTTTGACTTTAAATTACTGTTGGATGTGAATTATTACTTTTTCAACTAAAATATGAGTGTTTAAAGTCATTTCTGTGCCTGAAATTGGTCAAAATTGAAGGTTTTGAGTAAGCAAAAACTCTGTAAAAATGACAATTTTGGTCACTGTGAGGGTTTAAAAAGTGGTTATTCAACATGAGGCCCGATCCAAATGACATTTTGAATCATTTTTGGTAGAGTCCAAAAAATCAATTTTATGATGAAAAACGATGACCCCGGACCAGTCGAACGTACAAAAAATTGTCAATATTGATGACATTTTAACATTTAATCTTTTGACTTTAAATTACTGTTGGATGTGAATTATTACTTTTTCAACTAAAATATGAGTGTTTAAAGTCATTTCTGTGCCTGAAATTGGTCAAAATTGAAGCTTCTGAGTAAGCAAAACTCTGTAAAAATGGCAATTTTGGTCTCCGTGAGGGTTTAAAAAGTGGTTATTCAACATGAGGCCCGATCCAAATGACATTTTGAATCATTTTTGGTAGAGTCCAAAAAATCAATTTTATGATGAAAAACGATGACCCCGGACCAGTCGAACGTACAAAAAATTGTCAATATTGATGAAATTTTAACATTTAATCTTTTGACTTTAAATTACTGTTGGATGTCAATTATTACTTTTTCAACTAAAATATGAGTGGTTAAAGTCATTTCTGTGCCTGAAATTGGTCAAAATTGAAGCTTCTGAGTAAGCAAAACTCTGTAAAAATGGCAATTTTGGTCACTGTGAGGGTTTAAAAAGTGGTTATTCAACATGAGGCCCGATCCAAATGACATTTTGAATCATTTTTGGTAGAGTAAAAAAAAAATCAATTTTATGATGAAAAACGATGACCCAGGACCAGTCGAACGTTAACCGCATGCGTGCGGGCGGAATTCCGCTCGCACGCTGAGATTTTTTAAAACGCACTTTACATGACGAGCTGGGCTCGTCATGAGCGTGCGAGGAGGCTACCTCATGACGAGCCCAGCTCGTCATCAGCGTGGCAGGGGTTAAATAAATGGTCAATATTGATAAAATTTTAACATTTAATCTTCTGACTTTAAATGACTGTTGGACGTGATTTATTACTTTTTCAACTAAAATACGTGTGTTTAAAGTGATTTCTGTGCCTGAAATTGGTCAAAATTGAAGCTTCTGAGTAAGCAAAACTCTGTAAAAATGACAATTTTGGTAACTGTGAGGGTTTAAAAAGTGGTTATTCAACATGAGGCCCGATCCAAATGACATTTTGAATCATTTTTGGTATAGTCCAAAAAATCAATTTTATGATGAAAAACGATGACCCCGGACCAGTCGAACGTACAAAAAATTGTCAATATTGATGAAATTTTAACATTTGATCTTTTGACTTTAAATTACTGTTGGATGTGAATTATTACTTTTTCAACTAAAATATGAGTGTTTAAAGTCATTTCTGTGCCTGAAATTGGTCAAAATTGGAGCTTCTGAGTAAGCAAAACTCTGTAAAAATGGCGATTTTGGTCACTGTGAGGGTTTAAAAAGTGGTTATTCAACATGAGGCCCGATCCAAATGACATTTTGAATTTTTTTTGGTAGAGTCCAAAAAATCAATTTTATGATGAAATACGATGACCCCGGACCAGTCGAACATTCAAAAAAATGGTCAATATTGATGAAATTTTAACATTTAATCGTTTGACTTTAAATTACTCTTGGATGTGAATTATTACTTTTTCAACTAAAATATGAGTGTTTAAAGTCATTTCTGTGCCTGAAATTGGTCAAAATTGAAGGTTTTGAGTAAGCAAAAACTCTGTAAAAATGACAATTTTGGTCACTGTGAGGGTTTAAAAAGTGGTTATTCAACATGAGGCCCGATCCAAATGACATTTTGAATCATTTTTTGGTAGAGTCCAAAAAATCTATTTTATGATGAAAAACGATGACCCCGTCCCAGTCGAACGTACAAAAAATTGTCAATATTGATGACATTTTAACATTTAATCTTTTGACTTTAAATTACTGTTGGATGTGAATTATTACTTTTTCAACTAAAATATGAGTGTTTAAAGTCATTTCTGTGCCTGAAATTGGTCAAAATTGAAGCTTCTGAGTAAGCAAAACTCTGTAAAAATGGCAATTTTGGTCACTGTGAGGGTTTAAAAAGTGGTTATTCAACATGAGGCCCGATCCAAATGACATTTTGAATCATTTTTGGTAGAGTAAAAAAAAATCAATTTTATGATGAAAAACGATGACCCAGGACCAGTCGAACGTTAACCGCATGCGTGCGGGCGGAATTCCGCTCGCACGCTGAGATTTTTTAAAACGCACTTTACATGACGAGCTGGGCTCGTCATGAGCGTGCGAGGAGGCTACCTCATGACGAGCCCAGCTCGTCATCAGCGTAGAAGGGGTTAAATAAATGGTCAATATTGATGAAATTTTAACATTTAATCTTTTGACTTTAAATGACTGTTGGACGTGAATTATTACTTTTTCAACTAAAATAAGTGTGTTTAAAGTGATTTCTGTGCCTGAAATTGGTCAAAATTGAAGCTTCTGAGTAAGCAAAACTCTGTAAAAATGACAATTTTGGTAACTGTGAGGGTTTCAAAAGTGGTTATTCAACATGAGGCCCGATCCAAATGACATTTTGAATCATTTTTGGTATAGTCCAAAAAATCAATTTTATGATGAAAAACGATGACCCCGGACCAGTCGAACGTACAAAAAATTGTCAATATTGATGAAATTTTAACATTTGATCTTTTGACTTTAAATTACTGTTGGATGTGAATTATTACTTTTTCAACTAAAATATGAGTGTTTAAAGTCATTTCTGTGCCTGAAATTGGTCAAAATTGGAGCTTCTGAGTAAGCAAAACTCTGTAAAAATGGCGATTTTGGTCACTGTGAGGGTTTAAAAAGTGGTTATTCAACATGAGGCCCGATCCAAATGACATTTTGAATTATTTTTGGTAGAGTCCAAAAAATCAATTTTATGATGAAATACGATGACCCCGGACCAGTCGAACATTCAAAAAAATGGTCAATATTGATGAAATTTTAACATTTAATCGTTTGACTTTAAATTACTGTTGGATGTGAATTATTACTTTTTCAACTAAAATATGAGTGTTTAAAGTCATTTCTGTGCCTGAAATTGGTCAAAATTGAAGGTTTTGAGTAAGCAAAAACTCTGTAAAAATGAAAATTTTGGTCACTGTGAGGGTTTAAAAAGTGGTTATTCAACATGAGGCCCGATCCAAATGACATTTTGAATCATTTTTGGTAGAGTCCAAAAAATCTATTTTATGATGAAAAACGATGACCCCGGACCAGTCGAACGTACAAAAAATTGTCAATATTGATGAAATTTTAACATTTGATCTTTTCACTTTAATTTACTGTTGGATGTGAATTATTACTTTTTCAACTAAAATATGAGTGTTTAAAGTCATTTCTGTGCCTGAAATTGGTCAAAATTGGATCTTCTGAGTAAGCAAAACTCTGTAAAAATGGCAATTTTGGTCACTGTGAGGGTTTAAAAAGTGGTTATTCAACATGAGGCCCGATCCAAATGACATTTTGAATCATTTTTGGTAGAGTAAAAAAAAAATCAATTTTATGATGAAAAACGATGACCCAGGACCAGTCGAACGTTAACCGCATGCGTGCGGGCGGAATTCCGCTCGCACGCTGAGATTTTTTAAAACGCACTTTACATGACGAGCTGGGCTCGTCATGAGCGTGCGAGGAGGCTACCTCATGACGAGCCCAGCTCGTCATCAGCGTGGAAGGGGTTAAATAAATGGTCAATATTGATGAAATTTTAACATTTAATCTTTTGACTTTAAATGACTGTTGGACGTGAATTATTACTTTTTCAACTAAAATAAGTGTGTTTAAAGTGATTTCTGTGCCTGAAATTGGTCAAAATTGAAGCTTCTGAGTAAGCAAAACTCTGTAAAAATGACAATTTTGGTAACTGTGAGGGTTTAAAAAGTGGTTATTCAACATGAGGCCCGATCCAAATGACATTTTGAATTATTTTTGGTAGAGTCCAAAAAATCAATTTTATGATGAAATACGATGACCCCGGACCAGTCGAACATTCAAAAAAATGGTCAATATTGATGAAATTTTAACATTTAATCGTTTGACTTTAAATTACTGTTGGATGTGAATTATTACTTTTTCAACTAAAATATGAGTGTTTAAAGTCATTTCTGTGCCTGAAATTGGTCAAAATTGAAGGTTTTGAGTAAGCAAAAACTCTGTAAAAATGACAATTTTGGTCACTGTGAGGGTTTAAAAAGTGGTTATTCAACATGAGGCCCGATCCAAATGACATTTTGAATCATTTTTGGTAGAGTCCAAAAAATCAATTTTATGATGAAAAACGATGACCCCGGACCAGTCGAACGTACAAAAAATTGTCAATATTGATGACATTTTAACATTTAATCTTTTGACTTTAAATTACTGTTGGATGTGAATTATTACTTTTTCAACTAAAATATGAGTGTTTAAAGTCATTTCTGTGCCTGAAATTGGTCAAAATTGAAGCTTCTGAGTAAGCAAAACTCTGTAAAAATGGCAATTTTGGTCTCCGTGAGGGTTTAAAAAGTGGTTATTCAACATGAGGCCCGATCCAAATGACATTTTGAATCATTTTTGGTAGAGTCCAAAAAATCAATTTTATGATGAAAAACGATGACCCCGGACCAGTCGAACGTACAAAAAATTGTCAATATTGATGAAATTTTAACATTTAATCTTTTGACTTTAAATTACTGTTGGATGTCAATTATTACTTTTTCAACTAAAATATGAGTGGTTAAAGTCATTTCTGTGCCTGAAATTGGTCAAAATTGAAGCTTCTGAGTAAGCAAAACTCTGTAAAAATGGCAATTTTGGTCACTGTGAGGGTTTAAAAAGTGGTTATTCAACATGAGGCCCGATCCAAATGACATTTTGAATCATTTTTGGTAGAGTAAAAAAAAAATCAATTTTATGATGAAAAACGATGACCCAGGACCAGTCGAACGTTAACCGCATGCGTGCGGGCGGAATTCCGCTCGCACGCTGAGATTTTTTAAAACGCACTTTACATGACGAGCTGGGCTCGTCATGAGCGTGCGAGGAGGCTACCTCATGACGAGCCCAGCTCGTCATCAGCGTGGCAGGGGTTAAATAAATGGTCAATATTGATAAAATTTTAACATTTAATCTTCTGACTTTAAATGACTGTTGGACGTGATTTATTACTTTTTCAACTAAAATACGTGTGTTTAAAGTGATTTCTGTGCCTGAAATTGGTCAAAATTGAAGCTTCTGAGTAAGCAAAACTCTGTAAAAATGACAATTTTGGTAACTGTGAGGGTTTAAAAAGTGGTTATTCAACATGAGGCCCGATCCAAATGACATTTTGAATCATTTTTGGTATAGTCCAAAAAATCAATTTTATGATGAAAAACGATGACCCCGGACCAGTCGAACGTACAAAAAATTGTCAATATTGATGAAATTTTAACATTTGATCTTTTGACTTTAAATTACTGTTGGATGTGAATTATTACTTTTTCAACTAAAATATGAGTGTTTAAAGTCATTTCTGTGCCTGAAATTGGTCAAAATTGGAGCTTCTGAGTAAGCAAAACTCTGTAAAAATGGCGATTTTGGTCACTGTGAGGGTTTAAAAAGTGGTTATTCAACATGAGGCCCGATCCAAATGACATTTTGAATTATTTTTGGTAGAGTCCAAAAAATCAATTTTATGATGAAATACGATGACCCCGGACCAGTCGAACATTCAAAAAAATGGTCAATATTGATGAAATTTTAACATTTAATCATTTGACTTTAAATTACTGTTGGACGTGAATTATTACTTTTTCAACTAAAATAAGTGTGTTTAAAGTCATTTCTGTGCCTGAAATTGGTCCAAATTGAAGGTTCTGAGTAAGCAAAACTCTGTAAAAATGACAATTTTGGTCACTGTGAGGGTTTAAAAAGTGGTTATTCAACATGAGGCCCGATCCAAATGACATTTTGAATCATTTTTGGTAGAGTAAAAAAAAAAAAAAATTTTATGATGAAAAACGATGACCCAGGACCAGTCGAACGTTAACCGCATGCGTGCGGGCGGAATTCCGCTCGCACGCTGAGATTTTTTAAAACGCACTTTACATGACGAGCTGGGCTCGTCATGAGCGTGCGAGGAGGCTACCTCATGACGAGCCCAGCTCGTCATCAGCGTGGAAGGGGTTAAATAAATGGTCAATATTGATGAAATTTTAACATTTAATCTTTTGACTTTAAATGACTGTTGGACGTGAATTATTACTTTTTCAACTAAAATAAGTGTGTTTAAAGTGATTTCTGTGCCTGAAATTGGTCAAAATTGAAGCTTCTGAGTAAGCAAAACTCTGTAAAAATGACAATTTTGGTAACTGTGAGGGTTTAAAAAGTGGTTATTCAACATGAGGCCCGATCCAAATGACATTTTGAATTTTTTTTGGTAGAGTCCAAAAAATCAATTTTATGATGAAATACGATGACCCCGGACCAGTCGAACATTCAAAAAAATGGTCAATATTGATGAAATTTTAACATTTAATCGTTTGACTTTAAATTACTCTTGGATGTGAATTATTACTTTTTCAACTAAAATATGAGTGTTTAAAGTCATTTCTGTGCCTGAAATTGGTCAAAATTGAAGGTTTTGAGTAAGCAAAAACTCTGTAAAAATGACAATTTTGGTCACTGTGAGGGTTTAAAAAGTGGTTATTCAACATGAGGCCCGATCCAAATGACATTTTGAATCATTTTTGGTAGAGTCCAAAAAATCTATTTTATGATGAAAAACGATGACCCCGTCCCAGTCGAACGTACAAAAAATTGTCAATATTGATGACATTTTAACATTTAATCTTTTGACTTTAAATTACTGTTGGATGTGAATTATTACTTTTTCAACTAAAATATGAGTGTTTAAAGTCATTTCTGTGCCTGAAATTGGTCAAAATTGAAGCTTCTGAGTAAGCAAAACTCTGTAAAAATGGCAATTTTGGTCACTGTGAGGGTTTAAAAAGTGGTTATTCAACATGAGGCCCGATCCAAATGACATTTTGAATCATTTTTGGTAGAGTAAAAAAAAAATCAATTTTATGATGAAAAACGATGACCCAGGACCAGTCGAACGTTAACCGCATGCGTGCGGGCGGAATTCCGCTCGCACGCTGAGATTTTTTAAAACGCACTTTACATGACGAGCTGGGCTCGTCATGAGCGTGCGAGGAGGCTACCTCATGACGAGCCCAGCTCGTCATCAGCGTAGAAGGGGTTAAATAAATGGTCAATATTGATGAAATTTTAACATTTAATCTTTTGACTTTAAATGACTGTTGGACGTGAATTATTACTTTTTCAACTAAAATAAGTGTGTTTAAAGTGATTTCTGTGCCTGAAATTGGTCAAAATTGAAGCTTCTGAGTAAGCAAAACTCTGTAAAAATGACAATTTTGGTAACTGTGAGGGTTTCAAAAGTGGTTATTCAACATGAGGCCCGATCCAAATGACATTTTGAATCATTTTTGGTATAGTCCAAAAAATCAATTTTATGATGAAAAACGATGACCCCGGACCAGTCGAACGTACAAAAAATTGTCAATATTGATGAAATTTTAACATTTGATCTTTTGACTTTAAATTACTGTTGGATGTGAATTATTACTTTTTCAACTAAAATATGAGTGTTTAAAGTCATTTCTGTGCCTGAAATTGGTCAAAATTGGAGCTTCTGAGTAAGCAAAACTCTGTAAAAATGGCGATTTTGGTCACTGTGAGGGTTTAAAAAGTGGTTATTCAACATGAGGCCCGATCCAAATGACATTTTGAATTATTTTTGGTAGAGTCCAAAAAATCAATTTTATGATGAAATACGATGACCCCGGACCAGTCGAACATTCAAAAAAATGGTCAATATTGATGAAATTTTAACATTTAATCGTTTGACTTTAAATTACTGTTGGATGTGAATTATTACTTTTTCAACTAAAATATGAGTGTTTAAAGTCATTTCTGTGCCTGAAATTGGTCAAAATTGAAGGTTTTGAGTAAGCAAAAACTCTGTAAAAATGAAAATTTTGGTCACTGTGAGGGTTTAAAAAGTGGTTATTCAACATGAGGCCCGATCCAAATGACATTTTGAATCATTTTTGGTAGAGTCCAAAAAATCTATTTTATGATGAAAAACGATGACCCCGGACCAGTCGAACGTACAAAAAATTGTCAATATTGATGAAATTTTAACATTTGATCTTTTCACTTTAATTTACTGTTGGATGTGAATTATTACTTTTTCAACTAAAATATGAGTGTTTAAAGTCATTTCTGTGCCTGAAATTGGTCAAAATTGGATCTTCTGAGTAAGCAAAACTCTGTAAAAATGGCAATTTTGGTCACTGTGAGGGTTTAAAAAGTGGTTATTCAACATGAGGCCCAATCCAAATGACATTTTGAATTATTTTTGGTAGAGTCCAAAAAATCAATTTTATGATGAAAAACGATGACCCCGGACCAGTCGAACATTCAAAAAAATGGTCAATATTGATGAAATTTTAACATTTAATCGTTTGACTTTAAATTAATGTTGGATGTGAATTATTACTTTTTCAACTAAAATATGAGTGTTTAAAGTCATTTCTGTGCCTGAAATTGGTCAAAATTGAAGGTTTTGAGTAAGCAAAAACTCTGTAAAAATGACAATTTTGGTCACTTTGAGGGTTTAAAAAGTGGTTATTCAACATGAGGCCCGATCCAAATGACATTTTGAATTATTTTTGGTAGAGTCCAAAAAATCAATTTTATGATGAAAAACGATGACCCCAGTCGAACGTTCAAAAAAATGGTCAATATTGATGAAATTTTAACATTTAATCTTTTGACTTTAAATGACTGTTGGATGTGAGTTATTACTTTTTCAACTAAAATAAGTGTGTTTAAAGTCATTTCTGTGCCTGAAATTGGTCAAAATTGAAGGTTTTGAGTAAGAAAAAACTCTGTAAAAATTGCAATTTTGGTCACTGTGAGGGTTTAAAAAGTGGTTATTCAACATGAGGCCCGATCCAAATGACATTTTGAATTATTTTTGGTAGAGTCCAAAAAATCAATTTTATGATGAAAAACGATGACCCCGGACCAGTCGAACGTTCAAAAAAATGGTCAATATTGATGAAATTTTAACATTTAATCTTTTGACTTTAAATGACTGTTGGACGTGAATTATTACTTTTTCAACTAAAATAAGTGTGTTTAAAGTGATTTCTGTGCCTGAAATTGGTCAAAAATGAAGCTTCTGAGTAAGCAAAACTCTGTAAAAATGGCAATTTTGGTCACTGTGAGGGTTTAAAAAGTGGTTATTCAACATGAGGCCCGATCCAAATGACATTTTGAATCATTTTTGGTAGAGTCCAAAAAATCAATTTTATGATGAAAAACGATGACCCCGGACCAGTCGAACGTTCAAAAAAATGGTCAATATTGAT
Source organism: Lissotriton helveticus (assembly GCF_964261635.1). Lineage (NCBI taxonomy): Eukaryota > Metazoa > Chordata > Amphibia > Caudata > Salamandridae > Lissotriton > Lissotriton helveticus. The sequence goes on from NC_136071.1 coordinate 405,111,801, forward strand.
GAAATTTTAACATTTAATCGTTTGACTTTAAATTACTGTTGGATGTGAATTATTACCTTTTCAACTAAAATAAGTGTGTTTAAAGTCATTTCTGTGCCTGAAATTGGTCAAAATTGAAGCTTTTGAGTAAGCAAAAACTCTCTAAAAATGGCAATTTTGGTCACTGTGAGGGTTTAAAAAGTGGTTATTCAACATGAGGCCCGATCCAAATGACATTTTGAATTATTTTTGGTAGAGTCCAAAAAATCAATTTTATGATGAAAAACGATAACCCTGGACCAGTAAAACTTTCCTAAAATGGTCAATTCTGATGACATTTTAACATTAAATCTTTTGACTGTAAATTACTGTTGGATGTGAATTATTACTTTTTCAACTAAAATAATGGTGTTTAAAGTCATTTCTAAGCCTGAAATTGGTCAAAATTGAAGCTTCTGAGTAAGCAGAACTCTGTAAAAATTGCAATTTTGGTCACTGTGAGGGTGTAAAAAGTGGTTAATTAACATGAGGTACGGTCCAATTGACATTTTGAATCATTTTTTGGACAGTCCAAAAAATCGATTTTCTGATGAAAAACGATGACCCCCGGACCAGTGGAATGTTCCTAAAATTGTCAATTTTTATGAAATGTTTACATTTAATGTTTTGACTGTGAATTACTGTTGGATGTGAATTATTACTTTTTCATCTAAAATCAGTATGTTTAAAGTCATTTCTGTGCCTGAAATTGGTCAAATTTGAAGCTTCTGAGCAAGCAAAACTCTGTAAAAATTGTATTTTTGGTCACTGTGAGGGTTTAAAAAGTGGTTATTCAACATGAGGCACGATCCAAATGACATTTTGAATCATTTTTGGTAGAGTCCAAAAAATCAATTTTATGATGAAAAACGATGACCCCGGACCAGTCGAACGTTCAAAAAAATGGTCAATATTGATGAAATTTTAACATTTAATCGTTTGACTTTAAATTACTGTTGGATGTGAATTATTACCTTTTCAACTAAAATAAGTGTGTTTAAAGTCATTTCTGTGCCTGAAATTGGTCAAAATTGAAGCTTTTGAGTAAGCAAAAACTCTTTAAAAATGGCAATTTTGGTCACTGTGAGGGTTTAAAAAGTGGTTATTCAACATGAGGCCCGATCCAAATGACATTTTGAATTATTTTTGGTAGAGTCCAAAAAATCAATTTTATGATGAAAAACGATAACCCCGGACCAGTAAAACTTTCCTAAAATGGTCAATTCTGATGACATTTTAACATTAAATCTTTTGACTGTAAATTACTGTTGGATGTGAATTATTACTTTTTCAACTAAAATAATGGTGTTTAAAGTCATTTCTAAGCCTGAAATTGGTCAAAATTGAAGCTTCTGAGTAAGCAGAACTCTGTAAAAATTGCAATTTTGGTCACTGTGAGGGTGTAAAAAGTGGTTAATTAACATGAGGTACGGTCCAATTGACATTTTGAATCATTTTTTGGACAGTCCAAAAAATCGATTTTCTGATGAAAAACGATGACCCCCGGACCAGTGGAATGTTCCTAAAATTGTCAATTTTTATGAAATGTTTACATTTAATGTTTTGACTGTGAATTACTGTTGGATGTGAATTATTACTTTTTCATCTAAAATCAGTATGTTTAAAGTCATTTCTGTGCCTGAAATTGGTCAAATTTGAAGCTTCTGAGCAAGCAAAACTCTGTAAAAATTGTATTTTTGGTCACTGTGAGGGTTTAAAAAGTGGTTATTCAACATGAGGCACGATCCAAATGACATTTTGAATCATTATGGTACAGTCCAAAAAATAAATTTTCTGATGAAAAACGATGACCCCGGACCAGTCGAACTTTCCTAAAATGGTCAATTTTGATGACATTTTAACATTTAATCTTTTGACTGTAAATTACTGTTGGATGTGAATTATTACTTTTTCAACTAAAATAATGGTGTTTAAAGTTATTTCTGTGCCTGAAATTGGTCGAAATTAAAGCTTCTGAGTAAGCAAAACTCTGTAAAAATGGCAATTTTGGACACTGTGAGGGTTTAAAAAGTGGTTATTCAACATGAGGCCCGATCCAAATGACAATTTGAATCATTTTTGGTACAGTCCAAAAAATCAATTTTCTGATGAAAAACGATGACCCCGGACAAGTCGAACGTTCTTAAAATGGTCAATTTTGATGAAATTTTAACATTTAATCTTTTGACTGTAAATTACTGTTGGATGTGAATTATTGCTTTTTCAACTAAAATAATGGTGTTTAAATTCATTTCTCTGACTGAAATTGGTCAAAATTGAAGCTTCTGTGTAAGCAGAACTCTGTAAAAATGGCAATTTTGGTCACTGTGAGGGTGTAAAAAGTGGTTAATTAACATGAGGTACGGTCCAATTGACATGTTTAATAATTTTTGGGACAGTCCAAAAAATTAATTTTCTGATGAAAAACGATGACCCCGGACCAGTCGAACGTTTCTAAAATGGTCAATTTTGTTGAAATTTTAACATTTAATCTTTTGACTGTAAAATACTGTTGGGTGTGAAATATTGAGTTTTTCAACTAAAATAATGGTGTTTAAAGTCATTTCTCTGCCTGAAATTAGTCAATATTGAAGCTTCTGTGTAAGCGAAACTCTGTAAAAATGGCACTTTTGGTCACTGTGAGGGTGTAAAAAGTGGTTAATTAACATGAGGCACGGTCCAATTGACATTTTGAATCATTTTTGGTACAGTCCAAAAAATAAATTTTCTGATGAAAAACGATGACCCCGGACCAGTCGAACTTTCCTAAAATGGTCAATTTTGATGACATTTTAACATTTAATCTTTTGACTGTAAATTACTGTTGGATGTGAATTATTACTTTTTCTACTAAAATAATGGTGTTTAAAGTCATTTCTGTGCCTGAAATTGGTCAAAATTGAAGCTTCTGAGCAAGCAAAACTCTGTAAAAATGGCAATTTTGGTCACTGTGAGGGTGTAAAAAGTGGTTAATTAACATGAGGTACGGTCCAATTGACATTTTGAATAATTTTTTGGACAGTCCAAAAAATCAATTTTCTGATGAAAAACGATGACCCCGGACCAGTCGAACGTTCCTAAAATGGTCAATTTTGATGAAATTTTATTATTTAATCTTTTGACTATAAATTACTGTTGGATGTGAATTATTGCTTTTTCAACTAAAATAATGGTGTTTAAAGTCATTTCTCTGCCTGAAATTAGTCAAAATTGAAGCTTCTGTGTAAGCAAAACTCTGTAAAAATGGCAATTTTGGTCACTGTGAGGGTTTAAAAAGTGGTTATTTAACATGAGGCACGACCCAATTGACATTTTGTATAATTTTTGGTACAGTCCAAAAAATCAATTTTCTGATGAAAAACGAAGACCCCGGACCAGTCGAACGTTCCTAAAATGGTCAATTTCGATAAAATTTTAACATTCAATCTTTTGACTGTAAATTACTACTGGATGTCAATTATTACTTTTTCAACTAAAATCAGTGTGTTTAAAGTCATTTCTGTGCCTGAAATTGTTCAAAATGTAAGCTTCTGAGTAAGCAAAACTCTGTAAAAATTGCAATTTTGGTCACTGTGAGGGTTTAAAAAGTGGTTATTTAACATGAGGCACGATCCAATTGACATTTTGAATCATTTTTGGTACAGTCCAAAAAATCAATTTTCTGATGAAAAACGATGACCAGTCGAACTTTCCTAAAATGGTCAATTCTGATGACATTCTAACATTTAATCTTTTGACTGTAAATTACTGTTGGATGTGAATTATTACTTTTTCAACTAAAATAATGGTGTTTAAAGTCATTTCTGTGCCTGAAATTGGTCGAAATTAAAGCTTCTGAGTAAGCAAAACTCTGTAAAAATGGCAATTTTGGACACTGTGAGGGTTTAAAAAGTGGTTATTTAACATGAGGCACGATCCAATTGACAATTTGAATCATTTTTGGTACAGTCCAAAAATCAATTTTCTGATGAAAAACGATGACCCCGGACCAGTCGAACTTTCCTAAAATTGTAAATTTTGATGACATTTTAACATTTAATCTTTTGACTGTAAATTACTGTTGGATGTTAATTATTACTTTTTCTACTAAAATAATGGTGTTTAAAGTCATTTCTGTGCCTGAAATTGGTCAAAATTGAAGCTTCTGAGCAAGCAAAACTCTGTAAAAATGGCAATTTTGGTCACTGTGAGGGTGTAAAAAGTGGTTAATTAACATGAGGTACGGTCCAATTGACATTTTGAATCATTTTTTGGACAGTCCAAAAAATCAATTTTCTAATGAAAAACGATGACCCCCGGACCAGTCGAACGTTCCTAAAATGGTAAATTTTGATGACATTTTATTTTTAATCTTTTGACTATAAATTACTGTTGGATGTGAATTATTGCTTTTTCAACTAAAATAATGGTGTTTAAAGTCATTTCTCTGCCTGAAATTAGTCAAAATTGAAGCTTCTGTGTAAGCAAAACTCTGTAAAAATGGCAATTTTGGTCACTGTGAGGGTTTAAAAAGTGGTTATTTAACATGAGGCACGACCCAATTGACATTTTGTATAATTTTTGGTACAGTCCAAAAAATCCATTTTCTGATGAAAAACGAAGACCCCGGACCAGTCGAACGTTCCTAAAATAGTCAATTTCGATAAAATGTTAACATTCAATCTTTTGACTGTAAATTACTACTGGATGTCAATTATTACTTTTTCAACTAAAATCAGTGTGTTTAAAGTCATTTCTGTGCCTGAAATTGTTCAAAATGTAAGCTTCTGAGTAAGCAAAACTCTGTAAAAATTGCAATTTTGGTCACTGTGAGGGTATAAAAAGTGGTTATTTAACATGAGGCACGATCCAATTGACATTTTGAATCATTTTTGGTACAGTCCAAAAAATCAATTTTCTGATGAAAAACGATGACCCCGGACCAGTCGAACTTTCCTAAAATGGTCAATTCTGATGACATTTTAACATTTAATCTTTTGACTGTAAATTACTGTTGGATGTGAATTATTACTTTTTCAACTAAAATAATGGTGTTTAAAGTCATTTCTGTGCCTGAAATTGGTCGAAATTAAAGCTTCTGAGTAAGCAAAACTCTGTAAAAATGGCAATTTTGGACACTGTGAGGGTTTAAAAAGTGGTTATTTAACACGAGGCACGATCCAATTGACATTTTGAATCATTTTTGGTACAGTCCAAAAAAATCAATTTTCTGATGAAAAACGATGACCCCGGACCGGTCGAACGTTCTTAAAATGGTCAATTTTGATGAAATTTTAACATTTAATCTTTTGACTGTAAATTACTGTTGGATGTAAATTATTGCCTTTTCAACTAAAATAATGGTGTTTAAATTCATTTCTCTGACTGAAATTAGTCAAAATTGAATCTTCTGTGTAAGCAAAACTCTGTAAAAATGGCAATTTTGGCCACTGTGAAGGTTTAAAAGTGGTTATTTAATATGAGGCACGATCCAATTGACATTTTGAATCATTTTTGGTGCATTCCAAAAAATCAATTTTCTGATGAAAAATGATGACTCCAGACCAGTGGAATGTTCCTAAAATTGTCAATTTTGATGAAATTTTAACATTTAATCTTTTGACTGCGAATTACTGTTGGATGTGAATTATTACTTTTTCAACTAAAATCAGTATGTTTAAAGTCATTTCTGTGCCTGAAATTGGTCAAAATTGAAGCTTCTGAGCAAGCAAAACTCTGTAAAAATTGTGGGGTATATTACCAATAACGTGCGAAAAATATCGCAATCGATATTTAGCGGGAAAAATTTTATCGCGCAGCATCGCCTGGAAATATCGCCGCCGTAGCGAGGTATTACCAATACCCCGCAAGGCGGCGATATTTCCCCCTATATGCGATAAAAGCATGCGGTAAAACCAGCGTGACGACGCTAACCCGACGCACGCTAACGTGAAAAAATTCACGCTGGGCCTATCAGCGATGATTATCGCTAAACCAATAGGCCCAAGGCTACCATATAATGCGTTAGCGGGACGAAAAAATGCCCGCTAAACCGAAAATCGTTGCTAAGAATGGAAAATTATGAAAATGATGGTGAGCAGCCAGGGACTAGTGCAGAGGGCACAAACAACACCCAGGAAGGCCAGGCAGACACCCAGGGAAAAGGCAAGAGGAAGAGGAACCCAAAGTTCACTCCAGATGAGAACCAGGTACTGGTTGAAATGGTGACGCAACACCAGCAGGAACTCTTTGTGAGTTCCACCGTCACCATGGCAAGGAAAAGGGACATATGGACATCATGTCCAAGGTCAATGCCGTGGGGGAGCGCAAGAGGACAGTGGAGGAGTGTAAGAAGCGGTGGCACGATACGAAAAGCAAAACAAAAAAGAAACTGGGGGCAAACCTAAGGGCAGCAAGTGCGACGGGAGGCGGTGGACCAGCTCCACAGGAGGAGCTGGATGAGCTGAAGGCGCAGGTGGCGAATGTCATCAGTGAGGAGACTGTTGTAGGAGTCACAGGCCAGGATTCTGCTGTACTGGAAGTCACACAACAACACCAGGGTGAGTGTCAAAAAGGAACAGGTGGAAGTGGGTGGATGGCAGCCACGGCCGGTGGCAGGTGTAACTGCAGGGCGGTGACGTAGGGAGGCGGAGGTGCAGGGTGGGGGGTCATAAAGTATGGATTACGGACTTTGACAGGTAAGTAAACATATAAATTAATAAAACTATTTTTGCTGCGCGCACTGCATCGCATTTGGTGATGCACTGCACACAACGAAATTCGTTAATTAATTTTATATGTTTACTTACCTGTCAAAGTCCGTAATCCATACATTACTACCCCCACCCTGCCCCTCCCCCTCCCTACGTCACAGCCCTGCAGTTACACCTACCACCGGCCGGGCTGGTGGATGGGCACAGTGGCACTCATGTACCATGCAAGTCATGACATTGCATACCCTCATGTACTGTACAACAAGTCCTGGAGAGCCCTGGTCATGCTGGCATAGGGACACATCACCAGGAGGATGAGGGCAGAAGTGTCGCTGTTGCACAGTTGGCTCATGATGTCGTCACTGGCGGACATGAGTTCTGGCAGGGTCCTGTGGACTTGTATGATTCAGGCCTGGGATGGGTACATGATGTTGTTATCTACCAGGTGTTGGGCCAGTTGCATGTTGAGCAATTCCCAGTGATTGGCCCTGGAAACAGGAGCAGGGAAAAACGCTGGAAGCACATGAGGTCCTTGTGACCTGGCTTCGGCTAGTTGAGGAGGGTGTAGATTTAGTTGTGTTCCAAGCACCATGGAAATGTTGTTGTACTGTAGTCAGCTCAGATAGCAGCATCTGCCATGTTATATACGTGGTGTGGGAATAGGTGTGACAGGGAGTGTGAGTGGATGGAGTACATAACCTTGTGTATCTTGTTGCTGTTGACATTGGCCTGGGAGGTCAGGTGGCATGCGCTGCTGGTGTACACAGGGGAGGGGGGCCCTGGCATAGTTTGGGTGGGTGTCGTGTTGAAGCTGTCATGGATATCAGCGAGCTAGCAGTGGAAGAAGATGGCTAGTGAGTAGCACTGTTCTACTCAGGGAGTCATGTTGTTGCTGTTGGTGCTGGAGTCCGAAAGATCCCTTACGATGCAGAAGAGACCCTTGCTCCCTTGTGTGTTGTCTTCCAGTTAGGCTTTCAAGGAGAAACCCTTGGCCAATCACAAGAGGTGGAGATGTATGTGTATGGCATCCCTGTGGTCTGCGTGTTAGTCTGGAGTGCATATGGTGACCAATATCCACTCCTGTTTCCGACATCCAACTCTGAATACACACCAGCACATTGGTGAAGGTGGCAGCTGGCCTGCTGGTGTGGGGGTTACAGGGTTCCTTGAGTGGCATAAGTGTGTTGTCACAGTTGCACATACACTGCCTGAGGTGGCGGCCTGCAGCGTTGGAGTTGGTGGAGTTGTTGTGTGGCCTGTGGGTAAGGGTGGTGAGTAGCTGGTCTACAGTCACTCACCTCCAGCAGTGGTGAGTTACCCGTGGTGTGTGGTGGTCTGTGGACTGTACATTGAAGGGGGAATGGATGCAGCACGATACTGTCCTGTGGAAACAGGTGGTGTGTACAGAAGTTACGTGGGTGCCTGTGTAGAAGGTGGTGTCCAATGTGTGACCAGCGGCGTGGATGGAAGGGTGGGTGGGTGGGGGGGTGACGAGTTGGCTGAGGCAGAGGTTGGCTAGTGTGGCCGACAGGGTTCTGGAGTTGGTGTTGGTGTTGTTATTGTTCCTGAGCTGGAATGTCAGCTCCACGAGGAGGATGTAGTCTGTGGAGGTGACTGCATGGTTGCAGGCGACGTAGGTGAGGGATTTGCTGAATTGACAATGTGGTCTGGGGGTGCTGGACATGAGTGTACGTCTGAGGGTGGTATTGGGGTCGGTGTGGATCTGGAAGTGGAGATGTGTGGCAGTGTTGAGGAATAAATCTGTGTGGGTGGTGAGCTTGAGGGTGGCAGTGGTGACCCTGAGGGTGGCAGTGGTGAACTAGAGTGTGGCACAGTTGAACCAGAGGGTGGTGTGAAGAAAAAAATGGTGCCAGGTGTGAACCTGAGGGTGCTGTGAGGAACCAGAGGGTGGTGCAGCTAAACTGCCTGGGAGACCTGTGTGTCTGAGCCCCTTGCAGCAGAACTGCCCCTGAGCCCTCCCAGTGTGATTATATTATTTAGCACAATTGCGGGTAAGCCCTCAGGGTGTGAGCACATATTGTGCCAAGGTACCCCCTGCCCCCAGTACATATATACCTGTAACGCACAGCACGATCATGTTCTTGCACCATGAAGTCTTGTGGCTGGATACTCCATATCTGTGTAGGTGGTACCACCGTCAGTCCAGTCAAAATGTTAAGTCACAACGACCTACACAGCACCAATAAACATCTGTCCCCCTTGGCACAAGTATGTGCATGTACCATGTGTGCAGGACCTGCATGCCACTGCACCCTACTGCCCAGCGCCAGCATAGTCCTGTATGGGGCATTTAAGTATGAGATGGGATATTGTCCAGCAGCAGCTGCATGCGCATGAACACACTGAGCAGGATCAGAATGGCTAGTTACCAACACGTGCAGCAGAGCAATCTTGGACATCCGAAGGATTCTGGGGTCCAGACCAAATTTATATTAGCATCCATTACTTTCCCAAGCCCCATCCCTGTGAAGCTCATGTGACAAGGTGCCTGCACTCTCCGCACCTGATGCTCTGCTTGGTCTCTGACCCCTCCTAAACAAGATGCATGTGAACTCCCATAGAAGCTCTCCCTGTTTGGCAAACTCCACCACACACTAGCAGTATGAAACATCTTGTCGGCCGTCCCCACTATAACGTCCAGTTCACTAAAGGGACCTCGTTGCATTATGGTGTGCTGCCAAAGTGACAGCCACATGCGGGCACATATTTTATCAAATAGCTACACAAGTACGCCAGCAAATTTGCTAACATGTGGACTGTCTTGCCATCTAGTGCTAAATAGCAGATTGGTAAGTAGCAGATTTGGCCCATACACAAATAATTCTATGTAATCTGTCAACCATGCAAGTCAACAGATACCACAGCTAAGGTTTACTTAACACTATACATGCATCCCAGTAACCGGTTGCATCCAAAGTCACACATACAGGGATCACAACACTGATGACCTGAAAAACATACTATGTGTGAAGACACACACTCAGCAACCAACCTGAAACCAATGCAAGTAGTAACAAATTCTAAAATATTTATTTTATAACAAATTACCTATCTAAAACTACACTAAACACTAAAACTAACACTATATCTAAAATCCCTACACACATATAAAACTAAACTACACATGTAATACTACCTAAACCCTACTACACAAACTAAAAAACTACATCAACCCCCACCCAAAGAGAAAATAAACTTACCCCCAACACTATCTTAACCTAACAACATCTCACTACACTAAACTAACTATACATAATCTAACACTAATCTACATCAAAATACTATAATACAACAATCAACAACAAAACAAGTCATAACAAGGAGGGAAGGCAGAAGAGGGGTGTGGGGCAGAAGAAGTCCAGCTTCATGGAATGCCTAATTTCTGGCAAATGTCATTTACCCGCCGGCTCAGGTTCAGATAATCATTCCTGAGATCCAGGAGCAAGTTGTTGTTCCTGCCCAGCTCCGTGAGGATGTTGTTGAGAGTGTCTGCCATTCCCGGCGTTGTGGTGGTTGCCCCCAGATCCTGGCTTGGAGTGGCCAGGGCTGGTCCCTGGCTGGGTGCAGCTTGACCCGGCCCCTGGCTGCTTGTACCTGGAGTAGGTGCAGTGGATTGGACCGGAACAGGTGAGGCCATTGTGGCTGTGTGCCTGACTCGGCCAGCCTTGCCAGCAGCCTTGGAGCTCTTAGCTGCTGTCTTGTCCCCCACAATTTCTGGCATTGCACGCCAGGTGCCATCCTGTCGAGCTGCCGCGTATTTACGGGCCATGGCTCGGTAACCCTTCTTCACCCGGCGGATGTGGACCCACCGTTCCTTGGCCACATTGAACGCATGGGTCTCCTCTGCATTCATGTTGTCTGGAAAAAAATGGAAATGTCAATCCCAAAACAAGGACACTGGGTCATTTGCCTATCATCATATTACTTGGCACTAATCACATACCACATGGGAGGCAACACACATGTGACATCCTGTAACGTCTCAAAGTGACCTGAACACATCATTGACAAGCCCTACTTTCCACAACACAGGCCCTGGGACGTGACATGACAGGCCATGGCAGGTGTGACGTAATGAACAAATAGATGCCAAATGAGACAGTGATAACATGTCACCATTGTGCATCCTGAGAGTGTGCAAGTAGTCCAATTAACATCAGTAGTGTGGCACTACCCCTCCATGGGCAGCACCACCCTCATCTGACCCAGTGACACACTGCTGCTACTGCTGTACATTGCACATGTGCAGACATGTGTGTCTATCTGAAAATCTGTACAGTTCATGTAGTCACTGACAAGACTGGCACCCTTTTACATGGTTGGCAGTGTGGCTGTATGTATATGCCAATGGCAAGTGAATAGAAGCTCAGCCTACATGCACGGGAAGAAGACCGGGACACCCCTACCAACAACAGGTGTCAAGAATATCAAAAAAGTACTCCACAATATTGCAGCGTACATCGGCAGGAAACAGATGCAAAACACGCTATGAAATCCTTGACAATATGCACCTGAGAAATCACATAGCTGTCCTGGTCATGGGGTTAAGGATCTGTCCTAAGTCCAATGCTGTTCAATGTATACTTGAGCCTGTTGGGCAAAGTTGGGAAATAGTACGGCTCATCTAAGCGTATTGTATGCTGGCAATAACCAGTAACTGAGTACGTGTGGGACAAACAACACTGACACATGTCTCTGTTGTACAAACAGCATGTTTTACATTAGCAACTAGAAGGGCATCAACAAACTCTAACTAAACAGTTGTGAAACAGACATCATTCAGTTTGGCAGCCCTGAGGTATCTTGGTCACCTGAAAGGTGGCAGCTGGAACTGTGCTCCAGTCCCCCTTGCAAACATGTGATCTTAGACATACGAATAACAAAACTATGGGGCATATTACCAAGGGCATTATCGCGGCATTAGCGTGATTTTTCCCCGCTAATGCGGCGATAATTATCTCGCCCTATCACCAAGCAGCCCCTATCACCAGTTAGCGTCAGCTTGTAGGCGATAGCGGGCATTTAGGGGCCCAGTTTGCATGTCAGCGATAAATATCGCTAATGACATGCTAAGTGGGCGTGCCAAGATGTTAGCGACTGAAAACAGTCGCTAACATCTCTAACTCCTATTAACAACATTTGGAAATATTCGCGCTAAGCGCGAATATCTCCAAAAGCTAACGCCTGCTAAAAGCTGTTCTTAGCCATGTTATCCAATGGAAGGTGGATAACATGGCTAAGAGCATTGTCACGATAAAGCATGAATATTGCTGATTTTGCTGCGAAAATCATGCTTTTTGCTGGCTTTTTACGGCTTCAGAGATAAAGCTTGATAATATGAAGGTATGTCAGCTGTAAAAAACCTCGGTGCTCTGCGAAAATATTTTCCCGCTAACCAAGCTATAGCGATAATTATCGCAATTGCTTGGTAATATGCCCCTACATTCCCTGTCCTGGACAGAGGTCGTCTGCCAGGTAATTGCCACCTGCTACGGGTTCATGTGTAAAATATGGAATGTCTTCAAATGCCATCCTATTGAAGCAAGGAACCCTTTGCTGCAGGGCGTGCCCATCAGCCACACCGATGACAGCAATCCTCAGATTTCATTAGTAAAAACTAAAATGTGTGTTAAACAGCAGACCCTGCTGAATTTGGCAGACACACTGACTCACAACCTCTCGCCTATAACCCCTTCCACACCTACATAGAAAATACACCACATGCTCATCATGCGGCAGAAAAGGCAGTGTAACAATCAGAGTTGCATTTATGACATCCTGTCTAACCCTGGACCTAAAGACCTCCTAAAAGAGAAGAACTGGGATGGGCCAAATAGACCCCTTAGATCCTGGTATAAAACATTCATGACCCAGTCTTTTGTTAGACCCTCTCAACATGGCTACGCTAGTTAACTGCTCCAGCCCCTTGGCGGTGTAATGAACTTCCCCCTCAACCATTATCCATCTATCAACACAAACTCTCCTGTGAAAGTTGGTAAACTTGACTGTTCCCAATATGTGGTGCAACATTGCCTGGAACCTCTATGGCACAGTTTCATTTGATTTACACTGCTAAAGGACCTTCAAACCTTGTGTGGATGAAAAGTGATAGATTTATACCTTACACATGACATGACCTTAACCTGGCATGATATGGGAATGTCCAGGGCATATTAGTAAACCTCTATGTCTGCTTCACTGCCAGTGTACTGCAGATGAAGCGTGGATACCTCTTCTGGCTGGTATTGATAATATGTAGCCATGTGTGAGAATCCTGTAATGATCCCTGGCTCATTGCCTATTTAGCTATAATCAGTGCTGGATGTCATGCACAGGAAATCAGAGCTGTTGCATTGTCCCTTCATGGACAAAGTCACTACTTAGATAGATAAGCGTCTAACCACACTCTTATACATATTTTCTGAATGATAACCGAACAATACTCTGCACCTTGTGGCCTCGTGACAGGCCAAACACACCAGCATTGCAAAACGAGCGTGTGTTGCATTAGTTAATGACATCCTTTACATCACACATGGCAATTTACATAACAATTACTCACCAGTGGCATTTGGGTCCCTGAATCGATCCACGTCACCCTGTGTGAGGGGTCGCCGACCATCTGCAGCTGAAGGCAAATAAAATATGTGTCATTGCATGGCATCCAGAAACGTTACATACACATGATGAACAACTTTTCTGTCTCAGGAAAAGCTACATCACTTTGTAGGGGATTCACACATTGAACTAATGACTCTGTGCACTTTGATTGGCATGCACACATGGGCTAGCTAATGCAGTGGTGGGCAAACATAACATTACCGCGGACATACATGCACATAACATTTGGATTATGCCATTTCTAAGACCCATGTCCACACAGGCATCATGTAGAAGTAGTCCTGCGTATGATGGTAACTATGCATTTAGTAAGAGGCAGATACACAGTCCATTGCGATGTAAAACACTGTGCAGCTGGCAAACTCACACATTGCATAATCACCTGGCAAGGATATATCTACACATGACCCATGTACAAGGACCGTGTAGATACAGTCCTGCTGCTCATGGATTTGAGCATCTGTCATACTGTGTACTGTCCTGCACATAGGTCACACACACACAGGCGCTGCTCAGATATGTACAGTTACACATACTGGCCACACACACATCATCCTGCACACAGTCACTGCTCACATCTCTGACTGACTACAGCCGTGATGGTCTCCTAAATGCAAACATCCTCTGTGCCTTGCCACCCTTACTGCCATGTGGTCATTCACCATCACATAGTAATGTGAATGAAAGTGACACACAGAAAACCTCTTTCCCACATCTGGTCTGCATACAGCTAATATGTATTCACACCTCAATGATAATGTGACTACTCACTCCAACTGTCAAATCATGGAGCTATACAAACCGGCGCATTTGCATTGACTACTCACACACCTACTGTACTGTAGCACACCAAGGGACAGTATTACAGGTAATGGTGCATCCCACAAAAAAAGCATGGAGGCAAGAGTAAATGTGCACATTGGAAAAAATACCTATGCGTAGGGTGGGATTAAACACTAACACACTAGGGATGTGTTTGACATGCTAACCATATCTATGTGTATGGGGGGGGCAACACTATTTGTTTTTAGTTAACCTCACACACCCTAGTGGTGTCATGCTTCATCATTGGGTCACCCCCGACTCCTACAGGTCGGGGTGGGCTCAACCACAGTGTTGGGAAGCTCTCATGATAGTGAAGGCAAAGCAGCCACAATCCGGGAAGCGAGACTGTTAATTCCGGTAGTGAGCGTCCTCCAAATAACAGAGTATGCCCAGCGTCCCGCTTACTGAGGTGCCTGCGCCCAACATAATTTTTATGGAGCCTTGCATTTCTCACCAATATTACCACACATACACGAGGAGAAGCTACTCTTCCCTCGACACATTGATAGAGTAGGGAACTCCCCCTCTTTAGCATCCCCACACATAAGGGGGTCACTGAATCTTGGCATGAAGAAAGTCTGGGAGCTTCATGGCCATACAAGGACTGAAACATGTTGGCACTTCACTAGGGTAATAGGACCATAAAAATCCTACTTGACCACTTTTTTCACTCCTTCATTTACAACCCAACCACACCCATGAATAAAGGAATACCAGGGGTCCGATTGAGGTTTCTCATATATACCCCTTTGCCTTCACTATCATAAGAGCTTCCCAACACTGTGGTTGAGCCCACCCCGACCTATATGAGTTGGGGGGAACCAATGATGAAGCATTACACCACTAGGGTGTGTGAGGGTAACTAAAAACAACTAGTCTTGCCCCCCCCATACACATAGATATGGTAAGCATCTCAAACACATCCCCAGTGTGTTAGGGCCAGATGTAGGTAGGCGTTTACCGGGTGGTAAGGGCCGAAATCGGCCGTTACCGACCGGTAAAAGCAATTTGATATGTAGGACCCTGTATTTTACAGACTCGGTAAATTTACCGATAGGTAAATTTACCGATTATGTAAAATACCGAGTCGGTATTATTACGGATTCCTGAAAATTGGTATGTAGGTGGGACTCTTCTGAGTCCCACAAGCAGGACAAAATCGGTATTTTACCATCAAATACTATTTGATGGTAAAATACCGATTCTGGTGTGCATGCACATGTGTGCATGCACACCTATGCCATATGACAGGCAGACCTGCCCTTAGGTTAGGTATGCCTGCCACATGGCACACGAGCCTCTTTTGGGGGTGCCAGAGGGTGTCAAAGTGACATCCCCTGCACCCTTGTGACAGTCGGTATTTTCCGATGCGGTAAATACCGACCGGTAAATGCCCAATCAATCCTATGGGCTTCAAAGCCCATAGGAATGAATGGGCATTTACCGGCTCGGTATTTACCGCATCGGTAAATACCGACTGTTTCCGATTCGGTAAATGCACATCTGTATTTACCTACATCTCGGTACTTTTATTTTACCACTTCTGAAATACCGAGTCGGTATGATGCGGTATTTAAGAGGTGGTAACATAAATTTTATCTACATCTGGCCCTTAGTGTTTAATCCCACACTACACATAGGTCATTTATCTATGTGCGCTACCTACACTGAACTATCAGTTCTCACTGTAGGTTTCCTTTGGAGTATTTTTAGTAGTAACATATTCGCTGGGAGGACGTACTCCATATACCCTCTCATATCCCCCAGGACCTCTGGATTAAGTTACAGTGGTCCCTTGTTTAGCAAGAGTAAAACTGCACCATGGGCCAACTCACATGATGAGCTGCATTTCCCATGCTGTGCACCATGCGGCAAAAATGGCACTTATGCTTCAGGCATCTGTGCTGTAAATGCAATGCAATGCAGGAGTTGCGACGCATGTGTGGCGCAGCTCCAGCAATGCTCCTGTTGGCCCTATCTTGGCAATGTTGCGTCAATCCTCATGCCTGCTTCAGGCAGGGCAAGAGTGAAGACGCAGCATTGCCATGACAGTGAATGACACAAACCTGATATATTTCACTCTGTCACATTACAGAGGTGTTCCTGTGCATGAATGCCCTCCCCTGCGCCAGAACGCACCCTAAAGGTGCAGAGCTTTACAATGTGAGGATTCTCCCAGAATAGTGGTATTGTACATACCCTGCACCATGGCGCAAAACCTGCACTGACGCTTTGACACATAAGTAATGCAACTGCGCCGCAACATAACCCCAAGTGGCTTGTAAATCTGCTAAAATGTGCCTGGAAGTGGGAGCCCAAATTAATCTTAACTGAAGCGAATCATGTGCAAATCACATTGGGACCAATGTATCAACATTCCGTTTAGCGATTACTAAATAGCGATTTAGAAGGATTTGCAAATTTGCAAAAGCTAAATGCAAAGTATGTAGGAAAAAGCTTTTTGTTAGGGATCCATTAATATTCCATAATTGCGATTAGCAAATTGCTAATCTCAAACTTCACAATCATTTCTATGTGGCAGGAGGCCCATAGGAATTAATGGAAAATTAGCGAATAGCAAATTGCTATTTGCTATTTGTGAATATTTTCTAGGGTGCAGGTGTGTCATAAGAACACCCTGCTGCACCAGTGAAAATTACATGTGTGCGTATATGGCGCACATACATGCCCTAAGGGCATGTATCAGCGTCACATGGCACCTTTTGATGATTACAAAAAACCTACATTCTAATATTTTGCTAATTACCACCAACTAGAAGTAGGTGGAAATTTGTGAAACCTTAATGGCTATTAGGAATGTTATTAGCCTTGATACATTGCATGTAAGGAATTGCTAAAGTAGCTATTCCTCAAATGCTATTGCTAAATAAGGAAAGTAAAAAGTAGTGAAGCCTTACTTTGCACCAAAAATGTCTCATAAATACCATTTAGCGAAAAAGTGTTCGCTGACGCCGGAAATCAGCGAATGTCTGCGTTACCGAACACATTTTGGCTTCAATCACATGGCCCATAGGGAAATGACATTGTCATCAACACTTAGTTACAGTATCACAGTAAAGAGTCAGCATGTACATGCCATACTCACATGTCAAACACGTAACTTACATTACATTTGAATATTAAAGTGAAATAATGGCTTTGAGACTTACCACCCTGGATGCCTGCCATCACTCCGGTGTAATCCAGGAGGTCGGCCTCCCGCGCAGTCATGTCCTGCCAGCGGTGCTTCCACTGGTGCACGGAGCGTACAATTTCAAAGTAGTGCTCCATTTGGAGCCTCACACGCTCCCAGCGCACATTCCGTGCCCCCACAGCATACCCCTGCAGGATCCGGCCCCCCGCCTCCAACATATTTGGCAGATAAAATTTTATCAGCCATAAAAACCCCCCCAATGCCTCCTCACTCATCCTCCCTGACCTCCCAACAGCAGGCATCTCCCTGAGCCCCTTAACCCACTTAAAAGTAAAAAATAAAACCCCAATTAACTAACTAACTATAGAAAATTACAAACTAACCCCTAAATAAACTCTACAAAACACAGGACACTAGACACTCAAACTGTGTAAAATACTGCAAATACAACAAACAGACACTGCAGACAAACCAGAGGACAGTAGACACACAAACAGTATAAAATACAACAACAACTATTAAAAGACACTTCAGACAGAACACATCACACAGCACCACTCTCTAAAACCAACTTTCAACACACCAACTACCATACTCCTCCTTCACTCAGCCCATGCACCAGCAATGTGCTGAAAAAAGAAAGTGAAAGCAAAAACCACACCCATGTGACAGGAAGCAGTAATACACCATTTCCTGTGTTTGCTGCAAAAAATCCCGCCTTAGCGACAGAATTAATCGCGTTAGCGACGAATAGCGTAGCATTAAACATCGCTATGGTATTTATATACAAAATCCATCGAAATGCGAGTCGTTTTTTTGAATTGCGACGAAAATATACTCGCTAACTGTCGCTAAGCATCAAAATATTAATATTGGAAATCTGCAATTATAAAAGTCATGGATTTCATGCAAAATATATAAATAAATAGCAGAAAACATAGGAAAAAATTGACATTATTTTTAACACAACCAAAAATTTTGGGATGATTAATAGGTGTAACCACAAATGAGAATATTTAATAATTTAGAAAAATAAATATACACAAGATATAGGGGTCAGGGAACGTGATCATGCACAGATTTCCTACAGGCAAAATATTTACAAATAATGCTACAATACTGTTTCATCATGGTTCTGTGGAAAACTATGGCAGGACGTTCAATGATTCACGTCAAAATGCATTTAAATAGACGGGAATGGTCCAAATCTTTGTTTTGCCTCTACATGTCATGCATTGCGTGATAAGTGAAATGCCATCATGCAGACGTAGAAAGGCAACACACAATAGGGGAGATCAGCACACCACAAACCATACATCATGGTGCAGAGTTACTAGTTCCTTGCACCCCTGAAAGTTAGCATCAGAGTAACTTTTAGTGCCGCTGCTGTGGCGCAATACATGTGCGGCATATGTGGTGCAAATGATACCCAATGCTGCGGCAAATCCTCAAGGTCTTGCCTCATAAAGAGATGTGACATCACTAATGGATGCCACCGGGGGTGGCACAAATGCACAGGAGGTAGTGTACTGGCGTTGCTATGCGTCATTCCATTGGCTAATGTAATATAGAATGATACCAGCCACTCACTCTTGGACCAATGCTGCGTCCTATCCCTGCACTTTCTTTCAGCATGCGTGATGCTTCATGCAGGGCGGTTGTGGGGTCACATGGTGCAGTCATTGATATCCGTGTGGTAATGTACATGTCTTGGGCCTCTGGTGGCGCAGGCTCGCACTGGTCTAGTGTGTGATTGTAGCCGAGGCCTCATGTATATCCCATGGTTGCTTAGTTTGCTCTGGGCTCTTACTGCCTTTGTACCTCCTGAGGATGTTGATGTTCCGGTCACACTGTGTGATGGTGGTGTGAAATGCCATATGTGTGCGTTCCCACAAATTGCACATGTTTTGTGGATCTTGCTGCAGGTTGGACTGGCTCGAACCTGCTACGTGGGGAGGCATCGAGTTTGTTTGGGGCGGGTCTGACTCCCTACATTGTGTTTGGCAGTGGGGCCTTGCTGCCAGGCCCGGACTGACCGTTGTGGGCACCGGCCAATCCCCCAGTGCGCCGCTAGGCTAGTGGCCGGTTTAGGGCCCCTGGGGTCCGTTTTAGCTACAGGGCTGTTGATGCAGCATAGCTGCACACTCCTCCCTGTAAGGATTTTGGACGAATACCGGCCCTGGAAAGGAGCTCTGTTGCACCCCCAACCTCCCCAAGTGGGGCAGCCAAGCACTTTGCCTGGCCCAGTTTTGGTTCCCAGTCTGGCCCTGCTTGCAGCGGCTTGCCGGAGGTCCCTTGTTGTTTCACATCTCGGGGTGTCTGCTCTGCTTGTGGGGTGGCTGTGGTGTGTCTGGACCTCCTTGCATTAGCCTGTCCTCCTACTATGGGTGAGTTAGGACCTGGGTTTGGTAGCCCTTGGCCCCTCGGGTCCCATGCCAGTCGTGTGGTCATTTTACCTGGAGTGCTGTCTGACACAGGGTGTGTCCGCATTAGAATCCGGGATGTGTGTAGGATTACGTGGTGTTTGGCTTCAACTAGGGTTGGGCTCTGTCCTCCCTGCAAGCTCTGTGTGTGGCCGGATGGCCCTTTGCCGGTTTGTGGGTTGAGTATGTGAGCCCCTTGTTGTCCCGATGGACCTTGAGTAAATTCCTCCTGGGGCAGGATTTTACTTCCTATGCACATTGTCAGAGTATATGGTTGTAATGTTGGTCTGTCGTGTACTGCTTACAGATGTGTATGTGCAGGTGCTCAGTTTGGCGTTTGTGCACCCTCTGGAGGTGTGCCTCATTCATGCTGTGCCTTTGTTGTAGGGTGGTTATCCCTTTTGGTTCCCTTTGGCCTGGCTGGTCATTAACTGTGGTATTCTGTGCCTACTCTCCATCAGTGGCTGTGTTGGCTGTGGGGCCTGTGTTTGGCCTTGTGGTGTGTTGGCACATGGGCCATTTGGAGGTTGCTTGCGTTGGGTGTGGCAGATCATTGTGCTTGCTTCTGGAGGGATTCCCTGGGCAGGTTGTGCATGGATGCCGTTGGGTGTACTCAGCACACTCTAATGTCATGTGGACATAGGGTGATGTGTGGGACTGTGTTTCCTGGCTTTGGGAACGCTGTGTTGTTTAATGCTTGCGTAACTTGCTGCTTGTACTGCTTCTGTCTGTTTTGCTAATGTGTCAATCAAAATCTTGTTTAGCTATCTGCACAATTGTAAGGACTGGTACGTGGAGGGCTATGACTCCGAGTAATGTTCATTTGCATAGAGTCACCGACAATACTACTCCCCAACCTGCATATGTCAACACCCTGCACGTACTACCACTTGCATCTGTACCTGGCTGACTTGCACTTGCAAACACACTCCAGCAATGCCACACATTTACGGCATAGATGGCTCACACATACTGTTATTTTACGGACCAGGCTGCAGAACATTAAATACGCATCACATCCATGCTGGATGTTGTGTTCTGCCCAATTACTGTGGCATCCCTGCAGACATGCAGGGAGCCAACAGGTTTTGGAAGTCTGGGCCTCATTGTCGGACACTGTGGGACATAGGCGACATGTGGTACGCCATAACGTTATGCAGCCAAGCATGGCATGGGCATTGTGGCTAGCTGGACACATAGCAACTCCCCTATTGGAATACTGATTTTAGAATGGGTGGTAGGTTTGCAGTAATTCATTATCACACCAGGACATGTATCAGCCTTCCATTACTCTGTCCACACTAAGGATGTGTCTGGTGCGTCGAGATAGGTATCTTTTATCCAAATGACACACAGCATGAAATAAAAGCAGAACTAAGATGAGCCACCCACTAAGGGGGAGGTGATGTCAGTGACAGTATTGTGTGGAATGATGAGCATATGAGATGAAGTCCCACAAGGGCTGCCAGATAGCCAGTGTATATATGCATCACAGTCCAAATAATCAAGCATTGTGTTAACATACACTCCACACTCATTAGTCTATTTCCTAGTGCAAAGGCAGAGCCATTTTTGTATGTCCCATTGAAAATAGGGCACTGTGAGACCACCATGTACCACTACTACTTCTCATGTGACATCTTCTCCCATAATTTGCCATTTGTCAAACACAAGTCCTTACCTCTAGACAAGTATGATCAGACAATGTCATGCTGTATCAAGGTGTAATGAACAAATGCATGATTGTATGTGACAAACAGTGATGTAATTCATCTCCCATGTCACTTTGCAGAGGTCGAGACTGCACCTCCTGAAGAGCAACCTGGCTTGGCACCCACTGATGACACAGACGCCTATCCTACCATCAACATTGACGACCTGCAACTCCTGTTCAATGTAATTGCCTCCCCAGCCTCCGGTGCAGGGCAACCCAGTAGCCCTCCGCAGAGCCCACACCCTGCTCACACCAACGAGCAGCAGGCATCCACCACCCCACCCACCACCCTGGGGCCAGATCCATTCCAACTGCGGATCATAGAGCACCAGGAACGGTTGGGGGATAGGGTGGAGCAATTGGTAGCTGAAGTTGCAGGCCTACGTGGGTGGCTTACTGACACCCACGGCCCCCTCCATGGTCTCCACCAGTCCATGGCTGACATTGCTGGAGTCATGGTCCAGAGGCAGCAGGCTTTGTCTGCTCAGGGTGATACCAGCAGTGTCAGCAAGGATATTCACGACATCAAGAAGACCCTGGAGACCATGGGGCAGATGCAGGCCCAACATCTGGCTGCCAGGGCTGAACACATGCGCCAGGTTACTGGGATCTACACTGCCCTGCACCTTCTTGTTGCCTCCTTACTGCCACAGGGTTTGGCGCAGATGGATGCTGCTGCAGCCTCCACATCCTCAGCTCCAACACCAGGTGTGTCAGTGCCTCACATGGCTGCTGCCACAACACCCACTGACACCTGTGAGGCACATGACACCGATGATGATGGAGATGAGGATGACAGCGGATTTCTGCTGAGGAGAAAGCGGTAGTATCCCTCTGTGCCAAAGCCCCAGTTTCTTATGTTTTGCTGCACTCGGATTCGTGCCACCCATGAACTTATTTCACTCACTTTCACTGTCCCCCGGAACATCCTTGGACCCCCACCATGGACTGCCATATGAACCCATTCCTTGCCACTTCAACCAGCCTGTGGAGTGAACTATGCCTCTTCCCTTGGACCTGATAACATCAATTGTCTCTGTCTGGCCATCCAACGGGCACCCTCTGCACGAGCCCTATATGCTCACCATGTGTAAATACTGTAAATAAATATATATTTTCAGTTTAATACGTGTGTTGGTAATATGTTGCTAAGGATTTAACTAGCTTTTTAGGGTCAAGAGACTGATACCTTAGGAATGTACAACAATGTCAATACGAGCTGTGTACATGTTGATACAGATCCTGAGAGGGTGGAAACTAATGTTGAGATGTGTAAACATGTGGAGCCAACATTGCACCAATGCTATGCTATGACATTGTCACAATGTAAATGGGCCATCAGGTAAGGTCATCTATTGGGACATGCCAGTGAACATACATTTGATAATTGTGATAGGAGAACGCCCCCTGGCCCATGTTTGGATGCAGCAAGGCAAGTACTACTGTCCTCATGTCTTGTTTGCCATGCACTGCTACATACCACTGGTTGACCTCCATATTGGCATCATACATTAGAAAGGATACACACTGTCTGAAAGAATATTAGTTCCTCTCCTGCATACACAGAGTATTCCCTGCCGTCACACTGTTATGTGTGTAGTCTGTGAATCATGAGTCTGTGGCCCTTAGGTGCAATGAGCATGCCTTTCATCAACATCACATTTGTGGAAGGGTTGCAGCAGGTGTGTAGTTGGGCCACAACTTACCAACATGGGCAGCAGCTCTGCATCCTACAGGTGTAGGTACAATTAGGAAGGTAGCTCCAGGCAGCCCCAAGCACGTCAGTACTATTTGTACACTTAGCCACCACACATGCCACGTCATGTTGCCATTGCTCACAAGTGCTCCATGAGTGATGATAGCCTCGTCTAACATGTGCTACTCCCCCATGGTGGACACGTGACATAGGATCATCACTTCCATGAAACATTGTGGTGTGTGCACCTGCATGTGTAATGTCAGATGTTGATGTTACGATGTCACGGAGTGGTTGAAATGCAATTACAGAAGTGTCAAACTGGTATCTATGAATGACCCAGGGGTCTGTGGGGCATATAATCAACACAGGCGATAAAATTATCGCTGCTTTTATCGGCAGCAAACTGCCGCTAAAGCCGCTTTTGCTGCAGTTTTCTGCCGATAAAAGCAGCGATAATTTTATCGCCTGTGTTGATTATATGCCCCGGTGTGTATACACATATACTAGTCTGTCCAGCTGTAGGAGGTGTCTTCACCAAGCCATGTAAAATATTTTGGATGTTGCAGTTATGCATGTCATGGTGATGGTAATGGTCCATCGATTCAGCAAAGTATCTGGTCAGCATAGTGATGTATGGCCTTGTGGATCTGTAGCTGGTAGTTGTTTCCAGGCTGAGGTCTTGTGACAGACAACCTAATGTCGTACCCACATGAGACGCAAAATCAACTTGTTACTCTAATTTGTCCCATTACTTTTAAAGTGGTCTAATTCATAGTCCCTTTCCCCTGTTCATATGGCGCCACTTTTCACCGGCCATAGCTACATTTCTGGCCATTACATGACCTTATAGCAGCTCTTATCACATTCCACACATGGATCTTTGAGGCATATGTTCATGAACCTCATTGACAGTATGGCCATCTGTGCAGATATGTACTTGACATTATACATCAACAATGAGCTTGGTAATATTCTGGATATGTAAGTTCTACGGGCCCTGGTTATTTATACGGCACTTCTTGTGGCTGCTACAATGGGAAAAGAAATATGCTGGTAATCCGGAACATAGTTCACATCTTAAGGGTCAATTTACGGCTGCTACGACGGACATGGTTTGGACATGTGTCTTGATGATTGGCACCATTGTGTATTGGGATGTTGCTATGACTATTGGCATCCTGTACACCATTTCACACACTCCAAATTTGTGTGATTGACACAACATGCCCAATCCATCATACATGGATTGGGGAAATGGACTCAGAATAGGAATGAAATCCTCATCACACACAGCACCCTGGTTTGCTAGTATTTGAAGCATGTGACACAACCATATGACATAGTGTAGCCTACGTAGTACCTTGACAAGTAGAGTGTGATACATTAGACACAGTGCAGGGCATAACTGTACTGCGTACACATTCCCAAACTCTATTGAAATTTGTCTCTTCTGACCACTCATTGGGACACGTAACTGTTTAATGGGTACAGTGCCCATGCCAGACACTAACACATGAACATGTTATTTATGTGACTATTTTATTTAACAGACACCACGTGACAGACTCAGACAAAATAATTGTTGATGATGCCGTTCCTCCGTGCAAGTCCTGCAGCATTTGGTGTGGGGTGTACAGCACCAGCCTCTTCTTCTTCCTCATCCTCATCAGGTGGGTCTGGCACTTGGATCCATGGTGCTTTGGTACGGACACATATGTTGTGCAACACACAACATGCCATGATAATTTTGTTCACCATTTCGGGACTGTACCGCAGGCTGCCACCTGTGATATCCAAGCACCGGAACCTGGACTTCAAGACACCAAATGTCCGCTCTACAATGGACCGTGTGCGTATCTGTGCCGCATTGTACTGCCTCTGGCCAGGGGTGGTGGGGTTTCGTACTGGTGTCATCATCCATGCTCCCAGTGCATATCCTTGGTCCCCTGTGACATACAAGGGAAAGCGGAATTAGTATTTGGTTGTGCTGGATGTGTTGTTGATGAGCATGGATTTGTGTGTTGGGATGGATGTCAAGTTGTATATCAAGTTGCCCATCTGTTTAAGCTGGATTCTGTAGTGCATGTTAGCATGTGATCAAGGCTCACTGCTGTGACTCCATCCAACATCATTTTAGTGTGCAGATGAGTTGCATGTGTGGCTCTTTTCCCATCTGCAACAGACAGTGATCCACCTACTGCACTGTAATTTACCTTAGCTGTATAGGTGGCAAGATTACACACAACACACACTTGACCTACTGTGCGGCAGCATACAGCAATCGTGCTGTAGAACGTCATGGTCTGAACCGTCATGGTCTGAAACAAATCACCAGGCAGCTACCCGTTACATGCATGGACCATTGGGCCCTTGTTAGGTTCAACAACAACATCAACTCCAGCATGTGCTACACCATCCACTACCTGTACTGTGTGCTCCTTCCTGTCCTGGACTCAAAACCAAATGACATGAGTGCTCAATAGACATTATCAATGTTGCTATGTCACATCTCTTATGTTTCTGATCTTTTACTAATAAGACTTTTAGTTAATCTTAACACCATACTAAACAAAACTAAGGGCCTTTATGAATTAAGGCCATACGCTTTCCAAGTTAAGACTGGACAAGTATGCTATAAGTGATAAAGCTTATTAATCACCCTCAGTCTCCGGGAAGGTGGCGGATGCGAGTGAGCTGTTAATGATGTCCCGGAGTTGGGGTGCCATGATGGAGTAGGCTTTGTTGAAGATGTGTTGTGGACAGGGGTCCGTTGCCGAGCTGGAGTGGATGGTGTTAATCATGCGGGTGGTGTCTTCTGAGCTGACCGAGGTCTAGGTGCAGAGGGTGGTGGGGGTGGGGCAGGTTTTGTGGTTTGCTGTGTTGTCTGTGTGCTGATGCTGTTGTGTATGTCGGCAATCTTGTGGTGGAAGAACGAGGCAAGTGAGGCGCTGAGGTCTTGTGAGTGTGTGATGTCATTGTTGCAGGCGTAATGGTATGAGACCTCTTTGACGATGCTGAAGAGTTCCCTGCTGGTGTGGTTGTTGTTGTCTAGTAGTTCTCTGACTCTTGTCCTTTTGGTGTTTGTGATAAGCTGGTGTTGTTTGCGGGCGGCGTTCTTGAGGGCTGTCATTGACTCATGTTTCCTGTTGACTGGTCATGGCGCAAGGCTTTCTTGAGGGGGCTGCAGGTTATCTTTGGAATCAGATTTAGTAGTACAATGAGGATTTGTTACTGCCAGGTCTGCTGGGAGGATACTTCATCTGTGCAAGCTCATTTGCTAAGTTGTTGATCCACTGTGTGAGGTTTGGGTCAGATTATTTGGTGTCCGTCGTGTTGGTGGGAGGGTTCTAGCTAAGGGAGGTGGTGAGCTGGTCAGAAGTGATCTTGCTCCAGCTTCTATGGGGTACCTGTTGCAGGTGGTGGTGAGTCGTGGTTCTCCTGAAGTAGAGTGGAAGCATCTGTGATCTGTCCAATGTAGTACGGTGGAGTGGTTGAAGGGGATGTGCTTGTTGGAGGAGAAGAAGGGGTCAATCGTGTGGCTCGCATAGTGGTTGGGGGTGTTCACCAGTTGCTTGAGTCTGGGGTTGGCGAGGTTGGCCAGCAGGGTGGTGGTGGTGTTTTTGGCATTGTTGTTCACCAGGTGGAAGTTGATGTACCCAAGGAGGTTGTACTCTGAGGGTGTTTGGCCCAGCGAGCTGACAAAGTCTGCGATGGGTTTGCAGAATTGTGTGCGTGGTCACAGGGGTCTGTAGATGAGAGTGCCTCTTAGGGTGGTGTTGGGGCCATCCAGAATGTGTATGGCGATGTGGGGGGCAGAGGAGGCATTCATCCATTTTAATGTGAGCATGGCAACATCTGGTGATGTTGTGTCCAGGAGGTTCCAGAGTTCAACAGTGTGCCTGTGGACAGAGCGGGTGTTGAGCAGGATGCACTTGAGGTGGTTGTTTCTGTGGCCTGGCCAGGCGGGTGGGGTGCTGGTCCAGAGGCAGGTGAACTTGCTGGGTTGCCAGGTGAAGGGTCCGTGTGTGCATTTTGTGCTGGCTTGGTGGCAGGTGTTGTTCAAGTTGGCGTTGAGTGTGTGGAGGGTGGTGGCATCGTTGTTCAGACCGGTGGCCTGGTGTTGTTGAGGGCAAGGTGTCCTGGCGCTGGGCACCATCCATGCGCAGACGGGCACAGACAGGCTACCTTTGTTGCCCCTTAGGCACAACAGCAGTGCGTCCGCTGCACAACAGCAATGGAGCAATAGTGTATGATGAATAATACCACTCAACACTCACACGAGGTACAAAATGAGAAGGGATGAGAGCAGGCACACAGGGACCCAGAAGGCAAGGGGCACAGGCACTCAAGGGGGGCCATGCAGCAATGACACAGGCGAATCAGCGTCGATCTGAGGAAGGGTCAAAGCTGGAAGAGCGGACAGGGCAGACAGAGCTGCAGCAGTGGGTAACCGACCTATCCAAGGGTCAAGGGTCGCTTTCACCACTGCGCTGCAGCTGCGAAATAAGGGGATGAAGGGAGGAGGGGTCAGCTGGGAGGCGTGAGGCGTGAGCCAAGGTCAGCCAATGGCATCCAGGGTGCTGTGTGGCACGGGTGGCAGCATGGGGATTGACAACCCCGGAGGCGCTTGCACCGCCAAAGTGTGCCATCGGAAAAGCTGCCTCACCCCCAATGTCAACTTTCTGATCATTACTTTACAAACTGGGCACCAAAAATGCCACCCACCCATGGGGCTCCATAGATTGGTTCTCAGGGGAAATGATCATTGCAAGTGCTGTGAACAATCCGGGCCAGTGTTTATTAATTTGTCCTGGGTCTGTATTCATGGTCATCTATGCTGGGAGGTAGTATTGAGATACTTGAGAACCACGATGGCTTAGCAGTTTCTGTGTACACCTCTGTTTGACTACTTCATCATACTCAGCAGATTAAGGGACAGTGGCCAGGTTGGTCAGATTTGCTCTCAGACTGGATATACGCCACATCCTATTTACATGGGATGGTAGGGCGTAGGCAGGTATGGAGTGCTGGCTGGAAGACTTGGATTACTGTAGGGATCCTGTCAACTTATGCTGTAGAACTGGCAAGGACGTCAGTACCCAAGTACAACTGGGGTCAACTGCAGAGTTGCCTTTCTCCTCCATCACCTGTAAGTGTCACCATTCATTCTTCCACGAGTCATACTTTCCATAGTTAATAGTCAACAGTGGTTGATGCGTCACCTATATCATCAGGCAAGCAATAATATGAGGTATGAACCTTATGTTTTTGTGCATGCCCGTGCTATATTATCCACTGACGTCTCTTGTTTTTCAAGTATGTACTGCCGTAGAGTGCAGTATTACTGTGTTATGTTGTAAATAAGTAAATTGACTATTTAATGAGGCAACAGTCCTGTATCAGATCCATATTTGAGGCTCAGTCTCCATATACCTAGAGGTGTACCAGGTAGTCTGCATCTGCCTCACATGTGTCGGCGTACTCCATACAGCCTTGGCAAATATGCACACATTGTAGTGTGCTACTGGGTCACGGACGGTAAGTGACATGCAGCAGTACTACACTAGCACACTAAATGGCAACATGTCAGTCTCTCCTGTGGTATTCATCATGCCTGTCCAGCACAGGACATGCACAGTGAGAGTTGTGTTGCAAGTTTGCTTGTGAGTGATGTTTCTCCGTCACACATGCATGTTTCACACATCTTGCAACTTTGGGGAGGGGGACAGGGATGTACAACTTGCAGTGATTTTGGTCTATGTATCTGGCAACAATGACCACAGTTCATGGTGTCAATGTGTCTGGTGTGGGCTGTTGTTTTTGGACATCTTGGGGCAGATTTAAACACCCCTTGCGTCTCATTTGCAACATCGTTGCATCACTTTTGTGCAGGAGTACTTACAACCTGAGGCATCTGGGAGATGCGTAACATTGTAATGCCCTGCACCACATGTAGGCCAAAGTCATCGAGTAAGCCATCAACAGTCAGCTCACTGCCTTCCTAGAATCCAACAAATCCCTCAACTCCTCTCAATCAGGCTTCCGAGCCAAACACAGCACCGCAACCGCCCTCATCGCTGCAACAGATGACATCCTTACACTACTGGACAATGGAGAAACAGTTGCTCTCATCTTACTTGACCTCTCCGCAGCCTTTGACACAGTCTGTCATAGCACCCTCATACAACGCCTCAGCAACATCGGAGTACAAGGAAAGGCATTGGACTGGATCATATCGTTCCTCACCAGAAGAACCCAGAGAGTCCGCCTCCCCCCTTTCAAATCAGAGGCCACAGAAGTCTTCTGCAGTGTACCACAAGGATCCTCACTCAGTCCCACCCTCTTCAACGTATACATGAGTCCCCTCGCATCCATCGCGCGCCTACACAACCTCAACATCATCTCCTACGCAGTCGACACCCAGCTGATCCTCTCCCTCACAAAAGACCCAAACACCGCCACAATCAACCTACACGAAGGAATGAAAGAAGTAGCCGAATGGATGAAGAACAGCCGTTTAAAACTAAACTTGGACAAAACAGAAGTCCTCATCTTAGGACCATCCCCCTCTGCCTGGGACAACTCATGGTGGGCACCAGCCCTCGGAACCGCACCCATACCTACGGACCACGCACGTAACCTGGGCTTCATCCTAGACTACTCCCTCTCGATGAGCAGACAAGTCAACGCCATCTCGTCATCTCGCTTCAATATCTAACGAATGGTAAAAAAGATTCTTCCGTTGGATACCCACCAAAACAAGAAAGACAATCACCCAGGCACTGGTCACAAGCCGATTGGATTACAGCAACACCCTCTACGCCGGAACCACAGCCAAACTACAGAAATAGCTCCAACACATCCAAAACGCCTCAGCCAGGCTCATTTTAGACATCCCTCGGCAAGCTCACATTTCCGACCACCTGAAAGACCTCCATTGGCTCCCTGTCAACAAGAGAATAACGTTCCCTCTCCTCACCCACGCACACAATGCCCTCTACAACCTAGGACCCAAATGCCTCAACACGCGTCTATCCTTCTACACCCCCTCCCGCCAACTACGATCGTCAATCAAGCCTTCGCCGCTAACCCGCGCATCCACAGATCCACCATGGGGGGGAAGATCCTTCTCCTACTTAGCTGCTGAAACCTGGAATTCTCTCCCCACCCACCTCCGCCTCACTCTGAACCACCTCTCTTTCAGAAAGCAACTAAATACCTGGATATTCGATTAGGAAATTCACCTCCGTCCCTCAAGCGCCTTGAGACCCTCTGGGTGAGTAGTGCGCTATACAAATTTCTGAACTTGAACTAGGCGTTCCTGTGCAGGGGGGGCCTTCTGCGGCTGGGACACCTCCTAAAAGTGGCGGAGTGAACTCCTAAAGATTTCACTCAGTCACTTTTAGGCCCATGCTGCGTCACAACCCTGTGCCTGGCTGAAACAGTTATAAGGATTGAGGCAGCATTAACTAGATGGGGCCCACAGAGCATTGCAGGAGCTGCGTGGTGCTTGTGACGCTCTTCCAGCTATGCATCACTTTGACGGCACCGTTGCGTCACACATCTGTGCTGTTTTTGCACCACGGTGCACGGCTTTGTAAATGAGGCACATCCATGATGTTGGGGCTGTGGCGCACAGTAACTGACGCATCCCTGCAGATTAACAGGAATGCGCCAGTAATTGTAAATGTGCCCCCTTGTATGTGATATGGTGACATTGTAATTGGTACATTTCTGTAATGCATCTATGTGCTGTAGATGGAAGTGGTATGTTGGATTACTACTTACCAACTAGGACTGCATTCCCATATTGTCCATCCTGGAAGCGCTGGTTGATGACTGACTGCTGGAAAATATACGAATCATGCACACTCCCTGGGAACTTGGCAATGACATTTGTGAACATTCCACGGTGGTCCACTATTGCATGCACATTCATTGAGTGAGTGTGCTTTCGGTTTCTATATATGTGTGCCCTGTCCGCAGGAGGCACTAATCGGATATGTGTGCAGTCTATTGCACCCAGTACTTGTGGGATTCCAGCTATGGCATAGAAACCCTGCTTGACCAGGAGCTGTTCACGCACAGTATTGGGGCAGTGTAGTTCCTGAGGTATCAGGCTGATTATGCCATCCAACACAATTGGGAGGAATCTTGAAAAGGCTGCCTGTGAGACTCCACCCACTCTGGATGTTGTGGGTTGAAATGTCCCTGAGGCCAGGAAATGCAGCACAGCGAGTAGCTTTGTTTGCGGTGGAATATTGGTTATCCGCTGGGTTGCTGGTGTGAGCCGGTGGCCAATGTGGTTAAGTATATAATCAATAGATGTCCGTTTGAGCCTGTAGTGGGCTATGATATCCTGGGGTTGTAGATCTCCAAGGACAAGTCGTGTGCGCATTGGCCGCCGTCGTCTTTGCTGCTGCCTTGGTGGTGGTCCAGGAGGAGGCGGTGGTGGTGGTGGTGGTGGTGGTGGTGGGGGCTGTGGCCTTTGTCGGACTCCAACCTGTGTGGTAAATAAATAAATAATTACCAGTACTATTTTTCTATACATTAACTAAAACAGATAGCTCAATAAATAAGAGGCAGGATCCGTGATATCTGAGTCAGAATGGCTTTACTCGGATGGCTCGAGCCTAAAGACCATGAAGTGGCATGCAATGAAATGGAATGGCAGCTGCAACGTCTCATTAACATTACATAGTATATATAGAAAAACAGTACAATTGCATTGCATACAGTAGGCGTAACAAGTGACAAACGTAAGATGAGAACATATGGGCGTACAAAGAAGGCGTGCACAGGGCGTGCACGTAGACATGTGATGAAAACATCACAGAAGTGTCATAAATGGGTGGATACATGGAGGGGGGTACCTAGGCAGCTGGAACCTTTAACCTAGTGGTGCGCGCAAACGGGCCATGACGTGTAACTAGGGAGAGCTGGGGGCTCTGACTTCTGCACTAAAAGAGGAGACTAAAGTCTGGGATGTCAGGACGACATGTACTTATAGCATATCTGGTATCTCGTGTTTGGAGTACATGTTGATAGAATCTAAAAGTCATCAGAGCAAAGGCTACTTGACACTAAGACTGGTGCATGCATATATTCTACATGTATTGCGTGTGCTATGAATCTTCTATGGATATTAATTCAGTAATTCTCTTACATGGAGACAGGAAGACTAGACTATAGCTGAAGATGTTTATGCGGTTCGTTAGCTTAGGAATGTGAAGCCGGGGAGCTGAACTGATAACTAGAGGCATAACATATTCTTGGCAGACAGGCAGGCAGGCCAGGCCGGCCACCGCGCTGCTTGGCAGAAAGTAAGCGAAGGGTCAGGGATGCGGGAGGGGCTGCATCGCTCCTTGGAGTGGTTTCAGGAGACTGGAGCTTGAATCTGGTGTCCGGGCCCTTCGAGGCCTAGAAACGGGGACAACTCGATGAATTAACGTGCACAATGTAAAACGTGGGGAACATAGGCCTAATACTCGTTGCTTTCACGAGGACTGGAAACTGGCATACTAACGTTGGACACAACCATAATTGCGTCTTTATTCGTCAAGGGGGAACATATGCATATCGATCATGCACATATAACATATAATGGGGAACACGTAGGGACACATAACAAGGCAAAATTCACTTTTCCTCACCTGTATGATTACTGCTTCCATGACGTCTGCAGGTCCTCAGCTTTGTGGTGGGTCTGGGCTGGCCTATGTCTCCTTTTATGGAATTTTTTATCTCCAGTTTTGATCTTTTAGAACTGCTTTTAGCAGTTCTTATTTATCTCCTGCTTAAGGGCATTAGCGGGAATTTTTTCCCCTCTAAGCAAGTCCATGCGTTAGTTGTTATTAGTGCGATATCGTTTTAGCGGGAATTTAGGTGTCATTTAGCGAGGGTATGCCTACCTTGCATATCATTAGCGATATTTATCGCTTCCGTGTATCGCGATAATTTTTTTGGTTGCTAACGCATGGTAACAGTCGCTAACAGTAGTTAGCGGCCGCTTGGGCATAGCGCGATAGTTTTATCGCCGCATTAGCGGGAAAAATTCCCGCTAAAGCGGCGATAAGGCCCTTGGTAATATACCCCTGTATTTTTGGTCACTGTGAGGGTTTAAAAAGTGGTTATTCAACATGAGGCACGATCCAAATGACATTTTGAATCATTATGGTACAGTCCAAAAAATCAATTTTCGGATGAAAAACTATGACCTCGGACCAGTCGAACGTTCCTAAAATGGTCAATTTTGATGACAATTTAACATTTAATCTTTTGACTGTTAATTACTGTTGGATGTGAATTATTACTTTTTCAACTAAAATCAGTGTGTTTAAAGTTATTTCTGTGCCTGAAATTGGTCAAAATTGAATCTTCTGATCAAGCAAAACTCTGTAAAAATTGTATTTTTGGTCACTGTGAGGGTTTAAAAAGTGGTTATTCAACATGAGGCACTATCCAAATGACATTTTGAATCATTATGGTACAGTCCCAAAAATAAATTTTCTGATGAAAAACGAAGACCCCGGACCAGTCGAACTTTCCTAAAATGGTCAATTTTGATGACATTTTAACATTTAATCTTTTGACTGTAAATTACTGTTGGTTGTGAATTATTACTTTTTCAACTAAAATAATGGTGTTTAAAGTAATTTCTGTGCCTGAAATTGGTCGAAATTAAAGCTTCTGAGTAAGCAAAACTCTGTAAAAGTGGCAATTTTGGACACTATGAGGGTTTAAAAAGTGGTTATTGAACATGAGGCGCGATCCAATTGACATTTTGAATCATTTTTGGTACAGTCCAAAAAATCAATTTTCTGATGAAAAACGATGACCCCGGACCGGTCGAACGTTCTTAAAATGGTCAATTTTGATGAAATGTTAACATTTAATCTTTTGACTGTAAATTACTGTTGGATGTGAATTATTGCTTTTTCAACTAAAATAATGCTGTTTAAAGTCATTTCTCTGCCTGAAATTAGTCAAAATTGAAGCTTCTGTGTAAGCAAAACTCTGTAAAAATGGCAATTTTGGTCACTGTGAGGGTTTAAAAAGTGGTTATTTAACATGAGGCACGATCCAATTGACATTTTGAATCATTTTTGGTACAGTCCAAAAAATCAATTTTCTGATGAAAAACGATGACCCCGGACCGGTCGAACGTTCTTAAAATGGTCAATTTTGATGAAATTTTAACATTTAATCTTTTGACTGTAAATTACTGTTGGATGTGAATTATTGCTTTTTCAACTAAAATAATGGTCTTTAAATTCATTTCTCTGACTGAAATTAGTCAAATTGAAGCTTCTGTGTAAGCAAAACTCTGTAAAAATGGCAATTTTTGGTCACTGTGAGGGTTTAAAAAGTGGTTATTTAACACGAGGCACGATCCAATTTACATTTTGAATCATTTTTGGTACAGTCCAAAAAATAAATTTTCTGATATAAAATGATGACCCCCGGACCAGTCGAACTTTCCTTATATGGTCAATTTGGATGAAATTTTAACATTTAATCTTTTGACTGTAAAGTATTGTTGGATGTGAAGTATTACTTTTTCAACTAAAATAATTGTGTTTAAAGTAATTTATATGCCTGAAATTGGTCAAAATTGAAGCTTCTGTGTAAGCAGAACTCTGTAAAAATGGCAATTTTGGTCACTGTGAGGGTGTAAAAAGTGGTTAATTAACATGAGGTACGGTCCAATTGACATTTTGAATAATTTTTTGGACAGTCCAAAAAATCAATTTTCTGATGAAAAACGATGACCCCCGGACCAGTCGAACGTTCCTAAAATGGTCAATTTTGATGAAATTTTAACATTTAATCTTTTGACTGTAAATTATTGTTGGATGTGAATTATTGCTTTTTCAACTAAAATAATGCTGTTTAAAGTAATTTCTCTGCCTGAAATTGGTAAAAATTGAAGCTTCTTAGCACGCTTAGCACGGCATGGACGGAGTAGGCAGCGGCACGCACGGGAGGGAGGGGGGAGTTGAGGGTAGGTGGGGGAGGGCGGGGGGGTTTGTGCAACAATGCATTTCTTTCTTTGTTCATTCAACTGCATAATCGCTCATGAAAATGCTTGCATGTCAAGGTCATGGATAACTTGTTCTAGTGATTGTCTTTGGAGGTCAGAGAATTACTTGATGTATTCCTACCATGCAACCAATAAAATCTGTTTTCAAAAAATAAAAAATAAATTGAAGCTTCTGAGCAAGCAAAACTCTGTAAAAATGGCAATTTTGGTCACTGTGAGGGTTTAAAAAGTGGTTAGTTAACATAAGGCATGATCCAATTGACATTTTGAATCATTTTTGGTACAGTCCAAAAAAAAAGTTTTCTGATGAAAAACGATGACCCCGGACCAGTCAAACGTTCCTAAAATGGTCAATTTCGATGAAATTTTAACATTTAATCTTTTGACTGTAAATTACTGTTGGATGTGAATTATTATTTTTCAACTAAAATCAGTGTGTTTAAAGTCATTTCTGTGCCTGAAATTGTTCAAAATGTAAGCTTCTGAGTAATCAAAACTCTGTAAAAATTGCAATTTTGGTCACTGTGAGGGTTTAAAAAGTGGTTATTTAACATGAGGCACTATCCAATTGACATTTTGAATCATTTTTGGTACAGTCCAAAAAATCAATTTTCTGATGAAAAACGATGACCCCTGACCAGTCGAAATGTCCTAAAATGGTCAATTTTGATGACATTTTAACATTTAATCTTTTGACTGTAAATTACTGTTGAATGTGAATTATTACTTTTTCAACTCAAATAATGGTGTTTAAAGTCATTTCTGTGCCTGAAATTGGTCAAAATTGAAGCTTCTTAGCACGCTTAGCACGGCATGGACGGAGTAGGCAGCGGCACGCACGGGAGGGAGGGGGGAGTTGAGGGTAGGTGGGGGAGGGTGGGGGGGTTTGTGCAACAATTCATTTCTTTCTTTGTTCATTCAACTGCATAATCGCTCATGAAAATGCTTGCATGTCAAGGTCATGGATAACTTGTTCTAGTGATTGTCTTTGGAGGTCAGAGAATTACTTGATGTATTCCTACCATGCAACCAATAAAATCTGTTTTCAAAAAAATTTTAAAAAAATTGAAGCTTCTGAGCAGGCAAAACTCTGTAAAAATGGCAATTATGGTCACTGTGAGGGTTAAAAAGTGGTTATTTCACATGAGGCACGACCCAATTGACATTTTAAATCATTTTTGGTACAGTCCAAAAAAAACAGTTTTCTGATGAAAAACTATGACCCCGGACCAGTCAAACGTTCCTAAAATAGTCAATTTAGATTAAATTTTAACATTTAATCTTTTGACTGTAAATTACGGTTGGATGTGAATTTTTACTTTTTCAACTAAAATAATTGTGTTTAAAGTCATTTCTGTACCTGAAATTGGTCAAAATTGAAGCTTCTGAGTAAGCAAATCTCTGTAAAAATGGCAATTTTGGTCACTGTGAGGGATTAAAAAGTGGTTAGTTAACATGAGGCACGATCCAATTGACATTTTGAATCATTTTTGGTACAGTCCAACAAAATCAATTTTCTGATGAAAAACGATGACTCCGGACCAGTCAAATGTTCCTAAAATTGTCAATTTTAATGAAATTTTAACATTTAATCTTTTGACTGTGAATTACTGTTGGATGTGAATTATTACTTTTTCAACTAAAATCAGCGTGTTTAAAGTCATTTCTGTGCCTGAAATTGGTCAAAATTGAAGCTTCTGAGCAAGCAAAACTCTGTAAAAACTGTATTTTTGGTCACTGTGAGGGTTTAAAAAGTGGTTATTCAACATGAGGCACGATCCAAATGACATTTTGAATCATTATGGTAAAGTCCAAAAAATCAATTTTCTGATGAAAAACGATGACCTCGGACCAGTCGAACGTTCCTAAAATGGTCAATTTTGATGACATTTTAACATTTTATCTTTTGACTGTTAATAACTGTTGGATGTGAATTATTACTTTTTCAACTAAAATCAGTGTGTTTAAAGTCATTTCTGTGCCTGAAATTGGTCAAAATTGAAGCTTCTGAGTAAGCAAAACTCTGTAAAACTAGCAATTTTGGACACTGTGAGTGTTTAAAAAGTGGTTATTTAACATGAGGCACGATCCAATTGACATTTTGAATCATTTTTGGTACAGTCCAAAAAATCAATTTTCTGTTGAAAAACGATGACCCCGGACCAGTCAAACGTTCCTAACATGGTCAATTTTCGATGGTATTTTAACATTTAATCTTTTGACTGTAAATTACTGTTGGATGTGAATTATTACTTTTTCAAATCAAATAATGGTGTTTAAAGTCATTTCTGTGCCTGAAATTGGTCAAAATTGAAGCTTCTTAGCACGCTTAGCACGGCATGGACGGAGTAGGCAGCGGCACGCATGGGAGGGAGGGGGGAGTTGAGGGTAGGTGGGGGAGGGCGGGGGGGTTTGTGCAACAATTCATTTCTTTCTTTGTTCATTCAACTGCATAATCGCTCATGAAAATGCTTGCATGTCAAGGTCATGGATAACTTGTTCTAGTGATTGTCTTTGGAGGTCAGAGAATTACTTGATGTATTCCTACCATGCAACCAATAAAATCTGTTTTAAAAAAAAAAAAATTGAAGCTTCTGAGCAAGCAAAACTCTGTATAAATGGCAATTTTGGTCACTGTGAGGGTTAAAAAGTGGTTATTTCACATGAGGCACGATCCAATTGACATTTTGAATCATTTTTGGTGCATTCCAAAAAATCAATTTTCTGATGAAAAACGATAACTCCGGACGAGTGGAATGTTCCTAAAATTGTCAATTTTGATGAAATTTTAACATTTAATCTTTTGACTGTGAATTACGGTTGGATGTGAATTATTACTTTTTCAACTAAAATCAGTATGTTTAAAGTCATTTCTGTGCCTGAAATTGGTCAAAATTGAAGCTTCTGAGCAAGCAAAACTCTGTAAAAATTGTATTTTTGGTCACTGTGAGGGTTTAAAAAGTGGTTATTCAACATGAGGCACTATCCAAATGACATTTTGAATCATTATGGTACAGTCCAAAAAATAAATTTTCTGATGAAAAACGATGACCTCGGACCAGTCGAATGTTCCTAAAATGGTCAATTTTGATGACAATTTAACATTTAATCTTTTGACTGTTAATTACTTTTGGATGTGAATTATTACTTTTTCAACTAAAATCAGTGTGTTTAAAGTTATTTCTGTGCCTGAAATTGGTCAAAATTGAATCTTCTGAGCAAGCAAAACTCTGTAAAAATTGTATTTTTGGTCACTGTGAGGGTTAAAAAAGTGGTTATTCAACATGAGGCACGATCCAATTGACATTTTGAATCATTTTTGGTACAGTCCAAAAAATCAATTTTCTGATGAAAAACGATGACCCCGGACTGGTCGAACGTTCTTAAAATGGTCAATTTTGATGAAATTTTAACATTTAATCTTTTGACTGTAAATTACTGTTGAATGTGAATTATTACTTTTTCAACTCAAATAATGGTGTTTAAAGTCATTTCTGTGCCTGAAATTGGTCAAAATTGAAGCTTCTTAGCACGCTTAGCACGGCATGGACGGAGTAGGCAGCGGCACGCACGGGAGGGAGGGGGGAGTTGAGGGTAGGTGGGGGAGGGTGGGGGGGTTTGTGCAACAATTCATTTCTTTCTTTGTTCATTCAACTGCATAATCGCTCATGAAAATGCTTGCATGTCAAGGTCATGGATAACTTGTTCTAGTGATTGTCTTTGCAGGTCAGAGAATTACTTGATGTATTCCTACCATGCAACCAATAAAATCTGTTTTCAAAAAAATTTTAAAAAAATTGAAGCTTCTGAGCAGGCAAAACTCTGTAAAAATGGCAATTATGGTCACTGTGAGGGTTAAAAAGTGGTTATTTCACATGAGGCACGACCCAATTGACATTTTAAATCATTTTTGGTACAGTCCAAAAAAAACAGTTTTCTGATGAAAAACTATGACCCCGGACCAGTCAAACGTTCCTAAAATAGTCAATTTAGATTAAATTTTAACATTTAATCTTTTGACTGTAAATTACCGTTGGATGTGAATTTTTACTTTTTCAACTAAAATAATTGTGTTTAAAGTCATTTCTGTACCTGAAATTGGTCAAAATTGAAGCTTCTGAGTAAGCAAATCTCTGTAAAAATGGCAATTTTGGTCACTGTGAGGGATTAAAAAGTAGTTAGTTAACATGAGGCACGATCCAATTGACATTTTGAATCATTTTTGGTACAGTCCAACAAAATCAATTTTCTGATGAAAAACGATGACTCCGGACCAGTCAAATGTTCCTAAAATTGTCAATTTTAATGAAATTTTAACATTTAATCTTTTGACTGTGAATTACTGTTGGATGTGAATTATTACTTTTTCAACTAAAATCAGCGTGTTTAAAGTCATTTCTGTGCCTGAAATTGGTCAAAATTGAAGCTTCTGAGCAAGCAAAACTCTGTAAAAACTGTATTTTTGGTCACTGTGAGGGTTTAAAAAGTGGTTATTCAACATGAGGCACGATCCAAATGACATTTTGAATCATTATGGTAAAGTCCAAAAAATCAATTTTCTGATGAAAAACGATGACCTCGGACCAGTCGAACGTTCCTAAAATGGTCAATTTTGATGACATTTTAACATTTTATCTTTTGACTGTTAATAACTGTTGGATGTGAATTATTACTTTTTCAACTAAAATCAGTGTGTTTAAAGTAATTTCTGTGCCTGAAATTGGTCAAAATTGAAGCTTCTGAGTAAGCAAAACTCTGTAAAACTAGCAATTTTGGACACTGTGAGTGTTTAAAAAGTGGTTATTTAACATGAGGCACGATCCAATTGACATTTTGAATCATTTTTGGTACAGTCCAAAAAATCAATTTTCTGTTGAAAAACGATGACCCCGGACCAGTCAAACGTTCCTAACATGGTCAATTTTCGATGGTATTTTAACATTTAATCTTTTGACTGTAAATTACTGTTGGATGTGAATTATTACTTTTTCAAATCAAATAATGGTGTTTAAAGTCATTTCTGTGCCTGAAATTGGTCAAAATTGAAGCTTCTTAGCACGCTTAGCACGGCATGGACGGAGTAGGCAGCGGCACGCATGGGAGGGAGGGGGGAGTTGAGGGTAGGTGGGGGAGGGCGGGGGGGTTTGTGCAACAATTCATTTCTTTCTTTGTTCATTCAACTGCATAATCGCTCATGAAAATGCTTGCATGTCAAGGTCATGGATAACTTGTTCTAGTGATTGTCTTTGGAGGTCAGAGAATTACTTGATGTATTCCTACCATGCAACCAATAAAATCTGTTTAAAAAAAAAAAAAATTGAAGCTTCTGAGCAAGCAAAACTCTGTAAAAATGGCAATTTTGGTCACTGTGAGGGTTAAAAAGTGGTTATTTCACATGAGGCACGATCCAATTGACATTTTGAATCATTTTTGGTGCATTCCAAAAAATCAATTTTCTGATGAAAAACGATAACTCCGGACCAGTGGAATGTTCCTAAAATTGTCAATTTTGATGAAATTTTAACATTTAATCTTTT
The DNA here is from genome assembly GCF_964261635.1 of Lissotriton helveticus. Classification (NCBI taxonomy): domain Eukaryota; kingdom Metazoa; phylum Chordata; class Amphibia; order Caudata; family Salamandridae; genus Lissotriton; species Lissotriton helveticus. Next base: position 405,152,548 of record NC_136071.1, read on the forward strand.
GACTGTGAATTACGGTTGGATGTGAATTATTACTTTTTCAACTAAAATCAGTATGTTTAAAATCATTTCTGTGCCTGAAATTGGTCAAAATTGAAGCTTCTGAGCAAGCAAAACTCTGTAAAAATTGTATTTTTGGTCACTGTGAGGGTTTAAAAAGTGGTTATTCAACATGAGGCACTATCCAAATGACATTTTGAATCATTATGGTACAGTCCAAAAAATACATTTTCTGATGAAAAACGATGACCTCGGACCAGTCGAATGTTCCTAAAATGGTCAATTTTGATGACAATTTAACATTTAATCTTTTGACTGTTAATTACTTTTGGATGTGAATTATTACTTTTTCAACTAAAATCAGTGTGTTTAAAGTTATTTCTGTGCCTGAAATTGGTCAAAATTGAATCTTCTGAGCAAGGAAAACTCTGTAAAAATTGTATTTTTGGTCACTGTGAGGGTTAAAAAAGTGGTTATTCAACATGAGGCACGATCCAATTGACATTTTGAATCATTTTTGGTACAGTCCAAAAAATCAATTTTCTGATGAAAAACGATGACCCCGGACCGGTCGAACGTTCTTAAAATGGTCAATTTTGATGAAATTTTAACATTTAATCTTTTGACTGTAAATTACTGTTGGATGTGAATTATTACTTTTTCAACTAAAATCAGTGTGTTTAAAGTCATTTCTGTGCCTGAAATTAGTTAAAATTGAAGCTTCTGAGTAAGCAAAACTCTGTAAAAATTGCAATTTTGGTCACTGTGAGGGTTTAAAAAGTGGTTATTTAACATGAGGCACGTTCCAATTGACATTTTGAATCATTTTTGGTACAGTCCAAAAAATCAATTTTCTGATGAAAAACGATGACCCCTGACCAGTCGAACTTTCCTAAAATGGTCAATTTTGATGACATTTTAACATTTAATCTTTTGACTGTAAATTACTGTTGGATGTGAATTATAACTTTTTCAACTCAAATAATGGTGTTTAAAGTCATTTCTGTGCCTGAAATTGGTCAAAATTGAAGCTTCTTAGCACGCTTAGCACGGCATGGACAAAGTAGGCAGCGGCACGCACGGGAGGGAGGGGGGAGTTGAGGGTAGGTGGGGGAGGGTTTGTGCAACAATTCATTTCTTTCTTTGTTCATTCAACTGCATAATCGCTCATGAAAATGCTTGCATGTCAAGGCCATGGATAACTTGTTCTAGTGATTGTCTTTGGAGGTCAGAGAATTACTTGATGTATTCCTACCATGCAACCAATAAAATCTGTTTTCAAAAAATTTAAAAAAAATTGAAGCTTCTGAGCAAGCAAAACTCTGTAAAAATGGCAATTTTGGTCACTGTGAGGGTTAAAAAGTGGTTATTTCACATGAGGCACGATCCAATTGACATTTTAAATCATTTTTGGTACAGTCCAAAAAAACAGTTTTCTGATGAAAAACGATGACCCCGGACCAGTCAAACGTTCCTAAAATAGTCAATTTAGATTAAATTTTAACATTTAATCTTTTGACTGTAAATTACGGTTGGATGTGAATTTTTACTTTTTCAACTAAAATAATTGTGTTTAAAGTCATTTCTGTACCTGAAATTGGTCAAAATTGAAGCTTCTGAGTAAGCAAATCTCTGTAAAAATGGCAATTTTGGTCACTGTGAGGGATTAAAAAGTGGTTAGTTAACATGAGGCACGATCCAATTGACATTTTGAATCATTTTTGGTACAGTCCAACAAAATCAATTTTCTGATGAAAAACGATGACTCCGGACCAGTCAAATGTTTCTAAAATTGTCAATTTTTATGAAATTTTAACATTTAATCTTTTGACTGTGAATTACTGTTGGATGGGAATTATTACTTTTTCAACTAAAATCAGCGTGTTTAAAGTCATTTCTGTGCCTGAAATTGGTCAAAATTGAAGCTTCTGAGCAAGCAAAACTCTGTAAAAACTGTATTTTTGGTCACTGTGAGGGTTTAAAAAGTGGTTATTCAACATTAGGCACGGTCCAAATGACATTTTGAATCATTATGGTAAAGTCCAAAAAATCAATTTTCTGATGAAAAACTATGACCTTGTACCAGTCGAACGTTCCTAAAATGGTCAATTTTGATGACATTTTAACATTTTATCTTTTGACTGTTAATAACTGTTGGATGTGAATTATTACTTTTTCAACTAAAATCAGTGTGTTTAAAGTCATTTCTGTGCCTGAAATTGGTCAAAATTGAAGCTTCTGAGTAAGCAAAACTCTGTAAAACTAGCAATTTTGGTCACTGTGAGTGTTTAAAAAGTGGTTATTTAACATGAGGCACGATCCAATTGACATTTTGAATCATTTTTGGTACAGTCCAAAAAAATCAATTTTCTGTTGAAAAACGTTGACCCCGGACCAGTCAAACGTTCCTAAAATGGTCAATTTTGATGAAATTTTAACATTTAATCTTTTGACTGTAAATTATTGTTGGATGTGAATTATTGCTTTTTCAACTAAAATAATGCTGTTTAAAGTCATTTCTCTGCCTGAAATTGGTCAAAATTGAATCTTCTTAGCACGCTTAGCACGGCATGGACGGAGTAGGCAGCGGAGCGCACGGGAGGGAGGGGGGAGTTGAGGGTAGGTGGGGGAGGGCGGGGGGGTTTGTGCAACAATGCATTTCTTTCTTTGTTCATTCAACTGCATAATCGCTCATGAAAATGCTTGCATGTCAAGGTCATGGATAACTTGTTCTAGTGATTGTCTTTGGAGGCCAGATAATTACTTGATGTATTCCTACCATGCAACCAATAAAATCTGTTTTCAAAAAATTAAAAACAAATTGAAGCTTCTGAGCAAGCAAAACTCTGTAAAAATGGCAATTTTGGTCACTGTGAGGGTTTAAAAAGTGGGTAGTTATTATAAGGCACGATCCAATTGACATTTTGAATAATTTTTGGTACAGTCCAAAAAAAAAGTTTTCTGATGAAAAACGATGACCCCGGACCAGTCAAACGTTCCTAAAATGGTCAATTTCGATGAAATTTTAACATTTAATCTTTTGACTGTAAATTACTGTTGGATGTGAATTATTACTTTTTCAACTAAAATCAGTGTGTTTAAAGTCATTTCTGTGCCTGAAATTGTTCAAAATTTAAGCTTCTGAGTAAGCAAAACTCTGTAAAAATTGCAATTTTGGTCACTGTGAGGGTTTAAAAAGTGGTTATTTAACATGAGGCACGTTCCAATTGACATTTTGAATCATTTTTGGTACAGTCCAAAAAATAAATTTTCTGATGAAAAACGATGACCCCTGACCAGTCGAACTTTCCTAAAATGGTCAATTTTGATGACATTTTAACATTTAATCTTTTGACTGTAAATTACTGTTGGATGTGAATTATAACTTTTTCAACTCAAATAATGGTGTTTAAAGTCATTTCTGTGCCTGAAATTGGTCAAAATTGAAGCTTCTTAGCACGCTTAGCACGGCATGGACAAAGTAGGCAGCGGCACGCACGGGAGGGAGGGGGGAGTTGAGGGTAGGTGGGGGAGGGTTTGTGCAACAATTCATTTCTTTCTTTGTTCATTCAACTGCATAATCGCTCATGAAAATGCTTGCATGTCAAGGTCATGGATAACTTGTTCTAGTGATTGTCTTTGGAGGTCAGAGAATTACTTGATGTATTCCTACCATGCAACCAATAAAATCTGTTTTCCAAAAATTTTAAAAAAAATTGAAGCTTCTGAGCAAGCAAAACTCTGTAAAAATGGCAATTTTGGTCACTGTGAGGGTTAAAAAAGTGGTTATTCAACATGAGGCACGATCCAAATGACATTTTGAATCATTATGGTACAGTCCAAAAAATAAATTTTCTGATGAAAAACGAAGACCCCGGACCAGTCGAACTTTCCTAAAATGGTCAATTTTGATGATATTTTAAAATTTAATCTTTTGACTGTAAATTACTGTTGGATGTGAATTATTACTTTTTCAACTAAAATAATGGTGTTTAAAGTAATTTCTGTGCCTGAAATTGGTCGAAATTAAAGCTTCTGAGTAAGCAAAACTCTGTAAAAATGGCAATTTTGGACACTGTGAGGGTTTAAAAAGTGGTTATTTAACATGAGGCACGGTAAAGTATTGTTGGATGTGAAGTATTACTTTTTCAACTAAAATAATTGTGTTTAAAGTCATTTCTATGCCTGAAATTGGTCAAAATTGAAGCTTCTGTGTAAGCAGAACTCTGTAAAAATGGCAATTTTGGTCACTGTGAGGGTGTAAAAAGTGGTTAATTAACATGAGGTACGGTCCAATTGACATTTTGAATCATTTTTTGGACAGTCCAAAAAATCAATTTTCTGATGAAAAACGATGACCCCCGGACCAGTCGAACGTTCCTAAAATGGTCAATTTTTATGAAATTTTAACATTTAATCTTTTGACTGTAAATTATTGTTGGATGTGAATTATTGCTTTTTCAACTAAAATAATGCTGTTTAAAGTCATTTCTCTGCCTGAAATTGGTCAAAATTGAAGCTTCTTAGCACGCTTAGCACGGCATGGACGGAGTAGGCAGCGGAGCGCACGGGAGGGAGGGGGGAGTTGAGGGTAGGTGGGGGAGGGCGGGGGGGTTTGTGCAACAATGCATTTCTTTCTTTGTTCATTCAACTGCATAATCGCTCATGAAAATGCTTGCATGTCAAGGTCATGGATAACTTGTTCTAGTGATTGTCTTTGGAGGCCAGATAATTACTTGATGTATTCCTACCATGCAACCAATAAAATCTATTTTCAAAAAAAAAAAAAGAAAATTGAAGCTTCTGAGCAAGCAAAACTCTGTAAAAATGGCAATTTTGGTCACTGTGAGGGTTTAAAAAGTGGTTAGTTAACATAAGGCACGATCCAATTGACATTTTGAATCATTTTTGGTACAGTCCAAAAAAAAAGTTTTCTGATGAAAAACGATGACCCCGGACCAGTCAAACGTTCCTAAAATGGTCAATTTCGATGAAATTTTAACATTTAATCTTTTGACTGTAAATTACTGTTGGATGTGAATTATTACTTTTTCAACTAAAATCAGTGTGTTTAAAGTCATTTCTGTGCCTGAAATTGTTCAAAATTTAAGCTTCTGAGTAAGCAAAACTCTGTAAAAATTGCAATTTTGGTCACTGTGAGGGTTTAAAAAGTGGTTATTTAACATGAGGCACGTTCCAATTGACATTTTGAATCATTTTTGGTACAGTCCAAAAAATCAATTTTCTGATGAAAAACGATGACCCCTGACCAGTCGAACTTTCCTAAAATGGTCAATTTTGATGACATTTTAACATTTAATCTTTTGACTGTAAATTACTGTTGGATGTGAATTATAACTTTTTCAACTCAAATAATGGTGTTTAAAGTCATTTCTGTGCCTGAAATTGGTCAAAATTGAAGCTTCTTAGCACGCTTAGCACGGCATGGACAAAGTAGGCAGCGGCACGCACGGGAGGGAGGGGGGAGTTGAGGGTAGGTGGGGGAGGGTTTGTGCAACAATTCATTTCTTTCTTTGTTCATTCAACTGCATAATCGCTCATGAAAATGCTTGCATGTCAAGGCCATGGATAACTTGTTCTAGTGATTGTCTTTGGAGGTCAGAGAATTACTTGATGTATTCCTACCATGCAACCAATAAAATCTGTTTTCAAAAAATTTAAAAAAAAATTGAAGCTTCTGAGCAAGCAAAACTCTGTAAAAATGGCAATTTTGGTCACTGTGAGGGTTAAAAAGTGGTTATTTCACATGAGGCACGATCCAATTGACATTTTAAATCATTTTTGGTACAGTCCAAAAAAACAGTTTTCTGATGAAAAACGATGACCCCGGACCAGTCAAACGTTCCTAAAATGGTCAATTTAGATTAAATTTTAACATTTAATCTTTTGACTGTAAATTACGGTTGGATGTGAATTTTTACTTTTTCAACTAAAATAATTGTGTTTAAAGTCATTTCTGTACCTGAAATTGGTCAAAATTGAAGCTTCTGAGTAAGCAAATCTCTGTAAAAATGGCAATTTTGGTCACTGTGAGGGATTAAAAAGTGGTTAGTTAACATGAGGCACGATCCAATTGACATTTTGAATCATTTTTGGTACAGTCCAAAAAAAACAGTTTTCTGATGAAAAACTATGACCCCGGACCAGTCAAACGTTCCTAAAATAGTCAATTTAGATTAAATTTTAACATTTAATCTTTTGACTGTAAATTACGGTTGGATGTGAATTTTTACTTTTTCAACTAAAATAATTGTGTTTAAAGTCATTTCTGTACCTGAAATTGGTCAAAATTGAAGCTTCTGAGTAAGCAAATCTCTGTAAAAATGGCAATTTTGGTCACTGTGAGGGATTAAAAAGTGGTTAGTTAACATGAGGCACGATCCAATTGACATTTTGAATCATTTTTGGTACAGTCCAACAAAATCAATTTTCTGATGAAAAACGATGACTCCGGACCAGTCAAATGTTCCTAAAATTGTCAATTTTAATGAAATTTTAACATTTAATCTTTTGACTGTGAATTACTGTTGGATGTGAATTATTACTTTTTCAACTAAAATCAGCGTGTTTAAAGTCATTTCTGTGCCTGAAATTGGTCAAAATTGAAGCTTCTGAGCAAGCAAAACTCTGTAAAAACTGTATTTTTGGTCACTGTGAGGGTTTAAAAAGTGGTTATTCAACATGAGGCACGATCCAAATGACATTTTGAATCATTATGGTAAAGTCCAAAAAATCAATTTTCTGATGAAAAACGATGACCTCGGACCAGTCGAACGTTCCTAAAATGGTCAATTTTGATGACATTTTAACATTTTATCTTTTGACTGTTAATAACTGTTGGATGTGAATTATTACTTTTTCAACTAAAATCAGTGTGTTTAAAGTCATTTCTGTGCCTGAAATTGGTCAAAATTGAAGCTTCTGAGTAAGCAAAACTCTGTAAAACTAGCAATTTTGGACACTGTGAGTGTTTAAAAAGTGGTTATTTAACATGAGGCACGATCCAATTGACATTTTGAATCATTTTTGGTACAGTCCAAAAAATCAATTTTCTGTTGAAAAACGATGACCCCGGACCAGTCAAACGTTCCTAACATGGTCAATTTTCGATGGTATTTTAACATTTAATCTTTTGACTGTAAATTACTGTTGGATGTGAATTATTACTTTTTCAAATCAAATAATGGTGTTTAAAGTCATTTCTGTGCCTGAAATTGGTCAAAATTGAAGCTTCTTAGCACGCTTAGCACGGCATGGACGGAGTAGGCAGCGGCACGCATGGGAGGGAGGGGGGAGTTGAGGGTAGGTGGGGGAGGGCGGGGGGGTTTGTGCAACAATTCATTTCTTTCTTTGTTCATTCAACTGCATAATCGCTCATGAAAATGCTTGCATGTCAAGGTCATGGATAACTTGTTCTAGTGATTGTCTTTGGAGGTCAGAGAATTACTTGATGTATTCCTACCATGCAACCAATAAAATCTGTTTTAAAAAAAAAAAATTGAAGCTTCTGAGCAAGCAAAACTCTGTATAAATGGCAATTTTGGTCACTGTGAGGGTTAAAAAGTGGTTATTTCACATGAGGCACGATCCAATTGACATTTTGAATCATTTTTGGTGCATTCCAAAAAATCAATTTTCTGATGAAAAACGATAACTCCGGACGAGTGGAATGTTCCTAAAATTGTCAATTTTGATGAAATTTTAACATTTAATCTTTTGACTGTGAATTACGGTTGGATGTGAATTATTACTTTTTCAACTAAAATCAGTATGTTTAAAGTCATTTCTGTGCCTGAAATTGGTCAAAATTGAAGCTTCTGAGCAAGCAAAACTCTGTAAAAATTGTATTTTTGGTCACTGTGAGGGTTTAAAAAGTGGTTATTCAACATGAGGCACTATCCAAATGACATTTTGAATCATTATGGTACAGTCCAAAAAATAAATTTTCTGATGAAAAACGATGACCTCGGACCAGTCGAATGTTCCTAAAATGGTCAATTTTGATGACAATTTAACATTTAATCTTTTGACTGTTAATTACTTTTGGATGTGAATTATTACTTTTTCAACTAAAATCAGTGTGTTTAAAGTTATTTCTGTGCCTGAAATTGGTCAAAATTGAATCTTCTGAGCAAGCAAAACTCTGTAAAAATTGTATTTTTGGTCACTGTGAGGGTTAAAAAAGTGGTTATTCAACATGAGGCACGATCCAATTGACATTTTGAATCATTTTTGGTACAGTCCAAAAAATCAATTTTCTGATGAAAAACGATGACCCCGGACTGGTCGAACGTTCTTAAAATGGTCAATTTTGATGAAATTTTAACATTTAATCTTTTGACTGTAAATTACTGTTGAATGTGAATTATTACTTTTTCAACTCAAATAATGGTGTTTAAAGTCATTTCTGTGCCTGAAATTGGTCAAAATTGAAGCTTCTTAGCACGCTTAGCACGGCATGGACGGAGTAGGCAGCGGCACGCACGGGAGGGAGGGGGGAGTTGAGGGTAGGTGGGGGAGGGTGGGGGGGTTTGTGCAACAATTCATTTCTTTCTTTGTTCATTCAACTGCATAATCGCTCATGAAAATGCTTGCATGTCAAGGTCATGGATAACTTGTTCTAGTGATTGTCTTTGCAGGTCAGAGAATTACTTGATGTATTCCTACCATGCAACCAATAAAATCTGTTTTCAAAAAAATTTTAAAAAAATTGAAGCTTCTGAGCAGGCAAAACTCTGTAAAAATGGCAATTATGGTCACTGTGAGGGTTAAAAAGTGGTTATTTCACATGAGGCACGACCCAATTGACATTTTAAATTATTTTTGGTACAGTCCAAAAAAAACAGTTTTCTGATGAAAAACTATGACCCCGGACCAGTCAAACGTTCCTAAAATAGTCAATTTAGATTAAATTTTAACATTTAATCTTTTGACTGTAAATTACCGTTGGATGTGAATTTTTACTTTTTCAACTAAAATAATTGTGTTTAAAGTCATTTCTGTACCTGAAATTGGTCAAAATTGAAGCTTCTGAGTAAGCAAATCTCTGTAAAAATGGCAATTTTGGTCACTGTGAGGGATTAAAAAGTAGTTAGTTAACATGAGGCACGATCCAATTGACATTTTGAATCATTTTTGGTACAGTCCAACAAAATCAATTTTCTGATGAAAAACGATGACTCCGGACCAGTCAAATGTTCCTAAAATTGTCAATTTTAATGAAATTTTAACATTTAATCTTTTGACTGTGAATTACTGTTGGATGTGAATTATTACTTTTTCAACTAAAATCAGCGTGTTTAAAGTCATTTCTGTGCCTGAAATTGGTCAAAATTGAAGCTTCTGAGCAAGCAAAACTCTGTAAAAACTGTATTTTTGGTCACTGTGAGGGTTTAAAAAGTGGTTATTCAACATGAGGCACGATCCAAATGACATTTTGAATCATTATGGTAAAGTCCAAAAAATCAATTTTCTGATGAAAAACGATGACCTCGGACCAGTCGAACGTTCCTAAAATGGTCAATTTTGATGACATTTTAACATTTTATCTTTTGACTGTTAATAACTGTTGGATGTGAATTATTACTTTTTCAACTAAAATCAGTGTGTTTAAAGTAATTTCTGTGCCTGAAATTGGTCAAAATTGAAGCTTCTGAGTAAGCAAAACTCTGTAAAACTAGCAATTTTGGACACTGTGAGTGTTTAAAAAGTGGTTATTTAACATGAGGCACGATCCAATTGACATTTTGAATCATTTTTGGTACAGTCCAAAAAATCAATTTTCTGTTGAAAAACGATGACCCCGGACCAGTCAAACGTTCCTAACATGGTCAATTTTCGATGGTATTTTAACATTTAATCTTTTGACTGTAAATTACTGTTGGATGTGAATTATTACTTTTTCAAATCAAATAATGGTGTTTAAAGTCATTTCTGTGCCTGAAATTGGTCAAAATTGAAGCTTCTTAGCACGCTTAGCACGGCATGGACGGAGTAGGCAGCGGCACGCATGGGAGGGAGGGGGGAGTTGAGGGTAGGTGGGGGAGGGCGGGGGGGTTTGTGCAACAATTCATTTCTTTCTTTGTTCATTCAACTGCATAATCGCTCATGAAAATGCTTGCATGTCAAGGTCATGGATAACTTGTTCTAGTGATTGTCTTTGGAGGTCAGAGAATTACTTGATGTATTCCTACCATGCAACCAATAAAATCTGTTTAAAAAAAAAAAAAATTGAAGCTTCTGAGCAAGCAAAACTCTGTAAAAATGGCAATTTTGGTCACTGTGAGGGTTAAAAAGTGGTTATTTCACATGAGGCACGATCCAATTGACATTTTGAATCATTTTTGGTGCATTCCAAAAAATCAATTTTCTGATGAAAAACGATAACTCCGGACCAGTGGAATGTTCCTAAAATTGTCAATTTTGATGAAATTTTAACATTTAATCTTTTGACTGTGAATTACGGTTGGATGTGAATTATTACTTTTTCAACTAAAATCAGTATGTTTAAAATCATTTCTGTGCCTGAAATTGGTCAAAATTGAAGCTTCTGAGCAAGCAAAACTCTGTAAAAATTGTATTTTTGGTCACTGTGAGGGTTTAAAAAGTGGTTATTCAACATGAGGCACTATCCAAATGACATTTTGAATCATTATGGTACAGTCCAAAAAATACATTTTCTGATGAAAAACGATGACCTCGGACCAGTCGAATGTTCCTAAAATGGTCAATTTTGATGACAATTTAACATTTAATCTTTTGACTGTTAATTACTTTTGGATGTGAATTATTACTTTTTCAACTAAAATCAGTGTGTTTAAAGTTATTTCTGTGCCTGAAATTGGTCAAAATTGAATCTTCTGAGCAAGCAAAACTCTGTAAAAATTGTATTTTTGGTCACTGTGAGGGTTAAAAAAGTGGTTATTCAACATGAGGCACGATCCAATTGACATTTTGAATCATTTTTGGTACAGTCCAAAAAATCAATTTTCTGATGAAAAACGATGACCCCGGACCGGTCGAACGTTCTTAAAATGGTCAATTTTGATGAAATTTTAACATTTAATCTTTTGACTGTAAATTACTGTTGGATGTGAATTATTACTTTTTCAACTAAAATCAGTGTGTTTAAAGTCATTTCTGTGCCTGAAATTAGTTAAAATTGAAGCTTCTGAGTAAGCAAAACTCTGTAAAAATTGCAATTTTGGTCACTGTGAGGGTTTAAAAAGTGGTTATTTAACATGAGGCACGTTCCAATTGACATTTTGAATCATTTTTGGTACAGTCCAAAAAATCAATTTTCTGATGAAAAACGATGACCCCTGACCAGTCGAACTTTCCTAAAATGGTCAATTTTGATGACATTTTAACATTTAATCTTTTGACTGTAAATTACTGTTGGATGTGAATTATAACTTTTTCAACTCAAATAATGGTGTTTAAAGTCATTTCTGTGCCTGAAATTGGTCAAAATTGAAGCTTCTTAGCACGCTTAGCACGGCATGGACAAAGTAGGCAGCGGCACGCACGGGAGGGAGGGGGGAGTTGAGGGTAGGTGGGGGAGGGTTTGTGCAACAATTCATTTCTTTCTTTGTTCATTCAACTGCATAATCGCTCATGAAAATGCTTGCATGTCAAGGCCATGGATAACTTGTTCTAGTGATTGTCTTTGGAGGTCAGAGAATTACTTGATGTATTCCTACCATGCAACCAATAAAATCTGTTTTCAAAAAATTTAAAAAAAATTGAAGCTTCTGAGCAAGCAAAACTCTGTAAAAATGGCAATTTTGGTCACTGTGAGGGTTAAAAAGTGGTTATTTCACATGAGGCACGATCCAATTGACATTTTAAATCATTTTTGGTACAGTCCAAAAAAACAGTTTTCTGATGAAAAACGATGACCCCGGACCAGTCAAACGTTCCTAAAATAGTCAATTTAGATTAAATTTTAACATTTAATCTTTTGACTGTAAATTACGGTTGGATGTGAATTTTTACTTTTTCAACTAAAATAATTGTGTTTAAAGTCATTTCTGTACCTGAAATTGGTCAAAATTGAAGCTTCTGAGTAAGCAAATCTCTGTAAAAATGGCAATTTTGGTCACTGTGAGGGATTAAAAAGTGGTTAGTTAACATGAGGCACGATCCAATTGACATTTTGAATCATTTTTGGTACAGTCCAACAAAATCAATTTTCTGATGAAAAACGATGACTCCGGACCAGTCAAATGTTTCTAAAATTGTCAATTTTTATGAAATTTTAACATTTAATCTTTTGACTGTGAATTACTGTTGGATGGGAATTATTACTTTTTCAACTAAAATCAGCGTGTTTAAAGTCATTTCTGTGCCTGAAATTGGTCAAAATTGAAGCTTCTGAGCAAGCAAAACTCTGTAAAAACTGTATTTTTGGTCACTGTGAGGGTTTAAAAAGTGGTTATTCAACATTAGGCACGGTCCAAATGACATTTTGAATCATTATGGTAAAGTCCAAAAAATCAATTTTCTGATGAAAAACTATGACCTTGTACCAGTCGAACGTTCCTAAAATGGTCAATTTTGATGACATTTTAACATTTTATCTTTTGACTGTTAATAACTGTTGGATGTGAATTATTACTTTTTCAACTAAAATCAGTGTGTTTAAAGTCATTTCTGTGCCTGAAATTGGTCAAAATTGAAGCTTCTGAGTAAGCAAAACTCTGTAAAACTAGCAATTTTGGTCACTGTGAGTGTTTAAAAAGTGGTTATTTAACATGAGGCACGATCCAATTGACATTTTGAATCATTTTTGGTACAGTCCAAAAAAATCAATTTTCTGTTGAAAAACGTTGACCCCGGACCAGTCAAACGTTCCTAAAATGGTCAATTTTGATGAAATTTTAACATTTAATCTTTTGACTGTAAATTATTGTTGGATGTGAATTATTGCTTTTTCAACTAAAATAATGCTGTTTAAAGTCATTTCTCTGCCTGAAATTGGTCAAAATTGAATCTTCTTAGCACGCTTAGCACGGCATGGACGGAGTAGGCAGCGGAGCGCACGGGAGGGAGGGGGGAGTTGAGGGTAGGTGGGGGAGGGCGGGGGGGTTTGTGCAACAATGCATTTCTTTCTTTGTTCATTCAACTGCATAATCGCTCATGAAAATGCTTGCATGTCAAGGTCATGGATAACTTGTTCTAGTGATTGTCTTTGGAGGCCAGATAATTACTTGATGTATTCCTACCATGCAACCAATAAAATCTGTTTTCAAAAAATTAAAAACAAATTGAAGCTTCTGAGCAAGCAAAACTCTGTAAAAATGGCAATTTTGGTCACTGTGAGGGTTTAAAAAGTGGGTAGTTATTATAAGGCACGATCCAATTGACATTTTGAATAATTTTTGGTACAGTCCAAAAAAAAAGTTTTCTGATGAAAAACGATGACCCCGGACCAGTCAAACGTTCCTAAAATGGTCAATTTCGATGAAATTTTAACATTTAATCTTTTGACTGTAAATTACTGTTGGATGTGAATTATTACTTTTTCAACTAAAATCAGTGTGTTTAAAGTCATTTCTGTGCCTGAAATTGTTCAAAATTTAAGCTTCTGAGTAAGCAAAACTCTGTAAAAATTGCAATTTTGGTCACTGTGAGGGTTTAAAAAGTGGTTATTTAACATGAGGCACGTTCCAATTGACATTTTGAATCATTTTTGGTACAGTCCAAAAAATAAATTTTCTGATGAAAAACGATGACCCCTGACCAGTCGAACTTTCCTAAAATGGTCAATTTTGATGACATTTTAACATTTAATCTTTTGACTGTAAATTACTGTTGGATGTGAATTATAACTTTTTCAACTCAAATAATGGTGTTTAAAGTCATTTCTGTGCCTGAAATTGGTCAAAATTGAAGCTTCTTAGCACGCTTAGCACGGCATGGACAAAGTAGGCAGCGGCACGCACGGGAGGGAGGGGGGAGTTGAGGGTAGGTGGGGGAGGGTTTGTGCAACAATTCATTTCTTTCTTTGTTCATTCAACTGCATAATCGCTCATGAAAATGCTTGCATGTCAAGGTCATGGATAACTTGTTCTAGTGATTGTCTTTGGAGGTCAGAGAATTACTTGATGTATTCCTACCATGCAACCAATAAAATCTGTTTTCCAAAAATTTTAAAAAAAATTGAAGCTTCTGAGCAAGCAAAACTCTGTAAAAATGGCAATTTTGGTCACTGTGAGGGTTAAAAAAGTGGTTATTCAACATGAGGCACGATCCAAATGACATTTTGAATCATTATGGTACAGTCCAAAAAATAAATTTTCTGATGAAAAACGAAGACCCCGGACCAGTCGAACTTTCCTAAAATGGTCAATTTTGATGATATTTTAAAATTTAATCTTTTGACTGTAAATTACTGTTGGATGTGAATTATTACTTTTTCAACTAAAATAATGGTGTTTAAAGTAATTTCTGTGCCTGAAATTGGTCGAAATTAAAGCTTCTGAGTAAGCAAAACTCTGTAAAAATGGCAATTTTGGACACTGTGAGGGTTTAAAAAGTGGTTATTTAACATGAGGCACGGTAAAGTATTGTTGGATGTGAAGTATTACTTTTTCAACTAAAATAATTGTGTTTAAAGTCATTTCTATGCCTGAAATTGGTCAAAATTGAAGCTTCTGTGTAAGCAGAACTCTGTAAAAATGGCAATTTTGGTCACTGTGAGGGTGTAAAAAGTGGTTAATTAACATGAGGTACGGTCCAATTGACATTTTGAATCATTTTTTGGACAGTCCAAAAAATCAATTTTCTGATGAAAAACGATGACCCCCGGACCAGTCGAACGTTCCTAAAATGGTCAATTTTTATGAAATTTTAACATTTAATCTTTTGACTGTAAATTATTGTTGGATGTGAATTATTGCTTTTTCAACTAAAATAATGCTGTTTAAAGTCATTTCTCTGCCTGAAATTGGTCAAAATTGAAGCTTCTTAGCACGCTTAGCACGGCATGGACGGAGTAGGCAGCGGAGCGCACGGGAGGGAGGGGGGAGTTGAGGGTAGGTGGGGAAGGGCGGGGGGGTTTGTGCAACAATGCATTTCTTTCTTTGTTCATTCAACTGCATAATCGCTCATGAAAATGCTTGCATGTCAAGGTCATGGATAACTTGTTCTAGTGATTGTCTTTGGAGGCCAGATAATTACTTGATGTATTCCTACCATGCAACCAATAAAATCTATTTTCAAAAAAAAAAAAAGAAAATTGAAGCTTCTGAGCAAGCAAAACTCTGTAAAAATGGCAATTTTGGTCACTGTGAGGGTTTAAAAAGTGGTTAGTTAACATAAGGCACGATCCAATTGACATTTTGAATCATTTTTGGTACAGTCCAAAAAAAAAGTTTTCTGATGAAAAACGATGACCCCGGACCAGTCAAACGTTCCTAAAATGGTCAATTTCGATGAAATTTTAACATTTAATCTTTTGACTGTAAATTACTGTTGGATGTGAATTATTACTTTTTCAACTAAAATCAGTGTGTTTAAAGTCATTTCTGTGCCTGAAATTGTTCAAAATTTAAGCTTCTGAGTAAGCAAAACTCTGTAAAAATTGCAATTTTGGTCACTGTGAGGGTTTAAAAAGTGGTTATTTAACATGAGGCACGTTCCAATTGACATTTTGAATCATTTTTGGTACAGTCCAAAAAATCAATTTTCTGATGAAAAACGATGACCCCTGACCAGTCGAACTTTCCTAAAATGGTCAATTTTGATGACATTTTAACATTTAATCTTTTGACTGTAAATTACTGTTGGATGTGAATTATAACTTTTTCAACTCAAATAATGGTGTTTAAAGTCATTTCTGTGCCTGAAATTGGTCAAAATTGAAGCTTCTTAGCACGCTTAGCACGGCATGGACAAAGTAGGCAGCGGCACGCACGGGAGGGAGGGGGGAGTTGAGGGTAGGTGGGGGAGGGTTTGTGCAACAATTCATTTCTTTCTTTGTTCATTCAACTGCATAATCGCTCATGAAAATGCTTGCATGTCAAGGCCATGGATAACTTGTTCTAGTGATTGTCTTTGGAGGTCAGAGAATTACTTGATGTATTCCTACCATGCAACCAATAAAATCTGTTTTCAAAAAATTTAAAAAAAAATTGAAGCTTCTGAGCAAGCAAAACTCTGTAAAAATGGTAATTTTGGTCACTGTGAGGGTTAAAAAGTGGTTATTTCACATGAGGCACGATCCAATTGACATTTTAAATCATTTTTGGTACAGTCCAAAAAAACAGTTTTCTGATGAAAAACGATGACCCCGGACCAGTCAAACGTTCCTAAAATGGTCAATTTAGATTAAATTTTAACATTTAATCTTTTGACTGTAAATTACGGTTGGATGTGAATTTTTACTTTTTCAACTAAAATAATTGTGTTTAAAGTCATTTCTGTACCTGAAATTGGTCAAAATTGAAGCTTCTGAGTAAGCAAATCTCTGTAAAAATGGCAATTTTGGTCACTGTGAGGGATTAAAAAGTGGTTAGTTAACATGAGGCACGATCCAATTGACATTTTGAATCATTTTTGGTACAGTCCAACAAAATCAATTTTCTGATGAAAAACGATGACTCCGGACCAGTCAAATGTTTCTAAAATTGTCAATTTTTATGAAATTTTAACATTTAATCTTTTGACTGTGAATTACTGTTGGATGGGAATTATTACTTTTTCAACTAAAATCAGCGTGTTTAAAGTCATTTCTGTGCCTGAAATTGGTCAAAATTGAAGCTTCTGAGCAAGCAAAACTCTGTAAAAACTGTATTTTTGGTCACTGTGAGGGTTTAAAAAGTGGTTATTCAACATTAGGCACGGTCCAAATGACATTTTGAATCATTATGGTAAAGTCCAAAAAATCAATTTTCTGATGAAAAACTATGACCTTGTACCAGTCGAACGTTCCTAAAATGGTCAATTTTGATGACATATTAACATTTTATCTTTTGACTGTTAATAACTGTTGGATGTGAATTATTACTTTTTCAGCTAAAATCAGTGTGTTTAAAGTCATTTCTGTGCCTGAAATTGGTCAAAATTGAAGCTTCTGAGTAAGCAAAACTCTGTAAAACTAGCAAATTTGGTCACTGTGAGTGTTTAAAAAGTGGTTTTTTAACATGAGGCACGATCCAATTGACATTTTGAATCATTTTTGGTACAGTCCAAAAAATCAATTTTCTGTTGAAAAACGTTGACCCCGGACCAGTCAAACGTTCCTAAAATGGTCAATTTCGATGGTATTTTAACATTTAATCTTTTGACTGTAAATTACTGTTGGATGTGAATTATTACTTTTCAACTCAAATAATGGTGTTTAAAGTCATTTCTGTGCCTGAAATTGGTCAAAATTGAAGCTTCTTAGCACGCTTAGCACGGCATGGACGGAGTAGGCAGCGGCACGCACGGGAGGGAGGGGGGAGTTGAGGGTAGGTGGGGGAGGGCGGGGGGGTTTGTGCAACAATTCATTTCTTTCTTTGTTCATTCAACTGCATAATCGCTCATGAAAATGCTTGCATGTCAATGTCATGGATAACTTGTTCTAGTGATTGTCTTTGGAGGTCAGAGAATTACTTGATGTATTCCTACCATGCAACCAATAAAATCTGTTTAAACAAAAAAAAAAAAATTTGAAGCTTCTGAGCAAGCAAAACTCTGTAAAAATGGCAATTTTGGTCACTGTGAGGGTTAAAAAGTGGTTATTTCACATGAGGCACGATCCAATTGACATTTTAAATCATTTTTGGTACAGTCCAAAAAATCAATATTCTGATGAAAAACGATGACCCCTGACCAGTCGAACTTTCCTAAAATGGTCAATTTTGATGAAATTTTAACATTTAATCTTTCGACTGTAAATTACTGTTGGATGGAAATTATTGCTTTTTCAACTAAAATAATGGTGTTTAAATTCATTTCTCTGACTGAAATTAGTCAAAATTGAATCTTCTGTGTAAGCAAAACTCTGTTAAAATTGCAATTTTGGTCACTGTGAGGGTGTAAAAAGTGGTTAATTAACATGAGGTATGGTCCAATTGACATTTTAAATCATTTTTGGTACAGTTCAAAAAATCAATTTTTTGATATAAAACGATGACCCCCGGACCAGTCGAACTTTCCTTAAATGGTCAATTTGGATGAAATTTTAACATTTAATCTTTTGACTGTAAAGTATTGTTGGATGTGAAGTATTACTTTTTCAACTAAAATAATGGTGTTTAAAGTAATTTCTGTGCCTGAAATTGGTCGAAATTAAAGCTTCTGAGTAAGCAAACACTGTGAGGGTTTAAAAAGTGGTTATTTAACATGAGGCACGATCCAATTGACATTTTGAATCATTTTTGGTACAGTCCAAAAAATCAATTTTCTGATGAAAAACGATGACCCCGGACCGGTCGAACGTTCTTGAAATGGTCAATTTTGATGAAATTTTAACATTTAATCTTTTGACTGTAAATTACTGTTGGATGTGAATTATTGCTTTTTCAACTGAAATAATGGTCTTTAAATTCATTTCTCTGACTGAAATTAGTCAAATTGAAGCTTCTGTGTAAGCAAAACTCTGTAAAAATGGCAATTTTGGTCACTGTGAGGGTTTAAAAAGTGGTTATTTACCATGAGGCACGATCCAATTGATATTTTAAATCATTTTTGGTACAGTCCAAAAAATCAATTTTCTGATATAAAACGATGACCCCCGGACTAGTCGAACTTTCCTTAAATGGTCAATTTGGATGAAATTTTAACATTTAATCTTTTGACTGTAAAGTATTGTTGGATGTGAAGTATTACTTTTTCAACTAAAATAATTGTGTTTAAAGTCATTTCTATGCCTGAAATTGGTCAAAATTGAAGCTTCTGTGTAAGCAGAACTCTGTAAAAATGGCAATTTTGGTCACTGTGAGGGTGTAAAAAGTGGTAAATTAACATGAGGTACGGTCCAATTGACATTTTGAATAATTTTTTGGACAGTCCAAAAAATCAATTTTCTGATGAAAAACGATGACCTCGGACCAGTCGAACGTTCCTAAAATGGTCAATTTTGATGACAATTTAACATTTAATCTTTTGACTGTTAATTACTGTTGGATGTGAATTATTACTTTTTCAACTAAAATCAGTGTGTTTAAAGTTATTTCTGTGCCTGAAATTGGTCAAAATTGAATCTTCTGAGCAAGCAAAACTCTGTAAAAAATTTATTTTTGGTCACTGTGAGGGTTAAAAAAGTGGTTATTCAACATGAGGCACGATCCAAATGACATTTTGAATCATTATGGTACAGTCCAAAAAATAAATTTTCTGATGAAAAACGAAGACCCCGGACCAGTCGAACTTTCCTAAAATGGTCAATTTTGATGAAATTTTAACATTTAATCTTTTGACTGTAAATTACTGTTGGATGTGAATTATTACTTTTTCAACTAAAATAATGGTGTTTAAAGTAATTTCTGTGCCTGAAATTGGTCGAAATTAAAGCTTCTGAGTAAGCAAAACTCTGTAAAAATGGCAATTTTGGACACTGTGAGGGTTTAAAAAGTGGTTATTTAACATGAGGCCCGATCCAAATGACATTTTGAATCATTTTTGGTACAGTCCAAAAAATCAATTTTCTGATGAAAAACGATGACCCCGGACCGGTCGAACGTACTTAAAATGGTCAATTTTGATGAAATTGTAACATTTAATCTTTTGACTGTAAATTACTGTTGGATGTGAATTATTGCTTTTTCAACTAAAATAATGGTCTTTAAATTCATTTCTCTGACTGAAATTAGTCAAATTGAAGCTTCTGTGTAAGCAAAACTCTGTAAAAATGGCAATTTTGGTCACTGTGAGGGTTTAAAAAGTGGTTATTTACCATGAGGCACGATCCAATTGACATTTTAAATCATTTTTGGTACAGTCCAAAAAATCAATTTTCTGATATAAAACGATGACCCCCGGACCAGTCGAACTTTCCTTAAATTGTCAATTTGGATGAAATTTTAACATTTAATCTTTTGACTGTAAAGTATTGTTGGATGTGAAGTATTACTTTTTCAACTAAAATAATTGTGTTTAAAGTCATTTCTATGCCTGAAATTGGTCAAAATTGAAGCTTCTGTGTAAGCAGAACTCTGTAAAAATGGCAATTTTGGTCACTGTGAGGGTGTAAAAAGTGGTTAATTAACATGAGGTACGGTCCAATTGACATTTTGAATCATTTTTTGGACAGTCCAAAAAATCAATTTTCTGATGAAAAACGATGACCCCCGGACCAGTCGAACGTTCCTAAAATGGTCAATTTTGATGAAATTTTAACATTTAATCTTTTGACTGTAAATTATTGTTGGATGTGAATTATTGCTTTTTCAACTCAAATAATGGTGTTTAAAGTCATTTCTGTGCCTGAAATTGGTCAAAATTGAAGCTTCTTAGCACGCTTAGCACGGCATGGACGGAGTAGGCAGCGGCACGCACCGGAGGGAGGGGGGAGTTGAGGGTAGGTGGGGGAGGGCGGGGGGGTTTGTGCAACAATGCATTTCTTTCTTTGTTCATTCAACTGCATAATCGCTCATGAAAATGCTTGCATGTCAAGGTCATGGATAACTTGTTCTAGTGATTGTCTTTGGAGGTCAGAGAATTACTTGATGTAGTCCTACCATGCAACCAATAAAATCTGTTTTCAAAAAATTAAAAAAAAATTGAAGCTTCTGAGCAAGCAAAACTCTGTAAAAATGGCAATTTTGGTCACTGTGAGGGTTAAAAAGTGGTTATTTCACATGAGGCACGATCCAATTGACATTTTAAATCATTTTTGGTACAGTCCAAAAAAACAGTTTTCTGATGAAAAACGATGACCCCGGACCAGTCAAACGTTCCTAAAATAGTCAATTTAGATTACATTTTAACATTTAATCTTTTGACTGTAAACTACGGTTGGATGTGAATTTTTACTTTTTCAACTAAAATAATTGTGTTTAAAGTCATTTCTGTACCTGAAATTGGTCAAAATTGAAGCTTCTGAGTAAGCAAATCTCTGTAAAAATGGCAATTTTGGTCACTGTGAGGGATTAAAAAGTGGTTAGTTAACATGAGGCACGATCCAATTGACATTTTGAATAATTTTTGGTACAGTCCAACAAAATCAATTTTCTGATGAAAAACGATGACTCCGGACCAGTCAAATGTTCCTAAAATTGTCAATTTTAATGAAATTTTAACATTTAATCTTTTGACTGTGAATTACTGTTGGATGTGAATTATTACTTTTTCAACTAAAATCAGCGTGTTTAAAGTCATTTCTGTGCCTGAAATTGGTCAAAATTGAAGCTTCTGAGCAAGCAAAACTCTGTAAAAACTGTATTTTTGGTCACTGTGAGGGTTTAAAAAGTGGTTATTCAACATTAGGCACGTTCCAAATGACATTTTGAATCATTATGGTAAAGTCCAAAAAATCAATTTTCTGATGAAAAACGATGACCTTGTACCAGTCGAACGTTCCTAAAATGGTCAATTTTGATGACATTTTAACATTTTATCTTTTGACTGTTAATAACTGTTGGATGTGAAATATTACTTTTTCAACTAAAATCAGTGTGTTTAAAGTCATTTCTGTGCCTGAAATTGGTCAAAATTGAAGCTTCTGAGTAAGCAAAACTCTGTAAAACTAGCAATTTTGGTCACTGTGAGTGTTTAAAAAGTGGTTATTTAACATGAGGCACGATCCAATTGACATTTTGAATCATTTTTGGTACAGTCCAAAAAATCAATTTTCTGTTGAAAAACGATGACCCCGGACCAGTCAAACGTTCCTAAAATGGTCAATTTAGATGGTATTTTAACATTTAATCTTTTGACTGTAAATTACTGTTGGATGTGAATTATTACTTTTTCAACTCAAATAATGGTGTTTAAAGTCATTTCTGTGCCTGAAATTGGTCAAAATTGAAGCTTCTTAGCACGCTTAGCACGGCATGGATGGAGTAGGCAGCGGCACGCACGGGAGGGAGGGGGGAGTTGAGGGTAGGTGGGGGAGGGTGGGGGGGTTTGTGCAACAATTCATTTCTTTCTTTGTTCATTCAACTGCATAATCGCTCATGAAAATGCTTGCATGTCAAGGTCATGGATAACTTGTTCTAGTGATTGTCTTTGGAGGTCAGAGAATTACTTGATGTATTCCTACCATGCAACCAATAAAATCTGTTTAAAAAAAAAAAAAAATTGAAGCTTCTGAGCAAGCAAAACTCTGTAAAAATGGCAATTTTGGTCAATGTGAGGGTTAAAAAGTGGTTATTTCACATGAGGCACGATCCAATTGACATTTTAAATCATTTTTGGTACAGTCCAAAAAATCAATTTTCTGATGAAAAACGATGACCCCTGACCAGTCGAACTTTCCTAAAATGGTCAATTTTGATGAAATTTTAACATTTAATCTTTTGACTGTAAATTACTGTTGGATGGAAATTATTGCTTTTTCAACTAAAATAATGGTGTTTAAATTCATTTCTCTGACTGAAATTAGTCAAAATTGAATCTTCTGTGTAAGTAAAACTCTGTAAAAATGGCAATTTTGGTCACTGTGAAGGTTTAAAAAGTGGTTATTCAACATGAGGCACGATCCAAATGACATTTTGAATCATTATGGTACAGTCCAAAAAATCAATTTTCCGATGAAAAACAATGACCTCGGACCAGTCGAACGTTCCTAAAATGGTCAATTTTGATGACAATTTAACATTTAATCTTTTGACTGTTAATTACTGTTGGATGTGAATTATTACTTTTTCAACTAAAATCAGTGTGTTTAAAGTTATTTCTGTGCCTGAAATTGGTCAAAATTGAATCTTCTGAGCAAGCAAAACTCTGTAAAATTTTTCTTTTTGGTCACTTTGAGGGTTAAAAAAGTGGTTATTCAACATGAGGCACGATCCAAATGACATTTTGAATCATTATGGTACAGTCCAAAAAATAAATTTTCTGATGAAAAACGAAGACCCCGGACCAGTCGAACTTTCCTAAAATGGTCAATTTTGATGACATTTTAACATTTAATCTTTTGACTGTAAATTACTGTTGGATGTGAATTATTACTTTTTCAACTAAAATAATGGTGTTTAAAGTAATTTCTGTGCCTGAAATTGGTCGAAATTAAAGCTTCTGTGTAAGCAAAACTCTGTAAAAATGGCAATTTTGGACACTGTGAGGGTTTAAAAAGTGGTTATTTAACATGAGGCACGATCCAATTGACATTTTGAATCATTTTTGGTACAGTCCAAAAAATTAATTTTCTGATGAAAAACGATGACCCCGGACCGGTCGAACGTTCTTAAAATGGTCAATTTTGATGAAATTTTAACATTTAATCTTTTGACTGTAAATTACTGTTGGATGTGAATTATTGCTTTTTCAACTAAAATATTGGTCTTTAAATTCATTTCTCTGACTGAAATTAGTGAAATTGAAGCTTCTGTGTAAGCAAAACTCTGTAAAAATGGCAATTTTGGTCACTGTGAGGGTTTAAAAAGTGGTTATTTACCATGAGGCACGATCCAATTGACATTTTAAATCATTTTTGGTACAGTCCAAAAAATCAATTTTCTGATATAAAACGATGACCCCCGGACCAGTCGAACTTTCCTTAAATGGTCAATTTGGATGAAATTTTAACATTTAATCTTTTGACTGTAAAGTATTGTTGGATGTGAAGTATTACTTTTTCAACTAAAATAATTGTGTTTAAAGTCATTTCTATGCCTGAAATTGGTCAAAATTGAAGCTTCTGTGTAAGCAGAACTCTGTAAAAATGGCAATTTTGGTCACTGTGAGGGTGTAAAATTAATTAACACGAGGTACGGTCCAATTGACATTTTGAATCATTTTTTGGACAGTCCAAAAAATCAATTTTCTGATGAAAAACGATGACCCCCGGACCAGTCGAACGTTCCTAAAATGGTCAATTTTGATGAAATTTTAACATTTAATCTTTTGACTGTAAATTATTGTTGGATGTGAATTATTGCTTTTTCAACTAAAATAATGCTGTTTAAAGTCATTTCTCTGCCTGAAATTGGTCAAAATTGAAGCTTCTTAGCACACTTAGCACGGCATGGACGGAGTAGGCAGCGGCACGCACGGGAGGGAGGGGGGAGTTGAGGGTAGGTGGGGGAGGGTGGGGGGTTTGTGCAACAATTCATTTCTTTCTTTGTTCATTCAACTGCATAATCGCTCATGAAAATGCTTGCATGTCAAGGTCATGGATAACTTGTTCTAGTGATTGTCTTTGGAGGTCAGAGAATTACTTGATGTATTCCTACCATGCAACCAATAAAATCTGTTTTCAAAAAATTAAAAAAAAATTGAAGCTTCTGAGCAAGCAAAACTCTGTAAAAATGGCAATTTTGGTCACTGTGAGGGTTAAAAAGTGGTTATTTCACATGAGGCACGATCCAATTGACATTTTAAATCATTTTTGGTACAGTCCAAAAAAACAGTTTTCTGATGAAAAACGATGACCCCGGACCAGTCAAACGTTCCTAAAATAGTCAATTTAGATTACATTTTAACATTTAATCTTTTGACTGTAAACTACGGTTGGATGTGAATTTTTACTTTTTCAACTAAAATAATTGTGTTTAAAGTCATTTCTGTACCTGAAATTGGTCAAAATTGAAGCTTCTGAGTAAGCAAATGTCTGTAAAAATGGCAATTTTGGTCACTGTGAGGGATTAAAAAGTGGTTAGTTAACATGAGGCACGATCCAATTGACATTTTGAATAATTTTTGGTACAGTCCAACAAAATCAATTTTCTGATGAAAAACGATGACTCCGGACCAGTCAAATGTTCCTAAAATTTTCAATTTTAATGAAATTTTAACATTTAATCTTTTGACTGTGAATTACTGTTGGATGTGAATTATTACTTTTTCAACTAAAATCAGCGTGTTTAAAGTCATTTCTGTGCCTGAAATTGGTCAAAATTGAAGCTTCTGAGCAAGCAAAACTCTGTAAAAACTGTATTTTTGGTCACTGTGAGGGTTTAAAAAGTGGTTATTCAACATTAGGCACGTTCCAAATGACATTTTGAATCATTATGGTAAAGTCCAAAAAATCCATTTTCTGATGAAAAACGATGACCTTGTACCAGTCGAACGTTCCTAAAATGGTCAATTTTGATGACATTTTAACATTTTATCTTTTGACTGTTAATAACTGTTGGATGTGAAATATTACTTTTTCAACTAAAATCAGTGTGTTTAAAGTCATTTCTGTGCCTGAAATTGGTCAAAATTGAAGCTTCTGAGTAAGCAAAACTCTGTAAAACTAGCAATTTTGGTCACTGTGAGTGTTTAAAAAGTGGTTATTTAACATGAGGCACGATCCAATTGACATTTTGAATCATTTTTGGTACAGTCCAAAAAATCAATTTTCTGTTGAAAAACGATGACCCCGGACCAGTCAAACGTTCCTAAAATGGTCAATTTAGATGGTATTTTAACATTTAATCTTTTGACTGTAAATTACTGTTGGATGTGAATTATTACTTTTTCAACTCAAATAATGGTGTTTAAAGTCATTTCTGTGCCTGAAATTGGTCAAAATTGAAGCTTCTTAGCACGCTTAGCACGGCATGGATGGAGTAGGCAGCGGCACGCACGGGAGGGAGGGGGGAGTTGAGGGTAGGTGGGGGAGGGTGGGGGGGTTTGTGCAACAATTCATTTCTTTCTTTGTTCATTCAACTGCATAATCGCTCATGAAAATGCTTGCATGTCAAGGTCATGGATAACTTGTTCTAGTGATTGTCTTTGGAGGTCAGAGAATTACTTGATGTATTCCTACCATGCAACCAATAAAATCTGTTTTAAAAAAAAAAAAAAATTGAAGCTTCTGAGCAAGCAAAACTCTGTAAAAATGGCAATTTTGGTCAATGTGAGGGTTAAAAAGTGGTTATTTCACATGAGGCACGATCCAATTGACATTTTAAATCATTTTTGGTACAGTCCAAAAAATCAATTTTCTGATGAAAAACGATGACCCCTGACCAGTCGAACTTTCCTAAAATGGTCAATTTTGATGAAATTTTAACATTTAATCTTTTGACTGTAAATTACTGTTGGATGGAAATTATTGCTTTTTCAACTAAAATAATGGTGTTTAAATTCATTTCTCTGACTGAAATTAGTCAAAATTGAATCTTCTGTGTAAGTAAAACTCTGTAAAAATGGCAATTTTGGTCACTGTGAAGGTTTAAAAAGTGGTTATTCAACATGAGGCACGATCCAAATGACATTTTGAATCATTATGGTACAGTCCAAAAAATAAATTTTCCGATGAAAAACAATGACCTCGGACCAGTCGAACGTTCCTAAAATGGTCAATTTTGATGACAATTTAACATTTAATCTTTTGACTGTTAATTACTGTTGGATGTGAATTATTACTTTTTCAACTAAAATCAGTGTGTTTAAAGTTATTTCTGTGCCTGAAATTGGTCAAAATTGAATCTTCTGAGCAAGCAAAACTCTGTAAAATTTTTCTTTTTGGTCACTTTGAGGGTTAAAAAAGTGGTTATTCAACATGAGGCACGATCCAAATGACATTTTGAATCATTATGGTACAGTCCAAAAAATAAATTTTCTGATGAAAAACGAAGACCCCGGACCAGTCGAACTTTCCTAAAATGGTCAATTTTGATGACATTTTAACATTTAATCTTTTGACTGTAAATTACTGTTGGATGTGAATTATTACTTTTTCAACTAAAATAATGGTGTTTAAAGTAATTTCTGTGCCTGAAATTGGTCGAAATTAAAGCTTCTGTGTAAGCAAAACTCTGTAAAAATGGCAATTTTGGACACTGTGAGGGTTTAAAAAGTGGTTATTTAACATGAGGCACGATCCAATTGACATTTTGAATCATTTTTGGTACAGTCCCAAAAATTAATTTTCTGATGAAAAACGATGACCCCGGACCGGTCGAACGTTCTTAAAATGGTCAATTTTGATGAAATTTTAACATTTAATCTTTTGACTGTAAATTACTGTTGGATGTGAATTATTGCTTTTTCAACTAAAATATTGGTCTTTAAATTCATTTCTCTGACTGAAATTAGTGAAATTGAAGCTTCTGTGTAAGCAAAACTCTGTAAAAATGGCAATTTTGGTCACTGTGAGGGTTTAAAAAGTGGTTATTTACCATGAGGCACGATCCAATTGACATTTTAAATCATTTTTGGTACAGTCCAAAAAATCAATTTTCTGATATAAAACGATGACCCCCGGACCAGTCAAACTTTCCTTAAATGGTCAATTTGGATGAAATTTTAACATTTAATCTTTTGACTGTAAAGTATTGTTGGATGTGAAGTATTACTTTTTCAACTAAAATAATTGTGTTTAAAGTCATTTCTATGCCTTAAATTGGTCAAAATTGAAGCTTCTGTGTAAGCAGAACTCTGTAAAAATGGCAATTTTGGTCACTGTGAGGGTGTAAAATTAATTAACACGAGGTACGGTCCAATTGACATTTTGAATCATTTTTTGGACAGTCCAAAAAAATCAATTTTCTGATGAAAAACGATGACCCCCGGACCAGTCGAACGTTCCTAAAATGGTCAATTTTGATGAAATTTTAACATTTAATCTTTTGACTGTAAATTATTGTTGGATGTGAATTATTGCTTTTTCAACTAAAATAATGCTGTTTAAAGTCATTTCTCTGCCTGAAATTGGTCAAAATTGAAGCTTCTTAGCACACTTAGCACGGCATGGACGGAGTAGGCAGCGGCACGCACGGGAGGGAGGGGGGAGTTGAGGGTAGGTGGGGGAGGGCGGGGGGATTTGTGCAACAATGCATTTCTTTCTTTGTTCATTCAACTGCATAATCGCTCATGAAAATGCTTGCATGTCAAGGTCATGGATAACTTGTTCTAGTGATTGTCTTTGGAGGCCAGAGAATTACTTGATGTATTCCTACCATGCAACCAATAAAATCTGTTTTCAAAAAATTAAAAAAAAATTGAAGCTTCTGAGCAAGCAAAACTCTGTAAAAATGGCAATTTTGGTCACTGTGAGGGTTTAAAAAGTGGTTAGTTAACATAAGGCACGATCCAATTGACATTTTGAATCATTTTTGGTACAGTCCAAAAAAAAAGTTTTCTGATGAAAAACGATGACCCCGGACCAGTCAAACGTTCCTAAAATGGTCAATTTCGATGAAATTTTAACATTTAATCTTTTGACTGTAAATTACTGTTGGATGTGAATTATTACTTTTTCAACTAAAATCTGTGTGTTTAAAGTCATTTCTGTGCCTGAAATTGTTCAAAATGTAAGCTTCTGAGTAAGCAAAACTCTGTAAAAATTGCAATTTTGGTCACTGTGAGGGTTTAAAAAGTGGTTATTTAACATGAGGCACGATCCAATTGACATTTTGAATCATTTTTGGTACAGTCCAAAAAATCAATTTTCTGATGAAAAACGATGACCCCTGACCAGTCGAACTTTCCTAAAATGGTCAATTTTGATGACATTTTAACATTTAATCTTTTGACTGTAAATTACTGTTGGATGTGAATTATTACTTTTTCAACTCAAATAATGGTGTTTAAAGTCATTTCTCTGCCTGAAATTGGTCAAAATTGAAGCTTCTTAGCACGCTTAGCAAGGCATGGACGGAGTAGGCAGCGGCACGCACGGGAGGGAGGGGGGAGTTGAGGGTAGGTGGGGGAGGGTGGGGGGGTTTGTGCAACAATTCATTTCTTTCTTTGTTCATTCAACTGCATAATCGCTCATGAAAATGCTTGCATGTCAAGGTCATGGATAACTTGTTCTAGTGATTGTCTTTGGAGGTCAGAGAATTACTTGATGTATTCTTACCATGCAACCAATAAAATCTGTTTTCAAAAAATTAAAAAAAAAATTGAAGCTTCTGAGCAAGCAAAACTCTGTAAAAATGGCAATTTTGGTCACTGTGAGGGTTAAAAAGTGGTTATTTCACATGAGGCACGATCCAATTGACATTTTAAATCATTTTTGGTACAGTCCAAAAAAACAGTTTTCTGATGAAAAACGATGACCCCGGACCAGTCAAACGTTCCTAAAATAGTCAATTTAGATTACATTTTAACATTTAATCTTTTGACTGTAAATTACGGTTGGATGTGAATTTTTACTTTTTCAACTAAAATAATTGTGTTTAAAGTCATTTCTGTACCTGAAATTGGTCAAAATTGAAGCTTCTGAGTAAGCAAATCTCTGTAAAAATGGCAATTTTGGTCACTGTGAGGGATTAAAAAGTGGTTAGTTAACATGAGGCACGATCCAATTGACATTTTGAATCATTTTTGGTACAGTCCAACAAAATCAATTTTCTGATGAAAAACGATGACTCCGGACCAGTCAAATGTTCCTAAAATTGTCAATTTTAATGAAATTTTAACATTTAATCTTTTGACTGTGAATTACTGTTGGATGTGAATTATTACTTTTTCAACTAAAATCAGCGTGTTTAAAGTCATTTCTGTGGCTGAAATTGGTCAAAATTGAAACTTCTGAGCAAGCAAAACTCTGTAAAAACTGTATTTTTGGTCACTGTGAGGGTTTAAAAAGTGGTTATTCAACATGAGGCACGGTCCAAATGACATTTTGAATCATTATGGTAAAGTCCAAAAAATCAATTTTCTGATGAAAAACGATGACCTCGGACCAGTCGAACGTTCCTAAAATGGTCAATTTTGATGACATTTTAACATTTTATCTTTTGACTGTTAATAACTGTTGGATGTGAATTATTACTTTTTCAACTAAAATCAGTGTGTTTAAAGTCATTTTTGTGCCTGAAATTGGTCAAAATTGAAGCTTCTGAGTAAGCAAAACTCTGTAAAACTAGCAATTTTGGTCACTGTGAGTGTTTAAAAAGTGGTTATTTAACATGAGGCACGATCCAATTGACATTTTGAATCATTTTTGGTACAGTCCAAAAAATCAATTTTCTGTTGAAAAACGATGACCCCGGACCAGTCGAACGTTCCTAACATGGTCAATTTAGATGAAATTTTAATATTTAATCTTTTGACTGTAAATAACTGCTGGATGTCAAATATTACTTGTTCAACTAAAATAATGGTGTTTAAAGTCATTTCTGTGCCTGAAATTGGTCAAAATTGAAGCTTCTTAGCACGCTTAGCACGGCATGGACGGAGTAGGCAGCGGCACGCACGGAGGGAGGGGGGAGATGAGGGTAGGTGGGGGAGGGCGGGGGGGTTTGTGCAACAATGCATTTCTTTCTTTGTTCATTCAACTGCATAATCGCTCATGAAAATGCTTGCATGTCAAGGTCATGGATAACTTGTTCTAGTGATTGTCTTTGGAGGTCAGAGAATTACTTGATGTATTCCTACCATGCAACCAATAAAATCTGTTTTAAAAAAAAAAAAAAAATTGAAGCTTCTGAGCAAGCAAAACTCTGTAAAAATGGCAATTTTGGTCAATGTGAGGGTTAAAAAGTGGTTATTTCACATGAGGCACGATCCAATTGACATTTTAAATCATTTTTGGTACAGTCCAAAAAATCAATTTTCTGATGAAAAACGATGACCCCTGACCAGTCGAACTTTCCTAAAATGGTCAATTTTGATGAAATTTTAACATTTAATCTTTTGACTGTAAATTACTGTTGGATGGAAATTATTGCTTTTTCAACTAAAATAATGGTGTTTAAATTCATTTCTCTGACTGAAATTAGTCAAAATTGAATCTTCTGTGTAAGTAAAACTCTGTAAAAATGGCAATTTTGGTCACTGTGAAGGTTTAAAAAGTGGTTATTCAACATGAGGCACGATCCAAATGACATTTTGAATCATTATGGTACAGTCCAAAAAATAAATTTTCCGATGAAAAACAATGACCTCGGACCAGTCGAACGTTCCTAAAATGGTCAATTTTGATGACAATTTAACATTTAATCTTTTGACTGTTAATTACTGTTGGATGTGAATTATTACTTTTTCAACTAAAATCAGTGTGTTTAAAGTTATTTCTGTGCCTGAAATTGGTCAAAATTGAATCTTCTGAGCAAGCAAAACTCTGTAAAATTTTTCTTTTTGGTCACTTTGAGGGTTAAAAAAGTGGTTATTCAACATGAGGCACGATCCAAATGACATTTTGAATCATTATGGTACAGTCCAAAAAATAAATTTTCTGATGAAAAACGAAGACCCCGGACCAGTCGAACTTTCCTAAAATGGTCAATTTTGATGACATTTTAACATTTAATCTTTTGACTGTAAATTACTGTTGGATGTGAATTATTACTTTTTCAACTAAAATAATGGTGTTTAAAGTAATTTCTGTGCCTGAAATTGGTCGAAATTAAAGCTTCTGTGTAAGCAAAACTCTGTAAAAATGGCAATTTTGGACACTGTGAGGGTTTAAAAAGTGGTTATTTAACATGAGGCACGATCCAATTGACATTCTGAATCATTTTTGGTACAGTCCCAAAAATTTATTTTCTGATGAAAAACGATGACCCCGGACCGGTCGAACGTTCTTAAAATGGTCAATTTTGATGAAATTTTAACATTTAATCTTTTGACTGTAAATTACTGTTGGATGTGAATTATTGCTTTTTCAACTAAAATATTGGTCTTTAAATTCATTTCTCTGACTGAAATTAGTGAAATTGAAGCTTCTGTGTAAGCAAAACTCTGTAAAAATGGCAATTTTGGTCACTGTGAGGGTTTAAAAAGTGGTTATTTACCATGAGGCACGATCCAATTGACATTTTAAATCATTTTTGGTACAGTCCAAAAAATCAATTTTCTGATATAAAACGATGACCCCCGGACCAGTCAAACTTTCCTTAAATGGTCAATTTGGATGAAATTTTAACATTTAATCTTTTGACTGTAAAGTATTGTTGGATGTGAAGTATTACTTTTTCAACTAAAATAATTGTGTTTAAAGTCATTTCTATGCCTTAAATTGGTCAAAATTGAAGCTTCTGTGTAAGCAGAACTCTGTAAA
Source organism: Lissotriton helveticus (assembly GCF_964261635.1). Taxonomy (NCBI): domain Eukaryota; kingdom Metazoa; phylum Chordata; class Amphibia; order Caudata; family Salamandridae; genus Lissotriton; species Lissotriton helveticus. Next base: position 405,184,601 of record NC_136071.1, read on the forward strand.
AATGGCAATTTTGGTCACTGTGAGGGTGTAAAATTAATTAACACGAGGTACGGTCCAATTGACATTTTGAATCATTTTTTGGACAGTCCAAAAAAATCAATTTTCTGATGAAAAACGATGACCCCCGGACCAGTCGAACGTTCCTAAAATGGTCAATTTTGATGAAATTTTAACATTTAATCTTTTGACTGTAAATTATTGTTGGATGTGAATTATTGCTTTTTCAACTAAAATAATGCTGTTTAAAGTCATTTCTCTGCCTGAAATTGGTCAAAATTGAAGCTTCTTAGCACACTTAGCACGGCATGGACGGAGTAGGCAGCGGCACGCACGGGAGGGAGGGGGGAGTTGAGGGTAGGTGGGGGAGGGCGGAGGGATTTGTGCAACAATGCATTTCTTTCTTTGTTCATTCAACTGCATAATCGCTCATGAAAATGCTTGCATGTCAAGGTCATGGATAACTTGTTCTAGTGATTGTCTTTGGAGGCCAGAGAATTACTTGATGTATTCCTACCATGCAACCAATAAAATCTGTTTTCAAAAAATTAAAAAAAAATTGAAGCTTCTGAGCAAGCAAAACTCTGTAAAAATGGCAATTTTGGTCACTGTGAGGGTTTAAAAAGTGGTTAGTTAACATAAGGCACGATCCAATTGACATTTTGAATCATTTTTGGTACAGTCCAAAAAAAAAGTTTTCTGATGAAAAACGATGACCCCGGACCAGTCAAACGTTCCTAAAATGGTCAATTTCGATGAAATTTTAACATTTAATCTTTTGACTGTAAATTACTGTTGGATGTGAATTATTACTTTTTCAACTAAAATCTGTGTGTTTAAAGTCATTTCTGTGCCTGAAATTGTTCAAAATGTAAGCTTCTGAGTAAGCAAAACTCTGTAAAAATTGCAATTTTGGTCACTGTGAGGGTTTAAAAAGTGGTTATTTAACATGAGGCACGATCCAATTGACATTTTGAATCATTTTTGGTACAGTCCAAAAAATCAATTTTCTGATGAAAAACGATGACCCCTGACCAGTCGAACTTTCCTAAAATGGTCAATTTTGATGACATTTTAACATTTAATCTTTTGACTGTAAATTACTGTTGGATGTGAATTATTACTTTTTCAACTCAAATAATGGTGTTTAAAGTCATTTCTCTGCCTGAAATTGGTCAAAATTGAAGCTTCTTAGCACGCTTAGCAAGGCATGGACGGAGTAGGCAGCGGCACGCACGGGAGGGAGGGGGGAGTTGAGGGTAGGTGGGGGAGGGTGGGGGGGTTTGTGCAACAATTCATTTCTTTCTTTGTTCATTCAACTGCATAATCGCTCATGAAAATGCTTGCATGTCAAGGTCATGGATAACTTGTTCTAGTGATTGTCTTTGGAGGTCAGAGAATTACTTGATGTATTCTTACCATGCAACCAATAAAATCTGTTTTCAAAAAATTAAAAAAAAAATTGAAGCTTCTGAGCAAGCAAAACTCTGTAAAAATGGCAATTTTGGTCACTGTGAGGGTTAAAAAGTGGTTATTTCACATGAGGCACGATCCAATTGACATTTTAAATCATTTTTGGTACAGTCCAAAAAAACAGTTTTCTGATGAAAAACGATGACCCCGGACCAGTCAAACGTTCCTAAAATAGTCAATTTAGATTACATTTTAACATTTAATCTTTTGACTGTAAATTACGGTTGGATGTGAATTTTTACTTTTTCAACTAAAATAATTGTGTTTAAAGTCATTTCTGTACCTGAAATTGGTCAAAATTGAAGCTTCTGAGTAAGCAAATCTCTGTAAAAATGGCAATTTTGGTCACTGTGAGGGATTAAAAAGTGGTTAGTTAACATGAGGCACGATCCAATTGACATTTTGAATCATTTTTGGTACAGTCCAACAAAATCAATTTTCTGATGAAAAACGATGACTCCGGACCAGTCAAATGTTCCTAAAATTGTCAATTTTAATGAAATTTTAACATTTAATCTTTTGACTGTGAATTACTGTTGGATGTGAATTATTACTTTTTCAACTAAAATCAGCGTGTTTAAAGTCATTTCTGTGGCTGAAATTGGTCAAAATTGAAACTTCTGAGCAAGCAAAACTCTGTAAAAACTGTATTTTTGGTCACTGTGAGGGTTTAAAAAGTGGTTATTCAACATGAGGCACGGTCCAAATGACATTTTGAATCATTATGGTAAAGTCCAAAAAATCAATTTTCTGATGAAAAACGATGACCTCGGACCAGTCGAACGTTCCTAAAATGGTCAATTTTGATGACATTTTAACATTTTATCTTTTGACTGTTAATAACTGTTGGATGTGAATTATTACTTTTTCAACTAAAATCAGTGTGTTTAAAGTCATTTTTGTGCCTGAAATTGGTCAAAATTGAAGCTTCTGAGTAAGCAAAACTCTGTAAAACTAGCAATTTTGGTCACTGTGAGTGTTTAAAAAGTGGTTATTTAACATGAGGCACGATCCAATTGACATTTTGAATCATTTTTGGTACAGTCCAAAAAATACATTTTCTGATATAAAACGATGACCCCTGACCAGTCGAACTTTCCTAACATGGTCAATTTAGATGAAATTTTAATATTTAATCTTTTGACTGTAAATAACTGCTGGATGTCAAATATTACTTGTTCAACTAAAATAATGGTGTTTAAAGTCATTTCTGTGCCTGAAATTGGTCAAAATTGAAGCTTCTTAGCACGCTTAGCACGGCATGGACGGAGTAGGCAGCGGCACGCACGGAGGGAGGGGGGAGTTGAGGGTAGGTGGGGGGGCAGGGGGGTTTGTGCAACAATGCATTTCTTTCTTTGTTCATTCAACTGCATAATAAAATCGCTCATGAAAATGCTTGCATGTCAAGGTCATGGATAACTTGTTCTAGTGATTGTCTTTGGAGGTCAGAGAATTACTTGATGTATTCCTACCATGCAACCAATAAAATCTGTTTTCAAAAAATTAAAAAAAAAAATTGAAGCTTCTGAGCAAGCAAAACTCTGTAAAAATGGCAATTTTGGTCACTGTGAGGGTTTAAAAAGTGGTTAGTTAACATAAGGCACGATCCAATTGACATTTTGAATCATTTTTGGTACAGTCCAAAAAAAAAAATTCTGATGAAAAACGATGACCCCCGGACCAGTCACACGTTCCTAAAATGGTCAATTTCGATGAAATTTTAACATTTAATCTTTTTACTGTAAATTACTGTTGGATGTAAATTATTACTTTTTCAACTAATATAATGGTGTTTAAAGTCATTTCTGTGCCTGAAATTGGTCAAAATTGAAGCTGCTGAGTAAGCAAAACTCTGTAAAAATGGCAATTTTGGTCACTGTGAGGGTGTAAAAAGTGGTTATTTAACATGAGGCACGATCCAATTGACATTTTAAATATATTTTGGTACAGTCCAAAATATCAATTTTCTGATATAAAACGATGACCCCGGACCAGTCGAACGTTCCTAAAATGGTCAATTTCGATGAAATTTTAACATTTAATCTTTTGACTGTAAATTACTACTGGATGTCAATTATTACTTTTTCAACTAAAATCAGTGTGTTTAATGTCATTTCTGTGCCTGAAATTGTTCAAAATTTAAGCTTCTGAGTAAGCAAAACTCTGTAAAAATTGCAATGTTGGTCACTGTGAGGGTTTAAAAAGTGGTTATTTAACATGAGGCACGATCCAATTGACATTTTGAATCATTTTTGGTACAGTCCAAAAAATCAATTTTCTGATGAAAAACGATGACCCCTGACCAGTCGAATGTTTCTAAAATTGTCAATTTTGATGACATTTTAACATTAAATTTTTTGACTGTAAATTACTGTTGGATGTGAATTATTACTTTTTCAACTAAAATCAGTGTGTTTAAAGTTATTTCTGTGCCTGAAATTGGTCAAAATTGAAGCTTCTGAGTAAGCAAAACACTGTAAAACTAGCAACTTTGGTCACTGTGAGGGTTTAAAAAGTGGTTATTTAACATGAGGCACGATCCAATTGACATTTTAAATCATTTTTGGTACAGTCCAAAAGATCAATTTTCTGATATAAAACGATGACCCCGGACCAGTCGAACTTTCCTAAAATTGTCAATTTGGATGAAATGTAAGCATGGGCGGATTTTGCGAATTGGCAATCCGCGAACTTGCGTATATACGGATTCGCAATCCGAAAAATCCGCGAACTCTCGCGAATTTGCGTTTTTTTTTTGTGTTCGCAAGGATTTCTGCCAGTTCGCGACGGTTCTGTACCAGTTCGCAATTGCAAACTTACTTGTCGGCTCGCAACGGCCGCGACTATGTTATTTCTACATCTGGTTCATCATCACAGGTTCACAGCACCCTCTGTTTCACCACTGCCACCCTGTGGTACACCCATGCCACACTCTGGTACATCACTGCCACCCTCTGGTTGGTTTATCACTGTAGATTATGGGGGTGAAAAAAAGCAAGCACACCTGCCCTGCTTCAACTGACATGAATTAATTTGGGGTTGATTAATGTGTCACTGAATTTAAACTTCCAGTCTGGCTGGCACCTGCTTCCTTATCTGTAATTTGCTTTCTGTTGCAGTGCAATTTCTTTTACAGGACCTTTGTGGCCTATAGTTGCAAGTAGGCAACTGAACTCTGAAGGGGCCCCTCAGGAAGCACTACAGGGAATGATTACTAATGATAAGATTGAACTTTTGCACCTGCTGAGTGCTTTCAGTTATGTCTGTAATTGCTTTCTGTTGCAGTGTACATTTTTTTTAACAGGACCTTTGTTGTATACTTGTAGCTTATCTCTGAGCCTGCTGTGAGGGTCAGAGCAGGGTCATAGAATATTTGCAAGTAGGCAAATGAACTCTGTAGGGGCCTCTCAGGAAGCACTACAGGGAATGGTTACTAATGATAAGTTTGAACTTTTGCACCTGCTGAGTGCTTTCAGTTCTGCAAAAATCCAAATATCCAGCAGCATCCACAAAAAGTAATCCTTCCAGGTCAAGATCCAAATCAAAGTGACCAGCACATGAAGAAAGCACCACTCCCACCCCCCAAAATGGACTCCTTGCAAAGAAAAAGTGCAGGCCAATGTCAACCTGAGGAGTTATTCTGATAAAAATAATAATTTTCAAGGTTTATGCTGCCTGCTGGTGGATTTCTTGTGCGAAATTGCTAATTTTGAAATCTCGCAATTGCGAGATTGTCGCTGCCCGCCGCATCTACGTATTCGCAAGTGTTTACTCCCGCGAAATTGTATAGTATTCTAGTTGGCAAGTGCGACCAAGCAAAAAATCTGCTTCGCACGGATTTTACGAATTTTCGGCAAGTTCGCGACAGTTCGCGGATTGCGAATTTACCGAAAATCCGCAAAATCCGCGAGCGGAACGGATTTTACACCCTTGCTTAATGAAATGTTAACATTTAATCTTTTGACTGTAAAGTACTGTTGGATGTGAATTATTACTTTTTCAACTAAAATAATTGTGTTTAAAGTCATTTCTATGCCTGAAATTGGTCAAAATTGAAGCTTCTGAGTAAGCAGAACTCTGTAAAAATGGATATTTTGGTCACTGTGAGGGTGTGAAAAGTGGGTAATTAACATGAGGTACGGTCCAATTGACATTTTGAATAATTTTTTGGACAGTCCAAAAAACTCAATTTTCTGATGAAAAACGATGACCCCCGGACCAGTCGAACGTTCCTAAAATGGTCAATTTTGATGAAATTTTAACATTTAATCTTTTGACTGTAAATTATTGTTGGATGTGAATTATTGCTTTTTCAACTAAAATAATGGTGTTTAAAGTCATTTCTCTGCCTGAAATTAGTCAAAATTGAAGCTTCTGTGTAAGCAAAACTCTGTAAAAATGGCAATTTTGGTCACTGTGAGGGTTTAAAAAGTGGTTATTTAACATGAGGCACGATCCAATTTACATTTTGAATCATTTTTGGTACAGTCCAAAAAATCAATTTTCTGATGAAAAACGATGACCCCTGACCAGTCGAACTTACCTAAAATGGTCAATTTGGATTAAATTTTAACATTTAATCTTTTGACTGTAAATTACTGTTGGATGTGAATTTTTACTTTTTCAACTAAAATAATGGTATTTAAAGTCATTTCTGTGCCTGAAATTGGTCAAAATTGAACCTTCTTAGCACGCTTAGCACGGCATGGACGGAGTAGGCAGCGGCACGCACGGGAGGGAGGGGGGAGTTGAGGGTAGGTGGGGGAGGGCGGCGGGGTTTGTGCAACAATGCTTTTCTTTCTTTGTTCATTCAACTGCATAATCGCTCATGAAAATGCTTGCATGTCAAGGTCATGGATAACTTGTTCTAAAGATTGTCTTTGGAGGTCAGAGAATTACTTGATGTATTCCTACCATGCAACCAATAAAATCTGTTTTAAAAAAAAATAAAAAATTGAAGCTTTTGAGCAACCAAAACTCTGTAAAAATGGCAATTTTGGTCACTGTGAGGGTATAAAAAGTGGTTAATTAACATGAGGTACGGTCCAATTGACATTTTGAATCATTTTTTGGCACAGTCCAAAAAATCAATTTTCTGTTGAAAAACGATGACCCCGGACCAGTCGAACGTTCCTAAAATGGTCAATTTCGATGACATTTTAACATTTAATCTTTTGACTGTAAAGTACTGTTGGATGTGAGTTATTATTTTTTCAACTAAAATCAGTGTGTTTAAAGTTATTTCTGTGCCTGAAATTGGTCGAAATTGAAGCTTCTGAGTAAGCAAAACTCTGTAAAACTAGCAATTTTGGTCACTGTGAGGGTGTGAAAAGTGGTTAATTAACATGAGGTACGGTTCAATTGACATTTTAAATCATTTTTGGAGCAGTCCAAAAAATCTATTTTCTGATATAAAACGATGACCCCGGACCAGTCGAACTTTCCTAAAATGGTCAATTTGGATGAAATGTTAACATTTAATCTTTTGACTGTAAAGTACTGTTGGATGTGAATTATTAATTTTTCAACTAAAATAATTGTGTTTAAAGTCATTTCTATGCCTGAAATTGGTCAAAATTGAAGCTTCTGAGTAAGCAGAACTCTGTAAAAATGGCAATTTTGGTCACTGTGAGGGTGTGAAAAGTGGTTAATTAACATGAGGTACGGTCCAATTGACATTTTGAAACATTTTTTGGACAGTCCAAAAAATCAATTTTCTGATGAAAAATGATGACCCCCGGACCAGTCGAAGGTTCCTAAAATGGTCAATTTCAATGAAATTTTAACATTTCATCTTTTGACTGTAAAGTACTGTTGGATGTGAATTATTACTTTTTCAACTAAAATCAGTGTGTTTAAAGTTATTTCTGCGCCTGAAATTGGTCAAAATTGAAGCTTCTGAGTAAGCAAAACTCTGTAAAACTAGCAATTTTGGTCACTGTGAGGGTGTAAAAAGTGGTTAATTAACATAAGGTACGGTTCAATTGACATTTTAAATCATTTTTGGAGCAGTCCAAAAAATCAATTTTCTGATATAAAACGATGACCAGTCGAACTTTCCTAAAATGGTCAATTTGGATGAAATGTTAACATTTAATCTTTTGACTGTAAAGTACTGTTGGATGTGAATTATTACTTTTTCAACTAAAATAATTGTGTTAAAGTCATTTCTATGCCTGAAATTGGTCAAAATTGAAGCTTCTGAGTAAGCAGAACTCTGTAAAAATGGCAATTTTGGTCACTGTGAGGGTGTGAAAAGTGGTTAATTAACATGAGGTACGGTCCAATTGACATTTTGAATCATTTTTTGGACAGTCCAAAAAAACAATTTTCTGATGAAAAACGATGACCCCCGGACCAGTCGAACGTTCCTAAAATGGTCAATTTTGATGAAATTTTAACATTTAATGTTTTGACTGTAAATTACTGTTGGTTGTGAATTATTGCTTTTTCAACTAAAATAATGGTGTTTAAAGTCATTTCTCTGCCTGAAATTAGTCAAAATTGAAGCTTCTGTGTAAGCAAAACTCTGTAAAAATGGCAATTTTGGTCACTGTGAGGGTGTAAAAAGTGGTTAATTAACATGAGGCACGGTCCAATTGACATTTTGAATCATTTTTGGTACAGTCCAAAAAATCAATTTTCTGATGTAAAATGATTACCCCGGACCAGTCGAACGTTCCTAAAATGGTCAATTTCGATGAAATTTTAACATTTAATCTTTTGACTGTAAATTACTACTGGATGTCAATTATTACTTTTTCAACTAAAATCAGTGTGTTGAAAGTCATTTCTGTGCCTGAAATTGTTCAAAATGTAAGCTTCTGAGTAAGCAAAACTCTGTAAAACTAGCAATTTTGGTCACTGTGAGGGTGTGAAAAGTGGTTAATTAACATGAGGTACGGTTCAATTGACATTTTAAATCATTTTTGGAGCAGTCCAAAAAATCAATTTTCTGATATAAAACGATGACCCCGGACCAGTCGAACTTTCCTAAAATGGTCAATTTGGATGAAATGTTAACATTTAATCTTTTGACTGTAAAGTACTGTTGGATGTGAATTATTAATTTTTCAACTAAAATAATTGTGTTTAAAGTCATTTCTATGCCTGAAATTGGTCAAAATTGAAGCTTCTGAGTAAGCAGAACTCTGTAAAAATGGCAATTTTGGTCACTGTGAGGGTTTAAAAAGTGGCTAATTAACATGAGGCATGGTCCAATTGACATTTTGAATCATTTTTGGTACAGTCCAAAAAATCAATTTTCTGATGAAAAATGATGACCCCGGACCAGTCAAACGTTCCTAAAATGGTCAATTTCAATGAAATTTTAACATTTAATCTTTTGACTGTAAATTACTACTGGATGTCAATTATTACTTTTTCAACTAAAATCAGTGTGTTTAAAGTCATTTCTGTGCCTGAACTTGTTCAAAATTTAAGCTTCTGAGTAAGCAAAACTCTGTAAAAATGGCAATTTTGGTCACTGTGAGGGTTTAAAAAGTGGTTATTTAACATGAGGCACGATCCAATTGACATTTTGAATCATTTTTGGTACAGTCCAAAAAATAAATTTTATGATGAAAAACGATGACCTCGGACCAGTCGAACTTTCCTAAATAAGTCAATTTGGATGAAATTTTAACATTTAATCATTTGACTGTAAATTACTGTTGGATGTGAATTTTTACTTTTTCAACTAAAATAATTGTGTTTAAAGTCATTTCTGTGCCTGAAATTGGTCAAAATTGAAGCTTCTGAGCAAGCAAAACTCTGTAAAAATTGTATTTTTGGTCACTGTGAGTGTTTAAAAAGTGGTTATTCAACATGAGGCATAATCCAAATGACATTTTGAATCATTATGGTAAAGTCCAAAAAATCAATTTTCTGATGAAAAACGATGACCTCGGACCAGTCGAACATTCCTAAAATGGTCAATTTTGATGAAATTTTAACATTTAATCTTTTGACTGTTAATTACTGTTGGATGTGAATTATTACTTTTTCAACTAAAATCAGTGTGTTTAAAGTCATTTCTGTGCTTGAAATTGGTCAAAATTGAAGTTTCTGAGTAAGCAAAACTCTGTAAAACTAGCAATTTTGGTCATGTGAGGGTTTAAAAAGTGGGGTATTTAACATGAGGCACGATCCAATTGACATTTTGAATCATTATGGTACAGTCCAAAAAATCAATTTTCTGATGAAAAATTAAGACCTCGGACCAGTCGAACGTTCCTAAAATGGTCAATTTTGATGACATTTTAACATTTAATCTTTTGACTGTTAATTACTGTTGGATGTGAATTATTACTTTTTCAACTAAAATAATTGTGTTTAAAGTTATTTCTGTGCCTGAAATTGGTCAAAATTGAAGCTTCTTAGCACGCTTAGCACGGCATAGGCCGGAGTAGGCAGCGGCACGCACGGGAGGGAGGGGGGAGTTGAGGGTAGGTGGGGGAGGGCGGGGGGGTTTGTGCAACAATGCATTTCTTTCTTTGTTCATTCAACTGCATAATCGCTCATGAAAATGCTTGCATGTCAAGGTCATGGATAACTTGCTCTAGTGATTGTCTTTGGAAGTCAGAGAATTACTTGATGTATTCCTACCATGCAACCAATAAAATCTGTTTTCAAAAAATGTAAAAAAAAAATTGAAGCTTCTGAGCAAGCAAAACTCTGTAAAAATGGCAATGTTGGTCACTGTGAGGGTTTAAAAAGTGGTTAGTTAACATAAGGCACGATCCAATTGACATTTTGAATCATTTTTGGTACAGTCCAAAAAAAAAAAATTCTGATGAAAAACGATGACCCCCGGACCAGTCAAACGTTCCTAAAATGGTCAATTTCGATGAAATTTTAACATTTAATCTTTTTACTGTAAATTACTGTTGGATGTAAATTATTACTTTTTCAACTAATATAATGGTGTTTAAAGTCATTTCTGTGCCTGAAATTGGTCAAAATTGAAGCTGCTGAGTAAGCAAAACTCTGTAAAAATGGCAATTTTGGTCACTGTGAGGGTGTAAAAAGTGGTTATTTAACATGAGGCACGATCCAATTGACATTTTAAATATATTTTGGTACAGTCCAAAATATCAATTTTCTGATATAAAACGATGACCCCGGACCAGTCGAACGTTCCTAAAATGGTCAATTTCGATGAAATTTTAACATTTAATCTTTTGACTGTAAATTACTACTGGATGCCAATTATTACTTTTTCAACTAAAATCAGTGTGTTTAATGTCATTTCTGTGCCTGAAATTGTTCAAAATTTAAGCTTCTGAGTAAGCAAAACTCTGTAAAAATTGCAATGTTGGTCACTGTGAGGGTTTAAAAAGTGGTTATTTAACATGAGGCATGATCCAATTGACATTTTGAATCATTTTTGGTACAGTCCAAAAAATCAATTTTCTGATGAAAAACGATGACCCCTGACCAGTCGAATGTTTCTAAAATTGTCAATTTTGATGACATTTTAACATTTAATTTTTTGACTGTAAATTACTGTTGGATGTGAATTATTACTTTTTCAACTAAAATCAGTGTGTTTAAAGTTATTTCTGTGCCTGAAATTGGTCAAAATTGAAGCTTCTGAGTAAGCAAAACACTGTAAAACTAGCAACTTTGGTCACTGTGAGGGTTTAAAAAGTGGTTATTTAACATGAGGCACGATCCAATTGACATTTTAAATCATTTTTGGTACAGTCCAAAAAATCAATTTTCTGATATAAAACGATGACCCCGGACCAGTCGAACTTTCCTAAAATTGTCAATTTGGATGAAATGTAAGCATGGGCGGATTTTGCGAATTGGCAATCCGCGAACTTGCGTATTTACGGATTCGCAATCCGAAAAATCCGCGAACTCTCGCGAATTTGCGGGTTTTTTTGTGTTCGCAAGGATTTCTGCCAGTTCGCGACGGTTCTGTACCAGTTCGCAATTGCAAACTTACTTGTCGGCTCGCAACGGCCGCGACTATGTTATTTCTACATCTGGTTCATCATCACAGGTTCACAGCACCCTCTGTTTCACCACTGCCACCCTGTGGTACACCCATGCCACCCTCTGGTACATCACTGCCACCCTCTGGTTGGTTTATCACTGTAGATTATGGGGGTGAAAAAAAGCAAGCACACCTGCCCTGCTTCAACTGACATGAATTAATTTGGGGTTGATTAATGTGTCACTGAATTTAAACTTCCAGTCTGGCTGGCACCTGCTTCCTTATCTGTAATTTGCTTTCTGTTGCAGTGCAATTTCTTTTCACAGGACCTTTGTGGCCTATAGTTGCAAGTAGGCAACTGAACTCTGAAGGGGCCCCTCAGGAAGCACTACAGGGAATGGTTACTAATGATAAGATTGAACTTTTGCACCTGCTGAGTGCTTTCAGTTATGTCTGTAATTGCTTTCTGTTGCAGTGTACATTTTTTTTAACAGGACCTTTGTTGTATACTTGTAGCTTATCTCTGAGCCTGCTGTGAGGGTCAGAGCAGGGTCATAGAATATTTGCAAGTAGGCAAATGAACTCTGTAGGGGCCTCTCAGGAAGCACTACAGGGAATGGTTACTAATGATAAGTTTGAACTTTTGCACCTGCTGAGTGCTTTCAGTTCTGCAAAAATCCAAATATCCAGCAGCATCCACAAAACGTAATCCTTCCAGGTCAAGATCCAAATCAAAGTGACCAGCACATGAAGAAAGCACCACTCCCACCCCCCAAAATGGACTCCTTGCAAAGAAAAAGTGCAGGCAAATGTCAACCTGAGGAGTTATTCTGATAAAAATAATAATTTTCAAGGTTTATGCTGCCTGCTGGTGGATTTCTTGTGCGAAATTGCAAATTTTGAAATCTCGCAATTACGAGATTGTCGCTGCCCGCCGCATCTACGTATTCGCAAGTGTTTACTCCCGCGAAATTGTATAGTATTCTAGTTGGCAAGTGCGACCAAGCAAAAAATCTGCTTCGCACGGATTTTACCAATTTTCGGCAAGTTCGCGACAGTTCGCGGATTGCGAATTTACCGAAAATCCGCAAAATCCGCGAGCGGAACGGATTTTACACCCTTGCTTAATGAAATGTTAACATTTAATCTTTTGACTGTAAAGTACTGTTGGATGTGAATTATTACTTTTTCAACTAAAATAATTGTGTTTAAAGTCATTTCTATGCCTGAAATTGGTCAAAATTGAAGCTTCTGAGTAAGCAGAACTCTGTAAAAATGGATATTTTGGTCACTGTGAGGGTGTGAAAAGTGGTTAATTAACATGAGGTACGGTCCAATTGACATTTTGAATAATTTTTTGGACAGTCCAAAAAACTCAATTTTCTGATGAAAAACGATGACCCCCGGACCAGTCGAACGTTCCTAAAATGGTCAATTTTGATGAAATTTTAACATTTAATCTTTTGACTGTAAATTACTGTTGGATGTGAATTTTTACTTTTTCAACTAAAATAATGGTATTTAAAGTCATTTCTGTGCCTGAAATTGGTCAAAATTTAACCTTCTTAGCACGCTTAGCACGGCATGGACGGAGTAGGCAGCGGCACGCACGGGAGGGAGGGGGGAGTTGAGGGTAGGTGGGGGAGGGCGGCGGGGTTTGTGCAACAATGCTTTTCTTTCTTTGTTCATTCAACTGCATAATCGCTCATGAAAATGCTTGCATGTCAAGGTCATGGATAACTTGTTCTAAAGATTGTCTTTGGAGGTCAGAGAATTACTTGATGTATTCCTACCATGCAACCAATAAAATCTGTTTAAAAAAAAAAAAATTGAAGCTTTTGAGCAACCAAAACTCTGTAAAAATGGCAATTTTGGTCACTGTGAGGGTATAAAAAGTGGTTAATTAACATGAGGTACGGTCCAATTGACATTTTGAATCATTTTTTGGCACAGTCCAAAAAATCAATTTTCTGTTGAAAAACGATGACCCGGACCAGTCGAACGTTCCTAAAATGGTCAATTTCGATGAAATTTTAACATTAAATCTTTTGACTGTAAAGTACTGTTGGATGTGAGTTATTATTTTTTCAACTAAAATCAGTGTGTTTAAAGTTATTTCTGTGCCTGAAATTGGTCGAAATTGAAGCTTCTGAGTAAGCAAAACTCTGTAAAACTAGCAATTTTGGTCACTGTGAGGGTGTGAAAAGTGGTTAATTAACATGAGGTACGGTTCAATTGACATTTTAAATCATTTTTGGAGCAGTCCAAAAAATCAATTTTCTGATATAAAACGATGACCCCGGACCAGTCGAACTTTCCTAAAATGGTCAATTTGGATGAAATGTTAACATTTAATCTTTTGACTGTAAAGTACTGTTGGATGTGAATTATTAATTTTTCAACTAAAATAATTGTGTTTAAAGTCATTTCTATGCCTGAAATTGGTCAAAATTGAAGCTTCTGAGTAAGCAGAACTCTGTAAAAATGGCAATTTTGGTCACTGTGAGGGTGTGAAAAGTGGTTAATTAACATGAGGTACGGTCCAATTGACATTTTGAATCATTTTTTGGACAGTCCAAAAAATCAATTTTCTGATGAAAAATGATGACCCCCGGACCAGTCGAACGTTCCTAAAATGGTCAATTTGGATGAAATGTTAACATTTAATCTTTTGACTGTAAAGTACTGTTGGATGTGAATTATTACTTTTTCAACTAAAATAATTGTGTTAAAGTCATTTCTATGCCTGAAATTGGTCAAAATTGAAGCTTCTGAGTAAGCAGAACTCTGTAAAAATGGCAATTTTGGTCACTGTGAGAGATTAAAAAGTGGTTAGTTAACATGAGGCACGATCCAATTTACATTTTGAATCATTTTTTGTACAGTCCAAAAAATAAATTTTCTGATGAAAAACGATGACTCCGGTTCAGTCGAATGTTCCTAAAATTGTACATTTTGATGAAATTTTAACATTTAATCTTTTGACTGTGAATTACTGTTAGATGTGAATTATTACTTTTTCAACTAAAATCAGTGTGTTTAAAGTCATTTTTGTGCCTGAAATTGGTCAAAATTGAAGCTTCTGAGCAAGCAAAACTCTGTAAAAATTGTATTTTTGGTCACTGTGAGTGTTTAAAAAGTGGTTATTCAACATGAGGCATGATCCAAATGACATTTTGAATCATTATGGTAAAGTCCAAAAAATCCATTTTCTGATGAAAAACGATGACCTCGGACCAGTCGAACATTCCTAAAATGGTCAATTTTGATGAAATTTTAACATTTAATCTTTTGACTGTTAATTACTGTTGGATGTGTATTATTACTTTTTCAACTAAAATCAGTGTGTTTAAAGTCATTTCTGTGCCTGAAATTGGTCAAAATTGAAGTTTCTGAGTAAGCAAAACTCTGTAAAACTAGCAATTTTGGTCATGTGAGGGTTTAAAAAGTGGGGTATTTAACATGAGGCACGATCCAATTGACATTTTGAATCATTATGGTACAGTCCAAAAAATCAATTTTCTGATGAAAAACGAAGACCTCGGACCAGTCGAACGTTCCTAAAATGGTCAATTTTGATGACATTTTAACATTTAATCTTTTGACTGTTAATTACTGTTGGATGTGAATTATTACTTTTTCAACTAAAATAATTGTGTTTAAAGTTATTTCTGTGCCTGAAATTGGTCAAAATTGAAGCTTCTGAGTAAGCAAAACTCTGTAAAACTAGCAATTTTGGTCACTGTGAGGGTTTAAAAAGTGGGTATTTAACATGAGGCACGATCCAATAGACATTTTAAATCATTTTTGGTACAGTCCAAAAAATCAATTTTCTGATATAAAACGATGTCAAACCACTCAAACTTTCCTAAAATGGTCAATTTGGATGAAATCAATTTTCTGATATAAAACGATGTCAAACCAGTCAAACTTTCCTAAAATGGTCAATTCAGAAAAATTTTAACATTTAATCTTTTGACTGTAAAGTACTGTTGGATGTGAATTATTACTTTCTCAACTAAAATAATTGTGTTTAAAGTCATTTCTATGCCTGAAATTGGTCAAAATTGAAGCTTCTGAGTAAGCAGAACTCTGTAAAAATGGCAATTTTGGTCACTGTGAGGGTGTAAAAAGTGATTAATTAACATGAGGTACGGTCCAATTGACATTTTGAATCATTTTTTGGACAGTCCAAAAAATCAATTTTCTGATGAAAAACGATGACCCCGGACCAGTCAAACGTTCCTAAAATGGTCAATTTTGATGAAATTTTAACATTTAATCTTTTGACTGTAAATTACTGTTGGATGTGAATTATTGCTTTTCCAACTAAAATAATGGTGTTTAAAGTCATTTCTCTGCCTGAAATTAGTCAAAATTGAAGCTTCTGTGTAAGCAAAACTCTGTAAAAATGGCAATTTTGGTCACTGTGAGGGTGTAAAAAGTGGTTATTTAACATGAGGCACGATCAAATTGAAATTTTGAATCATTTTTGGTACAGTCCAAAAAATAAATTTTCTGATGAAAAACGATGACCTCGGACCAGTCGAACTTTCCTAAAATAGTCAATTTGGATGAAATTTTAACATTTAATCTTTTGACTGTAAATTACTGTTGGATGTGAATTTTTACTTTTTCAACTAAAATAATTGTGTTTAAAGTCATTTCTGTACCTGAAATTGGTCAAAATTGAAGCTTCTGATTAAGCAAATCTCTGTAAAAATGGCAATTTTGGTCACTGTGAGGGATTAAAAAGTGGTTAGTTAACATGAGGCACGATCCAATTGACATTTTGAATCATTTTTGGTACAGTCCAAAAAATCAATTTTCTGATGAAAAACGATGACTCCGGACCAGTCGAATGTTCCTAAAATTGTAAATTTTGATGAAATTTTAACATTTAATCTTTTGACTGGTAATTACTGTTGGAATTGAATTATTACTTTCTCAACTAAAATCAGTGTGTTTGAAGTCATTTCTGTGCCTGAAATTGGTCAAAATTGAAGCTTCTGAGTAAGCAAAACTCTGTAAAACTAGCAATTTTGGTTACTGTGAGGGTGTAAAAAGTGATTAATTAACATGAGGCACGATCCAAATGACATTTTGAATCATTATGGTAAAGTCCAAAAAATCAATTTTCTGATGAAAAACGATGACTCCGGACCAGTCGAATGTTCCTAAAAATGTAAATTTTGATGAAATTTTAACATTTAATCTTTTGACTGTGAATTACTGTTGGATGTGAATTATTACTTTTTCAACTAAAATCAGTGTGTTTAAAGTCATGTCTGTGCCTGAAATTGGTCAAAATTGAAGCTTCCGAGCAAGCAAAACTCTGTAAAAACGGCAATATTGGTAACTGTGAAGGTTTAAAAAGTGGTTAATTAACATAAGGCACGATCCAATTGACATTTTGAATCATTTTTGGTACGGTCCAAAAAATCCATTTTCTGTTGAAAAACGATGACCCCGGACCAGTCGAACGTTCCTAAAATGGTCAATTTCGATGAAATTTTAACATTTAATCTTTTGACTGTAAATAACTGCTAGATGTCAAATATTACTTTTTCAACTGAAATAATTGTGTTTAAAGTCATTTCTGTGCCTGAAATTGTTCAAAATTGAAGCTTCTGAGTAAGCAGAACTCTGTAAAAATGGCAATTTTGGTCACTGTGAGGGTTTAAAAAGTGGTTATTTAACATGAGGCACGATCCAATTGACATTTTGAATAATTTTTGGTACAGTCCAAAAAATAAATTTTCTGATGAAAAACGATGACCTCGGACCAGTCGAACTTTCCTAAAATAGTCAATTTGGATGAAATTTTAACATTTAATCTTTTGACTGTAAATTACTGTTGGATGTGAATTTTTATTTTTTCAACTAAAATAATTGTGTTTAAAGTCATTTCTGTACCTGAAATTGGTCAAAATTAAAGCTTCTGAGTAAGCAAATCTCTGTAAAAATGGCAATTTTGGTCACTGTGAGAGATTAAAAAGTGGTTAGTTAACATGAGGCACGATCCAATTTACATTTTGAATCATTTTTGGTACAGTCCAAAAAATAAATTTTCTGATGAAAAACGATGACTCCGGATCAGTCGAATGTTCCTAAAATTGTATATTTTGATGAAATTTTAACATTTAATCTTTTGACTGTGAATTACTGTTAGATGTGAATTATTACTTTTTCAACTAAAATCAGTGTGTTTAAAGTCATTTCTGTGCCTGAAATTGGCCTGAAAAGCTCCTGAATAAGCAAAACTCTAGAAAAATGGCAATTTTTGTATTGTGAAGGTTTAAAAGTGGTTAATTAACATAAGGCATGATCCAATTGACATTTTGAATCATTTTTGGTACAGTCCAAAAAATCAATTTTTTGTTGAACGTTCCTAAAATGGTCAATTTCGATGAAATTTTAACATTTAGGGCCCCATTAGGATAGCGGGCGGAAAACCACCCCGCCCGCCATGGAGGCGGAAAACAACCGCCCGCCATGGAGGCGGTTCAACCGGCAGACAAACTAGGATCGACCGCCAGTACAGACCGACCGCGGCGGTAGCGGTGAAAATGAAACCGCCCGGTGTGTGCGTTGATGACAAAACTCCGACCGCGGCGGTCGGAAAAGCAGCGGAAAATACAAAACCGGCCACAGGGACAGCGGAGACACCGCACGGGAAATTACGATATCCCCGAGGGTGTCGCGGGCGGAATCGCAGGCACCGACCGCCGCGGTCGAAGGCAGGATGGCATTGGAGAAATGGCGGCCAAGCACCAGCAAACTCACCGCAGCGGACGAACATGAAATACATGGCGGTCGATGTCAAAGCACCGCAGTGATGCCAAATACTGCATAAACAAAGTAGCCCAGCCTATGTTTACTGCATAAACAAAGTAGCCCAATAGATACAACACACACACAGATACAGAAATGTCAAACAAATATACAAAACAACATAACCACACCCACAACACACCTGACAACCACAATCCAATTGGACACACCCACACAGCTGAGTACAAAGCCACCCCCTCCACTCACCACAATCCTTTGCATCTTTCCAGAACAGAAGGCCACACACCACATCTGAGAGGAGAGGCAAAATCGCACACCACACCCACCCACCCACCACCACCATCAACACCACCATCACACCATCACAATCAAACCCCCAGCACACACACACCTCATCACCACACCCCTGCACCCACACACCCCTGCACCCACAAACACCTCAACCCCCCCACACCATGACATCACAAAAAATGCCTAAATTCACAGAGAGTGAGTTGACAGTCATGGTCAACGAGATTCTGAGAGTAGAACCACAACTATTTGGTAACCTAGTCCAACAGACACCATTAGCCACCAGGACACAAATGTGGGAAAGGATTGTCCAAAGGGTGAATGCAGTTGGGGCCACCCCAAGATTCAAGAAGGAGATCATGAAGCAGTGGCATGATCTCAAGAGGGTTGTCAAGGAGAGGAGGAGCAAGAACTGGACGCTGGTAAACGTGACTGGCAGTGGCCCTCCCATCCCACCGAAGACATTCACACCATGGGAGGAGAAGGTGCTTGCTATCCTGCTACCTGAGAGTCTCACAGGAGTAGCCGGGGGAGCGGAGGCTGGTAAGTACCGACAAATGTGTACCACCACATTGAGATTTACCTCCTTGCAATACCCAACTACCAATACACTGTCCATCCCTAACCAACATGTAGCCAGCCATTCTGCTGAGGAGGCCTGAATGGGGCCGGAATGTCAGTACAACATGCCCCCCTGTCCCAAAGCCCAGCAGCATGGAGGCCTCCCCAGCCAGGAGCAAGTGTCAGCCATTGCACTGTTTAACAAACAAACTTACAGGTAGGTAGCCATCTTCACTTGGGGGCTGTTTGTGGGTGTGAGGGAGGGAGGGAGGCCTGTCTCACTACTCCCAGCATGCCCCCTGTCCCACAGCCCAGCAGCATGGAGGCCTCCCCAGCCAGGAGCAAGTGTCAGCCATTGCACTGTTTAACAAACAAACTTACCGGTAGGTAGCCATCTTCACTTGGGGGCTGTTTGTGGGTGTGAGGGAGGGAGGGAGGCCTGTCTCACTACTCCCAGCATGCCCCCCTGTCCCACAGCCCAGCAGCATGGAGGCCTCCCAAGCCAGTAGCAAGTGTCAGCCATTGCACTGTTTAACAAACAAACTTACAGGTAGGTAGCCATCTTCACTTGGGGGCTGTTTGTGGGTGTGAGGGAGGGAGGGAGGCCTGTCTCACTACTCCCAGCATGCCCCCCTGTCCCACAGCCCAGCAGCATGGAGGCCTCCCCAGCCAGGAGCAAGTGTCAGCCATTGCTCTGTTTAACAAACAAACTTACAGGTAGGTAGCCATCTTCACTTGGGGGCTGTTTGTGGGTGTGAGGGAGGGAGGGAGGCCTGTCTCACTACTCCCAGCATGCCCCCCTGTCCCACAGCCCAGCAGCATGGAGGCCTCCCCAGCCAGGAGCAAGTGTCAGCCATTGCACTGTTTAACAAACAAACTTACAGGTAGGTAGCCATCTTCACTTGGGGGCTGTTTGTGGGTGTGAGGGAGGGAGGGAGGCCTGTCTCACTACTCCCAGCATGCCCCCCTTTCCCACAGCCCAGCAGCATGGAGGCCTCCCCAGCCAGGAGCAAGTGTCAGCCATTGCACTGTTTAACAAACAAACTTACAGGTAGGTAGCCATCTTCACTTGGGGGCTGTTTGTGGGTGTGAGGGAGGGAGGGAGGCCTGTCTCACTACTCCCAGCATGCCCCCCTGTCCCACAGCCCAGCAGCATGGAGGCCTCCCCAGCCAGGAGCAAGTGTCAGCCATTGCACTGTTTAACAAACAAACTTACAGGTAGGTAGCCATCTTCACTTGGGGGCTGTTTGTGGGTGTGAGGGAGGGAGGGAGGCCTGTCTCACTACTCCCAGCATGCCCCCCTTTCCCACAGCCCAGCAGCATGGAGGCCTCCCCAGCCAGGAGCAAGTGTCAGCCATTGCACTGTTTAACAAACAAACTTACAGGTAGGTAGCCATCTTCACTTGGGGGCTGTTTGTGGGTGTGAGGGAGGGAGGGAGGCCTGTCTCACTACTCCCAGCATGCCCCCCTGTCCCACAGCCCAGCAGCATGGAGGCCTCCCCAGCCAGGAGCAAGTGTCAGCCATTGCACTGTTTAACAAACAAACTTACAGGTAGGTAGCCATCTTCACTTGGAGGCTGTTTGTGGGTGTGAGGGAGGGAGGGAGGCCTGTCTCACTACTCCCAGCATGCCCCCCTGTCCCACAGCCCAGCAGCATGGAGGCCTCCCCAGCCAGGAGCAAGTGTCAGCCATTGCACTGTTTAACAAACAAACTTACAGGTAGGTAGCCATCTTCACTTGGAGGCTGTTTGTGGGTGTGAGGGAGGGAGGGAGGCCTGTCTCACTACTCCCAGCATGCCCCCCTGTCCCACAGCCCAGCAGCATGGAGGCCTCCTCAGCCAGGAGCAAGTGTCAGCCATTGCACTGTTTAACAAACCAACTTACAGGTAGGTAGCCATCTACACTTGGGGGCTGTTTGTGGGTGTGAGGGAGGGAGGGAGGCCTGTCTCACTGCTCCCAGCATGCCCCCCTGTCCCACAGCCCAGCAGCATGGAGGCCTCCCCAGCCAGGAGCAAGTGACAGCCATTGCACCCTGCACACTCACCTTACAGGTATGTAACTACCATATATCTTCATGAAGTGTGTGTGTAGAAATCAAATAACTATTGTACGAAATGCATACACAATCAACCTTTATGACTCCATGATGTAACTCTGCACTATGTAATGTAACACGGTGTTGCCATGGTTTTTACAACTGATGACAGCAAATTGCACTAGTGTACAGACAGCTGATGATACGCAGATGACACAAACACTGACCACTCCCCATCTACTCCACAGGTGATGAAGAACTCACTGCTGGGGACAACACCAATGACCAGCAGAGCCAGTCTCCACCTCCGGCACATGGACTCACAGATGCAGCCTCCCAGGACAGTTTGGATGAGGAGCTCCAGGCCGGCCCATCTGGTGTTCCACAGAGCCAGAGGTCCCAGGCCCCCATCCTCCCCACCATCACCTCTGCTGCAACAACAACGCAGCAGACCCCTGCTGTCACGGCCTCTGCCTCCACCGCAACCACCACCGCAGCCACTGCCACCAACACCACCACTACCACCAGTACCACCTGCAGCACCCTCCCTCTCCCTAGGGATGACCAGCCCACACCAACAACTGTGGAGGGCAGGGAGCCAGTGCGTGGCGCACCAGTGGCGAGGGAAGAGGTCCGTGGCAGCAGAGCAGGCGGGAGGGCCAGGGTCAACACCAGACCTCGGGAGGAGTGGACACCATCCCTGGACCACTTCACCAGAGTTGTGGATGCCTACCAAGAGGTCCAGGGACAAAGTGGCCGGTCGGATGAACTATTAAGGGAGCTCATCCTGCTGATGAGGTCCATCGATAACCGCATGGGACAGATGGTGGACCTCATGGGCCAGCAAGTGGCGTTGCAGAGGGACAGGCCTGTGTCCCAACCATCACCGCCGTCCCCTCCTGTTGTGCAGCAGGATGACAGTCCACCATCCTCCCCTGCGCCAACAGAGAGGGGCGAGTCCTCTGACGCCGCTGGCCATTCAGCAGGCCCCCCACCGCCAAAAAGATCTAGGGGCGTCCGAAGAAGAGCCTGGGAGTCTCTGGAAGCAAAGCACCTGCCACACGCCAGTCACGGAGCCAGCCGTGAAGACAACCCTCTACCCAACTTCATTCACTGTTTGGACTGTCTTTCCCCACATTGCCTTGGCAATGGCACCTGTCTGTTGGACTGGGTCACCACATCCATGTGGTGTCTACTCTTGCATCTCTGCGACCATGACTGTCAACTCACTGCTCATTCAGCACCTTCCTGTAAATATTCCCGCACAATTCACATGTCCACCCCGTAAATAAAATACCTGACACTCCAGATTTGGTGTATTGAATTCTTTAGTGCAGTATTTACATTTATGATAATGTCCATGATGTGTAAACATGATGTACAGTATGCAGGGCAGGAACACTCTGGAGCACATAGGGAGACACAACAGAACTACAGTCACTGGTCTCATCATGCCAACACACACAGATCACTGCTCCACAAATATCCAATTTATCACAGGTACACTACACATTGTCTAGCTGATATGCACAAATACGGTCCAGAAAACATCTCCGTACGTAACGTCCATTACAACAATACCATACATAGGTGACAGAACATGTGGCTATTGGGAACATCTGCGCAAATCCATTCACAACAAAAGTTACCACACTAGACTATGTAGACGTTGTAACTTGTCACACACCTTCAAGTGAAGTAGCGTTGTATTAGCTGCTGGCGTAGGTCAACTCCTTCCTCCTCTCCACTGTCCTCATCACTGGATTCAGGTCCCTGAGCAGGTTGTGGCCTTGGTTCCTCACCATCGTCCAGGAGCAGGGGGACCCCCTTGTGGATGGCCAGGTTGTGTAGCATACAGCATGCCACAACGATCTTGCACACCTTCCCAGGCGAGTATGCGAGTGCGCCTCCAGTCCTGTCAAGGCACCGGAACCTTGACTTCAGCAGGCCAAAAGTCCGTTCAATTACCCGGCGTGTCCTGCCATGGGCCTCATTGTAGCGGATGTCTGCTGGTGTCTGGGGATTCCGAAGTGGGCTCAACAGGCATGGCCTACTGAGATATGCAGAGTCCCCTGTGAATGAAAAACACCCATAGCAATGTTGCACGGCCACAGTAAAGCCAGTGACACATAGCACGTGAATGCAGTAGTGTAACTCACCCACAATCCAGGCACGTTCGGGATGCAGATTCTCCATCATCCGTGGCACCATGCTGTTCCTCATAATGAAAGAGTCATGGGCCGAACCGGGATACTTTGCACACACATGTGATATTGTCATGTCCGCAAGGCACACCACCTGCACATTCATGGAGTGGTAGTATTTGCGGTTCCGATAAATGTGCTCCATCGCCTGCGGTACCACCAGAGCCACATGGGTGCAATCTATGGCACCGACTACATGTGGTATGCGCCCAAGTGAATAGAAGTCCCCCTTAACGGCAGCCAATTCACGTCCCCTGGGGAAATGTATGTAGCGATTGCGATATATCATCATGGCCTCAAGTACATCCCTCAGCACCATGCTGAACATGGGCTGCGACATCCCCCCAGCGTTAGCCACGGTCTCTTGGAAGGAACCAGTCGCAAAGAAGTGTAGTGCTGCCATAACCTTGTAAGTTGGTGTGAATGCCGTAGGATAGTGACGGCGAGGCTGCAGGTGGGGCTCCAATAGATCACACACGATCTTCAATGTTGGTCTGTCCAGCCTGAATTTCCTGATGATTGCCTCATTCTCCATGTCCTTAAGCACAATCAACTGACGTAGGAGATTTGGCCTCCTCCTAGTTTAGGATTATAAAGAATAGGTCAATGACAAGCATCATGAGATGGCCATAGCACAAAGCATCAAGGATGTAATGGGAAAACAACAAGGGCCAGAGAGATGCATGGCACATCTGGTTACATGGCTGGCCAATAGCAACACACAGAGGGCAGGCCTCTCCAGTGACAATACCCAAGTGACAGTAACACATCGGGTAATGTGAAAGTGGATATAATGATAGAACTTTTGACATGCGCAGACATAGAGCTACTAGAGCCACAAATGTAATGTGACTTAACATGTCTGTCATACCCATCTGCCGTACCTGCCACACCTCAATGCATCATGTACATTCTGCAACCATTCATTAACACCATGATCACAGTAGCAGGGACACTTCTGGTTGTGTGCATGATCAGTTGTGAATCCACAAGTCAGGTACGATACAATGCAGTGCCACCAGGCCGGTCAAGGTCTGCACTGACCAACAACACATTAAACCTCACGACATCTATGTAGAGCACCTGACGTCTGTCAATCATCATCACACATCAAAACCCTTACTAAAATGGCACAAACACATGCTAAAGTGGCTCACACTGAACGTGCGTCCTCCTGTGGATGCAATGGCTGTGTGGCATCGTGTGTACAATGATGTTCCCTACACCATGTAGCTGCAGGGTACTTATACATTGTCCAGGATTGACATACACAGCAATGTGTACGAAAATGCCAGAACCTACCGCCGGTCCCCAGCGGTGTGACCCCAGCACCACCATCTACCCAGCCAAGGTAGCCATTGGCACATGGACTTGTGTACATGCCGCTGGCTATGCTCCGCCGCATGAGTCGAGGTACCTACCGCCGGTCCCCAGCGGTGTGACCCCAGCACCACCATCTACCCAGCCAAGGTAGCCATTGGCACATGGACTTGTGTACATGCCGGTGGCTATGCTCCGCCGCATGAGTCGCGGTACCTACCGCCGGGTACCCGCTGTGCGTCACCGCCATGATGCATTGCATACAGCCAATGGCATGGGTGGTCGCTGTGGCATGATGCATATTTGAAAATAGCGGAAGCTGTGCTCCGCCGCCGCGGAGCCGGTCATTGGATGCTTTTGAATGATGCACCATTGCGGTAGCGCACCCCGGACACCCGCGGTGCGTCACCGCCATGGCGCATTGCATACAGCCAATGGCATGGGTGGTCGCTGTGGCATGATGCATATTTGAAAATAGCGGAAGCTGTGCTCCGCCGCCGCGGAGCCGGTCATTGGATGCTTTTGAATGATGCACCATCGCGGTAGCGCACCCCGGACACCCGCGGTGCGTCACCGCCATGGCGCATTGCATACAGCTAATGGCATGGGTGGTCGCTGTGGCATGATGCATATTTGAAAATAGCGGAAGCTGTGCTCCGCCGCCGCGGAGCCGGTCATTGGATGCTTTTGAATAAGGCAGACCCAGACAACCAATTGTAGAAGCTTATTAGCTTCCTAACTACCCCAGGGGGCTATAAATCTGTGGGAGTGAGCCACACTTTCCCACTGCTCGCAGAGCCTGCTGCATGGGACCCTCTCCTGCTGCTGCCTGAGACCCTCTCCTGCTGCTGCCTGGGACCCTCTCCTGCTGCTGCCTGGGACCCTCTCCTGCTGCTCACAGAGCCTGCTGCCTGGGACCCTCTCCTGCTGCTGCCTGGGACCCTCTCCTGCTGCTGCCTGGGACCCTCTCCTGCTGCTCACAGAGCCTGCTGCCTGGGACCCTCTCCTGCTGCTGCCTGGGACCCTCTCCTGCTGCTGCCTGGGACCCTCTCCTGCTGCTCACAGAGCCTGCTGCCTGGGACCCTCTCCTGCTGCTGCCTGGGACCCTCTCCTGCTGCTGCCTGGGACCCTCTCCTGCTGCTCACAGAGCCTGCTGCCTGGGACCCTGTCCTGCTGCTGCCTGGGACCCTCTCCTGCTGCTGCCTGGGACCCTCTCCTGCTGCTCACAGAGCCTGCTGCCTGGGACCCTCTCCTGCTGCTGCCTGGGACCCTCTCCTGCTGCTGCCTGGGACCCTCTCCTGCTGCTCACAGAGCCTGCTGCCTGGGACCCTCTCCTGCTGCTGCCTGGGACCCTCTCCTGCTGCTGCCTGGGACCCTCTCCTGCTGCTCACAGAGCCTGCTGCCTGGGACCCTCTCCTGCTGCTGCCTGGGACCCTCTCCTGCTGCTGCCTGAGACCCTCTCCTGCTGCTGCCTGGGACCCTCTCCTACTGCTGCCTGAGACCCTCTCCTGCTGCTCACAGAGCCTGCTGCCTGGGACACCTCACAACTCACTTCCGCCACAGGTCTGCCATATCCACAGGGATGTCAAGAACAGATAATATCCGTGCCAGTCCATTCACGAGTGAGGAGCTGGATGTCCTTGTGAACGAGGTGCTGGCACAGTACCCACGCCTGTTTGGTGGCCCCATTGTGGTGGTAAGTCAACATGAAGGGAGCAGTAGGGCAGGGTGGTGTCAGACGTGTATTCATTAGCTGCAGAATGTGCTTTTTGATGTGGGGTGCAGACAAACACTGACAGACAAGATGTTTCCAGGTGGTGGGAGTGTGTGTTTTGCATTGTGACTCTGTCCTAGGCCTATACTTGTATGTGTGAGTGGGATTTGCTATTTTTTGGGGCAGACATAACCTACGGTTGTTTGCCTTGTAGCTGCCTGGACAGTGTCCGCTTGTGATGTAATTTCAGGGTGCCCCTGTTGTCATAGTCAGTGTGCCCCACAGAGTAGGTTCAGTGGCTGCACAGCCAAACGTTGTACATCAGCCAACTTACATGCTACAGTTGCTTCACACTGATTAGTGGATATGCCCCATCAATGCCCTGTACTAATTCTGAATTACACAGTGCTGTCGATGCATTTGTGTTGAAGCATCATTCTTTAGTGTGATTGTCTTGAAGACTACGAACCTCAATGTGTGCATGCATTCACTAATGTTTATGCCATGCAGAGTGGCCTTGTGAGGGTACCCCCAGTTCTGGAGGGAGGGAGGTCACTGTGAGTCCCGAATCAGTGTCTGGCTGCTGTACTGATGGATGCTGACATATGACATTGTGTAAATGTTCATTTGGCCTTCTTTACTCTCATTCCTGCAGCTCAAGGTACACCAACGTAAGGCTGACTGGAGGGCCATAGCAGCAAAGGTGCGAGCCCTGGGGGTATCAAACAGATGACACACACACTGTCACAAGAGGTGGGAGGACATCAGCCGGCTGGCTAAGCAAGTGGCAGAGATGACCTTGGGGATGGTACCACGCACAGGGCGTGTGGCACGGCGCACCATGACTCCGCTGATGGGACGCATACTGGCAGTGACCTATCCAGACCTGGATGCACGTCTGAAGGGGCTTCAGCAGCAAGACAGAGATGGTGAGTATCCGGGGAGGGAGAGTTTGTCTGGGAGTGGATGCATGTGTAGAGTGCCTGTGGCAGCGGTGACACATGTGATGTGCGTGTGCTGACATGCTGTGATATGTGATGTGAGTGGCAACTGTGATGTGTGTCTGTATGAGGCATTGGCCCACCATGGCCTTACTGTGCAGCTCCTGCCTGCAGTTTTCTGTCCTTGACAGATATTTTTTTGTCCACATGGTCACTCTTCTTTGTGATGGTGGGTGTAGTCCCTATTCTGCCGTACAGCTGTGTCCACTTAATGAGTGTGACACCATGTCTGTCTACTTTGCATGCACCTTCATGGTAGTGGCCCACACATCTGACGACAATGTGAACCCAGATTGGCACATGGTGATTGTAATGGCCTATTTGACAATATGGCATGTGTAGACAATACAGGTGTGTGTATTCACCTCTGGATCCCTTTTGGTCTGTAAGTGGTGATGTTTGTTGTGGCTACATCATGTCCATGGGGCAGGTCAATGTGGGCTGGGGGAACACCATCCATGGGCAGGGTGTAGTGCTGTGTGTCATCGACATTGGTCCACTCCTGCCTGTTTGTCCGCATGACAGGCACTGTTGTGGTCTATATGGTGTGTAGCTGCACAGTGATTGGAGGGTGTGGTGGTTACCATGTAGCTCTAGGCCTCTCATGTGCTGCATTGATCTGATATCGTGTGACCAGACAATGACACTTAGACAACCATGTTTCTGTCACTAATGCAGATTCGCAAGACACCTCGGCGGAACATGATCCTGAAAGTGGTGGCGAGACCAGCACGACAGCGGCAGCAGAGCAAAGTGAGACGGAGCCAAGTGACACTGACCACACCAGCGCTACTGAGGGTGACAGGAGTATGCATGAGGAATCTGTGGCTGAGACACAGAGTACCACTTCATCTGAGGCAGGGGGGATGCGTCCCTGTTAGCAGCCACAGGAGATGGGGAGTCTGCTGCTGCATCAGACTACCAGCGGCCACTGCCCACCCTCCCATCCACTTCCTCTGGGGCTGCCCGTATCCGTGTCACTAAGAGGGGACGTGTGACATTCACACATGGCACAGCTGCACCTGCACCTGTCCCCCCTGCTGCCCTCAGTGCAGAGTGCGTAGATCTCCTGCGGCAACTTTGCGTGGGCCAGACCGCCCTGCTCAATGCCTTCAGTGCACACGATAACAAATTAGGCCAGGTTCTGGCATTCATGGAGGGCATACACTCTGACGTGGGTGGCCTACATCGTACACTCCTGTCATTGTCAGGTACAGTGACGTCAGCCCTCCAACAGGCACATGCCCCCTTTGCAGCTCAGGTGCCTGTGACGTCCACCCAGTCCGTGGCCACATCAGATGACAGTGAGCACTTGGGACATACATCAACTAAACAATACAACACTAGGAGCACAGGTCAGGCCCAAAGCAAACAATCCCGTCCACAGACTCCATCCCCAAAGAAGAGCAGGGCCCCCCCAATATGCAAAGACAAGGGGAAGTCACAGAAGAGCAAGGCCAGAAGAGCATTGTGTCAGACACCAGGCTCACATGCTGCAGAGACATCACCAGAAATTGACTCAGCTATGCCCACAGAGGATGTGTGGGATGTCTTGGCTACACCTGGGGAGAGCACAGGGACACAACCACCTACCACATCAACCCCAGAACAAAGTACATCGAGGCAGGTGGAGGGAAGCCCTGTTGTGACCAGCCCAGTCATTGTGGCAAAGGAGGGCAGTGTTGTGTCCAGGCCAGTGACTCAGGTAGAGGAGGGCAGTGTTGTGGCCATCCCTGGCAAGAAGGGACAGGAGGGCACTGTAGACACCACCCCTGGGGTAAGTGCGAAGGTGGTCACTGTGGGGGTACACCTTCCAGAGAGGGTAAGGTGGTCCGGAGGCGTAGCCAGCCCAAGCGTACTGCAGGATCAAGCACTTCTCCAGAGGGAGTGCCAGTGTCTGCCCCTGATGTGGGACAGTTGGGGGGTGTGCCGGTGGTGTCAACGCCACTTCCCATCAACCCCATGACAGGGAAGCGAATTCATATTCCGAAGAAGTGGAAGGGCACCCCTCCAACCTCTCCCACCCACACTGTGTCAAGGGCGTGCATGACTCCACCTCCACGTGCCACGGTGCCACCTGGTCCGCACAGCCCTCCACCTTGCAGGCCCTCTGTTATAGCCACATCACATGTCCCTCTGTCACACCATTCAAGTGGACCTGCAGTCCCTGACACACAGCCAGGTCCCACTCCACATGACAGCCAGGAGTGAGTTGTCAACACCCTCAGACGCCTGTGCCACACAGAGGTGTGCTACTCTAGACCATTGTTAGCGATCTGGGTGTGTTCCTGGGCCTGTTGCTCTGATGTATTCTGCTCTGCCAAGGACTCTGGGCCTGTTGTCCTGATTTACTCTGCCCTGCTCTGCCAAGGACTCTGGGCCTGTTGCTCTGATGTACTCTGCCCTGCCAAGGACTCTGGGCCTGTTGCTCTGATGTATTCTGCTCTGCCAAGGACTCTGGGCCTGTTGCTCTGATGTACTCTGCCCTGCTCTGCCAAGGACTCTGGGCCTGTTGCTCTGATGTACTCTGCCCTGCTCTGCAAGGACTCTGGGCCTGTTGCTCTGATGTACTCTGCCCTGCTCTGCCAAGGACTCTGGGCCTGTTGCTCTGATGTACTGTGCCCTGCTCTGCCAAGGACTCTGGGCCTGTTGCTCTGATGTACTCTGCTCTGCCAAGGACTCTGGGCCTGTTGCTCTGATGTACTCTGCTCTGCCAAGGACTCTGGGCCTGTTGCTCTGATGTACTCTGCCCTGCCAAGGACTCTGGGCCTGTTGCTCTGATGTACTCTGCTCTGCCAAGGACTCTGGGCCTGTTGCTCTGATTTACTCTGCCCTGCTCTGCCAAGGTCTCTGGGCCTGTTGCTCTGATGTACTCTGCTCTGCCAAGGACTCTGGGCCTGTTGCTCTGATGTACTGTGCTCTGCTCTGCCAAGGACTCTGCACTTCCCGATTGTGTTTGACCAGTGCATAGTCTGTGCCATTTGTACATGATTTTGTGACTTGCTGGTGTCTACAAATGTTGTGTAGCTACATCTGTGCAATATGTGAATAAATACAGTTACTTATGGTGTGTTTTCTCTGTCTCCTTACTGATTAAAGTACTTTTCTTGTTTGTATATGCTTGACTGAGTACCATGCTCTATTTTGTAAATCACCATTGCAAGGCTCTGTGTGGCCATATGATTATTAGACAGGGGGGACAGGGTCTTCAGTCCATTCTGGCCCTGCTGATGTTGTACTGTGTGATGGCTATTTTACAGGCCATGCAGTTTTCGTGTTGGTGAATTGCTATTGCTGCATACACTGTTCACAGGTCACCTTGGGGGACACTGGCAGCACAGGGTGTGCAGCTGTGCTGTGGTTTAGTCGATGTCTATGATGTGATGAGGTGTGTGTGTTTTCCTTTCTGTGTGCCCAGGCGTGTATGTGTATGGTCGTCTTGTGTTGGCCCTTAGTCCTGGTGGCATGGCTTATATGGCATGTGTGGTGTTGGGTGTGGCAGAGGTGTGCAGTGTGAAGGGCGTTAGTTTGTAGTGTATGTATGTGTGCCCCTGTATGGTGTGAGACACACATGTGTCAGCCAGGAGTTGTATGCCTGTTGTTTGTTTTGTCTTGCCCTGTGTGGATGATTGTATGCAATTGTGTGGGCTGTGGGGAGTGCACTGGTGTTGTGTGTTCGTTGTCAGCCAATCCTGCAGTGCCTGTGTCCCTGGTTGTGTGTCGCAGTGTGTGTGTATTGTGCTTGTTGTTGCAGTGCTTGTTGGTGTGCATGGGGTTGCACGGGATAGGCACCTGGCCTGTGACTAGCTCGGGTGGGGTGCAGTGTTGGTTGTGGTGGTGAGTCCCTGTGATGTTTGTGCCCTGCCCATGCCTTGGTGTGGCCCTGCCTTCTGCATAGTGCGCATGTGTGGACCGCGGCGGTGACGTGTCCGTGACCGTGACGTTGCTGCAGGTTGGCGGACGTTGTGTGTTCCGGATGCCGTGGGGTGCCTTGTTGTGAGGTGGGTGATGTGTGGGTGCCCATGTGAATGTGTTGTGCCCCCCAGCAGGATGCCAGTGTTTTGTTTGGGCACTGTGTCGGCATGTGAGATGTGTGGTGCATTTGTGTAGTGGCGTACCTGCGACGGCGTCCGCGGCGGCCCATCTGCCGATAATGTTGCAGCAGGTACATGACCGGATGCATGTGGAGGGCTGGGTCCATGGGGTTCATGTCGGGTCTCGGCGTTCGTGCTCCGCTGTCGACTTTCCGCCTGCTTCAGCTGTGCGGTGTCTCCTCTACCGTGCGTCTGCTTGTTTGGGCCATCCTAATTTGTCGAGCGGGGCGGACGTCATCGGCCGCGGCGGAGCGTCTCGATTGGCTACAGCTGCCGCGGTGGCGGGCGCACCTTGATGGCGGAGCGCGGCGCTCTGCGGCGGACGGGAAATGACCTGTGTTTACCTATCCTAATGTGGCGGACGTGACTTCCGCTGCTCGCGGGCGGAAAAAGCTGTTTTTCCGCCCCGCCATCGCCGCGGTGGTGCCACCGCCCGACATCCTAATGGACCCCTTAATCTTTTGACTGTGAATTACTGTTGGATGTGAATTATTACTTTTTCAACTAAAATCAGTGTGTTTAAAATCATTTCTGTGCCTGAAATTGGTCAAAATTGTAGCTTCTGAGCAAGCAAAACTCTGTAAAAATTGTATTTTTGGTCACTGTGAGGGTTTAAAAAGTGGTTATTTAACATGAGGCACGATCCAATTGACATTTTAAATCATTTTTGGTACAGTCCAAAAAATCCATTTTCTGATATAAAACGATGACCCCAGACCAGTCGAACTTTCCTAAAATGGTCAATTTGGATGAAATTTTAACATTTAATCTTTTGACTGTAAAGTACTGTTGGATGTGAATTATTACTTTTTCAACTAAAATAATTGTGTTTAAAGTCATTTCTGTGCCTGAAATTTATCAAAATTGAAGCTTCTGAGCAAGCAAAACTCTGTAAAAATGGCAATATTGGTAACTGTGAAGGTTTAAAAAGTGGTTAATTAACATAAGGCACGATCCAATTGACATTTTGAATCATTTTTGGTACAGTCCAAAAAATCAATTTTCTGTTGAAAAACGATGACCCCGGACCAGTCGAACATTCCTAAAATGGTCAATTTCGATGAAATTTTAACATTTAATCTTTTGACTGTAAATAACTGCTGGATGTCAAATATAACTTTTTCAACTGAAATAATTGTGTTTAAAGTCATTTCTGTGCCTGAAATTGGTCAAAATTGAAGCTTGTGAGTAAGCAGAACTCTGTAAAAATGTCAATTTTGGTCACTCTGAGGGTTTAAAAAGTGGTTATTTAACATGAGGCACGATCCAATTGACATTTTGAATAATTTTTGGTACAGTCCAAAAAATAAATTTTCTGATGAAAAACGATGACCTCGGACCAGTCGAACTTTCCTAAAATAGTCAATTTGGATGAAATTTTAACATTTAATCTTTTGACTGTAAATTACTGTTGGATGTGAATTTTTACTTTTTGAACTAAAATAATTGTGTTTAAAGTCATTTCTGTACCTGAAATTGGTCAAAATTGAAGCTTCTGAGTAAGCAAAACTCTGTAAAACTAGCAATTTTGGTCACTGTGAGGGTTTAAAAAGTGGTTATTTAACATGAGGCACGATCCAATAGACATTTTAAATCATTTTTGGTACAGTCCAAAAAATCAATTTTCTGATATAAAACGATGACCCCGGACCAGTCGAACTTTCCTAAAATGGTCAATTTGGATGAAATTTTAACATTTAATCTTTTGACTGTAAAGTACTGTTGGATGTGAATTATTACTTTTTCAACTAAAATAATTGTGTTTAAAGTCATTTCTATGCCTGAAATTGGTCAAAATTGAAGCTTCTGAGTAAGCAGAACTCTGTAAAAATGGCAATTTTGGTCACTGTGAGGGTGTAAAAAGTGATTAATTAACATGAGGTACGGTCCAATTGACATTTTGAATCATTTTTGGTACAGTCCAAAAAATCAATTTTCTGATGAAAAACGATGACCCCCGGAACAGTCGAATTTTCCTAAAAATGTCAATTTTGATGAAATTTTAACATTTAATCTTTTGACTGTGAATTACTGTTGGATGTGAATTATTACTTTTTCAACTAAAATCAGTGTGTTTAAAGTCATGTCTGTGCCTGAAATTGGTCAAAATTGAAGCTTCTGAGCAAGCAAAACTCTGTAAAAATTGTATTTTTGGTCACTGTGAGGTTTAAAAAGTGGTTATTCAACATGAGGCACGATCCAAATGACATTTTGAATCATTATGGTAAAGTCCAAAAAATCAATTTTCTGATGAAAAACGATGACTCCGGACCAGTCGAATGTTCCTAAAAATATCAATTTTGATGAAATTTTAACATTTAATCTTTTGACTGTGAATTACTGTTTGATGTGAATTATTACTTTTCCAACTAAAGTCAGTGTGTTTAAAGTCATGTCTGTGCCTGAAATTGGTCAAAATTGAAGCTTCTAAGCAAGCAAAACTCTGTAAAAATTTTATTTTTGGTCACTGTGAGGGTTTAAAAAGTGGTTATTCAACATGAGGCACGATCCAAATGACATTTTGAATAATTATGGTAAAGTCCAAAAAAACTATTTTCTGATGAAAAACGATGACCTCGGACCAGTCGAACGTTCCTAAAATGGTCAATTTTGATGACATTTTAACATTTAATCTTTTGACTGTTAATTACTGTTGGAATTGAATTATTACTTTTTCAACTAAAATCAGTGTTTTTAAAGTCATTTCTGTGCTTGAAATTGGTCAAAATTGAAGCTTCTGAGTAAGCAAAACTCTAGAAAAATGGCAATTTTGGTATTGTGAAGGTTTAAAAAGTGGTTAATTAACATAAGGCACGATCCAATTGACATTTTGAATCATTTTTGGTACAGTCCAAAAAATCAATTTTCTGTTGAAAAACGATGACCCCGGACCAGTCGAACGTTCCTAAAATGGTCAATTTCGTTGAAATTTTAACATATAATCTTTTGACTGTAAATAACTGCTGGATGTGAATTATTACTTTTTCAATTAATATAATGGTGTTATATTAATAATGGTGGCCACTACGGCCCCTCGCGGCGGGATGCCTGGCTTTCACCTTGTGGACACCCTGCCGGGGTATCTCACAGGGGAATACCAGGACGGGTTCCCTAAGCAAGCGCCGAGATGCCTACGGGTAGTCGTGCGCTATACAAGAGCGTAATCATTTCATTTCATTTCATTTTTGTGCCTGAAATTGTTCAAAATTTAAGCTTCTGAGTAAGCAAAACTTTGTAAAAATGGCAATTTTGGTCACTGTGAGGGTTTAAAAAGTGGTTATTTAACATGAGACACGATCCAATTGACATTTTGAATCATTTTTGTTACAGTCCAAAAAATCAATTTTCTGATGAAAAACGATGACCCCGGACCAGTCGAACTTTCCTAAAATGGTCAATTTTGATGACATTTTAACATTTAATCTTTTGACTGTAAATTACTGTTGGATGTGAATTATTACTTTTTCAACTAAAATAATGATGTTTAATGTCATTTCTGTGCCTGAAATTGGTCGAAATTAAAGCTTTTGAGTAAGCAAAACTCTGTAAAAATGGCAATTTTGGACACTGTGAGGGTTTAAAAAGTGGTTATTTAACATGAGGCACGATCCAATTGACATTTTGAATCATTTTTGGTACAGTCCAAAGAATCAATTTTCTGATGAAAAACGATGTCCCCTGACCAGTCGAACTTTCCTAAAATGGTCAATTTGGATTACATTTTAACATTTAATCTTTTGACTGTAAATTACTGTTGGATGTGAATTTTTACTTTTTGAACTAAAATAATTGTGTTTAAAGTCATTTCTGTACCTGAAATTGGTCAAAATTGAAGCTTCTGAGTAAGCAAAACTCTGTAAAACTAGCAATTTTGGTCACTGTGAGGGTTTAAAAAGTGGTTATTTAACATGAGGCACGATCCAATAGACATTTTAAATCATTTTTGGTACAGTCCAAAAAATCAATTTTCTGATATAAAACGATGACCCCGGACCAGTCGAACTTTCCTAAAATGGTCAATTTGGATGAAATTTTAACATTTAATCTTTTGACTGTAAAGTACTGTTGGATGTGAATTATTACTTTTTCAACTAAAATAATTGTGTTTAAAGTCATTTCTATGCCTGAAATTGGTCAAAATTGAAGCTTCTGAGTAAGCAGAACTCTGTAAAAATGGCAATTTTGGTCACTGTGAGGGTGTAAAAAGTGATTAATTAACATGAGGTACGGTCCAATTGACATTTTGAATCATTTTTGGTACAGTCCAAAAAATCAATTTTCTGATGAAAAACGATGACCCCCGGAACAGTCGAATTTTCCTAAAAATGTCAATTTTGATGAAATTTTAACATTTAATCTTTTGACTGTGAATTACTGTTGGATGTGAATTATTACTTTTTCAACTAAAATCAGTGTGTTTAAAGTCATGTCTGTGCCTGAAATTGGTCAAAATTGAAGCTTCTGAGCAAGCAAAACTCTGTAAAAATTGTATTTTTGGTCACTGTGAGGTTTAAAAAGTGGTTATTCAACATGAGGCACGATCCAAATGACATTTTGAATCATTATGGTAAAGTCCAAAAAATCAATTTTCTGATGAAAAACGATGACTCCGGACCAGTCGAATGTTCCTAAAAATATCAATTTTGATGAAATTTTAACATTTAATCTTTTGACTGTGAATTACTGTTTGATGTGAATTATTACTTTTCCAACTAAAGTCAGTGTGTTTAAAGTCATGTCTGTGCCTGAAATTGGTCAAAATTGAAGCTTCTAAGCAAGCAAAACTCTGTAAAAATTTTATTTTTGGTCACTGTGAGGGTTTAAAAAGTGGTTATTCAACATGAGGCACGATCCAAATGACATTTTGAATAATTATGGTAAAGTCCAAAAAAACTATTTTCTGATGAAAAACGATGACCTCGGACCAGTCGAACGTTCCTAAAATGGTCAATTTTGATGACATTTTAACATTTAATCTTTTGACTGTTAATTACTGTTGGAATTGAATTATTACTTTTTCAACTAAAATCAGTGTTTTTAAAGTCATTTCTGTGCTTGAAATTGGTCAAAATTGAAGCTTCTGAGTAAGCAAAACTCTAGAAAAATGGCAATTTTGGTATTGTGAAGGTTTAAAAAGTGGTTAATTAACATAAGGCATGATCCAATTGACATTTTGAATCATTTTTGGTACAGTCCAAAAAATCAATTTTCTGTTGAAAAACGATGACCCCGGACCAGTCGAACGTTCCTAAAATGGTCAATTTCGTTGAAATTTTAACATATAATCTTTTGACTGTAAATAACTGCTGGATGTGAATTATTACTTTTTCAATTAATATAATGGTGTTATATTAATAATGGTGGCCACTACGGCCCCTCGCGGCGGGATGCCTGGCTTTCACCTTGTGGACACCCTGCCGGGGTATCTCACAGGGGAATACCAGGACGGGTTCCCTAAGCAAGCGCCGAGATGCCTACGGGTAGTCGTGCGCTATACAAGAGCGTAATCATTTCATTTCATTTCATTTCTGTGCCTGAAATTGGTCAAAATTGAAGCTTCTGAGTCAGCAAAACTCTGTAAAAATGGCAATTTTGGTCACTGTGAAGGTTTAAAAAGTGATTATTTAACATGAGGCACGACCCAATTGACATTTTGAATCATTTTTGGTACAGTCCAAAAAAATCAATTTTCTGATGATTAACGATGACCCCGGACCAGTCGAACGTTCCTAAAATGGTCCATTTCGATGAAATTTTAACATTTAATCTTTTGACTGTAAATTACTACTGGATGTGAATTATTACTTTTTCAACTAAAATCAGTGTGTTTAAAGTCATTTTTGTGCCTGAAATTGTTCAAAATTTAAGCTTCTGAGTAAGCAAAACTTTGTAAAAATGGCAATTTTGGTCACTGTGAGGGTTTAAAAAGTGGTTATTTAACATGAGACACGATCCAATTGACATTTTGAATCATTTTTGTTACAGTCCAAAAAATCAATTTTCTGATGAAAAACGATGACCCCGGACCAGTCGAACTTTCCTAAAATGGTCAATTTTGATGACATTTTAACATTTAATCTTTTGACTGTAAATTACTGTTGGATGTGAATTATTACTTTTTCAACTAAAATAATGATGTTTAATGTCATTTCTGTGCCTGAAATTGGTCGAAATTAAAGCTTTTGAGTAAGCAAAACTCTGTAAAAATGGCAATTTTGGACACTTTGAGGGTTTAAAAAGTGGTTATTTAACATGAGGCACGATCCAATTGACATTTTGAATCATTTTTGGTACAGTCCAAAGAATCAATTTTCTGATGAAAAACGATGTCCCCTGACCAGTCGAACTTTCCTAAAATGGTCAATTTGGATTACATTTTAACATTTAATCTTTTGACTGTAAATTACTGTTGGATGTGAATTTTTACTTTTTGAACTAAAATAATTGTGTTTAAAGTCATTTCTGTACCTGAAATTGGTCAAAATTGAAGCTTCTGAGTAAGCAAAACTCTGTAAAACTAGCAATTTTGGTCACTGTGAGGGTTTAAAAAGTGGTTATTTAACATGAGGCACGATCCAATAGACATTTTAAATCATTTTTGGTACAGTCCAAAAAATCAATTTTCTGATATAAAACGATGACCCCGGACCAGTCGAACTTTCCTAAAATGGTCAATTTGGATGAAATTTTAACATTTAATCTTTTGACTGTAAAGTACTGTTGGATGTGAATTATTACTTTTTCAACTAAAATAATTGTGTTTAAAGTCATTTCTATGCCTGAAATTGGTCAAAATTGAAGCTTCTGAGTAAGCAGAACTCTGTAAAAATGGCAATTTTGGTCACTGTGAGGGTGTAAAAAGTGATTAATTAACATGAGGTACGGTCCAATTGACATTTTGAATCATTTTTGGTACAGTCCAAAAAATCAATTTTCTGATGAAAAACGATGACCCCCGGAACAGTCGAATTTTCCTAAAAATGTCAATTTTGATGAAATTTTAACATTTAATCTTTTGACTGTGAATTACTGTTGGATGTGAATTATTACTTTTTCAACTAAAATCAGTGTGTTTAAAGTCATGTCTGTGCCTGAAATTGGTCAAAATTGAAGCTTCTGAGCAAGCAAAACTCTGTAAAAATTGTATTTTTGGTCACTGTGAGGTTTAAAAAGTGGTTATTCAACATGAGGCACGATCCAAATGACATTTTGAATCATTATGGTAAAGTCCAAAAAATCAATTTTCTGATGAAAAACGATGACTCCGGACCAGTCGAATGTTCCTAAAAATATCAATTTTGATGAAATTTTAACATTTAATCTTTTGACTGTGAATTACTGTTTGATGTGAATTATTACTTTTCCAACTAAAGTCAGTGTGTTTAAAGTCATGTCTGTGCCTGAAATTGGTCAAAATTGAAGCTTCTAAGCAAGCAAAACTCTGTAAAAATTTTATTTTTGGTCACTGTGAGGGTTTAAAAAGTGGTTATTCAACATGAGGCACGATCCAAATGACATTTTGAATAATTATGGTAAAGTCCAAAAAAACTATTTTCTGATGAAAAACGATGACCTCGGACCAGTCGAACGTTCCTAAAATGGTCAATTTTGATGACATTTTAACATTTAATCTTTTGACTGTTAATTACTGTTGGAATTGAATTATTACTTTTTCAACTAAAATCAGTGTTTTTAAAGTCATTTCTGTGCTTGAAATTGGTCAAAATTGAAGCTTCTGAGTAAGCAAAACTCTAGAAAAATGGCAATTTTGGTATTGTGAAGGTTTAAAAAGTGGTTAATTAACATAAGGCACGATCCAATTGACATTTTGAATCATTTTTGGTACAGTCCAAAAAATCAATTTTCTGTTGAAAAACGATGACCCCGGACCAGTCGAACGTTCCTAAAATGGTCAATTTCGTTGAAATTTTAACATATAATCTTTTGACTGTAAATAACTGCTGGATGTGAATTATTACTTTTTCAATTAATATAATGGTGTTATATTAATAATGGTGGCCACTACGGCCCCTCGCGGCGGGATGCCTGGCTTTCACCTTGTGGACACCCTGCTGGGGTATCTCACAGGGGAATACCAGGACGGGTTCCCTAAGCAAGCGCCGAGATGCCTACGGGTAGTCGTGCGCTATACAAGAGCGTAATCATTTCATTTCATTTCATTTCTGTGCCTGAAATTGGTCAAAATTGAAGCTTCTGAGTCAGCAAAACTCTGTAAAAATGGCAATTTTGGTCACTGTGAAGGTTTAAAAAGTGATTATTTAACATGAGGCACGACCCAATTGACATTTTGAATCATTTTTGGTACAGTCCAAAAAAATCAATTTTCTGATGATTAACGATGACCCCGGACCAGTCGAACGTTCCTAAAATGGTCCATTTCGATGAAATTTTAACATTTAATCTTTTGACTGTAAATTACTACTGGATGTGAATTATTACTTTTTCAACTAAAATCAGTGTGTTTAAAGTCATTTTTGTGCCTGAAATTGTTCAAAATTTAAGCTTCTGAGTAAGCAAAACTTTGTAAAAATGGCAATTTTGGTCACTGTGAGGGTTTAAAAAGTGGTTATTTAACATGAGACACGATCCAATTGACATTTTGAATCATTTTTGTTACAGTCCAAAAAATCAATTTTCTGATGAAAAACGATGACCCCGGACCAGTCGAACTTTCCTAAAATGGTCAATTTTGATGACATTTTAACATTTAATCTTTTGACTGTAAATTACTGTTGGATGTGAATTATTACTTTTTCAACTAAAATAATGATGTTTAATGTCATTTCTGTGCCTGAAATTGGTCGAAATTAAAGCTTTTGAGTAAGCAAAACTCTGTAAAAATGGCAATTTTGGACACTGTGAGGGTTTAAAAAGTGGTTATTTAACATGAGGCACGATCCAATTGACATTTTGAATCATTTTTGGTACAGTCCAAAGAATCAATTTTCTGATGAAAAACGATGTCCCCTGACCAGTCGAACTTTCCTAAAATGGTCAATTTGGATTACATTTTAACATTTAATCTTTTGACTGTAAATTACTGTTGGATGTGAATTATTACTTTTTCAACTAAAATAATGGTGTTTAAAGTCATTTCTGTGCCTGAAATTGGTCAAAATTGAAGCTTCTTAGCACGGCATGGACGGAGTAGGCAGCGGCACGCACGGGAGGGAGGGGGGAGTTGAGGGTAGGTGGGGGAGGGCAGGGGGGTTTGTGCAACAATGCATTTCTTTCTTTGTTCATTCAACTGCATAATCGCTCATGAAAATGCTTGCATGTCAAGGTCATGGATAACTTGCTTTAGTGATTGTCTTTGGAAGTCAGAGAATTACTTGATGTATTCCTACCATGCAACCAATAAAATCTGTTTTCAAAAACATTAAAAAAAATTGAGGCTTCTGAGCAAGCAAAACTCTGTAAAAATGGCAATTTTGGTCACTGTGAGGGTTTAAAAAGTGGTTAGTTAACATG
Organism: Lissotriton helveticus; assembly: GCF_964261635.1. Classification (NCBI taxonomy): domain Eukaryota; kingdom Metazoa; phylum Chordata; class Amphibia; order Caudata; family Salamandridae; genus Lissotriton; species Lissotriton helveticus. The sequence goes on from NC_136071.1 coordinate 405,225,524, forward strand.
CGGCACGATCCAATTGACATTTTGAATAATTTTTGGTATAGTCCAAAAAAACAGTTTTCTGATGAAAAACGATGACCCCGGACGAGTCAAACGTTCCTAAAATGGTCAATTTCGATGAAATTTTAACATTTAATCTGTTGACTGTAAATTACTGTTGGATGTGTATTATTACTTTTTCAACTAATATAATGGTGTTTAACGTCATTTCTGTGCCTGAAATTGGTCAAAATTGAAGCTTCTGAGTAAGCAAAACTCTGTAAAAATGGCAATTTTGGTCACTGTGAGGGTGTAAAAAGTGGTTAATTAACATGAGGCACGATCCAATTGACATTTTGAATCATTTTTGGTACAGTCCAAAAAAATCGATTTTCTGATGAAAAATGATGACCCCGGACCGGTCGAACGTTCTTAAAATGGTCAATTTTGATGAAATTTTAACATTTAATCTTTTGACTGTAAATTACTTTTGGATGTGAATTATTGCTTTTTCAACTAAAATAATGGTGTTTAAATTCATTTCTGTGACTGAAATTAGTCCAAATTTAAGCTTCTGTGTAAGCAAAACTCTGTAAAAATGGCAATTGTGGTCACTGTGAGGGTTTAAAAAGTGGTTATTTAACATGAGGCACGATCCAATTGACATTTTGAATCATTTTTGGTACATTCCAAAAAATCACTTTTCTGATGAAAAACAATGACTCCGGACCAGTCGAATGTTCCTAAAATTGTCAATTTTGATGAAATTTTAACATTTAATCTTTTGACTGTGAATTACGGTTGGATGTGAATTATTACTTTTTCAACTAAAATCAGTGTGTTTAAAGTCAATTCTGTGCCTGAAATTGGTCAAAATTGTAGCTTCTGAGCAAGAAAAACTCTGTAAAAATTGTATTTTTGGTCACTGTGAGGGTTTAAAAAGTGGTTATTCAACATGAGGCACGATCCAAATGACATTTTGAATCATTATAGTACAGTCCAAAAAATCAATTTTCTGATGAAAAACGATGACATCGGACCAGTCGAACGTTCCTAAAATGGTCAATTTTGATGACATTTTAACATTTATTCTTTTGACTGTTAATTACTGTTGGATGTGAATTATTACTTTTTCAACTAAAATAATTGTGTTTAAAGTCATTTCTATGCCTGAAATTGGTCAAAATTGAAGCTTCTGAGTAAGCAGAACTCTGTAAAAATGGCAATTTTGGTCACTGTGAGGGTGTAAAAAGTGATTAATTAACATGAGGTACGGTCCAATTGACATTTTGAATAATTTTTTGGACAGTCCAAAAAATCAATTTTCTGATAAAAAACGAAGACACCCAGACCAGTCAAACATTCCTAAAATGGTCAATTTTGATGAAATTTTAACATTTAATCTTTTGACTGTAAATTACTGTTGGATGTGAATTATTGCTTTTTCAACTAAATTAATGGTGTTTAAAGTCATTTCTCTGCCTGAAATTAGTCAAAATTGAAGCTTCTGTGTAAGCAAAACTCTGTAAAAATGGCAATTTTGGTCACTGTGAGGGTGTAAAAAGTGGTTATTTAACATGAGGCACGATCCAATTGACATTTTCAATAATTTTTGGTACAGTCCAAAAAATAAATTTTCTGATGAAAAACGATGACCTCGGACCAGTCGAACTTTCCTAAAATAGTCAATTTGGATGAAATTTTAACATTTAATCTTTTGACTGTAAATTACTGTTGGATGTGAAATTTTTACTTTTTCAACTAAAATAATTGTGTTTAAAGTCATTTCTGTACCTGAAATTGGTCAAAATTGAAGCTTCTGAGTAAGCAAATCTCTGTAAAAATGGCAATTTTGGTCACTGTGAGGGATTAAAAAGTGGTTAGTTAACATGAGGCACGATCCAATTGACATTTTGAATCATTTTTGGTACTGTCCAAAAAATCTATTTTCTGAGGAAAAACGATGACTCCGGACCAGTCGAATGTTCCTAAAAATGTCAATTTTGATGAAATTTTAACAATTAATCTTTTGACTGTGAATTACTGTTGGATGTGAATTATTACTTTTTCAACTAAAATCAGTGTGTTTAAAGTCATTTTTGTGCCTGAAATTGTTCAAAATTTAAGCTTCTGAGTAAGCAAAACTTTGTAAAAATGGCAATTTTGGTCACTGTGAGGGTTTAAAAAGTGGTTATTTAACATGAGACACGATCCAATTGACATTTTGAATCATTTTTGTTACAGTCCAAAAAATCAATTTTCTGATGAAAAACGATGACCCCGGACCAGTCGAACTTTCCTAAAATGGTCAATTTTGATGACATTTTAACATTTAATCTTTTGACTGTAAATTACTGTTGGATGTGAATTATTACTTTTTCAACTAAAATAATGATGTTTAATGTCATTTCTGTGCCTGAAATTGGTCGAAATTAAAGCTTTTGAGTAAGCAAAACTCTGTAAAAATGGCAATTTTGGACACTGTGAGGGTTTAAAAAGTGGTTATTTAACATGAGGCACGATCCAATTGACATTTTGAATCATTTTTGGTACAGTCCAAAGAATCAATTTTCTGATGAAAAACGATGTCCCCTGACCAGTCGAACTTTCCTAAAATGGTCAATTTGGATTACATTTTAACATTTAATCTTTTGACTGTAAATTACTGTTGGATGTGAATTATTACTTTTTCAACTAAAATAATGGTGTTTAAAGTCATTTCTGTGCCTGAAATTGGTCAAAATTGAAGCTTCTTAGCACGGCATGGACGGAGTAGGCAGCGGCACGCACGGGAGGGAGGGGGGAGTTGAGGGTAGGTGGGGGAGGGCGGGGGGGTTTGTGCAACAATGCATTTCTTTCTTTGTTCATTCAATTGCATAATCGCTCATGAAAATGCTTGCATGTCAAGGTCATGGATAACTTGCTTTAGTGATTGTCTTTGGAAGTCAGAGAATTACTTGATGTATTCCTACCATGCAACCAATAAAATCTGTTTTCAAAAACATTAAAAAAAATTGAGGCTTCTGAGCAAGCAAAACTCTGTAAAAATGGCAATTTTGGTCACTGTGAGGGTTTAAAAAGTGGTTAGTTAACATGCGGCACGATCCAATTGACATTTTGAATAATTTTTGGTATAGTCCAAAAAAACAGTTTTCTGATGAAAAACGATGACCCCGGACGAGTCAAACGTTCCTAAAATGGTCAATTTCGATGAAATTTTAACATTTAATCTGTTGACTGTAAATTACTGTTGGATGTGTATTATTACTTTTTCAACTAATATAATGGTGTTTAACGTCATTTCTGTGCCTGAAATTGGTCAAAATTGAAGCTTCTGAGTAAGCAAAACTCTGTAAAAATGGCAATTTTGGTCACTGTGAGGGTGTAAAAAGTGGTTAATTAACATGAGGCACGATCCAATTGACATTTTGAATCATTTTTGGTACAGTCCAAAAAATCGATTTTCTGATGAAAAATGATGACCCCGGACCGGTCGAACGTTCTTAAAATGGTCAATTTTGATGAAATTTTAACATTTAATCTTTTGACTGTAAATTACTTTTGGATGTGAATTATTGCTTTTTCAACTAAAATAATGGTGTTTAAATTCATTTCTGTGACTGAAATTAGTCCAAATTTAAGCTTCTGTGTAAGCAAAACTCTGTAAAAATGGCAATTGTGGTCACTGTGAGGGTTTAAAAAGTGGTTATTTAACATGAGGCACGATCCAATTGACATTTTGAATCATTTTTGGTACATTCCAAAAAATCACTTTTCTGATGAAAAACAATGACTCCGGACCAGTCGAATGTTCCTAAAATTGTCAATTTTGATGAAATTTTAACATTTAATCTTTTGACTGTGAATTACGGTTGGATGTGAATTATTACTTTTTCAACTAAAATCAGTGTGTTTAAAGTCAATTCTGTGCCTGAAATTGGTCAAAATTGTAGCTTCTGAGCAAGAAAAACTCTGTAAAAATTGTATTTTTGGTCACTGTGAGGGTTTAAAAAGTGGTTATTCAACATGAGGCACGATCCAAATGACATTTTGAATCATTATGGTACAGTCCAAAAAATCAATTTTCTGATGAAAAACGATGACATCGGACCAGTCGAACGTTCCTAAAATGGTCAATTTTGATGACATTTTAACATTTATTCTTTTGACTGTTAATTACTGTTGGATGTGAATTATTACTTTTTCAACTAAAATAATTGTGTTTAAAGTCATTTCTATGCCTGAAATTGGTCAAAATTGAAGCTTCTGAGTAAGCAGAACTCTGTAAAAATGGCAATTTTGGTCACTGTGAGGGTGTAAAAAGTGGTTATTCAACATGAGGCACGATCCAAATGACATTTTGAATCATTATGGTACAGTCCAAAAAATCAATTTTCTGATGAAAAACGATGACATCGGACCAGTCGAACGTTCCTAAAATGGTCAATTTTGATGACATTTTAACATTTATTCTTTTGACTGTAAATTACTGTTGGATGTGAATTATTGCTTTTTCAACTAAATTAATGGTGTTTAAAGTCATTTCTCTGCCTGAAATTAGTCAAAATTGAAGCTTCTGTGTAAGCAAAACTCTGTAAAAATGGCAATTTTGGTCACTGTGAGGGTGTAAAAAGTGGTTATTTAACATGAGGCACGATCCAATTGACATTTTCAATAATTTTTGGTACAGTCCAAAAAATAAATTTTCTGATGAAAAACGATGACCTCGGACCAGTCGAACTTTCCTAAAATAGTCAATTTGGATGAAATTTTAACATTTAATCTTTTGACTGTAAATTACTGTTGGATGTGAAATTTTTACTTTTTCAACTAAAATAATTGTGTTTAAAGTCATTTCTGTACCTGAAATTGGTCAAAATTGAAGCTTCTGAGTAAGCAAATCTCTGTAAAAATGGCAATTTTGGTCACTGTGAGGGATTAAAAAGTGGTTAGTTAACATGAGGCACGATCCAATTGACATTTTGAATCATTTTTGGTACTGTCCAAAAAATCTATTTTCTGAGGAAAAACGATGACTCCGGACCAGTCGAATGTTCCTAAAAATGTCAATTTTGATGAAATTTTAACAATTAATCTTTTGACTGTGAATTACTGTTGGATGTGAATTATTACTTTTTCAACTAAAATCAGTGTGTTTAAAGTCATTTCTGTGCCTGAAATTGGTCAAAATTGTAGCTTCTGAGCAAGCAAAACTGTGTAAAAATTGTATTTTTGGTCACTGTGAGGGTTTAAAAAGTGGTTATTCAACATGAGGCACGATCCAAATGACATTTTGAATCATTTTTTGGACAGTCCAAAAAATCAATTTTCTGATGAAAAACAATGACCCCCGGACCAGTCAAACGTTCCTAAAATGGTCAATTTTGATGAAATTTTAACATTTAATCTTTTGACTGTAAATTACTGTTGGATGTGAATTATTGCTTTTTCAACTAAAATAATGGTGTTTAGGGGCGTGGCTTGGCTGCCGATGAAAATGGGCGGGTGAGCGCTGAGCTCCGAGGCGGCCTCCCCTTATTATCCTGCTGAAGCTCATCCTGGTGACCCTGGGGCCGTGGGATTGCCCGCATCTCCTCCCGCAGACGGTGTGGCCTGAACGGCGGTGGAGGGGTCGACCCGGCATCCGTGTGGGGCCGCGCCGCGCCTGGGACCTCGCAGGCGGCGCCGGCCATTTTCAGCGGCCTACGTGACCGGCCGCATCCCCGGCCTCGATTTTACAGGAGGCTGGCCTGCAGTGGGGGCCACGCGGCCGCCGGCCGACAAGAAGGACGGAGCCCCGAATTTGCGGGCTTCCTGCAGCAGCGGAGCCTGGGCTGTCTGGCAGCGGTGCCCCGGAGGGGCCGATCCGGCGAGACCTGGAGGTGAGGGGGTTGAGAACATCCTAAGGCCCCGAGGGTCTGCCGGGCACTAGTCGCGGGACGCGGGATCCGGGAGGGCCCAATCCCGCACTGCCTTCCCGAGGGGTGCTTGGCCGGCACTGGACACTTGCTACATGAGGCCGGGGTGCCCTGTCGCCGCCGGGAGGCTTGGCGGACCGACACTGCGGACCGCTGAGGCGGCCTGATCTTTTGGGGCCCTGCTGGCTGCAACTGGCGAGGGGAGCTGGGGCCTGATCTGGGTGCCCATGGGCGTGGCGGGGCCTGCACCCCAGGAACGGCCCTCGCCGGGCGTGCTGCTCCCAGACCCCCTCGTGGCTGGGACCTCGACTATCTGCTACCGTCACTGAGCTGTAGTGGCCGCGTTGCCTGCCGCCTGCTGGGAACATCGTTCCTGTCTTTGGGGGGGCGGCTCGCCCAAGAGGGCTCCTCGTGACTGTTGACCTGGGCTAAGGAGCGAGTTGGCCTAGCGCTGGTGGAGGGCTGCTGGCCTTGGAGGCCCACGGCGCCAGCACGTGTGGGGCGCGAAGAGTGTCCCCTGGAATTGCGGCCTTGTGTGTGCTGGCCAACCGGCGCAGTGTGCACCCTCGACAGACCTACCTGGGGGAGAACACCATTCCCGGCATCGGTGAGGGGCGCGGCCGGTCGCCTTCATAAGAAGCGCCCAAAACCTCCCCCGGGCGCTGCTGGGGGAGCTGCGGACAGCCAGGCCTCCGCGCCGGACACTGAATCGGCAACCGGCCTACCGCAGGGCCAACTGGAGCAGATCTTGAAGGCCATCACCGACACCAGGGAGGCCTTGCATCATGCCATCGGCCAGGTGTCCACGAATCTGGGCCTTCTACGAGCGGACCACGGCAAATTGGCGGACCGGGTCAAGCAGGCCGAGAACCGGATGGACGCCCTGGAACCCACAGCTAAAGCGACGGAGGCAATGCTGGGGGAGCTGCAGCAAAGGGTGCAACTGCTGGAACAGAGGGCGGAGGATGCCGAAGGACGCAACCGCCGCAATAATGTACGCGTGGTGGGCCTGCCTGAAAAGATTGAAGGGACAGACATGCTGGGCTATCTGGAGACCTGGCTACGCGATGTGGTGGTACCGGAGGGTTTGTCGCCGTTCTACACTCTGGAACGTGCTCACCAAGTGCCGGCTCGGCCCCCAGCCGAGGGTCGGCCTCCTCGACCGGTGGTGGCACGTTTGTTGCACTACAGGGATCGCAATCTCATCTTGCAAAAGGCACGGGCACTGGGGCCCTATAAGGTGGACAACGCTCAAGTTTCCATTTATCCGGACTATTTCTTGGAGGTTCAGAGGCAGCGATCCACCTTTTTGGCGGTCAAGAAGGCTCTTCGGGAGGAAGGCATCCGCTACTCTCTCGTATTCCCGGCCCGCATGCGGATCATGGTGGATGGTCGATCTTCCTTCTACGATTCTCCGGCCGAAGTGTGGGACTGGCTGGAGTTGTACAGGACCGGCGCGGATGCACATCGGATGTCTGGGGAACAGCGGAGGGTGACGCCGAGACCTAGACGGAACAGGAGACCCAGGAGACGACCGCCGAACGCTCGGACACCCTCTGTCTCACAGACTGAGCTGGAGCGCAGGGATGCCCTCCGGGCGGTCTCTACCATCTCCAAGACAGGGGGTTCGACATCTGCAGTGGAATCGGGCTCCCGAGGGGGCACTGACGAGGCGGCATCGGAGGAGTCGGGGACGGGTGGCCCCGAGCTGCCCCATTTCACTCCTGGAACTGCTGATGATTTGCTGGACGAATGATCCTAATGCCCCCTGAAGTGGTATTGTATAAGCTGCTGTATCCCTGATTTGGGTTGGGGGCGGAGACGTGTCATCCGAGTAGTTGAGGAACTGATGTTGGGCGGCTGCCTTACGCAGTGGCTCCTGCCATAGATAGGTTGGGGATGCAGGGCGCCCAGGGCACGATGGGGAGAGCCGATTGGGAGGTATGTGTTGCTTGCGGTCCGTTGGAAATAGCGACAGGCCACCCCCCCCTATCTCACACCTATTGTGAGACTCACGTAGTTACCAGGGACTGTTCTTTTGGGATTTAGGCATTTGGATGGGTTTCTACTGTTTGGGACCTATTCTGGGGATGGGTGGGAAGCGGGACTGTTGGGGTGGTATTAGGGTTCTGGTTTTGGGGCGTTGTCAGTGTGCGTACGATTCTTTCTTTATTCGGAACTGTACTTGTTACTGTGAATGGTGACCATACCTGAGCTGAAGTGTGTGACCTGGAATGTGAGGGGACTGAATTCCATGCTGAAACGCCATAAAGTCCATGCCTATATTGTTCGTATGGGGATTCAGGTTGCCTTCTTGCAGGAAACCCACATTGACCAGACTGAAGGGCGGGCTCTGCAGCGCAGATGGCGGGGACAACTTTTTTACACAATCTTCTCGGCATTTGCGAGGGGGGTTTTGGTTTGGGTACGGGCAGGGGTTCCCTTCCAACCTTTGGTGACAGTGGTCGACCCTGAGGGGAGGTTTGTGGCTGTCCAGGGGCGCCTAGATGGGAGGGACGTGACGCTTTGCAGCGTCTATGCCCCGAATGTGGAACAACCTGCCTTCTTTGCGCGCTTGTCTGGGAAACTGGCGACTGTCCTAGCCGGCACGGTCCTACTAGGGGGGGATTTTAACTCTGTAATGGACGTGGAATTGGATAGATCTCATCCACCGCTGGCGCAGGCGGCAACTCACAGACTAGCGAAGAGTAGGAGAGAGTGGCAAAGTAGCTGGGGCTTGGTCGAAGCATGGCGGACCCAACACCCCAAAGAAAGGGATTTCTCCTTTTACTCCCCCCCACACGGTCTGCATGTTCGCCTTGACAGCATTCTCTGCTCGCCGGACGCTCAAAGCCTGGTTCGCCACAGCGAATACTTGGCCAGGACAATATCCGACCATAATCCTTGCTTAGTGGTGGTCCAGTGGATGAGGCGACGTCAAGCTATCCCGACATGGCGGTTAAACCCATTGGCGCTGGAGGACCCGGTGTTTAAGGCTGATGTGCGCGTTGGGGTGGAAGGCTATTTTGATGCTAATACGGGCACGGCTTCCAGTAGGGCGCTGGAGTGGGACGCCTTTAAGGCGGTAATCCGGGGCATCTGCATCTCGGCTACCGCTGGAGTCCGTAAGACCCTCCTGCAGGATATTGCGCAAAGCGAGGACCACTTGCGCGAAGAGGAACGGCGCAGTCACGCGTCTCCGGAGGCTCTCGGGGCAGTTTCGGCCGCGCGGGAGGAAGTGGTGTCAGCAATGGAAAAGCTGCGCTGCTTTGATTATAAGGAGTTTCTCGTTCGAGCTCATGCTGAGCGTGACAAGGTGGGCTCTCTGCTGGCGTGGCTGGCCAGTCCTGGGACCCGTGGCACCCCGATTGTGGCGCTGGCCGCCCCGGAGGGACGCATGGTTTATACGCAGTCGGAGATCAACGATCAATTCCTCACGTACTATGCGCATTTATATAAGAGCAGGATGCCGGATACCCCGGTGGAGCTGGAGGAGTTCCTGCTAGCGGCCCAGCTGCCCCGACTTACTCCGGAACACGCGAACCTCCTGGGGGGAGATATCTCTGAAGGAGAGATCAGAGTGGCCATTAGACACATGGCCCGCCGCAAGACCCCTGGCATGGATGGGCTGCCGATAGAATTTTATGCAGCCTACGCGGATGTGCTAGTCCTGCGATTGCGGGCGGTTTATCGGGAGGCCTGGGACACCGGGATCTTACCAGCGTCCACGCGTGAAGCGTTGGTGATACCCTTACTGAAGCGGGACGGCGATGCAAGCTGCCGTTCGGCCTACCGACGACTCTCTATGCTCACGACGGACTATAAGGTCCTGAGCAAGATCCTTGCGACGCTGCTTCTGGCCCACATGCGCACCTTGGTTCACTGCGACCAGGCGGGCTTTATTCCCCAGCATACCACCGCCACCTGTGTGCGCCGGCTGCTAAGGATCATGGGGGGCGATACCGCTGCTCGCCCAGGTGCCGCTGTCCTCTCAATTGACATCGAGAAAGCATTTGACAGTGTTGAATGGCCGTACCTGCTCCGTGTGCTGGGCGAGCGCTTTGTAAAATGGACCGCCTTGCTCTACGCCGCGGCTACTGCCCGAGTCAAGACGGGGACCACCATCTCTGCCTCTTATGCGGTAGGTCGGGGGACCCGACAGGGTTGCTCCCTGTCCCCCCTGTTATTTGCGCTCGCTATCGAACCACTGGCAGCTCACGCCCGCATGGGTCGAGCGTATGCAGGCCTTCCTCTACGAGCCGACACCCACTACATATCTCTCTATGCGGACGACTGTTTGCTGTTTCTGGCGGACACAGGCGGTTCCCTCCGAGGAGTCGAGCGATTTCTGTCGGATTTTGGCCACCTCTCAGGACTGAGAGTCAACTGGGGGAAGTCTTGCCTCTTCCCGCTGGCGCCAGGGGCGGATGACTCCCAACCGGAGGGTGAACTACAATGGGAATACCATTGTCTCCCTTATCTGGGTACGCATATCTACCACTCGCCGTTGGCCCTCTTAGAGGGTAACATCAACAGAGCAATTCGAAGCTTGCAGGGCTGCATGGGATTCTGGCGGACGCTACCGCTCTCGGTCACGGGACGAGTGGCGTTATTGAAGATGGTGGCTCTTCCCCGATTGCTATATTTGTTTCGCACTCTGCCGATCTGGATCCCTGCGTCGGTTTTTACCAAACTTCGTTCCCTAACCTCGGGGTTCATCTGGGGGTCGGGCAGACGATGAGTTGCACTGGCGACGCTGATGCGCCCCAGGGTAGACGGGGGACTTGCGGCCCCGGACTTCGAATGGTACTACTTGGCAGCGCAGCTGCAGTGGCTCACCCAGGCAGTGGCTCTGGAATTTCGAGGTCCGGAGGGAGTGGCGGGCAGACTATTCCCGAGACACGTCCTCTCTTTTATAATCCTGGGCCAGAAATTGGACCTCGCCCAGCTTACAATGGAGGAACGTACGATGCGTAGCTGCTGGCTTCGTTGCCACAGGCGCTCCGGTGCCACTCGACCCTATGCCCCTGAGATCCCGTTAGGGATGTGCACGGCCTTTCCACACGGTGGCGACTGGTCCGCACTGGCGACATGGGAGGAGCTTGGCTTGCAGATGGTTGGCGATCTTTACAAAGACGGGTCACTGCTGACGTTCCAGGAGCTGCGGGACACTTACGATCTCCCGAGAGGTGACTACCTGTTGCACGCCTCATTAGTGGCCGGCATTTGCTAACATTGGAAGAGTGGGCTCTCCGAACCGCCGACCTCGGAGTGATGTCAATATGTGGTCATGGCTGCTGGCACTTACAAGGCCGTCACCTGCCTTTACAGGAGGTTGTCGACTGTCGCTCTGCGGCCCCTGGATGGACTGAGAGCCAAATGGGAAAGGGACATTGGGCGTCCAATTCCTGAGTCGACATGGCCGCAGATATTGCGGCGGGCGTGGAAGGGCACTAGGAACGCCAGATTCCAGCTGATCCAGTTCTTCACCCTACACCGAGCGTACTTAACACCGGTTAAGATCTCGCAATATTTCGAGGGTGCATCATCGCTCTGTCCCAGATGTGGGACAGTGGAAGCGGACTTCGCGCACATGCTTTGGACCTGCAGTACGCTGGTTGGTTACTGGGAAGCGGTGATGTCTTGTCTGAATGCTGTCACGGACCGGCGGATCGAAACCGAAATGGGCGCCTGCCTATTATTATGGTTCCCTCACACCCCCCGCACTCGAGTTACCAGTAAATTTTACGATTTGGGCCTGATACTAGCCAAACGAGAAATCACCATGCACTGGAAGTCTAACCGGGGACTCAGCTACTTGCGTTGGAAGACCACTCTGGAGCGGTGGGCGAAAGCGGGGAGCGTCTTGCGGCTGCGACAGGCCAGGAGCCTAGATAATGACAGGGCATTGGAGGTAGCTAGAGCATGGGAGGCACTGGTTGTTGCGCTACAGCGGCCTGAGAGCGAACTGAGCGAAGATGAGGGAGGGACGACACAGTAGGGACTCTGTCTTAGGGAGCACCTCACTTCCAGAGAGGCACACACTATTCACGACTAATGTTAGAGGTTCTGGGAGATCAGATTCCCCATTGATATGCACTTCTTACCTTTTGCCATGGTTCCTGCCAAGGGAATGACCCTGTTGGCACTGGGATGACTGAGAGAGAGGACTACAACACACTGACCGGGGGGAGGGACATGGGGAGGGCTTGGTTTGGGGGAATGTTATATATAAAAGGCGGCTTATCGGAACTGTAATGTTATCCTGACTCCTTGGCTAATACCATATTGATTTTCTCCTTTGTACTGTTCTAATTTCGAAATTGACTGCCAATTAAAATTGTTTTTACAAAAAAAAATAATGGTGTTTAAAGTCATTTCTCTGCCTGAAATTAGTCAAAATTGAAGCTTCTGTGTAAGCAAAACTCTCTAAAAATGGCAATTTTGGTCACTGTGAGGGTGTAAAAAGTGGTTATATAACATGAGGCACGATCCAATTGACATTTTGAATAATTTTTGGTACAGTCCAAAAAATTAATTTTCTGATGAAAAACGATGACCTCGGACCAGTCGAACTTTCCTAAAATAGTCAATTTGGATGACATTTTAACATTTAATCTTTTGACTGTAAATTACTGTTGGATGTGAATTTTTACTTTTTCAACTAAAATAATTGTGTTTAAAGTCATTTCTGTACCTGAAATTGGTCAAAATTGAAGCTTCTGAGTAAGCAAATCTCTGTAAAAATGGCAATTTTGGTCACTGTGAGGGATTAAAAAGTGGTTAGTTAACATGAGGCACGATCCAATTGACATTTTGAATCATTTTGGTACAGTCCAAAAAATCAATTTTCTGATGAAAAACGATGACTCCGGACTAGTCGAATATTCCTGAAAATGTCAATTTTGATGAAATTTTAACATTTAATCTTTTGACTGTGAATTACTGTTGGATGTGAATTATTACTTTTTCAACTAAAATCAGCGTGTTTAAAGTCATGTCTGTGCTTGAAACTGGTCAAAATTGAAGCTTCTGAGCAAGCAAAACTCTGTAAAAATTGTATTTTTGGTCACTGTGAGGGTTTAAAAAGTGGTTATTCAACAAGAGGCACGATCCAAATGACATTTTGAATCATTATGGTAAAGTCCAAAAAATCTATTTTCTGATGAAAAACGATGACCTCCGACCAGTCGAACGTTCCTAAAATGGTCAATTTTTATGACATTTTACCATTTAATCTTTTGACTGTTAATTACTGTTGGAATTGAATTATTACTTTTTCAACTAAAATCAGTGTGTTTAAATTCATTTCTCTGACTGAAATTAGTCAAAATTGAAGCTTCTGTGTAAGCAAAACTCTGTAAAAATTTTATTTTTGATCACTGTGAGGGTTTAAAAAGTGGTTATTTAACAGGAGGCACGATCCAAATGACATTTTGAATCATTATGGTACAGTCCAAAAAATCAATTTTCTGATATAAAACGATGACCCCGGACCAGTCGAACTTTCCTAAAATGGTCAATTTGGATGAAATTTTAACATTTAATCTTTTGACTGTAAAGTACTGTTGGATTGGAATTGTTACTTTTTCAACTAAAATAATTGTGTTTAAAGTCATTTCTATGCATGAAATTGGTAAAAATTGAAGCTTCTGAGTAAGCAGAACTCTGTAAAAATTGCAATTTTGGTCACTGTGAGGGTGTAAAAAGTGATTAATTAACATGAGGTACGGTCCAATTGACATTTTGAATCATTTTTTGGACAGTCCAAAAAAATTTATTTTCTGATGAAAAACGATGACCCCCGGAACAGTCAAACGTTCCTAAAATGGTCAATTTTTATGAAATTTTAACATTTAATCTTTTGACTGTTAATTACTGTTGGAATTGAATTTTTCAACTAAAATCAGTGTGTTTAAAGTCATTTCTGTGCCTGAAATTGATCAAAATTGAAGCTTCTGAGCAAGCAAAACTCTGTAAAAATTGTATTTTTGGTCACTGTGAGGGTTTAAAAAGTGGTTATTCAACATGAGGCACGAATCAAATGACATTTTGAATCATTATGGTAAAGTCCAAAAAATCTATTTTCTGATGAAAAACGATGACCTCGGACCAGTCGAACGTTCCTAAAATGGTCAATTTTGATGACATTTTAACATTTAATCTTTTGACTGTTAATTACTGTTGGAATTGAATTATTACTATTTCAACTAAAATCAGTGTGTTTAAAGTCATTTCTGTGCCTGAAATTGGTCAAAATTGAAGCTTCTGAGTAAGCAAAACTCTGTAAAACTAGCAATTTTGGTCCTTGTGAGGGTTTAAATAGTGGTTATTTAACATGAGGCACGATCCAATTGACATTTTAAATCATTTTTGTTACAGGTACAAAAAAAATCAATTTTCTGATATAAAACGATGACCCCGGACCAGTCGAACTTTCCTAAAATGGTCAATTTGGATGAAATGTTAACATTTAATCTTTTGACTGTAAAGTACTGTTGGATGTGAATTATTACTTTTTCAACTAAAATAATTGTGTTTAAAGTCATTTCTGTGCCTGAAATTGGTCAAAATTGAAGCTTCTGAGCAAGCAAAACTCTGTAAAAATGGCAATATTGGTAACTGTGAAGGTTTAAAAAGTGGCTAATTAACATAAGGCACGATCCAATTGACATTTTGAATCATTTTTGGTACAGTCCAAAAAAATCAATTTTCTGTTGAAAAACGATGACCCCGGACCAGTCGAACGTTCCTAAAATGGTCAATTTCGATGAAATTTTAACATTTAATCTTTTGACTGTAAATAACGGCTGGATGTCACATATTACTTTTTCAACTGAAATAATTGTGTTTAAAGTCATTTCTGTGCCTGAAATTGGTCAAAATTGAAGCTTCTGAGTAAGCAGAACTCTGTAAATATGGCAATTTTGGTCACTGTGAGAGATTAAAAAGTGGTTAGTTAACATGAGGCACGATCCAATTGACATTTTGAATCATTTTTGGTACAGTCCAAAAAATCAATTTTCTGATGAAAAACGATGACTCCGGACCAGTCGAACTTTCCTAAAATAGTCAATTTTGATGAAATTTTAACATTTAATCTTTTGACTGTATATTACTGTTGGATGTGAATTTTTACTTTTTCAACTAAAATAATTGTGTTTAAAGTCATTTCTGTACCTGAAATTGGTCAAAATTGAAGCTTCTGAGTAAGCAAATCTCTAAAAATGGCAATTTTGGTCACTGTGAGAGATTAAAAAGTGGTTAGTTAACATGAGGCACGATCCAATTGACATTTTGAATCATTTTTGGTACAGTCCAAAAAATCAATTTTCTGTTGAAAAACGATGACCCCGGACCAGTTGAACGTTCCTAAAATGGTCAATTTCGATGAAATTTTAACATTTAATCTTTTGACTGTAAATAACTGCTGGATGTCAAATATTACTTTTTCAACTGAAATAATTGAGTTTCAAGTCATTTCTGTGCCTGAAATTGGTCAAAATTGAAGCTTCTGAGTAAGCAGAACTCTGTAAAAATTGCAATTTTGGTCACTGTGAGGGTGTAAAAAGTGGTTAATTAACATGAGGTACGGTCCAATTGACATTTTGAATCATTTTTTGGCACAGTCCAAAAAATAAATTTTCTGTTGAAAAACGATGACCCCGGACCAGTCGAACGTTCCTAAAATGGTCAATTTCGATGAAATTTTAACATTTAATCTTTTGACTGTAAATTACTACTGGATGTGAATTATTACTTTTTCAACTAAAATCTGTGTGTTTAAAGTCATTTCTGTGCCTGAAATTGTTAAAAATTTAAGCTTCTGAGTAATCAAAACTCTGTAAAAATGGCAATTTTGGTCACTGTGAGGGTTTAACCCCTTCGACGCTCATGACGAGCTGGGCTCGTCATGAGGTAGCCTCCTCGCACGCTCATGACGAGCCCAGCTCGTCATGAAACATGGGAATGAGTAAATCTCAGCGTACGGGCGGAATTCCGCCCGCACGCATGCGGTTAAAAAGTGGTTATTTAACATGAGACACAATCCAATTGACATTTTGAATCATTTTTGGTACAGTCCAAAAAATCAATTTTCTGATGAAAAACGATGTCCCCTGACCAGTCGAGCTTTCCTAAAATGGTCAATTTGGATTACATTTTAACATTTAATCTTTTGACTGTAAATTACTGTTGGATGTGAAATATTACTTTTTCAACTAAAATAATGGTGTTTAAAGTCATTTCTGGGCCTTAAATTGGTCAAAATTTAAGCTTCTTAGCACGCTTAGCACGGCATGGACGGAGTAGGCAGCGGCACGCACGGAAGGGAGGGGGCAGTTGAGGGTAGGTGGGGGAGGGCGTGGGGGTTTGTGCAACAATGCATTTCTTTCTTTGTTCATTCAACTGCATAATCGCTCATGAAAATGCTTGCATGTCAAGGTCATGGATAACTTGCTCTAGTGATTGTCTTTGGAAGTCAGAGAATTTCTTGATGTATTCCTACCATGCAACCAATAAAATCTGTTTTCAAAAACATAAAAAAAAATTGAGGCTTCTGAGCAAGCAAAACTCTGTAAAAATGGCAATTTTGGTCACTGTGAGGGTTTAAAAAGTGGTTAGTTAACATAAGGAACGATCCAATTGACATTTTGAATCATTTTTGGTATAGTCCAAAAAACAGTTTTCTGATGAAAAACGATGACCCCGGACGAGTCAAACGTTCCTAAAATGGTCAATTTCGATGAAATTTTTACATTTAATCTTTTGACTGTAAATTACTGTTGGATGTGTATTATTACTTTTTCAACTAATATAATGTTGTTTAACGTCATTTCTGTGCCTGAAATTGGTCAAAATTGTAGCTTCTGAGCAAGCAAAACTCTGTAAAAATTGTATTTTTGGTCACTGTGAGGGTTTAAAAAGTGGTTATTCAACATGAGGCACGATCCAAATGACATTTTGAATCATTATGGTACAGTCCAAAAAATCAATTTTCTGATGAAAAACGATGACCTCGGACCAGTCGAATGTTCCTAAAATGGTCAATTTTTATGACATTTTAACATTTAATCTTTTGACTGTTAATTACTGTTGGATGTGAATTATTACTTTTTCAACTAAAATAATTGTGTTTAAAGTTATTTCTGTGCCTGAAATTGGTCAAAATTGAAGCTTCTGAGTAAGCAAAACTCTGTAAAACTAGCAATTTTGGTCACTGTAAGGGTTTAAAAAGTGGTTATTCAACATGAGGCACGATCCAATAAACATTTTAAATCATTTTTGGTACAGTCCAAAAAAATCAATTTTCCGATATAAAACGATGACCCCGAACCAGTCAAACTTTCCTAAAATGGTCAATTTGGATGAAATTTTAACATTTAATCTTTTGACTGTAAAGTAATGTTGGATGTGAATTATTACTTTTTCAACTAAAATAATTGTGTTTAAAGTCATTTCTATGCCTGAAATTGGTCAAAATTGAAGCTACTGAGTAAGCAGAACTCTGTAAAAATGGTAATTTTGGTCACTGTGAGGGTGTAAAAAGTGATTAATTAACATGAGGTATGGTCCAATTGACATTTTGAATCATTTTTTGGCACAGTCCAAAAAATAAATTTTCTGTTGAAAAACGATGACCCCGGACCAGTCGAACGTTCCTAAAATGGTCAATTTCGATGAAATGTTAACATTTAATCTTTTGACTGTAAATTACTACTGGATGTGAATTATTACTTTTTCAACTAAAATCAGTGTGTTTAAAGTCATTTCTGTGCCTGAAATTGTTCAAAATTTAAGCTTCTGAGTAATCAAAACTCTGTAAAAATGGCAATTTTGGTCACTGTGAGGGTTTAACCCCTTCGACGCTCATGACGAGCTGGGCTCGTCATGAGGTAGCCTCCTCGCACGCTCATGACGAGCCCAGCTCGTCATGAAACATGGGAATGAGTAAATCTCAGCGTACGGGCGGAATTCCGCCCGCACGCATGCGGTTAAAAAGTGGTTATTTAACATGAGACACAATCCAATTGACATTTTGAATCATTTTTGGTACAGTCCAAAAAATCAATTTTCTGATGAAAAACGATGTCCCCTGACCAGTCGAGCTTTCCTAAAATGGTCAATTTGGATTACATTTTAACATTTAATCTTTTGACTGTAAATTACTGTTGGATGTGAAATATTACTTTTTCAACTAAAATAATGGTGTTTAAAGTCATTTCTGGGCCTTAAATTGGTCAAAATTTAAGCTTCTTAGCACGCTTAGCACGGCATGGACGGAGTAGGCAGCGGCACGCACGGAAGGGAGGGGGCAGTTGAGGGTAGGTGGGGGAGGGCGTGGGGGTTTGTGCAACAATGCATTTCTTTCTTTGTTCATTCAACTGCATAATCGCTCATGAAAATGCTTGCATGTCAAGGTCATGGATAACTTGCTCTAGTGATTGTCTTTGGAAGTCAGAGAATTTCTTGATGTATTCCTACCATGCAACCAATAAAATCTGTTTTCAAAAACATAAAAAAAAATTGAGGCTTCTGAGCAAGCAAAACTCTGTAAAAATGGCAATTTTGGTCACTGTGAGGGTTTAAAAAGTGGTTAGTTAACATAAGGCACGATCCAATTGACATTTTGAATCATTTTTGGTATAGTCCAAAAAACAGTTTTCTGATGAAAAACGATGACCCCGGACGAGTCAAACGTTCCTAAAATGGTCAATTTCGATGAAATTTTTACATTTAATCTTTTGACTGTAAATTACTGTTGGATGTGTATTATTACTTTTTCAACTAATATAATGTTGTTTAACGTCATTTCTGTGCCTGAAATTGGTCAAAATTTTAGCTTCTGAGCAAGCAAAACTCTGTAAAAATTGTATTTTTGGTCACTGTGAGGGTTTAAAAAGTGGTTATTCAACATGAGGCACGATCCAAATGACATTTTGAATCATTATGGTACAGTCCAAAAAATCAATTTTCTGATGAAAAACGATGACCTCGGACCAGTCGAATGTTCCTAAAATGGTCAATTTTGATGACATTTTAACATTTAATCTTTTGACTGTTAATTACTGTTGGATGTGAATTATTACTTTTTCAACTAAAATAATTGTGTTTAAAGTTATTTCTGTGCCTGAAATTGGTCAAAATTGAAGCTTCTGAGTAAGCAAAACTCTGTAAAACTAGCAATTTTGGTCACTGTAAGGGTTTAAAAAGTGGTTATTCAACATGAGGCACGATCCAATAAACATTTTAAATCATTTTTGGTACAGTCCAAAAAAATCAATTTTCCGATATAAAACGATGACCCCGAACCAGTCAAACTTTCCTAAAATGGTCAATTTGGATGAAATTTTAACATTTAATCTTTTGACTGTAAAGTAATGTTGGATGTGAATTATTACTTTTTCAACTAAAATAATTGTGTTTAAAGTCATTTCTATGCCTGAAATTGGTCAAAATTGAAGCTACTGAGTAAGCAGAACTCTGTAAAAATGGTAATTTTGGTCACTGTGAGGGTGTAAAAAGTGGTTAATTAACATAAGGCACGATCCAATTGACATTTTGAATCATTTTTGGTACAGTCCAAAAAATCGATTTTCTGATGAAAAACGATGACACGGACCGGTCGAACGTTCTTAAAATGGTCAATTTTGAAGAAATTTTAACATTTAATCTTTTGAATGTAAATTACTTTTGGATGTGAATTATTGCTTTTTCAACTAAAATAATGGTGTTTAAATTCATTTCTCTGACTGAAATTAGTCCAAATTTAAGCTTCTGTGTAAGCAAAACTCTGTAAAAATGGCAATTTTGGTCACTGTGAGGGTTTAAAAAGTGGTTATTTAACATGAGGCACGATCCAATTGACATTTTGAATCATTTTTGGTACATTCCAAAAAATCACATTTCTGATGAAAAACAATGACTCCGGACCAGTCGAATGTTCCTAAAATTGTCAATTTTGATGAAATTTTAACATTTAATCTTTTGACTGTGAATTACAGTTGGATGTGAATTATTACTTTTTCAACTAAAATCAGTGTGTTTAAAGTTATTTCTGTGCCTGAAATTGGTCAAAATTGTAGCTTCTGAGCAAGCAAAACTCTGTAAAAATTGTATTTTTGGTCACTGTGAGGGTTTAAAAAGTGGTTATTTAACATGAGGCACGATCCAATTGACATTTTGAATCATTTTTTGCACAGTCCAAAAATCAATTTTCTGATGAAAAACGATGACCCCGAACCAGTCAAACTTTCCTAAAATGGTAAATTTGGATGAAATTTTAAAATTTAATCTTTTGACTGTAAAGTACTGTTGGATGTGAATTATTACTTTTTCAACTAAAATAATTGTGTTTAAAGTCATTTCTATGCCTGAAATTGGTCAAAATTGAAGCTTCTGAGTAAGCAGAACTCTGTAAAAATGGCAATTTTGGTCACTGTGAGGGTGTAAAAAGTGATTAATTAACATGAGGTACGGTCCAATTGACATTTTGAATCCTTTTTTGCACAGTCCAAAAATCTATTTTCTGATGAAAAACGATGACCCCCGGACCAGTCAAAGGTTCCTAAAATGGTCAATTTTGATGAAATTTTAACATTTAATCTTTTGACTGTAAATTACTGTTGGATGTGAATTATTGCTTTTTCAACTAAAATAATGGTGTTTAAAGTCATTTCTCTGTCTCAAATTAGTCAAAATTGAAGCTTCTGTGTAAGCAAAACTCTGTAAAAATGGCAATTTTGGTCACTCTGAGGGTGTAAAAAGTGGTTATTTAACATGAGGCACGATCCAATTGACATTTTGAATCATTTTTGGTACAGTCCAAAAAATAAATTTTCTGATGAAAAACGATGACCTCGGACCAGTCGAACTTTCCTAAAATAGTCAATTTGGATGAAATTTTAACATTTAATCTTTTGACTGTAAATTACTGTTGGATGTGAATTTTAACTTTTTCAACTAAAATAATTGTGTTTAAAGTCATTTCTGTACCTGAAATTGGTCAAAATTGAAGCTTCTGAGTAAGCAAATCTCTGTAAAAATGGCAATTTTGGTCACTGTGAAGGATTAAAAAGTGGTTAGTTAACATGAGGCACGATCCAATTGACATTTTGTATCATTTTTGGTACAGTCCCAAAAATCAATTTTCTGATGAAAAACGATGACTCCGGACCAGTCGAATGTTCCTAAAAATGTCAATTTTGATGACATTTTAACATTTAATCTTTTGACTGTGAATTACTGTTGGATGTGAATTATTACTTTTTCAACTAAAATCAGTGTGTTTAAAGTCATGTCTGTGCCTGAAATTGGTCAAAATTGATGCTTCTGAGCAAGCAAAACTGTGTAAAAATTGTATTTTTGGTCACTGTGAGGGTTTAAAAAGTGGTTATTTAACATGAGACACGATCCAATTGACATTTTGAATCATTTTTGGTACAGTCCAAAAAATCTATTTTCTGATGAAAAACGATGTCCCCTGACCAGTCGAACTTTCCTAAAATGGTCAATTTGGATTACATTTTAACATTTAATCTTTTGACTGTAAATTACTGTTGGATGTGAATTATTACTTTTTCAACTAAAATAATGGTGTTTAAAGTCATTTCTGTGCCTGAAATTGGTCAAAATTGAAGCTTCTTAGCACGCTTAGCACGGCATGGATGGAGTAGGCAGCGGCACGCAGAGGAGGGAGGGGGGAGTTGAGGGTAGGTGGGGGAGGGCGGGAGGGTTTGTGCAACAATGCATTTCTTTCTTTGTTCATTCAACTGCATAATTGCTCATGAAAATGCTTGCATGTCAAGGTCATGGATAACTTGCTCTTGTGATTGTCTTTGGAAGTCAGAGAACTACTTGATGTATTCCTACCATGCAACCAATAAAATCTGTTTTCAAAAAAATTGAGGCTTCTGAGCAAGCACAACTCTGTAAAAATGGCAATTTTGGTCACTGTGAGGGTTGAAAAAGTGGTTAGTTAACATAAGGCACGATCCAATTGACATTTTGAATCATTTTTGGTATAGTCCAAAAAAACAGTTTTCTGATGAAAAACGATGACCCCGGACGAGTCAAACGTTCCTAAAATGGTCAACTTCGATGAAATTTTTACATTTAATCTTTTGACTGTAAATTACTGTTGGATGTGTATTATTACATTTTCAACTAATATAATGGTGTTTAACGTCATTTCTGTGCCTGAAATTGGTCAAAATTGAAGCTTCTGAGTAAGCAAAACTCTGTAAAAATGGCAATTTTGGTCACTGTGAGGGTGTAAAAAGTGGTTATTTAACATGAGGCACGATCCAATTGACATTTTAAATCATTTTTGGTACAGTCCAAAATATCAATTTTCTGATATAAAACGATGACCCCGGACCAGTCGAACGTTCCTAAAATGGTCAATTTCGATGAAATTTTAACATTTAATCTTTTGACTGTAAATTACTGTTGGATGTGAATTATTACTTTTTCAACTAATATAATGGTGTTTAAAGTCTTTCTGTGCCTGAAATTGGTCAAAATTGAAGCTTCTGAGTAAGCAAAACTCTGTAAAAATGACATTTTTGGACACTGTGAGGGTGTAAAAAGTGGGTAATTAACATGAGGCACGATCCAATTGACACTTTGAATCATTTTTGGTACAGTCCAAAAAATCGTTTTTCTGATGAAAAACGATGACCCCGGACCAGTCGAACGTTCTTAAAATGGTCAATTTTGATGAAATTTTAACATTTAATCTTTTGACTGTAAATTACTTTTGGATGTGAATTATTGCTTTTTCAACTAAAATAATGGTGTTTAAATTCATTTCTCTGACTGAAATTAGTCCAAATTTAAGCTTCTGTGTAAGCAAAACTCTGTAAAAATGCAATTTTGGTCACTGTGAGGGTTTAAAAAGTGGTTATTTAACATGAGGCACGATCCAATTGACATTTTGAATCATTTTTAGTACATTCCAAAAAATCACATTTCTGATGAAAAACAATGACTCCGGACCAGTCGAATGTTCCTAAAATTGTCAATTTTGATGAAATTTTAACATTTAATCTTTTGACTGTAAATTACTGTTGGATGTGAATTTTAACTTTTTCAACTAAAATAATTGTGTTTAAAGTCATTTCTGTACCTGAAATTGGTCAAAATTGAAGCTTCTGAGTAAGCAAATCTCTGTAAAAATGGCAATTTTGGTCACTGTGAAGGATTAAAAAGTGGTTAGTTAAGGAGGAGCCTAGCTCGCGACCGTGATGGCCGCGCTTTAGCTCGGCTCCGTTCGCCCGCCTGCGTTTTCACATTTATCCTGCTGATATCCTGCCCCGGGGAGCCCCTTTTGCTGTGTACTGGTGCTACAACGCTCTGCAGGCACTTACCTCTTGCTCCGGTTGTCCTGGCTGCTGTGGTTCCGGTGCAGTGCCTCCCCGATTGTCTTGGGGAGTGGAGGGCGGACTGGCCTGGATCTTCTTCCCGGCTCCCGGGCCGGACAGAGCCTGCGGATCTCCCCTTCGGGGCGCTGTGGAGGTGGTCGGAAGCCGTTGTTCGTGTGGGCCGGAGGTCCTTCCTGGCCGCATCCCGTTGGAGGGAGGCTTATGTTGGAGGCGCTGCCTTCCGTTGTCGGAGCTCCTGGTGTGTCCGGCTTGCTCTCCCTTTGTTCTCCGGTCCGGCCATTTTGATTTTACCGCCCGGGCTCGGAGAACGGGACCGGCGGCGTTGGGCGGACGGTGCACCCCTTTCTTCTGGTGGCCCTCCTTCCTGCCTAGGGTGCTCTGTTGCCGGTCGGCGGGACTTCACTTGCCTTGCTGCCGCCCCGGCGGAGTTTGTCGACCGACCGGCCTTGTTGGACTCTCAAAATGGCGACCGACCCCGGGTGTCCTGGCCGGGCCTGGGCGAGCGCTGGGGGCCCGCCGCATGACCCGGGTGCCGGACACTGTAAAGGTTTTTCTACACTTAAGGAGGTCCTGGACACCTTGCTCTCCTGGCGGTTCTGTACAACCGCGCCTGTTATGCCTTTGGAGGTGATTCCTCTCGACGAGCCTCTGGGGCCCCCACGGCTGACTGCGACTTCGCCGCCGCGGGGTGCGGCTGGAATTATCCTGGCGGAATTGGCTCCGGTCACGACCGCGTCTGCGGATGTGTGGGACTCAATGGCGCCTCCTCCTCCTGCGCTCTCTCCTTTTTCTCGGGCCCGGGAGCTGGATTTTGTTTGGCCGGTCCTTCATGACTCTCCCGCTTCCTTTTGGCCGCCGCTGCCCGGCGATGTCTCCTGCTCTGGCCCAGATGGGTCGGTTTCTCTGGACATATCCTTGGACTTGTGCCTGCATCGTTTGCTCCACCTAGTGACTTTCCTGGATCTTCCGTGTCTCATTTCACGTGCCTTTTCTAGACTGCCGTCGGATCTTCCTGCTGTCTACCTCCTGTTCTTTGTGGCCTGGTCCTCGCTGGATCGGGAAGTTTCCACTTTGGACAAACAAGGACAGGGCTGATGTATGCTGGAGTCTGTGTGCGGTAGTCTTGCACTGATTTGGAGGGTCACCATGTCCCTGTATGGTTATGTATGACTGGCTAGTGCTCCTGGACTTTACCCGATGATCTCTGGCTTCCCGGGTACCTGGTTCTTCATTCAGGCGGGTGATGGGGTACTTTTACTCCTGTCTTCCGGCCCTCCCCCGTATATGTGTGTGTGTGTGTCTCCCATCCCCTGTTCCCTTCCCTCCCTTCCCATTTTTGTCTTTTGATTCCGACTTCACTTTGCTCTGCTATATTTCGGGTTCTATTTAGGGCGACAGGCACGCTGCCGGGGGGTAGGCCGTAGCCTTCTGCAGGGGTGCAGGGTGGGCTTTCGGGGTGGGTTGGGGGGGTCTGTCTGCATTGGGGGGTCTTTTTCCTCCCTTATTTTCCCCTTTTTGTTCTATGGCTCTTGTGTGTTCACTTTTTCGGGACTCCGTTTCCTCCTGTGTCCCCCTGGGGAGTTTCTGTGACTTTTGTAATCCGGTGGATGTCGGATTGTGGCTCGCTAGGTTATTCGGTATCGATTTTTGATACGTTGCTGGCCGGATTCTATTATCCCGCTTTATCTCCTGGGGGCGCATGGTTTGGTGGGAGTCCCTTCTTTTATCCCTTTTTCTCTCCCCCCTTTTTCCTCCTTTATGAGGGTCTTTTTATTTCTGTTGGGGTGCGTTTCGTATTGTTTTTACACTGTGGGCCCTTTGCTTATGCCTCCTCACTTTGGGTGGGGGCGGTGATGGTTGGGCGCGGTTTGATTATTGCCATTCACGTTTCCTTATGTTCCGATTTTGTTTCTATTTTGGATAGCGATGTTTGTATGGCTTCTTTTTCATTCTGTGTTCCTAAGATGGCGGCTTGCCGCGGCCCCTCCTCCCTGGTTGTTTCCTACACGGCCCGTTGTTCTTCTGTACCCCGCCCCGCATTAGAAAATTAACCTTTTATTATCCTGTTCTTCTGATTGCTCGATGTTTTTTATTGTTTTACCTATGCTCCTGATATCGTATCCTGTAAAGAACTTATTTTCGGTTATTATGTTTTCTATCGTGTGGTGGCCAG
Source organism: Lissotriton helveticus (assembly GCF_964261635.1). Taxonomy (NCBI): domain Eukaryota; kingdom Metazoa; phylum Chordata; class Amphibia; order Caudata; family Salamandridae; genus Lissotriton; species Lissotriton helveticus. The sequence continues at coordinate 405,250,975 of NC_136071.1, forward strand.
CCCCGGTGGGTTGTAGGCCCGTATTTGTGAGCTTCATTGTACAATAAAGGTTTTAAAAAAAAAAAAAAAAAAAAAAGTGGTTAGTTAACATGAGGCACGATCCAATTGACATTTTGTATCTTTTTTGGTACAGTCCCAAAAATCAATTTTCTGATGAAAAACGATGACTCCGGACCAGTCGAATGTTCCTAAAAATGTCAATTTTGATGAAATTTTAACATTTAATCTTTTGACTGTGAATTACTGTTGGATGTGAATTATTACTTTTTCAACTAAAATCAGCGTGTTTAAAGTCATTTCTGTGCCTGAAATTGGTCAAAATTGAAGCTTCTGAGCAAGCAAAACTCTGTAAAAATTTTATTTTTGGTCACTGTGAGGGTTTAAAAAGTGGTTATTTAACATGAGACACGATCCAATTGACATTTTGAATCATTTTTGGTACAGTCCAAAAAATCTATTTTCTGATGAAAAACGATGTCCCCTGACCAGTCGAACTTTCCTAAAATGGTCAATTTGGATTACATTTTAACATTTAATCTTTTGACTGTAAATTACTGTTGGATGTGAATTATTACTTTTTCAACTAAAATAATGGTGTTTAATGTCATTTCTGTGCCTGAAATTGGTCAAAATTGAAGCTTCTTAGCACGCTTAGCACGGCATGGATGGAGTAGGCAGCGGCACGCACAGGAGGGAGGGGGGAGTTGAGGGTAGGTGGGGGAGGGCGGGAGGGTTTGTGCAACAATGCATTTCTTTCTTTGTTCATTCAACTGCATAATCGCTCATGAAAATGCTTGCATGTCAAGGTCATGGATAACTTGCTCTTGTGATTGTCTTTGGAAGTCAGAGAACTACTTGATGTATTCCTACCATGCAACCAATAAAATCTGTTTTCAAAAACATTAAAAAAAATTGAGGCTTCTGAGCAAGCAAAACTCTGTAAAAATGGCAATTTTGGTCACTGTGAGGGTTTAAAAAGTGGTTAGTTAACATAAGGCACGATCCAATTGACATTTTGAATCATTTTTGGTATAGTCCAAAAAAACAGTTTTCTGATGAAAAACGATGACCCCGGACGAGTCAAACGTTCCTAAAATGGTCAACTTCGATGAAATTTTTACATTTAATCTTTTGACTGTAAATTACTGTTGGATGTGTATTATTACATTTTCAACTAATATAATGGTGTTTAACGTCATTTCTGTGCCTGAAATTGGTCAAAATTGAAGCTTCTGAGTAAGCAAAACTCTGTAAAAATGGCAATTCTGGTCACTGTGAGGGTGTAAAAAGTGGTTATTTAACATGAGGCACGATCCAATTGACATTTTAAATCATTTTTGGTACAGTCCAAAATATCAATTTTCTGATATAAAACGATGACCCCGGACCAGTCGAACGTTCCTAAAATGGTCAATTTCGATGAAATTTTAACATTTAATCTTTTGACTGTAAATTACTGTTGGATGTGAATTATTACTTTTTCAACTAATATAATGGTGTTTAAAGTCTTTCTGTGCATGAAATTGGTCAAAATTGAAGCTTCTGAGTAAGCAAAACTCTGTAAAAATGACATTTTTGGACACTGTGAGGGTGTAAAAAGTGGGTAATTAACATGAGGCACGATCCAATTGACATTTTGAATCATTTTTGGTACAGTCCAAAAAATCGTTTTTCTAATGAAAAACGATGACCCCGGACCGGTCGAACGTTCTTAAAATGGTCAATTTTGATGAAATTTTAACATTTAATCTTTTGACTGTAAATTACTTTTGGATGTGAATTATTGCTTTTTCAACTAAAATAATGGTGTTTAAATTCATTTCTCTGACTGAAATTAGTCCAAATTTAAGCTTCTGTGTAAGCAAAACTCTGTAAAAAAAGCAATTTTGGTCACTGTGAGGGTTTAAAAAGTGGTTATTTAACATGAGGCACGATCCAATTGACATTTTGAATCATTTTTACTACATTCCAAAAAATCACATTTCTGATGAAAAACAATGACTCCGGACCAGTCGAATGTTCCTAAAATTGTCAATTTTGATGAAATTTTAACATTTAATCTTTTGACTGTAAATTACTGTTGGATGTGAATTTTAACTTTTTCAACTAAAATAATTGTGTTTAAAGTCATTTCTGTACCTGAAATTGGTCAACATTGAAGCTTCTGAGTAAGCAAATCTCTGTAAAAATGGCAATTTTGGTCACTATGAGGGATTAAAAAGTGGTTAGTTAACATGAGGCACGATCCAAATGACATTTTGAATCATTATGGTAAAGTCCAAATATTCTATTTTCTGATGAAAACCGATGACCTCGGACCAGTCGAACGTTCCTAAAATGGTCAATTTTGATGACATTTTAACATTTAATCTTTTGACTGTTAATTACTGTTGGAATTGAATTATTACTTTTTCAACTAAAATCAGTGTGTTTAAAGTCATGTCTGTGCCTGAAATTGGTCAAAATTGATGCTTCTGAGCGAGCAAAACTCTGTAAAAATTGTATTTTTGGTCACAGTGAGGGTTTAAAAAGTGGTTATTCAACATGAGGCACGATCCAAATGACATTTTGAATCATTATGGTAAAGTCCAAATAATCTATTTTCTGATGAAAAACGATGACCTCGGACCAGTCGAACGTTCCTAAAATGGTCAATTTTGATGACATTTTAACATTTAATCTTTTGACTGTTAATTACTGTTGGAATTGAATTATTACTTTTTCAACTAAAATCAGTGTGTTTAAAGTCATGTCTGTGCCTGAAATTGGTCAAAATTGATGCTTCTGAGCGAGCAAAACTCTGTAAAAATTGTATTTTTGGTCACTGTGAGGGTTTAAAAAGTGGTTATTCAACATGAGGCACGATCCAAATGACATTTTGAATCATTATGGTACAGTCCAAAAAATCAATTTTCTGATGAAAAACGATGACCTCGGACCAGTCGAACGTTCCTAAAATGGTAAATTTTGATGACATTTTAACATTTAATCTTTTGACTGTTAATTACTGTTGGATGTGAATTATTACTTTTTCAACTAAAATAATTGTGTTTAAAGTTATTTCTGTGCCTGAAATTGGTCAAAATTGAAGCTTCTTAGTAAGCAAAACTCTGTAAAACTAGCAATTTTGGTCACTGTAAGGGTTTAAAAAGTGGTTATTCAACATGAGGCACGATCCAATAAACATTTTAAATCATTTTTGGTACAGTCCAAAAAATCAATTTTCTGATATAAAACGATGACCCGGGACCAGTCGAACTTTCCTAAAATGGTCAATTTGGATGAAATTTTAACATTTAATCTTTTGACTGTAAAGTACTGTTGGGTGTGAATTATAACTTTTTCAACTAAAATAATTGTGTTTAAAGTCATTTCTGTGCCTGAAATTGGTCAAAATTGAAGCTTCTGAGTAAGCAAAACTCTGTAAAACTAGCAATTTTGGTCACTGTGAGATTTTAAATAGTGGTTATTTAACATAAGGCACGATCCAATTGACATTTTGAATCATTTTTGGTATAGTCCAAAAAATCAATTTTCTGTTGAAAAACGATGACCCCGGACCAGTCGAACGTTCCTAAAATGGTAAATTTCTATGAAATTTTAACATTTAATATTTTGACTGTAAATAACTGCTGGATGTCAAATATTACTTTTTCAACTGAAATAATTGTGTTTAAAGTCATTTCTTTGCCTGAAATTGTTCAAAATTGAAGCTTCTGAGTAAGCAGAACTCTGTAAAAATGGCAATTTTGGTCACTGTGAGGGTTTAAAAAGTGGTTATTTAACATGAGGCACGATCCAATTGACATTTTGAATCATTTTCTGGCACAGTCCAAAAAATCAATTTTCTGTTGAAAAACGATGACCCCGGACCAGTTGAACGTTCCTAAAATGATCAATTTCGATGAAATTTTAACATTTAATCTTTTGACTGTAAATTACTGCTGGATGTCAAATATTACTTTTTCAACTGAAATAATTGAGTTTCAAGTCATTTCTGTGCCTGAAATTGGTCAAAATTGAAGCTTCTCAGTAAGCAGAACTCTGTAAAAATGGCAATTTTGGTCACTGTGAAGGTTTAAAAAGTGATTATTTAACATGAGGCACGACCCAATTGACATTTTGAATCATTTTTGGTACAGTCCAAAAAAATCAATTTTCTGATGAAAAACGATGACCCCGGACCAGTCGAACGTTCCTAAAATGGTCAATTTCGATGAAATTTTAACATTTAATCTTTTGACTGTAAATTACTACTGGATGTGAATTATTACTTTTTCAACTAAAATCAGTGTGTTTAAAGTCATTTCTGTGCCTGAAATTGTTCAAAATTTAAGCTTCTGAGTAAGTAAACTCTGTAAAAATGGCAATTTTGGTCACTGTGAGGGTTTAAAAAGTGGTTATTTAACATGAGACACGATCCAATTGACATTTTGAATCATTTTTGTTACAGTCCAAAAAATCAATTTTCTGATGAAAAACGATGTCCCCTGACCAGTCGAACTTTCCTAAAATGGTCAATTTGGATTACATTTTAACATTTAATCTTTTGACTGTAAATTACTGTTGGATGTGAATTATTACTTTTTCAACCAAAATAATTGTGTTTAAAGTCATTTCTGTGCCTGAAATTGTTCAAAATTGAAGCTTCTGAGTAAGCAGAACTCTGTAAAAATGGCAATTTTGGTCACTGTGAGGGTTTAAAAAGTGGTTATTTAACATGAGGCACGATCCAATTGACATTTTGAATCATTTTCTGGCACAGTCCAAAAAATCAATTTTCTGTTGAAAAACGATGACCCCGGACCAGTTGAACGTTCCTAAAATGGTCAATTTCGATGAAATTTTAACATTTAATCTTTTGACTGCAAATTACTGCTGGATGTCAAATATTACTTTTTCAACTGAAATAATTGAGTTTCAAGTCATTTCTGTGCCTGAAATTGGTCAGAAATGAAGCTTCTCAGTAAGCAGAACTCTGTAAAAATGGCAATTTTGGTCACTGTGAAGGTTTAAAAAGTGATTATTTAACATGAGGCACGACCCAATTGACATTTTGAATCATTTTTGGTACAGTCCAAAAAAATCAATTTTCTGATGAAAAACGATGACCCCGGACCAGTCGAACATTCCTAAAATGGTCAATTTCGATTAAATTTTAACATTTAATCTTTTGACTGTAAATTACTACTGGATGTGAATTATTACTTTTTCAACTAAAATCAGTGTGTTTAAAGTCATTTCTGTGCCTGAAATTGTTCAAAATTTAAGCTTCTGAGTAAGCAAAACTCTGTAAAAATGGCAATTTTGGTCACTGTGAGGGTTTAAAAAGTGGTTATTTAACATGAGACACGATCCAATTGACATTTTGAATCATTTTTGGTACAGTCCAAAAAATCAATTTTCTGATGAAAAACGATGTCCCCTGACCAGTCGAACTTTCCTAAAATGGTCAATTTGGATTACATTTTAACATTTAATCTTTTGACTGTAAATTACTGTTGAATGTGAATTATTACTTTTTCAACTAAAATAATTGTGTTTAAAGTCTTTTCTGTGCCTGAAATTGGTCAAAATTGAAGCTTCTTAGCACGCTTAGCGCGGCATGGACGGAGTAGGCAGCGGCACACACGGGAGGGAGGGGGGAGTTGAGGGAAGGTGGGGGAGGGCGGGGGGGTATGTGCAACAATGCATTTCTTTCTTTGTTCATTCAACTGCATAATCGCTCATGAAAATGCTTGCATGTCAAAGGTCATGGATAACTTGCTCTAGTGATTGTCTTTGGAAGTCAGAGAATTACTTGATGTATTCCTACCATGCAACCAATAAAATCTGTTTTCAAAAACTTTAAAAAAAAATTGAGGCTTCTGAGCAAGCAAAACTCTGTAAAAATGGCAATTTTGGACACTGTGAGGGTTTAAAAAGTGGTTAGTTAACATAAGGCACGATCCAATTGACATTTTGAATCATTTTTGGTATAGTCCAAAAAAACAGTTTTCTGATGAAAAACGATGACCCCGGACGAGTCAAACGTTCCTAAAATGGTCAATTTCGATGAAATTGTTACATTTAATCTTTTGACTGTAAATTACTGTTGGATGTGTATTATTACTTTTTCAACTAATATAATGGTGTTTAACGTCATTTCTGTGCCTGAAATTGGTCAAAAGTGAAGCTTCTGAGTAAGCAAAACTCTGTAAAAATGACAATTTTGGACACTGTGAGGGTGTAAAAAGTGGTTGATTAACATGAGGCACGATCCAATTGACATTTTGAATAATTTTTGGTACAGTCCAAAAAATCGATTTTCTGATGAAAAACAATGACCCCGGAGCGGTCGAACGTTCTTAAAATGGTAAATTTTGATGAAATTTTAACATTTAGTCTTTTGACTGTAAATTACTTTTGGATGTGAATTATTGCTTTTTCAACTAAAATAATGGTGTTTAAATTCCTTTCTCTGACTGAAATTAGTCCAAATTTAAGCTTCTGTGTAAGCAAAACTCTGTAAAAATGGCAATTTTGGTCACTGTGAGGGTTCAAAAAGTGGTTATTTAACATGAGGCACGATCCAATTGAAATTTTGAATCATTTTTGGTACTGTCGAAAAAATCAATTTTCTGATGAAAAACGATGCCCTCGGACTGTGATGTATTCCTATAGGTTCTGTATCGATCCCCCTATTCCTGACCCTATTCTGGTTAACAAACTAACAAGTTAACTAGCAGCCATCCCATGAGGCAGAAAACCCCCATGATGCAGGAACCGTTATCTGATAAAGCCACACTACGGCACAGGAACGTGTTATCTGATTAAGTCATAACGCTTGCCATCTAATTAGACAAGCAATATTCCTCCAGCCCCTGATAAGGCATATGGAGTTCTCAAAACAAATCAAACCTATGACAGACCTGGGAAAAACCCTGCGGCCATTGTTTTGATTTCACCGAGAACTTCAGCAAAAGAATGTGCTAACGACCTGGTCGTATGACATCCTTATTGACGTATCTATGTCCATCCTTACGTCAATCTCGGCACCTTAAAGGTATAAATATTACCGATATTGCCCTATGCAAACACACGCGGTGGTGACGAGATCGGAGCAGCCAGACTTGCCGAAGCCCAGAGCAGAGCAGACCCCGCTGGCGCAGCCCCGCCTTTCCTGACGCGCTGAGAACGAGACGCTGCTTTCTCCTGCCGAGAAATCCAGCTCCGGCGCTTCCGGGTAGCCCTCGCAGGCAGCCTGGAATATCGAGACCAGAGACGAGAGATACCATCCATCATCCATCCTAGATTCCAGGTACAGAACTGAATAACCCCTCACAGAGAATTCTTTAGTCAGTCACTTGGCAAAACAAACTTAACTTAAACTGTAACTTTCTATTCCCGCCCACGCATTAGACTTAGGTCAGGTACACGGGGTAGGCGTAGTTAGAAACACCAGTTGAGTACGAGTAGTCAAATGTATATGTGTATGTAATATATCTTATTCATTTTAAACCTTCATATGGCTTAGAAACCATATCAATGTTTTTACAGTATTATTTTATACTTCTGCTTTTAATGTACGCACTTTACTTAACCATAAGTATTGCAATAATATCGATCCATTTCTCTTGTATGAGAAAAGAAACTGATCAATAAATAACATCTTTTATTGAACACGCCCGTCTCTTCCTTTTCTCTACAATCTGATGAGACTAAGAATGCACGTACTGACTGAGTAAAATAAATTGCCTTTTGTTTTCACACGACTCTCGAGATACACTCTTGATTAGGGGAGAGCAAAGTTGTCATGTTCTATGGTTGTCAGAAACTAAATCCCTTCTTGTCTATCCAGGGAGGTTCAACTCCTCCTTGCCTATTCGAGAAAGTTTCTAGTGAACTCTGAGCTAGCTGGCAAACCCAAAACTTTAAGTCTAATATCGACAGTAGTAGACCTAGTTAACGTCTGGTCTAGGCCTATACTATTGAAGGTATTATTCCAATGCGCAGAGCCTATTGGGATAATAGGAACTACACTACATGGCGCCCAACGCGTTTGGAAGGGCGATAAAATTAACGTAAGACATTTAGAGTAACTCAGTCGTGCTTTCTCACTCAGACCCCCTTTTCCCATAATACTCCAAAGACGTCTGGAGTGGGCGAAAGGTAAATATCCGCCAAACCTCGCAGGAGGAAACTCCTATGTATGGTACTTGGTTTAGTCAATGTTGAAGGATAAACCGTTCCAAAATATTGTGCATCTAATCTTTGTTTCCACAAGAAACCTGATCTGCAAACAAACAAAGTAACCATCCTGTCGGTAAAATGGTAGACAGTGATGATGAAAGAGAGGCAGTTAGATTGTATGTATGTACAGAAGATATTAATAGTGCTCTTCTAAAGTGGGATTTAGCGATTGGTGATGTGGTAGAACAACTTGCCCCGATAAAGACTTTCAAAACTAATCTGACCAAGAAACATGAAGTCTGGTACTCGGAGGATTTGCGTAGCTTAAAACGTACAGTTAGGAAATTTGAGAAGGTATGGAGAACCTCACATCTGGAAGGAGATAAAGCCAAATATAAGGCGGCTCTTAATACCTATCACAAAGCCATACGTTCTGCTCGCAAGCACTATATCACCGCTCAGTTAGAGGCAGCTGGTAATGATTCAAAGACCTTGTACCAGATTGTCAATACTTTCCTGAAGCCCGTTGCTTGCGAAAGTGCAGACATGGCTTCACAACATCTTTGTGATAGCATATCGAGCTTTTTCGCCGACAAAATTGATGCCATCTACAGGAGAATTGAGACCACAAATACTGTTAACAATAGTCAAGATCAATCTGCTTTGGTGCTTATGTCATCCACTAAAGCCACAAAGTCTCACTCCTTTAATGATTTTCCAGAAATCTCACTGAGTGAGGTCCAAAATTTAATCATGGATATTAAAAGCGGAAGCCCGGCAGATCGGCTCCCAGCCAGACTTATGGGTCCACTAGGGAGCATATTGGGCCCAGATGTTCAGAGGCTTGTAAACCTCTCGCTAACATCTGGAGTAGTCCCACAATGCTGGAAAAAAGCTCTTGTCAGACCGATCAGGAAGAATTCCTCAATTCCGTGGACCAATTTGTCTAATCTTAGACCTATCTCCCTTTTACCATTTCTGGGGAAAATCACCGAAAAGCATTCCAATAAACATCTATCCACCTATCTCGAACAATCTGGCTGCCTCGATCCATCCCAGTCAGGTTTTAGGCCGAAATTTAGCACCGAAACGGCCTTGCTGTCGATAACAGACGATCTTCGGTTGTACCAGGACAAAGGTTACTCTGTGATCCTGGTACTACTAGATTTATCGGCAGCGTTCGATACTATCTCTCATAACATTCTTATCGAACGCCTGTCTGAGAGTGGAATCGGTGGTATGGCACTGGAATGGATCAGAAGCTTTCTCTCCAACCGGACCCAAACTGTCACCATGGGTGATTTTAGGTCGGAGGAGGTTAACATCACCAAGGGGGTTCCACAGGGGTCATGCCTGAGCCCGACCCTATTTAACACCTATGTGGCCCCCTTGGCAGATGTAACCAGAGCTTACGGTTTCCATCCAGTGTCATATGCTGATGATACGCAGCTGCTCTTCCCTTTCAAACATCTTACACCGGAGATAATACTTTCTTTCTCCGAGGGAATGAAGGCAGTTGCAAGGTGGATGTCCTCCAATTTCCTCCAATGCAACGTTGGAAAAACGGAGGTTATGCTTTTTGGTGATGCAACGGTCCAATGGTCCCCTGACTGGTGGCCGCTCGATCTAGGCCCAGTTCCTGAGCCCAAAGCAGTGATAAAGAATCTAGGAGTCAGATTGGAACCAGAGTTGACTATGATACATCATGTCTCCATTACTGTGGGAACGTGTTTTCACGTAATAGGTCTCCTTCGGAGGATTTTTCCTTTCCTCCCTGACTCTTACAGGAGAACCCTGGTTCAGGCTCTGATTATCAGCCGTCTAGATTACTGCAATGGCCTCCTGGCAGGAGCTAACGAAGAGGTTCTGAACCGCCTACAGGTGGTGCAGAATACAGCTGCGAGGTTGGTGCTTAATGCACCTCCTAGGTCTCCTTCTAGACCTTTACTGCAGAAACTTCACTGGTTGCCTATACGGCAACGAGTGAAATTTAAAATCGGCTGTATTATCCATAAAGGCCTTAATGCTCTGGGACCAGAGTATTTGGCTACAAAATTTGTTCCATATGCTCCTATTCGCTCCCTCAGGTCCAGTGAACAGTTTTTGTTAAACATTCCTAGAATCACAAAAACTAGGCAAGGAGGTAGGGCTCTATCTGTGATAGGTCCTAGTTTTTGGAATTCCCTCCCGCCCTCTCTAAAATTATGTAGGAATCATCTCGAATTTAGGAAATGTCTGAAAACTTTCCTGTTTGGCCTATGTTAAAAACTCATCCGTCGACTTTATTAGGTCTCTGGTCATAAAATACATCTCATGTGGGACGTTTCTAAGCTTTCTACTCTAAGCACCACAAGCGCGGAGATACTCCTTCGGGAGTTTATTCATAGCGCTATAAAAACCCACAAATAAATAAATAAATAAATAAATTAGCAACTGAACTCGCAGCAGCTGATACTGCACTGCAAGAAGCAGACCCGGATATAATACTCATCCCGGTCATCAAAAGGAAATCTATAACCTTAAAACTTATAGAAAATGGACTGACACCTAGAGGTGGTACAGTCATATTCGTAATTGAGGCACACGAATATCGGCAGACAGAGGTATACTATTCATGGATACATTTTCCAGCAGCAAATGCTGTAACAAAGTACTTCCACTATTACAAAACAGAGGAACCTCCTGCAGAGTACACTCCTTTCGAGGAGGTGGAAGTACCACTTAAATTTCAAGAGCACCTGCTCTTATTTAATGGCGCCCTAAAACATAATAATCACATCACCAGGCTCGGTCCTTTAGGTAGACCAGGAGCAACGTGGCCGGTCCTAGCCGGATACACACCACATCCAGACATCAATGGGATGTCTGCAGCAGAGCTGTTAACACAGTTAAAACAATTAATAAAATTACATAGACAATTAGTCCAATATGTGATGCGGACTTCAACAATTCAACCAGCAATTAAAATTCCACAGCTGACCCCTCATCAGGGGAACACAAATAAAATTACACCACAGAACATACAATCCTGCCTAGGTAAAGTACCAGCTAAACGGGAACAAATACCATTCTGGTTAGCACAAAAAATCACCCAAATAGAGGCTGTGTTTCCAGACACCACCCCGTTAGAAAAACACAGGATTCTGACTATCTGTCTTCCAATGGGAATCGCACCACACATTGAGGACTGTGACACTTGGGGTACAGTCTTTGCTTCCATCTACACAAAAACGCACGGTGTTCCATCCATTTCGGTAATACCAGAGGTGCTAAAACAAATTCAAGACGAATATGGTCCAGAGCCCGCTTTAACTCTTGGTATGAAATTACTAAAAGACTTCAAGCAGGTATCGGCTATATTATTAGCCAACATAAAGGGAGAAGCAGCAAACGTGGCGATCCGCCAGAGGTTAAAGGAGACAGATATAGCAGACCAACCAGCTGAAATTGCCAGAATTATAGAAAAATCCTATGAGGAACTAGGTAGAGATAGTTTAGGTGGAATACCAGTAAAACCACAACTGATTGAAAGTCCTGAAAAAATATTTTTTAATAATAATTCAACATCACAAAAAAAGAGCTGGGATGGAAACAAACAATCCAATCCTAAAGAAAAGAAATTCCAGTCCAGAGGAAGGTCTCCTCGGCGGAGAGAAAAATCTCCGAACCAAAGACACAGGTCACCCCAGAGTGACCCCTCTGGGAAAAGATATAACCTTAGAAATAGGGATAATATAAAGAAGCCTGATAGATATCAAGACATTGATACACGTCCCTCTCAATCTTTTCAGACTTCCTCGCAGAAATCGGAAAGAAGAGGACGATCAGAACAAAGAGAGGAGCACGCCAAGTCCAAAGTCAAGGAACCTGCTCAGCTAAAAAAGAAATTACAATTTCCAAAAAAGAAGGTAGCCAGTATCAAGGTAGTTAACAATGCCGAGAATACTGAGGACACAACTGAAAAACGGAGAATGGGCTCAGACAATGCTAGACAGCGCAGCAGAAGTGAGCATAGCTCGCAAAGTCCTTATGAATCATCTGGAGACAGTGGACACGAATGAATATCTTCAAGTGGAAACTGCAGACACCAGAGTTAGCAAACCTCACAAAATATATGAAATAACTTTACGTATAGAGGGGGATAAGACTAGAAAAATAAGGGGACTATTTTGGGATAATCTCTCCAAGGGCTATGACATCCTTCTAGCTGAAAAAGACTGGCCACCAGAGTTTGTCAGGGAGTGCCCTCATGGCGAAGAAATAATTATGCCTGCCTTCTCAAATCACATCCCAATTCATAAAAAATACACACTTGCTAGAAAGTGGGCAGTAGCCCTAGCTCCTGCTTTATATAAAAATCATGTAGGATGGGATGAGGACTCTCCTCCTCACAAAATCCAGTTAAAATCACAACCTACTGCACAGAGGCAGTACCCAATTAAGCAAGAAGCTAAGAAACAGGTAAAAGAAATCCTAGATCAGCTAGCATACCAGGGGGTGATTGAAACTTGCACCTCACAAATGAACAACCCTTTGTTTCCGGTCTCCAAACCAGACAATTCATATCGTCTAGTTTTGGATTACCGACACCTTAACTCATGTTGCAAAACTTTTGCAGTGCAAAACTCGCATAGTGCTGCACTAATGAATAACATAGTGCGCAAAAAATACAAAACAACATTAGACATCTCTAATGGATTCTTTTGTCAAAACATAGCACCAGAGAGCAGATATTTGTCTGCATTCTCAATAAATGGCACTCAAAAACAATTCTGTCGGTTAGCCCAGGGGTACAAGAACAGCCCGGGAGTATTCTCAGCAAGAGTAACAGAATTACTACAAATATATGATGACGAAGCATTATCTTATGTCGACAACATATACTTAACAGATGATGACTTGGAGACTCACTTGAAGAGAGTGAACACCATAATACTTGGGTTCGCAGCAGAGGGTTACAAATTCAACTTTAAAAAATCCAGAATTGCCCATCTAACAGTCCTGTTCTTAGGATACGAATTATCAAGTGAAGGCAAAAGCCTGGCAGACAATTTTCTAGAGAAATGTGCCGTACTCCAAGCACCTAGAACACTAAAAAACCTACAGTCAATTCTAGGCTTCCTAAATTTCGGAAGAACATACATTGCAAATTACGCAGAAAGGGTCAAACCCCTTTATGATCTAATAAAACCAGATTTGAAAAGAACCAATTGGACTCAAATACACACAGAAATTCTGAGATCCTTACAAACAGACATGTTAATTAAAACAAAATTAGAAACACGTGATAACACACGCAATCTTGTGATTCGAGTCATCCCAGGAAGATGCGGATTCACATACCTGACCTCTAATGAGGGAGAAAAGGTACCAATTGCATTCAAATCACACTTGTACACAGAAGCTGAAAAGAAATTCAGCATTAAAGAAAACATTGTTCATGCAGTTCAAACCGTAATAGCTAGAGAAAAAGATCAAGCGGACGGTAGACATATCACAGTCAGAACAGCAGAATCGGCCTTTGAGGCATTAACAACCCCGGGTAATTTACCAACAACAACATTGAATCCAGAATGGATACAATGGGTGAATTCCATTACATCGGACAAAGTATACTACTACTTTGATCCGGAACTAGAGGAACTAAGAAATCTAGAATATGAAAGAACATTCCCTCTGCCAATCGACATTCTGCCCTTACGACAATACGCTTGTGTAATCTATACAGACGGACATGCTCAACCCTCCGTTTGGGGAGAACAAGCATACAACCCAACATGTGAGATTACAAAAGAAGTGTGGCGCGGAGGTAAACTAAGACCTCTATTAACAAAAACACACTCAGTAGAAACTAATTCAGAACAACAAACTGAAATAATAGCATTGAAAATGGCACTAGATAATGCGGATCGCGAATTCCCGACACTTATAGTGTCCGATTCATATTACTGCGTCAAATCATATAACAACGATTTGCAGACATGGATTCAAAACGGTTACAAAGATGACACAGGTGCAACAATAAAGCAGAAACTGCTCTGGGAACAAATAGCTCTTTTGCAAAAAGAACTACCAAAGACTCACGTGACACACTCACTGAGTCATCAGCGTGATGGCGTTCACGTTGCAGGGAATTCATTGGCTGAGACAGCCACAGCGGTAGCAACTAAATCGGCTTCCGTAGTTCGAAAAAAGCGTACAGTGAAGTATATTGACGGTGAAACAGTGCTGGCAGTGAAAACGTCATCAAAAGGTGACTGCTCAGCGCTACCGATCAACTATCCACTCAATTATACATACATAATCGATGCAAACTCCATCCCTTTTGCTCGAATCCCTGGAGTGGGGGATAGAGTGATTCCAAACATGGACAGGAGAAACTTGTTAATCGCTGACGCACATATGGGCGAGGGTCTCAGACACCTCAAACTGAAAGATTCTCTGGAAGAATTACAATCAAGGTACTGGTGGCCAGGCATGAGCCTGCATCACACCATGTTTGTAAAAAAGTGCCCCAACTGCAACAGGAATCGCAGTGGTGAGAGAAACGGTGTAATACCGTGTCGTTTCACTCTAGAAAAAATCAACAGTAAAAAGCAAGGCTTGCGATTAACATATACAGGCTAGTTTCCACTTATAATGTAGATCACCAGCACTCGGCTGACGTCTGGACTGTTATACAAAGATTTGCGAGTCTAAATGGCATATACGCTAAGAGCATGCTACGTTTGACCATTGTTTTCACTCTAACCCTCCAGCCTGAGGGGAAACATGGCCAAATGAGCATAGCACAGCGGGAATCTTCTCACTTCCTTCCTGAGGGATACGGGATGGTGTAAAGAAAAAACCAAGGCATAAAGCAATCTATAACGGAAAGGATATTAGGTTCGGGAGCTGGGTGGGTCAAACATCTAATAAGTGTCCAACGTAGTCTAAATAACCTGCCAAGAAATTCTCTGAAGGGATTCAGTCCGTACGAATTATTATTTGGAACTAGGATGTTAATCTCTGACCTTGACAGTCAGACTTCAGTGGTAAAGGAAAAAAGCTTTGATATCAAAGATCGTTTGGCTATTTTACAGGACTTAAACGAAACAAGAAAAGACCTGAGCAACATAAAGTTGAAACAGCAGCCAACAACCACTGAAGAACCACCACCTGTCCCAGCAAGACCTGTCTGGATTCCAAAAGTCGGGGATCTAGTCAGAGAAAAGATCGCGGTAAAGAAGGAATTTGGGCCTTCTTACAGAAAAGCAGTTCCTGTCTTGTCTGTCAACGGGACAAGATCAGTTGTACTACCGCCGCTTGCTGGTAAAAAGGAGAACCGAGTTGTATCCATCGACCTGGTAAAACCACAATCATGTGGCCGATAACAAATAGTAGGCCAAGTTGACTCCCCATAAGTAGCAGAACACCAAGGTTTGCTACCAGTACAGAGGTCCTAACAAAGAGGCTAATCACATTCGAAACGCCTACAGAAGAACAACAAGGACTTTGCAACAATGCAATGGAACTTAGACCTCTGAACACCCAAATAAAAACATTTAGCAGAGACACACCAACCTATAATGAAGTAACAAATGACTATGCAAGAAACAGTAATCCTGAAGCTATTGGAACAATTGACAGAACTGCATCCGGCTACTTCATAAACTTCGATGATTCCTCTGAAGGCTTCACTGAATCAAAAACACAGCCATCAACAAAAACCTTTAAAGATAAAGTTAAAGTACTTTTGAAACAACTGAAAGAAACATATCTGATTTCTCCATGGATTGAATTTTGGGTGGGTTTTGGTGCATTTATCCTCATACTTTGGCTCATCATGATACTCACATTGGGACGCTTCATTGAGGGAAAATATGCTAAAATGGACACAGCAAGTCAGAAAATCAACTTGATCCTCAAACCACACACATCTTCACACGTCGAGAAAAGAGGACTTTCTTCAGTCAACTTCACAGCCAATCCTATACCGGGTGGGGTAGCATGGGACAAAACTGACTACGAAATTTATGGGCCGGTTGAAATCCTGAAATATCCACACCAAATTAAGATCTCGTTGAATGACTTTGTAAAACAAGCTCATTTGCTGATGATTGGGACTTTGAAAGTATAAACAATATGATGTCTGACTTAGTGATGTCTGCTAAATTTACCAAACATGATTATTTGCAGGGTTCGACAAATTATGATAGTATGTACTGTTATAACCACTATGGTAACCATTTTTTACATAGATCTGCACAACCTAGAAATGTTTTAAATTATAATCAATGGGAACATTGTGCAACCCCTCCAAAAGGAAGCTCAAGAACCGTTTATGACAAATATTCATACTTTTCAGGTTTTAACACAAGTAATGCCGAAACATTTTATTTCAAATAAGACAGGGACACAGACCATGATAACAAACACGAAATTGATATATTCAGACTCATTCTTTGAACAAATGAATACTTTTGGTTTTGATTATTGGGAAAAAAATGTTGAAGTAAAGAGTGTTTGGGGTACAAAAGAATGGCAAGTACAGGGTATAGAATCTTTGTTTAGAGCCTGCATGATCCCAGAACAAATTATATTTTTAAATGACACTGTTCAACAAACTACCTGTCTTGGCTTAGCCAAAATCAAAGACTTAAATAAACCGTCTATTCCAAAACCAACAATGAACAGCAATAGCTCTACAGATGAAGAGATAGACGTAAATTATGTATTAAACCAAAACAGAACACATCCTGATTGGAAAAAGTGGTTGATCTGGCCCACAGATACTAATAACTGTCAAGACAGATTCCTGAACAAAACACAGGGGTTCAAAATGACCAGGCCAGACCCTAGATATTCCCAAAGACAACACCCAGGAATAATAACCACCTACAGTGTGGGCAAATTATGCCTTCAATGGCTACAAACTTCCACACTGGCAGAAATTAAGCAACACCTAACTTTACTTACTGATGGTGCTGACTTGCGTGATTTCACTATGGGACCACGCAAACAGCGTCAAAAGCTTTTCATAGCAGCCTCTGTATATGCAGCATACAATGAGGCCTGGAAGGTTACTCAAATTGAGACAGCAGAAAGAATACGGGAAATTGACCGTATTAATTTGGAAAAATCACTTTCTGTAGTGGACAATGGGTTAATGACTCTGTCCTCCAGAATTTTTTCTCTGGACAGCATTGTGTCTTCAGCAATCGACATAATATCGCAAGACTTACTGTTGTTACAACACGGTCAGTCTCAATTGCGCTCTATTGTACAGCTTGGCTGGACGTTACAAAATCTGCGTTCAGGCTATGTGCCTTGGCGTTTAATCAACACAACGTCACTTTTCAATATCTTTAACCTTACTGATAAACAAATCAGTATGGCCCAGAAGGGTGCTGATTATACAATCCTGAGCATTGAGAAACTCGAAAGATTACCAGTGACAATGTCAGAACGACCTGTCAGTGAATGGATAATACATGGGATAATTAATATTCCAATCTCAACCTTCAGGTTTCAATACTGCCAAAAATATATACAGGCTGGCATGTACGAAAAATTGGGAAAAGGGTACATTAAAACAACATGGAACCTGCCCTATTCACATGCATGTGTCAGTAATAAAGGACAGAAAGTGTTTCTTAGTGGCAATAATTGTGCGATGTCACTAAGCGGTACACTTCTGTGTAACGGAATTAGTTTGCATGGAGCCTGTGAAGGGAACTCAAATAACCTTTCATGTCACCAGCTAGGCACACCTTCAACAGAGATAGAACCATTCTTTCAAAGACTCTATAATGGGAGTTACATTCTAATTGTGGACCGCAGATGCTGTAGTCTTATGCCCGGGACTCCTTATCTCGTAACTACGACTGCGAAGGTCAAGTGCTGTGGAGGCTTATTGTTCCCCAGCTCCTTTCCAGACAGGGAGGCAAGGGCATGGCCCAACTTGAAAATTACTTCTATTCGAATAGATACTTTAAGCAGAATGAAAACAGTGCTTCTTCAGACGCCGACAAGGCTCACGTCATCAAAAGAAACATATGATCTCCTAGTCGCAAGGACGACTGCAGAGATACATTCATTGTTATCGACTAATTCCCCCATACATTTCGCAGAAATCCTGAATGAAATCTTAAATATTTCTGATACCAGTGGAGTCTCAAAAGTATTTAAGACAGTATTTTCGATGGCATTAACACCATTCAAAGCCATACTCGGTATTTTTCCAGATTTCGTCCATTCTATTTTTGGCGGACTTCCCCTCATTTTAGGACTAATTGCAGGAATCCTATTTTTAGTCCTTATATTTCGTTATGGCAAACCATGTCACAGACAAAACACCTGCGACAAGGGAAGACACAATCCTAGCCATTGGATACCGGGACCGGATATCAAAAATCCTGGGACTACCCCGGCTTAGAGACCTGAACATGACTTGGTTTCTTTCATTTCGACCAATGTGGCATCGATGTGTTTTACCTGTATTAAGGTGCCTGCTATGCGGAGAAGAATGCGTGTTAGACACCTGTCTGACGCTACAATCGGATGCGCCAATGGATACAGAAACATTGTTGAGTCCAACAAAGGCTCATGCTTTGTGCTGCCCTCAACGGCTACCAATCCTGATGACGGCATTCGTGGAAGCTTCACCACTACGATTAAGGGGTAGTGAAGTTCAAAATGAAAGCAGCATCGATCAGGTACGACCTTCTGTCAGCAATCCAAATCAAAATGTCAATGGAGACAATCATGCGCACGAATGCATGGTTACACCTTTTTCCGAGTTAGTGGAACTCTCCCAGGAAGCTGTTGACAACTTTTTCGAGAGTCTAAATGATATGATGTTCTCGCCAGAGCAGAAATAGAGACTTTTGAGCAAGCTCGTACACGGCGTTCCCTGAATTTGGCCTTCAACTAGAATAGCAAAATACCATGAACAATTTCCCTCCAGTTCACGGACAGCAATTTTTTTCAGCAGCCCCAAAATATTTTTGCATATTTTTCGGGACACTATCTTCTGCTTAAAGTAAGAACTATTCTTAGAGAACTAAGATTTCTACTTTTAGATAGCTTATAGACATTAGCTGCCCGCTGGTATGTTCATAATTATTTTATTCTGTGATGGAATGGTCTCGAACTTTTTTCTATATTAAGAGCCATTTCATGTGTAAATTCTCATATACCATTTAGCAATAATGTATACAAATGCGTGATTACTTTAGCATTATTTCGTATATTTGATAATTTCAGAATGCATTTATGTATTTTGGGGTGGTAAGGTATACACGATACTCTACAGTATGTTTTACTATGCATAGATTAGTAAATATGTCCATAGTTAGCGTGGAGTGGGTGTGATGTATTCCTATAGGTTCTGTATCGATCCCCCTATTCCTGACCCTATTCTGGTTAACAAACTAACAAGTTAACTAGCAGCCATCCCATGAGGCAGAAAACCCCCATGATGCAGGAACCGTTATCTGATAAAGCCACACTACGGCACAGGAACGTGTTATCTGATTAAGTCATAACGCTTGCCATCTAATTAGTCAAGCGATATTCCTCCAGCCCCTGATAAGGCATACGGAGTTCTCAAAACAAATCAAACCTATGACAGACCTGGGAAAAACCCTGCGGCCATTGTTTTGATTTCACCGAGAACTTCAGCAAAAGAATGTGCTAACGACCTGGTCGTATGACATCCTTATTGACGTATCTATGTCCATCCTTACGTCAATCTCGGCACCTTAAAGGTATAAATATTACCGATATTGCCCTATGCAAACACACGCGGTGGTGACGAGATCGGAGCAGCCAGACTTGCCGAAGCCCAGAGCAGAGCAGACCCCGCTGGCGCAGCCCCGCCTTTCCTGACGCGCTGAGAACGAGACGCTGCTTTCTCCTGCCGAGAAATCAAGCTCCGGCGCTTCCGGGTAGCCCTCGCAGGCAGCCTGGAATATCGAGACCAGAGACGAGAGATACCATCCCTCATCCATCCTAGATTCCAGGTACAGAACTGAATAACCCCTCACAGAGAATTCTTTAGTCAGTCACTTGGCAAAACAAACTTAACTTAAACTGTAACTTTCTATTCCCGCCCACGCATTAGACTTAGGTCAGGTACACGGGGTAGGCGTAGTTAGAAACACCAGTTGAGTACGAGTAGTCAAATGTATATGTGTATGTAATATATCTTATTCATTTTAAACCTTCATATGGCTTAGAAACCATATCAATGTTTTTACAGTATTATTTTATACTTCTGCTTTTAATGTACGCACTTTACTTAACCATAAGTATTGCAATAATATCGATCCATTTCTCTTGTATGAGAAAAGAGACTGATCAATAAATAACATCTTTTATTGAACACGCCCGTCTCTTCCTTTTCTCTACAATCTGATGAGACTAAGAATGCACGTACTGACTGAGTAAAATAAATTGCCTTTTGTTTTCACACGACTCTCGAGATACACTCTTGATTAGGGGAGAGCAAAGTTGTCATGTTCTATGGTTGTCAGAAACTAAATCCCTTCTTGTCTATCCAGGGAGGTTCAACTCCTCCTTGCCTATTCGAGAAAGTTTCTAGTGAACTCTGAGCTAGCTGGCAAACCCAAAACTTTAAGTCTAATATCGACAGTAGTAGACCTAGTTAACGTCTGGTCTAGGCCTATACTATTGAAGGTATTATTCCAATGCGCAGAGCCTATTGGGATAATAGGAACTACACTACAGGACCAGTCAAACTTTCCTAAAATAGTCAATTTGGATGAAATGTTAACATTTAATCTTTTGACTGTAAATTACTGTTGGATGTGAATTTTAACTTTTTCAACTAAAATAATTGTGTTTAAAGTCATTTCTGTACCTGAAATTGGTCAACATTGAAGCTTCTGAGTAAGCAAATCTCTGTAAAAATGGCAATTTTGGTCACTATGAGGGATTAAAAAGTGGTTAGTTAACATGAGGCACGATCCAATTGACATTTTGAATCATTTTTGGTACAGTCCAAAAAATTAATTTTCTGATGAAAAACGATGACTCCGGACCAGTCGAATGTTCCTAAAAATGTCAATTTTGATGAAATTTTAACATTTAATCTTTTGACTGTGAATTACTGTTGGATGTGAATTATTACTTTTTCAACTAAAATCAGTGTGTTTAAAGTCATGTCTGTGCCTGAAATTGGTCAAAATTGATGCTTCTGAGCAAGCAAAACTCTGTAAAAATTGTATTTTTGGTCACTGTGAGGGTTTAAATAGTGGTTATTCAACATGAGGCACGATCCAAATGACATTTTGAATCATTATGGAAAAGTCCAAATAATCTATTTTCTCATGAAAAACAATGACCTCGGACCAGTCGAACGATCCTAAATTGGTCAATTTTGATGACATTTTAACATTTAATCTTTTGACGGTTAATTACTGTTGGAATTGAATTATTACTTTTTCAACTAAAATCAATGTGTTTAAAGTCATTTCTGTGCCTGAAATTGGTCAAAATTGAAGCTTCTGAGTAAGCAAAACTCTGGAAAAATGGCAATTTTGGTCACTGTGAAGGTTTAAAAAGTGGTTAAATAACATAAGGCACGATCCAATTGACATTTTAAATCATTTTTGTTACAGTCCAAAAAATCAATTTTCTGATATAAAACGATGACCCCGGACCAGTCGAACGTTCCTAAAATAGTCAATTTCGATGAAATTTTAACATTTAATCTTTTGACTGTAAATAACTGCTGGATGTCAAATATTACTTTTTCAACTGAAATAATTGTGTTTAAAGTCATTTCTGTGCCTGAAATTGGTCAAAATAGAAGCTTCTGAGTAAGCAGAACTCTGTAAAAATGGCAATTCTGGTCACTGTGAGGGTTTAAAAAGTGGTTATTTAACATGAGGCACGATCCAATTGACATTTTGAATAATTTTTGGTACAGTCCAAAAAATTAATTTTCTGTTGAAAAACGAAGACCCCGGACCAGTCGAACATTCCTAAAATGGTCAATTTCGATGAAATTTTAACATTTAATCTTTTGACTGTAAATAACTGCTGGATGTCAAATATTCCTTTTTCAACTGAAATAATTGAGTTTCAAGTCATTTCTGTGCCTGAAATTGGTCGAAATTGAAGGTTCTGAGTAAGCAGAACTCTGTAAAAATGGCAATTTTGGTCACTGTGAGGGTGTAAAAAGTGGTTAATTAAAATGAGGCACGGTCCAATTGACATTTTGAATAATTTTTGGTACATTCCAAAAAATCACATTTCTGATGAAAAACAATGACCCCGGACCAGTCGAATGTTCCTAAAATTGTCAATTTTGATGAAATTTTAACATTTAATCTTTTGACTGTGAATTACTGTTGGATGTGAATTATTACTTTTTCAACTAAAATCAGTGTGTTTAAAGTCATGTCTGTGCCTGAAATTGGTCAAAATTGAAGCTTCTGAGCAAGCAAAACTCTGTAAAAATTGTATTTTTGGTCACTGTGAGGGTTTAAAAAGTGGTTATTCAACATGAGGCACGATCCAAATAACATTTCGAATCATTATGGTAAAGTCCAAAACATCTATTTTCTGATGAAAAACGATGACCTTGGACCAGTCGAACGTTCCTAAAATGGTCAATTTTGATGACATTTTAACATTTAATCTTTTGACTGTTAATTACTGTTGGAATTGAATTATTACCTTTTCAACTAATATCAGTGTGTTTAAAGTCATTTCTGTGCCTGAAATTGGTCAAAATTGAAGCTTCTGAGTAAGCAAAACTCTGTAAAAATGGCAATTTTGGTCACTGTGAGGGTGTAAAAAGTGGTTATTTAACATGAGGCACGATCCAATTGACATTTTAAATCATTTTTGGTACAGTCCAAAAAATCAATTTTCTGATATAAAACGATGACCCCGGACCAGTCGAACTTTCCTAAAATGGTCAATTTCGATGAAATTTTAACATTTAATCTTTTGACTGTAAATAACTGCTGGGTGTCAAATATTACTTTTTCAACTGAAATAATTGTGTTTAAAGTCATTTCTGTGCCTGAAATTGGTCAAAATTGAAGCTTCCGAGTAAGCAGAACTCTGAAAAAATGGCAATTTTGGTCACTGTGAGGGTGTAAAAAGTGGTTAATTAACATGAGGTACGGTCCAATTGACATTTTGAATCATTTTTTGGACAGTCCAAAAAAATCAATTTTCTGATATAAAACGATGACCCCGGACCAGTCGAACTTTCCTAAAATGGTCAATTTGGATGAAATTTTAACATTTAATCTTTTGACTGTAAAGTACTGTTGGATGTGAATTATTACTTTTTCAACTAAAATAATTGTGTTTAAAGTCATTTCTGTGCCTGAAATTGGTCAAAATTGAAGCTTCTGAGCAAGCAAAACTCTGTAAAAATGGCAATATTGGTAACTGTGAAGGTTTAAAAAGTGGTTAATTAACATAAGGCACGATCCAATTGACATTTTGAATCATTTTTGGTACAGTCCAAAAAATCAATTTTCTGTTGAAAGACGATGACCCCGGACCAGTGGAACGTTCCTAAAATGGTCAATTTCGATGAAATTTTAACATTTAATCTTTTGACTGTAAATAACTGCTGGATGTCAAATATTACTTTTTCAACTGAAATAATTGTGTTTAAAGTCATTTCTGTGCCTGAAATTGGTCAAAATTGAAGCTTCTCAGTAAGCAAAACTCTGTAAAAATGGCAATTTTGGTCACTGTGAGGGTTTAAAAAGTGGTTATTTAACATGAGGCACGATCCAATTGACATTTTGAATAATTTTTGGTACAGTCCAAAAAATCAATTTTCTGTTGAAAAACGATGACCCCGGACCAGTCGAACGTTCCTAAAATGGTCAATTTCGATGAAATTTTAACATTTAATCTTTTGACTGTAAATAACTGCTGGATGTCAAATATTACTTTTTCAACTGAAATAATTGAGTTTCAAGTCATTTCTGTGCCTGAAATTGGTCAAAATTTAAGCTTCTGAGAAAGCAGAACTCTGTAAAAATGTCAATTTTGGTCACTGTGAGGGTGTAAAAAGTGGTTAATTAACATGAGGTACGGTCCAATTGACATTTTGAATCATTTTTTGGCACAGTCCAAAAAATCTATTTTCTGTTGAAAAACGATGATCCCGGACCAGTCGAACGTTCCTAAAATGGTAAATTTCGATGAAATTTTAACATTTAATCTTTTGACTGTAAATAACTGCTGGGTGTCAAATATTACTTTTTCAACTGAAATAATTGTGTTTAAAGTCATTTCTGTGCCTGAAATTGGTCAAAATTGAAGCTTCCGAGTAAGCAGAACTCTGAAAAAATGGCAATTTTGGTCACTGTGAGGGTGTAAAAAGTGGTTAATTAACATGAGGTACGGTCCAATTGACATTTTGAATCATTTTTTGGACAGTCCAAAAAAATCAATTTTCTGATATAAAACGATGACCCCGGACCAGTCGAACTTTCCTAAAATGGTCAATTTGGATGAAATTTTAACATTTAATCTTTTGACTGTAAAGTACTGTTGGATGTGAATTATTACTTTTTCAACTAAAATAATTGTGTTTAAAGTCATTTCTGTGCCTGAAATTGGTCAAAATTGAAGCTTCTGAGCAAGCAAAACTCTGTAAAAATGGCAATATTGGTAACTGTGAAGGTTTAAAAAGTGGTTAATTAACATAAGGCACGATCCAATTGACATTTTGAATCATTTTTGGTACAGTCCAAAAAATCAATTTTCTGTTGAAAGACGATGACCCCGGACCAGTGGAACGTTCCTAAAATGGTCAATTTCGATGAAATTTTAACATTTAATCTTTTGACTGTAAATAACTGCTGGATGTCAAATATTACTTTTTCAACTGAAATAATTGTGTTTAAAGTCATTTCTGTGCCTGAAATTGGTCAAAATTGAAGCTTCTCAGTAAGCAAAACTCTGTAAAAATGGCAATTTTGTGAGGGTTTAAAAAGTGGTTATTTAACATGAGGCACGATCCAATTGACATTTTGAATAATTTTTGGTACAGTCCAAAAAAATCAATTTTCTGTTGAAAAACGATGACCCCGGACCAGTCGAACGTTCCTAAAATGGTCAATTTCGATGAAATTTTAACATTTAATCTTTTGACTGTAAATAACTGCTGGATGTCAAATATTACTTTTTCAACTGAAATAATTGAGTTTCAAGTCATTTCTGTGCCTGAAATTGGTCAAAATTTAAGCTTCTGAGAAAGCAGAACTCTGTAAAAATGTCAATTTTGGTCACTGTGAGGGTGTAAAAAGTGGTTAATTAACATGAGGTACGGTCCAATTGACATTTTGAATCATTTTTTGGCACAGTCCAAAAAATCTATTTTCTGTTGAAAAACGATGATCCCGGACCAGTCGAACGTTCCTAAAATGGTAAATTTCGATGAAATTTTAACATTTAATCTTTTGACTGCAAATTACTGTTGGATGTGTATTATTACTTTTTCAACTAATATAATGGTGTTTAACGTCATTTCTGTGCCTGAAATTGGTCAAAATTGTAGCTTCTGAGTGAGCAAAACTCTGTAAAAATTGTATTTTTGGTCACTGTGAGGGTTTAAAAAGTGGTTATTCAACATGAGGCACGATCCAAATGACATTTTGAATCATTATGGTACAGTCCAAAAAATCAATTTTCTGATGAAAAACGATGACCTCGGACCAGTCGAACGTTCCTAAAATGGTAAATTTTGATGACATTTTAACATTTAATCTTTTGACTGTTAATTACTGTTGGATGTGAATTATTACTTTTTCAACTAAAATAATTGTGTTTAAAGTTATTTCTGTGCCTGAAATTGGTCAAAATTGAAGCTTCTGAGTAAGCAAAACTCTGTAAAACTAGCAATTTTGGTCACTGTAAGGGTTTAAAAAGTGGTTATTCAACATGAGGCACGATCCAATAAACATTTTAAATCATTTTTGGTACAGTCCAAAAAATCAATTTTCTGATATAAAACGATGACCCCGTACCAGTCAAACTTTCCTAAAATGGTCAATTTGGATGAAATTTTAACATTTAATCTTTTGACTGTAAAGTACTGTTGGATGTGAATTATTACTTTTTCAACTAAAATAATTGTGTTTAAAGTCATTTCTATGCCTGAAATTGGTCAAAATTGAAGCTACTGAGTAAGCAGAACTCTGTAAAAATGGCAATTTTGGTCACTGTGAGGGTGTAAAAAGTGATTAATTAACATGAGGTACGGTCCAATTGACATTTTGAATCATTTTTTGCACAGTCCAAAAATCAGTTTTCTGATGAAAAACGATGACCCCCCGGACCAGTCAAACGTTCCTAAAATGGTCGATTTTGATGAAATTTTAACATTTAATCTTTTGACTGTAAATTACTGTTGGATGTGAATTATTGCTTTTTCAACTAAAATAATGGTGTTTAAAGTTATTTCTCTGCCTGAAATTTGTCAAAATTGAAGCTTCTGAGTAGGCAAAACTCTGTAAAAATGGCAATTTTGGTCACTGTGAACGTTTAAAAAGTGGTTAAATAACATAAGGCACGATCCAATTGACATTTTAAATCATTTTTGTTACAGTCCAAAAAATCAATTTTCTGATATAAAACGATGACCCCGGACCAGTCGAACGTTCCTAAAATGGTCAATTTCGATGAAATTTTAACATTTAATCTTTTGACTGTAAATAACTGCTGGATGTCAAATATTACTTTTTCAACTGAAATAATTGTGTTTAAAGTCATTTCTGTGCCTGAAATTGGTCAAAATAGAAGCTTCTGAGTAAGCAGAACTCTGTAAAAATGGCAATTTTGGTCACTGTGAGGGTTTAAAAAGTGGTTATTTAACATGAGGCATGATCCAATTGACATTTTGAATAATTTTTGGTACAGTCCAAAAAATCAATTTTCTGTTGAAAAACGAAGACCCCGGACCAGTCGAACATTCCTAAAATGGTCAATTTCGATGAAATTTTAACATTTAATCTTTTGACTGTAAATAACTGCTGGATGTCAAATATTACTTTTTCAACTGAAATAATTGAGTTTCAAGTCATTTCTGTGCCTGAAATTGGTCAAAATAGAAGCTTCTGAGTAAGCAGAACTCTGTAAAAATGGCAATTCTGGTCACTGTGAGGGTTTAAAAAGTGGTTATTTAACATGAGGCACGATCCAATTGACATTTTGAATAATTTTTGGTACAGTCCAAAAAATTAATTTTCTGTTGAAAAACGAAGACCCCGGACCAGTCGAACATTCCTAAAATGGTCAATTTCGATGAAATTTTAACATTTAATCTTTTGACTGTAAATAACTGCTGGATGTCAAATATTCCTTTTTCAACTGAAATAATTGAGTTTCAAGTCATTTCTGTGCCTGAAATTGGTCGAAATTGAAGGTTCTGAGTAAGCAGAACTCTGTAAAAATGGCAATTTTGGTCACTGTGAGGGTGTAAAAAGTGGTTAATTAAAATGAGGCACGGTCCAATTGACATTTTGAATAATTTTTGGTACATTCCAAAAAATCACATTTCTGATGAAAAACAATGACCCCGGACCAGTCGAATGTTCCTAAAATTGTCAATTTTGATGAAATTTTAACATTTAATCTTTTGACTGTGAATTACTGTTGGATGTGAATTATTACTTTTTCAACTAAAATCAGTGTGTTTAAAGTCATGTCTGTGCCTGAAATTGGTCAAAATTGAAGCTTCTGAGCAAGCAAAACTCTGTAAAAATTGTATTTTTGGTCACTGTGAGGGTTTAAAAAGTGGTTATTCAACATGAGGCACGATCCAAATAACATTTCGAATCATTATGGTAAAGTCCAAAACATCTATTTTCTGATGAAAAACGATGACCTTGGACCAGTCGAACGTTCCTAAAATGGTCAATTTTGATGACATTTTAACATTTAATCTTTTGACTGTTAATTACTGTTGGAATTGAATTATTACCTTTTCAACTAATATCAGTGTGTTTAAAGTCATTTCTGTGCCTGAAATTGGTCAAAATTGAAGCTTCTGAGTAAGCAAAACTCTGTAAAAATGGCAATTTTGGTCACTGTGAGGGTGTAAAAAGTGGTTATTTAACATGAGGCACGATCCAATTGACATTTTAAATCATTTTTGGTACAGTCCAAAAAATCAATTTTCTGATATAAAACGATGACCCCGGACCAGTCGAACTTTCCTAAAATGGTCAATTTCGATGAAATTTTAACATTTAATCTTTTGACTGTAAATAACTGCTGGGTGTCAAATATTACTTTTTCAACTGAAATAATTGTGTTTAAAGTCATTTCTGTGCCTGAAATTGGTCAAAATTGAAGCTTCCGAGTAAGCAGAACTCTGAAAAAATGGCAATTTTGGTCACTGTGAGGGTGTAAAAAGTGGTTAATTAACATGAGGTACGGTCCAATTGACATTTTGAATCATTTTTTGGACAGTCCAAAAAAATCAATTTTCTGATATAAAACGATGACCCCGGACCAGTCGAACTTTCCTAAAATGGTCAATTTGGATGAAATTTTAACATTTAATCTTTTGACTGTAAAGTACTGTTGGATGTGAATTATTACTTTTTCAACTAAAATAATTGTGTTTAAAGTCATTTCTGTGCCTGAAATTGGTCAAAATTGAAGCTTCTGAGCAAGCAAAACTCTGTAAAAATGGCAATATTGGTAACTGTGAAGGTTTAAAAAGTGGTTAATTAACATAAGGCACGATCCAATTGACATTTTGAATCATTTTTGGTACAGTCCAAAAAATCAATTTTCTGTTGAAAGACGATGACCCCGGACCAGTGGAACGTTCCTAAAATGGTCAATTTCGATGAAATTTTAACATTTAATCTTTTGACTGTAAATAACTGCTGGATGTCAAATATTACTTTTTCAACTGAAATAATTGTGTTTAAAGTCATTTCTGTGCCTGAAATTGGTCAAAATTGAAGCTTCTCAGTAAGCAAAACTCTGTAAAAATGGCAATTTTGGTCACTGTGAGGGTTTAAAAAGTGGTTATTTAACATGAGGCACGATCCAATTGACATTTTGAATAATTTTTGGTACAGTCCAAAAAATCAATTTTCTGTTGAAAAACGATGACCCCGGACCAGTCGAACGTTCCTAAAATGGTCAATTTCGATGAAATTTTAACATTTAATCTTTTGACTGTAAATAACTGCTGGATGTCAAATATTACTTTTTCAACTGAAATAATTGAGTTTCAAGTCATTTCTGTGCCTGAAATTGGTCAAAATTTAAGCTTCTGAGAAAGCAGAACTCTGTAAAAATGTCAATTTTGGTCACTGTGAGGGTGTAAAAAGTGGTTAATTAACATGAGGTACGGTCCAATTGACATTTTGAATCATTTTTTGGCACAGTCCAAAAAATCTATTTTCTGTTGAAAAACGATGATCCCGGACCAGTCGAACGTTCCTAAAATGGTAAATTTCGATGAAATTTTAACATTTAATCTTTTGACTGTAAATAACTGCTGGGTGTCAAATATTACTTTTTCAACTGAAATAATTGTGTTTAAAGTCATTTCTGTGCCTGAAATTGGTCAAAATTGAAGCTTCCGAGTAAGCAGAACTCTGAAAAAATGGCAATTTTGGTCACTGTGAGGGTGTAAAAAGTGGTTAATTAACATGAGGTACGGTCCAATTGACATTTTGAATCATTTTTTGGACAGTCCAAAAAAATCAATTTTCTGATATAAAACGATGACCCCGGACCAGTCGAACTTTCCTAAAATGGTCAATTTGGATGAAATTTTAACATTTAATCTTTTGACTGTAAAGTACTGTTGGATGTGAATTATTACTTTTTCAACTAAAATAATTGTGTTTAAAGTCATTTCTGTGCCTGAAATTGGTCAAAATTGAAGCTTCTGAGCAAGCAAAACTCTGTAAAAATGGCAATATTGGTAACTGTGAAGGTTTAAAAAGTGGTTAATTAACATAAGGCACGATCCAATTGACATTTTGAATCATTTTTGGTACAGTCCAAAAAATCAATTTTCTGTTGAAAGACGATGACCCCGGACCAGTGGAACGTTCCTAAAATGGTCAATTTCGATGAAATTTTAACATTTAATCTTTTGACTGTAAATAACTGCTGGATGTCAAATATTACTTTTTCAACTGAAATAATTGTGTTTAAAGTCATTTCTGTGCCTGAAATTGGTCAAAATTGAAGCTTCTCAGTAAGCAAAACTCTGTAAAAATGGCAATTTTGTGAGGGTTTAAAAAGTGGTTATTTAACATGAGGCACGATCCAATTGACATTTTGAATAATTTTTGGTACAGTCCAAAAAAATCAATTTTCTGTTGAAAAACGATGACCCCGGACCAGTCGAACGTTCCTAAAATGGTCAATTTCGATGAAATTTTAACATTTAATCTTTTGACTGTAAATAACTGCTGGATGTCAAATATTACTTTTTCAACTGAAATAATTGAGTTTCAAGTCATTTCTGTGCCTGAAATTGGTCAAAATTTAAGCTTCTGAGAAAGCAGAACTCTGTAAAAATGTCAATTTTGGTCACTGTGAGGGTGTAAAAAGTGGTTAATTAACATGAGGTACGGTCCAATTGACATTTTGAATCATTTTTTGGCACAGTCCAAAAAATCTATTTTCTGTTGAAAAACGATGATCCCGGACCAGTCGAACGTTCCTAAAATGGTAAATTTCGATGAAATTTTAACATTTAATCTTTTGACTGCAAATTACTGTTGGATGTGTATTATTACTTTTTCAACTAATATAATGGTGTTTAACGTCATTTCTGTGCCTGAAATTGGTCAAAATTGTAGCTTCTGAGTAAGCAAAACTCTGTAAAAATTGTATTTTTGGTCACTGTGAGGGTTTAAAAAGTGGTTATTCAACATGAGGCACGATCCAAATGACATTTTGAATCATTATGGTACAGTCCAAAAAATCAATTTTCTGATGAAAAACGATGACCTCGGACCAGTCGAACGTTCCTAAAATGGTAAATTTTGATGACATTTTAACATTTAATCTTTTGACTGTTAATTACTGTTGGATGTGAATTATTACTTTTTCAACTAAAATAATTGTGTTTAAAGTTATTTCTGTGCCTGAAATTGGTCAAAATTGAAGCTTCTGAGTAAGCAAAACTCTGTAAAACTAGCAATTTTGGTCACTGTAAGGGTTTAAAAAGTGGTTATTCAACATGAGGCACGATCCAATAAACATTTTAAATCATTTTTGGTACAGTCCAAAAAATCAATTTTCTGATATAAAACGATGACCCCGTACCAGTCAAACTTTCCTAAAATGGTCAATTTGGATGAAATTTTAACATTTAATCTTTTGACTGTAAAGTACTGTTGGATGTGAATTATTACTTTTTCAACTAAAATAATTGTGTTTAAAGTCATTTCTATGCCTGAAATTGGTCAAAATTGAAGCTACTGAGTAAGCAGAACTCTGTAAAAATGGCAATTTTGGTCACTGTGAGGGTGTAAAAAGTGATTAATTAACATGAGGTACGGTCCAATTGACATTTTGAATCATTTTTTGCACAGTCCAAAAATCAGTTTTCTGATGAAAAACGATGACCCCCCGGACCAGTCAAACGTTCCTAAAATGGTCGATTTTGATGAAATTTTAACATTTAATCTTTTGACTGTAAATTACTGTTGGATGTGAATTATTGCTTTTTCAACTAAAATAATGGTGTTTAAAGTTATTTCTCTGCCTGAAATTTGTCAAAATTGAAGCTTCTGAGTAGGCAAAACTCTGTAAAAATGGCAATTTTGGTCACTGTGAACGTTTAAAAAGTGGTTAAATAACATAAGGCACGATCCAATTGACATTTTAAATCATTTTTGTTACAGTCCAAAAAATCAATTTTCTGATATAAAACGATGACCCCGGACCAGTCGAACGTTCCTAAAATGGTCAATTTCGATGAAATTTTAACATTTAATCTTTTGACTGTAAATAACTGCTGGATGTCAAATATTACTTTTTCAACTGAAATAATTGTGTTTAAAGTCATTTCTGTGCCTGAAATTGGTCAAAATAGAAGCTTCTGAGTAAGCAGAACTCTGTAAAAATGGCAATTTTGGTCACTGTGAGGGTTTAAAAAGTGGTTATTTAACATGAGGCATGATCCAATTGACATTTTGAATAATTTTTGGTACAGTCCAAAAAATCAATTTTCTGTTGAAAAACGAAGACCCCGGACCAGTCGAACATTCCTAAAATGGTCAATTTCGATGAAATTTTAACATTTAATCTTTTGACTGTAAATAACTGCTGGATGTCAAATATTACTTTTTCAACTGAAATAATTGAGTTTCAAGTCATTTCTGTGCCTGAAATTGGTCAAAATTGAAGCTTCTGAGTAAGCAGAACTCTGTAAAAATGGCAATTTTGGTCACTGTGAGGGTGTAAAAAGTGGTTAATTAAAATGAGGCACGGTCCAATTGACATTTTGAATGATTTTTGGTACATTCCAAAAAATCACATTTCTGATGAAAAACAATGACTCCGGACCAGTCGAATGTTCCTAAAATTGTCAATTTTGATGAAATTTTAACATTTAATCTTTTGACTGTGAATTACTGTTGGATGTGAATTATTACTTTTTCAACTAAAATCAGTGTGTTTAAAGTCATGTCTGTGCCTGAAATTGGTCAAAATTGAAGCTTCTGAGCCAGCAAAACTCTGTAAAAATGGCAATTTTGGTCACTGTGAGGGTTTAAAAAGTGGTTATTTAACATGAGGCACGATCCAATTGACATTTTGAATAATTTTTGGTACAGTCCAAAAAATCAATTTTCTGTTGAAAAACGAAGACCCCGGACCAGTCGAACATTCCTAAAATGGTCAATTTCGATGAAATTTTAACATTTAATCTTTTGACTGTAAATAACTGCTGGATGTCAAATATTCCTTTTTCAACTGAAATAATTGAGTTTCAAGTCATTTCTGTGCCTGAAATTGGTCAAAATTGAAGGTTCTGAGTAAGCAGAACTCTGTAAAAATGGCAATTTTGGTCACTGTGAGGGTGTAAAAAGTGGTTAATTAAAATGAGGCACGGTCCAATTGACATTTTGAATAATTTTTGGTACATTCCAAAAAATCACATTTCTGATGAAAAACAATGACCCCGGACCAGTCGAATGTTCCTAAAATTGTCAATTTTGATGAAATTTTAACATTTAATCTTTTGACTGTGAATTACTGTTGGATGTGAATTATTACTTTTTCAACTAAAATCAGTGTGTTTAAAGTCATGTCTGTGCCTGAAATTGGTCAAAATTGAAGCTTCTGAGCAAGCAAAACTCTGTAAAAATGGCAATTTTGGTCACTGTGAGGGTTTAAAAAGTGGTTATTTAACATGAGGCACGATCCAATTGACATTTTGAATAATTTTTGGTACAGTCCAAAAAATCAATTTTCTGTTGAAAAACGAAGACCCCGGACCAGTCGAACATTCCTAAAATGGTCAATTTCGATGAAATTTTAACATTTCATCTTTTGACTGTAAATAACTGCTGGATGTCAAATATTACTTTTTCAACTGAAATAATTGTGTTTAAAGTCATTTCTGTGCCTGAAATTGGTCAAAATTGAAGCTTCTCAGTAAGCAAAACTCTGTAAAAATGGCAATTTTGGTCACTGTGAGGGTTTAAAAAGTGGTTATTTAACATGAGGCACGATCCAATTGACATTTTGAATAATTTTTGGTACAGTCCAAAAAATCAATTTTCTGTTGAAAAACGATGACCCCGGACCAGTCGAACGTTCCTAAAATGGTCAATTTCGATGAAATTTTAACATTTAATCTTTTGACTGTAAATAACTGCTGGATGTCAAATATTCCTTTTTCAACTGAAATAATTGAGTTTCAAGTCATTTCTGTGCCTGAAATTGGTCAAAATTGAAGCTTCTGAGTAAGCAGAACTCTGTAAAAATGGCAATTTTGGTCACTGTGAGGGTGTAAAAAGTGGTTAATTAAAATGAGGCACGGTCCAATTGACATTTTGAATGATTTTTGGTACATTCCAAAAAATCACATTTCTGATGAAAAACAATGACTCCGGACCAGTCGAATGTTCCTAAAATTGTCAATTTTGATGAAATTTTAACATTTAATCTTTTGACTGTGAATTACTGTTGGATGTGAATTATTACTTTTTCAACTAAAATCAGTGTGTTTAAAGTCATGTCTGTGCCTGAAATTGGTCAAAATTGAAGCTTCTGAGCCAGCAAAACTCTGTAAAAATGGCAATTTTGGTCACTGTGAGGGTTTAAAAAGTGGTTATTTAACATGAGGCACGATCCAATTGACATTTTGAATAATTTTTGGTACAGTCCAAAAAATCAATTTTCTGTTGAAAAACGAAGACCCCGGACCAGTCGAACATTCCTAAAATGGTCAATTTCGATGAAATTTTAACATTTAATCTTTTGACTGTAAATAACTGCTGGATGTCAAATATTCCTTTTTCAACTGAAATAATTGAGTTTCAAGTCATTTCTGTGCCTGAAATTGGTCAAAATTGAAGGTTCTGAGTAAGCAGAACTCTGTAAAAATGGCAATTTTGGTCACTGTGAGGGTGTAAAAAGTGGTTAATTAAAATGAGGCACGGTCCAATTGACATTTTGAATAATTTTTGGTACATTCCAAAAAATCACATTTCTGATGAAAAACAATGACCCCGGACCAGTCGAATGTTCCTAAAATTGTCAATTTTGATGAAATTTTAACATTTAATCTTTTGACTGTGAATTACTGTTGGATGTGAATTATTACTTTTTCAACTAAAATCAGTGTGTTTAAAGTCATGTCTGTGCCTGAAATTGGTCAAAATTGAAGCTTCTGAGCAAGCAAAACTCTGTAAAAATTGTATTTTTGGTCACTGTGAGTGTTTAAAAAGTGGTTATTCAACATGAGGCACGATCCAAATAACATTTCGAATCATTATGGTAAAGTCCAAAACATCAATTTTCTGATGAAAAACGATGACCTTGGACCAGTCGAACGTTCCTAAAATGGTCAATTTTGATGACATTTTAACATTTAATCTTTTGACTGTTAATTACTGTTGGAATTGAATTATTACCTTTTCAACTAATATCAGTGTGTTTAAAGTCATTTCTGTGCCTGAAATTGGTCAAAATTGAAGCTTCTGAGTAAGCAAAACTCTGTAAAAATGGCAATTTTGGTCACTGTGAGGGTGTAAAAAGTGGTTATTTAACATGAGGCACGATCCAATTGACATTTTAAATCATTTTTGGTACAGTCCAAAAAATCAATTTTCTGATATAAAACGATGACCCCGGACCAGTCGAACTTTCCTAAAATGGTCAATTTCGATGAAATTTTAACATTTAATCTTTTGACTGTAAATAACTGCTGGGTGTCAAATATTACTTTTTCAACTGAAATAATTGTGTTTAAAGTCATTTCTGTGCCTGAAATTGGTCAAAATTGAAGCTTCCGAGTAAGCAGAACTCTGAAAAAATGGCAATTTTGGTCACTGTGAGGGTGTAAAAAGTGGTTAATTAACATGAGGTACGGTCCAATTGACATTTTGAATCATTTTTTGGACAGTCCCAAAAAATCAATTTTCTGATATAAAACGATGACCCCGGACCAGTCGAACTTTCCTAAAATGGTCAATTTGGATGAAATTTTAACATTTAATCTTTTGACTGTAAAGTACTGTTGGATGTGAATTATTACTTTTTCAACTAAAATAATTGTGTTTAAAGTCATTTCTGTGCCTGAAATTGGTCAAAATTGAAGCTTCTGAGCAAGCAAAACTCTGTAAAAATGGCAATATTGGTAACTGTGAAGGTTTAAAAAGTGGTTAATTAACATAAGGCACGATCCAATTGACATTTTGAATCATTTTTGGTACAGTCCAAAAAATCAATTTTCTGTTGAAAGACGATGACCCCGGACCAGTGGAACGTTCCTAAAATGGTCAATTTCGATGAAATTTTAACATTTAATCTTTTGACTGTAAATAACTGCTGGATGTCAAATATTACTTTTTCAACTGAAATAATTGAGTTTCAAGTCATTTCTGTGCCTGAAATTGGTCAAAATTGAAGCTTCTGAGTAAGCAGAACTCTGTAAAAATGGCAATTTTGGTCACTGTGAGGGTGTAAAAAGTGGTTAATTAAAATGAGGCACGGTCCAATTGACATTTTGAATGATTTTTGGTACATTCCAAAAAATCACATTTCTGATGAAAAACAATGACTCCGGACCAGTCGAATGTTCCTAAAATTGTCAATTTTGATGAAATTTTAACATTTAATCTTTTGACTGTGAATTACTGTTGGATGTGAATTATTACTTTTTCAACTAAAATCAGTGTGTTTAAAGTCATGTCTGTGCCTGAAATTGGTCAAAATTGAAGCTTCTGAGCCAGCAAAACTCTGTAAAAATGGCAATTTTGGTCACTGTGAGGGTTTAAAAAGTGGTTATTTAACATGAGGCACGATCCAATTGACATTTTGAATAATTTTTGGTACAGTCCAAAAAATCAATTTTCTGTTGAAAAACGAAGACCCCGGACCAGTCGAACATTCCTAAAATGGTCAATTTCGATGAAATTTTAACATTTCATCTTTTGACTGTAAATAACTGCTGGATGTCAAATATTACTTTTTCAA
The DNA here is from genome assembly GCF_964261635.1 of Lissotriton helveticus. Classification (NCBI taxonomy): domain Eukaryota; kingdom Metazoa; phylum Chordata; class Amphibia; order Caudata; family Salamandridae; genus Lissotriton; species Lissotriton helveticus. Next base: position 405,287,833 of record NC_136071.1, read on the forward strand.
CTGAAATAATTGTGTTTAAAGTCATTTCTGTGCCTGAAATTGGTCAAAATTGAAGCTTCTCAGTAAGCAAAACTCTGTAAAAATGGCAATTTTGGTCACTGTGAGGGTTTAAAAAGTGGTTATTTAACATGAGGCACGATCCAATTGACATTTTGAATAATTTTTGGTACAGTCCAAAAAATCAATTTTCTGTTGAAAAACGATGACCCCGGACCAGTCGAACGTTCCTAAAATGGTCAATTTCGATGAAATTTTAACATTTAATCTTTTGACTGTAAATAACTGCTGGATGTCAAATATTACTTTTTCAACTGAAATAATTGAGTTTCAAGTCATTTCTGTGCCTGAAATTGGTCAAAATTTAAGCTTCTGAGAAAGCAGAACTCTGTAAAAATGTCAATTTTGGTCACTGTGAGGGTGTAAAAAGTGGTTAATTAACATGAGGTACGGTCCAATTGACATTTTGAATCATTTTTTGGCACAGTCCAAAAAATCTATTTTCTGTTGAAAAACGATGATCCCGGACCAGTCGAACGTTCCTAAAATGGTAAATTTCGATGAAATTTTAACATTTAATCTTTTGACTGTAAATTACTGTTGGATGTGTATTATTACTTTTTCAACTAATATAATGGTGTTTAACGTCATTTCTGTGCCTGAAATTGGTCAAAATTGTAGCTTCTGAGCAAGCAAAACTCTGTAAAAATTGTATTTTTGGTCACTGTGAGGGTTTAAAAAGTGGTTATTCAACATGAGGCACGATCCAAATGACATTTTGAATCATTATGGTACAGTCCAAAAAATCAATTTTCTGATGAAAAACGATGACCTCGGACCAGTCGAACGTTCCTAAAATGGTAAATTTTGATGACATTTTAACATTTAATCTTTTGACTGTTAATTACTGTTGGATGTGAATTATTACTTTTTCAACTAAAATAATTGTGTTTAAAGTTATTTCTGTGCCTGAAATTGGTCAAAATTGAAGCTTCTGAGTAAGCAAAACTCTGTAAAAATGGCAATTTTGGTCACTGTGAGGGTGTAAAAAGTGATTAATTAACATGAGGTACGGTCCAATTGACATTTTGAATCATTTTTTGCACAGTCCAAAAATCAGTTTTCTGATGAAAAACGATGACCCCCCGGACCAGTCAAACGTTCCTAAAATGGTCGATTTTGATGAAATTTTAACATTTAATCTTTTGACTGTAAATTACTGTTGGATGTGAATTATTGCTTTTTCAACTAAAATAATGGTGTTTAAAGTTATTTCTCTGCCTGAAATTTGTCAAAATTGAAGCTTCTGAGTAGGCAAAACTCTGTAAAAATGGCAATTTTGGTCACTGTGAACGTTTAAAAAGTGGTTAAATAACATAAGGCACGATCCAATTGACATTTTAAATCATTTTTGTTACAGTCCAAAAAATCAATTTTCTGATATAAAACGATGACCCCGGACCAGTCGAACGTTCCTAAAATGGTCAATTTCGATGAAATTTTAACATTTAATCTTTTGACTGTAAATAACTGCTGGATGTCAAATATTACTTTTTCAACTGAAATAATTGTGTTTAAAGTCATTTCTGTGCCTGAAATTGGTCAAAATAGAAGCTTCTGAGTAAGCAGAACTCTGTAAAAATGGCAATTTTGGTCACTGTGAGGGTTTAAAAAGTGGTTATTTAACATGAGGCATGATCCAATTGACATTTTGAATAATTTTTGGTACAGTCCAAAAAATCAATTTTCTGTTGAAAAACGAAGACCCCGGACCAGTCGAACATTCCTAAAATGGTCAATTTCGATGAAATTTTAACATTTAATCTTTTGACTGTAAATAACTGCTGGATGTCAAATATTACTTTTTCAACTGAAATAATTGAGTTTCAAGTCATTTCTGTGCCTGAAATTGGTCAAAATTGAAGCTTCTGAGTAAGCAGAACTCTGTAAAAATGGCAATTTTGGTCACTGTGAGGGTGTAAAAAGTGGTTAATTAAAATGAGGCACGGTCCAATTGACATTTTGAATGATTTTTGGTACATTCCAAAAAATCACATTTCTGATGAAAAACAATGACTCCGGACCAGTCGAATGTTCCTAAAATTGTCAATTTTGATGAAATTTTAACATTTAATCTTTTGACTGTGAATTACTGTTGGATGTGAATTATTACTTTTTCAACTAAAATCAGTGTGTTTAAAGTCATGTCTGTGCCTGAAATTGGTCAAAATTGAAGCTTCTGAGCCAGCAAAACTCTGTAAAAATGGCAATTTTGGTCACTGTGAGGGTTTAAAAAGTGGTTATTTAACATGAGGCACGATCCAATTGACATTTTGAATAATTTTTGGTACAGTCCAAAAAATCAATTTTCTGTTGAAAAACGAAGACCCCGGACCAGTCGAACATTCCTAAAATGGTCAATTTCGATGAAATTTTAACATTTAATCTTTTGACTGTAAATAACTGCTGGATGTCAAATATTCCTTTTTCAACTGAAATAATTGAGTTTCAAGTCATTTCTGTGCCTGAAATTGGTCAAAATTGAAGGTTCTGAGTAAGCAGAACTCTGTAAAAATGGCAATTTTGGTCACTGTGAGGGTGTAAAAAGTGGTTAATTAAAATGAGGCACGGTCCAATTGACATTTTGAATAATTTTTGGTACATTCCAAAAAATCACATTTCTGATGAAAAACAATGACCCCGGACCAGTCGAATGTTCCTAAAATTGTCAATTTTGATGAAATTTTAACATTTAATCTTTTGACTGTGAATTACTGTTGGATGTGAATTATTACTTTTTCAACTAAAATCAGTGTGTTTAAAGTCATGTCTGTGCCTGAAATTGGTCAAAATTGAAGCTTCTGAGCCAGCAAAACTCTGTAAAAATGGCAATTTTGGTCACTGTGAGGGTTTAAAAAGTGGTTATTTAACATGAGGCACGATCCAATTGACATTTTGAATCATTTTTGGTACAGTCCAAAAAATCAATTTTCTGTTGAAAGACGATGACCCCGGACCAGTGGAACGTTCCTAAAATGGTCAATTTCGATGAAATTTTAACATTTAATCTTTTGACTGTAAATAACTGCTGGATGTCAAATATTACTTTTTCAACTGAAATAATTGTGTTTAAAGTCATTTCTGGGCCTGAAATTGGTCAAAATTGAAGCTTCTCAGTAAGCAAAACTCTGTAAAAATTGCAATTTTGGTCACTGTGAGGGTTTAAAAAGTGCTTATTTAACATGAGGCACGATCCAATTGACATTTTGAATAATTTTTGGTACAGTCCAAAAAATCAATTTTCTGTTGAAAAACGATGACCCCGGACCAGTCGAACGTTCCTAAAATGGTCAATTTCGATGAAATTTTAACATTTAATCTTTTGACTGTAAATAACTGCTGGATGTCAAATATTACTTTTTCAACTGAAATAATTGAGTTTCAAGTCATTTCTGTGCCTGAAATTGGTCAAAATTTAAGCTTCTGAGAAAGCAGAACTCTGTAAAAATGTCAATTTTGGTCACTGTGAGGGTGTAAAAAGTGGTTAATTAACATGAGGTACGGTCCAATTGACATTTTGAATCATTTTTTGGCACAGTCCAAAAAATCTATTTTCTGTTGAAAAACGATGATCCCGGACCAGTCGAACGTTCCTAAAATGGTAAATTTCGATGAAATTTTAACATTTAATCTTTTGACTGTAAATTACTGTTGGATGTGTATTATTACTTTTTCAACTAATATAATGGTGTTTAACGTCATTTCTGTGCCTGAAATTGGTCAAAATTGTAGCTTCTGAGCAAGCAAAACTCTGTAAAAATTGTATTTTTGGTCACTGTGAGGGTTTAAAAAGTGGTTATTCAACATGAGGCACAATCCAAATGACATTTTGAATCATTATGGTACAGTCCAAAAAATCAATTTTCTGATGAAAAACGATGACCTCGGACCAGTCGAACGTTCCTAAAATGGTAAATTTTGATGACATTTTAACATTTAATCTTTTGACTGTTAATTACTGTTGGATGTGAATTATTACTTTTTCAACTAAAATAATTGTGTTTAAAGTTATTTCTGTGCCTGAAATTGGTCAAAATTGAAGCTTCTGAGTAAGCAAAACTCTGTAAAACTAGCAATTTTGGTCACTGTAAGGGTTTAAAAAGTGGTTATTCAACATGAGGCACGATCCAATAAACATTTTAAATCATTTTTGGTACAGTCCAAAAAATCAATTTTCTGATATAAAACGATGACCCCGTACCAGTCAAACTTTCCTAAAATGGTCAATTTGGATGAAATTTTAACATTTAATCTTTTGACTGTAAAGTACTGTTGGATGTGAATTATTACTTTTTCAACTAAAATAATTGTGTTTAAAGTCATTTCTATGCCTGAGATTGGTCAAAATTGAAGCTACTGAGTAAGCAGAACTCTGTAAAAATGGCAATTTTGGTCACTGTGAGGGTGTAAAAAGTGATTAATTAACATGAGGTACGGTCCAATTGACATTTTGAATCATTTTTTGCACAGTCCAAAAATCAGTTTTCTGATGAAAAACGATGACCCCCCGGACCAGTCAAACGTTCCTAAAATGGTCGATTTTGATGAAATTTTAACATTTAATCTTTTGACTGTAAATTACTGTTGGATGTGAATTATTGCTTTTTCAACTGAAATAATGGTGTTTAAAGTTATTTCTCTGCCTGAAATTTGTCAAAATTGAAGCTTCTGAGTAGGCAAAACTCTGTAAAAATGGCAATTTTGGTCACTGTGAACGTTTAAAAAGTGGTTAAATAACATAAGGCACGATCCAATTGACATTTTAAATCATTTTTGTTACAGTCCAAAAAATCAATTTTCTGATATAAAACGATGACCCCGGACCAGTCGAACGTTCCTAAAATGGTCAATTTCGATGAAATTTTAACATTTAATCTTTTGACTGTAAATAACTGCTGGATGTCAAATATTACTTTTTCAACTGAAATAATTGTGTTTAAAGTCATTTCTGTGCCTGAAATTGGTCAAAATAGAAGCTTCTGAGTAAGCAGAACTCTGTAAAAATGGCAATTTTGGTCACTGTGAGGGTTTAAAAAGTGGTTATTTAACATGAGGCACGATCCAATTGACATTTTGAATAATTTTTGGTACAGTCCAAAAAATCAATTTTCTGTTGAAAAACGAAGACCCCGGACCAGTCGAACATTCCTAAAATGGTCAATTTCGATGAAATTTTAACATTTAATCTTTTGACTGTAAATAACTGCTGGATGTCAAATATTACTTTTTCAACTGAAATAATTGAGTTTCAAGTCATTTCTGTGCCTGAAATTGGTCAAAATTGAAGCTTCTGAGTAAGCAGAACTCTGTAAAAATGGCAATTTTGGTCACTGTGAGGGTGTAAAAAGTGGTTAATTAAAACGAGGCACGGTCCAATTGACATTTTGAATGATTTTTGGTACATTCCAAAAAATCACATTTCTGATGAAAAACAATGACTCCGGACCAGTCGAATGTTCCTAAAATTGTCAATTTTGATGAAATTTTAACATTTAATCTTTTGACTGTGAATTACTGTTGGATGTGAATTATTACTTTTTCAACTAAAATCAGTGTGTTTAAAGTCATGTCTGTGCCTGAAATTGGTCAAAATTGAAGCTTCTGAGCAAGCAAAACTCTGTAAAAATTGTATTTTTGGTCACTGTGAGGGTTTAAAAAGTGGTTATTCAACATGAGGCACGTGCCAAATAACATTTCGAATCATTATGGTAAAGTCCAAAACATCTATTTTCTGATGAAAAACGATGACCTTGGACCAGTCGAACGTTCCTAAAATGGTCAATTTTGATGACATTTTAACATTTAATCTTTTGACTGTTAATTACTGTTGGAATTGAATTATTACCTTTTCAACTAATATCAGTGTGTTTAAAGTCATTTCTGTGCCTGAAATTGGTCAAAATTGAAGCTTCTGAGTAAGCAAAACTCTGTAAAAATGGCAATTTTGGTCACTGTGAGGGTGTAAAAAGTGGTTATTTAACATGAGGCACAATCCAATTGACATTTTAAATCATTTTTTGGACAGTCCAAAAAATCAATTTTCTGATATAAAACGATGACCCCGGACCAGTCGAACTTTCCTAAAATGGTCAATTTCGATAAAATTTTAACATTTAATCTTTTGACTGTAAATAACTGCTGGGTGTCAAATATTACTTTTTCAACTGAAATAATTGTGTTTAAAGTCATTTCTGTGCCTGAAATTGGTCAAAATTGAAGCTTCCGAGTAAGCAGAACTCTGAAAAAATGGCAATTTTGGTCACTGTGAGGGTGTAAAAAGTGGTTAATTAACATGAGGTACGGTCCAATTGACATTTTGAATCATTTTTTGGACAGTCCAAAAAATCAATTTTCTGATATAAAACGATGACCCCGGACCAGTCGAACTTTCCTAAAATGGTCAATTTGGATGAAATTTTAACATTTAATCTTTTGACTGTAAAGTACTGTTGGATGTGAATTATTACTTTTTCAACTAAAATAATTGTGTTTAAAGTCATTTCTGTGCCTGAAATTGGTCAAAATTGAAGCTTCTGAGCAAGCAAAACTCTGTAAAAATGGCAATATTGGTAACTGTGAAGGTTTAAAAAGTGGTTAATTAACATAAGGCACGATCCAATTGACATTTTGAATCATTTTTGGTACAGTCCAAAAAATCAATTTTCTGTTGAAAGACGATGACCCCGGACCAGTGGAACGTTCCTAAAATGGTCAATTTCGATGAAATTTTAACATTTAATCTTTTGACTGTAAATAACTGCTGGATGTCAAATATTACTTTTTCAACTGAAATAATTGTGTTTAAAGTCATTTCTGTGCCTGAAATTGGTCAAAATTGAAGCTTCTCAGTAAGCAAAACTCTGTAAAAATGGCAATTTTGGTCACTGTGAGGGTTTAAAAAGTGGTTATTTAACATGAGGCACGATCCAATTGACATTTTGAATAATTTTTGGTACAGTCCAAAAAATCAATTTTCTGTTGAAAAACGATGACCCCGGACCAGTCGAACGTTCCTAAAATGGTCAATTTCGATGAAATTTTAACAATTAATCTTTTGACTGTAAATATCTGCTGGATGTCAAATATTACTTTTTCAACTGAAATAATTGAGTTTCAAGTCATTTCTGTGCCTGAAATTGGTCAAAATTTAAGCTTCTGAGAAAGCAGAACTCTGTAAAAATGTCAATTTTGGTCACTGTGAGGGTGTAAAAAGTGGTTAATTAACATGAGGTACGGTCCAATTGACATTTTGAATCATTTTTTGGCACAGTCCAAAAAAATCTATTTTCTGTTGAAAAACGATGATCCCGGACCAGTCGAACGTTCCTAAAATGGTAAATTTCGATGAAATTTTAACATTTAATCTTTTGACTGTAAATTACTGTTGGATGTGTATTATTACTTTTTCAACTAATATAATGGTGTTTAACGTCATTTCTGTGCCTGAAATTGGTCAAAATTGTAGCTTCTGAGCAAGCAAAACTCTGTAAAAATTGTATTTTTGGTCACTGTGAGGGTTTAAAAAGTGGTTATTCAACATGAGGCACGATCCAATAAACATTTTAAATCATTTTTGGTACAGTCCAAAAAATCAATTTTCTGATATAAAACGATGACCCCGTACCAGTCAAACTTTCCTAAAATGGTCAATTTGGATGAAATTTTAACATTTAATCTTTTGACTGTAAAGTACTGTTGGATGTGAATTATTACTTTTTCAACTAAAATAATTGTGTTTAAAGTCATTTCTATGCCTGAAATTGGTCAAAATTGAAGCTACTGAGTAAGCAGAACTCTGTAAAAATGGCAATTTTGTTCACTGTGAGGGTGTAAAAAGTGATTAATTAACATGAGGTATGGTCCAATTGACATTTTGAATCATTTTTTGCACAGTCCAAAAATCAGTTTTCTGATGAAAAACGATGACCCCCCGGACCAGTCAAACGTTCCTAAAATGGTCGATTTTGATGAAATTTTAACATTTAATCTTTTGACTGTAAATTACTGTTGGATGTGAATTATTTCTTTTTCAACTAAAATAATGGTGTTTAAAGTTATTTCTCTGCCTGAAATTTGTCAAAATTGAAGCTTCTGAGTAGGCAAAACTCTGTAAAAATGGCAATTTTGGTCACTGTGAACGTTTAAAAAGTGGTTAAATAACATAAGGCACGATCCAATTGACATTTTAAATCATTTTTGTTACAGTCCAAAAAATCAATTTTCTGATATAAAACGATGACCCCGGACCAGTCGAACGTTCCTAAAATGGTCAATTTCGATGAAATTTTAACATTTAATCTTTTGACTGTAAATAACTGCTGGATGTCAAATATTACTTTTTCAACTGAAATAATTGTGTTTAAAGTCATTTCTGTGCCTGAAATTGGTCAAAATAGAAGCTTCTGAGTAAGCAGAACTCTGTAAAAATGGCAATTTTGGTCACTGTGAGGGTTTAAAAAGTGGTTATTTAACATGAGGCACGATCCAATTGACATTTTGAATAATTTTTGGTACAGTCCAAAAAATCAATTTTCTGTTGAAAAACGAAGACCCCGGACCAGTCGAACATTCCTAAAATGGTCAATTTCGATGAAATTTTAACATTTAATCTTTTGACTGTAAATAACTGCTGGATGTCAAATATTACTTTTTCAACTGAAATAATTGAGTTTCAAGTCATTTCTGTGCCTGAAATTGGTCAAAATTGAAGCTTCTGAGTAAGCAGAACTCTGTAAAAATGGCAATTTTGGTCACTGTGAGGGTGTAAAAAGTGGTTAATTAAAATGAGGCACGGTCCAATTGACATTTTGAATGATTTTTGGTACATTCCAAAAAATCACATTTCTGATGAAAAACAATGACTCCGGACCAGTCGAATGTTCCTAAAATTGTCAATTTTGATGAAATTTTAACATTTAATCTTTTGACTGTGAATTACTGTTGGATGTGAATTATTACTTTTTCAACTAAAATCAGTGTGTTTAAAGTCATGTCTGTGCCTGAAATTGGTCAAAATTGAAGCTTCTGAGCCAGCAAAACTCTGTAAAAATGGCAATTTTGGTCACTGTGAGGGTTTAAAAAGTGGTTATTTAACATGAGGCACGATCCAATTGACATTTTGAATAATTTTTGGTACAGTCCAAAAAATCAATTTTCTGTTGAAAAACGAAGACCCCGGACCAGTCGAACATTCCTAAAATGGTCAATTTCGATGAAATTTTAACATTTAATCTTTTGACTGTAAATAACTGCTGGATGTCAAATATTCCTTTTTCAACTGAAATAATTGAGTTTCAAGTCATTTCTGTGCCTGAAATTCGTCAAAATTGAAGGTTCTGAGTAAGCAGAACTCTGTAAAAATGGCAATTTTGGTCACTGTGAGGGTGTAAAAAGTGGTTAATTAAAATGAGGCACGGTCCAATTGACATTTTGAATAATTTTTGGTACATTCCAAAAAATCACATTTCTGATGAAAAACAATGACCCCGGACCAGTCGAATGTTCCTAAAATTGTCAATTTTGATGAAATTTTAACATTTAATCTTTTGATTGTGAATTACTGTTGGATGTGAATTATTACTTTTTCAACTAAAATCAGTGTGTTTAAAGTCATGTCTGTGCCTGAAATTGGTCAAAATTGAAGCTTCTGAGCAAGCAAAACTCTGTAAAAATTGTATTTTTGGTCACTGTGAGGGTTTAAAAAGTGGTTATTCAACATGAGGCACGATCCAAATAACATTTCGAATCATTATGGTAAAGTCCAAAACATCTATTTTCTGATGAAAAACGATGACCTTGGACCAGTCGAACGTTCCTAAAATGGTCAATTTTGATGACATTTTAACATTTAATCTTTTGACTGTAAAGTACTGTTGGATGTGAATTATTACTTTTTCAACTAAAATAATTGTGTTTAAAGTCATTTCTGTGCCTGAAATTGGTCAAAATTGAAGCTTCTGAGCAAGCAAAACTCTGTAAAAATGGCAATATTGGTAACTGTGAAGGTTTAAAAAGTGGTTAATTAACATAAGGCACAATCCAATTGACATTTTGAATCATTTTTGGTACAGTCCAAAAAATCAATTTTCTGTTGAAAGACGATGACCCCGGACCAGTGGAACGTTCCTAAAATGGTCAATTTCGATGAAATTTTAACATTTAATCTTTTGACTGTAAATAACTGCTGGATGTCAAATATTACTTTTTCAACTGAAATAATTGTGCTTAAAGTCATTTCTGTGCCTGAAATTGGTCAAAATTGAAGCTTCTCAGTAAGCAAAACTCTGTAAAAATGGCAATTTTGGTCACTGTGAGGGTTTAAAAAGTGGTTATTTAACATGAGGCACGATCCAATTGACATTTTGAATAATTTTTGGTACAGTCCAAAAAATCAATTTTCTGTTGAAAAACGATGACCCCGGACCAGTCGAACGTTCCTAAAATGGTCAATTTCGATGAAATTTTAACATTTAATCTTTTGACTGTAAATAACTGCTGGATGTCAAATATTACTTTTTCAACTGAAATAATTGAGTTTCAAGTCATTTCTGTGCCTGAAATTGGTCAAAATTTAAGCTTCTGAGAAAGCAGAACTCTGTAAAAATGTCAATTTTGGTCACTGTGAGGGTGTAAAAAGTGGTTAATTAACATGAGGTAGGGTCCAATTGACATTTTGAATCATTTTTTGGCACAGTCCAAAAAATCTATTTTCTGTTGAAAAACGATGATCCCGGACCAGTCGAACGTTCCTAAAATGGTAAATTTCGATGAAATTTTAACATTTAATCTTTTGACTGTAAATTACTCTTGGATGTGTATTATTACTTTTTCAACTAATATAATGGTGTTTAACGTCATTTCTGTGCCTGAAATTGGTCAAAATTGTAGCTTCTGAGCAAGCAAAACTCTGTAAAAATTGTATTTTTGGTCACTGTGAGGGTTTAAAAAGTGGTTATTCAACATGAGGCACGATCCAAATGACATTTTGAATCATTATGGTACAGTCCAAAAAATCAATTTTCTGATGAAAAACGATGACCTCGGACCAGTCGAACGTTCCTAAAATGGTAAATTTTGATGACATTTTAACATTTAATCTTTTGACTGTTAATTACTGTTGGATGTGAATTATTACTTTTTCAACTAAAATAATTGTGTTTAAAGTTATTTCTGTGCCTGAAATTGGTCAAAATTGAAGCTTCTTAGTAAGCAAAACTCTGTAAAACTAGCAATTTTGGTCACTGTAAGGGTTTAAAAAGTGGTTATTCAACATGAGGCACGATCCAATAAACATTTTAAATCATTTTTGGTACAGTCCAAAAAATCAATTTTCTGATATAAAACGATGACCCCGTACCAGTCAAACTTTCCTAAAATGGTCAATTTGGATGAAATTTTAACATTTAATCTTTTGACTGTAAAGTACTGTTGGATGTGAATTATTACTTTTTCAACTAAAATAATTGTGTTTAAAGTCATTTCTATGCCTGAAATTGGTCAAAATTGAAGCTACTGAGTAAGCAGAACTCTGTAAAAATGGCAATTTTGGTCACTGTGAGGGTGTAAAAAGTGATTAATTAACATGAGGTACGGTCCAATTGACATTTTGAATCATTTTTTGCACAGTCCAAAAATCAGTTTTCTGATGAAAAACGATGACCCCCCGGACCAGTCAAACGTTCCTAAAATGGTCGATTTTGATGAAATTTTAACATTTAATCTTTTGACTGTAAATTACTGTTGGATGTGAATTATTGCTTTTTCAACTAAAATAATGGTGTTTAAAGTTATTTCTCTGCCTGAAATTTGTCAAAATTGAAGCTTCTGAGTAGGCAAAACTCTGTAAAAATGGCAATTTTGGTCACTGTGAACGTTTAAAAAGTGGTTAAATAACATAAGGCACGATCCAATTGACATTTTAAATCATTTTTGTTACAGTCCAAAAAATCAATTTTCTGATATAAAACGATGACCCCGGACCAGTCGAACGTTCCTAAAATGGTCAATTTCGATGAAATTTTAACATTTAATCTTTTGACTGTAAATAACTGCTGGATGTCAAATATTACTTTTTCAACTGAAATAATTGTGTTTAAAGTCATTTCTGTGCCTGAAATTGGTCAAAATAGAAGCTTCTGAGTAAGCAGAACTCTGTAAAAATGGCAATTTTGGTCACTGTGAGGGTTTAAAAAGTGGTTATTTAACATGAGGCACGATCCAATTGACATTTTGAATAATTTTTGGTACAGTCCAAAAAATCAATTTTCTGTTGAAAAACGAAGACCCCGGACCAGTCGAACATTCCTAAAATGGTCAATTTCGATGAAATTTTAACATTTAATCTTTTGACTGTAAATAACTGCTGGATGTCAAATATTACTTTTTCAACTGAAATAATTGAGTTTCAAGTCATTTCTGTGCCTGAAATTGGTCAAAATTGAAGCTTCTGAGTAAGCAGAACTCTGTAAAAATGGCAATTTTGGTCACTGTGAGGGTGTAAAAAGTGGTTAATTAAAATGAGGCACGGTCCAATTGACATTTTGAATGATTTTTGGTACATTCCAAAAAATCACATTTCTGATGAAAAACAATGACTCCGGACCAGTCGAATGTTCCTAAAATTGTCAATTTTGATGAAATTTTAACATTTAATCTTTTGACTGTGAATTACTGTTGGATGTGAATTATTACTTTTTCAACTAAAATCAGTGTGTTTAAAGTCATGTCTGTGCCTGAAATTGGTCAAAATTGAAGCTTCTGAGCCAGCAAAACTCTGTAAAAATTGTATTTTTGGTCACTGTGAGGGTTTAAAAAGTGGTTATTCAACATGAGGCACGATCCAAATAACATTTCGAATCATTATGGTAAAGTCCAAAACATCTATTTTCTGATGAAAAACGATGACCTTGGACCAGTCGAACGTTCCTAAAATGGTCAATTTTGATGACATTTTAACATTTAATCTTTTGACTGTTAATTACTGTTGGAATTGAATTATTACTTTTTCAACTAATATCAGTGTGTTTAAAGTCATTTCTGTGCCTGAAATCGGTCAAAATTGAAGCTTCTGAGTAAGCAAAACTCTGTAAAAATGGCAATTTTGGTCACTGTGAGGGTGTAAAAAGTGGTTATTTAACATGAGGCACGATCCAATTGACATTTTAAATCATTTTTGGTACAGTCCAAAAAATCAATTTTCTGATATAAAACGATGACCCCGGACCAGTCGAACTTTCCTAAAATGGTCAATTTCGATGAAATTTTAACATTTAATCTTTTGACTGTAAATAACTGCTGGATGTCAAATATAACTTTTTCAACTGAAATAATTGTGTTTAAAGTCATTTCTGTGCCTGAAATTGGTCAAAATTGTAGCTTCCGAGTAAGCAGAACTCTGAAAAAATTGCAATTTTGGTCACTGTGAGGGTGTAAAAAGTGGTTAATTAACATGAGGTACGGTCCAATTGACATTTTGAATCATTTTTTGGACAGTCCAAAAAAATCAATTTTCTGATATAAAACGATGACCCCGGACCAGTCGAACTTTCCTAAAATGGTCAATTTGGATGAAATTTTAACATTTAATCTTTTGACTGTAAAGTACTGTTGGATGTGAATTATTACTTTTTCAACTAAAATAATTGTGTTTAAAGTCATTTCTGTGCCTGAAATTGGTCAAAATTGAAGCTTCTGAGCAAGCAAAACTCTGTAAAAATGGCAATATTGATAACTGTGAAGGTTTAAAAAGTGGTTAATTAACATGAGGCACGATCCAATTGACATTTTGAATAATTTTTGGTACAGTCCAAAAAATCTATTTTCTGTTGAAAGACGATGACCCCGGACCAGTAGAACGTTCCTAAAATGGTCAATTTCGATGAAATTTTAACATTTAATCTTTTGACTGTAAATAACTGCTGGATGTCAAATATTACTTTTCCAACTGAAATAATTGTGTTTAAAGTCATTTCTGTGCCTGAAATTGGTCAAAATTAAAGCTTCTGAGTAAGCAAAACTCTGTAAAAATGGCAATTTTGGTCACTGTGAGGGTTTAAAAAGTGGTTATTTAACATGAGGCACGATCCAATTGACATTTTGAATAATTTTTGGTACAGTCCAAAAAATCAATTTTCTGTTGAAAAACGATGACCCCGGACCAGTCGAACGTTCCTAAAATGGTCAATTTCGATGAAATTTTAACATTTAATCTTTTGACTGTAAATAACTGCTGGATGTCAAATATTACTTTTTCAACTGAAATAATTGAGTTTCAAGTCATTTCTGTGACTGAAATTGGTCAAAATGTAAGCTTCTGAGTAAGCAGAACTCTGTAAAAATGGCAATTTTGGTCACTGTGAGGGTGTAAAAAGTGGTTAATTAACATGAGGTATGGTCCAATTGACATTTTGAATAATTTTTTGGCACAGTCCAAAAAATCTATTTTCTGTTGAAAAACGATGATCCCGGACCAGTCGAACGTTCCTAAAATGGTCAATTTTGATGACATTTTAACATTTAATCTTTTGACTGTAAAGTACTGTTGGATGTGAATTATTACTTTTTCAACTAAAATAATTGTGTTTAAAGTCATTTCTATGCCTGAAATTGGTCAAAATTGAAGCTACTGAGTAAGCAGAACTCTGTAAAAATGGCAATTTTGGTCACTGTGAGGGTGTAAAAAGTGATTAATTAACATGAGGTACGGTCCAATTGACATTTTGAATCATTTTTTGCAAAGTCCAAAAATCAGTTTTCTGATGAAAAACGATGACCCCCGGACCAGTCAAACGTTCCTAAATTGGTCAATTTTGATGAAATTTTAACATTTAATCTTTTGACTGTAAATTACTGTTGGATGTGAATTATTGCTTTTTCAACTAAAATAATGGTGTTTAAAGTTATTTCTCTGCCTGAAATTAGTCAAAATTGAAGCTTCTGTGTAAGCAAAACTCTGTAAAAATGGCAATTTTGGTCACTGTGAGGGTGTAAAAAGTGGTTATTTAACATGAGGCACGATCCAATTGACATTTTGAATCATTTTTGGTACAGTCCAAAATATCAATTTTCTGATATAAAACGATGACCCCGGACCAGTCGAACGTTCCTAAAATAGTCAATTTCGATGAAATTTTAACATTTAATCTTTTGACTGTAAATTACTGTTGGATGTGAATTATTACTTTTTCATCTAATATAATGGTGTTTAAAGTCATTTCTGTGCCTGAAATTGGTCAAAATTGTAGCTTCTGAGTAAGCAAAACTCTGTAAAAATGGCAATTTTGGTCACTCTGAGGGTGTAAAAAGTGGTTATTTAACATGAGGCACGATCCAAATGACATTTTGAATCATTTTTGGTACAGTCCAAAAAATAAATTTTCTGATGAAAAACGATGACCTCGGACCAGTCGAACTTTCCTAAAATAGTCAATTTGGATGAAATTTTAACATTTAATCTTTTGACTGTAAATTACTGTTGGATGTGAATTTTAACTTTTTCAACTAAAATAATTGTGTTTAAAGTCATTTCTGTACCTGAAATTGGTCAAAATTGAAGCTTCTGAGTAAGCAAATCTCTGTACAAATGGCAATTTTGGTCACTGTGAAGGATTAAAAAGTGGTTATTTAACATGAGGCACGATCCAATTGACATTTTGAATCATTTTTGGTACATTCCAAAAAATCACATTTCTGATGAAAAACAATGACTCCGGACCAGTCGAATGTTCCTAAAATTGTCAATTTTGATGAAATTTTAACATTTAATCTTTTGACTGTGAATTACAGTTGGATGTGAATTATTACTTTTTCAACTAAAATCAGTGTGTTTAAAGTTATTCTGTGCCTGAAATTGGTCAAAATTGTAGCTTCTGAGCAAGCAAAACTCTGTAAAAATTGTATTTTTGGTCACTGTGAGGGTTTAAAAAGTGGTTATTTAACATGAGGCACGATCCAATTGACATTTTGAATCATTTTTTGCACAGTCCAAAAAACAATTTTCTGATGAAAAACGATGACCCCGAACCAGTCAAACTTTCCTAAAATGGTCAATTTGGTTGAAATTTTAACATTTAATCTTTTGACTGTAAAGTACTGTTGGATGTGAATTATTACTTTTTCAACTAAAATAATTGTGTTTAAAGTCATTTCTATGCCTGAAATTGGTCAAAATTGAAGCTTCTGAGTAAGCAGAACTCTGTAAAAATGGCAATTTTGGTCACTGTGAGGGTGTAAAAAGTGATTAATTAACATGAGGTACGGTCCAATTGACATTTTGAATCATTTTTTGCACAGTCCAAAAATCAATTTTCTGATGAAAAACGATGACCCCCGGACCTGTCAAACCTTCCTAAAATGGTCAATTTTGATGAAATTTTAACATTGAATCTTTTGACTGTAAATTACTGTTGGATGTGAATTATTGCTTTTTCAACTAAAATAATGGTGTTTAAAGTCATTTCTCTGCCTGAAATTAGTCAAAATTGAAGCTTCTGTGTAAGCAAAACTCTGTAAAAATGGCAATTTTGGTCACTGTGAGGGTGTAAAGAGTGGTTATTTAACATGAGGCACGATCCAATTGACATTTTGAATCATTTTTGGTACAGTCCAAAAAATAAATTTTCTGATGAAAAACGATGACCTCGGACCAGTCGAACTTTCCTAAAATAGTCAATTTGGATGAAATTTTAACATTTAATCTTTTGACTGTAAATTACTGTTGGATGTGAATTTTAACTTTTTCAACTAAAATAATTGTGTTTAAAGTCATTTCTGTAGCTGAAATTGGTCAAAATTGAATCTTCTGAGTAAGCAAATCTCTGTAAAAATGGCAATTTTGGTCACTGTGAGGGATTAAAAAGTGGTTAGTTAACATGAGGCACGATCCAATTGACATTTTGAATCATTTTTGGTACATTCCAAAAAATCAATTTTCTGATGAAAAACGATGACTCCGGACCAGTCGAATGTTCCTAAAAATGTCAATTTTCATGAAATTTTAACATTTAATCTTTTGACTGTAAATTACTGTTGGATGTGAATTATTACTTTTTCAACTAAAATCAGTGTGTTTAAAGTCATGTCTGTGCCTGAAATTGGTCAAAATTGATGCTTCTGAGCAAGCAAAACTGTGTAAAAATTGTATTTTTGGTCACTGTGAGGGTTTAAAAAGTGGTTAGTTAACATAAGGCACGATCCAATTGACATTTTGAATCATTTTTGGTATAGTCCAAAAAAACAGTTTTCTGATGAAAAACGATGACCCCGGACGAGTCAAACGTTCTTAAAATGGTCAATTTTGATGAAATTTTAACATTTAATCTTTTGACTGTAAATTACTTTTGGATGTGAATTATTGCTTTTTCAACTAAAATAATGGTGTTGAAATTCATTCCTCTGACTGAAATTAGTCCAAATTTAAGCTTCTGTGTAAGCAAAACTCTGTAAAAATGGCAATTTTGGTCACTGTGAGGGTTTAAACAGTGGTTATTTAACATGAGGCACGATCCAATTGACATTTTGAATCATTTTTGGTACATTCCAAAAAATCAAATTTCTGATGAAAAACAATGACTCCGGACCAGTCGAATGATCCTAAAATTGTCAATTTTGTTGAAATTTTAACATTTAATCTTTTGATTGTGAATTACAGTTGGATGTGAATTATTACTTTTTTAACTAAAATCAGTGTTTTTAAAGTTATTTCTGTGCCTGAAATTGGTCAAAATTGTAGCTTCTGAGCAAGCAAAACTCTGTAAAAATTGTATCTTTGGTCACTGTGAGGGATTAAAAAGTGGTTATTTAACATGAGGCACGATCCAATTGACATTTTGAATCATTTTTTGCACAGTCCAAAAATCAATTTTCTGATGAAAAACGATGACCCCGAACCAGTCAAACTTTCCTAAAATGGTCAATTTGGATGAAATTTTAACATTTAATCTTTTGACTGTAAAGTACTGTTGGATGTGAATTATTACTTTTTCAACTAAAATAATTGTGTTTAAAGTCATTTCTATGCCTGAAATTGGTCAAAATTGAAGCTTCTGAGTAAGCAGAACTCTGTAAAAATGGCAATTTTGGTCACTGTGAGGGTGTAAAAAGTGATTAATTAACATGAGGTACGGTCCAATTGACATTTTGAATCATTTTTTGCACAGTCCAAAAATCAATTTTCTGATGAAAAACGATGACCCCCGGACCAGTCAAACGTTCCTAAAATGGTCAATTTTGATGAAATTTTAACATTTAATCTTTTGACTGTAAATTACTGTTGGATGTGAATTATTGCTTTTTCAACTAAAATAATGGTGTTTAAAGTCATTACTCTGCCTGAAATTAGTCAAAATTGAAGCTTCTGTGTAAGCAAAACTCTGTAAAAATTGTATTTTTGGTCACTGTGAGGGTTTAAAAAGTGGTTATTCAACATGAGGCACGATCCAAATGACATTTTGAATCATTATGGTACAGTCCAAAAAATCAATTTTCTGATGAAAAACGATGACCTCGGACAAGTCGAACGTTCCTAAAATGGTCAATTTTTATGACATTTTAACATTTAATCTTTTGACTGTTAATTACTGTTGGATGTGAATTATTACTTTTTCAACTAAAATAATTGTTTTTAAAGTTATTTCTGTGCCTGAAATTGGTCAAAATTGAAGCTTCTGAGTAAGCAAAACTCTGTAAAACTAGCAATTTTGGTCACTGTAAGGGTTTAAAAAGTGGTTATTCAACATGAGGCACGATCCAATAGACATTTTAAATCATTTTTGGTACAGTCCAAAAAATCTATTTTCTGATATAAAACGATGACGCCGACCAGTCACACTTTCCTAAAATGGTAAATTTGGATGAAATTTTAACATTTAATCTTTTGACTGTAAAGTACTGTTGGATGTCAAATATTATTTTTTCAACTAAAATCAGTGTGTTTAAAGTTATTTCTGTGCCTCAAATTGGTCAAAATTGAAGCTTCTGAGTAAGCAAAACTCTGTAAAACTAGCAATTTTGGTCACTGTGAGGGTTTAAAAAGTGGTTATTTAACATGAGGCACGATCCATTTGACATTTTGAATCATTTTTGGTACAGTCCAAAAAATAAATTTTCTGATGAAAAACGATGACCTCGGACCAGTCGAACTTTCCTAAAATAGTCAATTTGGATGAAATTTTAACATTTAATCTTTTGACTGTAAATTACTGTTGGATGTGAATTTTAACTTTTTCAACTAAAATAATTGTGTTTAAAGTCATTTCTGTACCTGAAATTGGTCAAAATTGAAGCTTCTGAGTAAGCAAATCTCTGTAAAAATGGCAATTTTGGTCACTGTGAAGGATTAAAAAGTGGTTAGTTAACATGAGGCACGATCCAATTGACATTTTGTATCATTTTTGGTACAGTCCCAAAAATCAATTTTCTGATGAAAAACGATGACTCCGGACCAGTCGAATGTTCCTAAAAATGTCAATTTTGATGAAATTTTAACATTTAATCTTTTGACTGTGAATTACTGTTGGATGTGAATTATTACTTTTTCAACTAAAATCAGTGTGTTTAAAGTCATGTCTGTGCCTGAAATTGGTCAAAATTGATGCTTCTGAGCAAGCAAAACTGTGTAAAAATTGTATTTTTGGTCACTGTGAGGGTTTAAAAAGTGGTTATTTAACATGAGACACGATCCAATTGACATTTTGAATCATTTTTGGTACAGTCCAAAAAATCAATTTTCTGATGAAAAACGATGTCCCCTGACCAGTCGAACTTTCCTAAAATGGTCAATTTGGATTACATTTTAACATTTAATCTTTTGACTGTAAATTACTGTTGGATGTGAATTATTACTTTTTCAACTAAAATAATGGTGTTTAAAGTCATTTCTGTGCCTGAAATTGGTCAAGATTGAAGCTTCTTAGAACGCTTAGCACGGCATGGATGGAGTAGGCAGCGGCACGCATGGAAGGGAGGGGGGAGTTGAGGGTAGGTGGGGGAGGGCGGGGGGATTTGTGCAACAATGCATTTCTTTCTTTGTTCATTCAACTGCATAATCGCTCATGAAAATGCTTGCATGTCAAGGTCATGAATAACTTGCTCTAGTGATTGTCTTTGGAAGTCAGAGAACTACTTGATGTATTCCTACCATGCAACCAATAAAATCTGTTTTCAAAAACATTTAAAAAAATTGAGGCTTCTGAGCAAGCAAAACTCTGTAAAAATTGCAATTTTGGTCACTGTGAGGGTTTAAAAAGTGGTTAGTTAACATAAGGCACGATCCAATTGACATTTTGAATCATTTTTGGTGTAGTCCAAAAAAACAGTTTTCTGATGAAAAACGAGTCAAACGTTCCTAAAATGGTCAATTTCGATGACATTTTTACATTTAATCTTTTGACTGTAAATTACTGTTGGATGTGTATTATTACTTTTTCAACTAATATAATGGTGTTTAACGTCATTTCTGTGCCTGAAATTGGTCAAAATTGAAGCTTCTGAGTAAGCAAAACTCTGTAAAAATGGCAATTTTGGTCACTGTGAGGGTGTAAAAAGTGGTTATTTAACATGAGGCACGATCCAATTGACATTTTAAATCATTTTTGGTACCGTCCAAAATATCAATTTTCTGATATAAAACGATGACCCCGGACCAGTCGAACGTTCCTAAAATGGTCAATTTCGATGAAATTTTAACATTTAATCTTTTGACTGTAAATTACTGTTGGATGTGAATTATTACTTTTTCAACTAATATAATGGTGTTTAAAGTCTTTCTGTGCCTGAAATTGGTCAAAATTGAAGCTTCTGAGTAAGCAAAACTCTGTAAAAATGACATTTTT
This sequence comes from Lissotriton helveticus, assembly GCF_964261635.1. Lineage (NCBI taxonomy): Eukaryota > Metazoa > Chordata > Amphibia > Caudata > Salamandridae > Lissotriton > Lissotriton helveticus. The sequence goes on from NC_136071.1 coordinate 405,308,718, forward strand.
GGACACTGTGAGGGTGTAAAAAGTGGTTAATTAACATGAGGCACGATCCAATTGACATTTTGAATCATTTTTGGTACAGTCCAAAAAATCGATTTTCTGATGAAAAACGATGACCCCGGACCGGTCGAACGTTCTTAAAATGGTCAATTTTGATGAAATTTTAACATTTAATCTTTTGACTGTAAATTACTGTTGGATGTGAATTTTAACTTTTTCAACTAAAATAATTGTGTTTAAAGTCATTTCTGTACCTGAAATTGGTCAACATTGAAGATTCTGAGTAAGCAAATCTCTGTAAAAATGGCAATTTTGGTCACTATGAGGGATTTAAAAAGTGGTTAGTTAACATGAGGCACGATCCAAATGACATTTTGAATCATTATGGTAAAGTCCAAATAATCTATTTTCTGATGAAAACCGATGACCTCGGACCAGTCGAACGTTCCTAAAATGGTCAATTTTGATGACATTTTAACATTTAATCTTTTGACTGTTAATTACTGTTGGAATTGAATTATTACTTTTTCAACTAAAATCAGTGTGTTTAAAGTCATGTCTGTGCCTGAAATTGGTCAAAATTGATGCTTCTGAGCGAGCAAAACTCTGTAAAATTTGTATTTTTGGTCACTGTGAGGGTTTAAAAAGTGGTTATTCAACATGAGGCACGATCCAAATGACATTTTGAATCATTATGGTAAAGTCCAAATAATCTATTTTCTGATGAAAAACGATGACCTCGGACCAGTCGAACGTTCCTAAAATGGTCAATTTTGATGACATTTTAACATTTAATCTTTTGACTGTTAATTACTGTTGGAATTGAAATATTACTTTTTCAACTAAAATCAGTGTGTTTAAAGTCATTTCTGTGCCTGAAATTGGTCAAAATTGAAGCTTCTGAGTAAGCAAAACTCTGTAAAACTAGCAATTTTGGTCACTGTGAGATTTTAAATAGTGGTTATTTAACATGAGGCACGATCCAATTGACATTTTAAATCATTTTTGTTACAGTCCAAAAAATCAATTTTCTGATATAAAACGATGACCCGGGACCAGTCGAACTTTCCTAAAATGGTCAATTTGGATGAAATTTTAACATTTAATCTTTTGACTGTAAAGTACTGTTGGGTGTGAATTATTACTTTTTCAACTAAAATAATTGTGTTTAAAGTCATTTCTGTGCCTGAAATTGGTCAAAATTGAAGCTTCTGAGCAAGCAAAACTCTGTAAAAATGGCAATATTGGTAACTGTGAAGGTTTAAAAAGTGGTTAATTAACATAAGGCACGATCCAATTGACATTTTGAATCATTTTTGGTATAGTCCAAAAAATCAATTTTCTCTTGAAAAACGATGACCCCGGACCAGTCGAATGTTCCTAAAATGGTAAATTTCTATGAAATTTTAACATTTAATATTTTGACTGTAAATAACTGCTGGATGTCAAATATTACTTTTTCAACTGAAATAATTGTGTTTAAAGTCATTTCTGTGCCTGAAATTGGTCAAAATTGAAGGTTCTGAGTAAGCAGAACTCTGTAAAAATGGCAATTTTGGTCACTGTGAGGGTTTAGAAAGTGGTTATTTAACATGAGGCACGATCCAATTGACATTTTGAGTAATTTTTGGTACAGTCCAAAAAATCAATTTTCTGTTGAAAAACGAAGACCCCGGACCAGTTGAACATTCCTAAAATGTTCAATTTCGATAAAATTTTAACATTTAATCTTTTGACTATAAATAACTGCTGGATGTCAAATATTACTTTTTCAACTGAAATAATTGAGTTTCAAGTCATTTCTGTGCCTGAAATTGGTCAAAATTGAAGCTTCTCAGTAAGCAGAACTCTGTAAAAATGGCAATTTTGGTCACTGTGAGGGTGTAAAAAGTGGTTAATTAACATGAGGTACGGTCCAATTGACATTTTGAATCATTTTCTGGCACAGTCCAAAAAATCAATTTTCTGTTGAAAAACGATGACCCCGGACCAGTCGAACGTTCCTAAAATGGTCAAATTCGATGAAATTTTAACATTTAATCTTTTGACTGTAAATTACTGCTGGATGTCAAATATTACTTTTTCAACTGAAATAATTGAGTTTCAAGTCATTTCTGTGCCTGAAATTGGTCAAAATTGAAGCTTCTCAGTAAGCAGAACTCTGTAAAAATTGCAATTTTGGTCACTGTGAAGGTTTAAAAAGTGAATATTTAACATGAGGCACGACCCAATTGACATTTTGAATCATTTTTGGTACAGTCCAAAAAAATCAATTTTCTGATGAAAAACGATGACCCCGGACCAGTCGAACGTTCCTAAAATGGTCAATTTCGATGAAATTTTAACATTTAATCTTTTGACTGTAAATTACTACTGGATGTGAATTATTACTTTTTCAACTAAAATCAGTGTGTTTAAAGTCATTTCTGTGCCTGAAATTGTTCAAAATGTAAGCTTCTGAGTAAGCAAAACTCTGTAAAAATGGCAATTTTGGTCACTGTGAGGGTTTAAAAAGTGGTTATTTAACATGAGACACGATCCAATTGACATTTTGAATCATTTTTGGTACAGTCCAAAAAATCAATTTTCTGATGAAAAACGATGTCCCCTGACCAGTCGAACTTTCCTAAAATGGTCAATTTGGATTACATTTTAACATTTAATCTTTTGACTGTAAATTACTGTTGGATGTGAATTATTACTTTTTCAACTAAAATAATTGTGTTTAAAGTCATTTCTGTGCCTGAAATTGGTCAAAATTTAAGCTTCTTAGTACGCTTAGCACGGCATGGACGGAGTAGGCAGCGGCACACACGGGAGGGAGGGGGGAGTTGAGGGTAGGTGGGGGAGGGCGGGGGGGTTTGTGCAACAATGCATTTCTTTCTTTGTTCATTCAACTGCATAATCGCTCATGAAAATGCTTGCATGTCAAAGGTCATGGATAACTTGCTCTAGTGATTGTCTTTGGAAGTCAGAGAATTACTTGATGTATTCCTACCATGCAACCAATAAAATCTGTTTTCAAAAACTTAAAAAAAAAATTGAGGCTTCTGAGCAAGCAAAACTCTGTAAAAATGGCAATTTTGGACACTGTGAGGGTTTAAAAAGTGGTTAGTTAACATAAGGCACGATCCAATTGACATTTTGAATCATTTTTGGTATAGTCCAAAAAAACTGTTTTCTGATGAAAAACGATGACCCCGGACGAGTCAAACGTTCCTAAAATGGTCAATTTCGATGAAATTGTTACATTTAATCTTTTGACTGTAAATTACTGTTGGATGTGTATTATTACTTTTTCAACTAATATAATGGTGTTTAACGTCATTTCTGTGCCTGAAATTGGTCAAAATTGAAGCTTCTGAGTAAGCAAAACTCTGTAAAAATGACAATTTTGGACACTGTGAGGGTGTGAAAAGTGGTTAATTAACATGAGGCACGATCCAATTGACATTTTGAATAATTTTTGGTACAGTCCAAAAAATCGATTTTCTGATGAAAAACGATGACCCCGGACCGGTCGAACGTTCTTAAAATGGTAAATTTTGATGAAATTTTAACATTTAATCTTTTGACTGTAAATTACTTTTGGATGTGAATTATTGCTTTTTCAACTAAAATAATGGTGTTTAAATTCATTTCTCTGACTGAAATTAGTCCAAATTTAAGCTTCTGTGTAAGTAAAACTCTGTAAAAATTGTATTTTTGGTCACTGTGAGGGTTTAAAAAGTGGTTATTTAACATGAGGCACGATCCAATTGACATTTTGAATCATTTTTTGCACAGTCCAAAAATCAATTTTCTGATGAAAAACGATGACCCCCTGACCAGTCAAACGTTCCTAAAATGGTCAATTTTGATGAAATTTTAACATTTAATCTTTTGACTGTAAATTACTGTTGGATGTGAATTATTGCTTTTTCAACTAAAATAATGGTGTTTAAAGTCATTTCTCTGCCTGAAATTAGTCAAAATTGAAGGTTCTGTGTAAGCAAAACTCTGTAAAAATTGTATTTTTGGTCACTGTGAGGGTTTAAAAAGTGGTTATTCAACATGAGGCACAATCCAAATGACATTTTGAATCATTATGGTACAGTCCAAAAAATCAATTTTCTGATGAAAAACGATGACCTCGGACCAGTCGAACGTTCCTAAAATGGTCAATTTTGATGACATTTTAACATTTAATCTTTTGACTGTTAATTACTGTTGGATGTGAATTATTACTTTTTCCACTAAAATAATTGTTTTTAAAGTTATTTCTGTGCCTGAAATTGGTCAAAATTGAAGCTTCTGAGTAAGCAAAACTCTGTAAAACTAGCAATTTTGGTCACTGTGAGGGTTTAAAAAGTGGTTATTTAACATGAGACACGATCCAATTGACATTTTGAATCATTTTTGGTACAGTCCAAAAAATCAATTTTCTGATGAAAAACGATGTCCCCTGACCAGTCGAACTTTCCTAAAATGGTCAATTTGGATTACATTTTAACATTTAATCTTTTGACTGTAAATTACTGTTGGATGTGAATTATTACTTTTTCAACTAAAATAATTGTGTTTAAAGTCATTTCTGTGCCTGAAATTGGTCAAAATTTAAGCTTCTTAGCACGCTTAGCACGGCATGGACGGAGTAGGCAGCGGCACACACGGGAGGGAGGGGGGAGTTGAGGGTAGGTGGGGGAGGGCGGGGGGGTTTGTGCAACAATGCATTTCTTTCTTTGTTCATTCAACTGCATAATCGCTCATGAAAATGCTTGCATGTCAAAGATCATGGATAACTTGCTCTAGTGATTGTCTTTGGAAGTCAGAGAATTACTTGATGTATTCCTACCATGCAACCAATAAAATCTGTTTTCAAAAACTTAAAAAAAAAATTGAGGCTTCTGAGCAAGCAAAACTCTGTAAAAATGGCAATTTTGGACACTGAGGGTTTAAAAAGTGGTTAGTTAACATAAGGCACGATCCAATTGACATTTTGAATCATTTTTGGTATAGTCCAAAAAAACTGTTTTCTGATGAAAAACGATGACCCCGGACGAGTCAAACGTTCCTAAAATGGTCAATTTCGATGAAATTGTTACATTTAATCTTTTGACTGTAAATTACTGTTGGATGTGTATTATTACTTTTTCAACTAATATAATGGTGTTTAACGTCATTTCTGTGCCTGAAATTGGTCAAAATTGAAGCTTCTGAGTAAGCAAAACTCTGTAAAAATGACAATTTTGGACACTGTGAGGGTGTAAAAAGTGGTTAATTAACATGAGGCACGATCCAATTGACATTTTGAATAATTTTTGGTACAGTCCAAAAAATCGATTTTCTGATGAAAAACGATGACCCCGGACCGGTCGAACGTTCTTAAAATGGTAAATTTTGATGAAATTTTAACATTTAATCTTTTGACTGTAAATTACTTTTGGATGTGAATTATTGCTTTTTCAACTAAAATAATGGTGTTTAAATTCATTTCTCTGACTGAAATTAGTCCAAATTTAAGCTTCTGTGTAAGTAAAACTCTGTAAAAATTGTATTTTTGGTCACTGTGAGGGTTTAAAAAGTGGTTATTTAACATGAGGCACGATCCAATTGACATTTTGAATCATTTTTTGCACAGTCCAAAAATCAATTTTCTGATGAAAAACGATGACCCCCTGACCAGTCAAACGTTCCTAAAATGGTCAATTTTGATGAAATTTTAACATTTAATCTTTTGACTGTAAATTACTGTTGGATGTGAATTATTGCTTTTTCAACTAAAATAATGGTGTTTAAAGTCATTTCTCTGCCTGAAATTAGTCAAAATTGAAGCTTCTGTGTAAGCAAAACTCTGTAAAAATTGTATTTTTGGTCACTGTGAGGGTTTAAAAAGTGGTTATTCAACATGAGGCACGATCCAAATGATATTTTGAATCATTATGGTACAGTCCAAAAAAATCAATTTTCTGATGAAAAACGATGACCTCGGACCAGTCGAACGTTCCTAAAATGGTCAATTTTGATGACATTTTAACATTTAATCTTTTGACTGTTAATTACTGTTGGATGTGAATTATTACTTTTTCCACTAAAATAATTGTTTTTAAAGTTATTTCTGTGCCTGAAATTGGTCAAAATTGAAGCTTCTGAGTAAGCAAAACTCTGTAAAACTAGCAATTTTGGTCACTGTAAGGGTTTAAAAAGTGGTTATTCAACATGAGGCACGATCCAATAGACATTTTAAATCATTTTTGGTACAGTCCAAAAAATCTATTTTCTGATATAAAACGATGACGCCGAACCAGTCAAACTTTCCTAAAATGGTCAATTTGGATGAAATTTTAACATTTAATCTTTTGACCGTAAAGTACTGTTGGATGTGAATTATTACTTTTTCAACTAAAATAATTGTGTTTAAAGTCATTTCTATGCCTGAAATTGGTCAAAATTGAAGCTTCTGAGTAAGCAGAACTCTGTAAAAATGGCAATTTTGGTCACTGTGAGGGTGTAAAAAGTGATTAATTAACATGAGGTACGGTCAAATTGACATTTTGAATCATTTTTTGCGCAGTCCAAAAATCTATTTTCTGATGAAAAACGATGACCCCCGGACCAGTCAAACCTTCCTAAAATGGTCAATTTTGATGAAATTTTAACATTTAATCTTTTGACTGTAAATTACTGTTGGATGTGAATTATTGCTTTTTCAACTAAAATAATGGTGTTTAAAGTCATTTCTCTGTCTGAAATTAGTCAAAATTGAAGCTTCTGTGTAAGCAAAACTCTGTAAAAATGGCAATTTTGGTCACTCTGAGGGTGTAAAAAGTGGTTAATTAACATGAGGCACGATCCAATTGACATTTTGAATCATTTTTGGTACAGTCCAAAAAATAAATTTTCTGATGAAAAACGATGACCTCGGACCAGTCGAACTTTCCTAAAATAGTCAATTTGGATGAAATTTTTACATTTAATCTTTTGACTGTAAATTACTGTTGGATGTGAATTTTAACTTTTTCAACTAAAATAATTGTGTTTAAAGTCATTTCTGTACCTGAAATTGGTCAAAATTGAAGCTTCTGAGTAAGCAAATCTCTGTAAAAATGGCAATTTTGGTCACTGTGAAGGATTAAAAAGTGGTTAGTTAACATGAGGCACGATCCAATTGACATTTTGTATCATTTTTGGTACAGTCCCAAAAATCAATTTTCTGATGAAAAACGATGACTCCGGACCAGTCGAATGTTCCTAAAAATGTCAATTTTGATGAAATTTTAACATTTAATCTTTTGACTGTGAATTACTGTTGGATGTGAATTATTACTTTTTCAACTAAAATCAGTGTGTTTAAAGTCATGTCTGTGCCTGAAATTGGTCAAAATTGATGCTTCTGAGCAAGCAAAACTGTGTAAAAATTGTATTTTTGGTCACTGTGAGGGTTTAAAAAGTGGTTATTTAACATGAGACACGATCCAATTGACATTTTGAATCATTTTTGGTACAGTCCAAAAAATCAATTTTCTGATGAAAAACGATGTCCTCTGACCAGTCGAACTTTCCTAAAATGCTCAATTTGGATTACATTTTAACATTTAATCTTTTGACTGTAAATTACTGTTGGATGTGAATTATTACTTTTTCAACTAAAATAATGGTGTTTAAAGTCATTTCTGTGCCTGAAATTGGTCAAAATTGAAGCTTCTTAGCACGCTTAGCACGGCATGGATGGAGTAGGCAGCGGCACGCACGGGAGGGAGGGGGGAGTTGAGGGTAGGTGGGGGAGGGCGGGGGGGTTTGTGCAACAATGCATTTCTTTCTTTGTTCATTCAACTGCATAATCGCTCATGAAAATGCTTGCATGTCAAGGTCATGGATAACTTGCTCTAGTGATTGTCTTTGGAAGTCAGAGAACTACTTGATGTATTCCTACCATGCAACCAATAAAATCTGTTTTCAAAAAATTAAAAAAAATTGAGGCTTCAAAAACTCTGTAAAAATTGCAATTTTGGTCACTGTGAGGGTTTAAAAAGTGGTTAGTTAACATAAGGCACGATCCAATTGACATTTTGAATCATTTTTGGTGTAGTCCAAAAAAACAGTTTTCTGATGAAAAACGATGACCCCGGACGAGTCAAACGTTCCTAAAATGGTCAATTTCGATGACATTTTTACATTTAATCTTTTGACTGTAAATTACTGTTGGATGTGTATTATTACTTTTTCAACTAATATAATGGTGTTTAACGTCATTTCTGTGCCTGAAATTGGTCAAAATTGAAGCTTCTGAGTAAGCAAAACTCTGTAAAAATGGCAATTTTGGTCACTGTGAGGGTGTAAAAAGTGGTTATTTAACATGCGGCACGATCCAATTGACATTTTAAATCATTTTTGGTACCGTCCAAAATATCAATTTTCTGATATAAAACGATGACCCCGGACCAGTCGAACGTTCCTAAAATGGTCAATTTCGATGAAATTTTAACATTTAATCTTTTGACTGTAAATTACTGTTGGATGTGAATTATTACTTTTTCAACTAATATAATGGTGTTTAAAGTCTTTCTGTGCCTGAAATTGGTCAAAATTGAAGCTTCTGAGTAAGCAAAACTCTGTAAAAATGACATTTTTGGACACTGTGAGGGTGTAAAAAGTGGTTAATTAACATGAGGCACGATCCAATTGACATTTTGAATCATTTTTGGTACAGTCCAAAAAATCGATTTTCTGATGAAAAACGATGACCCCGGACCGGTCGAACGTTCTTAAAATGGTCAATTTTGATGAAATTTTAACATTTAATCTTTTGACTGTAAATTAATTTTGGATGTGAATTATTGCTTTTTCAACTAAAATAATGGTGTATAAATTCATTTCTCTGACTGAAATTAGTCCAAATTTAAGCTTCTGTGTAAGCAAAACTTTGTAAAAATGGCAATTTTGGTCACTGTGAGGGTTTAAAAAGTGGTTATTTAACATGAGGCATGATCCAATTGAAATTTTGAATAATTTTTGGTACATTCCAAAAAATCACATTTCTGATGAAAAACAATGACTCCGGACCAGTCGAATGTTCCTAAAATTGTCAATTTTGATGAAATTTTAACATTTAATCTTTTGACTGTAAATTACTGTTGGATGTGAATTTTAACTTTTTCAACTAAAATAATTGTGTTTAAAGTCATTTCTGTACCTGAAATTGGTCAACATTGAAGCTTCTGAGTAAGCAAATCTCTGTAAAAATGGCAATTTTGGTCACTATGAGGGATTAAAAAGTGGTTAGTTAACATGAGGCACGATCCAAATGACATTTTGAATCATTATGGTAAAGTCCAAATAATCTATTTTCTGATGAAAACCGATGACCTCGGACCAGTCGAACGTTCCTAAAATGGTCAATTTTGATGACATTTTAACATTTAATCTTTTGACTGTTAATTACTGTTGGAATTGAATTATTACTTTTTCAACTAAAATCAGTGTGTTTAAAGTCATGTCTGTGCCTGAAATTGGTCAAAATTGATGCTTCTGAGCGAGCAAAACTCTGTAAAATTTGTATTTTTGGTCACTGTGAGGGTTTAAAAAGTGGTTATTCAACATGTGGCACGATCCAAATGACATTTTGAATCATTATGGTAAAGTCCAAATAATCTATTTTCTGATGAAAAACGATGACCTCGGACCAGTCGAACGTTCCTAAAATGGTCAATTTTGATGACATTTTAACATTTAATCTTTTGACTGTTAATTACTGTTGGAATTGAATTATTACTTTTTCAACTAAAATCAGTGTGTTTAAAGTCATTTCTGTGCCTGAAATTGGTCAAAATTGAAGCTTCTGAGTAAGCAAAACTCTGTAAAACTAGCAATTTTGGTCACTGTGAGATTTTAAATAGTGGTTATTTAACATGAGGCACGATCCAATTGACATTTTAAATCATTTTTGTTACAGTCCAAAAAATCAATTTTCTGATATAAAACGATGACCCGGGACCAGTCGAACTTTCCTAAAATGGTCAATTTGGATGAAATTTTAACATTTAATCTTTTGACTGTAAAGTACTGTTGGGTGTGAATTATTACTTTTTCAACTAAAATAATTGTGTTTAAAGTCATTTCTGTGCCTGAAATTGGTCAAAATTGAAGCTTCTGAGCAAGCAAAACTGTAAAAATGGCAATATTGGTAACTGTGAAGGTTTAAAAAGTGGTTAATTAACATAAGGCACGATCCAATTGACATTTTGAATCATTTTTGGTATAGTCCAAAAAATCCATTTTCTGTTGAAAAACGATGACCCCGGACCAGTCGAACGTTCCTAAAATGGTAAATTTCTATGAAATTTTTAAATTTAATATTTTGACTGTAAATAACTGCTGGATGTCAAATATTACTTTTTCAACTGAAATAATTGTGTTTAAAGTCATTTCTGTGCCTGAAATTGGTCAAAATTGAAGGTTCTGAGTAAGCAGAACTCTGTAAAAATGGCAATTTTGGTCACTGTGAGGGTTTAAAAAGTGGTTATTTAACATGAGGCACGATCCAATTGACATTTTGAATAATTTTTGGTACAGTCCAAAAAATCAATTTTCTGTTGAAAAACGAAGACCCCGGACCAGTTGAACATTCCTAAAATGTTCAATTTCGATAAAATTTTAACATTTAATCTTTTGACTATAAATAACTGCTGGATGTCAAATATTACTTTTTCAACTGAAATAATTGAGTTTCAAGTCATTTCTGTGCCTGAAATTGGTCAAAATTGAAGCTTCTCAGTAAGCAGAACTCTGTAAAAATGGCAATTTTGGTCACTGTGAGGGTGTAAAAAGTGGTTAATTAACATGAGGTACGGTCCAATTGACATTTTGAATCATTTTCTGGCACAGTCCAAAAAATCAATTTTCTGATATAAAACGATGACGCCGAACCAGTCAAACTTTCCTAAAATGGTCAATTTGGATGAAATTTTAACATTTAATCTTTTGACTGTAAAGTACTGTTGGATGTGAATTATTACTTTTTCAACTAAAATAATTGTGTTTAAAGTCATTTCTATGCCTGAAATTGGTCAAAATTGAAGCTTCTGAGTAAGCAGAACTCTGTAAAAATGGCAATTTTGGTCACTGTGAGGGTGTAAAAAGTGATTAATTAACATGAGGTACGGTCCAATTGACATTTTGAATCATTTTTTGCACAGTCCAAAAATCTATTTTCTGATGAAAAACGATGACCCCCGGACCAGTCAAACCTTCCTAAAATGGTCAATTTTGATGAAATTTTAACATTTAATCTTTTGACTGTAAATTACTGTTGGATGTGAATTATTGCTTTTTCAACTAAAATAATGGTGTTTAAAGTCATTTCTCTGTCTGAAATTAGTCAAAATTGAAGCTTCTGTGTAAGCAAAACTCTGTAAAAATGGCAATTTTGGTCACTCTGAGGGTGTAAAAAGTGGTTATTTAACATGAGGCACGATCCAATTGACATTTTGAATCATTTTTGGTACAGTCCAAAAAATAAATTTTCTGATGAAAAACGATGACCTCGGACCAGTCGAACTTTCCTAAAATAGTCAATTTGGATGAAATTTTAACATTTAATCTTTTGACTGTAAATTACTGTTGGATGTGAATTTTAACTTTTTCAACTAAAATAATTGTGTTTAAAGTCATTTCTGTGCCTGAAATTGGTCAAAATTGAAGCTTCTGAGCAAGCAAAACTCTGTAAAAATGGCAATATTGGTAACTGTGAAGGTTTAAAAAGTGGTTAATTAACATAAGGCACGATCCAATTGACATTTTGAATCATTTTTGCTATAGTCCAAAAAATCAATTTTCTGTTGAAAAACGATGACCCCGGACCAGTCGAACGTTCCTAAAATGGTAAATTTCTATGAAATTTTAAAATTTAATATTTTGACTGTAAATAACTGCTGGATGTCAAATATTACTTTTTCAACTGAAATAATTGTGTTTAAAGTCATTTCTGTGCCTGAAATTGGTCAAAATTGAAGGTTCTGAGTAAGCAGAACTCTGTAAAAATGGCAATTTTGGTCACTGTGAGGGTTTAAAAAGTGGTTATTTAACATGAGGCACGATCCAATTGACATTTTGAATAATTTTTGGTACAGTCCAAAAAATCAATTTTCTGTTGAAAAACGAAGACCCCGGACCAGTTGAACATTCCTAAAATGTTCAATTTCGATAAAATTTTAACATTTAATCTTTTGACTATAAATAACTGCTGGATGTCAAATATTACTTTTTCAACTGAAATAATTGAGTTTCAAGTCATTTCTGTGCCTGAAATTGGTCAAAATTGAAGCTTCTCAGTAAGCAGAACTCTGTAAAAATGGCAATTTTGGTCACTGTGAGGGTGTAAAAAGTGGTTAATTAACATGAGGTACGGTCCAATTGACATTTTGAATCATTTTCTGGCACAGTCCAAAAAATCAATTTTCTGATATAAAACGATGACGCCGAACCAGTCAAACTTTCCTAAAATGGTCAATTTGGATGAAATTTTAACATTTAATCTTTTGACTGTAAAGTACTGTTGGATGTGAATTATTACTTTTTCAACTAAAATAATTGTGTTTAAAGTCATTTCTATGCCTGAAATTGGTCAAAATTAAAGCTTCTGAGTAAGCAGAACTCTGTAAAAATGGCAATTTTGGTCACTGTGAGGGTGTAAAAAGTGATTAATTAACATGAGGTACGGTCCAATTGACATTTTGAATCATTTTTTGCACAGTCCAAAAATCTATTTTCTGATGAAAAACGATGACCCCCGGACCAGTCAAACCTTCCTAAAATGGTCAATTTTGATGAAATTTTAACATTTAATCTTTTGACTGTAAATTACTGTTGGATGTGAATTATTGCTTTTTCAACTAAAATAATGGTGTTTAAAGTCATTTCTCTGTCTGAAATTAGTCAAAATTGAAGCTTCTGTGTAAGCAAAACTCTGTAAAAATGGCAATTTTGGTCACTCTGAGGGTGTAAAAAGTGGTTATTTAACATGAGGCACGATCCAATTGACATTTTGAATCATTTTTGGTACAGTCCAAAAAATAAATTTTCTGATGAAAAACGATGACCTCGGACCAGTCGAACTTTCCTAAAATAGTCAATTTGGATGAAATTTTAACATTTAATCTTTTGACTGTAAATTACTGTTGGATGTGAATTTTAACTTTTTTAACTAAAATAATTGTGTTTAAAGTCATTTCTGTACCTGAAATTGGTCAAAATTGAAGCTTCTGAGTAAGCAAATCTCTGTAAAAATGGCAATTTTGGTCACTGTGAAGGATTAAAAAGTGGTTAGTTAACATGAGGCACGATCCAATTGACATTTTGTATCATTTTTGGTACAGTCCCAAAAATCAATTTTCTGATGAAAAACGATGACTCCGGGCCAGTCGAATGTTCCTAAAAATGTCAATTTTGATGAAATTTTAACATTTAATCTTTTGACTGTGAATTACTGTTGGATGTGAATTATTACTTTTTCAACTAAAATCAGTGTGTTTAAAGTCATGTCTGTGCCTGAAATTGGTCAAAATTGATGCTTCTGAGCAAGCAAAACTGTGTAAAAATTGTATTTTTGGTCACTGTGAGGGTTTAAAAAGTGGTTATTTAACATGAGACACGATCCAATTGACATTTTGAATCATTTTTGGTACAGTCCAAAAAATCAATTTTCTGATGAAAAACGATGTCCCCTGACCAGTCGAACTTTCCTAAAATGGTCAATTTGGATTACATTTTAACATTTAATCTTTTGACTGTAAATTACTGTTGGATGTGAATTATTACTTTTTCAACTAAAATAATGGTGTTTAAAGTCATTTCTGTGCCTGAAATTGGTCAAAATTGAAGCTTCTTAGCACGCTTAGCACGGCATGGATGGAGTAGGCAGCGGCACGCACGGGAGGGAGGGGGGAGTTGAGGGTAGGTGGGGGAGGGCGGGGGGGGTTGTGCAACAATGCATTTCTTTCTTCGCTCATGAAAATGCTTGCATGTCAAGGTCATGGATAACTTGCTCTAGTGATTGTCTTTGGAAGTCAGAGAACTTCTTGATGTATTCCTACCATGCAACCAATAAAATCTGTTTTCAAAAACATTAAAAAAAATTGAGGCTTCTGAGCAAGCAAAACTCCATAAAAATTGCAATTTTGGTCACTGTGAGGGTTTAAAAAGTGGTTAGTTAACATAAGGCACGATCCAATTGACATTTTGAATCATTTTTGGTGTAGTCCAAAAAAACAGTTTTCTGATGAAAACCGATGACCCCGGACGAGTCAAACGTTCCTAAAATGGTCAATTTCGATGACATTTTTACATTTAATCTTTTGACTGTAAATTACTGTTGGATGTGTATTATTACTTTTTCAACTAATATAATGGTGTTTAACGTCATTTCTGTGCCTGAAATTGGTCAAAATTGAAGCTTCTGAGTAAGCAAAACTCTGTAAAAATGGCAATTTTGGTCACTGTGAGGGTGTAAAAAGTGGTTATTTAACATGAGGCACGATCCAATTGACATTTTAAATCATTTTTGGTACCGTCCAAAATATCAATTTTCTGATATAAAACGATGACCCCGGACCAGTCAAACGTTCCTAAAATGGTCAATTTCGATGAAATTTTAACATTTAATCTTTTGACTGTAAATTACTGTTGGATGTGAATTATTACTTTTTCAACTAATATAATGGTGTTTAAAGTCTTTCTGTGCCTGAAATTGGTCAAAATTGAAGCTTCTGAGTAAGCAAAACTCTGTAAAAATGACATTTTTGGACACTGTGAGGGTGTAAAAAGTGGTTAATTAACATGAGGCACGATCCAATTGACATTTTGAATCATTTTTGGTACAGTCCAAAAAATCGATTTTCTGATGAAAAACGATGACCCCGGACCGGTCGAACGTTCTTAAAATGGTCAATTTTGATGAAATTTTAACATTTAATCTTTTGACTGTAAATTAATTTTGGATGTGAATTATTGCTTTTTCAACTAAAATAATGGTGCATAAATTCATTTCTCTGACTGAAATTAGTCCAAATTTAAGCTTCTGTGTAAGCAAAACTCTGTAAAAATGGCAATTTTGGTCACTGTGAGGGTTTAAAAAGTGGTTATTTAACATGAGGCACGATCCAATTGACATTTTGAATCATTTTTGGTACATTCCAAAAAATCACATTTCTGATGAAAAACAATGACTCCGGACCAGTCGAATGTTCCTAAAATTGTCAATTTTGATGAAATTTTAACATTTAATCTTTTGACTGTAAAGTACTGTTGGGTGTGAATTTTAACTTTTTCAACTAAAATAATTGTGTTTAAAGTCATTTCTGTACCTGAAATTGGTCAACATTGAAGCTTCTGAGTAAGCAAATCTCTGTAAAAATGGCAATTTTAGTCACTATGAGGGATTAAAAAGTGGTTAGTTAACATGAGGCACGATCCAAATGACATTTTGAATCATTATGGTAAAGTCCAAATAATCTATTTTCTGATGAAAACCGATGACCTCGGACCAGTAGAACGTTCCTAAAATGGTCAATTTTGATGACATTTTAACATTTAATCTTTTGACTGTTAATTACTGTTGGAATTGAATTATTACTTTTTCAACTAAAATCAGTGTGTTTAAAGTCATGTCTGTGCCTGAAATTGGTCAAAATTGATGCTTCTGAGCGAGCAAAACTCTGTAAAATTTGTATTTTTGGTCACTGTGAGGGTTTAAAAAGTGGTTATTCAACATGTGGCACGATCCAAATGACATTTTGAATCATTATGGTAAAGTCCAAATAATCTATTTTCTGATGAAAAACGATGACCTCGGACCAGTCGAACGTTCCTAAAATGGTCAATTTTGATGACATTTTAACATTTAATCTTTTGACTGTTAATTACTGTTGGAATTGAATTATTACTTTTTCAACTAAAATCAGTGTGTTTAAAGTCATTTCTGTGCCTGAAATTGGTCAAAATTGAAGCTTCGGAGTAAGCAAAACTCTGTAAAACTAGCAATTTTGGTCACTGTGAGATTTTAAATAGTGGTTATTTAACATGAGGCACGATCCAATTGACATTTTAAATCATTTTTGTTACAGTCCAAAAAATCAATTTTCTGATATAAAACGATGACCCGGGACCAGTCGAACTTTCCTAAAATGGTCAATTTGGATGAAATTTTAACATTTAATCTTTTGACTGTAAAGTACTGTTGGGTGTGAATTATTACTTTTTCAACTAAAATAATTGTGTTTAAAGTCATTTCTGTGCCTGAAATTGGTCAAAATTGAAGCTTCTGAGCAAGCAAAACTCTGTAAAAATGGCAATTTTGGTCACTGTGAGGGTTTAAAAAGTGGTTATTTAACATGAGGCACGATCCAATTGACATTTTGAATCATTTTTGGTACAGTCCAAAAAATCAATTTTCTGTTGAAAAACGAAGACCCCGGACCAGTTGAACATTCCTAAAATGTTCAATTTCGATAAAATTTTAACATTTAATCTTTTGACTATAAATAACTGCTGGATGTCAAATATTACTTTTTCAACTGAAATCATTGAGTTTCAAGTCATTTCTGTGCCTGAAATTGGTCAAAATTGAAGCTTCTCAGTAAGCAGAACTCTGTAAAAATGGCAATTTTGGTCACTGTGAGGGTGTAAAAAGTGGTTAATTAACATGAGGTACGGTCCAATTGACATTTTGAATCATTTTCTGGCACAGTCCAAAAAATCAATTTTCTGTTGAAAAACGATGACCCCGGACCAGTCGAACGTTCCTAAAATGGTCAATTTCGATGACATTTTAACATTTATTCTTTTGACTGTAAATTACTGCTGGATGTCAAATATTACTTTTTCAACTGAAATAATTGAGTTTCAAGTCATTTCTGTGCCTGAAATTGGTCAAAATTGAAGCTTCTCAGTAAGCAGAACTCTGTAAAAATCGCAATTTTGGTCACTGTGAAGGTTTAAAAAGTGAATATTTAACAAGAGGCACGACCCAATTGACATTTTGAATCATTTTTGGTACAGTCCAAAAAAATCAATTTTCTGATGAAAAACGATGACCCCGGACCAGTCGAACGTTCCTAAAATGGTCAATTTCGATGAAATTTTAACATTTAATCTTTTGACTGTAAATTACTACTGGATGTGAATTATTACTTTTTCAACTAAAATCAGTGTGTTTAAAGTCATTTCTGTGCCTGAAATTGTTCAAAATGTAAGCTTCTGAGTAAGCAAAACTCTGTAAAAATGGCAATTTTGGTCACTGTGAGGGTTTAAAAAGTGGTTATTTAACATGAGACACGATCCAATTGACATTTTGAATCATTTTTGGTACAGTCCAAAAAATCAATTTTCTGATGAAAAACGATGTCCCCTGACCAGTCGAACTTTCCTAAAATGGTCAATTTGGATTACATTTTAACATTTAATCTTTTGACTGTAAATTACTGTTGGATGTGAATTATTACTTTTTCAACTAAAATAATTGTGTTTAAAGTCATTTCTGTGCCTGAAATTGGTCAAAATTTAAGCTTCTTAGCACGGCATGGACGGAGTAGGCAGCGGCACACACGGGAGGGAGGGGGGAGTTGAGGGTAGGTGGGGGAGGGCGGGGGGGTTTGTGCAACAATGCATTTCTTTCTTTGTTCATTCAACTGCATAATCGCTCATGAAAATGCTTGCATGTCAAAGGTCATGGATAACTTGCTCTAGTGATTGTCTTTGGAAGTCAGAGAATTACTTGATGTATTCCTACCATGCAACCAATAAAATCTGTTTTCAAAAACTTTAAAAAAAAATTGAGGCTTCTGAGCAAGCAAAACTCTGTAAAAATGGCAATTTTGGACACTGTGAGGGTTTAAAAAGTGGTTAGTTAACATAAGGCACGATCCAATTGACATTTTGAATCATTTTTGGTATAGTCCAAAAAAACTGTTTTCTGATGAAAAACGATGACCCCGGACGAGTCAAACGTTCCTAAAATGGTCAATTTCGATGAAATTGTTACATTTAATCTTTTGACTGTAAATTACTGTTGGATGTGTATTATTACTTTTTCAACTAATATAATGGTGTTTAACGTCATTTCTGTGCCTGAAATTGGTCAAAATTGAAGCTTCTGAGTAAGCAAAACTCTGTAAAAATGACAATTTTGGACACTGTGAGGGTGTAAAAAGTGGTTAATTAACATGAGGCACGATCCAATTGACATTTTGAATAATTTTTGGTACAGTCCAAAAAATCGATTTTCTGATGAAAAACGATGACCCCGGACCGGTCGAACGTTCTTAAAATGGTAAATTTTGATGAAATTTTAACATTTAATCTTTTGACTGTAAATTACTTTTGGATGTGAATTATTGCTTTTTCAACTAAAATAATGGTGCTTAAATTCATTTCTCTGACTGAAATTAGTCCAAATTTAAGCTTCTGTGTAAGCAAAACTCTGTAAAAATTGTATTTTTGGTCACTGTGAGGGTTTAAAAAGTGGTTATTTAACATGAGGCACGATCCAATTGACATTTTGAATCATTTTTTGCACAGTCCAAAAATCAATTTTCTGATGAAAAACGATGACCCCGAACCAGTCAAACTTTCCTAAAATGGTCAATTTGGATGAAATTTTAACATTTAATCTTTTGACTGTAAAGTACTGTTGGATGTGAATTATTACTTTTTCAACTAAAATAATTGTGTTTAAAGTCATTTCTATGCCTGAAATTGGTCAAAATTGAAGCTTCTGAGTAAGCAGAACTCTGTAAAAATGGCAATTTTGGTCACTGTGAGGGTGTAAAAAGTGATTAATTAACATGAGGTACGGTCCAATTGACATTTTGAATAATTTTTTGCACAGTCCAAAAATCAATTTTCTGATGAAAAACGATGACCCCCTGACCAGTCAAACGTTCCTAAAATGGTCAATTTTGATGAAATTTTAACATTTAATCTTTTGACTGTAAATTACTGTTGGATGTGAATTATTGCTTTTTCAACTAAAATAATGGTGTTTAAAGTCATTTCTCTGCCTGAAATTAGTCAAAATTGAAGCTTCTGTGTAAGCAAAACTCTGTAAAAATTGTATTTTTGGTCACTGTGAGGGTTTAAAAAGTGGTTATTCAACATGAGGCACGATCCAAATGACATTTTGAATCATTATGGTACAGTCCAAAAAATCTATTTTCTGATGAAAAACGATGACCTCGGACCAGTCGAGCGTTCCTAAAATGGTCAATTTTGATGACATTTTAACATTTAATCTTTTGACTGTTAATTACTGTTGGATGTGAATTATTACTTTTTCAACTAAAATAATTGTTTTTAAAGTTATTTCTGTGCCTGAAATTGGTCAAAATTGAAGCTTCTGAGTAAGCAAAACTCTGTAAAACTAGCAATTTTGGTCACTGTAAGAGTTTAAAAAGTGGTTATTCAACATGAGGCACGATCCAATAGACATTTTAAATAATTTTTGGTACAGTCCAAAAAATAAATTTTCTGATATAAAACGATGACGCCGAACCAGTCAAACTTTCCTAAAATGGTCAATTTGGATGACATTTTAACATTTAATCTTTTGACTGTAAAGTACTGTTGGGTGTGAATTATTACTTTTTCAACTAAAATAATTGTGTTTAAAGTCATTTCTGTGCCTGAAATTGGTCAAAATTGAAGCTTCTGAGCAAGCAAAACTCTGTAAAAATGGCAATTTTGGTCACTGTGAGGGTTTAAAAAGTGGTTATTTAACATGAGGCACGATCCAATTGACATTTTGAATAATTTTTGGTACAGTCCAAAAAATCAATTTTCTGTTGAAAAACGAAGACCCCGGACCAGTTGAACATTCCTAAAATGTTCAATTTCGATAACATTTTAACATTTAATCTTTTGACTATAAATAACTGCTGGATGTCAAATATTACTTTTTCAACTGAAATCATTGAGTTTCAAGTCATTTCTGTGCCTGAAATTGGTCAAAATTGAAGCTTCTCAGTAAGCAGAACTCTGTAAAAATGGCAATTTTGGTCACTGTGAGGGTGTAAAAAGTGGTTAATTAACATGAGGTACGGTCCAATTGACATTTTGAATCATTTTCTGGCACAGTCCAAAAAATCAATTTTCTGTTGAAAAACGATGACCCCGGACCAGTCGAACGTTCCTAAAATGGTCAATTTCGATGAAATTTTAACATTTAATCTTTTGACTGTAAATTACTGCTGGATGTCAAATATTACTTTTTCAACTGAAATAATTGAGTTTCAAGTCATTTCTGTGCCTGAAATTGGTCAAAATTGAAGCTTCTGAGTAAGCAAAACTCTGTAAAAATGGCAATTTTGGTCACTGTGAGGGTTTAAAAAGTGGTTATTTAACATGAGACACGATCCAATTGACATTTTGAATCATTTTTGGAACAGTCCAAAAAATCAATTTTCTGATGAAAAACGATGTCCCCTGACCAGTCGAACTTTCCTAAAATGGTCAATTTGGATTACATTTTAACATTTAATCTTTTGACTGTAAATTACTGTTGGATGTGAATTATTACTTTTTCAACTAAAATAATTGTGTTTAAAGTCATTTCTGTGCCTGAAATTGGTCAAAATTTAAGCTTCTTAGCACGGCATGGACGGAGTAGGCAGCGGCACACACGGGAGGGAGGGGGGAGTTGAGGGTAGGTGGGGGAGGGCGGGGGGGTTTGTGCAACAATGCATTTCTTTCTTTGTTCATTCAACTGCATAATCGCTCATGAAAATGCTTGCATGTCAAAGGTCATGGATAACTTGCTCTAGTGATTGTCTTTGGAAGTCAGAGAATTACTTGATGTATTCCTACCATGCAACCAATAAAATCTGTTTTCAAAAACTTTAAAAAAAAATTGAGGCTTCTGAGCAAGCAAAACTCTGTAAAAATGGCAATTTTGGACACTGTGAGGGTTTAAAAAGTGGTTAGTTAACATAAGGCACGATCCAATTGACATTTTGAATCATTTTTGGTATAGTCCAAAAAAACTGTTTTCTGATGAAAAACGATGACCCCGGACGAGTCAAACGTTCCTAAAATGGTCAATTTCGATGAAATTGTTACATTTAATCTTTTGACTGTAAATTACTGTTGGATGTGTATTATTACTTTTTCAACTAATATAATGGTGTTTAACGTCATTTCTGTGCCTGAAATTGGTCAAAATTGAAGCTTCTGAGTAAGCAAAACTCTGTAAAAATGACAATTTTGGACACTGTGAGGGTGTAAAAAGTGGTTAATTAACATGAGGCACGATCCAATTGACATTTTGAATAATTTTTGGTACAGTCCAAAAAATCGATTTTCTGATGAAAAACGATGACCCCGGACCGGTCGAACGTTCTTAAAATGGTAAATTTTGATGAAATTTTAACATTTAATCTTTTGACTGTAAATTACTTTTGGATGTGAATTATTGCTTTTTCAACTAAAATAATGGTGTTTAAATTCATTTCTCTGACTGAAATTAGTCCAAATTTAAGCTTCTGTGTAAGCAAAACTCTGTAAAAATTGTATTTTTGGTCACTGTGAGGGTTTAAAAAGTGGTTATTTAACATGAGGCACGATCCAATTGACATTTTGAATCATTTTTTGCACAGTCCAAAAATCAATTTTCTGATGAAAAACGATGACCCCGAACCAGTCAAACTTTCCTAAAATGGTCAATTTGGATGAAATTTTAACATTTAATCTTTTGACTGTAAAGTACTGTTGGATGTGAATTATTACTTTTTCAACTAAAATAATTGTGTTTAAAGTCATTTCTATGCCTGAAATTAGTCAAAATTGAAGCTTCTGTGTAAGCAAAACTCTGTAAAAATTGTATTTTTGGTCACTGTGAGGGTTTAAAAAGTGGTTATTCAACATGAGGCACGATCCAAATGACATTTTGAATCATTATGGTACAGTCCAAAAAATCAATTTTCTGATGAAAAACGATGACCTCGGACCAGTCGAGCGTTCCTAAAATGGTCAATTTGGATGACATTTTAACATTTAATCTTTTGACTGTAAAGTACTGTTGGATGGGAATTATTACTTTTTCAACTAAAATAATTGTGTTTAAAGTCATTTCTATGCCTGAAATTGGTCAAAATTGAAGCTTCTGAGTAAGCAGAACTCTGTAAAAATGGCAATTTTGGTCACTGTGAGGGTGTAAAAAGTGATTAATTAACATGAGGTACGGTCCAATTGACATTTTGAATCATTTTTTGCACAGTCCAAAAATCTATTTTCTGATGAAAAACGATGACCCCCGGACCAGTCAAACCTTCCTAAAATGGTCAATTTTGATGAAATTTTAACATTTAATCTTTTGACTGTAAATTACTGTTGGGTGTGAATTATTGCTTTTTCAACTAAAATAATGGTGTTTAAAGTCATTTCTCTGTCTGAAATTAGTCAAAATTGAAGCTTCTGTGTAAGCAAAACTCTGTAAAAATGGCAATTTTGGTCACTCTGAGGGTGTAAAAAGTGGTTATTTAACATGAGGCACGATCCAATTGACATTTTGAATCATTTTTGGTACAGTCCAAAAAATAAATTTTCTGATGAAAAACGATGACCTCGGACCAGTCGAACTTTCCTAAAATAGTCAATTTGGATGAAATTTTAACATTTAATCTTTTGACTGTAAATTACTGTTGGATGTGAATTTTAACTTTTTCAACTAAAATAATTGTGTTTAAAGTCATTTCTGTACCTGAAATTGGTCAAAATTGAAGCTTCTGAGTAAGCAAATCTCTGTAAAAATGGCAATTTTGGTCACTGTGAGGTTTTAAAAAGTGGTTATTTAACATGAGGCACGATCCAATTGACATTTTGAATAATTTTTGGTACAGTCCAAAAAATCAATTTTCTGTTGAAAAACGAAGACCCCGGACCAGTTGAACATTCCTAAAATGTTCAATTTCGATAAAATTTTAACATTTAATCTTTTGACTATAAATAACTGCTGGATGTCAAATATTACTTTTTCAACTGAAATAATTGAGTTTCAAGTCATTTCTGTGCCTGAAATTGGTCAAAATTGAAGCTTCTCAGTAAGCAGAACTCTGTAAAAATGGCAATTTTGGTCACTGTGAAGGTTTAAAAAGTGAATATTTAACATGAGGCACGACCCAATTGACATTTTGAATCATTTTTGGTACAGTCCAAAAAAATCAATTTTCTGATGAAAAACGATGACCCCGGACCAGTCGAACGTTCCTAAAATGGTCAATTTCGATGAAATTTTAACATTTAATCTTTTGACTGTAAATTACTACTGGATGTGAATTATTACTTTTTCAACTAAAATCAGTGTGTTTAAAGTCATTTCTGTGCCTGAAATTGTTCAAAATGTAAGCTTCTGAGTAAGCAAAACTCTGTAAAAATGGCAATTTTGGTCACTGTGAGGGTTTAAAAAGTGGTTATTTAACATGAGACACGATCCAATTGACATTTTGAATCATTTTTGGTACAGTCCAAAAAATCAATTTTCTGATGAAAAACGATGTCCCCTGACCAGTCGAACTTTCCTAAAATGGTCAATTTGGATTACATTTTAACATTTAATCTTTTGACTGTAAATTACTGTTGGATGTGAATTATTACTTTTTCAACTAAAATAATTGTGTTTAAAGTCATTTCTGTGCCTGAAATTGGTCAAAATTTAAGCTTCTTAGCACGCTTAGCACGGCATGGACGGAGTAGGCAGCGGCACACACGGGAGGGAGGGGGGAGTTGAGGGTAGGTGGGGGAGGGCGGGGGGGTTTGTGCAACAATGCATTTCTTTCTTTGTTCATTCAACTGCATAATCGCTCATGAAAATGCTTGCATGTCAAAGGTCATGGATAACTTGCTCTAGTGATTGTCTTTGGAAGTCAGAGAATTACTTGATGTATTCCTACCATGCAACCAATAAAATCTGTTTTCAAAAACTTTTAAAAAAAATTGAGGCTTCTGAGCAAGCAAAACTCTGTAAAAATGGCAATTTTGGACACTGTGAGGGTTTAAAAAGTGGTTAGTTAACATAAGGCACGATCCAATTGACATTTTGAATCATTTTTGGTATAGTCCAAAAAAACTGTTTTCTGATGAAAAACAATGACCCCGGACGAGTCAAACGTTCCTAAAATGGTCAATTTCGATGAAATTGTTACATTTAATCTTTTGACTGTAAATTACTGTTGGATGTGTATTATTACTTTTTCAACTAATATAATGGTGTTTAACGTCATTTCTGTGCCTGAAATTGGTCAAAATTGAAGCTTCTGAGTAGCAAAACTCTGTAAAAATGACAATTTTGGACACTGTGATGGTGTAAAAAGTGGTTAATTAACATGAGGCACGATCCAATTGACATTTTGAATAATTTTTGGTGCAGTCCAAAAAATCGATTTTCTGATGAAAAACGATGACCCCGGACCGGTCGAACGTTCTTAAAATGGTAAATTTTGATGAAATTTTAACATTTAATCTTTTGACTGTAAATTACTTTTGGATGTGAATTATTGCTTTTTCAACTAAAATAATGGTGTTTAAATTCATTTCTCTGACTGAAATTAGTCCAAATTTAAGCTTCTGTGTAAGCAAAACTCTGTAAAAATGGCAATTTTGGTCACTGTGAGAGTTCAAAAAGTGGTTATTTAACATGAGGCACGATCCAATTGACATTTTGAATCATTTTTGGTACTGTCGAAAAAATCAATTTTCTGATGAAAAACGATGATCTCGGACCAGTCGAACTTTCCTAAAATAGTCAATTTGGATGAAATTTTAACATTTAATCTTTTGACTGTAAATTACTGTTGGATGTGAATTTTAACTTTTTCAACTAAAATAATTGTGTTTAAAGTCATTTCTGTACCTGAAATTGGTCAACATTGAAGCTTCTGAGTAAGCACATCTCTGTAAAAATGGCAATTTTGGTCACTATGAGGGATTAAAAAGTGGTTAGTTAACATGAGGCACGATCCAATTGACATTTTGAATCATTTTTGGTACAGTCCAAAAAATTAATTTTCTGATAAAAAACGATGACTCCGGACCAGTCGAATGTTCCTAAAAATGTCAATTTTGATGAAATTTCAACATTTAATCTTTTGACTGTGAATTACTGTTGGATGTGAATTATTACTTTTTCAACTAAAATCAGTGTGTTTAAAGTTATGTCTGTGCCTGAAATTGGTCAAAATTGATGCTTCTGAGCAAGCAAAACTCTGTAAAAATTGTATTTTTGGTCACTGTGAGGGTTTAAATAGTGGTTATTCAACATGAGGCACGATCCAAATGACATTTTGAATCATTATGGTAAAGTCCAAATAATCAATTTTCTGATTAAAAACGATGACCCCGGACCAGTCGAACGTTCCTAAAATGGTCAATTTCGATAAAATTTTAACATTTAATCTTTTGACTGTAAATTACTACTGGATGTGAATTATTACTTTTTCAACTAAAATCAGTGTGTTTAAAGTCATTTCTGTGCCTGAAATTGTTCAAAATGTAAGCTTCTGAGTAAGCAAAACTCTGTAAAAATGGCAATTTTGGTCACTGTGAGGGTTTAAAAAGTGGTTATTTAACATGAGACACGATCCAATTGACATTTTGAATCATTTTTGGTACAGTCCAAAAAATCAATTTTCTGATGAAAAACGATGTCCCCTGACCAGTCGAACTTTCCTAAAATGGTCAATTTGGATTACATTTTAACATTTAATCTTTTGACTGTAAATTACTGTTGGATGTGAATTATTACTTTTTCAACTAAAATAATTGTGTTTAAAGTCATTTCTGTGCCTGAAATTGGTCAAAATTTAAGCTTCTTAGCACGCTTAGCACGGCATGGACGGAGTAGGCAGCGGCACACACGGGAGGGAGGGGGGAGTTGAGGGTAGGTGGGGGAGGGCGGGGGGTTTGTGCAACAATGCATTTCTTTCTTTGTTCATTCAACTGCATAATCGCTCATGAAAATGCTTGCATGTCAAAGGTCATGGATAACTTGCTCTAGTGATTGTCTTTGGAAGTCAGAGAATTACTTGATGTATTCCTACCATGCAACCAATAAAATCTGTTTTCAAAAACTTAAAAAAAAAATTGAGGCTTCTGAGCAAGCAAAACTCTGTAAAAATGGCAATTTTGGACACTGTGAGGGTTTAAAAAGTGGTTAGTTAACATAAGGCACGATCCAATTGACATTTTGAATCATTTTTGGTATAGTCCAAAAGAACTGTTTTCTGATGAAAAACGATGACCCCGGACGAGTCAAACGTTCCTAAAATGGTCAATTTCGATGAAATTGTTACATTTAATCTTTTGACTGTAAATTACTGTTGGATGTGTATTATTACTTTTTCAACTAATATAATGGTGTTTAACGTCATTTCTGTGCCTGAAATTGGTCAAAATTGAAGCTTCTGAGTAAGCAAAACTCTGTAAAAATGACAATTTTGGACACTGTGAGGGTGTAAAAAGTGGTTAATTAACATGAGGCACGATCCAATTGACATTTTGAATAATTTTTGGTACAGTCCAAAAAATCGATTTTCTGATGAAAAACGATGACCCCGGACCGGTCGAACGTTCTTAAAATGGTAAATTTTGATGAAATTTTAACATTTAATCTTTTGACTGTAAATTACTTTTGGATGTGAATTATTGCTTTTTCAACTAAAATAATGGTGTTTAAATTCATTTCTCTGACTGAAATTAGTCCAAATTTAAGCTTCTGTGTAAGCAAAACTCTGTAAAAATGGCAATTTTGGTCACTGTGAGAGTTCAAAAAGTGGTTATTTAACATGAGGCACGATCCAATTGACATTTTGAATCATTTTTGGTACTGTCGAAAAAATCAATTTTCTGATGAAAAACGATGATCTCGGACCAGTCTAACTTTCCTAAAATAGTCAATTTGGATGAAATTTTAACATTTCATCTTTTGACTGTAAATTACTGTTGGATGTGAATTTTAACTTTTTCAACTAAAATAATTGTGTTTAAAGTCATTTCTGTACCTGAAATTGGTCAAAATTGAAGCTTCTGAGTAAGCAAATCTCTGTAAAAATTGTATTTTTGGTCACTGTGAAGGTTTAAAAAGTGGTTAATTAACATGAGGTACGGTCCAATTGACATTTTGAATAATTTTTTGGACAGTCCAAAAAAATCAATTTTCTGATATAAAACGATGACCCCGGACCAGTCGAACTTTCCTAAAATGGTCAATTTGGATGAAATTTTAACATTTAATCTTTTGACTGTAAAGTACTGTTGGATGTGAATTATTACTTTTTCAACTAAAATAATTGTGTTTAAAGTCATTTCTGTGCCTGAAATTGGTCAAAATTGAAGCTTCTGAGCAAGCAAAACTCTGTAAAAATGGCAATATTGGTAACTGTGAAGGTTTAAAAAGTGGTTAATTAACATAAGGCACGATCCAATTGACATTTTGAATCATTTTTGGTACAGTCCAAAAAATCAATTTTCTGTTGAAAGACGATGACCCCGGACCAGTGGAACGTTCCTAAAATGGTCAATTTCGATGAAATTTTAACATTTAATCTTTTGACTGTAAATAACTGCTGGATGTCAAATATTACTTTTTCAACTGAAATAATTGTGTTTAAAGTCATTTCTGTGCCTGAAATTGGTCAAAATTGAAGCTTCTGAGTAAGCAAAACTCTGTAAAAATGGCAATTTTGGTCACTGTGAGCGTTTAAAAAGTGGTTAGTTAACATAAGGCACGATCCAATTGACATTTTGAATCATTTTTGGTGTAGTCCAAAAAAACAGTTTTCTGATGAAAAACGATGACCCCGGACGAGTCAAACGTTCCTAAAATGGTCAATTTCGATGACATTTTTACATTTAATCTTTTGACTGTAAATTACTGTTGGATGTGTATTATTACTTTTTCAACTAATATAATGGTGTTTAACGTCATTTCTGTGCCTGAAATTGGTCAAAATTGAAGCTTCTGAGTAAGCAAAACTCTGTAAAAATGGCAATTTTGGTCACTGTGAGGGTGTAAAAAGTGGTTATTTAACATGCGGCACGATCCAATTGACATTTTAAATCATTTTTGGTACCGTCCAAAATATCAATTTTCTGATATAAAACGATGACCCCGGACCAGTCGAACGTTCCTAAAATGGTCAATTTCGATGAAATTTTAACATTTAATCTTTTGACTGTAAATTACTGTTGGATGTGAATTATTACTTTTTCAACTAATATAATGGTGTTTAAAGTCTTTCTGTGCCTGAAATTGGTCAAAATTGAAGCTTCTGAGTAAGCAAAACTCTGTAAAAATGACTTTTTTGGACACTGTGAGGGTGTAAAAAGTGGTTAATTAACATGAGGCACGATCCAATTGACATTTTGAATCATTTTTGGTACAGTCCAAAAAATCGATTTTCTGATGAAAAACGATGACCCCGGACCGGTCGAACGTTCTTAAAATGGTCAATTTTGATGAAATTTTAACATTTAATCTTTTGACTGTAAATTAATTTTGGATGTGAATTATTGCTTTTTCAACTAAAATAATGGTGTATAAATTCATTTCTCTGACTGAAATTAGTCCAAATTTAAGCTTCTGTGTAAGCAAAACTCTGTAAAAATGGCAATTTTGGTCACTGTGAGGGTTTAAAAAGTGGTTATTTAACATGAGGCACGATCCAATTGACATTTTGAATAATTTTTGGTACATTCCAAAAAATCAAATTTCTGATGAAAAACAATGACTCCGGACCAGTCGAATGTTCCTAAAATTGTCAATTTTGATGAAATTTTAACATTTAATCTTTTGACTGTAAATTACTGTTGGATGTGAATTTTAACTTTTTCAACTAAAATAATTGTGTTTAAAGTCATTTCTGTACCTGAAATTGGTCAACATTGAAGCTTCTGAGTAAGCAAATCTCTGTAAAAATGGCAATTTTGGTCACTATGAGGGATTAAAAAGTGGTTAGTTAACATGAGGCACGATCCAAATGACATTTTGAATCATTATGGTAAAGTCCAAATAATCTATTTTCTGATGAAAACCGATGACCTCGGACCAGTCGAACGTTCCTAAAATGGTCAATTTTGATGACATTTTAACATTTAATCTTTTGACTGTTAATTACTGTTGGAATTGAATTATTACTTTTTCAACTAAAATCAGTGTGTTTAAATTCATGTCTGTGCCTGAAATTGGTCAAAATTGATGCTTCTGAGCGAGCAAAACTCTGTAAAATTTGTATTTTTGGTCACTGTGAGGGTTTAAAAAGTGGTTATTCAACATGTGGCACGATCCAAATGACATTTTGAATCATTATGGTAAAGTCCAAATAATCTATTTTCTGATGAAAAACGATGACCTCGGACCAGTCGAACGTTCCTAAAATGGTCAATTTTGATGACATTTTAACATTTAATCTTTTGACTGTTAATTACTGTTGGAATTGAATTATTACTTTTTCAACTAAAATCAGTGTGTTTAAAGTCATTTCTGTGCCTGAAATTGGTCAAAATTGAAGCTTCTGAGTAAGCAAAACTCTGTAAAACTAGCAATTTTGGTCACTGTGAGATTTTAAATAGTGGTTATTTAACATGAGGCACGATCCAATTGACATTTTGAATCATTTTTGGTATAGTCCAAAAAATCAATTTTCTGTTGAAAAACGATGACCCCGGACCAGTCGAACGTTCCTAAAATGGTAAATTTCTATGAAATTTTAAAATTTAATATTTTGACTGTAAATAACTGCTGGATGTCAAATATTACTTTTTCAACTGAAATAATTGTGTTTAAAGTCATTTCTGTGCCTGAAATTGGTCAAAATTGAAGGTTCTGAGTAAGCAGAACTCTGTAAAAATGGCAATTTTGGTCACTGTGAGGGTTTAAAAAGTGGTTATTTAACATGAGGCACGATCCAATTGACATTTTGAATAATTTTTGGTACAGTCCAAAAAATCAATTTTCTGTTGAAAAACGAAGACCCCAGACCAGTTGAACATTCCTAAAATGTTCAATTTCGATAAAATTTTAACATTTAATCTTTTGACTATAAATAACTGCTGGATGTCAAATATTACTTTTTCAACTGAAATAATTGAGTTTCAAGTCATTTCTGTGCCTGAAATTGGTCAAAATTGAAGCTTCTCAGTAAGCAGAACTCTGTAAAAATGGCAATTTTGGTCACTGTGAGGGTGTAAAAAGTGGTTAATTAACATGAGGTACGGTCCAATTGACATTTTGAATCATTTTCTGGCACAGTCCAAAAAATCAATTTTCTGATATAAAACGATGACGCCGAACCAGTCCAACTTTCCTAAAATGGTCAATTTGGATGAAATTTTAACATTTAATCTTTTGACTGTAAAGTACTGTTGGATGTGAATTATTACTTTTTCAACTAAAATAATTGTGTTTAAAGTCATTTCTATGCCTGAAATTGGTCAAAATTGAAGCTTCTGAGTAAGCAGAACTCTGTAAAAATGGCAATTTTGGTCACTGTGAGGGTGTAAAAAGTGATTAATTAACATGAGGTACGGTCCAATTGACATTTTGAATCATTTTTTGCACAGTCCAAAAATCTATTTTCTGATGAAAAACGATGACCCCCGGACCAGTCAAACCTTCCTAAAATGGTCAATTTTGATGAAATTTTAACATTTAATCTTTTGACTGTAAATTACTGTTGGATGTGAATTATTGCTTTTTCAACTAAAATAATGGTGTTTAAAGTCATTTCTCTGTCTGAAATTAGTCAAAATTGAAGCTTCTGTGTAAGCAAAACTCTGTAAAAATTGCAATTTTGGTCACTCTGAGGGTGTAAAAAGTGGTTATTTAACATGAGGCACGATCCAATTGACATTTTGAATCATTTTTGGTACAGTCCAAAAAATACATTTTCTGATGAAAAACGATGACCTCGGACCAGTCGAACGTTCCTAAAATGGTCAATTTCGATGAAATTTTAACATTTAATCTTTTGACTGTAAATTACTACTGGATGTGAATTATTACTTTTTCAACTAAAATCAGTGTGTTTAAAGTCATTTCTGTGCCTGAAATTGTTCAAAATGTAAGCTTCTGAGTAAGCAAAACTCTGTAAAAATGGCAATTTTGGTCACTGTGAGGGTTTAAAAAGTGGTTATTTAACATGAGACACGATCCAATTGACATTTTGAATCATTTTTGGTACAGTCCAAAAAATCAATTTTCTGATGAAAAACTATGTCCCCTGACCAGTCGAACTTTCCTAAAATGGTCAATTTGGATTACATTTTAACATTTAATCTTTTGACTGTAAATTACTGTTGGATGTGAATTATTACTTTTTCAACTAAAATAATTGTGTTTAAAGTCATTTCTGTGCCTGAAATTGGTCAAAATTTAAGCTTCTTAGCACGCTTAGCACGGCATGGACGGAGTAGGCAGCGGCACACACGGGAGGGAGGGGGGAGTTGAGGGTTGGTGGGGGAGGGCGGGGGGGTTTGTGCAACAATGCATTTCTTTCTTTGTTCATTCAACTGCATAATCGCTCATGAAAATGCTTGCATGTCAAAGGTCATGGATAACTTGCTCTAGTGATTGTCTTTGGAAGTCAGAGAATTACTTGATGTATTCCTACCATGCAACCAATAAAATCTGTTTTCAAAAACTTAAAAAAAAATTGAGGCTTCTGAGCAAGCAAAACTCTGTAAAAATGGCAATTTTGGACACTGTGAGGGTTTAAAAAGTGGTTAGTTAACATAAGGCACGATCCAATTGACATTTTGAATCATTTTTGGTATAGTCCAAAAAAACTGTTTTCTGATGAAAAACGATGACCCCGGACGAGTCAAACGTTCCTAAAATGGTCAATTTCGATGAAATTGTTACATTTAATATTTTGACTGTAAATTACTGTTGGATGTGTATTATTACTTTTTCAACTAATATAATGGTGTTTAACGTCATTTCTGTGCCTGAAATTGGTCAAAATTGAAGCTTCTGAGTAAGCAAAACTCTGTAAAAATGACAATTTTGGACACTGTGAGGGTGTAAAAAGTGGTTAATTAACATGAGGCACGATCCAATTGACATTTTGAATAATTTTTGGTGCAGTCCAAAAAATCGATTTTCTGATGAAAAACGATGACCCCGGACCGGTCGAACGTTCTTAAAATGGTAAATTTTGATGAAATTTTAACATTTAATCTTTTGACTGTAAATTACTTTTGGATGTGAATTATTGCTTTTTCAACTAAAATAATGGTGTTTAAATTCATTTCTCTGACTGAAATTAGTCCAAATTTAAGCTTCTGTGTAAGCAAAACTCTGTAAAAATGGCAATTTTGGTCAATGTGAGAGTTCAAAAAGTGGTTATTTAACATGAGGCACGATCCAATTGACATTTTGAATCATTTTTGGTACTGTCGAAAAAATCAATTTTCTGATGAAAAACGATGATCTCGGACCAGTCGAACTTTCCTAAAATAGTCAATTTGGATGAAAGTTTAACATTTAATCTTTTGACTGTAAATTACTGTTGGATGTGAATTTTAACTTTTTCAACTAAAATAATTGTGTTTAAAGTCATTTTTGTACCTGAAATTGGTCAACATTGAAGCTTCTGAGTAAGCAAATCTCTGTAAAAATGGCAATTTTGGTCACTATGAGGGATTAAAAAGTGGTTAGTTAACATGAGGCACGATCCAATTGACATTTTGAATCATTTTTGGTACAGTCCAAAAAATTAATTTTCTGATAAAAAACGATGACTCCGGACCAGTCGAATGTTCCTAAAAATGTCAATTTTGATGAAATTTTAACATTTAATCTTTTGACTGTGAATTACTGTTGGATGTGAATTATTACTTTTTCAACTAAAATCAGTGTGTTTAAAGTTATGTCTGTGCCTGAAATTGGTCAAAATTGATGCTTCTGAGCAAGCAAAACTCTGTAAAAATTGTATTTTTTGTCACTGTGAGGGTTTAAATAGTGGTTATTCAACATGAGGCACGATCCAAATGACATTTTGAATCATTATGGTAAAGTCCAAATAATCAATTTTCTGATGAAAAACGATGACCCCGGACCAGTCGAACGTTCCTAAAATGGTCAATTTCGATAAAATTTTAACATTTAATCTTTTGACTGTAAATTACTACTGGATGTGAATTATTACTTTTTCAACTAAAATCAGTTTGTTTAAAGTCATTTCTGTGCCTGAAATTGTTCAAAATGTAATCTGAGTAAGCAAAACTCTGTAAAAATGGCAATTTTGGTCACTGTGAGGGTTTAAAAAGTGGTTATTTAACATGAGACACGATCCAATTGACATTTTGAATCATTTTTGGTACAGTCCAAAAAATCAATTTTCTGATGAAAAACGATGTCCCCTGACCAGTCGAACTTTCCTAAAATGGTCAATTTGGATTACATTTTAACATTTAATCTTTTGACTGTAAATTACTGTTGGATGTGAATTATTACTTTTTCAACTAAAATAATTGTGTTTAAAGTCATTTCTGTGCCTGAAATTGGTCAAAATTTAAGCTTCTTAGCACGCTTAGCACGGCATGGACGGAGTAGGCAGCGGCACACACGGGAGGGAGGGGGGAGTTGAGGGTAGGTGGGGGAGGGCGGGGGGGTTTGTGCAACAATGCATTTCTTTCTTTGTTCATTCAACTGCATAATCGCTCATGAAAATGCTTGCATGTCAAAGGTCATGGATAACTTGCTCTAGTGATTGTCTTTGGAAGTCAAAGAATTACTTGATGTATTCCTACCATGCAACCAATAAAATCTGTTTTCAAAAACTTTAAAAAAAAATTGAGGCTTCTGAGCAAGCAAAACTCTGTAAAAATGGCAATTTTGGACACTGTGAGGGTTTAAAAAGTGGTTAGTTAACATGAGGCACGATCCAATTGACATTTTGAATAATTTTTGGTATAGTCCAAAAAAACTGTTTTCTGATGAAAAACGATGACCCCGGACGAGTCAAACGTTCCTAAAATGGTCAATTTCGATGAAATTGTTACATTTAATCTTTTGACTGTAAATTACTGTTGGATGTGTATTATTACTTTTTCAACTAATATAATGGTGTTTAACGTCATTTCTGTGCCTGAAATTGGTCAAAATTGAAGCTTCTGAGTAAGCAAAACTCTGTAAAAATGACAATTTTGGACACTGTGAGGGTGTAAAAAGTGGTTAATTAACATGAGGCACGATCCAATTGACATTTTGAATAATTTTTGGTACAGTCCAAAAAATCGATTTTCTGATGAAAAACGATGACCCCGGACCGGTCGAACGTTCTTAAAATGGTAAATTTTGATGAAATTTTAACATTTAATCTTTTGACTGTAAATTACTTTTGGATGTGAATTATTGCTTTTTCAACTAAAATAATGGTGTTTAAATTCATTTCTCTGACTGAAATTAGTCCAAATTTAAGCTTCTGTGTAAGCAAAACTCTCTAAAAATGGCAATTTTGGTCACTGTGAGAGTTCAAAAAGTGGTTATTTAACATGAGGCACGATCCAATAGACATTTTGAATCATTTTTGGTACTGTCGAAAAAATCAATTTTCTGATGAAAAAACGATGATCTCGGACCAGTCGAACTTTCCTAAAATAGTCAATTTGGATGAAATTTTAACATTTAATCTTTTGACTGTAAATTACTGTTGGATGTGAATTTTAACTTTTTCAACTAAAATAATTGTGTTTAAAGTCATTTCTGTACCTGAAATTGGTCAAAATTGAAGCTTCTGAGTAAGCAAATCTCTGTAAAAATGGCAATTTTGGTCACTATGAGGGATTAAAAAGTGGTTAGTTAACATGAGGCACGATCCAATTGACATTTTGAATCATTTTTGGTACAGTCCAAAAAATTAATTTTCTGATAAAAAACGATGACTCCGGACCAGTCGAATGTTCCTAAAAATGTCAATTTTGATGAAATGTTAACATTTAATCTTTTGACTGTGAATTACTGTTGGATGTGAATTATTACTTTTTCAACTAAAATCAGTGTGTTTAAAGTTATGTCTGTGCCTGAAATTGGTCAAAATTGATGCTTCTGAGCAAGCAAAACTCTGTAAAAATTGTATTTTTGGTCACTGTGAGGGTTTAAATAGTGGTTATTCAACATGAGGCACGATCCAAATGACATTTTGAATCATTATGGTAAAGTCCAAATAATCTATTTTCTCATGAAAAACGATGACCTCGGACCAGTCGAACGTTCCTAAAATGGTCAATTTTGATGACATTTTAACATTTAATCTTTTGACTGTTAATTACTGTTGGAATTGAATTATTACTTTTTCAACTAAAATCAATGTGTTTAAAGTCATTTCTGTGCCTGAAATTGGTCAAAATTGAAGCTTCTGAGTAAGCAAAACTCTGTAAAAATGTCTATTTTGGTCACTGTGAAGGTTTAAAAAGTGGTTAAATAACATAAGGCACGATCCAATTGACATTTTAAATCATTTTTGTTACAGTCCAAAAAATCAATTTTCTGATATAAAACGATGACCCCGGACCATTCGAACGTTCCTAAAATGTTCAATTTCGAAGAAATGTTAACATTTAATCTTTTGACAGTAAATAACTGCTGGATGTCAAATATTACTTTTTCAACTGAAATAATTGTGTTTAAAGTCATTTCTGTGCCTGAAATTGGTCAAAATTGAAGCTTCTGAGTAAGCAGAACTCTGAAAAAATGGCAATTTTGGTCACTGTGAGGGTGTAAAAAGTGGTTAATTAACATGAGGTACGGTCCAATTGACATTTTGAATAATTTTTTGGACAGTCAAAAAAATCAATTTTCTGATGAAAAACGATGACCCCCCGGACCAGTCGAAAGTTCCTAAAAAGGTCAATTTTGATGAAATTTTAACATTTTATCCTTTGACTGTAAATTACTGTTGGATGTGAATTATTGCTTTTTCAACTACAATAATGGTTTTTAAAGTCATTTCTGTGCCTGAAATTGTTCAAAATGTAAGCGTCTGAGTAAGCAAAACTCTGTAAAAATGGCAATTTTGGTCACTGTGAGGGTTTAAAAAGTGGTTATTTAACATGAGGCACGATCCAATTGACATTTTGAATCATTTTTGGTACAGTCCAAAAAATAAATTTTCTGTTGAAAAACGATGACCTCGGACCTGTCGAACTTTCCTAAAATAGTCAATTTGGATGAAATTTTAACATTTAGTCTTTTGACTGTAAATTACTGTTGGATGTGAATTTTTACTTTTTCAACTAAAATAATTATGTTTAAAGTCATTTCTGTACCTTAAATTGGTCAAAATTGAAGCTTCTGAGTAAGCAAATCTCTGTAAAAATGACAATTTTGGTCACGCTAATGCCACAGGAGTCGATTTGCTCGATGATCTTAAATCTTTTGGAATCAATTTGGCCAACTCGGGCGCGACCCATGAGAAGGGCCATCTGCTTGATCCCTTACTTTCTAATCTGTACCATCTTACTCCATCTCCTGCTCTTGCCCTACCTTGGACTGACCATTATTTGGTGTCCGCATCATGGCAATTCGACAGCCGAGCTGCGGTGGTCCCACGGGTTCGCACCCTGGAGAGAGCCTGGTCTAAGCTCCCTGTTGACACCTGGGCGGCACACTTGGAGGCCACGCAACCCTCTCAGGGAGCTAACCCGATAGTCGCTGATGCGAACTTCCATACCTGGCTCGTGGATTCTCTGGACACTCTCCTACCCAAAAAGAAACAACTCATGAGGGGGAAGAGAGTGGGCTCGGCACCGTGGTATTCATCAGAATTAAGAACCCTGAGGAAAGGATGCAAGAGGCTAGAGCGGTTCTGGAGGAGAGACTGGAGTGAGGCGAGTCGTATAGAATATCGTGCGGCCCTGAGCAGGTATAAATCCGCTATTCGGGTGGCAAAATCAGGATTCTTTGAAGAGCGTATTGGCTCTGCGGCCAACTCTTCCAAAGAGTCATTCAGGGTCATTAAGGAGCTTCTCAATGCCCCCGATCCTCAGGTTCTCCACGAGGACCCTCGCAAAAAATGCACAGAACTGGCTTTGTATTTTAATTGACAACATATTGGCTTCCCTTCCCCGGCTAGGTGAGGTCTCCTCTTTGGAGGACAATTCCAGCTCTCAACCTGAGTCACAATTGGTGGAGCTGGCCTCCCTCGGTCCAGTCAATAAGGAGGAAGTCTTGTCGGTGCTAAGATCTATGAAGAGCGGCTCCCCGAAAGACCCAGCACCTATTAAATATCTTAAACAGGTGTCATCCACTATCGTCGGCCCTGTGACGGACTTGATAAACCTGTCTCTTGCCCATGGGGTGGTCCCCCCCAGTTGGAAAGGGGCGGTGGTCAAGGCTCTTTTGAAAAAGCCTAACCTCGATCCCGCCGATCTTGCCAACTTTCGGCCTATTTCTTTGCTGCCGGGTATCAGTAAGGTGGCTGAGAAGCTGGTGAATAGCCGCCTTTCCAACTTCTTGGAAGCCAATTCCCTCCTGGGCGACTCCCAAACGGGTTTTCGCCCCGGTCAGGGGACCGACACCGCCCTGCTAGCAGTCGTGGAGAACGCGAGGAGCATGCTGGATTCGGGGGGATCAGTGGCAGTGATCCTCCTGGACCTCAGCGCTGCTTTTGACACCGTGGACCATCAGGTGCTTCTCCAACGGCTGTCGGGGGTGGGAGTCACGGGTTTTGCCCTCAAATGGTTCGCCTCCTTCCTGGAAGGTCGTACATTTGAGGTGTGGGAAGGCCAGGAAAAATCATCTTCTACCCCTCTCCAGTGTGGTGTGCCACAGGGCTCTTCGTTGAGCCCTACCTTATTCAACGTTTATATGGCCCCCCTGGAGAATGTGGTACGGCCGCTGGGTATTAAAATCATCAGTTACGCTGATGATACTCAGCTGGTGGTAGGCCTTTCCCAGTCGGCGCACCATCCCGACCGGCTGCACACGTGTCTTGGAAAGATCTACACGTGGATGTGCAACTCAGCCCTAAAGTTAAATGGCTCCAAAACGGAACTGATGCTGCTGGGGAACTCCTCTCCATCTTTGTCCCCCAGCAGCTGGCCAGACTGTCTGGGACCGATGCCCCCCCCCCAAGCAGGAGATCAAGAGCTTGGGGGTATGGCTGGAGTAGGACCTATCGTTTAAAACCCACGCCAAAAAGACGGCTGGCGTGTGTTTTGGCCTGCTCCGTTCAGCCCAGAAGATTCTGCCCCTGCTCCCAGTGGCCACTCGAAGGCTTCTCATCCAGGGACTTATCATCTCGCGGCTGGATTTCAGCAATGCGCTATTCCTTGGCGCACCCGAATCTACCCTGAACAGACTGCAGCAAGTGCAGAACGCGGCTGCCAGGCTTTTGACGGGTCTCCCTAGGCGTCAATCTGCTCGCCCAGCGCTGAGGGCACTGCACTGGCTCCCTGTGAGGGACAGGGTGAAATTCAAGTCACTCTGCATCGCCCACAAAGTTCTGCATGGGGTAGGCCCACCCATTCTGGAGGAGATGGTCCAGCCCTACAAGGCCTCTCGTTCCCTTCGCTCTGACCACCAGCATCTCCTTCATGTTGGTAGGGTGAAAAAGGCAAGAACTGGTGGCAGAAGGTTTTCAATAAATGTGGCCTCCTTGTGGAACTCATTGCCCCTACAACTGCGCTCCGAAGCCAGTCTTCTCAGGTTCCGTAAACTTTTAAAAACTTTTCTGTTCTCCGTTTAATCCCTGCATTTTTTTTTTTTTTCTTAGTAGTGTTATGTTCTGATAAGCGCTGGGATGCCAATTGGTAACCAGGCGCTATACAAACTCAGAATAATACTGTGAGGGATTAAAAAGTGGTTAGTTAACCTGAGGTGCGATCCAATTGACATTTTGAATAATTTTTGGTACAGTCCAAAAAATAAATTTTCTTATGAAAAACGATGACTCCGGACCAGTCGAATGTTCCTAAAATTGTCAATTTTGATGAAATTTAAACATTTAATCTTTTGACTGTGAATTACTGTTGAATGTCAAATATTACTTTTTCAACTAAAATAATTGTGTTTATAGTTATTTCTGTGCCTGAAATTTGTCAAAATTGAAGCTTCTGAGTAAGCAAAACTCTGTAAAACTAGCAATTTTGGTCACTGTGAGGGTTTAAAAAGTGGTTATTTAACATGAGGCACGATCCAATAGACATTTTAAATCATTTTTGGTACAGTCCAAAAAATCAATTTTCTGATATAAAACGATGACCCCGGACCAGTCGAACTTTCCTAAAATGGTCAATTTGGATGAAATTTTAACATTTAATCTGTTGACTGTAAAGTACTGTTAGATGTGAATTATTACTTTTTTAACTAAAATAATTGTGTTTAAAGTCATTTCTATGCCTGAAATTGGTCAAAATTGAAGCTTTTGAGTAAGCAGAACTCTGTAAAAATGGCAATTTTGGTCACTGTGAGGGTGTAAAAAGTGATTAATTAACATGAGGTACGGTCCAATTGACATTTTGAATCATTTTTTGGACAGTCCAAAAAAATCAATTTTCTGATGAAAAACGATGACCCCCGGACCAGTCAAACGTTCCTAAAATGGTCAATTTTGATGAAATTTTAACATTTGATCTTTTGACTGTAAATTACTGTTGAATGTGAATTATTGCTTTTTCAACTAAAATAATGGTGTTTAAAGTCATTTCTCTGCCTGAAATTAGTCAAAATTGAAGCTTCTGTGTAAGCAAATCTCTGTAAAAATGGCAATTTTGGTCACTGTGAGGGATTAAAAAGTGGTTAGTTAACATGAGGCACGATCCAATTGACATTTTGAATCATTTTTGGTACAGTCCAAAAAATCAATTTTCTGATGAAAAACGATGACTCCGGACCAGTCGAATGTTCCTAAAAATGTCAATTTTGATGACATTTTAACATTTAATCTTTTGACTGTGAATTACTGTTGGATGTGAATTATTACTTTTTCAACTAAAATCAGTGTGTTTAAAGTCATGTCTGTGCCTGAAATTGGTCAAAATTGAAGCTTCTGAGTAAGCAAAACTCTGTAAAACTAGCAATTTTGGTCACTGTGAGGGTTTAAAAAGTGGTTATTTAACATGAGGCACGATCCAATAGACATTTTAAATCAATATGGTACAGTCCAAAAAATAAATTTTCTGATGAAAAACGATGACCTCGGACCAGTCGAACGTTCCTAAAATGGTCAATTTTGATGGAATTTTAACATTTAATCTTTTGACTGTTAATTACTGTTGGATGTGAATTATTACTTTTTCAACTAAAATAATTGTGTTTAAAGTTATTTCTGTGCCTGAAATTGGTCAAAATTGAAGCTTCTGAGTAAGCAAAACTCTGTAAAACTAGCAATTTTGGTCACTGTGAGGGTTTAAAAAGTGGTTATTTAGCATGAGGCACGATCCAATAGACATTTAAAATAATTTTTGGTACAGTCCAAAAAATCAATTTTCTGATATAAAACGATGACCCCGAACCAGTCGAACTTTCCTAAAATGGTCAATTTTGATGAAATTTTTACATTTAATCTTTTGACTGTAAAGTACTGTTGGAAGTGAATTATTACTTTTTCAACTAAAATAATTGTGTTTAAAGTCATTTCTGTGCCTGAAATTGGTCAAAATTGAAGCTTCTGAGCAAGCAAAACTCTGTAAAAATGGCAATATTGGTCACTGTGAAGGTTTAAAAAGTGGTTAATTAACATAAGGCACGATCCAATTGACATTTTGAATGATTTTTGGTACAGTCCAAAAAACTCAATTTTCTGTTGAAAAACGATGACCCCGGACCAGTCGAACGTTCCTAAAATGGTCAATTTCGAAGAAATTTTAACATTTAATCTTTTGACAGTAAATAACTGCTGGATGTCAAATATTACTTTTTCAACTGAAATAATTGTGTTTAAAGTCATTTCTGTGCCTGAAATTGGTCAAAATTGAAGCTTCTGAGTAAGCAGAACTCTGCAAAAAATGGCAATTTTGGTCACTGTGAGGGTGTAAAAAGTGGTTAATTAACATGAGGTACGGTCCAATTGACATTTTGAATAATTTTTTGGACAGTCCAAAAAATCAATTTTCTGATGAAAAACGATGACCCCCCGGACCAGTCGAAAGTTCCTTAAATGGTCAATTTTGATGAAATTTTAACATTTAATCCTTTGACTGTAAATTACTGTTGGATGTGAATTATTGCTTTTTCAACTACAATAATGGTTTTTAAAGTCATTTCTGTGCCTGAAATTGTTCAAAATGTAAGCGCCTGAGTAAGCAAAACTCTGTAAAAATGGCAATTTTGGTCACTGTGAGGGTTTAAAAAGTGGTTATTTAACATGAGGCACGATCCAATTGACATTTTGAAGCATTTTTGGTACAGTCCAAAAAATAAATTTTCTGATGAAAAACGATGACCTCGGACCTGTCGAACTTTCCTAAAATAGTCAATTTGGATGAAATTTTAACATTTAGTCTTTTGACTGTAAATTACTGTTGGATGTGAATTTTTACTTTTTCAACTAAAATAATTATGTTTAAAGTCATTTCTGTACCTTAAATTGGTCAAAATTGAAGCTTCTGAGTAAGCAAATCTCTGTAAAAATGACAATTTTGGTCACTGTGAGGGATTAAAAAGTGGTTAGTTAACCTGAGGTGCGATCCAATTGACATTTTGAATAATTTTTGGTACAGTCCAAAAAATCAATTTTCTGATGAAAAACGATGACCCCCGGACCAGTCGAATGTTCCTAAAATGGTCAATTTTGGATGAAATTTTAACATTTAATCTGTTGCCTGTAAAGTACTGTTAGATGTGAATTATTACTTTTTCAACTAAAATAATTGTGTTTAAAGTCATTTCTATGCCTGAAATTGGTCAAAATTGAAGCTTCTGAGTAAGCAGAACTCTGTAAAAATGGCAATTTTGGTCACAGTGAGGGTGTAAAAAGTGATTAATTAACATGAGGTACGGTCCAATTGACATTTTGAATCATTTTTTGGACAGTCCAAAAAAATCAATTTTCTGATGAAAAACGATGACCCCCGGACCAGTCAAACGTTCCTAAAATGGTAAATTTTGATGAAATTTTAACATTTGATCTTTTGACTGTAAATTACTGTTGAATGTGAATTATTGCTTTTCAACTAAAATAATGGTGTTTAAAGTCATTTCTCTGCCTGAAATTAGTCAAAATTGAAGCTTCTGTGTAAGCAAATCTCTGTAAAAATGGCAATTTTGGTCACTGTGAGGGATTAAAAAGTGGTTAGTTAACATGAGGCACGATCCAATTGACATTTTGAATCATTTTTGGTACAGTCCAAAAAAATCAATTTTCTGATGAAAAACGATTACTCCGGACCAGTCGAATGTTCCTAAAATTGTCAATTTTGATGAAATTTTAACATTTAATCTTTTGACTGTGAATTACTGTTGGATGTGAATTATTACTTTTTCAACTAAAATCAGTGTGTTTAAAGTCATTTCTCTGCCTGAAATTGGTCAAAATTGAAGCTTCCGAGCAAGCAAAACTCTGTAAAAATTGTATTTTTGGTCACTGTGAGGGTTTAAAAAGTGGTTATTCAACATGAGGCACGATCCAAATGGCATTTTGAATCATTATGGTACAGTCCAAAAAATCAATTTTCTGATGAAAAACGATGACCTCGGACCAGTCGAACGTTCCTAAAATGGTCAATTTTGATGACATTTTAACATTTAATCTTTTGACTGTAAATTACTACTGGATGTCAATTATTACTTTTTCAACTAAAATCAGTGTGTTTAAAGTCATTTCTGTGCCTAAAATTGGTCAAAATTGAAGCCTCTGAGCAAGCAAAACTCTGTAAAAA
This sequence comes from Lissotriton helveticus, assembly GCF_964261635.1. Classification (NCBI taxonomy): domain Eukaryota; kingdom Metazoa; phylum Chordata; class Amphibia; order Caudata; family Salamandridae; genus Lissotriton; species Lissotriton helveticus. Next base: position 405,351,552 of record NC_136071.1, read on the forward strand.
TGGCAATATTGGTCACTGTGAAGGTTTAAAAAGTGGTTAATTAACATAAGGCACGATCTAATTGACATTTTGAATCATTTTTGGTACAGTCCAAAAAATCAATTTTCTGTTGAAAAACGATGACCCCGGACCAGTCGAACGTTCCTAAAATGGTCAATTTCTATGAAATTTTAACATTTAATCTTTTGACTGTAAATTACTACTGGATGTCAATTATTACTTTTTCAACTAAAATCAGTTTGTTTAAAGTCATTTCTGTGCCTAAAATTGGTCAAAATTATAGCCTCTGAGCAAGCAAAACTCTGTAAAAATGGCAATATTGGTCACTGTGAAGGTTTAAAAAGTGGTTAATTAACATAAGGCACGATCTAATTGACATTTTGAATCATTTTTGGTACAGTCCAAAAAATCAATTTTCTGTTGAAAAACGATGACCCCGGACCAGTCGGACGTTCCTAAAATAGTCAATTTCGATGAAATTTTAACATTTAATCTTTTGACTGTAAATTACTGTTGGATGTGAATTTTTACTTTTTCAACTAAAATAATTGTGTTTAATGTCATTTCTGTACTTGAAATTGGTCAAAATTGAAGCTTCTGAGTAAGTAAATCTTTGTAAAAATGGCAATTTTGATCACTGTGAGAGATTAAAAAGTGGTTAGTTAACATGAGGCACGATCCCATTGTCATTTTGAATCATTTTTGGTACAGTCCAAAAAATCAATTTTCTGATGAAAAACGATTACTCCGGACCAGTCGAATGTTCCTAAAATTGTAAATTTTGATGAAATTTTAACATTTAATCTTTTGACTGTGAATTACTGTTGGATGTGAATTATTACTTTTTCAACTAAAATCAGTGTGTTTAAAGTCATTTCTCTGCCTGAAATTGGTCAAAATTGAAGCTTCCGAGCAAGCAAAACTCTGTAAAAATTGTATTTTTGGTCACTGTGAGGGTTTAAAAAGTGGTTATTCAACATGAGGCACGATCCAAATGGCATTTTGAATCATTATGGTACAGTCCAAAAAATCAATTTTCCGATGAAAAACGATGACCTCGGACCAGTCGAACGTTCCTAAAATGGTCAATTTTGATGACATTTTAACATTTAATCTTTTGACTGTTAATTACTGTTGGATGTGAATTATTACTTTTTCAACTAAAATCAGTGTGTTTAAAGTCATTTCTGTGCCTGAAATTGGTCAAAATTGAAGCTTCTGAGTAAGCAAAACTCTGTAAAACTAGCAATTTTGGTCGCTGTGAGGGTTTAAAAAGTGGTTATTTAACATGAGGCACGATCCAATTGACATTTTGAATCATTTTTGGTACAGTCCAAAAAATCTATTTTCTGATGAAAAACGATGAACACCGAACGTTCCTAAAATAGTCAATTTGGATGAAATTTTAACATTTAATCTTTTGACTGTGAATTACTGTTGGATGTGAATTATTACTTTTTCAACTAAAATCAGTGTGTTTAAAGTCATTTCTGTGCCTGAAATTGGTCAAAATTGCAGCTTCCAAGCAAGCAAAACTCTGTAAAAATTGTGTTTTTGATCACTGTGAGGGTTTAAAAAGTGGTTATTCAACATGAGGCACGATCCAAATGGCATTTTGAATCATTATGGTACAGTCCAAAAAATAAATTTTCTGATGAAAAACAATGACCTCGGACCAGTCGAACGTTCCTAAAATGGTCAATTTTGATGACATTTTAATATTTAATCTTTTGACTGTTAATTACTGTTGGATGTGAATTATTACTTTTTCAACTAAAATCAGTGTGTTTAAAGTCATTTCTGTGCCTGAAATTGGTCAAAATTGAAGCTTCTGAGTAAGCAAAACTCTGTAAAACTAGCAATTTTGGTCGCTGTGAGGGTTTAAAAAGTGGTTATTTAACATGAGGCACGATCCAATTGACATTTTGAATCATTTTTGGTACAGTCCAAAAAATCTATTTTCTGATGAAAAACGATGACCACCAGTCGAACGTTCCCAAAATAGTCAATTTGGATGAAATTTTAACATTTAATCTTTTGACTGTGAATTACTGTTGGATGTGAATTATTACTTTTTCAACTAAAATCAGTGTGTTTAAAGTCATTTCTGTGCCTGAAATTGGTCAAAATTGAAGCTTTAAAACAAGCAAAACTCTGTAAAAATGGTGTTTTTGGTCACTGTGAGGGTTTAAAAAGTGGTTATTCAACATGAGGCACGATCCAAATGGCATTTTGAATCATTATGGTACAGTCCAAAAAATAAATTTTCTGATGAAAAACAATGACCTCGGACCAGTCGAACGTTCCTAAAATGGTCAATTTTGATGACATTTTAACATTTAATCTTTTGACTGTTAATTACTGTTGGATGTGAATTATTACTTTTTAAACTAAAATCAGTGTGTTTAAAGTCATTTCTGTGCCTGAAATTGGTCAAAATTGAAGCCTCTGAGTAAGCAAAACTCTGTAAAACTAGAAATTTTGGTCGCTGTGAGGGTTTAAAAAGTGGTTATTTAACATGAGGCACGATCCAATTGACATTTTGAATCATTTTTGGTACAGTCCAAAAAATCTATTTTCTGATGAAAAACGATGACCACCAGTCGAACGTTCCCAAAATAGTCAATTTGGATGAAATTTTAACATTTAATCTTTTGACTGTAAAGTACTGTTGGATGTGAATTATTACTTTTTCAACTAAAATAATTGTGTTTAAAGTCATTTCTGTGCCTGAAATTGGTCAAAATTGAAGCCTCTGAGCAAGCAAAACTCTGTAAAAATGGCAATATTGGTCACTGTGAAGGTTTAAAAAGTGGTTAATTAACATAAGGCACGATCCAATTGACATTTTGAATCATTTTTGGTACAGTCCAAAAAATCAATTTTCTGTTGAAAAACGATGACCCCGGACCAGTCGAACGTTCCTAAAATAGTCAATTTCGATGAAATTTTAACATTTAATCTTTTGACTGTAAATTACTGTTGGATGTGAATTATTGCTTTTTCAACTACAATAATGGTTTTTAAAGTAATTTCTGTGCCTGAAATTGTTCAAAATGTAAGCGTCTGAGTAAGCAAAACTCTGTAAAAATGGCAATTTTGGTCACTGTGAGGGTTTAAAAAGTGGTTATTTAACATGAGGCACGATCCAATTGACATTTTGAATAATTTTTGGTACAGTCCAAAAAATCAATTTTCTGATGAAAAACGATGACCCCGGACCAGTCGAACGTTCCTAAAATGGTCAATTTCGATGAAATTTTAACATTTAATCTTTTGACTGTAAAATTACTACTGGATGTCAATTATAAATTTTTCAACTAAAATCATTGTGTTTAAAGTAATTTCTGTACCTGAAATTGGTCAAAATTGTAGCTTCTGAGCAAGCAAAGCTCTGTAAAAATTGTATTTTTGGTCACTGTGAGGGTGTAAAAAGTGGTTATTCAACATGAGGCACGATCCAAATGACATTTTGAATCATTATGGTACAGTCCAAAAAATCTATTTTCTGATGAAAAACGATGACCTCTGTCCAGCCGAACATTCCTAAAATGGTCAATTTTGATGACATTTTAACATTTAATCTTTTGACTGTAAAGTACTGTTGGATGTGAATTTTTACTTTTTCAACTAAAATCAGTGTGTTTAAAGTGATTTCTGTACCTGAAATTGGCAAAATTGAAGCTTCTGAGCAAGCAAAACTCTGTAAAAATTGTATTTTTGGTCACTGTGAGGGTTTAAAAAGTGGTTATTTAACATGAGGCACGATCCATTTGACATTTTGAATCATTTTTGGTACAGTCCAAAAAATAAATTTTCTGATATAAAACGATGACCTCGGACCAGTCGTACTTTCCTAAAATAGTCAATTTGGATGAAATTTTAACATTTAATCTTTTGACTGTGAATTACTGTTGGATGTGAATTATTACTTTTTCAACTAAAATCAGTGTGTTTAAAGTCATTTCTGTGCCTGAAATTGGTCAAAATTGCAGCTTCCAAGCAAGCAAAACTCTGTAAAAATGGTGTTTTTGATCACTGTGAGGGTTTAAAAAGTGGTTATTCAACATGAGGCACGATCCAAATGGCATTTTGAATCATTATGGTACAGTCCAAAAAATAAATTTTCTGATGAAAAACAATGACCTCGGACCAGTCGAACGTTCCTAAAATGGTCAATTTTGATGACATTTTAATATTTAATCTTTTGACTGTTAATTACTGTTGGATGTGAATTATTACTTTTTCAACTAAAATCAGTGTGTTTAAAGTCATTTCTGTGCCTGAAATTGGTCAAAATTGAAGCTTCTGAGCAAGCAAAACTCTGTAATACTAGCAATTTTGGTCACTGTGAGGTTTGGTTTAAAAGTGGTTATTTAACATGAGGCACGATCCAATTGACATTTTAATCATTTTTGATACAGTCCAAAAAATCAATTTTCTGATGAAAAACAATGACCTCGGACCAGTCGAACGTTCCTAAAATGGTCAATTTGGATGAAATTTTAAAATTAAATCTTTTGACTGTGAATTCCTGTTGGATGTGAATTATTACTTTTTCAACTAAAATCAGTGTGTTTAAAGTAATTTCTGTGCCTGAAATTGGTCAAAATTGTAGCTTCTGAGCAAGCAAAACTCTGTAAAAATTGTATTTTTGGTCACTGTGAGGGTGTAAAAAGGGGTTATTCAACATGAGGCACGATCCAAATGACATTTTGAATCATTATGGTACAGTCCAAAAAATCTATTTTCTGATGAAAAACGATTACCTCGGACCAGCCGAACATTCCTAAAATGGTCAATTTTGATGACATTTTAACATTTAATCTTTTGACTGTTAATTACTGTTGGATGTGAATTATTACTTTTTCAACTAAAATCAGTGTGTTTAAAGTTATTTCTGTGCCTGAAATTGGTCAAAATTGAAGCCTCTGAGTAAGCAAAACTCTGTAAAACTAGAAATTTTGGTCACTGTGAGGGTTTAAAAAGTGGTTAGTTAACATGAGGCACGATCCAATTGACATTTTGAATCATTTTTGGTACATTCCAAAAAATCACTTTTCTGATGAAAAACAATGACCCCGGACCAGTCGAACTTTCCTAAAATGGTCAATTTGGATGAAATTTTAACATTTAATCTTTTGACTGTAAAGTACTGTTGGATGTGAATTATTACTTTTTCAAATAAAATAATTGTGTTTAAAGTCATTTCTGTGCCTGAAATTGGTCAAAATTGAAGCCTCTGAGCAAGCAAAACTCTGTAAAAATGGCAATATTGGTCACTGTGAAGGTTTAAAAAGTGGTTAATTAACATAAGGCACGATCCAATTGACATTTTGAATCATTTTTGGTACAGTCCAAAAAATCAATTTTCTGTTGAAAAACGATGACCCCGGACCAGTCGAACGTTCCTAAAATAGTCAATTTCGATGAAATTTTAACATTTAATCTTTTGACTGTAAATTACTGTTGGATGTGAATTATTGCTTTTTCAACTACAATAATGGTTTTTAAAGTAATTTCTGTGCCTGAAATTGTTCAAAATGTAAGCGTCTGAGTAAGCAAAACTCTGTAAAAATGGCAATTTTGGTCACTGTGAGGGTTTAAAAAGTGGTTATTTAACATGAGGCACGATCCAATTGACATTTTGAATCATTTTTGGTACAGTCCAAAAAATCAATTTTCTGATGAAAAACGATGACCCCGGACCAGTCGAACGTTCCTAAAATGGTCAATTTCGATGAAATTTTAACATTTAATCTTTTGACTGTAAAATTACTACTGGATGTCAATTATTACTTTTTCAACTAAAATCATTGTGTTTAAAGTAATTTCTGTACCTGAAATTGGTCAAAATTGTAGCTTCTGAGCAAGCAAAGCTCTGTAAAAATTGTATTTTTGGTCACTGTGAGGGTGTAAAAAGTGGTTTTTCAACATGAGGCACGATCCAAATGACATTTTGAATCATTATGGTACAGTCCAAAAAATCTATTTTCTGATGAAAAACGATGACCTCTGACCAGCCGAACATTCCTAAAATGGTCAATTTTGATGACATTTTAACATTTAATCTTTTGACTGTAAATTACTGTTGGATGTGAATTTTTACTTTTTCAACTAAAATCAGTGTGTTTAAAGTGATTTCTGTACCTGAAATTGGCAAAATTGAAGCTACTGAGTAAGCAAATCTCTGTAAAAATGGCAATTTTTTGTCACTGTGAGGGATTAAAAAGTGGTTAGTTAACATGAGGCACGATCCAATTGACATTTTGAATCATTTTTGGTACAGTCCAAAAAATCAATTTTCTGATGAAAAACGATGACTCCGGACCAGTCGAATGTTCCTAAAATTGTCAATTTTGATTAAATTTTAACATTTAATCTTTTGACTGTGAATTACTGTTGAATGTGAATTATTACTTTTTCAATTAAAATCAGTGTGTTTAAAGTCATTTCTGTGCCTGAAATTGGTCAAAATTGAAGCTTCTGAGCAAGCAAAACTCTGTAAAAATTGTATTTTTGATCACTGTGAGGGTTTAAAAAGTGGTTATTCAACATGAGGCACGATCCAAATGACATTTTGAATCATTATGGTCCAGTCCAAAAAATCTATTTTCTGATGAAAAACGATGACCCCAGACCGGTCGAACGTTCTTAAAATGGTCAATTTTGATGAAATTTTAACATTTAATCTTTTGACTGTAAAGTACTGTTGGATGTGAGTTATTAATTTTTCAACTAAAATCAGTGTGTTTAAAGTTATTTCTGTGCCTGAAATTGGTCAAAAGTTGAAGCTTCTGAGTAAGCAAAACTCTGTAAAACTAGCAATTTTGGTCACTGTGAGGGTTTAAAAAGTGGTTATTTAACATGAGGCACGATCCATTTGACATTTTGAATCATTTTTGGTACAGTCCAAAAAATAAATTTTCTGATATAAAACGATGACCTCGGACCAGTCGAACTTTCCTAAAATAGTCAATTTGGATGAAATTTTAACATTTAATCTTTTGACTGTAAATTACTGTTGGATGTGAATTTTTACTTTTTCAACTAAAATAATTGTGTTTAAAGTCATTTCTGTACCTGAAATTGGTCAAAATTGAAGCTTCTGAGTAAGAAAATCTCTGTAAAAATGGCAATTTTGGTCACTGTGAGGGTGTAAAAAGTGGTTATGTAACATGAGGAATGATCCAATTGACATTTTGAATCATTTTTGGTACAGTCCAAAAAATCAATTCTCTGATGAAAAACGATGACTCCGGACCAGTCGAATGTTCCTAAAATTGTCCATTTTGATGAAATTTTAACATTTCATCTTTTGACTGTGAATTACTGTTGGATGTGAATTATTACTTTTTCAACTAAAATCAGTGTGATTAAAGTCATTTCTCTGCCTGAAATTAGTCAAAATTGAAGCTTCCGAGCAAGCAAAACTCTGTAAAAATTGTATTTTTGGTCACTGTGAGGGTTTAAAAAGTGGTTATTCAACATGAGGCACGATCCAAATGGCATTTTGAATCCTTATTGTACAGTCCAAAAAATCCATTTTCTGATGAAAAACGATGACCTCGGACCAGTCGAACGTTCCTAAAATGGTCAATTTTATGACATTTTAACATTTAATCATTTGACTGTTAATTACTGTTGGATGTGAATTATTACTTTTTCAACTAAAATCAGTGTGTTTAAAGTCATTTCTGTGCCTGAAATTGGTCAAAATTGAAGCTTCTGAGTAAGCAAAACTCTGTAAAACTAGCAATTTTGGTCGCTGTGAGGGTTTAAAAAGTGGTTATTTAACATGAGGCACGATCCAATTGACATTTTGAATCATTTTTGGTACAGTCCAAAAAATCTATTTTCTGATGAAAAACGATGACCACCAGTCGAACGTTCCCAAAATAGTCAATTTGGATGAAATTTTAACATTTAATCTTTTGACTGTGAATTACTGTTGGATGTGAATTATTACTTTTTCAACTAAAATCAGTGTGTTTAAAGTCATTTCTGTGCCTGAAATTGGTCAAAATTGAAGCTTTAAAACAAGCAAAACTCTGTAAAAATGGTGTTTTTGGTCACTGTGAGGGTTTAAAAAGTGGTTATTCAACATGAGGCACGATCCAAATGGCATTTTGAATCATTATGGTACAGTCCAAAAAATAAATTTTCTGATGAAAAACAATGACCTCGGACCAGTCGAACGTTCCTAAAATGGTCAATTTTGATGACATTTTAACATTTAATCTTTTGACTGTTAATTACTGTTGGATGTGAATTATTACTTTTTAAACTAAAATCAGTGTGTTTAAAGTCATTTCTGTGCCTGAAATTGGTCAAAGTTGCAGCTTCTGAGCAAGCAAAACTCTGTAAAAATGGTATTTTTGGTCACTGTGAGGGTTTAAAAAGTGGTTATTCAACAAGAGGCACGATCCAAATGACATTTTGAATCATTATGGTACAGTCCAAAAAATAAATTTTCTGATGAAAAACGATGACCTCGGACCAGTCGAACGTTCCTAAAATGGTCCATTTAGATGACATTTTAACATTTAATCTTTTGACTGTAAAGTACTGTTGGATGTGAATTATTACTTTTTCAACTAAAATAATTGTGTTTAAAGTCATTTCTGTGCCTGAAATTGGTTGAAATTGAAGGTTCTGAGCAAGCAAAACTCTGTAAAAATGGCAATTTTGGTCACTGTGAACGTTTAAAAGGTGGTTAATTAACATAAGGCACGATCCAAATGACATTTTGAATCATTTTTGGTACAGTCCAAAAAATCAATTTTCTATTGAAAAACGATGACCTCGGACCAGTCGAACGTTCCTAAAATGGTCCATTTTGATGACATTTTAACATTTAATCTTTTGACTGTAAATAACTGCTGGATGTCAAATATTACTTTTTCAACTGAAATAATTGTGTTTAAAGTCATTTCTGTGCCTGAAATTGGTCAAAATTGAAGCTTCTGAGTAAGCAGAACTCTGTAAAAATGGCAATTTTGGTCCCTGTGAGGGTTTAAAAAGTGGTTATTTAACATGAGACACGATCCAATTGACATTTTGAATCACTTTTGGTACAGTCTAAAAAAATCAATTTTCTGATGAAAAAAGATGACCCCGGACCAGTCGAACGTTCCTAAAATGGTCAATTTCGATGAAATTTTAACATTTAATCTTTTGACTGTAAATTACTACTGGATGTAAATTATTACTTTTTCAACTAAAATCAGTGTGTTTAAAGTCATTTCTGTGCCTGAAATTGTTCAAAATTTAAGCTTCTGAGTAAGCAAAACTCTGTAAAAATGGCAATTTTGGTCACTGTGAGGGTTTAAAAAGTGGTTATTTAACATGAGGCACGATCCAATTGACATTTTAAATCATTTTTGGTACAGTCCAAAATATCAATTTTCTGATATAAAATGATGACCCCGGACCAGTTGAACGTTCCTAAAATGGTCAATTTCGATGAAATTCTAACATTTAATCTTTTGACTGTAAATTACTGTTGGATGTGAATTATTACTTTTTCAACTAATATAATGGTGTTTAAAGAAATTTCTGTGCCTAAAATTGGTCAAAATTGAAGCTTCGGAGTAAGCAAAACACTGTAAAAATGACAATTTTGGACACTGTGAGGGTGTAAAAAGTGGTTAATTAACATGAGGCACGATCCAATTGACATTTTGAATCATTTTTGGTACAGTCCAAAAAATCGATTTTCTGATGAAAAACGATGACCCTGGACCGGTCGAACGTTCTTAAAATGGTCAATTTTGATCAAATTTTAACATTTAATCTTTTGACTGTAAATTACTTTTGGATGTGAATTATTGCTTTTTCAACTAATATAATGGTGTTTAAATTCATTTCTCTGACTGAAATTAGTCCAACTTTAAGCTTCTGTGTAAGCAAAACTCTGTAAAAATTGCAATTTTGGTCACTGTGAGGATTTGAAAAAGTGGTTATTTAACATGAGGCACGATCCAATTGACATTTTAAATCAATTTTGATACAGTCCAAAAAATCAATTTTCTGATGAAAAACAATGACCTCGGACCAGTCGAACGTTCCTAAAATGGTCAATTTGGATGAAATTTTAAAATTAAATCTTTTGACTGTGAATTCCTGTTGGATGTGAATTATTACTTTTTCAACTAAAATCAGTGTGTTTAAAGTAATTTCTGTGCCTGAAATTGGTCAAAATTGTAGCTTCTGAGCAAGCAAAACTCTGTAAAAATTGTATTTTTGGTCACTGTGAGGGTGTAAAAAGTGGTTATTCAACATGAGGCACGATCCAAATGACATTTTGAATCATTATGGTACAGTCCAAAAAATCTATTTTCTGATGAAAAACGATGACCTCTGTCCAGCCGAACATTCCTAAAATGGTCAATTTTGATGACATTTTAACATTTAATCTTTTGACTGTAAAGTACTGTTGGATGTGAATTTTTACTTTTTCAACTAAAATCAGTGTGTTTAAAGTCATTTCTGTGCCTGAAATTGGTCAAAATTGCAGCTTCCAAGCAAGCAAAACTCTGTAAAAATGGTGTTTTTGATCACTGTGAGGGATTAAAAAGTGGTTATTCAACATGAGGCACGATCCAAATGGCATTTTGAATCATTATGGTACAGTCCAAAAAATAAATTTTCTGATGAAAAACAATGACCTCGGACCAGTCGAACGTTCCTAAAATGGTCAATTTTGATGACATTTTAATATTTAATCTTTTGACTGTTAATTACTGTTGGATGTGAATTATTACTTTTTCAACTAAAATCAGTGTGTTTAAAGTCATTTCTGTGCCTGAAATTGGTCAAAATTGAAGCTTCTGAGCAAGCAAAACTCTGTAATACTAGCAATTTTGGTCACTGTGAGGTTTGGTTTAAAAGTGGTTATTTAACATGAGGCACGATCCAATTGACATTTTAATCATTTTTGATACAGTCCAAAAAATCAATTTTCTGATGAAAAACAATGACCTCGGACCAGTCGAACGTTCCTAAAATGGTCAATTTGGATGAAATTTTAAAATTAAATCTTTTGACTGTGAATTCCTGTTGGATGTGAATTATTACTTTTTCAACTAAAATCAGTGTGTTTAAAGTAATTTCTGTGCCTGAAATTGGTCAAAATTGTAGCTTCTGAGCAAGCAAAACTCTGTAAAAATTGTATTTTTGGTCACTGTGAGGGTGTAAAAAGGGGTTATTCAACATGAGGCACGATCCAAATGACATTTTGAATCATTATGGTACAGTCCAAAAAATCAATTTTCTGATGAAAAACGATTACCTCGGACCAGCCGAACATTCCTAAAATGGTCAATTTTGATGACATTTTAACATTTAATCTTTTGACTGTTAATTACTGTTGGATGTGAATTATTACTTTTTCAACTAAAATCAGTGTGTTTAAAGTTATTTCTGTGCCTGAAATTGGTCAAAATTGAAGCCTCTGAGTAAGCAAAACTCTGTAAAACTAGCAATTTTGGTCACTGTGAGGGTTTAAAAAGTGGTTAGTTAACATGAGGCACGATCCAATTGGCATTTTGAATCATTTTTGGTACATTCCAAATAAATCACTTTTCTGATGAAAAACAATGACCCCGGACCAGTCGAACTTTCCTAAAATGGTCAATTTGGATGAAATTTTAACATTTAATCTTTTGACTGTAAAGTACTGTTGGATGTGAATTATTACTTTTTCAACTAAAATAATTATGTTTAAAGTCATTTCTGTGCCTGAAATTGGTCAAAATTGAAGCCTCTGAGCAAGCAAAACTCTGTAAAAATGGCAATATTGGTCACTGTGAAGGTTTAAAAAGTGGTTAATTAACATAAGGCACGATCCAATTGACATTTTGAATCATTTTTGGTACATTCCAAAAAATCAATTTTCTGTTGAAAAACGATGACCCCGGACCAGTCGAACGTTCCTAAAATAGTCAATTTCGATGAAATTTTAACATTTAATCTTTTGACTGTAAATTACTGTTGGATGTGAATTATTGCTTTTTCAACTACAATAATGGTTTTTAAAGTAATTTCTGTGCCTGAAATTGTTCAAAATGTAAGCGTTTGAGTAAGCAAAACTCTGTAAAAATGGCAATTTTGGTCACTGTGAGGGTTTAAAAAGTGGTTATTTAACATGAGGCACGATCCAATTGACATTTTGAATCATTTTTGGTACAGTCCAAAAAATCAATTTTCTGATGAAAAACGATGACCCCGGACCAGTCGAACGTTCCTAAAATGGTCAATTTCGATGAAATTTTAACATTTAATCTTTTGACTGTAAAATTACTACTGGATGTCAATTATTACTTTTTCAACTAAAATCATTGTGTTTAAAGTAATTTCTGTACCTGAAATTGGTCAAAATTGTAGCTTCTGAACAAGCAAAGCTCTGTAAAAATTGTATTTTTGGTCACTGTGAGGGTGTAAAAAGTGGTCATTCAACATGAGGCACGATCCAAATGACATTTTGAATCATTATGGTACAGTCCAAAAAATCTATTTTCTGATGAAAAACGATGACCTCTGACCAGCCGAACATTCCTAAAATGGTCAATTTTGATGACATTTTAACATTTAATCTTTTGACTGTAAATTACTGTTGGATGTGAATTTTTACTTTTTCAACTAAAATCAGTGTGTTTAAAGTCATTTCTGTGCCTGAAATTGGCAAAATTGAAGCTTCTGAGCAAGCAAAACTCTGTAAAAATTGTATTTTTGATCACTGTGAGGGTTTAAAAAGTGGTTATTCAACATGAGGCACGATCCAAATGACATTTTGAATCATTATGGTACAGTCCAAAAAATCTATTTTCTGATGAAAAACGATGACCCCAGACCGGTCGAACGTTCTTAAAATGGTCAATTTTGATGAAATTTTAACATTTAATCTTTTGACTGTAAAGAACTGTTGGATATGAGTTATTACTTTTTCAACTAAAATCAGTGTGTTTAAAGTTTAACATGAGGCACGATCCATTTGACATTTTGAATCATTTTTGGTACAGTCCAAAAAATAAATTTTCTGATATAAAACGATGACCTCGGACCAGTCGAACTTTCCTAAAATAGTCAATTTGGATGAAATTTTAACATTTAATCTTTTGACTGTAAATTACTGTTGGATGTGAATTTTTACTTTTTCAACTAAAATAATTGTGTTTAAAGTCATTTCTGTACCTGAAATTGGTCAAAATTGAAGCTTCTGAGTAAGAAAATCTCTGTAAAAATGGCACTTTTGGTCACTGTGAGGGTGTAAAAAGTGGTTATTTAACATGAGGCATGATCCAATTGACATTTTGAATAATTTTTGGTACAGTCCAAAAAATCAATTCTCTGATGAAAAACGATGACCCCGGACCAGTCGAACGTTCCTAAAATAGTCAATTTGGATGAAATTTTAACATTTAATCTTTTGACTGTAAATTACTGTTGGATGTGAATTTTTACTTTTTCAACTAAAATAATTGTGTTCAATGTCATTTCTGTACCTGAAATTGGTCAAAATTGAAGCTTCTGAGTAAGTAAATCTTTGTAAAAATGGCAATTTTGATCACTGTGAGGTTTGGTTTAAAAGTGGTTATTTAACATGAGGCACGATCCAATTGACATTTTAAATCATTTTTGATACAGTCCAAAAAATCAATTTTCTGATGAAAAACAATGACCTCGGACCAGTCGAACGTTCCTAAAATGGTCAATTTGGATGAAATTTTAAAATTAAATCTTTTGACTGTGAATTCCTGTTGGATGTGAATTATTACTTTTTAAACTAAAATCAGTGTGTTTAAAGTCATTTCTGTGCCTGAAATTGGTCAAAGTTGCAGCTTCTGAGCAAGCAAAACTCTGTAAAAATGGTATTTTTGGTCACTGTGAGGGTTTAAAAAGTGGTTATTCAACAAGAGGCACGATCCAAATGACATTTTGAATCATTATGGTACAGTCCAAAAAATAAATTTTCTGATGAAAAACGATGACCTCGGACCAGTCGAACGTTCCTAAAATGGTCCATTTAGATGACATTTTAACATTTAATCTTTTGACTGTAAAGTACTGTTGGATGTGAATTATTACTTTTTCAACTAAAATAATTGTGTTTAAAGTCATTTCTGTGCCTGAAATTGGTTGAAATTGAAGGTTCTGAGCAAGCAAAACTCTGTAAAAATGGCAATTTTGGTCACTGTGAACGTTTAAAAGGTGGTTAATTAACATAAGGCACGATCCAAATGACATTTTGAATCATTTTTGGTACAGTCCAAAAAATCAATTTTCTATTGAAAAACGATGACCTCGGACCAGTCGAACGTTCCTAAAATGGTCCATTTTGATGACATTTTAACATTTAATCTTTTGACTGTAAATAACTGCTGGATGTCAAATATTACTTTTTCAACTGAAATAATTGTGTTTAAAGTCATTTCTGTGCCTGAAATTGGTCAAAATTGAAGCTTCTGAGTAAGCAGAACTCTGTAAAAATGGCAATTTTGGTCCCTGTGAGGGTTTAAAAAGTGGTTATTTAACATGAGACACGATCCAATTGACATTTTGAATCACTTTTGGTACAGTCTAAAAAAATCAATTTTCTGATGAAAAAAGATGACCCCGGACCAGTCGAACGTTCCTAAAATGGTCAATTTCGATGAAATTTTAACATTTAATCTTTTGACTGTAAATTACTACTGGATGTAAATTATTACTTTTTCAACTAAAATCAGTGTGTTTAAAGTCATTTCTGTGCCTGAAATTGTTCAAAATTTAAGCTTCTGAGTAAGCAAAACTCTGTAAAAATGGCAATTTTGGTCACTGTGAGGGTTTAAAAAGTGGTTATTTAACATGAGGCACGATCCAATTGACATTTTAAATCATTTTTGGTACAGTCCAAAATATCAATTTTCTGATATAAAACGATGACCCCGGACCAGTTGAACGTTCCTAAAATGGTCAATTTCGATGAAATTCTAACATTTAATCTTTTGACTGTAAATTACTGTTGGATGTGAATTATTACTTTTTCAACTAATATAATGGTGTTTAAAGAAATTTCTGTGCCTAAAATTGGTCAAAATTGAAGCTTCGGAGTAAGCAAAACTCTGTAAAAATGACAATTTTGGACACTGTGAGGGTGTAAAAAGTGGTTAATTAACATGAGGCACGATCCAATTGACATTTTGAATCATTTTTGGTACAGTCCAAAAAATCGATTTTCTGATGAAAAACGATGACCCTGGACCGGTCGAACATTCTTAAAATGGTCAATTTTGATCAAATTTTAACATTTAATCTTTTGACTGTAAATTACTTTTGGATGTGAATTATTGCTTTTTCAACTAATATAATGGTGTTTAAATTCATTTCTCTGACTGAAATTAGTCCAACTTTAAGCTTCTGTGTAAGCAAAACTCTGTAAAAATTGCAATTTTGGTCACTGTGAGGATTTGAAAAAGTGGTTATTTAACATGAGGCACGATCCAATTGACATTTTAAATCAATTTTGATACAGTCCAAAAAATCAATTTTCTGATGAAAAACAATGACCTCGGACCAGTCGAACGTTCCTAAAATGGTCAATTTGGATGAAATTTTAAAATTAAATCTTTTGACTGTGAATTCCTGTTGGATGTGAATTATTACTTTTTCAACTAAAATCAGTGTGTTTAAAGTAATTTCTGTGCCTGAAATTGGTCAAAATTGTAGCTTCTGAGCAAGCAAAACTCTGTAAAAATTGTATTTTTGGTCACTGTGAGGGTGTAAAAAGTGGTTATTCAACATGAGGCACGATCCAAATGACATTTTGAATCATTATGGTACAGTCCAAAAAATCTATTTTCTGATGAAAAACGATGACCTCTGTCCAGCCGAACATTCCTAAAATGGTCAATTTTTATGACATTTTAACATTTAATCTTTTGACTGTAAAGTACTGTTGGATGTGAATTTTTACTTTTTCAACTAAAATCAGTGTGTTTAAAGTGATTTCTGTACCTGAAATTGGCAAAATTGAAGCTTCTGAGCAAGCAAAACTCTGTAAAAATTGTATTTTTGGTCACTGTGAGGGTTTAAAAAGTAGTTATTTAACATGAGGCACGATCCATTTGACATTTTGAATCATTTTTGGTACAGTCCAAAAAATAAATTTTCTGATATAAAACGATGACCTCGGACCAGTCGTACTTTCCTAAAATAGTCAATTTGGATGAAATTTTAACATTTAATCTTTTGACTGTGAATTACTGTTGGATGTGAATTATTACTTTTTCAACTAAAATCAGTGTGTTTAAAGTCATTTCTGTGCCTGAAATTGGTCAAAATTGCAGCTTCCAAGCAAGCAAAACTCTGTAAAAATGGTGTTTTTGATCACTGTGAGGGTTTAAAAAGTGGTTATTCAACATGAGGCACGATCCAAATGGCATTTTGAATCATTATGGTACAGTCCAAAAAATAAATTTTCTGATGAAAAACAATGACCTCGGACCAGTCGAACGTTCCTAAAATGGTCAATTTTGATGACATTTTAATATTTAATCTTTTGACTGTTAATTACTGTTGGATGTGAATTATTACTTTTTCAACTAAAATCAGTGTGTTTAAAGTCATTTCTGTGCCTGAAATTGGTCAAAATTGAAGCTTCTGAGCAAGCAAAACTCTGTAATACTAGCAATTTTGGTCACTGTGAGGTTTGGTTTAAAAGTGGTTATTTAACATGAAGCACGATCCAATTGACATTTTAATCATTTTTGATACAGTCCAAAAAATCCATTTTCTGATGAAAAACAATGACCTCGGACCAGTCGAACGTTCCTAAAATGGTCAATTTGGATGAAATTTTAAAATTAAATCTTTTGACTGTGAATTCCTGTTGGATGTGAATTATTACTTTTTCAACTAAAATCAGTGTGTTTAAAGTAATTTCTGTGCCTGAAATTGGTCAAAATTGTAGCTTCTGAGCAAGCAAAACTCTGTAAAAATTGTATTTTTGGTCACTGTGAGGGTGTAAAAAGGGGTTATTCAACATGAGGCACGATCCAAATGACATTTTGAATCATTATGGTACAGTCCAAAAAATCAATTTTCTGATGAAAAACGATTACCTCGGACCAGCCGAACATTCCTAAAATGGTCAATTTTGATGACATTTTAACATTTAATCTTTTGACTGTTAATTACTGTTGGATGTGAATTATTACTTTTTCAACTAAAATCAGTGTGTTTAAAGTTATTTCTGTGCCTGAAATTGGTCAAAATTGAAGCCTCTGAGTAAGCAAAACTCTGTAAAACTAGCAATTAAGGTCACTGTGAGGGTTTAAAAAGTGGTTAGTTAACATGAGGCACGATCCAATTGGCATTTTGAATCATTTTTGGTACATTCCAAATAAATCACTTTTCTGATGAAAAACAATGACCCCGGACCAGTCGAACTTTCCTAAAATGGTCAATTTGGATGAAATTTTAACATTTAATCTTTTGACTGTAAAGTACTGTTGGATGTGAATTATTACTTTTTCAACTAAAATAATTATGTTTAAAGTCATTTCTGTGCCTGAAATTGGTCAAAATTGAAGCCTCTGAGCAAGCAAAACTCTGTAAAAATGGCAATATTGGTCACTGTGAAGGTTTAAAAAGTGGTTAATTAACATAAGGCACGATCCAATTGACATTTTGAATCATTTTTGGTACATTCCAAAAAATCAATTTTCTGTTGAAAAACGATGACCCCGGACCAGTCGAACGTTCCTAAAATAGTCAATTTCGATGAAATTTTAACATTTAATCTTTTGACTGTAAATTACTGTTGGATGTGAATTATTGCTTTTTCAACTACAATAATGGTTTTTAAAGTAATTTCTGTGCCTGAAATTGTTCAAAATGTAAGCGTTTGAGTAAGCAAAACTCTGTAAAAATGGCAATTTTGGTCACTGTGAGGGTTTAAAAAGTGGTTATTTAACATGAGGCACGATCCAATTGACATTTTGAATCATTTTTGGTACAGTCCAAAAAATCAATTTTCTGATGAAAAACGATGACCCCGGACCAGTCGAACGTTCCTAAAATGGTCAATTTCGATGAAATTTTAACATTTAATCTTTTGACTGTAAAATTACTACTGGATGTCAATTATTACTTTTTCAACTAAAATCATTGTGTTTAAAGTAATTTCTGTACCTGAAATTGGTCAAAATTGTAGCTTCTGAACAAGCAAAGCTCTGTAAAAATTGTATTTTTGGTCACTGTGAGGGTGTAAAAAGTGGTCATTCAACATGAGGCACGATCCAAATGACATTTTGAATCATTATGGTACAGTCCAAAAAATCTATTTTCTGATGAAAAACGATGACCTCTGACCAGCCGAACATTCCTAAAATGGTCAATTTTGATGACATTTTAACATTTAATCTTTTGACTGTAAAT
This sequence comes from Lissotriton helveticus, assembly GCF_964261635.1. NCBI lineage: Eukaryota > Metazoa > Chordata > Amphibia > Caudata > Salamandridae > Lissotriton > Lissotriton helveticus. The sequence continues at coordinate 405,369,972 of NC_136071.1, forward strand.
TACTGTTGGATGTGAATTTTTACTTTTTCAACTAAAATCAGTGTGTTTAAAGTCATTTCTGTGCCTGAAATTGGCAAAATTGAAGCTTCTGAGCAAGCAAAACTCTGTAAAAATTGTATTTTTGATCACTGTGAGGGTTTAAAAAGTGGTTATTCAACATGAGGCACGATCCAAATGACATTTTGAATCATTATGGTACAGTCCAAAAAATCTATTTTCTGATGAAAAACGATGACCCCAGACCGGTCGAACGTTCTTAAAATGGTCAATTTTGATGAAATTTTAACATTTAATCTTTTGACTGTAAAGAACTGTTGGATATGAGTTATTACTTTTTCAACTAAAATCAGTGTGTTTAAAGTTTAACATGAGGCACGATCCATTTGACATTTTGAATCATTTTTGGTACAGTCCAAAAAATAAATTTTCTGATATAAAACGATGACCTCGGACCAGTCGAACTTTCCTAAAATAGTCAATTTGGATGAAATTTTAACATTTAATCTTTTGACTGTAAATTACTGTTGGATGTGAATTTTTACTTTTTCAACTAAAATAATTGTGTTTAAAGTCATTTCTGTACCTGAAATTGGTCAAAATTGAAGCTTCTGAGTAAGAAAATCTCTGTAAAAATGGCACTTTTGGTCACTGTGAGGGTGTAAAAAGTGGTTATTTAACATGAGGCATGATCCAATTGACATTTTGAATAATTTTTGGTACAGTCCAAAAAATCAATTCTCTGATGAAAAACGATGACCCCGGACCAGTCGAACGTTCCTAAAATAGTAAATTTGGATGAAATTTTAACATTTAATCTTTTGACTGTAAATTACTGTTGGATGTGAATTTTTACTTTTTCAACTAAAATAATTGTGTTCAATGTCATTTCTGTACCTGAAATTGGTCAAAATTGAAGCTTCTGAGTAAGTAAATCTTTGTAAAAATGGCAATTTTGATCACTGTGAGAGATTAAAAAGTGGTTAGTTAACATGAGGCACGATCCAATTGACATTTTGAATCATTTTTGGTACAGTCCAAAAAATCAATTTTCTGATGAAAAACGATGACTCCGGACCAGTCGAATGTTCCTAAAATTGTCCATTTTGATGAAATTTGAACATTTAATCTTTTGACTGTGAATTACTGTTGGATGTGAATTATTACTTTTTCAACTAAAATCAGTGTGTTTAAAGTCATTTCTCTGCCTGAAATTGGTCAAAATTGAAGCTTCCGAGCAAGCAAAACTCTGTAAAAATGGTATTTTTGGTCACTGTGAGGGTTTTAAAAGTGGTTATTCAACATGAGGCACGATCCAAATGGCATTTTGAATCATTATGGTACAGTCCAAAAAATCAATTTTCTGATGAAAAACGATGACCTCGGACCAGTCGAACGTTCCTAAAATGGTCAATTTTGATGACATTTTAACATTTAATCTTTTGACTGTTAATTACTGTTGGATGTGAATTATTACTTTTTCAACTAAAATCAGTGTGTTTAAAGTCATTTCTGTGCCTGAAATTGGTCAAAATTGAAGCTTCTGAGTAAGCAAAACTCTGTAAAACTAGCAATTTTGGTCGCTGTGAGGGTTTAAAAAGTGGTTATTTAACATGAGGCACGATCCAATTGACATTTTGAATCATTTTTGGTACAGTCCAAAAAATCTATTTTCTGATGAAAAACGATGACCACTAGTCGAACGTTCCTAAAATAGTCAATTTGGATGAAATTTTAACATTTAATCTTTTGACTGTGAATTACTGTTGGATGTGAATTATTACTTTTTCAACTAAAATCAGTGTGTTTAAAGTCATTTCTGTGCCTGAAATTTGTCAAAATTGAAGCTTCCAAACAAGCAAAACTCTGTAAAAATGGTGTTTTTGGTCACTGTGAGGGTTTAAAAAGTGGTTATTCAACATGAGGCACGATCCAAATGGCATTTTGAATCATTATGGTAAAGTCCAAAAAATAAATTTTCTGATGAAAAACAATGACCTCGGACCAGTCGAACGTTCCAAAAATGGTCAATTTCGATGACATTTTAACATTTAATCTTTTGACTGTTAATTACTGTTGGATGTGAATTATTACTTTTTCAACTAAAATCAGTGTGTTTAAAGTCATTTCTGTGCCTGAAATTGGTCAAAATTGAAGCTTCTGAGCAAGCAAAACTCTGTAATACTAGCAATTTTGGTCACTGTGAGGTTTGGTTTAAAAGTGGTTATTTAACATGAGGCACGATCCAATTGACATTTTAAATCATTTTTGATACAGTCCAAAAAATCAATTTTCTGATGAAAAACAATGACCTCGGACCAGTCGAACGTTCCTAAAATGGTCAATTTGGATGAAATTTTAAAATTAAATCTTTTGACTGTGAATTCCTGTTGGATGTGAATTATTACTTTTTAAACTAAAATCAGTGTGTTTAAAGTCATTTCTGTGTCTGAAATTGGTCAAAGTTGCAGCTTCTGAGCAAGCAAAACTCTGTAAAAATTGTATTTTTGGTCACTGTGAGGGTTTAAAAAGTGGTTATTCAACAAGAGGCACGATCCAAATGACATTTTGAATCATTATGGTACAGTCCAAAAAATAAATTTTCTGATGAAAAACGATGACCTCGGACCAGTCGAACGTTCCTAAAATGGTCCATTTAGATGACATTTTAACATTTAATCTTTTGACTGTAAAGTACTGTTGGATGTGAATTATTACTTTTTCAACTAAAATAATTGTGTTTAAAGTCATTTCTGTGCCTGAAATTGGTTGAAATTGAAGGTTCTGAGCAAGCAAAACTCTGTAAAAATGGCAATTTTGGTCACTGTGAACGTTTAAAAGGTGGTTAATTAACATAAGGCACGATCCAAATGACATTTTGATTCATTTTTGGTACAGTCCAAAAAAGCAATTTTCTATTGAAAAACGATGACCTCGGACCAGTCGAACGTTCCTAAAATGGTCCATTTTGATGACATCTTAACATTTAATCTTTTGACTGTAAATAACTGCTGGATGTCAAATATTACTTTTTCAACTGAAATAATTGTGTTTAAAGTCATTTCTGTGCCTGAAATTGGTCAAAATTGAAGCTTCTGAGTAAGCAGAACTCTGTAAAAATGGCAATTTTGGTCCCTGTGAGGGTTTAAAAAGTGGTTATTTAACATGAGACACGATCCAATTGACATTTTGAATCATTTTTGGTACATTCCAAAAAATTACTTTTCTGATGAAAAACAATGACTCCGGGCCAGTCGAATGTTCCTAAAATTGTCAATTTCGATGAAATTCTAACATTTAATCTTTTGACTGTAAATTACTGTTGGATGTGAATTATTACTTTTTCAACTAATATAATGGTGTTTAAAGAAATTTCTGTGCCTAAAATTGGTCAAAATTGAAGCTTCTGAGTAAGCAAAACTCTGTAAAAATGAAAATTTTGGACACTGTGAGGGTGTAAAAAGTGGTTAATTTACATGAGGCACGATCCAATTGACATTTTGAATCATTATTGGTACAGTCCAAAAAATCAATTTTTCTGATGAAAAACGATGACCCTGGACCGGTCGAACGTTCTTAAAATTGTCAATTTTGATGAAATTTTAACATTTAATCTTTTGACTGTAAATTACTTTTGGATGTGAAATATTGCTTTTTCAACTAAAATAATGGTGTTTAAATTCATTTCTCTGACTGAAATTAGTCCAAATTTAAGCTTCTGTGTAAGCAAAACTCTGTAAAAATGGCAATTTTGGTCACTGTGAGGGTTTAAAAAAGTGGTTATTTAACATGAGGCACGATCCAATTGACATTTTGAATCATTTTTGGTACATTCCAAAAAATTACTTTTCTGATGAAAAACAATGACTCCGGGCCAGTCGAATGTTCCTAAAATTGTCAATTTTGATGAAATTTTAACATTTATTCTTTTGACTGTTAATTACTGTTGGATGTGAATTATTGCTTTTTCAACTAAAATCAGTGTGTTTAACGTCATTTCTGTGCCTGAAATTGGTCAAAATTGAAGCTTCTGAGCAAGCAAAACTCTGTAAAAATTGTATTTTTGATCACTGTGAGGGTTTAAAAAGTGGTTATTCAACATGAGGCACGATCCAAATGACATTTTGAATCATTATGGTACAGTCCAAAAAATCTATTTTCTGATGAAAAACGATGACCCCAGACCGGTCGAACGTTCTTAAAATGGTCAATTTTGATGAAATTTTAACATTTAATCTTTTGACTGTAAAGTACTGTTGGATGTGAATTTTTACTTTTTCAACTAAAATCAGTGTGTTTAAAGTCATTTCTGTGCCTGAAATTGGCAAAATTGAAGCTTCTGAGCAAGCAAAACTCTGTAAAAATTGTATTTTTGATCACTGTGAGGGTTTAAAAAGTTCTTATTCAACATGAGGCACGATCCAAATGACATTTTGAATCATTATGGTACAGTCCAAAAAATCTATTTTCTGATGAAAAACGATGACCCCAGACCGGTCGAACGTTCTTAAAATGGTCAATTTTGATGAAATTTTAACATTTAATCTTTTGACTGTAAAGAACTGTTGGATATGAGTTATTACTTTTTCAACTAAAATCAGTGTGTTTAAAGTTTAACATGAGGCACGATCCATTTGACATTTTGAATCATTTTTGGTACAGTCCAAAAAATAAATTTTCTGATATAAAACGATGACCTCGGACCAGTCGAACTTTCCTAAAATAGTCAATTTGGATGAAATTTTAACATTTAATCTTTTGACTGTAAATTACTGTTGGATGTGAATTTTTACTTTTTCAACTAAAATAATTGTGTTTAAAGTCATTTCTGTACCTGAAATTGGTCAAAATTGAAGCTTCTGAGTAAGAAAATCTCTGTAAAAATGGCACTTTTGGTCACTGTGAGGGTGTAAAAAGTGGTTATTTAACATGAGGCATGATCCAATTGACATTTTGAATAATTTTTGGTACAGTCCAAAAAATCAATTCTCTGATGAAAAACGATGACCCCGGACCAGTCGAACGTTCCTAAAATAGTCAATTTGGATGAAATTTTAACATTTAATCTTTTGACTGTAAATTACTGTTGGATGTGAATTTTTACTTTTTCAACTAAAATAATTGTGTTCAATGTCATTTCTGTACCTGAAATTGGTCAAAATTGAAGCTTCTGAGTAAGTAAATCTTTGTAAAAATGGCAATTTTGATCACTGTGAGAGATTAAAAAGTGGTTAGTTAACATGAGGCACGATCCAATTGACATTTTGAATCATTTTTGGTACAGTCCAAAAAATCAATTTTCTGATGAAAAACGATGACTCCGGACCAGTCGAATGTTCCTAAAATTGTCCATTTTGATGAAATTTGAACATTTAATCTTTTGACTGTGAATTACTGTTGGATGTGAATTATTACTTTTTCAACTAAAATCAGTGTGTTTAAAGTCATTTCTCTGCCTGAAATTGGTCAAAATTGAAGCTTCCGAGCAAGCAAAACTCTGTAAAAATGGTATTTTTGGTCACTGTGAGGGTTTTAAAAGTGGTTATTCAACATGAGGCACGATCCAAATGGCATTTTGAATCATTATGGTACAGTCCAAAAAATCAATTTTCTGATGAAAAACGATGACCTCGGACCAGTCGAACGTTCCTAAAATGGTCAATTTTGATGACATTTTAACATTTAATCTTTTGACTGTTAATTACTGTTGGATGTGAATTATTACTTTTTCAACTAAAATCAGTGTGTTTAAAGTCATTTCTGTGCCTGAAATTGGTCAAAATTGAAGCTTCTGAGTAAGCAAAACTCTGTAAAACTAGCAATTTTGGTCGCTGTGAGGGTTTAAAAAGTGGTTATTTAACATGAGGCACGATCCAATTGACATTTTGAATCATTTTTGGTACAGTCCAAAAAATCTATTTTCTGATGAAAAACGATGACCACCAGTCGAACGTTCCTAAAATAGTCAATTTGGAGGAAATTTTAACATTTAATCTTTTGACTGTGAATTACTGTTGGATGTGAATTATTACTTTTTCAACTAAAATCAGTGTGTTTAAAGTCATTTCTGTGCCTGAAATTGGTCAAAATTGAAGCTTCCAAACAAGCAAAACTCTGTAAAAATGGTGTTTTTGGTCACTGTGAGGGTTTAAAAAGTGGTTATTCAACATGAGGCACGATCCAAATGGCATTTTGAATCATTATGGTAGAGTCCAAAAAATAAATTTTCTGATGAAAAACAATGACCTCGGACCAGTCGAACGTTCCTAAAATGGTCAATTTTGATGACATTTTAACATTTAATCTTTTGACTGTTAATTACTGTTGGATGTGAATTATTACTTTTTCAACTAAAATCAGTGTGTTTAAAGTCATTTCTGTGCCTGAAATTGGTCAAAATTGAAGCTTCTGAGCAAGCAAAACTCTGTAATACTAGCAATTTTGGTCACTGTGAGGTTTGGTTTAAAAGTGGTTATTTAACATGAGGCACGATCCAATTGACATTTTAAATCATTTTTGATACAGTCCAAAAAATCAATTTTCTGATGAAAAACAATGACCTCGGACCAGTCGAACGTTCCTAAAATGGTCAATTTGGATGAAATTTTAAAATTAAATCTTTTGACTGTGAATTCCTGTTGGATGTGAATTATCACTTTTTAAACTAAAATCAGTGTGTTTAAAGTCATTTCTGTGCCTGAAATTGGTCAAAGTTGCAGCTACTGAGCAAGCAAAACTCTGTAAAAATGGTATTTTTGGTCACTGTGAGGGTTTAAAAAGTGGTTATTCAACAAGAGGCACGATCCAAATGACATTTTGAATCATTATGGTACAGTCCAAAAAATAAATTTTCTGATGAAAAACGATGACCTCGGACCAGTCGAACGTTCCTAAAATGGTCCATTTAGATGACATTTTAACATTTAATCTTTTGACTGTAAAGTACTGTTGGATGTGAATTATTACTTTTTCAACTAAAATAATTGTGTTTAAAGTCATTTCTGTGCCTGAAATTGGTTGAAATTGAAGGTTCTGAGCAAGCAAAACTCTGTAAAAATGGCAATTTTGGTCACTGTGAACGTTTAAAAGGTGGTTAATTAACATAAGGCACGATCCAAATGACATTTTGAATAATTTTTGGTACAGTCCAAATAATCAATTTTCTGTTGAAAAACGATGACCTCGGACCAGTCGAACGTTCCTAAAATGGTCCATTTTGATGACATTTTAACATTTAATCTTTTGACTGTAAATAACTGCTGGATGTCAAATATTACTTTTTCAACTGAAATAATTGTGTTTAAAGTCATTTCTGTGCCTGAAATTGGTCAAAATTGAAGCTTCTGAGTAAGCAGAACTCTTTAAAAATGGCAATTTTGGTCCCTGTGAGGGTTTAAAAAGTGGTTATTTAACATGAGACACGATCCAATTGACATTTTGAATCATTTTTGGTACAGTCTAAAAAAATCAATTTTCTGATGAAAAACGATGACCCCGGACCAGTCGAACGTTCGTAAAATGGTCAATTTCAATGAAATTTTAACATTTAATCTTTTGACTGTAAATTACTACTGGATGTAAATTATTACTTTTTCAACTAAAATCAGTGTGTTTAAAGTCATTTCTGTGCCTGAAATTGTTCAAAATTTAAGCTTCTGAGTAAGCAAAACTCTGTAAAAATGGCAATTTTGGTCACTGTGAGGGTTTAAAAAGTGGTTATTTAACATGAGGCACGATCCAATTGACATTTTAAATCATTTTTGGTACAGTCCAGAATATATAATTTTCTGATATAAACCGATGACCCCGGACCAGTTGAACGTTCCTAAAATGGTCAATTTCGATGAAATTCTAACATTTAATCTTTTGACTGTAAATTACTGTTGGATGTGAATTATTACTTTTTCAACTAATATAATGGTGTTTAAAGTAATTTCTGTGCCTAAAATTGGTCAAAATTGAAACTTCTGAGTAAGCAAAACTCTGTAAAAATGACAATTTTGGACACTGTGAGGGTGTAAAAAGTGGTTAATTAACATGAGGCACGATCCAATTGACATTTTGAATCATTTTTGGTACAGTCCAAAAAATCGAGTTTCTGATGAAAAACGATGACCCTGGACCGGTCGAACGTTCTTAAAATGGTCAATTTTGATGAAATTTGAACATTTAATCTTTTGACTGTAAATTACTTTTGGATGTGAATTATTGCTTTTTCAACTAAAATAATGGTGTTTAAATTCATTTCTCTGACTGAAATTAGTCCAAATTTAAGCTTCTGTGTAAGCAAAACTCTGTAAAAATGGCAATTTTGGTCACTGTGAGGGTTTAAAAAAGTGGTTATTTAACATGAGGCACGATCCAATTGACATTTTGAATCATTTTTGGTACATTCCAAAAAATCACTTTTCTGATGAAAAACAATGACTCCGGGCCAGTCGAATGTTCCTAAAATTGTCAATTTTGATGAAATTTTAACATTTAATCTTTTGACTGTAAAGTACTGTTGGATGTGAGTTATTACTTTTTCAACTAAAATCAGTGTGTTTAAAGTTATTTCTGTGCCTGAAATTGGTCAAAAGTTGAAGCTTCTGAGTAAGCAAAACTCTGTAAAACTAGCAATTTTGGTCACTGTGAGGGTTTAAAAAGTGGTTATTTAACATGAGGCACGATCCATTTGACATTTTGAATCATTTTTGGTACAGTCCAAAAAATAAATTTTCTGATATAAAACGATGACCTCGGACCAGTCGAACTTTCCTGAAATAGTCAATTTGGATGAAATTTTAACATTTAATCTTTTGACTGTAAATTACTGTTGGATGTGAATTTTTACTTTTTCAACTAAAATAATTGTGTTTAAAGTCATTTCTGTACCTGAAATTGGTCAAAATTGAAGCTTCTGAGTAAGAAAATCTCTGTAAAAATGGCAATTTTGGTCACTGTGAGGGTGTAAAAAGTGGTTATTTAACATGAGGCATGATCCAATTGACATTTTGAATCATTTTTGGTACAGTCCAAAAAATCAATTCTCTGATGAAAAACGATGACCCCCGACCAGTCGAACGTTCCTAAAATAGTCAATTTGGATGAAATTTTAACATTTAATGTTTTGACTGTAAATTACTGTTGGATGTGAATTTTTACTTTTTCAACTAAAATAATTGTGTTCAATGTCATTTCTGTACCTGAAATTGGTCAAAATTGAAGCTTCTGAGTAAGCAAATCTTTGTAAAAATGGCAATTTTGATCACTGTGAGGGTTTAAAAAGTGGTTATTCAACATGAGGCACGATCCAAATGGCATTTTGAATCATTATGGTACAGTCCAAAAAATCAATTTTCTGATGAAAAACGATGACCTCGGACCAGTCGAACGTTCCTAAAATGGTCAATTTTGATGACATTTTAACATTTAATCTTTTGACTGTTAATTACTGTTGGATGTGAATTATTACTTTTTCAACTAAAATCAGTGTGTTTAAAGTCATTTCTGTGCCTGAAATTGGTCAAAATTGAAGCTTCTGAGTAAGCAAAACTCTGTAAAACTAGCAATTTTGGTCGCTGTGAGGGTTTAAAAAGTGGTTATTTAACATGAGGCACGATCCAATTGACATTTTGAATCATTTTTGGTACAGTCCAAAAAATCTATTTTCTGATGAAAAACGATGACCACCAGTCGAACGTTCCTAAAATAGTCAATTTGGATGAAATTTTAACATTTAATCTTTTGACTGTGAATTACTGTTGGATGTGAATTATTACTTTTTCAACTAAAATCAGTGTGTTTAAAGTCATTTCTGTGCCTGAAATTGGTCAAAATTGAAGCTTCCAAACAAGCAAAACTCTGTAAAAATTGTGTTTTTGGTCACTGTGAGGGTTTAAAAAGTGGTTATTCAACATGAGGCACGATCCAAATGGCATTTTGAATCATTATGGTACAGTCCAAAAAATAAATTTTCTGATGAAAAACAATGACCTCGGACCAGTCGAACGTTCCTAAAATGGTCAATTTTGATGACATTTTAACATTTAATCTTTTGACTGTTAATTACTGTTGGATGTGAATTATTACTTTTTCAACTAAAATCAGTGTGTTTAAAGTCATTTCTGTGCCTGAAATTGGTCAAAATTGAAGCTTCTGAGCAAGCAAAACTCTGTAATACTAGCAATTTTGGTCACTGTGAGGTTTGGTTTAAAAGTGGTTATTTAACATGAGGCACGATCCAATTGACATTTTAAATCATTTTTGATACAGTCCAAAAAATCAATTTTCTGATGAAAAACAATGACCTCGGACCAGTCGAACGTTCCTAAAATGGTCAATTTGGATGAAATTTTAAAATTAAATCTTTTGACTGTGAATTCCTGTTGGATGTGAATTATCACTTTTTAAACTAAAATCAGTGTGTTTAAAGTCATTTCTGTGCCTGAAATTGGTCAAAGTTGCAGCTACTGAGCAAGCAAAACTCTGTAAAAATGGTATTTTTGGTCACTGTGAGGGTTTAAAAAGTGGTTATTCAACAAGAGGCACGATCCAAATGACATTTTGAATCATTATGGTACAGTCCAAAAAATAAATTTTCTGATGAAAAACGATGACCTCGGACCAGTCGAACGTTCCTAAAATGGTCCATTTAGATGACATTTTAACATTTAATCTTTTGACTGTAAAGTACTGTTGGATGTGAATTATTACTTTTTCAACTAAAATAATTGTGTTTAAAGTCATTTCTGTGCCTGAAATTGGTTGAAATTGAAGGTTCTGAGCAAGCAAAACTCTGTAAAAATGGCAATTTTGGTCACTGTGAACGTTTAAAAGGTGGTTAATTAACATAAGGCACGATCCAAATGACATTTTGAATAATTTTTGGTACAGTCCAAAAAATCAATTTTCTGTTGAAAAACGATGACCTCGGACCAGTCGAACGTTCCTAAAATGGTCCATTTTGATGACATTTTAACATTTAATCTTTTGACTGTAAATAACTGCTGGATGTCAAATATTACTTTTTCAACTGAAATAATTGTGTTTAAAGTCATTTCTGTGCCTGAAATTGGTCAAAATTGAAGCTTCTGAGTAAGCAGAACTCTTTAAAAATGGCAATTTTGGTCCCTGTGAGGGTTTAAAAAGTGGTTATTTAACATGAGACACGATCCAATTGACATTTTGAATCATTTTTGGTACAGTCTAAAAAAATCAATTTTCTGATGAAAAACGATGACCCCGGACCAGTCGAACGTTCGTAAAATGGTCAATTTCGATGAAATTTTAACATTTAATCTTTTGACTGTAAATTACTACTGGATGTAAATTATTACTTTTTCAACTAAAATCAGTGTGTTTAAAGTCATTTCTGTGCCTGAAATTGTTCAAAATTTAAGCTTCTGAGTAAGCAAAACTCTGTAAAAATGGCAATTTTGGTCACTGTGAGGGTTTAAAAAGTGGTTATTTAACATGAGGCACGATCCAATTGACATTTTAAATCATTTTTGGTACAGTCCAGAATATATAATTTTCTGATATAAACCGATGACCCCGGACCAGTTGAACGTTCCTAAAATGGTCAATTTCGATGAAATTCTAACATTTAATCTTTTGACTGTAAATTACTGTTGGATGTGAATTATTACTTTTTCAACTAATATAATGGTGTTTAAAGTAATTTCTGTGCCTAAAATTGGTCAAAATTGAAACTTCTGAGTAAGCAAAACTCTGTAAAAATGACAATTTTGGACACTGTGAGGGTGTAAAAAGTGGTTAATTAACATGAGGCACGATCCAATTGACATTTTGAATCATTTTTGGTACAGTCCAAAAAATCGAGTTTCTGATGAAAAACGATGACCCTGGACCGGTCGAACGTTCTTAAAATGGTCAATTTTGATGAAATTTGAACATTTAATCTTTTGACTGTAAATTACTTTTGGATGTGAATTATTGCTTTTTCAACTAAAATAATGGTGTTTAAATTCATTTCTCTGACTGAAATTAGTCCAAATTTAAGCTTCTGTGTAAGCAAAACTCTGTAAAAATGGCAATTTTGGTCACTGTGAGGGTTTAAAAAAGTGGTTATTTAACATGAGGCACGATCCAATTGACATTTTGAATCATTTTTGGTACATTCCAAAAAATCACTTTTCTGATGAAAAACAATGACTCCGGGCCAGTCGAATGTTCCTAAAATTGTCAATTTTGATGAAATTTTAACATTTAATCTTTTGACTGTAAAGTACTGTTGGATGTGAGTTATTACTTTTTCAACTAAAATCAGTGTGTTTAAAGTTATTTCTGTGCCTGAAATTGGTCAAAAGTTGAAGCTTCTGAGTAAGCAAAACTCTGTAAAACTAGCAATTTTGGTCACTGTGAGGGTTTAAAAAGTGGTTATTTAACATGAGGCACGATCCATTTGACATTTTGAATCATTTTTGGTACAGTCCAAAAAATAAATTTTCTGATATAAAACGATGACCTCGGACCAGTCGAACTTTCCTGAAATAGTCAATTTGGATGAAATTTTAACATTTAATCTTTTGACTGTAAATTACTGTTGGATGTGAATTTTTACTTTTTCAACTAAAATAATTGTGTTTAAAGTCATTTCTGTACCTGAAATTGGTCAAAATTGAAGCTTCTGAGTAAGAAAATCTCTGTAAAAATGGCAATTTTGGTCACTGTGAGGGTGTAAAAAGTGGTTATTTAACATGAGGCATGATCCAATTGACATTTTGAATCATTTTTGGTACAGTCCAAAAAATCAATTATCTGATGAAAAACGATGACCCCCGACCAGTCGAACGTTCCTAAAATAGTCAATTTGGATGAAATTTTAACATTTAATCTTTTGACTGTAAATTACTGTTGGATGTGAATTTTTACTTTTTCAACTAAAATAATTGTGTTCAATGTCATTTCTGTACCTGAAATTGGTCAAAATTGAAGCTTCTGAGTAAGCAAATCTTTGTAAAAATGGCAATTTTGATCACTGTGAGGGTTTAAAAAGTGGTTATTCAACATGAGGCACGACCCAAATGGCATTTTGAATCATTATGGTACAGTCCAAAAAATCAATTTTCTGATGAAAAACGATGACCTCGGACCAGTCGAACGTTCCTAAAATGGTCAATTTTGATGACATTTTAACATTTAATCTTTTGACTGTTAATTACTGTTGGATGTGAATTATTACTTTTTCAACTAAAATCAGTGTGTTTAAAGTCATTTCTGTGCCTGAAATTGGTCAAAATTGAAGCTTCCAAACAAGCAAAACTCTGTAAAAATGGTGTTTTTGGTCACTGTGAGGGTTTAAAAAGTGGTTATTTAACATGAGGCACGATCCAATTGACATTTTGAATCATTTTTGGTACAGTCCAAAAAATCTATTTTCTGATGAAAAACGATGACCACCAGTCGAACGTTCCTAAAATAGTCAATTTGGATGAAATTTTAACATTTAATCTTTTGACTGTGAATTACTGTTGGATGTGAATTATTACTTTTTCAACTAAAATCAGTGTGTTTAAAGTCATTTCTGTGCCTGAAATTGGTCAAAATTGAAGCTTCCAAACAAGCAAAACTCTGTAAAAATGGTGTTTTTGGTCACTGTGAGGGTTTAAAAAGTGGTTATTCAACATGAGGCACGATCCAAATGGCATTTTGAATCATTATGGTACAGTCCAAAAAATAAATTTTCTGATGAAAAACAATGACCTCGGACCAGTCGAACGTTCCTAAAATGGTCAATTTTGATGACATTTTAACATTTAATCTTTTGACTGTTAATTACTGTTGGATGTGAATTATTACTTTTTCAACTAAAATCAGTGTGTTTAAAGTCATTTCTGTGCCTGAAATTGGTCAAAATTGAAGCTTCTGAGCAAGCAAAACTCTGTAATACTAGCAATTTTGGTCACTGTGAGGTTTGGTTTAAAAGTGGTTATTTAACATGAGGCATGATCCAATTGACATTTTAAATCATTTTTGATACAGTCCAAAAAATCAATTTTCTGATGAAAAACAATGACTCCGGGCCAGTCGAATGTTCCTAAAATTGTCAATTTTGATGAAATGTTAACATTTATTCTTTTGACTGTGAATTACTGTTGGATGTGAATTATTGCTTTTTCAACTAAAATCAGTGTGTTTAACGTCATTTCTGTGCCTGAAATTGGTCAAAATTGAAGCTTCTGAGCAAGCAAAGCTCTGTAATACTAGCAATTTTGGTCACGTGAGGGTTTAAAAGTGGTTATTTAACATGAGGCACGATCCAATTGACATTTTAAATCATTTTTGGTACAGTCCAAAAAATCAATTTTCTGATGAAAAACAATGACCTCGGACCAGTCGAACGTTCCTAAAATGGTCAATTTGGATGAAATTTTAACATTAAATCTTTTGACTGTGAATTCCTGTTGGATGTGAATTATTACTTTTTAAACTAAAATCAGTGTGTTTAAAGTCATTTCTGTGCCTGAAATTGGTCAAAATTGAAGCTTCTGAGCAAGCAAAACTCTGTAAAAATGGTATTTTTGGTCACTGTGAGGGTTTAAAAAGTGGTTATTCAACAAGAGGCACGATCCAAATGACATTTTGAATCATTATGGTACAGTCCAAAAAATCAATTTTCTGATGAAAAACGATGACCTCGGACCAGTCGAACGTTCCTAAAATGGTCCATTTTGATGACATTTTAACATTGAATCTTTTGACTGTTAATTACTGTTGGATGTGAATTATTACTTTTTCAACTAAAATCAGTGTGTTTAAAGTCATTTCTGTGCCTGAATTGGTCAAAATTGAAGCTTCTGAGCAAGCAAAACTCTGTAAAAATGGCAATTTTGGTCACTGTGAGGGTGTAAAAAGTGGTTAAATAACAAGAGGTACGGTCCAATTGACATTTTGAACCATTTTTTGGACAGTCCAAAAAATCAATTTTCGGATGAAAAACGATGACTCCGGACCAGTCGAACGTTCCTAAAATGGTCAATTTCGATGAAATTTTAACATTTAATCTTTTGACTGTAAATTACTGTTGGATGTGAATTATTACTTTTTCAACTAATATAATGGTGTTTAAAGTAATTTCTGTGCCAGAAATTGGTCAAAATTGAAGCTTCTGAGTAAGCAAAACTCTGTAAAAATGACAAGTTTGGACACTGTGAGGGTGTAAAAAGTGGTTATTTAACATGAGGCACGATCCAATTGACATTTTAAATAATTTATGAACAGTCCAAAATATCAATTTTCTGATATAAAACGATGACCCCGGACCAGTCGAACGTTCCTAAAATGGTCAATTTCGATGAAATTTTAACATTTAATCTTTTGACTGTAAATTACTGTTGGATGTGAATTATTACTTTTTCAACTAATATAATGGTGTTTAAAGTAATTTCTGTGCCTGAAATTGGTCAAAATTGAAGCTTCTGAGTAAGCAAAACTCTGTAAAAATGACAAGTTTGGACACTGTGAGGGTGTAAAAAGTGGTTAATTAACATGAGGCACGATCCAATTGACATTCTGAATCATTTTTGGTACATTCCAAAAAATCACTTTTCTGATGAAAAACAATGACTCCGGACCAGTCGAATGTTCCTAAAATTGTCAATTTTGGTGAAATTTTAACATTTAATCTTTTGACTGTGAATTACTGTTGGATGTGAATTATTACTTTTTCAACTAAAATCAGCGTGTTTAAAGTCATTTCTGTGCCTGAAATTGGTCAAAATTGTAGCTTCTGAGCAAGCAAAACTCTGTCAAAATTGTATTTTTGGTCACTGTGAGGGTTTAAAAAGTGGTTATTCAACATGAGGCACGATCCAAATGACATTTTGAATCATTATGGTACAGTCCAAAAAATCAATTTTCTGATATAAAACGATGACCCCGAACCAGTCGAACTTTCCTAAAATGGTCAATTTGGATGAAATTTTAACATTTAATCTTTTGACTGTAAAGAACTGTTGGATGTGAATTATTACTTTTTCACCTAAAATAATTGTGTTTAAAGTCATTTCTGTGCCTGAAATGGGTCAAAATTGAAGCTTCTGAGTAAGCAGAACTCTGAAAAAATGGCAATTTTGGTCACTGTGAGGATGTAAAAAGTGGTTAATTAACATGAGGTATGGTCCAATTGACATTTTGAATCATTTTTTGGACAGTCCAAAAAATCAATTTTCTGATGAAAAACGATGACCCCCGGACCAGTCGAAAGTTCCTAAAATGGTCAATTTTGATGAAATTTTAACATTTAATCCTTTGACTGTAAATTACTGTTGGATGTGAATTATTGCTTTTTCAACTACAATAATGGTTTTTAAAGTCATTTCTGTGCCTGAAATTGTTCAAAATGTAAGCGTCTGAGTAAGCAAAACTCTGTAAAAATGGCAATTTTGGTCACTGTGAGGGTTTAAAAAGTGGTTATTTAACATAAGGCACGATCCAATTGACATTTTGAATCATTTTTGGTACAGTCCAAAAAATAAATTTTCTGATGAAAAACGATGACCTCGGACCTGTCGAACTTTCCTAAAATAGTCAATTTGGATGAAATTTTAACATTTAGTCTTTTGACTGTGAATTACTGTTGGATGTGAATTATTACTTTTTCAACTAAAATCAGTGTGTTTAATGTCATTTCTGTGCCTGAAATTGGTCGAAATTGAAGCTTCTGAGCAAGCAAATCTCTGTAAAAATGACAATTTTGGTCACTGTGAGGGATTAAAAAGTGGTTATTCAACATGAGGCACGATCCAAATGACATTTTGAATCATTATGGTACAGTCCAAAAAATCAATTTTCTGATGAAAAACGATGACCCCGGACCGGTCGAACGTTCTTAAAATGGTCAATTTTGATGAAATTTTAACATTTAGTCTTTTGACTGTAAATTACTGTTGGATATGAATTTTTACTTTTTCAACTAAAATAATTATGTTTAAAATCATTTCTGTACCTTAAATTGGTCAAAATTGAAGCTTCTGAGTAAGCAAATCTCTGTAAAAATGACAATTTTGGTCACTGTGAGGGATTAAAAAGTGGTTAGTTAACCTGAGGTACGATCCAATTGACATTTTGAATAATTTTTGGCACAGTCCAAAAAATCTATTTTCTGTTGAAAAACGATGACCCCGGACCAGTCTAACGTTCCTAAAATGGTCAATTTTGATGAAATGTTAACATTTATCTTTTGAGTGTGAATTACTGTTGGATGTGAATGATTACTTTTTCAACTAAAATCAGTGTGTTTAAAGTCATTTCTGTGCCTGAAATTGGTCAAAATTGAAGCTTCTGAGCAAGCAAAACTCTGTAAAAATTGTATTTTTGGTCGCTGTGAGGGTTGAAAAAGTGGTTATTTAACATGAGGCATGACCCAATTGACATTTTGAATCATTTTTGGTACAGTCCAAAAAATCAATTCTCTGATGAAAAACGATGACCCCGGACCAGTCAAACGTTCCTAAAATAGTCAATTTGGATGAAATTTTAACATTTAATCTTTTGACTGTGAATTACTGTTGGATGTGAATTATTACTTTTTCAACTAAAATCAGCGTGTTTAAAGTCATTTCTGTGCCTGAAATTGGTCAAAATTGTAGCTTCTGAGCAAGCAAAACTCTGTCAAAATTGTATTTTTGGTCACTGTGAGGGTTTAAAAAGTGGTTATTCAACATGAGGCACGATCCAAATGACATTTTGAATCATTATGGTACAGTCCAAAAAATCAATTTTCTGATATAAAACGATGACCCCGAACCAGTCGAACTTTCCTAAAATGGTCAATTTGGATGAAATTTTAACATTTAATCTTTTGACTGTAAAGAACTGTTGGATGTGAATTATTACTTTTTCACCTAAAATAATTGTGTTTAAAGTCATTTCTGTGCCTGAAATGGGTCAAAATTGAAGCTTCTGAGCAAGCAACACTCTGTAAAAATGGCAATATTGGTCACTGTGAAGGTTTAAAAAGTGGTTAATTAACATAAGGCACGATCCAATTGACATTTTGAATGATTTTTGGTACAGTCCAAAAAAATCAATTTTCTGTTGAAAAACGAGGACCCCGGACCAGTCGAACGTTCCTAAAATGGTCAATTTCGATGAAATTTTAACATTTAATCTTTTGACAGTAAATAACTGCTGGATGTCAAATATTACTTTTTCAACTGAAATAATTGTGTTTAACCTGATGCGTGCTTGGGGAATTCAGCTGGCACGCTGAGAATTTGTAAATCCCATTATTCATGACGAGCTGGGCTCGTCATGAGCGTGCGAGGAGGCTACCTCATGACGAGCCCAGCTCGTCAAGAGCGTCGAAGGGGTTAAAGTCATTTCTGTGCCTGAAATTGGTCAAAATTGAAGCTTCTGAGTAAGCAGAACTCTGAAAAAATGGCAATTTTGGTCACTGTGAGGATGTAAAAAGTGGTTAATTAACATGAGGTATGGTCCAATTGACATTTTGAATCATTTTTTGGACAGTCCAAAAAATCAATTTTCTGATGAAAAACGATGACCCCCGGACCAGTCGAAAGTTCCTAAAATGGTCAATTTTGATGAAATTTTAACATTTAATCCTTTGACTGTAAATTACTGTTGGATGTGAATTATTGCTTTTTCAACTACAATAATGGTTTTTAAAGTCATTTCTGTGCCTGAAATTGTTCAAAATGTAAGCGTCTGAGTAAGCAAAACTCTGTAAAAATGGCAATTTTGGTCACTGTGAGGGTTTAAAAAGTGGTTATTTAACATAAGGCACGATCCAATTGACATTTTGAATCATTTTTGGTACAGTCCAAAAAATAAATTTTCTGATGAAAAACGATGACCTCGGACCTGTCGAACTTTCCTAAAATAGTCAATTTGGATGAAATTTTAACATTTAGTCTTTTGACTGTGAATTACTGTTGGATGTGAATTATTACTTTTTCAACTAAAATCAGTGTGTTTAATGTCATTTCTGTGCCTGAAATTGGTCGAAATTGAAGCTTCTGAGCAAGCAAAACTCTGTAAAAATTGTATTTTTGATCACTGCGAGGGTTTAAAAAGTGGTTATTCAACATGAGGCACGATCCAAATGACATTTTGAATCATTATGGTACAGTCCAAAAAATCAATTTTCTGATGAAAAACGATGACCCCGGACCGGTCGAACGTTCTTAAAATGGTCAATTTTGATGAAATTTTAACATTTAGTCTTTTGACTGTAAATTACTGTTGGATATGAATTTTTACTTTTTCAACTAAAATAATTATGTTTAAAATCATTTCTGTACCTTAAATTGGTCAAAATTGAAGCTTCTGAGTAAGCAAATCTCTGTAAAAATGACAATTTTGGTCACTGTGAGGGATTAAAAAGTGGTTAGTTAACCTGAGGTACGATCCAATTGACATTTTGAATAATTTTTGGCACAGTCCAAAAAATCTATTTTCTGTTGAAAAACGATGACCCCGGACCAGTCTAACGTTCCTAAAATGGTCAATTTTGATGAAATGTTAACATTTATCTTTTGAGTGTGAATTACTGTTGGATGTGAATTATTACTTTTTCAACTAAAATCAGTGTGTTTAAAGTCATTTCTGTGCCTGAAATTGGTCAAAATTGAAGCTTCTGAGCAATCAAAACTCTGTAAAAATTGTATTTTTGGTCGCTGTGAGGGTTGAAAAAGTGGTTATTTAACATGAGGCATGACCCAATTGACATTTTGAATCATTTTTGGTACAGTCCAAAAAATCAATTCTCTGATGAAAAACGATGACCCCGGACCAGTCAAACGTTCCTAAAATAGTCAATTTGGATGACATTTTAACATTTAATCTTTTGACTGTAAAATACTGTTGGATGTGAATTTTTACTTTTTCAACTAAAATAATTGTGTTTAATGTCATTTCTGTACCTGAAATTGGTCAAAATTGAAGCTTCTGAGTAAGTAAATCTTTATAAAAATGGCAATTTTGATCACTGTGAGAGATTAAAAAGTGGTTAGTTAACATGAGGCACGATCCAATTGACATTTTGAATCATTTTTGGTACAGTCCAAAAAATCAATTTTCTGATGAAAAACGATGACTCCGGACCAGTCGAATGTTCCTAAAATTGTCAATTTTGATGAAATTTTAACATTTAATCTTTTAACTGTGAATTACTGTTGGATGTGAATTATTACTTTTTCAACTAAAATCAGTGTGTTTAAAGTCATTTCTGTGCCTGAAATTGGTCAAAATTGAAGCTTCTGAGCAAGCAAAACTCTGTAATACTAGCAATTTTGGTCACTGTGAGGGTTGGTTTAAAAGTGGTTATTTAACATGAGGCACGATCCAATTGACATTTTGAATCATTTTTGGTACAGTCCAAAAAATTAATTTTCTGATGAAAAACAATGACCTCGGACCAGTCGAACGTTCCTAAAATGGTCAATTTGGATGAAATTTTAACATTAAATCTTTTGACTGTGAATTCCTGTTGGATGTGAATTATTACTTTTTAAACTAAAATCAGTATGTTTAAAGTCATTTCTGTGCCTGAAATTGGTCAAAATTGAAGCTTCTGAGCAAGCAAAACTCTGTAAAAATTGTATTTTTGGTCACTGTGAGGGTTTAAAAAGTGGTTATTCAACAAGAGACACGATCCAAATGACATTTTGAATCATTATGGTACAGTCCAAAAAATCAATTTTCTGATGAAAAACGATGACCTCGGACCAGTCGAACGTTCCTAAAATGGTCCATTTTGATGACATTTTAACATTTATTCTTTTGACTGTAAATAACTGCTGGATGTCAAATATTACTTTTTCAACTGAAATAATTGTGTTTAAAGTCATTTCTGTGCCAGAAATTGGTCAAAATTGAAGCTTCTGAGTAAGCAGAACCCTGTAAAAATGGCAATTTTGGTCACTGTGAGGGTTTAAAAAGTGGTTATTTAACATGAGACACGATCCAATTGACATTTTGAATCATTTTTGGTACAGTCCAAAAAAATCAATTTTCTGATGAAAAACGATGACCCCGGACCAGTCGAACGTTCCTAAAATGGTCAATTTCGATGAAATTTTAACATTTAATCTTTTGACTGTAAATTACTGTTGGATGTGAATTATTACTTTTTCAACTAATATAATGGTGTTTAAAGTCATTTCTGTGCCTGAAATTGGTCAAAATTGAAGCTTCTGAGTAAGCAAAACTCTGTAAAAATGGCAATTTTGGTCACTGTGAGGGTTTAAAAAGTGGTTATTTAACATGAGGCACGATCCAATTGACATTTTAAATCATTTTTGGTACTGTCCAAAATATCAATTTTCTGATATAAAACGATGACCCCGGACCAATTGAACGTTCCTAAAATGGTCAATTTCGATGAAATTTTAACATTTAATCTTTTGACTGTAAATTACTGTTGGATGTGAATTATTACTTTTTCAACTAATATAATGGTGTTTAAAGTCATTTCTGTGCCTGAAATTGGTCAAAATTGAAGCTTCTGAGTAAGCAAAACTCTGTAAAAATGACAATTTTGGACACTGTGAGGGTGTAAAAAGTGGTTAATTAACATGAGGCACGATCCAATTGACATTTTGAATCATTTTTTGTACAGTCCAAAAAATCAATTTTCTGATGAAAAACGATGACCTCGGACCAGTCGAATGTTCCTAAAATTGTCAATTTCTATGAAATTTTAACATTTAATCTTTTGACTGTGAATTACTGTTGGATGTGAATTATTACTTTTTCAACTAAAATCAGTGTGTTTAAAGTCATTTCTGTGCCTGAAATTGGTCAAAATTGAAGCTTCTGAGCAAGCAAAACTCTGTAAAAATTGCAATTTTGGTCACTGTGAGGGTTTAAAAAGTGGTTATTCAACATGAGGCACGATCCAAATGACACTTTGAATCATTATGGTACAGTCCAAAAAATCAATTTTCTGACGAAAAACGATGACGTCGGACCAGTCGAACGTTCCTAAAATGGTCAATTTCGATGAAATTTTAACATTTAATCTTTTGACTGTAAATACTGTTGGATGTGTTTTTTTACTTTTTCAACTAAAATAATTGTGTTTAAAGTCATTTCTGTACCTGAAATTGGTCAAAATTGAAGCTTCTGAGCAAGCAAAACTCTGTAAAAATTGTATTTTTGGTCACTGTGAGGGTTTAAAAAGTGGTTATTCAACATGAGGCACGATCCAAATGACATGTTGAATCATTATGGTACAGTCCAAAAAATCAATTTTCTGATGAAAAACGATGACCGCGGACCAGTCGAACGTTCCTAAAATGGTCAATTTTGATGACATTTTAACATTTAATCTTTTGACTGTTAATTACTGTTGGATGTGAATTATTACTTTTTCAACTAAAATCAGTGTGTTTAAAGTCATTTCTGTGCCTGAAATTGGTCAAAATTGAAGCTTCTGAGTAAGCAAAACTCTGCAAAACTAGCAATTTTGGTCGCTGTGAGGGTTTAAAAAGTGGTTATTTAACATGAGGCACGATCCAATTGACATTTTGAATCATTTTTGGTACAGTCCAAAAAATCTATTTTCTGATGAAAAACGATGACTCCGGACCAGTCGAATGTTCCTAAAATTGTCAATTTTGATGAAATTTTAACATTTAATCTTTTGACTGTGAATTACTGTTGGATGTGAATTATTACTTTTTCAACTAAAATCAGTGTGTTTAAAGTCATTTCTGTGCCTGAAATTGGTCAAAATTGAAGCTTCCGAGCAAGCAAAACTCTGTAAAAATGGTATTTTTGATCACTGTGAGGGTTTAAAAAGTGGTTATTCAACATGAGGCACGATCCAAATGGCATTTTGAATCATTATGGTACAGTCCAAAAAATCAATTTTCTGATGAAAAAAAATGACCTCGGACCAGTCCAACGTTCCTAAAATGGTCAATTTTGATGACATTTTAACATTTAATCTTTTGACTGTAAAGTACTGTTGGATGTGAATTATTACTTTTTCAACTAAAATAATTGTGTTTAAAGTCATTTCTGTGCCTGAAATTGGTTGAAATTGAAGCTTCTGAGCAAGCAAAACTCTGTAAAAATGGTTTTTTTGGTCACTGTGAGGGTTTAAAAAGTGGTTATTCAACAAGAGGCACGATCCAAATGACATTTTGAATCATTATGGTACAGTCCAAAAAATCAATTTTCTGATGAAAAAGGATGACCTCGGACCAGTCGAACGTTCCTAAAATGGTCCATTTTGATGACATTTTAACATTTAATCTTTTGACTGTTAATTACTGTTGGAGGTGAATTATTACTTTTTCAACTAAAATCAGTGTGTTTAAAGTCATTTCTGTGCCTGAAATTGGTCAAAATTGAAGCTTCTGAGCAAGCAAATCTCTGTAAAAATTAAATTTTGGTCACTGTGAGGGATTAAAAAGTGGTTAGTTAACATGAGGCACGATTCAATTGACATTTTGAATCATTTTTGGTACAGTCCAAAAAATCAATTTTCTGTTGAAAAACGATGACCCCGGACCAGTTGAACGTTCCGAAAATGGTCAATTTCAATGAAATTTTAACATTTAATCTTTTGACTGTAAAGTACTGTTGGATGTGAATTATTACTTTTTGAACTAAAATAATTGTGTGTAAAGTCATTTCTGTGCCTGAAATTGGTTGAAATTGAAGCTTCCAAGCAAGCAAAACTCTGTAAAAATTTTATTTTTGGTCACTGTGAGGGTTTAAAAAGTGGTTATTCAACATGAGGCACGATCCAGATGGCATTTTGAATCATTATGGTACAGTCCAAAAAACTCAATTTTCTGATGAAAAACGATGACCTCGGACCAGTCAAACGTTCCTAAAATGGTCCATTTTGATGACATTTTAACATTTAATCTTTTGACTGTTAATTACTGTTGGAGGTGAATTATTACTTTTTCAACTAAAATAATTGTGTTTAAAGTCATTTCTGTGCCTGAAATTGGTTGAAATTGAAGCTTCTGAGCAAGCAAAACTCTGTAAAAATGGTTTTTTTGGTCACTGTGAGGGTGTGGAGAAGTGTGGCTCACTGGTTAGAGGAGGCAGACCTGGAAGCAGAGGTCAGCCCGGGACCAGGGTTCAATTCCCGGCTCGGCGGGGTCTTGAGTCCTAAAATATCCATGGACTCGACAATTCTCGCTCCGGTGCCTACTCGATTCACGGGTTCACACTCTGCGACTCTGGGCAATAGCTTGCTTAATCTCCACAACGGCCCCTCGCGGCGGGATGCCTGGCTTTCACCTTGCGGATACCCTGCCGGGGTTATCTCACAGGGGAATACCAGGACGGGTTCCCTAAGCAAGCGCTTAGAAACCGCTCGGTGATTTTGCGCTATATAAATCCCTGTACATTTACATTTACATTTTAAAAAGTGGTTATTCAACAAGAGGCACGATCCAAATGACATTTTGAATCATTATGGTACAGTCCAAAAAATCCATTTTCTGATGAAAAACGATGACCTCGGACCAGTCGAACGTTCCTAAAATGGTCCATTTTGATGACATTTTAACATTTAATCTTTTGACTGTTAATTACTGTTGGAGGTGAATTATTACTTTTTCAACTAAAATCAGTGTGTTTAAAGTCATTTCTGTGCCTGAAATTGGTCAAAATTGAAGCTTCTGAGCAAGCAAATCTCTGTAAAAATTAAATTTTGGTCACTGTGAGGGATTAAAAAGTGGTTAGTTAACATGAGGCACGATTCAATTGACATTTTGAATCATTTTTGGTACAGTCCAAAAAATCAATTTTCTGTTGAAAAACGATGACCCCGGACCAGTTGAACGTTCCGAAAATGGTCAATTTCAATGAAATTTTAACATTTAATCTTTTGACTGTAAAGTACTGTTGGATGTGAATTATTACTTTTTCAACTAAAATAATTGTGTTTAAAGTCATTTCTGTGCCTGAAATTGGTTGAAATTGAAGCTTCCAAGCAAGCAAAACTCTGTAAAAATTTTATTTTTGGTCACTGTGAGGGTTTAAAAAGTGGTTATTCAACATGAGGCACGATCCAGATGGCATTTTGAATCATTATGGTACAGTCCAAAAAATCAATTTTCTGATGAAAAACAATGACCTCGGACCAGTCGAACGTTCCTAAAATGGTCAATTTTGATGACATTTTAACATTTAATCTTTTGACTGTTAATTACTGTTGGATGTGAATTATTACTTTTTCAACTAAAATCAGTGTGTTTAAAGTCATTTCTGTGCCTGAAATTGGTCAAAATTGAAGCTTCTGAGCAAGCAAAACTCTGTAAAAATTGTATTTTTGGTCACTGTGAGGGTTTAAAAAATGGTTATTCAACAAGAGGCACGATCCAAATGACATTTTGAATCATTATGGTACAGTCCAAAAAATCAATTTTCTGATGAAAAACGATGACCTCGGACCAGTCGAACGTTCCTAAAATGGTCCATTTTGATGACATTTTAACATTTAATCTTTTGACTGTTAATTACTGTTGGATGTGAATTATTACTTTTTCAACTAAAATCAGTGTGTTTAAAGTCATTTCTGTGCCTGAAATTGGTCAAAATTGAAGCTTCTGAGCAAGCAAATCTCTGTAAAAATCGCAATTTTGGTCACTGTGAGGGATTAAAAAGTGGTTAGTTAACATGAGGCACGATCCAATTGACATTTTGAATCATTTTTGGTACAGTCCAAAAAATCAATTTTCTGTTGAAAAACGATGACCCCGGACCAGTTGAACGTTCCGAAAATGGTCAATTTCGATGAAATTTTAACATTTAATCTTTTGACTGTAAAGTACTGTTGGATGTGAATTATTACTTTTTCAACTAAAATAATTGTGTTTAAAGTCATTTCTGTGCCTGAAATTGGTTGAAATTGAAGGTTCTGAGCAAGCAAAACTCTGTAAAAAAATGTATTTTTGATCACTGTGAGGGTTTAAAAAGTGGTTATTCAACATGAGGCACGATCCAAATGGCATTTTGAATCATTATGGTACAGTCCAAAAAATCTATTTTCTGATGAAAAACGATGACCCCAGACCGGTCGAACGTTCTTAAAATGGTCAATTTTGATGAAATTTTAACATTTAATCTTTTGACTGTAAATTACTGTTGGATGTCAAATATTACTTTTTCAACTAAAATCAGTGTGTTTAAAGTTATTTCTGTGCCTCAAATTGGTCACAATTGAAGCTTCTGAGTAAGCAAAACTCTGTAAAACTAGCAATTTTGGTCACTGTGAGGGTTTAAAAAGTGTTTGTTTAACATGAGGCACGATCCATTTGACATTTTGAATCATTTTTGGTACAGTCCAAAAAATAAATTTTCTGATATAAAACGATGACCTCGGACCAGTCGAACTTTCCTAAAATAGTCAATTTGGATGAAATTTTAACATTTAATCTTTTGACTGTAAATTACTGTTGGATGTGAATTTTTACTTTTTCAACTAAAATAATTGTGTTTAAAGTCATTTCTGTACCTGAAAGTGGTCAAAATTGAAGCTTCTGAGTAAGAAAATCTCTGTAAAAATGGCAATTTTGGTCACTGTGAGGGATTAAAAAGTAGTTAGTTAACATGAGGCACGATCCAATTGACATTTTGAATCATTTTTGGTACAGTCCAAAAAATCAATTTTCTGATGAAAAACGATGACTCCGGACCAGTCAAATGTTCCTAAAATTGTCAATTTTGATGAAATGTTAACATTTAATCTTTTGACTATGAATTACTGTTGGATGTGAATTATTGCTTTTTCAACTACAATAATGGTTTTAAAGTCATTTCTGTGCCTGAAATTGTTCAAAATGTAAGCTTCTGAGTAAGCAAAACTCTGTAAAAATTGCAATTTTGGTCACTGTGAGGGTTTAAAAAGTGGTTATTCAACATGAGGCACGATCCAATTGACATTTTGAATCATTTTTGGTACAGTCCAAAAAATATATTTTCTGATGAAAAACGATGACCTCGGACCAGTCGAACTTTCCTAAAATAGACCATTTTGATGACATTTTAACATTTAATCTTTTGACTGTAAATAACTGCTGGATGTCAAATATTACTTTTTCAATTAAAATCAGTGTGTTTAAAGTCATTTCTGTGCCTGAAATTGGTCAAAATTGAAGCAACTGAGCAAGCAAAACTCTGTAAAAATTGTATTTTTGATCACTGTGAGGGTTTAAAAAGTGGTTATTCAACATGAGGCACGATCCAAATGACATTTTGAATCATTATGGTACAGTCCAAAAAATCGATTTACTGATGAAAAACGATGACCCCAGACCGGTCGAACGTTCTTAAAATGGTCAATTTTGATGAAATTTTAACATTTAATCTTTTGACTGTAAATTACTGTTGGATGTCAAATATTACTTTTTCAACTAAAATCAGTGTGTTTAAAGTTATTTCTGTGCCTCAAATTGGTCAAAATTGAAGCTTCTGAGTAAGCAAAACTCTGTAAAACTAGCAATTTTGGTCACTGTGTGGGTTTAAAAAGTGGTTATTTAACATGAGGCACGATCCATTTGACATTTTGAATCATTTTTGGTACAGTCCAAAAAATAAATTTTCTGATATAAAACGATGACCTCGGACCAGTCGAACTTTCCTAAAATAGTCAATTTGGATGAAATTTTAACATTTAATCTTTTGACTGTAAATTACTGTTGGATGTGAATTTTTACTTTTTCAACTAAAATAATTGTGTTTAAAGTCATTTCTGTACCTGAAATTGGTCAAAATTGAAGCTTCTGAGTAAGAAAATCTCTGTAAAAATGGCAATTTTGGTCACTGTGAGGGATTAAAAAGTGGTTAGTTAACATGAGGCACGATCCAATTGACATTTTGAATCATTTTTGGTACAGTCCAAAAAATCAATTTTCTGATGAAAAACGATGACCCCGGACCAGTCGAATGTTCCTAAAATTGTCAATTTTGATGAAATTTTAACATTTAATCTTTTGACTGTGAATTACTGTTGGATGTGAATTATTGCTTTTTCAACTACAATAATGGTTTTAAAGTCATTTCTGTGCCTGAAATTGTTCAAAATGTAAGCTTCTGAGTAAGCAAAACTCTGTAAAAATTGCAATTTTGGTCACTGTGAGTTTTTAAAAAGTGGTTATTTAACATGAGGCACGATCCAATTGACATTTTGAATCATTTTTGGTATAGTCCCAAAAATATATTTTCTGATGAAAAACGATGACCTCGGACCAGTCGAACTTTCCTAAAATAGTCAATTTGGATGACATTTTAACATTTAATCTTTTGACTGTAAATTACTGTTGGATGTGAATTTTTACTTTTTCAACTAAAATAATTATGTTTAAAGTCATTTCTGTGCCTGAAATTACTCAAAATTGAAGCTTCTGAGTAAGCAAATCTCTGTAAAAATGGCAATTTTGTTCACTGAGAGGGATTAAAAAGTGGTTGGTTAACCTGAGGTACGATCCAATTGACATTTTGAATCATTTTTGGTACAGTCCAAAAAATAAATTTTCTGATGAAAAACGATGACTCCGGACCAGTCGAATGTTCCTAAAATTGTCAATTTTGATGAAATGTTAACATTTAATCTTTTGACTGTGAATTACTGTTGGATGTGAATTATTACTTTTTCAACTAAAATCAGTGTGTTTAAAGTCATTTCTGTGCCTGAAATTGGTCAAAATTGAAGCTTCTGAGCAAGCAAAACTCTGTAAAAATTGTATTTTTGGTCGCTGTGAGGGTTGAAAAGTGGTTATTTAACATAAGGCATGATCCAATTGACATTTTGAATCATTTTTGGTACAGTCCAAAAAAATCAATTTTCTGATGAAAAACGATGACTCCGGACCAGTCGAATGTTCCTAAAAATGTCAATTTTGATGAAATTTTAACATTTAATCTTTTGACTGTGAATTACTGTTGGATGTGAATTATTGCTTTTTCAACTACAATAATGGTTTTAAAGTCATTTCTGTGCCTGAAATTGTTCAAAATGTAAGCTTCTGAGTAAGCAAAACTCTGTAAAAATTGCAATTTTGGTCACTGTGAGGGTTTAAAAAGTGGTTATTTAACATGAGGCACGATCCAATTGACATTTTGAATCATTTTTGGTACAGTCCAAAAAATATATTTTCTGATGAAAAACGATGACCTCGGACCAGTCGAACTTTCCTAAAATAGTCAATTTGGATGAAATTTTAACATTTAATCTTTTGACTGAAAATTACTGTTGGATGTGAATTTTTACTTTTTCAACTAAAATAATTGTGTTTAAAGTCATTTCTGTACCTGAAATTACTTAAAATTGAAGCTTCTGAGTAAGCAAATCTCTGTAAAAATGGCAATTTTGGTCACTGAGAGGGATTAAAAAGTGGTTGGTTAACCTGAGGTACGATCCAATTGACATTTTGAATCATTTTTGGTACCGTCCAAAAAATAAATTTTCTGATGAAAAACGATGACTCCGGACCAGTCGAATGTTCCTAAAATTGTCAATTTTGATGAAATGTTAACATGTAATCTTTTGACTTTGAATTACTGTTGGATGTGAATTATTACTTTTTCAACTAAAATCAGTGTGTTTAAAGTCATTTCTGTGCCTGAAATTGGTCAAAATTGAAGCTTCTGAGCAAGCAAACTCTGTAAAAATTGTATTTTTGGTCGCTGTGAGGGTTGAAAAAGTGGTTATTTAACATGAGGCATGATCCAATTGACATTTTGAATCATTTTTGGTACAGTCCAAAAAATCAATTCTCTGATGAAAAACGATGACCCCGGACCAGTCGAACGTTCCTAAAATAGTCAATTTGGATGAAATTTTAACATTTAATCTTTTGACTGTAAATTACTGTTGGATGTGAATTTTTACTTTTTCAACTAAAATAATTGTGTTTAAAGTCATTTCTGTACCTGAAATTGGTCAAAATTGAAGCTTCTGAGTAAGAAAATCTCTGTAAAAATGGCAATTTTGGTCACTGTGAGGGATTAAAAAGTGGTTAGTTAACATGAGGCACGATCCAATTGACATTTTGAATCATTTTTGGTACAGTCCAAAAAATCTATTTTCTGATGAAAAACGATGACTCCGGACCAGTCGAATGTTCCTAAAATTGTCAATTTTGATGAAATTTTAACATTTAATCTTTTGACTGTGAATTACTGTTGGATGTGAATTATTACTTTTTCAACTAAAATCAGTGTGTTTAAAGTCATTTCTGTGCCTGAAATTGGTCAAAATTGAAGCTTCCGAGCAAGCAAAACTCTGTAAAAATGGTATTTTTGATCACTGTGAGGGTTTAAAAAGTGGTTATTCAACATGAGGCACGATCCAAATGGCATTTTGAATCATTATGGTACAGTCCAAAAAATCAATTTTCTGATGAAAAAAAATGACCTCGGACCAGTCCAACGTTCCTAAAATGGTCAATTTTGATGACATTTTAACATTTAATCTTTTGACTGTAAAGTACTGTTGGATGTGAATTATTACTTTTTCAACTAAAATAATTGTGTTTAAAGTCATTTCTGTGCCTGAAATTGGTTGAAATTGAAGCTTCTGAGCAAGCAAAACTCTGTAAAAATGGTTTTTTTGGTCACTGTGAGGGTTTAAAAAGTGGTTATTCAACAAGAGGCACGATCCAAATGACATTTTGAATCATTATGGTACAGTCCAAAAAATCAATTTTCTGATGAAAAACGATGACCTCGGACCAGTCGAACGTTCCTAAAATGGTCCATTTTGATGACATTTTAACATTTAATCTTTTGACTGTTAATTACTGTTGGAGGTGAATTATTACTTTTTCAACTAAAATAATTGTGTTTAAAGTCATTTCTGTGCCTGAAATTGGTTGAAATTGAAGCTTCTGAGCAAGCAAAACTCTGTAAAAATGTTTTTTTTGGTCACTGTGAGGGTTTAAAAAGTGGTTATTCAACAAGAGGCACGATCCAAATGACATTTTGAATCATTATGGTACAGTCCAAAAAATCCATTTTCTGATGAAAAACGATGACCTCGGACCAGTCGAACGTTCCTAAAATGGTCCATTTTGATGACATTTTAACATTTAATCTTTTGACTGTTAATTACTGTTGGAGGTGAATTATTACTTTTTCAACTAAAATCAGTGTGTTTAAAGTCATTTCTGTGCCTGAAATTGGTCAAAATTGAAGTTTCTGAGCAAGCAAATCTCTGTAAAAATTAAATTTTGGTCACTGTGAGGGATTAAAAAGTGGTTAGTTAACATGAGGCACGATTCAATTGACATTTTGAATCATTTTTGGTACAGTCCAAAAAATCAATTTTCTGTTGAAAAACGATGACCCCGGACCAGTTGAACGTTCCGAAAATGGTCAATTTCAATGAAATTTTAACATTTAATCTTTTGACTGTAAAGTACTGTTGGATGTGAATTATTACTTTTTCAACTAAAATAATTGTGTTTAAAGTCATTTCTGTGCCTGAAATTGGTTGAAATTGAAGCTTCCAAGCAAGCAAAACTCTGTAAAAATTTTATTTTTGGTCACTGTGAGGGTTTAAAAAGTGGTTATTCAACATGAGGCACGATCCAGATGGCATTTTGAATCATTATGGTACAGTCCAAAAAATCAATTTTCTGATGAAAAACAATGACCTCGGACCAGTCGAACGTTCCTAAAATGGTCAATTTTGATGACATTTTAACATTTAATCTTTTGACTGTTAATTACTGTTGGATGTGAATTATTACTTTTTCAACTAAAATCAGTGTGTTTAAAGTCATTTCTGTGCCTGAAATTGGTCAAAATTGAAGCTTCTGAGCAAGCAAAACTGTGTAAAAATTGTATTTTTGGTCACTGTGAGGGTTTAAAAAATGGTTATTCAACAAGAGGCACGATCCAAATGACATTTTGAATCATTATGGTACAGTCCAAAAAATCAATTTTCTGATGAAAAACGATGACCTCAGACCAGTCGAACGTTCCTAAAATGGTCCATTTTGATGACATTTTAACATTTAATCTTTTGACTGTTAATTACTGTTGGATGTGAATTATTACTTTTTCAACTAAAATCAGTGTGTTTAAAGTCATTTCTGTGCCTGAAATTGGTCAAAATTGAAGCTTCTGAGCAAGCAAATCTCTGTAAAAATCGCAATTTTGGTCACTGTGAGGGATTAAAAAGTGGTTAGTTAACATGAGGCACGATCCAATTGACATTTTGAATCATTTTTGGTACAGTCCAAAAAATCAATTTTCTGATGAAAAACGATGACCCCGGACCAGTCGAATGTTCCTAAAATTGTCAATTTTGATGAAATTTTAACATTTAATCTTTTGACTGTGAATTACTGTTGGATGTGAATTATTGCTTTTTCAACTACAATAATGGTTTTAAAGTCATTTCTGTGCCTGAAATTGTTCAAAATGTAAGCTTCTGAGTAAGCAAAACTCTGTAAAAATTGCAATTTTGGTCACTGTGAGTTTTTAAAAAGTGGTTATTTAACATGAGGCACGATCCAATTGACATTTTGAATCATTTTTGGTATAGTCCAAAAAATCAATTTTCTGATGAAAAAAAATGACCTCGGACCAGTCCAACGTTCCTAAAATGGTCAATTTTGATGACATTTTAACATTTAATCTTTTGACTGTAAAGTACTGTTGGATGTGAATTATTACTTTTTCAACTAAAATAATTGTGTTTAAAGTCATTTCTGTGCCTGAAATTGGTTGAAATTGAAGCTTCTGAGCAAGCAAAACTCTGTAAAAATGGTTTTTTTGGTCACTGTGAGGGTTTAAAAAGTGGTTATTCAACAAGAGGCACGATCCAAATGACATTTTGAATCATTATGGTACAGTCCAAAAAATCAATTTTCTGATGAAAAACGATGACCTCGGACCAGTCGAACGTTCCTAAAATGGTCCATTTTGATGACATTTTAACATTTAATCTTTTGACTGTTAATTACTGTTGGAGGTGAATTATTACTTTTTCAACTAAAATAATTGTGTTTAAAGTCATTTCTGTGCCTGAAATTGGTTGAAATTGAAGCTTCTGAGCAAGCAAAACTCTGTAAAAATGTTTTTTTTGGTCACTGTGAGGGTTTAAAAAGTGGTTATTCAACAAGAGGCACGATCCAAATGACATTTTGAATCATTATGGTACAGTCCAAAAAATCCATTTTCTGATGAAAAACGATGACCTCGGACCAGTCGAACGTTCCTAAAATGGTCCATTTTGATGACATTTTAACATTTAATCTTTTGACTGTTAATTACTGTTGGAGGTGAATTATTACTTTTTCAACTAAAATCAGTGTGTTTAAAGTCATTTCTGTGCCTGAAATTGGTCAAAATTGAAGTTTCTGAGCAAGCAAATCTCTGTAAAAATTAAATTTTGGTCACTGTGAGGGATTAAAAAGTGGTTAGTTAACATGAGGCACGATTCAATTGACATTTTGAATCATTTTTGGTACAGTCCAAAAAATCAATTTTCTGTTGAAAAACGATGACCCCGGACCAGTTGAACGTTCCGAAAATGGTCAATTTCAATGAAATTTTAACATTTAATCTTTTGACTGTAAAGTACTGTTGGATGTGAATTATTACTTTTTCAACTAAAATAATTGTGTTTAAAGTCATTTCTGTGCCTGAAATTGGTTGAAATTGAAGCTTCCAAGCAAGCAAAACTCTGTAAAAATTTTATTTTTGGTCACTGTGAGGGTTTAAAAAGTGGTTATTCAACATGAGGCACGATCCAGATGGCATTTTGAATCATTATGGTACAGTCCAAAAAATCAATTTTCTGATGAAAAACAATGACCTCGGACCAGTCGAACGTTCCTAAAATGGTCAATTTTGATGACATTTTAACATTTAATCTTTTGACTGTTAATTACTGTTGGATGTGAATTATTACTTTTTCAACTAAAATCAGTGTGTTTAAAGTCATTTCTGTGCCTGAAATTGGTCAAAATTGAAGCTTCTGAGCAAGCAAAACTGTGTAAAAATTGTATTTTTGGTCACTGTGAGGGTTTAAAAAATGGTTATTCAACAAGAGGCACGATCCAAATGACATTTTGAATCATTATGGTACAGTCCAAAAAATCAATTTTCTGATGAAAAACGATGACCTCAGACCAGTCGAACGTTCCTAAAATGGTCCATTTTGATGACATTTTAACATTTAATCTTTTGACTGTTAATTACTGTTGGATGTGAATTATTACTTTTTCAACTAAAATCAGTGTGTTTAAAGTCATTTCTGTGCCTGAAATTGGTCAAAATTGAAGCTTCTGAGCAAGCAAATCTCTGTAAAAATCGCAATTTTGGTCACTGTGAGGGATTAAAAAGTGGTTAGTTAACATGAGGCACGATCCAATTGACATTTTGAATCATTTTTGGTACAGTCCAAAAAATCAATTTTCTGTTGAAAAACGATGACCCCGGACCAGTTGAACGTTCCGAAAATGGTCAATTTCGATGACATTTTAACATTTAATCTTTTGACTGTAAAGTACTGTTGGATGTGAATTATTACTTTTTCAACTAAAATAATTGTGTTTAAAGTCATTTCTGTGCCTGAAATTGGTTGAAATTGAAGGTTCTGAGCAAGCAAAACTCTGTAAAAAAATGTATTTTTGATCACTGTGAGGGTTTAAAAAGTGGTTATTCAACATGAGGCACGATCCAAATGGCATTTTGAATCATTATGGTACAGTCCAAAAAATCTATTTTCTGATGAAAAACGATGACCCCAGACCGGTCGAACGTTCTTAAAATGGTCAATTTTGGTGAAATTTTAACATTTAATCTTTTGACTGTAAATTACTGTTGGATGTCAAATATTACTTTTTCAACTAAAATCAGTGTGTTTAAAGTTATTTCTGTGCCTCAAATTGGTCACAATTGAAGCTTCTGAGTAAGCAAAACTCTGTAAAACTAGCAATTTTGGTCACTGTGAGGGTTTAAAAAGTGTTTGTTTAACATGAGGCACTATCCATTTGACATTTTGAATCATTTTTGGTACAGTCCAAAAAATCAATTTTCTGATGAAAAACGATGACTCCGGACCAGTCGAATGTTCCTAAAATTGTCAATTTGGATGAAATTTTAACATTTAATCTTTTGACTATGAATTACTGTTGGATGTGAATTATTGCTTTTTCAACTACAATAATGGTTTTAAAGTCATTTCTGTGCCTGAAATTGTTCAAAATGTAAGCTTCTGAGTAAGCAAAACTCTGTAAAAATTGCAATTTTGGTCACTGTGAGGGTTTAAAAAGTGGTTATTTAACATGAGGCACGATCCAATTGACATTTTGAATCATTTTTGGTACAGTCCAAAAAATATATTTTCTGATGAAAAACGATGACCTCGGACCAGTCGAACTTTCCTAAAATAGACCATTTTGATGACATTTTAACATTTAATCTTTTGACTGTAAATAACTGCTGGATGTCAAATATTACTTTTTCAATTAAAATCAGTGTGTTTAAAGTCATTTCTGTGCCTGAAATTGGTCAAAATTGAAGCAACTGAGCAAGCAAAACTCTGTAAAAATTGTATTTTTGATCACTGTGAGGGTTTAAAAAGTGGTTATTCAACATGAGGCACGATCCAAATGACATTTTGAATCATTATGGTACAGTCCAAAAAATCTATTTACTGATGAAAAACGATGACCCCAGACCGGTCGAACGTTCTTAAAATGGTCAATTTTGATGAAATTTTAACATTTAATCTTTTGACTGTAAATTACTGTTGGATGTCAAATATTACTTTTTCAACTAAAATCAGTGTGTTTAAAGTTATTTCTGTGCCTCAAATTGGTCAAAATTGAAGCTTCTGAGTAAGCAAAACTCTGTAAAACTAGCAATTTTGGTCACTGTGTGGGTTTAAAAAGTGGTTATTTAACATGAGGCACGATCCATTTGACATTTTGAATCATTTTTGGTACAGTCCAAAAAATAAATTTTCTGATATAAAACGATGACCTCGGACCAGTCGAACTTTCCTAAAATAGTCAATTTGGATGAAATTTTAACATTTAATCTTTTGACTGTAAATTACTGTTGGATGTGAATTTTTACTTTTTCAACTAAAATGATTGTGTTTAAAGTCATTTCTGTACCTGAAATTGGTCAAAATTGAAGCTTCTGAGTAAGAAAATCTCTGTAAAAATGGCAATTTTGGTCACTGTGAGGGATTAAAAAGTGGTTAGTTAACATGAGGCACGATCCAATTGACATTTTGAATCATTTTTGGTACAGTCCAAAAAATCAATTTTCTGATGAAAAACGATGACCCCGGACCAGTCGAATGTTCCTAAAATTGTCAATTTTTATGAAATTTTAACATTTAATCTTTTGACTGTGAATTACTGTTGGATGTGAATTATTGCTTTTTCAACTACAATAATGGTTTTAAAGTCATTTCTGTGCCTGAAATTGTTCAAAATGTAAGCTTCTGAGTAAGCAAAACTCTGTAAAAATTGCAATTTTGGTCACTGTGAGTTTTTAAAAAGTGGTTATTTAACATGAGGCACGATCCAATTGACATTTTGAATCATTTTTGGTACAGTCCAAAAAATATATTTTCTGATGAAAAACGATGACCTCGGACCAGTCGAACTTTCCTAAAATAGTCAATTTGGATGACATTTTAACATTTAATCTTTTGACTGTAAATTACTGTTGCATGTGAATTTTTACTTTTTCAACTAAAATAATTGTGTTTAATGTCATTTCTGTACCTGAAATTGGTCAAAATTGAAGCTTCTGAGTAAGTAAATCTTTGTCAAAATGGCAATTTTGATCACTGTGAGAGATTAAAAAGTGGTTAGTTAACATGAGGCACGATCCAATTGACATTTTGAATAATTTTTGGTACAGTCCAAAAAATCAATTTTCTGATGAAAAACGATGACTCCGGACCAGTCGAATGTTCCTAAAATTGTCAATTTTGATGAAATTTTAACATTTAATCTTTTGACTGTGAATTACTGTTGGATGTGAATTATTGCTTTTTCAACTACAATAATGGTTTTAAAGTCATTTCTGTGCCTGAAATTGTTCAAAATGTAAGCTTCTGAGTAAGCAAAACTCTGTAAAAATTGCAATTTTGGTCACTGTGAGGGTTTAAAAAGTGGTTATTTAACATGAGGCACGATCCAATTGACATTTTGAATCATTTTTGGTACAGTCCAAAAAATAAATTTTCTGATGAAAAACGATGACTCCGGACCAGTCGAATGTTCCTAAAATTGTCAATTTTGATGAAATGTTAACATGTAATCTTTTGACTGTGAATTACTGTTGGATGTGAATTATTACTTTTTCAACTAAAATCAGTGTGTTTAAAGTCATTTCTGTGCCTGAAATTGGTCAAAATTGAAGCTTCTGAGCAAGCAAACTCTGTAAAAATTGTATTTTTGGTCGCTGTGAGGGTTGAAAAAGTGGTTATTTAACATGAGGCATCATCCAATTGACATTTTGAATCATTTTTGGTACAGTCCAAAAAATCAATTCTCTGATGAAAAACGATGACCCCGGACCAGTCGAACGTTCCTAAAATAGTCAATTTGGATGAAATTTTAACATTTAATCTTTTGACTGTAAATTACTGTTGGATGTGAATTTTTACTTTTTCAACTAAAATAATTGTGTTTAATGTCATTTCTGTACCTGAAATTGGTCAAAATTGAAGCTTCTGAGTAAGTAAATCTTTGTAAAAATGGCAATTTTGATCACTGTGAGAGATTAAAAAGTGGTTAGTTAACATGAGGCACGATCCAATTGACATTTTGAATCATTTTTGGTACAGTCCAAAAAATCAATTTTCTGATGAAAAACGATGACTCCGGACCAGTCGAATG
This sequence comes from Lissotriton helveticus, assembly GCF_964261635.1. Classification (NCBI taxonomy): domain Eukaryota; kingdom Metazoa; phylum Chordata; class Amphibia; order Caudata; family Salamandridae; genus Lissotriton; species Lissotriton helveticus. Next base: position 405,407,792 of record NC_136071.1, read on the forward strand.
TTCCTAAAATTGTCAATTTTGATGAAATTTTAACATTTAATCTTTTGACTGTGAATTACTGTTGGATGTGAATTATTACTTTTTCAACTAAAATCAGTGTGTTTAAAGTCATTTCTGTGCCTGAAATTGGTCAAAATTGAAGCTTCCGAGCAAGCAAAACTCTGTAAAAATGGTATTTTTGGTCACTGTGAGGGTTTAAAAAGTGGTTATTTAACATGAGGCACGATCCAATTGACATTTTGAATCATTTTTGGTACAGTCCAAAAAATCAATTTTCTGATGAAAAACGATGACCCCGGACCAGTCGAACGTTCCTAAAATAGTCAATTTGGATGAAATTTTATCATTTAATATTTTGACTGTAAATTACTGTTGGATGTGAATTTTTACTTTTTCAACTAAAATAATTGTGTTTAATGTCATTTCTGTACCTGAAATTGGTCAAAATTGAAGTTTCTGAGTGAGCAAATCTTTGTAAAAATGGCAATTTTGGTCACTGTGAGAGATTAAAAAGTGGTTAGTTAACATGAGGCACGATCCAATTGACATTTTGAATCATTTTTGTTACAGTCCAAAAAATCAATTTTCTGATAAAAAAAGATGACTCTGGACCAGTCGAATGTTCCTAAAATTGTCAATTTTTATGAAATTTTAACATTTAATCTTTTAACTGTGAATTACTGTTGGATGTGAATTATTACTTTTTCAACTAAAATCAGTGTGTTTAAAGTCATTTCTGTGCCTGAAATTGGTCAAAATTGAAGCTTCTGAGCAAGCAAAACTCTGTAATACTAGCAATTTTGGTCACTGTGAGGGTTGGTTTAAAAGTGGTTATTTAACATGAGGCACGATCCAATTGACATTTTAAATCATTTTTGGTACAGTCCAAAAAATCAATTTTCTGATGAAAAACAATGACCTCGGACCAGTCGAACGTTCCTAAAATGGTCAATTTGGATGAAATTTTAACATTAAATCTTTTGACTGTGAATTCCTGTTGGATGTGAAATATTACTTTTTCAACTAAAATCAGTGTGTTTAAAGTCATTTCTGTGCCTGAAATTGGTCAAAATTGAAGCTTCTGAGCAAGCAAAACTCTGTAAAAATGGTATTTTTGGTCACTGTGAGGGTTTAAAAAGTGGTTATTCAACAAGAGGCACAATACAAATGACATTTTGAATCATTATGGTACAGTCCAAAAAATCAATTTTCTAATGAAAAACGATGACCGCGGACCGGTCGAACGTTCCTAAAATGGTCCATTGTGATGACATTTGAACATTTAATCTTTTGACTGTTAATTACTGTTGGATGTGAATTATTACTTTTTCAACTAAAATCAGTGGGGCAGATTTATGATAACTGGTGCATCCCCAGGGATGCGCCAGTTATTTTGCGCCGCTGCTCTGCCACCCATGGTGCGCCGCATATACAATGCGGCGCACCATGGGGCAAAAACGGCACAGATGCGTGACGCATCTGTGCCGTAAAGGTGGAGCATTGCTGGAGTTGCGTCACAAGCGCGATGCAGCTCCAGCAAGGCTCGGGGGTGCCCAATCTATACAATGCTGCGTCAAGACCTACGCCTGCTTCAAGCAGGCGCAGGGTTTTGACGCATCATTGGCCTGAAAGTGACTGAGTGAAATCTTATAGATTTCACTCAGCCACTTTTGCGAGGCGCACATGCCCCGGAACGCCCACCCTGCGCCGGAACGCCCACAAGTGGCGCAGGGCTTTACAACGTGACGCATCTGCCTAGATGCGTCACGTTGTAAATGGGTCGTAGGGATGCGCCACGTTTACGCCGCAGTTGCGTGACGCAAACGTGGCGCATTCCCATCATAAATCTGCCCCAATGTGTTTAAAGTCATTTCTGTGCCTAAAATTGGTCAAAATTGAAGCTTCTGAGTAAGCAAAACTCTGTAAAACTAGCAATTTTGGTCGATGTGAGGGTTTAAAAAGTGGTTATTTAACATGAGGCACGATCCAATTGACATTTTGAATCATTTTTGGTACAGTCCAAAAAATCAATTTTCTGATGAAAAACGATGACTCCGGACCAGTCGAATGTTCCTAAAATTGTCAATTTTGATGAAATTTTAACATTTAATCTTTTGACTGTGAATTACTGTTGGATGTGAATTATTACTTTTTCAACTAAAATCAGTGTGTTTAAAGTCATTTCTGTGCCTGAAATTGGTCAAAATTGAAGCTTACGAGCAAGCAAAACTCTGTAAAAATGGTATTTTTGGTCACTGTGAGGGTTTAAAAAGTGGTTATTCAACATGAGGCACGATCCAAATGACACTTTGAATCATTATGGTACAGTCCAAAAAATCAATTTTCTGATGAAAAACGATGACCTTGGACCAGTCGAACGTTCCTAAAATGGTCAATTTCGATGAAATTTTAACATTTAATCTTTTGCCTGTTTATACTGTTGGATGTGAATTTTTACTTTTTCAACTAAAATAATTGTGTTTAAAGTCATTTCTGTACCTGAAATTGGTCAAAATTGAAGCTTCTGAGCAAGCAAAACTCTGTAAAAATTGTATTTTTGGTCACTGTGAGGGTTTAAAAAGTGGTTATTCAACATGAGGCACGATCCAAATGACACTTTGAATCATTATGGTACAGTCCAAAAAATCAATTTTCTGATGAAAAACGATGACCTCGGACCAGTCGAACGTTCCTAAAATGGTCAATTTCGATGAAATTTTAACATTTAATCTTTTGACTGTAAATACTGTTGGATGTGAATTTTTACTTTTTCAACTAAAATAATTGTGTTTAAAGTCATTTCTGTACCTGAAATTGGTCAAAATTGAAGCTTCTGAGCAAGCAAAACTCTGTAAAAATTGTATTTTTGGTCACTGTGAGGGTTTAAAAAGTGGTTATTCAACATGAGGCACGATCCAAATGACATGTTGTATCATTATGGTACAGTCCAAAAAATCAATTTTCTGATGAAAAACGATGACCGCGGACCAGTCGAACGTTCCTAAAATGGTCAATTTTGATGACATTTTAACATTTAATCGTTTGACTGTTAATTACTGTTGGATGTGAATTATTACTTTTTCAACTAAAATCAGTGTGTTTAAAGTCATTTCTGTGCCTGAAATTGGTCAAAATTGAAGCTTCTGAGCAAAACTCTGCAAAACTAGCAATTTTAGTCGCTGTGAGGGTTTAAAAAGTGGTTATTTAACATGAGGCACGATCCAATTGACATTTGGAATCATTTTTGGTACAGTCCAAAAAATCAATTTTCTGATGAAAAACGATGACTCCGGACCAGTCGAATGTTCCTAAAATTGTCAATTTTTATGAAATTTTAACATTTAATCTTTTGACTGTGAATTACTGTTGGATGTGAATTATTACTTTTTCAACTAAAATAAGTGTGTTTAAAGTCATTTCTGTGCCTGAAATTGGTCAAAATTGAAGCTTCCGAGCAAGCAAAACTCTGTAAAAATTGTATTTTTGGTCACTGTGAGGGTTTAAAAAGTGGTTATTCAACATGAGGCACGATCCAAATGGCATTTTGAATCATTATGGTACAGTCCAAAAAATCAATTTTCTGATGAAAAACAACGACCTCGGACCAGTCCAACGTTCCTAAAATGGTCAATTTTGATGACATTTTAACATTTAATCTTTTGACTGTTAATTACTGTTGGATGTGAAATATTACTTTTTCAACTAAAATCAGTGTGTTTAAAGTCATTTCTGTGCCTGAAATTGGTTGAAATTGAAGCTTCTGAGCAAGCAAAACTCTGTAAAAATTGTATTTTTGGTCACTGTGAGGGTTTAAAAAGTGGTTATTCAACATGAGGCACGATCCAAATGACATGTTGTATCATTATGGTACAGTCCAAAAAATCAATTTTCTGATGAAAAACTATGACCTCGGACCAGTCGAACGTTCCTAAAATGGTCCATTTTGATGACATTTTAACATTTAATCTTTTGACTGTTAATTACTGTTGGATGTGAATTATTACTTTTTCAACTAAAATCAGTGTGTTTAAAGTCATTTCTGTGCCTGAAATTGGTCAAAATTGAAGCTTCTGAGCAAAACTCTGCAAAACTAGCAATTTTGGTCGCTGTGAGGGTTTAAAAAGTGGTTATTTAACATGAGGCACGATCCAATTGACATTTTGAATCATTTTTGGTACAGTCCAAAAAATCAATTTTCTGATGAAAAACGATGACTCCGGACCAGTCGAATGTTCCTAAAATTGTCAATTTTGATGAAATTTTAACATTTAATCTTTTGACTGTGAATTACTGTTGGATGTGAATTATTACTTTTTCAACTAAAATCAGTGAGTTTAAAGTAATTTCTGTGCCTGAAATTGGTCAAAATTGAAGCTTCCGAGCAAGCAAAACTCTGTAAAAATTGTATTTTTGGTCACTGTGAGGGTTTAAAAAGTGGTTATTCAACATGAGGCACGATCCAAATGGCATTTTGAATCATTATGGTACAGTCCAAAAAATCAATTTTCTGATGAAAAACAACGACCTCGGACCAGTCCAACGTTCCTAAAATGGTCAATTTTGATGACATTTTAACATTTAATCTTTTGACTGTTAATTACTGTTGGATGTGAAATATTACTTTTTCAACTAAAATCAGTGTGTTTAAAGTCATTTCTGTGCCTGAAATTGGTCAAAATTGAAGCTTCTGAGCAAGCAAAACTCTGTAAAAATGGTATTTTTGGTCACTGTGAGGGATTGAAAAGTGGTTATTCAACAAGAGGCACGATCCAAATGACATTTTGAATCATTATGGTACAGTCAAAAAAATCAATTTTCTGATGAAAAACGATGACCTCGGACCAGTCGAACGTTCCTAAAATGGTCCATTTTGATGACATTTTAACATTTAATCTTTTGACTGTTAATTACTGTTGGAGGTGAATTATTACTTTTTCAACTAAAATCAGTGTGTTTAAAGTCATTTCTGTGCCTGAAATTGGTCAAAATTGAAGCTTCTGAGCAAGCAAATCTCTGTAAAAATTAAATTTTGGTCACTGTGAGGGATTAAAAAGTGGTTAGTTAACATGAGGCACGATTCAATTGACATTTTGAATCATTTTTGGTACAGTCCAAAAAATCAATTTTCTGTTGAAAAACGATGACCCCGGACCAGTTGAACGTTCCGAAAATGGTCAATTTCAATGAAATTTTAACATTTAATCTTTTGACTGTAAAGTACTGTTGGATGTGAATTATTACTTTTTCAACTAAAATAATTGTGTTTAAAGTCATTTCTGTGCCTGAAATTGGTTGAAATGGAAGCTTCCAAGCAAGCAAAACTCTGTAAAAATGGTATTTTTGGTCACTGTGAGGGTTTAAAAAGTGGTTATTCAACATGAGGCACGATCCAGATGGCATTTTGAATAATTTTTGGTACAGTCCAAAAAATCAATTTTCTGTTGAAAAACGATGACCCCGGACCAGTTGAACGTTCCGAAAATGGTCAATTTCAATGAAATTTTAACATTTAATCTTTTGACTGTAAATTACTGTTGGATGTGAATTTTTACTTTTTCAACTAAAATCGGTGTGTTTAAAGTCATTTCTGTACCTGAAATTGGTCAAAATTAAAGCTTCTGAGTAAGCAAATCTCTGTAAAAATGGCAATTTTGGTCACTGTGAGGGATTAAAAAGTGGTTAGTTAACATGAGGCACGATCCAATTGACATTTTGAATCATTTTTGGTATATTCCAAAAAATCAATTTTCTGATGAAAAACGATGACTCCGGACCAGTCGAATGTTCCTAAAATTGTCAATTGTGATGAAATATTAACATTTAATCTTTTGACTGTGAATTACTGTTGGATGTGAATTATTGCTTTTTCAACTACAATAATGGTTTTAAAGTCATTTCTGTGCCTGAAATTGTTCAAAATGTAAGCTTCTGAGTAAGCAAAACTCTGTAAAAATTGCAATTTTGGTCACTGTGAGGGTTTAAAAAGTGGTTATTTAACATGAGGCACGATCCAATTGACATTTTGAATCATTTTTGGTACAGTCCAAAAAATATATTTTCTGATGAAAAACGATGACCTCGGACCAGTCGAACTTTCCTAAAATAGTCAATTTGGATGAAATTTTAACATTTAATCTTTTGACTGTAAATTACTGTTGGATGTGAATTTTTACTTTTTCAACTAAAATAATTATGTTTAAAGTCATTTCTGTACCTGAAATTACTCAAAATTGAAGCTTCTGAGTAAGCAAATCTCTGTAAAAATTGCAATTTTGGTCACTGAGAGGGATTAAAAAGTGGTTGGTTAACCTTAGGTACGATCCAATTGACATTTTGAATCATTTTTGGTACAGTCCAAAAAATAAATTTTCTGATGAAAAACGATGACTCCGGACCAGTCGAATGTTCCTAAAATTGTCAATTTTGATGAAATTTTAACATTAAATCTTTTGACAGTGAATTCCTGTTGGATGTGAATTATTACTTTTTAAACTAAAATCAGTATGTTTAAAGTCATTTCTGTGCCTGAAATTGGTCAAAATTGAAGCTTCTGAGCAAGCAAAACTATGAAAAAATTGTATTTTTGGTCACTGTGAGGGTTTAAAAAGTGGTTATTCAACAAGAGGCACGATCCAAATGACATTTTGAATCATTATGGTACAGTCCAAAAAATTAATTTTCTGATGAAAAACGATGACCTCGGACCAGTCGAATGTTCCTAAAATGGTCCATTTTGATGACATTTTAACATTTAATCTTTTGACTGTAAATAACTGCTGGATGTCAAATATTACTTTTTCAACTGAAATAATTGTGTTTAAAGTCATTTCTGTGCCTGAAATTGGTCAAAATTGAAGCTTCTGAGTAAGCAGAACCCTGTAAAAATGGCAATTGTGGTCACTGTGAGGGTTTAAAAAGTGGTTATTTAACATGAGACACGATCCAATTGACATTTTGAATCATTTTTGGTACAGTCCAAAAAAATAAATTTTCTGATGAAAAACGATGACCCCGGTCCAGTCGAACGTTCCTAAAATGGTCAATTTCGATGAAATTTTAACATTTAATCTTTTGACTGTAAATCACTACTGGATGTAAAATATTACTTTTTCAACTAAAATCAGTGTGTTTAAAGTCATTTCTGTGCCTGAAATTGTTCAAAATTTAAGCTTCTGAGTGAGCAAAACTCTGTAAAAATGGCAATTTTGGTCACTGTGAGGGTTTAAAAAGTGGTTATTTAACATGAGGCACGATCCAATTGACATTTTGAATCATTTTTGGTACAGTCCAAAAAATATATTTTCTGATGAAAAACGATGACCTCGGACCAGTCGAACTTTCCTAAAATAGTCAATTTGGATGAAATTTTAACATTTAATCTTTTGACTGTAAATTACTGTTGGATGTGAATTTTTACTTTTTCAACTAAAATAATTATGTTTAAAGTCATTTCTGTACCTGAAATTACTCAAAATTGAAGCTTCTGAGTAAGCAAATCTCTGTAAAAATTGCAATTTTGGTCACTGAGAGGGATTAAAAAGTGGTTGGTTAACCTGAGGTACGATCCAATTGACATTTTGAATCATTTTTGGTACAGTCCAAAAAATAAATTTTCTGATGAAAAACGATGACTCCGGACCAGTCGAATGTTCCTAAAATTGTCAATTTTGATGAAATTTTAACATTAAATCTTTTGACAGTGAATTCCTGTTGGATGTGAATTATTACTTTTTAAACTAAAATCAGTATGTTTAAAGTCATTTCTGTGCCTGAAATTGGTCAAAATTGAAGCTTCTGAGCAAGCAAAACTATGAAAAAATTGTATTTTTGGTCACTGTGAGGGTTTAAAAAGTGGTTATTCAACAAGAGGCACGATCCAAATGACATTTTGAATCATTATGGTACAGTCCAAAAAATTAATTTTCTGATGAAAAACGATGACCTCGGACCAGTCGAATGTTCCTAAAATGGTCCATTTTGATGACATTTTAACATTTAATCTTTTGACTGTAAATAACTGCTGGATGTCAAATATTACTTTTTCAACTGAAATAATTGTGTTTAAAGTCATTTCTGTGCCTGAAATTGGTCAAAATTGAAGCTTCTGAGTAAGCAGAACCCTGTAAAAATGGCAATTGTGGTCACTGTGAGGGTTTAAAAAGTGGTTATTTAACATGAGACACGATCCAATTGACATTTTGAATCATTTTTGGTACAGTCCAAAAAAATAAATTTTCTGATGAAAAACGATGACCCCGGTCCAGTCGAACGTTCCTAAAATGGTCAATTTCGATGAAATTTTAACATTTAATCTTTTGACTGTAAATCACTACTGGATGTAAAATATTACTTTTTCAACTAAAATCAGTGTGTTTAAAGTCATTTCTGTGCCTGAAATTGTTCAAAATTTAAGCTTCTGAGTGAGCAAAACTCTGTAAAAATGGCAATTTTGGTCACTGTGAGGGTTTAAAAAGTGGTTATTTAACATGAGGCACGATCCAATTGACATTTTAAATCATTTTTGGTACAGTCCAAAATATCAATTTTCTGATATAAAACGATGACCCCGGACCAATTGAACGTTCCTAAAATGGTCAATTTCGATGAAATTTTAACATTTAATCTTATGACTGTAAATTACTGTTGGATGTGAATTATTACTTTTTCAACTAATATAATGGTGTTTAAAGTCATTTCTGTGCCTGAAATTGGTCAAAATTGAAGCTTCTGAGTAAGCAAAACTCTGTAAAAATGACAATTTTGGACACTGTGAGGGTGTAAAAAGTGGTTAATTATCATGAGGCACGATCCAATTGACATTTTGAATCATTTTTTGTACAGTCAAAAAAATCGATTTTCTGATGAAAAACGATGACCCCGGACCGGTCGAACGTTCTTAAAATGGTCAATTTTGATGACATTTTAACATTTAATCTTTTGACTGTAAATAACTGCTGGATGTGAATTATTGCTTTTTCAACTGAAATAATTGTGTTTAAATTCATTTCTCTGACTGAAATTAGTCCAAATTTAAGCTTCTGTGTAAGCAAAACTCTGTAAAAATTGCAATTTTGGTCACTGTGAGGGTTTAAAAAAGTGGTTATTTAACATGAGGCACGATCCAATTGACATTTTGAATCATTTTTGGTACATTCCAAAAAATCACTTTTCTGATGAAAAACAATGACTCCGGACCAGTCGAATGTTCCTAAAATTGTCAATTTTGATGAAATTTTAACATTTATTCTTTTGTCTGTGAATTACTGTTGGATGTGAATTATTGCTTTTTCAACTAAAATCAGTGTGTTTAAAGTCATTTCTGTGCCTGAAATTGGTCAAAATTGAAGGTTCTGAGCAAGCAAAGCTCTGTAATACTAGCAATTTTGGTCACTGTGAGGGTTTAAAAGTGGTTATTTAACATGAGGCACGATCCAATTGACATTTTAAATCATTTTTGGTACAGTCCAAAAAATCAATTTTCTGATGAAAAACAATGACCTCGGACCAGTCGAACGTTCCTAAAATGGTCAATTTGGATGAAATTTTAACATTAAATCTTTTGACTGTGAATTCCTGTTGGATGTGAATTATTACTTTTTAAACTAAAATCAGTGTGTTTAAAGTAATTTCTGTGCCTGAAATTGGTCAAAATTGAAGCTTCTGAGCAAGCAAAACTCTGTAAAAATTGTATTTTTGGTCACTGTGAGGGTTTAAAAAGTGGTTATTCAACAAGAGGCACAATACAAATGACATTTTGAATCATTATGGTACAGTCCAAAAAATCAATTTTCTGATGAAAAACGATGACCGCGGACCAGTCGAACGTTCCTAAAATGGTCAATTGTGATGACATTTGAACATTTAATCTTTTGACTGTTAATTACTGTTGGATGTGAATTATTACTTTTTCAACTAAAATCAGTGGGGCAGATTTATGATAACTGGTGCATCCCCAGGGATGCGCCAGTTATTTTGCGCCGCTGCTCCGCCACCCATGGTGCGCCGCATATACAATGCGGCGCACCATGGGGCAAAAACGGCACAGATGCGTGACGCATCTGTGCCGTAAAGGTGGCGCATTGCTGGAGTTGCGTCACAAGCGCGATGCAGCTCCAGCAAGGCTCGGGGGTGCCCAATCTATACAATGCTGCGTCAAGACCTACGCCTGCTTCAAGCAGGCGCAGGGTTTTGACGCATCATTGGCCTGAAAGTGACTGAGTGAAATCCTATAGATTTCACTCAGCCACTTTTGCGAGGCGCACCTGCCCCGGAACGCCCACCCTGCGCCGGAACGCCCACAAGTGGCGCAGGGCTTTACAACGTGACGCATCTGCCTAGATGCGTCACGTTGTAAATGGGTCGTAGGGATGCGCCACGTTTACGCCGCAGTTGCGTGACGCAAACGTGGCGCATTCCCATCATAAATCTGCCCCAATGTGTTTAAAGTCATTTCTGTGCCTAAAATTGGTCAAAATTGAAGCTTCTGAGTAAGCAAAACTCTGTAAAACTAGCAATTTTGGTCGATGTGAGGGTTTAAAAAGTGGTTATTTAACATGAGGCACGATCCAATTGACATTTTGAATCATTTTTGGTACAGTCCAAAAAATCAATTTTCTGATGAAAAACGATGACTCCGGACCAGTCGAATGTTCCTAAAATTGTCAATTTTGATGAAATTTTAACATTTAATCTTTTGACTGTGAATTACTGTTGGATGTGAATTATTACTTTTTCAACTAAAATCAGTGTGTTTAAAGTCATTTCTGTGCCTGAAATTGGTCAAAATTGAAGCTTCCGAGCAAGCAAAACTCTGTAAAAATTGTATTTTTGGTCACTGTGAGGGTTTAAAAAGTGGTTATTCAACATGAGGCACGATCCAAATGGCATTTTGAATCATTATGGTACAGTCCAAAAAATCTATTTTCTGATGAAAAACGATGACCCCAGACCGGTCGAACGTTCTTAAAATGGTCAATTTTGATGAAATTTTAACATTTAATCTTTTGACTGTAAATTACTGTTGGATGTCAAATATTACTTTTTCAACTAAAATCAGTGTGTTTAAAGTTATTTCTGTGCCTCAAATTGGTCAAAATTTAAGCTTCTGAGTAAGCAAAACTCTGTAAAACTAGCAATTTTGGTCACTGTGAGGGTTTAAAAAGTGGTTATTTAACATGAGGCACGATCCATTTGACATTTTGAATCATTTTTGGTACAGTCCAAAAAATAAATTGTCTGATATAAAACGATGACCTCGGACCAGTCGAACTTTCCTAAAATAGTCAATTTGGATGAAATTTTAACATTTAATCTTTTGACTGTAAATTACTGTTGGATGTGAATTTTTACTTTTTCAACTAAAATAATTGTGTTGAAAGTCATTTCTGTGCCTGAAATTGGTCAAAATTGAAGCTTCTGAGTAAGAAAATCTCTGTAAAAATGGCAATTTTGGTCACTGTGAGGGATTAAAAAGTGGTTAGTTAACATGAGGCACGATCCAATTGACATTTTGAATCATTTTTGGTACAGTCCAAAAAATCCATTTTCTGATGAAAAACGATGACTCCGGACCAGTCGAATGTTCCTAAAATTGTCAATTTTGATGACATTTTAACATTTAATCTTTTGACTGTGAATTACTGTTGGATGTGAATTATTGCTTTTTCAACTAAAATCAGTGTGTTTAAAGTCATTTCTGTGCCTGAAATTGGTCAAAATTGAAGCTTCCGAGCAAGCAAAACTCTGTAAAAATTGTATTTTTGGTCACTGTGAGGGTTTAAAAAGTGGTTATTCAACATGAGGCACGATCCAAATGGCATTTTGAATCATTATGGTACAGTCCAAAAAATCAATTTTCTGATGAAAAACAACGACCTCGGACCAGTCCAACGTTCCTAAAATGGTCAATTTTGATGACATTTTAACATTTAATCTTTTGACTGTTAATTACTGTTGGAGGTGAATTATTACTTTTTCAACTAAAATCAGTGTGTTTAAAGTCATTTCTGTGCCTGAAATTGGTCAAAATTGAAGCTTCTGAGCAAGCAAATCTCTGTAAAAATTAAATTTTGGTCACTGTGAGGGATTAAAAAGTGGTTAGTTAACATGAGGCACGATTCAATTGACATTTTGAATCATTTTTGGTACAGTCCAAAAAATCAATTTTCTGTTGAAAAACGATGACCCCGGACCAGTTGAACGTTCCGAAAATGGTCAATTTCAATGAAATTTTAACATTTAATCTTTTGACTGTAAAGTACTGTTGGATGTGAATTATTACTTTTTCAACTAAAATAATTGTGTTTAAAGTCATTTCTGTGCCTGAAATTGGTTGAAATGGAAGCTTCCAAGCAAGCAAAACTCTGTAAAAATGGTATGTTTGGTCACTGTGAGGGTTTAAAAAGTGGTTATTCAACATGAGGCACGATCCAGATGGCATTTTGAATAATTTTTGGTACAGTCCAAAAAATCAATTTTCTGTTGAAAAACGATGACCCCGGACCAGTTGAACGTTCCGAAAATGGTCAATTTCAATGAAATTTTAACATTTAATCTTTTGACTGTAAATTACTGTTGGATGTGAATTTTTACTTTTTCATCTAAAATCGGTGTGTTTAAAGTCATTTCTGTACCTGAAATTGGTCAAAATTAAAGCTTCTGAGTAAGCAAATCTCTGTAAAAATGGCAATTTTGGTCACTGTGAGGGATTAAAAAGTGGTTAGTTAACATGAGGCACGATCCAATTGACATTTTGAATCATTTTTGGTACATTCCAAAAAATCACTTTTCTGATGAAAAACAATGACTCCGGACCAGTCGAATGTTCCTAAAATTGTCAATTTTGATGAAATTTTAACATTTAATCTTTTGACTGTGAATTACTGTTGAATGTGAATTATTACTTTTTCAATTAAAATCAGTGTGTTTAAAGTCATTTCTGTGCCTGAAATTGGTCAAAATTGAGGCTTCTGAGCAAGCAAAACTCTGTAAAAATTGTATTTTTGATCACTGTGAAGGTTTAAAAAGTGGTTATTCAACATGAGGCACGATCCAAATGACATTTTGAATCATTATGGTACAGTCCAAAAAATCTATTTTCTGATGAAAAACGATGACCCCAGACCGGTCGAACGTTCTGAAAATGGTCAATTTTGATGAAATTTTAACATTTAATCTTTTGACTGTGAATTACTGTTGGATGTCAAATATTACTTTTTCAACTAAAATCAGTGTGTTTAAAGTTATTTCTGTGCCTCAAATTGGTCAAAATTGAAGCTTCTGAGTAAGCAAAACTCTGTAAAACTAGCAATTTTGGTCACTGTGAGGGTTTAAAAAGTGGTTATTTAACATGAGGCACGATCCAATTGACATTTTGAATCATTTTTGGTACAGCCCAAAAAATATATTTTCTGATGAAAAACGATGACCTCGGACCAGTCGAACTTTCCTAAAATAGTCAATTTGGATGAAATTTTAACATTTAATCTTTTGACTGTAAATTACTGTTGGATGTGAATTTTTACTTTTTCAACTAAAATAATTATGTTTAAAGTTATTTCTGTACCTGAAATTACTCAAAATTGAAGCTTCTGAGTAAGCAAATCTCTGTAAAAATTGCAATTTTGGTCACTGAGAGGGATTAAAAAGTGGTTGGTTAACCTGAGGTACGATCCAATTGACATTTTGAATCATTTTTGGTACAGTCCAAAAAATAAATTTTCTGATGAAAAACGATGACTCCGGACCAGTCGAATGTTCCTAAAATTGTCAATTTTGATGAAATTTTAACATTAAATCTTTTGACAGTGAATTCCTGTTGGATGTGAATTATTACTTTTAAACTAAAATCAGTATGTTTAAAGTCATTTCTGTGCCTGAAATTGGTCAAAATTGAAGCTTCTGAGCAAGCAAAACTCTGTAAAAATGGTATTTTTGGTCACTGTGAGGGTTTAAAAAGTGGTTATTCAACAAGAGGCACGATCCAAATGACATTTTGAATCATTATGGTACAGTCCAAAAAATTAATTTTCTGATGAAAAACGATGACCTCGGACCAGTCGAACGTTCCTAAAATGGTCCATTTTGATGACATTTTAACATTTAATCTTTTGACTGTAAATAACTGCTGGATGTCAAATATTACTTTTTCAACTGAAATAATTGTGTTTAAAGTCATTTCTGTGCCTGAAATTGGTCAAAATTGAAGCTTCTGAGTAAGCAGAACCCTGTAAAAATGGCAATTTTGGTCACTGTGAGGGTTTAAAAAGTGGTTATTTAACATGAGGCACGATCCATTTGACATTTTGAATCATTTTTGGTACAGTCCAAAAAATAAATGTTCTGATATAAAACGATGACCTCGGACCAGTCGAACTTTCCTAAAATAGTCAATTTGGATGAAATTTTAACATTTAATCTTTTGACTGTACAGTCCAAAAAATTAATTTTCTGATGAAAAACGATGACCTCGGACCAGTCGAACGTTCCTAAAATGGTCCATTTTGATGACATTTTAACATTTAATCTTTTGACTGTAAATAACTGCTGGATGTCAAATATTACTTTTTCAACTGAAATAATTGTGTTTAAAGTCATTTCTGTACCTGAAATTGGTTAAAATTGAAGCTTCTGAGTAAGAAAATCTCTGTAAAAATGGCAATGTTGGTCACTGTGAGGGATTAAAAAGTGGTTAGTTAACATGAGGCACGATCCAATTGACATTTTGAATCATTTTTGGTACAGTCCAAAAAATCAATTTTCTGATGAAAAACGATGACTCCGGACCAGTCGAAGGTTCCTAAAATTGTCAATTTTGATGAAATTTTAACATTTAATCTTTTGACTGTGAATTACTGTTGGATGTGAATTATTGCTTTTTCAACTACAATAATGGTTTTAAAGTCATTTCTGTGCCTGAAATTGGTCAACATTGAAGCTTCCGAGCAAGCAAAACTCTGTAAAAATGGTATTTTTGGTCACTGTGAGGGTTTAAAAAGTGGTTATTCAACATGAGGCACGATCCAAATGGCATTTTGAATCATTATGGTACAGTCCAAAAAATCAATTTTCTGATGAAAAACAATGACCTCGGACCAGTCCAACGTTCCTAAAATGGTCAATTTTGATGACATTTTAACATTTAATCTTTTGACTGTTAATTACTGTTGGATGTGAAATATTACTTTTTCAACTAAAATCAGTGTGTTTAAAGTCATTTCTGTGCCTGAAAATGGTCAAAATTGAAGCTTCTGAGTAAGCAAAACTCTGTAAAACTAGCAATTTTGGTCACTGTGAGGGTTTAAAAAGTGGTTATTTAACATGAGGCACGATCCATTTGACATTTTGAATCATTTTTGGTACAGTCCAAAAAATAAATGTTCTGATATAAAACGATGACCTCGGACCAGTCGAACTTTCCTAAAATAGTCAATTTGGATGAAATTTTAACATTTAATCTTTTGACTGTAAATTACTGTTGGATGTGAATTTTTACTTTTTCAACTAAAATAATTGTGTTTAAAGTCATTTCTGTACCTGAAATTGGTTAAAATTGAAGCTTCTGAGTAAGAAAATCTCTGTAAAAATGGCAATGTTGGTCACTGTGAGGGATTAAAAAGTGGTTAGTTAACATGAGGCACGATCCAATTGACATTTTGAATCATTTTTGGTACAGTCCAAAAAATCAATTTTCTGATGAAAAACGATGACTCCGGACCAGTCGAATGTTCCTAAAATTGTCAATTTTGATGAAATTTTAACATTTAATCTTTTGACTGTGAATTACTGTTGGATGTGAATTATTGCTTTTTCAACTACAATAATGGTTTTAAAGTCATTTCTGTGCCTGAAATTGTTCAAAATGTAAGCTTCTGAGTAAGCAAAACTCTGTAAAAATTGCAATTTTGGTCACTGTGAGGGTTTAAAAAGTGGTTATTTAACATGAGGCACGATCCAATTGACATTTTGAATCATTTTTGGTACAGTCCAAAAAATATATTTTCTGATGAAAAACGATGACCTCGGACCAGTCGAACTTTCCTAAAATAGT
This sequence comes from Lissotriton helveticus, assembly GCF_964261635.1. NCBI lineage: Eukaryota > Metazoa > Chordata > Amphibia > Caudata > Salamandridae > Lissotriton > Lissotriton helveticus. Next base: position 405,423,840 of record NC_136071.1, read on the forward strand.
CAATTTGGATGAAATTTTAACATTTAATCTTTTGACTGTAAATTACTGTTGGATGTGAATTTTTACTTTTTCAACTAAAATAATTATGTTTAAAGTCATTTCTGTACCTGAAATTACTCAAAATTGAAGCTTCTGAGTAAGTAAATCTTTGTAAAAATTGCAATTTTGGTCACTGAGAGGGATTAAAAAGTGGTTGGTTAACCTGAGGTACGATCCAATTGACATTTTGAATCATTTTTGGTACAGTCCAAAAAATAAATTTTCTGATGAAAAACGATGACTCCGGACCAGTCGAATGTTCCTAAAATTGTCAATTTTGATGAAATGTTAACATTTATCTTTTGACTGTGAATTACTGTTGGATGTGAATTATTACTTTTTCAACTAAAATCAGTGTGTTTAAAGTCATTTCTGTGCCTGAAATTGGTCAAAATTGAAGCTTCTGAGCAAGCAAAACTCTGTAAAAATTGTATTTTTGGTCGCTGTGAGGGTTGAAAAAGTGGTTATTTAACATGAGGCATGACCCAATTGACATTTTGAATCATTTTTGGTACAGTCCAAAAAATCAATTCTCTGATGAAAAACGATGACCCCGGACCAGTCGAACGTTCCTAAAATAGTCAATTTGGATGAAATTTTAACATTTAATCTTTTGACTGTAAATTACTGTTGGATGTGAATTTTTACTTTTTCAACTAAAATAATTGTGTTTAAAGTCATTTCTGTACCTGAAATTGGTTAAAATTGAAGCTTCTGAGTAAGAAAATCTCTGTAAAAATGGCAATGTTGGTCACTGTGAGGGATTAAAAAGTGGTTAGTTAACATGAGGCACGATCCAATTGACATTTTGAATCATTTTTGGTACAGTCCAAAAAATCAATTTTCTGATGAAAAACGATGACTCCGGACCAGTCGAATGTTCCTAAAATTGTCAATTTTGATGAAATTTTAACATTTAATCTTTTGACTGTGAATTACTGTTGGATGTGAATTATTGCTTTTTCAACTACAATAATGGTTTTAAAGTCATTTCTGTGCCTGAAATTGTTCAAAATGTAAGCTTCTGAGTAAGCAAAACTCTGTAAAAATTGCAATTTTGGTCACTGTGAGGGTTTAAAAAGTGGTTATTTAACATGAGGCACGATCCAATTGACATTTTGAATCATTTTTGGTACAGTCCAAAAAATAAATGTTCTGATATAAAACGATGACCTCGGACCAGTCGAACTTTCCTAAAATAGTCAATTTGGATGAAATTTTAACATTTAATCTTTTGACTGTAAAGTACTGTCGGATGTGAATTATCACTTTTTCAACTAAAATAATTGTGTTTAAAGTCATTTCTGTGCCTGAAATTGGTTGAAATTGAAGCTTCCAAGCAAGCAAAACTCTGTAAAAATTGTATTTTTGGTCACTGTGAGGGTTTAAAAAGTGGTTAGTTAACATGAGGCACGATCCAATTGACATTTTGAATCATTTTTGGTACATTCCAAAAAATCACTTTTCTGATGAAAAACAATGACTCCGGACCAGTCGAATATTCCTAAAATTTTCAATTCTGATGAAATTTTAACATTTAATCTTTTGACTGTGAATTACTGTTGAATGTGAATTATTACTTTTTCAATTAAAATCAGTGTGTTTAAAGTCATTTCTGCGCCTGAAATTGGTCAAAATTGAAGCTTCTGAGCAAGCAAAACTCTGTAAAAATTGTATTTTTGATCACTGTGAGGGTTTAAAAAGTGGTTATTCAACATGAGGCACGATCCAAATGACATGTTGTATCATTATGGTACAGTCCAAAAAATCAATTTTCTGATGAAAAACGATGACCGCGGACCAGTCGAACGTTCCTAAAATGGTCAATTTTGATGACATTTTAACATTTAATCTTTTGACTGTTAATTACTGTTGGATGTGAATTATTACTTTTTCAACTAAAATCAGTGTGTTTAAAGTCATTTCTGTGCCTGAAATTGGTCAAAATTGAAGCTTCTGAGCAAAACTCTGCAAAACTAGCAATGTTGGTCGCTGTGAGGGTTTAAAAAGTGGTTATTTAACATGAGGCACGATCCAATTGACATTTTGAATCATTTTTGGTACAGTCCAAAAAATCAATTTTCTGATGAAAAACGATGACTCCGGACCAGTCGAATGTTCCTAAAATTGTCAATTTTGATGAAATTTTAACATTTAATCTTTTGACTGTGAATTACTGTTGGATGTGAATTATTACTTTTTCAACTAAAATCAGTGTGTTTAAAGTCATTTCTGTGCCTGAAATTGGTCAACATTGAAGCTTCCGAGCAAGCAAAACTCTGTAAAAATGGTATTTTTGGTCACTGTGAGGGTTTAAAAAGTGGTTATTCAACATGAGGCACGATCCAAATGGCATTTTGAATCATTATGGTACAGTCCAAAAAATCAATTTTCTGATGAAAAACAATGACCTCGGACCAGTCCAACGTTCCTAAAATGGTCAATTTTGATGACATTTTAACATTTAATCTTTTGACTGTTAATTACTGTTGGATGTGAAATATTACTTTTTCAACTAAAATCAGTGTGTTTAAAGTCATTTCTGTGCCTGAAAATGGTCAAAATTGAAGCTTCTGAGCAAGCAAAACTCTGTAAAAATTGTATTTTTGGTCACTGTGAGGGTTTAAAAAGTGGTTATTCAACAAGAGGCACGATCCAAATGACATTTTGAATCATTATGGTACAGTCCAAAAAATCAATTTTCTGATGAAAAACGATGACCTCGGACCAGTCGAACGTTCCTAAAATGGTCCATTTTGATGACATTTTAACATTTAATATTTTGACTGTTAATTACTGTTGGAGGTGAAATATTACTTTTTCAACTAAAATCAGTGTGTTTAAAGTCATTTCTGTGCCTGAAATTGGTCAAAATTGAAGCTTCTGAGCAAGCAAATCTCTGTAAAAATTAAATTTTGGTCACTGTGAGGGATTAAAAAGTGGTTAGTTAACATGAGGCACGATTCAATTGACATTTTGAATCATTTTTGGTACAGTCCAAAAAATCAATTTTCTGTTGAAAAACGATGACCCCGGACCAGTTGAACGTTCCGAAAATGGTCAATTTCAATGAAATTTTAACATTTAATCTTTTGACTGTAAAGTACTGTTGGATGTGAATTATCACTTTTTCAACTAAAATAATTGTGTTTAAAGTCATTTCTGTGCCTGAAATTGGTTGAAATTGAAGCTTCCAAGCAAGCAAAACTCTGTAAAAATTGTATTTTTGGTCACTGTGAGGGTTTAAAAAGTGGTTAGTTAACATGAGGCACGATCCAATTGACATTTTGAATCATTTTTGGTACATTCCAAAAAATCACTTTTCTGATGAAAAACAATGACTCCGGACCAGTCGAATATTCCTAAAATTGTCAATTCTGATGAAATTTTAACATTTAATCTTTTGACTGTGAATTACTGTTGAATGTGAATTATTACTTTTTCAATTAAAATCAGTGTGTTTAAAGTCATTTCTGTGCCTGAAATTGGTCAAAATTGAAGCTTCTGAGCAAGCAAAACTCTGTAAAAATTGTATTTTTGATCACTGTGAGGGTTTAAAAAGTGGTTATTCAACATGAGGCACGATCCTAATGACATTTTGAATCATTATGGTACAGTCCAAAAAATCTATTTTCTGATGAAAAACGATGACCCCAGACCGGTCGAACGTTCTGAAAATGGTCAATTTTGATGAAATTTTAACATTTAATCTTTTGACTGTGAATTACTGTTGGATGTCAAATATTACTTTTTCAACTAAAATCAGTGTGTTTAAAGTTATTTCTGTGCCTCAAATTGGTCAAAATTGAAGCTTCTGAGTAAGCAAAACTCTGTAAAACTAGCAATTTTGGTCACTGTGAGGGTTTAAAAAGTGGTTATTTAACACGAGGCACGATCCATTTGACATTTTGAATCATTTTTGGTACAGTCCAAAAAATAAATGTTCTGATATAAAACGATGACCTCGGACCAGTCGAACTTTCCTAAAATAGTCAATTTGGATGAAATTTTAACATTTAATCTTTTGACTGTAAATTACTGTTGGATGTGAATTTTTACTTTTTCAACTAAAATAATTGTGTTTAAAGTCATTTCTGTACCTGAAATTGGTTAAAATTGAAGCTTCTGAGTAAGAAAATCTCTGTAAAAATGGCAATGTTGGTCACTGTGAGGGATTAAAAAGTGGTTAGTTAACATGAGGCACGATCCAATTGACATTTTGAATCATTTTTGGTACAGTCCAAAAAATCAATTTTCTGATGAAAAACGATGACTCCGGACCAGTCGAATGTTCCTAAAATTGTCAATTTTGATGAAATTTTAACATTTAATCTTTTGACTGTGAATTACTGTTGGATGTGAATTATTGCTTTTTCAACTACAATAATGGTTTTAAAGTCATTTCTGTGCCTGAAATTGTTCAAAATGTAAGCTTCTGAGTAAGCAAAACTCTGTAAAAATTGCAATTTTGGTCACTGTGAGGGTTTAAAAAGTGGTTATTTAACATGAGGCACGATCCAATTGACATTTTGAATCATTTTTGGTACAGTCCAAAAAATATATTTTCTGATGAAAAACGATGACCTCGGACCAGTCGAACTTTCCTAAAATAGTCAATTTGGATGAAATTTTAACATTTAATCTTTTGACTGTAAATTACTGTTGGATGTGAATTTTTACTTTTTCAACTAAAATAATTATGTTTAAAGTCATTTCTGTACCTGAAATTACTCAAAATTGAAGCTTCTGAGTAAGTAAATCTTTGTAAAAATGGCAATTTTGGTCACTGAGAGGGATTAAAAAGTGGTTGGTTAACCTGAGGTACGATCCAATTGACATTTTGAATCCTTTTTTGGTACAGTCCAAAAAATAAATTTTCTGATGAAAAACGATGACTCCGGACCAGTCGAATGTTCCTAAAATTGTCAATTTTGATGAAATGTTAACATTTATCTTTTGACTGTGAATTACTGTTGGATGTGAATTATTACTTTTTCAACTAAAATCAGTGTGTTTAAAGTCATTTCTGTGCCTGAAATTGGTCAAAATTGAACCTTCTGAGCAAGCAAAACTCTGTAAAAATTGTATTTTTGGTCGCTGTGAGGGTTGAAAAAGTGGTTATTTAACATGAGGCATGACCCAATTGACATTTTGAATCATTTTTGGTACAGTCCAAAAAATCAATTCTCTGATGAAAAACGATGACCCCGGACCAGTCGAACGTTCCTAAAATAGTCAATTTGGATGAAATTTTAACATTTAATCTTTTGACTGTAAATTACTGTTGCATGTGAATTTTTACTTTTTCAACTAAAATAATTGTGTTTAATGTCATTTCTGTACCTGAAATTGGTCAAAATTGAAGCTTCTGAGTAAGTAAATCTTTGTAAAAATGGCAATTTTGATCACTGTGAGAGATTAAAAAGTGGTTAGTTAACATGAGGCACGATCCAATTGACATTTTGAATAATTTTTGGTACAGTCCAAAAAATCAATTTTCTGATGAAAAACGATGACTCCGGACCAGTCGAATGTTCCTAAAATTGTCAATTTTGATGAAATTTTAACATTTAATCTTTTGACTGTGAATTACTGTTGGATGTGAATTATTACTTTTTCAACTAAAATCAGTGTGTTTAAAGTCATTTCTGTGCCTGAAATTGGTGAAAATTGAAGCTTCTGAGCAAGCAAAACTCTGTAAAAATGGTATTTTTGGTCACTGTGAGGGTTTAAAAAGTGGTTATTCAACATGAGGCACGATCAAAATGGCATTTTGAATCATTATGGTACAGTCCAAAAAAATCAAATTTCTAATGAAAAAGGATGACCTCGGACCAGTCGAACGTTCCTAAAATGGTCCATTTTGATGACATTTTAACATTTAATCTTTTGACTGTTAATTACTGTTGGATGTGAATTATTACTTTTTCAACTAAAATCAGTGTGTTTAAAGTCATTTCTGTGCCTGAAATTGGTCAAAATTGAAGCTTTTGAGTAAGCAAAACTCTGTAAAACTAGCAATTTTGGTCACTGTGAGGGTTTAAAAAGTGGTTATTTAACATGAGGCACGATCCAATTGACATTTTGAATCTTTTTTGGTACAGTCCAAAAAATCAATTTTCTGATGAAAAACGATGACTCCGGACCAGTCGAACGTTCCTAAAATAGTCAATTTGGATGAAATTTTAACATTTAATCTTTTGACTGTAAATTACTGTTGCATGTGAATTTTTACTTTTTCAACTAAAATAATTATGTTTAATGTCATTTCTGTACCTGAAATTGGTCAAATTTGAAGCTTCTGAGTAAGTAAATCTTTGTAAAAATGGCAATTTTGATCACTTTGAGAGATTAAAAAGTGGTTAGTTAACATGAGGCACGATCCAATTGACATTTTGAATCATTTTTGGTACAGTCCAAAAAATCAATTTTCTGATGAAAAACGATGACTCCGGACCAGTCGAATGTTCCTAAAATTGTCAATTTTGATGAAATTTTAACATTTCATCTTTTGACTGTGAATTACTGTTCGATGTGAATTATTACTTTTTCAACTAAAATCAGTGTGTTTAAAGTCATTTCTGTGCCTGAAATTGGTCAAAATTGAAGCTTCCGAGCAAGCAAAACTCTGTAAAAATGGTATTTTTGGTCACTGTGAGGGTTTAAAAAGTGGTTATTCAACATGAGGCACGATCCAAATGGCATTTTGAATCATTATGGTACAGTCCAAAAAATCTATTTTCTGATGAAAAACGATGACCCCCGACCGGTCGAACGTTCTTAAAATGGTCAATTTTGATGAAATTTTAACATTTAATCTTTTGACTGTAAATTACTGTTGGATGTCAAATATTACTTTTTCAACTAAAATCAGTGTGTTTAAAGTTATTTCTGTGCCTCAAATTGGTCAAAATTGAAGCTTCTGAGTAAGCAAAACTCTGTAAAACTAACAATTTTGGTCACTGTGAGGGTTTAAAAAGTGGTTATTTAACATGAGGCACGATCCATTTGACATTTTGAATCATTTTTGGTACAGTCCAAAAAATAAATTTTCTGATATAAAACGATGACCTCGGACCAGTCGAACTTTCCTAAAATAGTCAATTTGGATGAAATTTTAACATTTAATCTTTTGACTGTAAATTACTGTTGGATGTGAATTTTTACTTTTTCAACTAAAATAATTGTGTTTAAAGTCATTTCTGTACCTGAAATTGGTCAAAATTGAAGCTTCTGAGTAAGAAAATCTCTGTAAAAATGGCAATTTTGGTCACTGTGAGGGATTAAAAAGTGGTTAGTTAACATGAGGCACGATCCAATTGACATTTTGAATCATTTTTGGTACAGTCCAAAAAATCAATTTTCTGATGAAAAACGATGACTTCGGGCCAGTCGAATGTTCCTAAAATTGTCAATTTTGATGAAATTTTAACATTTAATCTTTTGACCGTGAATTACTGTTGGATATGAATTATTGCTTTTTCAACTACAATAATGGTTTTAAAGTCATTTCTGTGCCTGAAATTGTTCAAAATGTAAGCTTCTGAGTAAGCAAAACTCTGTAAAAATTGCAATTTTGGTCACTGTGAGGGTTTAAAAAGTGGTTATTTAACATGAGGCACGATCCAATTGACATTTTGAATCATTTTTGGTACAGTCCAAAAAATAGATTTTCTGATGAAAAACGATGACCTCGGACCAGTCGAACTTTCCTAAAATAGTCAATTTGGATGAAATTTTAACATTTAATCTTTTGACTGTAAATTACAGTTGGATGTGAATTTTTACTTTTTCAACTAAAATAATTATGTTTAAAGTCATTTCTGTGCCTGAAATTACTCGAAATTGAAGCTTCTGAGTAAGCAAATCTCTGTAAAAATGGCAATTTTGGTCACTGAGAGGGATTAAAAAGTGGTTGGTTAACCTGAGGTACGATCGAATTGACATTTTGAATCATTTTTGGTACAGTCCAAAAAATAAATTTTCTGATGAAAAACGATGACTCCGGACCAGTCGAATGTTCCTAAAATTGTCAATTTTGATGAAATGTTAACATTTATCTTTTGACTGTGAATTACTGTTGGATGTGAATTATTACTTTTTCAACTAAAATCAGTGTGTTTAAAGTCATTTCTGTGCCTGAAATTGGTCAAAATTGAAGCTTCTGAGCAAGCAAAACTCTGTAAAAATTGTATTTTTGGTCGCAGTGAGGGTTGAAAAAGTGGTTATTTAACATGAGGCATGACCCAATTGACATTTTGAATCATTTTATGTACAGTCCAAAAAATCAATTCTCTGATGAAAAACGATGACCCCGGACCAGTCGAACGTTCCTAAAATAGTCAATTTCGATGAAATTTTAACATTTAATCTTTTGACTGTAAATTACTACTGGATGTCAATTATTACTTTTTCAACTAAAATCAGTGTGTTTAAAGTCATTTCTGTACCTGAAATTGGTCAAAATTGAAGCTTCTGAGTAAGCAAATCTCTGTAAAAATGGCAATTTTGGTCACTGTGAGGGATTAAAAAGTGGTTAGTTAACATGAGGCACGATCCAATTGACATTTTGAATCATTTTTGGTACATTCCAAAAAATCACTTTTCTGATGAAAAACAATGACTCCGGACCAGTCGAATGTTCCTAAAATTGTCAATTTTTATGAAATTTTAACATTTAATCTTTTGACTGTGAATTACTGTTGGATGTGAATTATTGCTTTTTCAACTAAAATCAGTGTGTTTAAAGTCATTTCTGTGCCTAAAATTGGTCAAAATTGAAGCTTCTGAGTAAGCAAAACTCTGTAAAAATGGCAATATTGGTCACTGTGAAGGTTTAAATAGTGGTTATTTAACATGAGGCACGATCCAATTGACATTTTAAATCATTTTTGGTACAGTCCAAAAAATCCATTTTCTGATATAAAACGATGACCCCGGACCAGTCGAACTTTCCTAAAATGGTCAATTTGGATGAAATTTTAACATTTAATCTTTTGACTGTAAAGTACTGTTGGATGTGAATTATTACTTTTTCAACTAAAATAATTGTGTTTAAAGTCATTTCTGTGCCTGAAATTGGTCAAAATTGAAGCCTCTAAGCAAGCAAAACTCTGTAAAAATGGCAATATTGGTCACTGTGAAGGTTTAAAAAGTGGTTAATTAACATAAGGCACGATCCAATTGACATTTTGAATAATTTTTGGTACAGTCCAAAAAATAAATCTTCTTATGAAAAACGATGACTCCGGACCAGTCGAATGTTCCTAAAATTGACAATTTTGATGAAATTTTAACATTTAGTCTTTTGACTGTGAATTACTGTTGGATGTGAATTATTACTTTTTCAACTAAAATCAGTGTGTTTAATGTCATTTCTGTGCCTGAAATTGGTCAAAATTGAAGCTTCTGAGCAAGCAAAACTCTGTAAAAATTGTATTTTTGATCACTGCGAGGGTTTAAAAAGTGGTTATTCAACATGAGGCACGATCCAAATGACATTTTGAATCATTATGGTACAGTCCAAAAAATCAATTTTCTGATGAAAAACGATGACCCCGGACCGGTCGAACGTTCTTAAAATGGTCAATTTTGATGAAATTTTAACATTTAATCTTTTGACTGTAAATAACTGCTGGATGTCAAATATTACTTTTTCAACTGAAATAATTGTGTTCAAAGTCATTTCTGTGCCTGAAATTGGTCAAAATTGAAGCTTCTGAGTAAGCAGAACTCTGTAAAAATGGCAATTTTGGTCACTGTGAGGGTTTAAAAAGTGGTTATTTAACATGAGGCACGATCCAATTGACATTTTGAATAATTTTTTTAGTACAGTCCAAAAAATCAATTTTCTGTTGAAAAACGATGACCCCGGACCAGTCGAACGTTCCTAAAATGGTCAATTTCGATGAAATTTTAACATTCAATCTTTTGACTGTAAATAACTGTTGGATGTCAAATATTACTTTTTCAACTGAAATAATTGTGTTCAAAGTCATTTCTGTGCCTGAAATTGGTCAAAATTGAATCTTCTGAGTCAGCAAAACTCTGTAAAAATGGCAATTTTGGTCACTGTGAAGGTTTAAAAAGTGATTATTTAACATGAGGCCCGATTCAAATGACATTTTGAATCATTTTTGGTACAGTCCAAAAAATAAATTTTCTTATGAAAAACGATGACCTCGGACCAGTAGAACTTTCCTAAAATAGTCAATTTGGATGAAATTTTAACATTTAATCTTTTGACTGTGAATTACTGTTGGATGTGAATTATTACTTTTTCAACTAAAATAATTGTGTTTAAAGTCATTTCTGTGCCTGAAATTGGTCAAAATTGAAGCTTCTGAGTAAGCAGAACTCTGAAAAAATGGCAATTTTGGTCACTGTGAGGATGTAAAAAGTGGTTAATTAACATGAGGTACGGTCCAATTGACATTTTGAATCATTTTTTGGACAGTCCAAAAAATCAATTTTCTGATGAAAAACGATGACTCCGGACCAGTCGAATGTTCCTAAAATTGTCAATTTTGATGAAATTTTAACATTTAATCCTTTGACTGTAAATTACTGTTGGATGTGAATTATTGCTTTTTCAACTACAATAATGGTTTTTAAAGTCATTTCTGTGCCTGAAATTGTTCAAAATGTAAGCGTCTGAGTAAGCAAAACTCTGTAAAAATGGCAATTTTGGTCACTGTGAGGGTTTAAAAAGTGGTTATTTAACATAAGGCACGATCCAATTGACATTTTGAATCATTTTTGGTACAGTCCAAAAAATAAATTTTCTGATGAAAAACGATGACCTCGGACCTGTCGAACTTTCCTAAAATAGTCAATTTGGATGAAATTTTAACATTTAGTCTTTTGACTGTAAATTACTGTTGGATGTGAATTTTTACTTTTTCAACTAAAATAATTATGTTTAAAATCATTTCTGTACCTTAAATTGGTCAAAATTGAAGCTTCTGAGTAAGCAAATCTCTGTAAAAATGACAATTTTGGTCACTGTGAGGGATTAAAAAGTGGTTAGTTAACCTGAGGTACGATCCAATTGACATTTTGAATAATTTTTGGCACAGTCCAAAAAATCTATTTTCTGTTGAAAAACGATGACCCCGGACCAGTCTAACGTTCCTAAAATGGTCAATTTCGATGAAATTTTAACATTTAATCTTTTGACTGTAAATTACTGTTGGATGTGAATTATTACTTTTTCAACTAATATAATGGTGTTGAAAGTCATTTCTGTGCCTGAAATTGGTCAAAATTGAAGCTTCTGAGTCAGCAAAACTCTGTAAAAATGGCAATTTTGGTCACTGTGAAGGTTTAAAAAGTGATTATTTAACATGAGGCCCGATCCAAATGACATTTTGAATCATTTTTGGTACAGTCCAAAAAATAAATTTTCTTATGAAAAACGATGACCTCGGACCAGTCAAACTTTCCTAAAATAGTCAATTTGGATGAAATTTTAACATTTAATCTTTTGACTGTAAATTACTGTTGGATGTGAATTATTGCTTTTTCAACTATAATAATGGTTTTTAAAGTAATTTCTGTGCCTGAAATTGTTCAAAATGTAAGCGTCTGAGTAAGCAAAACTCTGTAAAAATGGCAATTTTGGTCACTGTGAGGGCTTAAAAAGTGGTTATTTAACATGAGGCACGATCCAATTGACATTTTGAATAATTTTTGGTACAGTCCAAAAAATAAATCTTCTTATGAAAAACGATGACTCCGGACCAGTCGAATGTTCCTAAAATTGACAATTTTGATGAAATTTTAACATTTAGTCTTTTGACTGTGAATTACTGTTGGATGTGAATTATTACTTTTTCAACTAAAATCAGTGTGTTTAATGTCATTTCTGTGCCTGAAATTGGTCAAAATTGAAGCTTCTGAGCAAGCAAAACTCTGTAAAAATTGTATTTTTGATCACTGCGAGGGTTTAAAAAGTGGTTATTCAACATGAGGCACGATCCAAATGACATTTTGAATCATTATGGTACAGTCCAAAAAATCAATTTTCTGATGAAAAACGATGACCCCGGACCGGTCGAACGTTCTTAAAATGGTCAATTTTGATGAAATTTTAACATTTAATCTTTTGACTGTAAATAACTGCTGGATGTCAAATATTACTTTTTCAACTGAAATAATTGTGTTCAAAGTCATTTCTGTGCCTGAAATTGGTCAAAATTGAAGCTTCTGAGTAAGCAGAACTCTGTAAAAATGGCAATTTTGGTCACTGTGAGGGTTTAAAAAGTGGTTATTTAACATGAGGCACGATCCAATTGACATTTTGAATAATTTTTTTAGTACAGTCCAAAAAATCAATTTTCTGTTGAAAAACGATGACCCCGGACCAGTCGAACGTTCCTAAAATGGTCAATTTCGATGAAATTTTAACATTCAATCTTTTGACTGTAAATAACTGTTGGATGTCAAATATTACTTTTTCAACTGAAATAATTGTGTTCAAAGTCATTTCTGTGCCTGAAATTGGTCAAAATTGAAGCTTCTGAGTCAGCAAAACTCTGTAAAAATGGCAATTTTGGTCACTGTGAAGGTTTAAAAAGTGATTATTTAACATGAGGCCCGATTCAAATGACATTTTGAATCATTTTTGGTACAGTCCAAAAAATTAATTTTCTTATGAAAAACGATGACCTCGGACCAGTCGAACTTTCCTAAAATAGTCAATTTGGATGAAATTTTAACATTTAATCTTTTGACTGTGAATTACTGTTGGATGTGAATTATTACTTTTTCAACTAAAATAATTGTGTTTAAAGTCATTTCTGTGCCTGAAATTGGTCAAAATTGAAGCTTCTGAGTAAGCAGAACTCTGAAAAAATGGCAATTTTGGTCACTGTGAGGATGTAAAAAGTGGTTAATTAACATGAGGTACGGTCCAATTGACATTTTGAATCATTTTTTGGACAGTCCAAAAAATCAATTTTCTGATGAAAAACGATGACTCCGGACCAGTCGAATGTTCCTAAAATTGTCAATTTTGATGAAATTTTAACATTTAATCCTTTGACTGTAAATTACTGTTGGATGTGAATTATTGCTTTTTCAACTACAATAATGGTTTTTAAAGTCATTTCTGTGCCTGAAATTGTTCAAAATGTAAGCGTCTGAGTAAGCAAAACTCTGTAAAAATGGCAATTTTGGTCACTGTGAGGGTTTAAAAAGTGGTTATTTAACATAAGGCACGATCCAATTGACATTTTGAATCATTTTTGGTACAGTCCAAAAAATAAATTTTCTGATGAAAAACGATGACCTCGGACCTGTCGAACTTTCCTAAAATAGTCAATTTGGATGAAATTTTAACATTTAGTCTTTTGACTGTAATTTACTGTTGGATGTGAATTTTTACTTTTTCAACTAAAATAATTATGTTTAAAATCATTTCTGTACCTTAAATTGGTCAAAATTGAAGCTTCTGAGTAAGCAAATCTCTGTAAAAATGACAATTTTGGTCACTGTGAGGGATTAAAAAGTGGTTAGTTAACCTGAGGTACGATCCAATTGACATTTTGAATAATTTTTGGCACAGTCCAAAAAATCTATTTTCTGTTGAAAAACGATGACCCCGGACCAGTCTAACGTTCCTAAAATGGTCAATTTCGATGAAATTTTAACATTTAATCTTTTGACTGTAAATTACTGTTGGAAGTGAATTATTACTTTTTCAACTAATATAATGGTGTTGAAAGTCATTTCTGTGCCTGAAATTGGTCAAAATTGAAGCTTCTGAGTCAGCAAAACTCTGTAAAAATGGCAATTTTGGTCACTGTGAAGGTTTAAAAAGTGATTATTTAACATGAGGCCCGATCCAAATGACATTTTGAATCATTTTTGGTACAGTCCAAAAAATAAATTTTCTTATGAAAAACGATGACCTCGGACCAGTCAAACTTTCCTAAAATAGTCAATTTGGATGAAATTTTAACATTTAATCTTTTGACTGTGAATTACTGTTGGATGTGAATTATTACTTTTTCAACTAAAATCAGTGTGTTTAAAGTCATGTCTGTGCCTGAAATTGGTCAAAATTGAAGCTTCTGAGCAAGCAAAACTCTGTAAAAATGGCAATATTGGTCACTGTGTAGGTTTAAAAAGTGGTTAATTAACATAAGGCACGATCCAATTGACATTTTGAATCATTTTTGGTACAGTTCAAAAAATCAATTTTCTGTTGAAAAACGATGACCCCGGACCAGTCGAACGTTCCTAAAATAGTCAATTTCGATGAAATTTTAACATTTAATCTTTTGACTGTAAATTACTGTTGGATGTGAATTATTGCTTTTTCAACTATAATAATGGTTTTTAAAGTAATTTCTGTGCCTGAAATTGTTCAAAATGTAAGCGTCTGAGTAAGCAAAACTCTGTAAAAATGGCAATTTTGGTCACTGTGAGGGCTTAAAAAGTGGTTATTTAACATGAGGCACGATCCAATTGACATTTTGAATCATTTTTGGTACATTCCAAAAAATCAATTTTCTGATGAAAAACGATGACCCCGGACCAGTCGAACGTTCCTAAAATGGTCAATTTCGATGAAATTTTAACATTTAATCTTTTGACTGTAAATTACTACTGGATGTCAATTATTACTTTTTCAACTAAAATAATTGTGTTTAAAGTCATTTCTGTGCCTGAAATTGGTCAAAATTGAAGCTTCTGAGTAAGCAGAACTCTGAAAAAATGGCAATTTTGGTCACTGTGAGGATGTAAAAAGTGGTTAATTAACATGAGGTACGGTCCAATTGACATTTTGAATCATTTTTTGGACAGTCCAAAAAATCAATTTTCTGATGAAAAACGATGACTCCGGACCAGTCGAATGTTCCTAAAATTGTCAATTTTGATGAAATTTTAACATTTAATCCTTTGACTGTAAATTACTGTTGGATGTGAATTATTGCTTTTTCAACTACAATAATGGTTTTTTAAAGTCATTTCTGTGCCTGAAATTGTTCAAAATGTAAGCGTCTGAGTAAGCAAAACTCTGTAAAAATGGCAATTTTGGTCACTGTGAGGGTTTAAAAAGTGGTTATTTAACATAAGGCACGATCCAATTGACATTTTGAATCATTTTTGGTACAGTCCAAAAAATAAATTTTCTGATGAAAAACGATGACCTCGGACCTGTCGAACTTTCCTAAAATAGTCAATTTGGATGAAATTTTAACATTTAGTCTTTTGACTGTAAATTACTGTTGGATGTGAATTTTTACTTTTTCAACTAAAATAATTATGTTTAAAATCATTTCTGTACCTTAAATTGGTCAAAATTGAAGCTTCTGAGTAAGCAAATCTCTGTATAAATGACAAATTTGGTCACTGTGAGGGATTAAAAAGTGGTTAGTTAACCTGAGGTACGATCCAATTGACATTTTGAAGAATTTTTGGCACGGTCCAAAAAATCTATTTTCTGTTGAAAAACGATGACCCCGGACCAGTCTAACGTTCCTAAAATGGTCAATTTCGATGAAATTTTAACATTTAATCTTTTGACTGTAAATTACTGTTGGATGTGAATTATTACTTTTTCAACTAATATAATGGTGTTGAAAGTCATTTCTGTGCCTGAAATTGGTCAAAATTGAAGCTTCTGAGTCAGCAAAACTCTGTAAAAATGGCAATTTTGGTCACTGTGAAGGTTTAAAAAGTGATTATTTAACATGAGGCCCGATCCAAATGACATTTTGAATCATTTTTGGTACAGTCCAAAAAATAAATTTTCTTATGAAAAACGATGACCTCGGACCAGTCAAACTTTCCTAAAATAGTCAATTTGGATGAAATTTTAACATTTAATCTTTTGACTGTGAATTACTGTTGGATGTGAATTATTACTTTTTCAACTAAAATCAGTGTGTTTAAAGTCATGTCTGTGCCTGAAATTGGTCAAAATTGAAGCTTCTGAGCAAGCAAAACTCTGTAAAAATGGCAATATTGGTCACTGTGTAGGTTTAAAAAGTGGTTAATTAACATAAGGCACGATCCAATTGACATTTTGAATCATTTTTGGTACAGTTCAAAAAATCAATTTTCTGTTGAAAAACGATGACCCCGGACCAGTCGAACGTTCCTAAAATAGTCAATTTCGATGAAATTTTAACATTTAATCTTTTGACTGTAAATTACTGTTGGATGTGAATTATTGCTTTTTCAACTATAATAATGGTTTTTAAAGTAATTTCTGTGCCTAAGATTGTTCAAAATGTAAGCGTCTGAGTAAGCAAAACTCTGTAAAAATGGCAATTTTGGTCACTGTTAGGGCTTAAAAAGTGGTTATTTAACATGAGGCACGATCCAATTGACATTTTGAATCATTTTTGGTACATTCCAAAAAATCAATTTTCTGATGAAAAACGATGACCCCGGACCAGTCGAACGTTCCTAAAATGGTCAATTTCGATGAAATTTTAACATTTAATCTTTTGACTGTAAATTACTGTTGGATGTGAATTTTTACTTTTTCAACTAAAATCAGTGTGTTTAAAGTCATTTCTGTACCTGAAATTGGTCAAAATTGAAGCTTCTGAGTAAGCAAATCTCTGTAAAAATGGCAATTTTGGTCACTGTGAGGGATTAAAAAGTGGTTAGTTAACATGAGGCACGATCCAATTGACATTTTGAATCATTTTTGGTACATTCCAAAAAATCACTTTTCTGATGAAAAACAATGACTCCCGACCAGTCGAATGTTCCTAAAATTGTCAATTTTTATGAAATTTTAACATTTAATCTTTTGACTGTGAATTACTGTTGGATGTGAATTATTGCTTTTTCAACTAAAATCAGTGTGTTTAAAGTCATTTCTGTGCCTAAAATTGGTCAAAATTGAAGCTTCTGAGTAAGCAAAACTCTGTAAAACTAGCAATTTTGGTCACTGTGAGGGTTTAAATAGTGGTTATTTAACATGAGGCACGATCCAATTGACATTTTAAATCATTTTTGGTACAGTCCAAAAAATCAATTTTCTGATATAAAACGATGACCCCGGACCAGTCGAACTTTCCTAAAATGGTCAATTTGGATGAAATTTTAACATTTAATCTTTTGACTGTAAAGTACTGTTGGATGTGAATTATTACTTTTTCAACTAAAATAATTGTGTTTAAAGTCATTTCTGTGCCTGAAATTGGTCAAAATTGAAGCCTCTAAGCAAGCAAAACTCTGTAAAAATGGCAATATTGGTCACAGTGAAGGTTTAAAAAGTGGTTAATTAACATAAGGCACGAGCCAATTGACATTTTGAATCCTTTTTGGTACAGTCCAAAAAATCAATTTTCTGTTGAAAAACAATGACCCCGGACCAGTCGAACGTTCCTAAAATAGTCAATTTCGATGAAATTTTAACATTTAATCTTTTGACTGTAAATTACTGTTGGATGTGAATTATTGCTTTTTCAACTACAATAATGGTTTTTAAAGTAATTTCTGTTCCTGAAATTGTTAAAAATGTAAGCGTCTGAGTAAGCAAAACTCTGTAAAAATTGTATTTTTGGTCACTGTGAGGGTGTAAAAAGTGGTTATTCAACATGAGGCACGATCCAAATGACATTTTGAATCATTATGGTACAGTCCAAGAAATCTATTTTCTGATGAAAAACGATTACCTCTGACCAGCCGAACATTCCTAAAATGGTCAATTTTGATGACATTTTAACATTTAATCTTTTGACTGTAAATTACTGTTGGATGTGAATTTTTACTTTTTCAACTAAAATCAGTGTGTTTAAAGTCATTTCTGTACCTGAAATTGGTCAAAATTGAAGCTTCTGAGTAAGCAAATCTCTGTAAAAATGGCAATTTTGGTCACTGTGAGGGATTAAAAAGTGGTTAGTTAACATGAGGCACGATCCAATTGACATTTTGAAGCATTTTTGGTACATTCCAAAAAATCACTTTTCTGATGAAAAACAATGACTCCGGACCAGTCGAATGTTCCAAAAATTGTCAATTTTCATGAAATTTTTGTGAATTACTGTTGGATGTGAATTATTGCTTTTTCAACTAAAATCAGTGTGTTTAAAGTCATTTCTGTGCCTAAAATTGGTCAAAATTGAAGCTTCTGAGTAAGCAAAACTCTGTAAAACTAGCAATTTTGGTCACTGTGAGGGTTTAAATAGTGGTTATTTAACATGAGGCACGATCCAATTGACATTTTAAATCATTTTTGGTACAGTCCAAAAAATCAATTTTCTGATATAAAACGATGACCCCGGACCAGTCGAACTTTCCTAAAATGGTCAATTTGGATGAAATTTTAACATTTAATCTTTTGACTGTAAAGTACTGTTGGATGTGAATTATTACTTTTTCAACTAAAATAATTGTGTTTAAAGTCATTTCTGTGCCTGAAATTGGTCAACATTGAAGCCTCTAAGCAAGCAAAACTCTGTAAAAATGGCAATATTGGTCACTGTGAAGGTTTAAAAAGTGATTATTTAACATGAGGCCCGATTCAAATGACATTTTGAATCATTTTTGGTACAGTCCAAAAAATCAATTTTCTGTTGAAAAACGATGACCCCGGACCAGTCGAACGTTCCTAAAATAGTCAATTTCGATGAAATTTTAACATTTAATCTTTTGACTGTAAATTACTGTTGGATGTGAATTATTGCTTTTTCAACTACAATAATGGTTTTTAAAGTAATTTCTGTGCCTGAAATTGTTCAAAATGTAAGCGTCTGAGTAAGCAAAACTCTGTAAAAATGGCAATTTTGGTCACTGTGAGGGTTTAAAAAGTGGTTATTTAACATGAGGCACGATCCAATTGACATTTTGAATCATTTTTGGTACAGTCCAAAAAATCAATTTTCTGATGAAAAACGATGACCCCGGACCAGTCGAACGTTCCTAAAATGGTCAATTTCGATTAAATTTTAACATTTAATCTTTTGACTGTAAATTACTACTGGATGTCAATTATTACTTTTTCAACTAAAATCATTGTGTTTAAAGTCATTTCTGTACCTGAAATTGGTCAAAATTGTAGCTTCTGAGCAAGCAAAACTCTGTAAAAATTGAATTTTTGGTCACTGTGAGGGTGTAAAAGGTGGTTATTCAACATGAGGCACGATCCAAATGACATTTTGAATCATTATGGTATAGTCCAAAAAATCTATTTTCTGATAAAAAACGATGACCTCTGACCAGCCGAACATTCCTAAAATGGTCAATTTTGATGACATTTTAACATTTAATCTTTTGACTGTAAATTACTGTTGGATGTGAATTTTTACTTTTTCAACTAAAATCAGTGTGTTTAAAGTCATTTCTGTACCTGAAATTGGTCACAATTGAAGCTTCTGAGTAAGCAAATCTCTGTAAAAATGGCAATTTTGGTCACTGTGAGGGATTAAAAAGTGGTTAGTTAACATGAGGCACGATCCAATTGACATTTTGAATCATTTTTGGTACAGTCCAAAAAATAAATTTTCTGATGAAAAACGATGACTCCGGACCAGTCGAATGTTCCTAAAATTGTCAATTTTGATGAAATTTTAACATTTAATCTTTTGACTGTGAATTACTGTTGAATGTGAATTATTACTTTTTCAATTAAAATAAGTGTGTTTAAAGTCATTTCTGTGCCTGAAATTGGTCAAAATTGAAGCTTCTGAGCAAGCAAAACTCTGTAAAAATTGTATTTTTGATCACTGTGAGGGTTTAAAAAGTGGTTATTCAACATGAGGCACGATCCAAATGACATTTTGAATCATTATGGTACAGTCCAAAAAATCTATTTTCTGATGAAAAACGATGACCCCAGACCGATCGAACGTTCTTAAAATGGTCAATTTTGATGAAATTTTAACATTTAATCTTTTGACTGTAAATTACTGTTGGATGTCAAATATTACTTTTTCAACTAAAATCAGTGTGTTTAAACTTATTTCTGTGCCTGAAATTGGTCAAAATTGAAGCTTCTGAGTAAGCAAAACTCTGTAAAACTAGCAATTTTGGTCACTGTGAGGGTTTAAAAAGTGGTTATTTAACATGAGGCACGATCCATTTGACATTTTGAATCATTTTTGGTACAGTCCAAAAAAAAATTTTCTGATATAAAACGATGACCTCGGACCAGTCGAACTTTCCTAAAATAGTCAATTTGGATGAAATTTTAACATTTAATCTTTTGACTGTGAATTACTGTTGGATGTGAATTATTGCTTTTTCAACTACAATAATGGTTTTAAAGTCATTTCTGTGCCTGAAATTGTTCAAAATGTAAGCTTCTGAGTAAGCAAAACTCTGTAAAAATTGCAATTTTGGTCACTGTGAGGGTTTAAAATGTGGTTAATTAACATAAGGCACGATCCAATTGACATTTTGAATCATTTTTGGTACAGTCCAAAAAATAAATTTTCTGATGAAAAACGATGACTCCGGACCAGTCGAATGTTCCTAAAATTGTCAATTTTGATGACATTTTAACATTTAATCTTTTGACTGTTAATTACTGTTGGATGTGAATTATTATTTTTTCAACTAAAATCAGTGTGTTTAAAGTCATTTCTGTGCCTGATATTGGTCAAAATTGAAGCTTCTGAGTAAGCAAAACTCTGTAAAACTAGCAATTTTCGTCGCTGTGAGGGTTGAAAAAGTGGTTATTTAACATGAGGCATGATCCAATTGACATTTTGAATCATTTTTGGTACAGTCCAAAAAATCAATTCTCTGATGAAAAACGATGACCCCGGACCAGTCGAACGTTCCTAAAATAGTCAATTTGGATGAAATTTTAACATTTAAACTTTTGACTGTAAATTACTGTTGGATGTGAATTTTTACTTTTTCAACTAAAATAATTGTGTTTAATGTCATTTCTGTACCTGAAATTGGTCAAAATTGAAGCTTCTGAGTAAGTAAATCTTTGTAAAAATGGCAATTTTGATCACTGTGAGAGATTAAAAAGTGGTTAGTTAACATGAGGCACGATCCAATTGACATTTTGAATCATTTTTGGTACAGTCCAAAAAATCAATTTTCTGATGAAAAACGATGACTCCGGACCAGTCGAATGTTCCTAAAATTGTCAATTTTGATGAAATTTTAACATTTAATCTTTTGACTGTGAATTACTGTTGAATGTGAATTATTACTTTTTCAATTAAAATAAGTGTGTTTAAAGTCATTTCTGTGCCTGAAATTGGTCAAAATTTAAGCTTCTGAGCAAGCAAAACTCTGTAAAAATTGTATTTTTGATCACTGTGAGGGTTTAAAAAGTGGTTATTCAACATGAGGCACGATCCAAATGACATTTTGAATCATTATGGTACAGTCCAAAAAATCTATTTTCTGATGAAAAACGATGACCCCAGACCGGTCGAACGTTCTTAAAATGGTCAATTTTGATGAAATTTTAACATTTAATCTTTTGACTGTAAATTACTGTTGGATGTCAAATATTACTTTTTCAACTAAAATCAGTGTGTTTAAACTTATTTCTGTGCCTGAAATTGGTCAAAATTGAAGCTTCTGAGTAAGCAAAACTCTGTAAAACTAGCAATTTTGGTAACTGTGAGGGTTTAAAAAGTGGTTATTTAACATGAGGCACGATCCATTTGACATTTTGAATCATTTTTGGTACAGTCCAAAAAATAAATTTTCTGATATAAAACGATGACCTCGGACCAGTCGAACTTTCCTAAAATAGTCAATTTGGATGAAATTTTAACATTTAATCTTTTGACTGTGAATTACTGTTGGATGTGAATTATTGCTTTTTCAACTACAATAATGGTTTTAAAGTCATTTCTGTGCCTGAAATTGTTCAAAATGTAAGCTTCTGAGTAAGCAAAACTCTGTAAAAATTGCAATTTTGGTCACTGTGAGGGTTTAAAAAGTGGTTAATTAACATAAGGCACGATCCAATTGACATTTTGAATCATTTTTGGTACAGTCCAAAAAATTAATTTTCTGATGAAAAACGATGACTCCGGACCAGTCGAATGTTCCTAAAATTGTCAATTTTGATGACATTTTAACATTTAATCTTTTGACTGTTAATTACTGTTGGATGTGAATTATTACTTTTTCAACTAAAATCAGTGTGTTTAAAGTCATTTCTGTGCCTGAAATTGGTCAAAATTGAAGCTTCTGAGTAAGCAAAACTCTGTAAAACTAGCAATTTTGGTCGCTGTGAGGGTTTAAAAAGTGGTTATTTAACATGAGGCACGATCCAATTGACATTTTGAATCATTTTTGTTACAGTCCAAAAAATCAATTTTCTGATGAAAAACGATGACTCCGGACCAGTCGAATGTTCCTAAAATTGTCAATTTTTATGAAATGTTAACATTTAATCTTTTAACTGTGAATTACTGTTGGATTTGAATTATTACTTTTTCAACTAAAATCAGTGTGTTTAAAGTCATTTCTGTGCCTGAAATTGGTCAAAATTGAAGCTTCTGAGCAAGCAAAACTCTGTAATACTAGCAATTTTGGTCACTGTGAGGGTTGGTTTAAAAGTGGTTATTTAACATGAGGCACGATCCAATTGACATTTTAAATCATTTTTGGTACAGTCCAAAAAATCAATTTTCTGATGAAAAACAATGACCTCGAACCAGTCGAACGTTCCTAAAATGGTCAATTTGGATGAAATTTTAACATTAAATCTTTTGACTGTGAATTCCTGTTGGATGTGAATTATTACTTTTTAAACTAAAATCAGTATGTTTAAAGTCATTTCTGTGCCTGAAATTGGTCAAAATTGAAGCTTCTGAGCAAGCAAAACTCTGCAAAAATGGTATTGTTGGTCACTGTGAGGGTTTAAAAAGTGGTTATTCAACAAGAGGCACGATCCAAATGACATTTTGAATCATTATGGTACAGTCCAAAAAATCAATTTTCTGATGAAAAACGATGACCTCGGACCAGTCGAACGTTCCTAAAATGGTCCATTTTGATGACATTTTAACATTTAATCTTTTGACTGTAAAGTACTGTTGGATGTGAATTATTACTTTTTCAACTAAAATAATTGTGTTTAAAGTCATTTCTGTGCCTGAAATTGGTTGTAATTGAAGGTTCTGAGCAAGCAAAATTCTGTAAAAATGGCAATTTTGGTCACTGTGAGGGTTTAAAAAGTGGTTATTTAACATGAGGCACAATCCAATTGACATTTTGAATCATTTTTGGTACAGTCCAAAAAATCAATTTTCTGATGAAAAACGATGACCCCGGACCAGTCGAACATTCCTAAAATGGTCAATTTCGATGAAATTTTAACATTTAATCTTTTGACTGTAAATTACTACTGGATGTCAATTATTACTTTTTCAACAAAAATCATTGTGTTTAAAGTCATTTCTGTACCTGAAATTGGTCAAAATTGTAGCTTCTGAGCAAGCAAAACTCTGTAAAAATTTTATTTTTGGTCACTGTGAGGGTGTAAAAAGTGATTATTCAACATGAGGCACGATCCAAATGACATTTTGAATCATTATGGTACAGTCCAAAAAATATATTTTCTGATGAAAAACGATGACCTCTGACCAGCCGAACATTCCTAAAATGGTCAATTTTGATGACATTTTAACATTTAATCTTTTGACTGTAAATTACTGTTGGATGTGAATTTTTACTTTTTCAACTAAAATCAGTGTGTTTAAAGTCATTTCTGTACCTGAAATTGGTCACAATTGAAGCTTCTGAGTAAGCAAATCTCTGTAAAAATGGCAATTTTGGTCACTGTGAGGGATTAAAAAGTGGTTAGTTAACATGAGGCACGATCCAATTGACATTTTGAATCATTTTTGGTACAGTCCAAAAAATAAATTTTCTGATGAAAAACGATGACTCCGGACCAGTCGATTGTTCCTAAAATTGTCAATTTTGATGACATTTTAACATTTAATCTTTTGACTGTGAATTACTGTTGAATGTGAATTATTACTTTTTCAATTAAAATAAGTGTGTTTAAAGTCATTTCTGTGCCTGAAATTGGTCAAAATTGAAGCTTCTGAGCAAGCAAAACTCTGTAAAAATTGTATTTTTGATCACCGTGAGGGTTCAAAAAGTGGTTATTCAACATGAGGCACGATCCAAATGACATTTTGAATCATTATGGTACAGTCCAAAAAATCTATTTTCTGATGAAAAACGATGACCCCAGACCGGTCGAACGTTCTTAAAATGGTCAATTTTGATGAAATTTTAACATTTAATCTTTTGACTGTAAATTACTGTTGGATGTCAAATATTACTTTTTCAACTAAAATCAGTGTGTTTAAACTTATTTCTGTGCCTGAAATTGGTCAAAATTGAAGCTTCTGAGTAAGCAAAACTCTGTAAAACTAGCAATTTTGGTCACTGTGAGGGTTTAAAAAGTGGTTATTTAACATGAGGCACGATCCATTTGACATTTTGAATCATTTTTGGTACAGTCCAAAAAATAAATTTTCTGATATAAAACGATGACCTCGGACCAGTCGAACTTTCCTAAAATAGTCAATTTGGATGAAATTTTAACATTTAATCTTTTGACTGTGAATTACTGTTGGATGTGAATTATTGCTTTTTCAACTACAATAATGGTTTTAAAGTCATTTCTGTGCCTGAAATTGTTCAAAATGTAAGCTTCTGAGTAAGCAAAACTCTGTAAAAATTGCAATTTTGGTCACTGTGAGGGTTTAAAAAGTGGTTAATTAACATAAGGCACGATCCAATTGACATTTTGAATCATTTTTGGTACAGTCCAAAAAATAAATTTTCTGATGAAAAACGATGACTCCGGACCAGTCGAATGTTCCTAAAATTGTCAATTTTGATGAAATTTTAACATTTAATCTTTTGACTGTGAATTACTGTTGAATGTGAATTATTACTTTTTCAATTAAAATAAGTGTGTTTAAAGTCATTTCTGTGCCTGAAATTGGTCAAAAGTGAAGCTTCTGAGCAAGCAAAACTCTGTAAAATTTGTATTTTTGGTCACTGTGAGGGTTTAAAAAGTGGTTATTCAACATGTGGCACGATCCAAATGACATTTTGAATCATTATGGTACAGTCCAAAAATAAATTTTCTGATGAAAAACGATGACCTTGGACCAGTCCAACGTTCCTAAAATGGTCAATTTTGATGACATTTTAACATTTAATCTTTTGACTGTTAATTACTGTTGGATGTGAATTATTATTTTTTCAACTAAAATCAGTGTGTTTAAAGTCATTTCTGTGCCTGATATTGGTCAAAATTGAAGCTTCTGAGTAAGCAAAACTCTGTAAAACTAGCAATTTTCGTCGCTGTGAGGGTTGAAAAAGTGGTTATTTAACATGAGGCATGATCCAATTGACATTTTGAATCATTTTTGGTACAGTCCAAAAAATCAATTCTCTGATGAAAAACGATGACTCCGGACCAGTCGAATGTTCCTAAAATTGTCAATTTTGATGAAATTTTAACATTTAATCTTTTGACTGTGAATTACTGTTGAATGTGAATTATTACTTTTTCAATTAAAATAAGTGTGTTTAAAGTCATTTCTGTGCCTGAAATTGGTCAAAATTGAAGCTTCTGAGCAAGCAAAACTCTGTAAAAATTGTATTTTTGATCACTGTGAGGGTTTAAAAAGTGGTTATTCAACATGAGGCACGATCCAAATGACATTTTGAATCATTATGGTACAGTCCAAAAAATCTATTTTCTGATGAAAAACGATGACCCCAGACCGATCGAACGTTCTTAAAATGGTCAATTTTGATGAAATTTTAACATTTAATCTTTTGACTGTAAATTACTGTTGGATGTCAAATATTACTTTTTCAACTAAAATCAGTGTGTTTAAACTTATTTCTGTGCCTGAAATTGGTCAAAATTGAAGCTTCTGAGTAAGCAAAACTCTGTAAAACTAGCAATTTTGGTCACTGTGAGGGTTTAAAAAGTGGTTATTTAACATGAGGCACGATCCATTTGACATTTTGAATCATTTTTGGTACAGTCCAAAAAAAAATTTTCTGATATAAAACGATGACCTCGGACCAGTCGAACTTTCCTAAAATAGTCAATTTGGATGAAATTTTAACATTTAATCTTTTGACTGTGAATTACTGTTGGATGTGAATTATTGCTTTTTCAACTACAATAATGGTTTTAAAGTCATTTCTGTGCCTGAAATTGTTCAAAATGTAAGCTTCTGAGTAAGCAAAACTCTGTAAAAATTGCAATTTTCGTCGCTGTGAGGGTTGAAAAAGTGGTTATTTAACATGAGGCATGATCCAATTGACATTTTGAATCATTTTTGGTACAGTCCAAAAAATCAATTCTCTGATGAAAAACGATGACCCCGGACCAGTCGAACGTTCCTAAAATAGTCAATTTGGATGAAATTTTAACATTTAAACTTTTGACTGTAAATTACTGTTGGATGTGAATTTTTACTTTTTCAACTAAAATAATTGTGTTTAATGTCATTTCTGTACCTGAAATTGGTCAAAATTGAAGCTTCTGAGTAAGTAAATCTTTGTAAAAATGGCAATTTTGATCACTGTGAGAGATTAAAAAGTGGTTAGTTAACATGAGGCACGATCCAATTGACATTTTGAATCATTTTTGGTACAGTCCAAAAAATCAATTTTCTGATGAAAAACGATGACTCCGGACCAGTCGAATGTTCCTAAAATTGTCAATTTTGATGAAATTTTAACATTTAATCTTTTGACTGTGAATTACTGTTGAATGTGAATTATTACTTTTTCAATTAAAATAAGTATGTTTAAAGTCATTTCTGTGCCTGAAATTGGTCAAAATTTAAGCTTCTGAGCAAGCAAAACTCTGTAAAAATTGTATTTTTGATCACTGTGAGGGTTTAAAAAGTGGTTATTCAACATGAGGCACGATCCAAATGACATTTTGAATCATTATGGTACAGTCCAAAAAATCTATTTTCTGATGAAAAACGATGACCCCAGACCGGTCGAACGTTCTTAAAATGGTCAATTTTGATGAAATTTTAACATTTAATCTTTTGACTGTAAATTACTGTTGGATGTCAAATATTACTTTTTCAACTAAAATCAGTGTGTTTAAACTTATTTCTGTGCCTGAAATTGGTCAAAATTGAAGCTTCTGAGTAAGCAAAACTCTGTAAAACTAGCAATTTTGGTAACTGTGAGGGTTTAAAAAGTGGTTATTTAACATGAGGCACGATCCATTTGACATTTTGAATCATTTTTGGTACAGTCCAAAAAATAAATTTTCTGATATAAAACGATGACCTCGGACCAGTCGAACTTTCCTAAAATAGTCAATTTGGATGAAATTTTAACATTTAATCTTTTGACTGTGAATTACTGTTGGATGTGAATTATTGCTTTTTCAACTACAATAATGGTTTTAAAGTCATTTCTGTGCCTGAAATTGTTCAAAATGTAAGCTTCTGAGTAAGCAAAACTCTGTAAAAATTGCAATTTTGGTCACTGTGAGGGTTTAAAAAGTGGTTAATTAACATAAGGCACGATCCAATTGACATTTTGAATCATTTTTGGTACAGTCCAAAAAATTAATTTTCTGATGAAAAACGATGACTCCGGACCAGTCGAATGTTCCTAAAATTGTCAATTTTGATGACATTTTAACATTTAATCTTTTGACTGTTAATTACTGTTGGATGTGAATTATTACTTTTTCAACTAAAATCAGTGTGTTTAAAGTCATTTCTGTGCCTGAAATTGGTCAAAATTGAAGCTTCTGAGTAAGCAAAACTCTGTAAAACTAGCAATTTTGGTCGCTGTGAGGGTTTAAAAAGTGGTTATTTAACATGAGGCACGATCCAATTGACATTTTGAATCATTTTTGTTACAGTCCAAAAAATCAATTTTCTGATGAAAAACGATGACTCCGGACCAGTCGAATGTTCCTAAAATTGTCAATTTTTATGAAATGTTAACATTTAATCTTTTAACTGTGAATTACTGTTGGATTTGAATTATTACTTTTTCAACTAAAATCAGTGTGTTTAAAGTCATTTCTGTGCCTGAAATTGGTCAAAATTGAAGCTTCTGAGCAAGCAAAACTCTGTAATACTAGCAATTTTGGTCACTGTGAGGGTTGGTTTAAAAGTGGTTATTTAACATGAGGCACGATCCAATTGACATTTTAAATCATTTTTGGTACAGTCCAAAAAATCAATTTTCTGATGAAAAACAATGACCTCGAACCAGTCGAACGTTCCTAAAATGGTCAATTTGGATGAAATTTTAACATTAAATCTTTTGACTGTGAATTCCTGTTGGATGTGAATTATTACTTTTTAAACTAAAATCAGTATGTTTAAAGTCATTTCTGTGCCTGAAATTGGTCAAAATTGAAGCTTCTGAGCAAGCAAAACTCTGCAAAAATGGTATTGTTGGTCACTGTGAGGGTTTAAAAAGTGGTTATTCAACAAGAGGCACGATCCAAATGACATTTTGAATCATTATGGTACAGTCCAAAAAATCAATTTTCTGATGAAAAACGATGACCTCGGACCAGTCGAACGTTCCTAAAATGGTCCATTTTGATGACATTTTAACATTTAATCTTTTGACTGTAAAGTACTGTTGGATGTGAATTATTACTTTTTCAACTAAAATAATTGTGTTTAAAGTCATTTCTGTGCCTGAAATTGGTTGTAATTGAAGGTTCTGAGCAAGCAAAATTCTGTAAAAATGGCAATTTTGGTCACTGTGAATGTTTAAAAAGTGGTTAATTAACATAAGGCACGATCCAATTGACATTTTGAATCATTTTTGGTATAGTCCAAAAAATCAATTTTCTGTTGAAAAACGATGACCTCGGACCAGTCGAACGTTCCTAAAATGGTCCATTTTGATGACATTTTAACATTTAATCTTTTGACTGTAAATAACTGCTGGATGTCAAATATTACTTTTTCAACTGAAATAATTGTGTTTAAAGTCATTTCTGTGCCTGAAATTGGTCAACATTGAAGCTTCTGAGTAAGCAGAACTCTGTAAAAATGGCAATTTTGGTCACTGTGAGGGTTTAAAAAGTGGTTATTTAACATGAGACACGATCCAATTGACATTTTGAATCATTTTTGGTACAGTCCAAAAAAATCAATTTTCTGATGAAAAACGATGACACCGGACCAGTCGAACGTTCCTAAAATGGTCAATTTCGATGAAATTTTAACATTTAATCTTTTGACTGTAAATTACTACTGGATGTAAATATTACTTTTTCAACTAAAATCAGTGTGTTTAAAGTCATTTCTGTGCCTGAAATTGTTCAAAATTTAAGCTTCTGAGTAAGCAAAACTCTGTAAAAATGGCAATTTTGGTCACTGTGAGGGTTTAAAAAGTGGTTATTTAACATGAGGCACGATCCAATTGACATTTTAAATAATTTTTGGTACAGTCCAAAAAATATATTTTCTGATATAAAACGATGACCCCGGACCAGTCGAACTTTCCTAAAATGGTCAATTTGGATGAAATTTTAACATTTAATCTTTTGACTGTAAAGTACTGTTGGATGTGAATTATTACTTTTTCAACTAAAATAATTGTATTTAAAGTCATTTCTGTGCCTGAAATTGGTCAAAATTGAAGCTTCTGAGCAAGCAAAACTCTGTAAAAATGGCAATATTGGTCACTGTGTAGGTTTAAAAAGTGGTTAATTAACATAAGGCACGATCCAATTGACATTTTGAATCATTTTTGGTACAGTCCAAAAAATCAATTTTCTGTTGAAAAACAATGACCCCGGATCAGTCGAACGTTCCTCAAATAGTCAATTTCGATGAAATTTTAACATTTAATCTTTTGACTGTAAATTACTGTTGGATGTGAATTATTGCTTTTTCAACTACAATAATGGTTTTTAAAGTAATTTCTGTGCCTGAAATTGTTCAAAATGTAAGCGTCTGAGTAAGCAAAACTCTGTAAAAATGGCAATTTTGGTCACTGTGAGGGTTTAAAAAGTGGTTATTTAACATGAGGCACAATCCAATTGACATTTTGAATCATTTTTGGTACAGTCCAAAAAATCAATTTTCTGATGAAAAACGATGACCCCGGACCAGTCGAACATTCCTAAAATGGTCAATTTCGATGAAATTTTAACATTTAATCTTTTGACTGTAAATTACTACTGGATGTCAATTATTACTTTTTCAACAAAAATCATTGTGTTTAAAGTCATTTCTGTACCTGAAATTGGTCAAAATTGTAGCTTCTGAGCAAGCAAAACTCTGTAAAAATTTTATTTTTGGTCACTGTGAGGGTGTAAAAAGTGATTATTCAACATGAGGCACGATCCAAATGACATTTTGAATCATTATGGTACAGTCCAAAAAATATATTTTCTGATGAAAAACGATGACCTCTGACCAGCCGAACATTCCTAAAATGGTCAATTTTGATGACATTTTAACATTTAATCTTTTGACTGTAAATTACTGTTGGATGTGAATTTTTACTTTTTCAACTAAAATCAGTGTGTTTAAAGTCATTTCTGTACCTGAAATTGGTCACAATTGAAGCTTCTGAGTAAGCAAATCTCTGTAAAAATGGCAATTTTGGTCACTGTGAGGGATTAAAAAGTGGTTAGTTAACATGAGGCACGATCCAATTGACATTTTGAATCATTTTTGGTACAGTCCAAAAAATAAATTTTCTGATGAAAAACGATGACTCCGGACCAGTCGATTGTTCCTAAAATTGTCAATTTTGATGACATTTTAACATTTAATCTTTTGACTGTGAATTACTGTTGAATGTGAATTATTACTTTTTCAATTAAAATAAGTGTGTTTAAAGTCATTTCTGTGCCTGAAATTGGTCAAAATTGAAGCTTCTGAGCAAGCAAAACTCTGTAAAAATTGTATTTTTGATCACCGTGAGGGTTCAAAAAGTGGTTATTCAACATGAGGCACGATCCAAATGACATTTTGAATCATTATGGTACAGTCCAAAAAATCTATTTTCTGATGAAAAACGATGACCCCAGACCGGTCGAACGTTCTTAAAATGGTCAATTTTGATGAAATTTTAACATTTAATCTTTTGACTGTAAATTACTGTTGGATGTCAAATATTACTTTTTCAACTAAAATCAGTGTGTTTAAACTTATTTCTGTGCCTGAAATTGGTCAAAATTGAAGCTTCTGAGTAAGCAAAACTCTGTAAAACTAGCAATTTTGGTCACTGTGAGGGTTTAAAAAGTGGTTATTTAACATGAGGCACGATCCATTTGACATTTTGAATCATTTTTGGTACAGTCCAAAAAATAAATTTTCTGATATAAAACGATGACCTCGGACCAGTCGAACTTTCCTAAAATAGTCAATTTGGATGAAATTTTAACATTTAATCTTTTGACTGTGAATTACTGTTGGATGTGAATTATTGCTTTTTCAACTACAATAATGGTTTTAAAGTCATTTCTGTGCCTGAAATTGTTCAAAATGTAAGCTTCTGAGTAAGCAAAACTCTGTAAAAATTGCAATTTTGGTCACTGTGAGGGTTTAAAAAGTGGTTAATTAACATAAGGCACGATCCAATTGACATTTTGAATCATTTTTGGTACAGTCCAAAAAATAAATTTTCTGATGAAAAACGATGACTCCGGACCAGTCGAATGTTCCTAAAATTGTCAATTTTGATGAAATTTTAACATTTAATCTTTTGACTGTGAATTACTGTTGAATGTGAATTATTACTTTTTCAATTAAAATAAGTGTGTTTAAAGTCATTTCTGTGCCTGAAATTGGTCAAAAGTGAAGCTTCTGAGCAAGCAAAACTCTGTAAAATTTGTATTTTTGGTCACTGTGAGGGTTTAAAAAGTGGTTATTCAACATGTGGCACGATCCAAATGACATTTTGAATCATTATGGTACAGTCCAAAAATAAATTTTCTGATGAAAAACGATGACCTTGGACCAGTCCAACGTTCCTAAAATGGTCAATTTTGATGACATTTTAACATTTAATCTTTTGACTGTTAATTACTGTTGGATGTGAATTATTATTTTTTCAACTAAAATCAGTGTGTTTAAAGTCATTTCTGTGCCTGATATTGGTCAAAATTGAAGCTTCTGAGTAAGCAAAACTCTGTAAAACTAGCAATTTTCGTCGCTGTGAGGGTTGAAAAAGTGGTTATTTAACATGAGGCATGATCCAATTGACATTTTGAATCATTTTTGGTACAGTCCAAAAAATCAATTCTCTGATGAAAAACGATGACCCCGGACCAGTCGAACGTTCCTAAAATAGTCAATTTGGATGAAATTTTAACATTTAATCTTTTGACTGTAAATTACTGTTGGATGTGAATTTTTACTTTTTCAACTAAAATAATTGTGTTTAATGTCATTTCTGTACCTGAAATTGGTCAAAATTGAAGCTTCTGAGTAAGTAAATCTTTGTAAAAATGGCAATTTTGATCACTGTGAGAGATTAAAAAGTGGTTAGTTAACATGAGGCACGATCCAATTGACATTTTGAATCATTTTTGGTACAGTCCAAAAAATCAATTTTCTGATGAAAAACGATGACTCCGGACCAGTCGAATGTTCCTAAAATTGTCAATTTTGATGAAATTTTAACATTTAATCTTTTGACTGTGAATTACTGTTGGATGTGAATTATTACTTTTTCAACTAAAATCAGTGTGTTTAAAGTCATTTCTGTGCCTGAAATTGGTCAAAATTGAAGCTTCCGAGCAAGCAAAACTCTGTAAAAATGGTATTTTTGGTCACTGTGAGGGTGTAAAAGGTGGTTATTCAATATGAGGCACGATCCAAATGACATTTTGAATCATTATGGTACAGTCCAAAAAATCTATTTTCTGATGAAAAACGATGACCCCAGACCGGTCGAACGTTCTTAAAATGGTCAATTTTGATGAAATTTTAACATTTAATCTTTTGACTGTAAATTACTGTTGGATGTCAAATATTACTTTTTCAACTAAAATCAGTGTGTTTAAACTTATTTCTGTGCCTGAAATTGGTCAAAATTGAAGCTTCTGAGTAAGCAAAACTCTGTAAAACTAGCAATTTTGGTCACTGTGAGGGTTTAAAAAGTGGTTATTTAACATGAGGCACGATCCATTTGACATTTTGAATCATTTTTGGTACAGTCCAAAAAATAAATTTTCTGATATAAAACGATGACCTCGGACCAGTCGAACTTTCCTAAAATAGTCAATTTGGATGAAATTTTAACATTTAATCTTTTGACTGTGAATTACTGTTGGATGTGAATTATTGCTTTTTCAACTACAATAATGGTTTTAAAGTCATTTCTGTGCCTGAAATTGTTCAAAATGTAAGCTTCTGAGTAAGCAAAACTCTGTAAAAATTGCAATTTTGGTCACTGTGAGGGTTTAAAAAGTGGTTAATTAACATAAGGCACGATCCAATTGACATTTTGAATCATTTTTGGTACAGTCCAAAAAATAAATTTTCTGATGAAAAACGATGACTCCGGACCAGTCGAATGTTCCTAAAATTGTCAATTTTGATGAAATTTTAACATTTAATCTTTTGACTGTGAATTACTGTTGAATGTGAATTATTACTTTTTCAATTAAAATAAGTGTGTTTAAAGTCATTTCTGTGCCTGAAATTGGTCAAAATTGAAGCTTCTGAGCAAGCAAATCTCTGTAAAAATCGCAATTTTGGTCACTGTGAGGGATTAAAAAGTTGTTAGTTAACATGAGGCACGATCCAAATGACATTTTGAATCATTATGGTACAGTCCAAAAAATCAATTTTCTGATGAAAAACGATGACCTCGGACCAGTCGAACGTTCCTAAAATTGTCAATTTTTATGAAATGTTAACATTTAATCTTTTAACTGTGAATTACTGTTGGATGTGAATTATTACTTTTTCAACTAAAA
This sequence comes from Lissotriton helveticus, assembly GCF_964261635.1. Lineage (NCBI taxonomy): Eukaryota > Metazoa > Chordata > Amphibia > Caudata > Salamandridae > Lissotriton > Lissotriton helveticus. The sequence goes on from NC_136071.1 coordinate 405,457,768, forward strand.
TCAGTGTGTTTAAAGTCATTTCAGTGCCTGAAATTGGTCAAAATTGAAGCTTCTGAGCAAGCAAAACTCTGTAATACTAGCAATTTTGGTCACTGTGAGGGTTGGTTTAAAAGTGGTTATTTAACATGAGGCACGATCCAATTGACATTTTAAATCATTTTTGGTACAGTCCAAAAAATCAATTTTCTGATGAAAAACAATGACCTCGGACCAGTCGAAAGTTCCTAAAATGGTCAATTTGGATGAAATTTTAACATTACATCTTTTGACTGTGAATTCCTGTTGGATGTGAATTATTACTTTTTAAACTAAAATCAGTATGTTTAAAGTCATTTCTGTGCCTGAAATTGGTCAAAATTGAAGCTTCTGAGCAAGCAAAACTCTGTAAAAATGGTATTTTTGGTCACTGTGAGGGTTTAAAAAGTGGTTATTCAACAAGAGGCACGATCCAAATGACATTTTGAATCATTATGGTACAGTCCAAAAAATCTATTTTCTGATGAAAAACGATGACCTCGGACCAGTCGAACGTTCCTAAAATGGTCCATTTTGATGACATTTTAACATTTAATCTTTTGACTGTAAAGTACTGTTGGATGTGAATTATTACTTTTTCAACTAAAATAATTGTGTTTAAAGTCATTTCTGTGCCTGAAATTGGTTGTAATTGAAGGTTCTGAGCAAGCAAAACTCTGTAAAAATTGCAATTTTGGTCACTGTGAACGTTTAAAAAGTGGTTAATTAACATAAGGCACGATCCAATTGACATTTTGAATCATTTTTGGTATAGTCCAAAAAATCAATTTTCTGTTGAAAAACGATGACCTCGGACCAGTCGAACGTTCCTAAAATGGTCCATTTTGATGATATTTTAACATTTAATCTTTTGACTGTAAATAACTGCTGGATGTCAAATATTACTTTTTCAACTGAAATAATTGTGTTTAAAGTCATTTCTGTGCCTGAAATTGGTCAACATTGAAGCTTCTGAGTAAGCAGAACTCTGTAAAAATGGCAATTTTGGTCACTGTGAGGGTTTAAAAAGTGGTTATTTAACATGAGACACGATCCAATTGACATTTTGAATCATTTTTGGTACAGTCCAAAAAAATCAATTTTCTGATGAAAAACGATGACACCGGACCATTCGAACGTTCCTAAAATGGTCAATTTCGATGAAATTTTAACATTTAATCTTTTGACTGTAAATTACTACTGGATGTAAATATTACTTTTTCAACTAAAATCAGTGTGTTTAAAGTCATTTCTGTGCCTGAAATTGTTCAAAATTTAAGCTTCTGAGTAAGCAAAACTCTGTAAAAATGGCAATTTTGGTCACTGTGAGGGTTTAAAAAGTGGTTATTTAACATGAGGCACGATCCAATTGACATTTTAAATCATTTTTGGTACAGTCCAAAAAATATATTTTCTGATATAAAACGATGACCCCGGACCAGTCGAACTTTCCTAAAATGGTCAATTTGGATGAAATTTTAACATTTAATCTTTTGACTGTAAAGTACTGTTGGATGTGAATTATTACTTTTTCAACTAAAATAATTGTGTTTAAAGTCATTTCTGTGCCTGAAATTGGTCAAAATTGAAGCTTCTGAGCAAGCAAAACTCTGTAAAAATGGCAATATTGGTCACTGTGTAGGTTTAAAAAGTGGTTAATTAACATAAGGCACGATCCAATTGACATTTTGAATCATTTTTGGTACAGTCCAAAAAATCAATTTTCTGTTGAAAAACGATGACCCCGGACCAGTCGAACGTTCCTCAAATAGTCAATTTCGATGAAATTTTAACATTTAATCTTTTGACTGTAAATTACTGTTGGATGTGAATTATTGCTTTTTCAACTACAATAATGGTTTTTAAAGTAATTTCTGTGCCTGAAATTGTTCAAAATGTAAGCGTCTGAGTAAGCAAAACTCTGTAAAAATGGCAATTTTGGTCACTGTGAGGGTTTAAAAAGTGGTTATTTAACATGAGGCACAATCCAATTGACATTTTGAATCATTTTTGGTACAGTCCAAAAAATCAATTTTCTGATGAAAAACGATGACCCCGGACCAGTCGAACATTCCTAAAATGGTCAATTTTGATGACATTTTAACATTTAATCTTTTGACTGTAAATTACTGTTGGATGTGAATTTTTACTTTTTCAACTAAAATTGGTGTGTTTAAAGTCATTTCTGTACCTGAAATTGGTCAAAATTAAAGCTTCTGAGTAAGCAAATCTCTGTAAAAATGGCAATTTTGGTCACTGTGAGGGATTAAAAAGTGGTTAGTAAACATGAGGCACGATCCAATTGACATTTTGAATCATTTTTGGTACAGTCCAAAAAATCAATTTTCTGATGAAAAACGATGACTCCGGACCAGTCGAATGTTCCTAAAATTGTCAATTTTGATGAAATTTTAACATTTAATCTTTTGACTGTGAATTACTGTTGAATGTGAATTATTACTTTTTCAATTCAAATCAGTGTGTTTAAAGTCATTTCTGTGCCTGAAATTGGTCAAAATTGAAGCTTCTGAGCAAGCAAAACTCTGTAAAAATTTTATTTTTGATCACTGTGAGGGTTGAAAAAGTGGTTATTCAACATGAGGCACAATCCAAATGACATTTTGAATCATTATGGTACAGTCCAAAAAATCTATTTTCTGATGAAAAACGATGACCCCAGACCGGTCGAACGTTCTTAAAATGGTCAATTTTGATGAAATTTTAACATTTAATCTTTTGACTGTGAATTACTGTTGGATGTCAAATATTACTTTTTCAACTAAAATCAGTGTGTTTAAAGTTATTTCTGTGCCTCAAATTGGTCAAAATTGAAGCTTCTGAGTAAGCAAAACTCTGTAAAACTAGCAATTTTGGTCACTGTGAGGGTTTAAAAAGTGGTTATTTAACATGAGGCACGATCCATTTGACATTTTGAATCATTTTTGGTACAGTCCAAAAAATAAATTTTCTGATATAAAACGATGACCTCGGACCAGTCGAACTTTCCTAAAATAGTCAATTTGGATGAAATTTTAACATTTAATCTTTTGACTGTAAATTACTGTTGGATGTGAATTTTTACTTTTTCAACTAAAATAATTGTGTTTAAAGTCATTTCTGTACCTGAAATTGGTCAAAATTGAAGCTTCTGAGTAAGAAAATCTCTGTAAAAATGGCAATTTTGGTCACTGTGAGAGATTAAAAAGTGGTTAGTTAACATGAGGCACGATCCAATTGACATTTTGAATCATTTTTGGTACAGTCCAAAAAATCAATTTTCTGATGAAAAACGATGACTCCGGACCAGTCGAATGTTCCTAAAATTGTCAATTTTGATGAAATTTTAACATTTAATCTTTTGACTGTGAATTACTGTTGGATGTGAATTATTACTTTTTCAACTAAAATCAGTGTGTTTAAAGTCATTTCTGTGCCTGAAATTAGTCAAAATTGAAGCTTCCGAGCAAGCAAACCTCTGTAAAAATTGTATTTTTGGTCACTGTGAGGGTTTAAAAAGTGGTTATTCAACATGAGGCACGATCCAAATGGCATTTTGAATCATTATGGTACAGTCCAAAAAATCTATTTACTGATGAAAAACGATGACCCCAGACCGGTCGAACGTTCTTAAAATGGTCAATTTTGATGAAATTTTAACATTTAATCTTTTGACTGTAAATTACTGTTGGATGTCAAATATTACTTTTTCAACTAAAATCAGTGTGTTTAAAGTTATTTCTTTGCCTCAAATTGGTCAAAATTGAAACTTCTGAGTAAGCAAAACTCTGTAAAACTAGCAATTTTGGTCACTGTGATGGTTTAAAAAGTGGTTATTTAACATGAGGCACGATCCATTTGACATTTTGAATCATTTTTGGTACAGTCCAAAAAATAAATTTTCTGATATAAAACGATGACCTCGGACCAGTCGAATGTTCCTAAAATTGTCAATTTTGATGAAATTTTAACATTTAATCTTTTGACTGTGAATTACTGTTGAATGTGAATTATTACTTTTTCAATTAAAATCAGTGTGTTTAAAGTCATTTCTGTGCCTGAAATTGGTCAAAATTGAAGCTTCTGAGCAAGCAAAACTCTGTAAAAATTTTATTTTTGATCACTGTGAGGGTTGAAAAAGTGGTTATTCAACATGAGGCACAATCCAAATGACATTTTGAATCATTATGGAACAGTCCAAAAAATCTATTTTCTGATGAAAAACGATGACCCCAGACCGGTCGAACGTTCTTAAAATGGTCAATTTTGATGAAATTTTAACATTTAATCTTTTGACTGTGAATTACTGTTGGATGTCAAATATTACTTTTTCAACTAAAATCAGTGTGTTTAAAGTTATTTCTGTGCCTCAAATTGGTCAAAATTGAAGCTTCTGAGTAAGCAAAACTCTGTAAAACTAGCAATTTTGGTCACTGTGAGGGTTTAAAAAGTGGTTATTTAACATGAGGCACGATCCATTTGACATTTTGAATCATTTTTGGTACAGTCCAAAAAATAAATTTTCTGATATAAAACGATGACCTCGGACCAGTCGAACTTTCCTAAAATAGTCAATTTGGATGAAATTTTAACATTTAATCTTTTGACTGTAAATTACTGTTGGATGTGAATTTTTACTTTTTCAACTAAAATAATTGTGTTTAAAGTCATTTCTGTACCTGAAATTGGTCAAAATTGAAGCTTCTGAGTAAGAAAATCTCTGTAAAAATGGCAATTTTGGTCACTGTGAGAGATTAAAAAGTGGTTAGTTAACATGAGGCACGATCCAATTGACATTTTGAATCATTTTTGGTACAGTCCAAAAAATCAATTTTCTGATGAAAAACGATGACTCCGGACCAGTCGAATGTTCCTAAAATTGTCAATTTTGATGAAATTTTAACATTTAATCTTTTGACTGTGAATTACTGTTGGATGTGAATTATTACTTTTTCAACTAAAATCAGTGTGTTTAAAGTCATTTCTGTGCCTGAAATTAGTCAAAATTGAAGCTTCCGAGCAAGCAAACCTCTGTAAAAATTGTATTTTTGGTCACTGTGAGGGTTTAAAAAGTGGTTATTCAACATGAGGCACGATCCAAATGGCATTTTGAATCATTATGGTACAGTCCAAAAAATCTATTTTCTTATGAAAAACGATGACCCCAGACCGGTCGAACGTTCTTAAAATGGTCAATTTTGATGAAATTTTAACATTTAATCTTTTGACTGTAAATTACTGTTGGATGTCAAATATTACTTTTTCAACTAAAATCAGTGTGTTTAAAGTTATTTCTGTGCCTCAAATTGGTCAAAATTGAAACGTCTGAGTAAGCAAAACTCTGTAAAACTAGCAATTTTGGTCACTGTGATGGTTTAAAAAGTGGTTATTTAACATGAGGCACGATCCATTTGACATTTTGAATCATTTTTGGTACAGTCCAAAAAATAAATTTTCTGATATAAAACGATGACCTCGGACCAGTCGAACTTTCCTAAAATAGTCAATTTGGATGAAATTTTAACATTAAATCTTTTGACTGTGAATTCCTGTTGGATGTGAATTATTACTTTTTAAACTAAAATCAGTATGTTTAAAGTCATTTCTGTGCCTGAAATTGGTCAAAATTGAAGCTTCTGAGCAAGCAAAACTGTAAAAATTTTATTTTTGGTCACTGTGAGGGTTTAAAAAGTGGTTATTCAACAAGAGGCACGATCCAAATGACATTTTGAATCATTATGGTACAGTCCAAAAAATCAATTTTCTTATGAAAAACGATGACCTCGGACCAGTCGAACGTTCCTAAAATGGTCCATTTTGATGACATTTTAACATTTAATCTTTTGACTGTAAATAACTGCTGGATGTCAAATATTACTTTTTCAACTGAAATAATTGTGTTTAAAGTCGTTTCTGTGCCTGAAATTGGTCAAAATTGAAGCTTCTGAGTAAGCAAAACTCTGTAAAAATGGCAATTTTGGTCACTGTGAGGGTTTAAAAAGTAGTTATTTAACATGAGGCACGATCCAATTGACAGTTTAAATCATTTTTGGTACAGTCCAAAATATCAATTTTCTGATATAAAACGATGACCCCGGACCAATTGAACGTTCCTAAAATGGTCAATTTCGATGAAATTTTAACATTTAATCTTTTGACTGTAAATTACTGTTGGATGTGAATTATTACTTTTTCAACTAATATAATGGTGTTTAAAGTCATTTCTGTGCCTGAAATTGGTCAAAATTGAAGCTTCTGAGTAAGCAAAACTCTGTAAAAATGACAATTTTGGACACTGTGAGGGTGTAAAAAGTGGTTAATTAACATGAGGCACGATCCAATTGACATTTTGAATCATTTTTTGTACAGTCCAAAAAATCGATTTTCTGATGAAAAACGATGACCCCGGACCGGTCGAACGTTCTTAAAATGGTCAATTTTGATGACATTTTAACATTTAATCTTTTGACTGTAAATAACTGCTGGATGTGAATTATTGCTTTTTCAACTGAAATAATTGTGTTTAAATTCATTTCTCTGACTGAAATTAGTCCAAATTTAAGCTTATGTGTAAGCAAAACTCTGTAAAAATGGCAATTTTGGTCACTGTGAGGGTTTAAAAAAGTGGTTATTTAACATGAGGCACGATCCAATTGACATTTTGAATCATTTTTGGTACATTCCAAAAAATCACTTTTCTGATGAAAAACAAATGACTCCGGACCAGTCGAATGTTCCTAAAATTGTCAATTTTGATGAAATTTTAACATTTATTCTTTTGACTGTGAATTACTGTTGGATGTGAATTATTGCTTTTTCAACTAAAATCAGTGTGTTTAAAGTCATTTCTGTGCCTGAAATTGGTCAAAATTGAAGGTTCTGAGCAAGCAAAGCTCTGTAATACTAGCAATGTTGGTCACTGTGAGGGTTTAAAAGTGGTTATTCAACAAGAGGCACAATACAAATGACATTTTGAATCATTATGGTACAGTCCAAAAAATCAATTTTCTGATGAAAAACGATGACCGCGGACCAGTCGAACGTTCCTAAAATGGTCAATTGTGATGACATTTGAACATTTAATCTTTTGACTGTTAATTACTGTTGAATGTGAATTATTACTTTTTCAACTAAAATCAGTGGGGCAGATTTATGATAACTGGTGCATCCCCAGGGATGGGCCAGTTATTTTGCGCCGCTGCTCCGCCACCCATGGTGCGCCGCATATACAATGCGGCGCACCATGGGGCAAAAACGGCACAGATGCGTGACGCATCTGTGCCGTAAAGGTGGCGCATTGCTGGAGTTGCGTCACAAGCGCGATGCAGCTCCAGCAAGGCTCGGGGGTGCCCAATCTATACAATGCTGCGTCAAGACCTACGCCTGCTTCAAGCAGGCGCAGGGTTTTGACGCAGCATTGGCCTGAAAGTGACTGAGTGAAATCTTATAGATTTCACTCAGCCACTTTTGTGAGGCGCACCTGCCCCGGAACGCCCACCCTGTGCCGGAACGCCCACAAGTGGCGCAGGGCTTTACAACGTGACGCATCCGCCTAGATGCGTCACGTTGTAAATGGGTCGTAGGGATGCGCCACGTTTACGCCGCAGTTGCATGACGCAAACGTGGCGCATTCCCGTCATAAATCTGCCCCAATGTGTTTAAAGTCATTTCTGTGCCTAAAATTGGTCAAAATTGAAGCTTCTGAGTAAGCAAAACTCTGTAAAACTAGCAATTTTGGTCGCTGTGAGGGTTTAAAAAGTGGTTATTTAACATGAGGCACGATCCAATTGACATTTTGAATCATTTTTGGTACAGTCCAAAAAATCAATTTTCTGATGAAAAACGATGACTCCGGACCAGTCGAATGTTCCTAAAATTGTCAATTTTGATGAAATTTTAACATTTAATCTTTTGACTGTGAATTACTGTTGGATGTGAATTATTACTTTTTCAACTAAAATCAGTGTGTTTAAAGTCATTTCTGTGCCTGAAATTGGTCAAAATTGAAGCTTACGAGCAAGCAAAACTCTGTAAAAAGGGTATTTTTGGTCACTGTGAGGGTTTAAAAAGTGGTTATTCAACATGAGGCACGATCCAAATGGCATTGTGAATCATTATGGTACAGTCTAAAAAATCAATTTTCTGATGAAAAACGATGACCTCGGACCAGTCGAATGTTCCTAAAATTGTCAATTTCTATGAAATTTTAACATTTAATCTTTTGACTGTGAATTACTGTTGGATGTGAATTATTACTTTTTCAACTAAAATCAGTGTGTTTAAAGTCATTTCTGTGCCTGAAATTGGTCAAAATTGAAGCTTCTGAGCAAGCAAAACTCTGTAAAAATTGCAATTTTGGTCACTGTGAGGGTTTAAAAAGTGGTTATTCAACATGAGGCACGATCCAAATGACACTTTGAATCATTATGGTACAGTCCAAAAAATTAATTTTCTGATGAAAAACAATGACCTCGGACTAGTCGAACGTTCCTAAAATGGTCAGTTTCGATGAAATTTTCACATTTAATCTTTTGACTGTAAATACTGTTGGATGTGAATTTTTACTTTTTCAACTAAAATAATTGTGTTTAAAGTCATTTCTGTACCTGAAATTGATCAAAATTGAAGCTTCTGAGCAAGCAAAACTCTGTAAAAATTGTATTTTTGGTCACTGTGAGGGTTTAAAAAGTGGTTATTCAACATGAGGCACGATCCAAATGACATGTTGAATCATTTTTGGTACAGTCCAAAAAATCAATTCTCTGATGAAAAACGATGACCCCGGACCAGTCGAACGTTCCTAAAATAGTCAATTTGGATGAAATTTTAACATTTAATCTTTTGACTGTAAATTACTGTTGGATGTGAATTTTTACTTTTTCAAATAAAATAATTGTGTTTAATGTCATTTCTGTGCCTGAAATTGGTCAAAATTGAAGCTTCTGAGTAAGTAAATCTTTGTAAAAATGGCAATTTTGATCACTGTGAAAGATTAAAAAGTGGTTAGTTAACATGAGGCACGATCCAATTGACATTTTGAATAATTTTTGGTACAGTCCAAAAAATCAATTTTCTGATGAAAAACGATGACTCCGGACCAGTCGAATGTTCCTAAAATTGTCAATTTTGATGAAATTTTAACATTTAATCTTTTGACTGTGAATTACTGTTGGATGTGAATTATTACTTTTTCAACTAAAATCAGTGTGTTTAAAGTCATTTCTGTGCCTGAAATTGTTCAAAATGTAAGCTTCTGAGTAAGCAAAACTCTGTAAAAATTGCAATTTTGGTCACTGTGAGGGTTTAAAAAGTGGTTATTTAACATGAGGCACGATCCAATTGACATTTTGAATCATTTTTGGTACAGTCCAAAAAATATATTTTCTGATGAAAAACGATGACCTCAGACCAGTCGAACTTTCCTAAAATAGTCAATTTGGATGAAATTTTAACATTTAATCTTTTGACTGTAAATTACTGTTGGATGTGAATTTTTACTTTTTCAACTAAAATAATTATGTTTAAAGTCATTTCTGTACCTGAAATTACTCCAAATTGAAGCTTCTGAGTAAGTAAATCTTTGTAAAAATGGCAATTTTGGTCACTGAGAGGGATTAAAAAGTGGTTGGTTAACCTGAGGTACGATCCAATTGACATTTTGAATCATTTTTGGTACAGTCCAAAAAATAAATTTTCTGATGAAAAACGACGACTCCGGACCAGTCGAATGTTCCTAAAATTGTCAATTTTGATGAAATGTTAACATTTATCTTTTGACTGTGAATTACTGTTGGATGTGAATTATTACTTTTTCAACTAAAATTAGTGTGTTTAAAGTCATTTCTGTGCCTGAAATTGGTCAAAATTGAAGCTTCTGAGCAAGCAATACTCTGTAAAAATTGTATTTTTGGTCGCTGTGAGGGTTGAAAAAGTAGTTATTTAACATGAGGCATGACCCAATTGACATTTTGAATCATTTTTGGTACAGTCCAAAAAATCAATTCTCTGATGAAAAACGATGACCCCGGACCAGTCGAACGTTCCTAAAATAGTCAATTTGGATGACATTTTAACATTTAATCTTTTGACTGTAAATTACTGTTGGATGTGAATTTTTACTTTTTCAACTAAAATAATTGTGTTTAATGTCATTTCTGTACCTGAAATTGGTCAAAATTGAAGCTTCTGAGTAAGTAAATCTTTGTAAAAATGGCAATTTTGATCACTGTGAGAGATTAAAAAGTGGTTAGTTAACATGAGGCACGATCCAATTGACATTTTGAATCATTTTTGGTACAGTCCAAAAAATCAATTTTCTGATGAAAAACGATGACTCCGGACCAGTCGAATGTTCCTAAAATTGTCAATTTTGATGAAATTTTAACATTTAATCTTTTGACTGTGAATTACTGTTGGATGTGAATTATTACTTTTTCAACTAAAATCAGTGTGTTTAAAGTCATTTCTGTGCCTGAAATTGGTCAAAATTGAAGCTTCCGAGCAAGCAAAACTCTGTAAAAATGGTATTTTTGGTCACTGTGAGGGTTTAAAAAGTGGTTATTCAACATGAGGCACGATCCAAATGGCATTTTGAATCATTATGGTACAGTCCAAAAAATCTATTTTCTGATGAAAAACAATGACCCCAGACCGGTCGAACGTTCTTAAAATGGTCAATTTTGATGAAATTTTAACATTTAATCTTTTGACTGTAAATTACTGTTGGATGTCAAATATTACTTTTTCAACTAAAATCAGTGTGTTTAAAGTTATTTCTGTGCCTCAAATTGGTCAAAATTGAAGCTTCTGAGTAAGCAAAACTCTGTAAAACTAGCAATTTTGGTCACTGTGAGGGTTTAAAAAGTGGTTATTTAACATGAGGCACGATCCATTTGACATTTTGAATCATTTTTGGTACAGTCCAAAAAATAAATTTTCTGATATAAAACAATGACCTCGGACCAGTCGAACTTTCCTAAAATAGTCAATTTGGATGAAATTTTAACATTTAATCTTTTGACTGTAAATTACTGTTGGATGTGAATTTTTACTTTTTCAACTAAAATAATTGTGTTTAAAGTCATTTCTGTACCTGAAATTGGTCAAAATTGAAGCTTCTGAGTAAGAAAATCTTTGTAAAAATGGCAATTTTGGTCACTGTGAGGGATTAAAAAGTGGTTAGTTAACATGAGGCACGATCCAATTGACATTTTGAATCATTTTTGGTACAGTCCAAAAAATCAATTTTCTGATGAAAAACGATGACTCCGGACCAGTCGAATGTTCCTAAAATTGTCAATTTTGATGAAATTTTAACATTTAATCTTTTGACTGTGAATTACTGTTGGATGTGAATTATTGCTTTTTCAACTACAATATTGGTTTTAAAGTCATTTCTGTGCCTGAAATTGTTCAAAATGTAAGCTTCTGAGTAAGCAAAACTCTGTAAAAATTGCAATTTTGGTCACTGTGAGGGTTTAAAAAGTGGTTATTTAACATGAGGCACGATCCAATTGACATTTTGAATCATTTTTGGTACAGTCCAAAAAATATATTTTCTGATGAAAAACGATGACCTCGGACCAGTCGAACTTTCCTAAAATAGTCAATTTGGATGAAATTTTAACATTTAATCTTTTGACTGTAAATTACTGTTGGATGTGAATTTTTACTTTTTCAACTAAAATAATTATGTTTAAAGTCATTTCTGTACCTGAAATTACTCAAAATTGAAGCTTCTGAGTAAGCAAATCTCTGTAAAAATGGCAATTTTGGTCACTGAGAGGGATTAAAAAGTGGTTGGTTAACCTGAGGTACGATCCAATTGACATTTTGAATAATTTTTGGTACAGTCCAAAAAATAAATTTTCTGATGAAAAACGATGACTCCGGACCAGTCGAATGTTCCTAAAATTGTCAATTTTGATGAAATGTTAACATTTATCTTTTGACTGTGAATTACTGTTGGATGTGAATTATTACTTTTTCAACTAAAATCAGTGTGTTTAAAGTCATTTCTGTGCCTGAAATTGGTCAAAATTGAAGCTTCTGAGCAAGCAAAACTCTGTAAAACTAGCAATTTTGGTCACTGTGAGGGTTTAAAAAGTGGTTATTTAACATGAGTCACGATCCAATTGACATTTTGAATCTTTTTTGGTACAGTCCAAAAAATCAATTTTCTGATGAAAAACGATGACCCCGGACCAGTCGAACGTTCCTAAAATAGTCAATTTGGATGAAATTTTATCAATTAATATTTTGACTGTAAATTACTGTTGGATGTGAATTTTTACTTTTTCAACTAAAATAATTATGTTTAAAGTCATTTCTGTACCTGAAATTACTCAAAATTGAAGCTTCTGAGTAAGCAAATCTCTGTAAAAATGGCAATTTTGGTCACTGAGAGGGATTAAAAAGTGGTTGGTTAACCTGAGGTACGATCCAATTGACATTTTGAATCATTTTTGGTACAGTCCAAAAATTAAATTTTCTGATGAAAAACGATGACTCCGGACCAGTCGAATGTTCCTAAAATTGTCAATTTTGATGAAATGTTAACATTTATCTTTTGACTGTGAATTACTGTTGGATGTGCATTATTACTTTTTCAACTAAAATCAGTGTGTTTAAAGTCATTTCTGTGCCTGAAATTGGTCAAAATTGAAGCTTCTGAGCAAGCAAAACTCTGTAAAAATGGCAATTTTGGTCACTGAGAGGGATTAAAAAGTGGTTGGTTAACCTGAGGTACGATCCAATTGACATTTTGAATAATTTTTGGTACAGTCCAAAAAATAAATTTTCTGATGAAAAACGATGACTCCGGACCAGTCGAATGTTCCTAAAATTGTCAATTTTGATGAAATGTTAACATTTATCTTTTGACTGTGAATTACTGTTGGATGTGAATTATTACTTTTTCAACTAAAATCAGTGTGTTTAAAGTCATTTCTGTGCCTGAAATTGGTCAAAATTGAAGCTTCTGAGCAAGCAAAACTCTGTAAAAATTGTATTTTTGGTCGCTGTGAGGGTTGAAAAAGTGGTTATTTAACATGAGGCATGACCCAATTGACATTTTGAATCATTTTTGGTACAGTCCAAAAAATCAATTCTCTGATGAAAAACGATGACCCCGGACCAGTCGAACGTTCCTAAAATAGTCAATTTGGATGAAATTTTAACATTTAATCTTTTGACTGTAAATTACTGTTGGATGTGAATTTTTACTTTTTCAACTAAAATAATTGTGTTTAATGTCATTTCTGTACCTGAAATTGGTCAAAATTGAAGCTTCTGAGTAAGTAAATCTTTGTAAAAATGGCAATTTTGATCACTGTGAGAGATTAAAAAGTGGTTAGTTAACATGAGGCACGATCTAATTGACATTTTGAATAATTTTTGGTACAGTCCAAAAAATCAATTTTCTGATGAAAAACGATGACTCCGGACCAGTCGAATGTTCCTAAAATTGTCAATTTTGATGAAATTTTAACATTTAATCTTTTGACTGTGAATTACTGTTGGATGTGAATTATTACTTTTTCAACTAAAATCAGTGTGTTTAAAGTCATTTCTGTGCCTGAAATTGGTCAAAATGGAAGCTTCCGAGCAAGCAAAACTCAGTAAAAATGGTATTTTTGGTCACTGTGAGGGTTTAAAAAGTGGTTATTCAACATGAGGCATGATCCAAATGGCATTTTGAATCATTATGGTACAGTCCAAAAAATCAATTTTCTAATGAAAAAGGATGACCTCGGACCAGTCGAACGTTCCTAAAATGGTCCATTTTGATGACATTTTAACATTTAATCTTTTGACTGTTAATTACTGTTGGATGTGAATTATTACTTTTTCAACTAAAATCAGTGTGTTTAAAGTCATTTCTGTGCCTGAAATTGGTCAAAATTGAAGCTTCTGAGTAAGCAAAACTCTGTAAAACTAGCAATTTTGGTCACTGTGAGGGTTTAAAAAGTGGTTATTTAACATGAGTCACGATCCAATTGACATTTTGAATCTTTTTTGGTACAGTCCAAAAAATCAATTTTCTGATGAAAAACGATGACCCCGGACCAGTCGAACGTTCCTAAAATAGTCAATTTGGATGAAATTTTATCAATTAATATTTTGACTGTAAATTACTGTTGGATGTGAATTTTTACTTTTTCAACTAAAATAATTATGTTTAAAGTCATTTCTGTACCTGAAATTACTCAAAATTGAAGCTTCTGAGTAAGCAAATCTCTGTAAAAATGGCAATTTTGGTCACTGAGAGGGATTAAAAAGTGGTTGGTTAACCTGAGGTACGATCCAATTGACATTTTGAATCATTTTTGGTACAGTCCAAAAATTAAATTTTCTGATGAAAAACGATGACTCCGGACCAGTCGAATGTTCCTAAAATTGTCAATTTTGATGAAATGTTAACATTTATCTTTTGACTGTGAATTACTGTTGGATGTGCATTATTACTTTTTCAACTAAAATCAGTGTGTTTAAAGTCATTTCTGTGCCTGAAATTGGTCAAAATTGAAGCTTCTGAGCAAGCAAAACTCTGTAAAAATTGTATTTTTGGTCGCTGTGAGGGTTGAAAAAGTGGTTATTTAACATGAGGCATGACCCAATTGACATTTTGAATAATTTTTGGTACAGTCCAAAAAATCAATTCTCTGATGAAAAACGATGACCCCGGACCAGTCGAACGTTCCTAAAATAGTCAATTTGGATGAAATTTTAACATTTAATCTTTTGACTGTAAATTACTGTTGGATGTGAATTTTTACTTTTTCAACTAAAATAATTGTGTTTAATGTCATTTCTGTACCTGAAATTGGTCAAATTTGAAGCTTCTGAGTAAGTAAATCTTTGTAAAAATGGCAATTTTGATCACTGTGAGAGATTAAAAAGTGGTTAGTTAACATGAGGCACGATCCAATTGACATTTTGAATCATTTTTGGTACAGTCCAAAAAATCAATTTTCTGATGAAAAACGATGACTCCGGACCCGTCGAATGTTCCTAAAATTGTCAATTTTGATGAAATTTTAACATTTAATCTTTTGACTGTGAATTACTGTTGGATGTGAATTATTACTTTTCAACTAAAATCAGTGTGTTTAAAGTCATTTCTGTGCCTGAAATTGGTCAAAATTGAAGCTTCCGAGCAAGCAAAACTCTGTAAAAATGGTATTTTTGGTCACTGTGAGGGTTTAAAAAGTGGTTATTCAACATGAGGCACGATCCAAATGGCATTTTGAATCATTATGGTACAGTCCAAAAAATCTATTTTCTGATGAAAAACGATGACCCCAGACCGGTCGAACGTTCTTAAAATGGTCAATTTTGATGAAATTTTAACATTTAATCTTTTGACTGTAAATTACTGTTGGATGTCAAATATTACTTTTTCAACTAAAATCAGTGTGTTTAAAGTTATTTCTGTGCCTCAAATTGGTCAAAATTGAAGCTTCGGAGTAAGCAAAACTCTGTAAAACTAACAATTTTGGTCACTGTGAGGGTTTAAAAAGTGGTTATTTAACATGAGGCACGATCCATTTGACATTTTGAATCATTTTTGGTACAGTCCAAAAAATAAATTTTCTGATATAAAACGATGACCTCGGACCAGTCGAACTTTCCTAAAATAGTCAATTTGGATAAAATTTTAACATTTAATCTTTTGACTGTAAATTACTGTTGGATGTGAATTTTTACTTTTTCAACTAAAATAATTGTGTTTAAAGTCATTTCTGTACCTGAAATTGGTCGAAATTGAAGCTTTTGAGTAAGAAAATCTCTGTAAAAATGGCAATTTTGGTCACTGTGAGGGATTAAAAAGTGGTTAGTTAACATGAGGCACAATCCAATTGACATTTTGAATCATTTTTGGTACAGTCCAAAAAATCAATTTTCTGATGAAAAACGATGACTTCGGACCAGTCGAATGTTCCTAAAATTGTCAATTTTGATGAAATTTTAACATTTAATCTTTTGACTGTGAATTACTGTTGGATGTGAATTATTGCTTTTTCAACTACAATAATGGTTTTAAAGTCATTTCTGTGCCTGAAATTGTTCAAAATGTAAGCTTCTGAGTAAGCAAAACTCTGTAAAAATTGCAATTTTGGTCACTGTGAGGGTTTAAAAAGTGGTTATTTAACATGAGGCACGATCCAATTGACATTTTGAATCATTTTTGGTACAGTCCAAAAAATATATTTTCTAATGAAAAACGATGACCTCGGACCAGTCGAACTTTCCTAAAATAGTCAATTTGGATGAAATTTTAACATTTAATCTTTTGACTGTAAATTACTGTTGGATGTGAATTTTTACTTTTTTAACTAAAATAATTATGTTTAAAGTCATTTCTGTACCTGAAATTACTCGAAATTGAAGCTTCTGAGTAAGCAAATCTCTGTAAAAATGGCAATTTTGGTCACTGAGAGGGATTAAAAAGTGGTTGGTTAACCTGAGGTACGACCCAATTGACATTTTGAATCATTTTTGGTACAGTCCAAAAAATAAATTTTCTGATGAAAAACGATGACTCCGGACCAGTCGAATGTTCCTAAAATTGTCAATTTTGATGAAATGTTAACATTTATCTTTTGACTGTGAATTACTGTTGGATGTGAATTATTACTTTTTCAACTAAAATCAGTGTGTTTAAAGTCATTTCTGTGCCTGAAATTGGTCAAAATTGAAGCTTCTGAGCAAGCAAAACTCTGTAAAAATTGTATTTTTGGTCGCTGTGAGGGTTGAAAAAGTGGTTATTTAACATGAGGCATGACCCAATTGACATTTTGAATCATTTTTGGTACAGTCCAAAAAATCAATTCTCTGATGAAAAACGATGACCCCGGACCAGTCGAACGTTCCTAAAATAGTCAATTTGGATGAAATTTTAACATTTAATCTTTTGACTGTAAATTACTGTTGGATGTGAATTTTTACTTTTTCAACTAAAATAATTGTGTTTAATGTCATTTCTGTACCTGAAATTGGTCAAAATTGAAGCTTCTGAGTAAGTAAATCTTTGTAAAAATGGCAATTTTGATCACTGTGAGAGATTAAAAAGTGGTTAGTTAACATGAGGCACGATCCAATTGACATTTTGAATCATTTTTGGTACAGTCCAAAAAATCAATTTTCTGATGAAAAACGATGACTCCGGACCAGTCGAATGTTCGTAAAATTGTCAATTTTGATGACATTTTAACATTTAATCTTTTGACTGTGAATTACTGTTGGATGTGAATTATTACTTTTTCAACTAAAATCAGTGTGTTTAAAGTCATTTCTGTGCCTGAAATTGGTCAAAATTGAAGCTTCCGAGCAAGCAAAACTCTGTAAAAATGGTATTTTTGGTCACTGTGAGGGTTTAAAAAGTGGTTATTCAACAGGAGGCACGATCCAAATGGCATTTTGAATCATTATGGTACAGTCCAAAAAATCAATTTTCTGATGAAAAACGATGACCTCGGACCAGTCGAACGTTCCTAAAATGGTCCATTTTGATGACATTTTAACATTTAATCTTTTGACTGTTAATTACTGTTGGATGTGAATTATTACTTTTTCAACTAAAATCAGTGTGTTTAAAGTCATTTCTATGCCTGAAATTGGTCAAAATTGAAGCTTCTGAGTAAGCAAAACTCTGTAAAACTAGCAATTTTGGTCGCTGTGAGGGTTTAAAAAGTGGTTATTTAACATGAGGCACGATCCAATTGACATTTTGAATCATTTTTGGTACAGTCCAAAAAATCAATTTTCTGATGAAAAACGATGACTCCGGACCAGTCGAATGTTCCTAAAATTGTCAATTTTGATGAAATTTTAACATTTAATCTTTTGACTGTGAATTACTGTTGGATGTGAAATATTACTTTTTTAACTAAAATCAGTGTGTTTAAAGTCATTTCTGTGCCTGAAATTGGTCAAAATTGAAGCTTCTGAGCAAGCAAAACTCTGTAAAAATTGTATTTTTGGTCACTGTGAGGGTTTAAAAAGTGGTTATTCAACAAGAGGCACGATCCAAATGACATTTTGAATCATTATGGTACAGTCCAAAAAATCAATTTTCTGATGAAAAACGATGACCTCGGACCAGTCGAACGTTCCTAAAATGGTCCATTTTGATGACATTTTAACATTTAATCTTTTGACTGGTAATTACTGTTGGAGGTGAATTATTACTTTTTCAACTAAAATCAGTGTGTTTAAAGTCATTTCTGTGCCTGAAATTGGTCAAAATTGAAGCTTCTGAGCAAGCAAATATCTGTAAAAATTAAATGTTGGTCACTGTGAGGGATTAAAAAGTGGTTAGTTAACATGAGGCACGATTCAATTGACATTTTGAATCATTTTTGGTACAGTCCAAAAAATCAATTTTCTGTTGAAAAACGATGACCCCGGACCAGTTGAACGTTCCGAAAATGGTCAATTTCAATGAAATTTTAACATTTAATCTTTTGACTGTAAAGTACTGTTGGATGTGAATTATTACTTTTTCAACTAAAATAATTGTGTTTAAAGTCATTTCTGTGCCTGAAATTGGTTGAAATTGAAGCTTCCAAGCAAGCAAAACTCTGTAAAAATTGTATTTTTGGTCACTGTGAGGGTTTAAAAAGTGGTTATTCAACATGAGGCACGATCCAGATGGCATTTTGAATCATTATGGTACAGTCCAAAAAATCAATTTTCTGATGAAAAACAATGACCTCGGATCAGTCGAACGTTCCTAAAATGGTCAATTTTGATGACATTTTAACATTTAATCTTTTGACTGTTAATTACTGTTGGATGTGAATTATTACTTTTTCAACTAAAATCAGTGTGTTTAAAGTCATTTCTGTGCCTGAAATTGGTCAAAATTGAAGCTTCTGAGCAAGCAAAACTCTGTAAAAATTGTATTTTTGGTCACTGTGAGGGTTTAAAAAATGGTTATTCAACAAGAGGCACGATCCAAATGACATTTTGAATCATTATGGTACAGTCCAAAAAATCAATTTTCTGATGAAAAACGATGACCTCGGACCAGTCGAACGTTCCTAAAATGGTCCATTTTGATGACATTTTAACATTTAATCTTTTGACTGTTAATTACTGTTGGATGTGAATTATTACTTTTTCAACTAAAATCAGTGTGTTTAAAGTCATTTCTGTGCCTGAAATTGGTCAAAATTGAAGCTTCTGAGCAAGCAAATCTCTGTAAAAATCGCAGTTTTGGTCACTGTGAGGGATTAAAAAGTGGTTAGTTAACATGAGGCACGATCCAATTGACATTTTGAATCATTTTTGGTACAGTCCAAAAAATCAATTTTCTGTTGAAAAACGATGACCCCGGACCAGTTGAACGTTCCGAAAATGGTCAATTTCGATGAAATTTTAACATTTAATCTTTTGACTGTAAAGTACTGTTGGATGTGAATTATTACTTTTTCAACTAAAATAATTGTGTTTAAAGTCATTTCTGTGCCTGAAATTGGTTGAAATTGAAGGTTCTGAGCAAGCAAAACTCTGTAAAAATGGCAATTTTGGTAACTGTGAACGTTTAAAAGGTGGTTAATTAACACAAGGCACGATCCAATTGACATTTTGAATCATTTTTGGTACAGTCCAAAAAATCAATTTTCTGTTGAAAAACGATGACCTCGGACCAGTCGAACGTTCCTAAAATGGTCCATTTTGATGACATTTTAACATTTAATCTTTTGACTGTAAATAACTGCTGGATGTCAAATATTACTTTTTCAATTAAAATCAGTGTGTTTAAAGTCATTTCTGTGCCTGAAATTGGTCAAAATTGAAGCTTCTGAGCAAGGAAAACTCTGTAAAAATTGAATTTTTGATCACTGTGAGGGTTTAAAAAGTGGTTATTCAACACGAGGCACGATCCAAATGACATTTTGAATAATTATGGTACAGTCCAAAAAATCTATTTTCTGATGAAAAACGATGACCCCAGACCGGTCGAACGTTCTTAAAATGGTCAATTTTGATGAAATTTTAACATTTAATCTTTTGACTGTAAATTACTGTTGGATGTCAAATATTATTTTTTCAACTAAAATCAGTGTGTTTAAAGTTATTTCTGTGCCTCAAATTGGTCAAAATTGAAGCTTCTGAGTAAGCAAAACTCTGTAAAACTAGCAATTTTGGTCACTGTGAGGGTTTAAAAAGTGGTTATTTAACATGAGGCACGATCCATTTGACATTTTGAATCATTTTTGGTACAGTCCAAAAAATCAATTTTCTGATGAAAAACGATGACTCCGGACCAGTCGAATGTTCCTAAAATTGTCAATTTTGATGAAATTTTAACATTTAATCTTTTGACTGTAAATTACTGTTGGATGTGAATTTTTACTTTTTCAACTAAAATAATTGTGTTTAATGTCATTTCTGTACCTGAAATTGGTCAAATTTGAAGCTTCTGAGTAAGTAAATCTTTGTAAAAATGGCAATTTTGATCACTGTGAGAGATTAAAAAGTGGTTAGTTAACATGAGGCACGATCCAATTGACATTTTGAATCATTTTTGGTACAGTCCAAAAAATCAATTTTCTGATGAAAAACGATGACTCCGGACCAGTCGAATGTTCCTAAAATTGTCAATTTTGATGAAATTTTAACATTTAATCTTTTGACTGTGAATTACTGTTGGATGTGAATTATTACTTTTCAACTAAAATCAGTGTGTTTAAAGTCATTTCTGTGCCTGAAATTGGTCAAAATTGAAGCTTCCGAGCAAGCAAAACTCTGTAAAAATGGTATTTTTGGTCACTGTGAGGGTTTAAAAAGTGGTTATTCAACATGAGGCACGATCCAAATGGCATTTTGAATCATTATGGTACAGTCCAAAAAATCTATTTTCTGATGAAAAACGATGACCCCAGACCGGTCGAACGTTCTTAAAATGGTCAATTTTGATGAAATTTTAACATTTAATCTTTTGACTGTAAATTACTGTTGGATGTCAAATATTACTTTTTCAACTAAAATCAGTGTGTTTAAAGTTATTTCTGTGCCTCAAATTGGTCAAAATTGAAGCTTCGGAGTAAGCAAAACTCTGTAAAACTAACAATTTTGGTCACTGTGAGGGTTTAAAAAGTGGTTATTTAACATGAGGCATGACCCAATTGACATTTTGAATCATTTTTGGTACAGTCCAAAAAATCAATTCTCTGATGAAAAACGATGACCCCGGACCAGTCGAACGTTCCTAAAATAGTCAATTTGGATGAAATTTTAACATTTAATCTTTTGACTGTAAATTACTGTTGGATGTGAATTTTTACTTTTTCAACTAAAATAATTGTGTTTAATGTCATTTCTGTACCTGAAATTGGTCAAAATTGAAGCTTCTGAGTAAGTAAATCTTTGTAAAAATGGCAATTTTGATCACTGTGAGAGATTAAAAAGTGGTTAGTTAACATGAGGCACGATCCAATTGACATTTTGAATCATTTTTGGTACAGTCCAAAAAATCAATTTTCTGATGAAAAACGATGACTCCGGACCAGTCGAATGTTCGTAAAATTGTCAATTTTGATGAAATTTTAACATTTAATCTTTTGACTGTGAATTACTGTTGGATGTGAATTATTACTTTTTCAACTAAAATCAGTGTGTTTAAAGTCATTTCTGTGCCTGAAATTGGTCAAAATTGAAGCTTCCGAGCAAGCAAAACTCTGTAAAAATGGTATTTTTGGTCACTGTGAGGGTTTAAAAAGTGGTTATTCAACAGGAGGCACGATCCAAATGGCATTTTGAATCATTATGGTACAGTCCAAAAAATCAATTTTCTGATGAAAAACGATGACCTCGGACCAGTCGAACGTTCCTAAAATGGTCCATTTTGATGACATTTTAACATTTAATCTTTTGACTGTTAATTACTGTTGGATGTGAATTATTACTTTTTCAACTAAAATCAGTGTGTTTAAAGTCATTTCTGTGCCTGAAATTGGTCAAAATTGAAGCTTCTGAGTAAGCAAAACTCTGTAAAACTAGCAATTTTGGTCGCTGTGAGGGTTTAAAAAGTGGTTATTTAACATGAGGCACGATCCAATTGACATTTTGAATCATTTTTGGTACAGTCCAAAAAATCAATTTTCTGATGAAAAACGATGACTCCGGACCAGTCGAATGTTCCTAAAATTGTCAATTTTGATGAAATTTTAACATTTAATCTTTTGACTGTGAATTACTGTTGGATGTGATTTATTACTTTTTCAACTAAAATCAGTGTGTTTAAAGTCATTTCTGTGCCTGAAATTGGTAAAAATTGAAGCTTCCGAGCAAGCAAAACTCTGTAAAAATGGTATTTTTGGTCACTGTGAGGGTTTAAAAAGTGGTTATTCAACATGAGGCACGATCAAAATGGCATTTTGAATCATTATGGTACAGTCCAAAAAATCAATTTTCTGATGAAAAACAATGACCTCGGACCAGTCCAACGTTCCTAAAATGGTCAATTTTGATG
Organism: Lissotriton helveticus; assembly: GCF_964261635.1. NCBI lineage: Eukaryota > Metazoa > Chordata > Amphibia > Caudata > Salamandridae > Lissotriton > Lissotriton helveticus. The sequence continues at coordinate 405,480,263 of NC_136071.1, forward strand.
ACATTTTAACATTTAATCATTTGACTTTAAATTACTGTTGGATGTCAAATATTATTTTTTCAACTAAAATCAGTGTGTTTAAAGTTATTTCTGTGCCTCAAATTGGTCAAAATTGAAGCTTCTGAGTAAGCAAAACTCTGTAAAACTAGCAATTTTGGTCACTGTGAGGGTTTAAAAAGTGGTTATTTAACATGAGGCACGATCCATTTGACATTTTGAATCATTTTTGGTACAGTCCAAAAAATCAATTTTCTGATGAAAAACGATGACTCCGGACCAGTCGAATGTTCCTAAAATTGTCAATTTTGATGAAATTTTAACATTTAATCTTTTGACTGTGAATTACTGTTGGGTGTGAATTATTGCTTTTTCAACTACAATATTGGTTTTAAAGTCATTTCTGTGCCTGAAATTGTTCAAAATGTAAGCTTCTGAGTAAGCAAAACTCTGTAAAAATTGCAATTTTGGTCACTGTGAGGGTTTAAAAAGTGGTTATTTAACATGAGGCACGATCCAATTGACATTTTGAATCATTTTTGGTACAGTCCAAAAAATATATTTTCTGATGAAAAACGATGACCTCGGACCAGTCGAACTTTCCTAAAATAGTCAATTTGGATGAAATTTTAACATTTAATCTTTTGACTGTAAATTACTGTTGGATGTGAATTTTTACTTTTTCAACTAAAATAATTATGTTTAAAGTCATTTCTGTACCTGAAATTACTCAAAATTGAAGCTTCTGAGTAAGCAAATCTCTGTAAAAATGGCAATTTTGGTCACTGAGAGGGATTAAAAAGTGGTTGGTTAACCTGAGGTACGATCCAATTGACATTTTGAATAATTTTTGGTACAGTCCAAAAAATAAATTTTCTGATGAAAAACGATGACTCCGGACCAGTCGAATGTTCCTAAAATTGTCAATTTTGATGAAATGTTAACATTTATCTTTTGACTGTGAATTACTGTTGGATGTGAATTATTACTTTTTCAACTAAAATCAGTGTGTTTAAAGTCATTTCTGTGCCTGAAATTGGTCAAAATTGAAGCTTCTGAGCAAGCAAAACTCTGTAAAACTAGCAATTTTGGTCACTGTGAGGGTTTAAAAAGTGGTTATTTAACATGAGTCACGATCCAATTGACATTTTGAATCTTTTTTGGTACAGTCCAAAAAATCAATTTTCTGATGAAAAACGATGACCCCGGACCAGTCGAACGTTCCTAAAATAGTCAATTTGGATGAAATTTTATCAATTAATATTTTGACTGTAAATTACTGTTGGATGTGAATTTTTACTTTTTCAACTAAAATAATTATGTTTAAAGTCATTTCTGTACCTGAAATTACTCAAAATTGAAGCTTCTGAGTAAGCAAATCTCTGTAAAAATGGCAATTTTGGTCACTGAGAGGGATTAAAAAGTGGTTGGTTAACCTGAGGTACGATCCAATTGACATTTTGAATCATTTTTGGTACAGTCCAAAAATTAAATTTTCTGATGAAAAACGATGACTCCGGACCAGTCGAATGTTCCTAAAATTGTCAATTTTGATGAAATGTTAACATTTATCTTTTGACTGTGAATTACTGTTGGATGTGCATTATTACTTTTTCAACTAAAATCAGTGTGTTTAAAGTCATTTCTGTGCCTGAAATTGGTCAAAATTGAAGCTTCTGAGCAAGCAAAACTCTGTAAAAATGGCAATTTTGGTCACTGAGAGGGATTAAAAAGTGGTTGGTTAACCTGAGGTACGATCCAATTGACATTTTGAATAATTTTTGGTACAGTCCAAAAAATAAATTTTCTGATGAAAAACGATGACTCCGGACCAGTCGAATGTTCCTAAAATTGTCAATTTTGATGAAATGTTAACATTTATCTTTTGACTGTGAATTACTGTTGGATGTGAATTATTACTTTTTCAACTAAAATCAGTGTGTTTAAAGTCATTTCTGTGCCTGAAATTGGTCAAAATTGAAGCTTCTGAGCAAGCAAAACTCTGTAAAAATTGTATTTTTGGTCGCTGTGAGGGTTGAAAAAGTGGTTATTTAACATGAGGCATGACCCAATTGACATTTTGAATCATTTTTGGTACAGTCCAAAAAATCAATTCTCTGATGAAAAACGATGACCCCGGACCAGTCGAACGTTCCTAAAATAGTCAATTTGGATGAAATTTTAACATTTAATCTTTTGACTGTAAATTACTGTTGGATGTGAATTTTTACTTTTTCAACTAAAATAATTGTGTTTAATGTCATTTCTGTACCTGAAATTGGTCAAAATTGAAGCTTCTGAGTAAGTAAATCTTTGTAAAAATGGCAATTTTGATCACTGTGAGAGATTAAAAAGTGGTTAGTTAACATGAGGCACGATCTAATTGACATTTTGAATCATTTTTGGTACAGTCCAAAAAATCAATTTTCTGATGAAAAACGATGACTCCGGACCAGTCGAATGTTCCTAAAATTGTCAATTTTGATGAAATTTTAACATTTAATCTTTTGACTGTGAATTACTGTTGGATGTGAATTATTACTTTTTCAACTAAAATCAGTGTGTTTAAAGTCATTTCTGTGCCTGAAATTGGTCAAAATGGAAGCTTCCGAGCAAGCAAAACTCAGTAAAAATGGTATTTTTGGTCACTGTGAGGGTTTAAAAAGTGGTTATTCAACATGAGGCATGATCCAAATGGCATTTTGAATCATTATGGTACAGTCCAAAAAATCAATTTTCTAATGAAAAAGGATGACCTCGGACCAGTCGAACGTTCCTAAAATGGTCCATTTTGATGACATTTTAACATTTAATCTTTTGACTGTTAATTACTGTTGGATGTGAATTATTACTTTTTCAACTAAAATCAGTGTGTTTAAAGTCATTTCTGTGCCTGAAATTGGTCAAAATTGAAGCTTCTGAGTAAGCAAAACTCTGTAAAACTAGCAATTTTGGTCACTGTGAGGGTTTAAAAAGTGGTTATTTAACATGAGTCACGATCCAATTGACATTTTGAATCTTTTTTGGTACAGTCCAAAAAATCAATTTTCTGATGAAAAACGATGACCCCGGACCAGTCGAACGTTCCTAAAATAGTCAATTTGGATGAAATTTTATCAATTAATATTTTGACTGTAAATTACTGTTGGATGTGAATTTTTACTTTTTCAACTAAAATAATTATGTTTAAAGTCATTTCTGTACCTGAAATTACTCAAAATTGAAGCTTCTGAGTAAGCAAATCTCTGTAAAAATGGCAATTTTGGTCACTGAGAGGGATTAAAAAGTGGTTGGTTAACCTGAGGTACGATCCAATTGACATTTTGAATCATTTTTGGTACAGTCCAAAAATTAAATTTTCTGATGAAAAACGATGACTCCGGACCAGTCGAATGTTCCTAAAATTGTCAATTTTGATGAAATGTTAACATTTATCTTTTGACTGTGAATTACTGTTGGATGTGCATTATTACTTTTTCAACTAAAATCAGTGTGTTTAAAGTCATTTCTGTGCCTGAAATTGGTCAAAATTGAAGCTTCTGAGCAAGCAAAACTCTGTAAAAATTGTATTTTTGGTCGCTGTGAGGGTTGAAAAAGTGGTTATTTAACATGAGGCATGACCCAATTGACATTTTGAATAATTTTTGGTACAGTCCAAAAAATCAATTCTCTGATGAAAAACGATGACCCCGGACCAGTCGAACGTTCCTAAAATAGTCAATTTGGATGAAATTTTAACATTTAATCTTTTGACTGTAAATTACTGTTGGATGTGAATTTTTACTTTTTCAACTAAAATAATTGTGTTTAATGTCATTTCTGTACCTGAAATTGGTCAAATTTGAAGCTTCTGAGTAAGTAAATCTTTGTAAAAATGGCAATTTTGATCACTGTGAGAGATTAAAAAGTGGTTAGTTAACATGAGGCACGATCCAATTGACATTTTGAATCATTTTTGGTACAGTCCAAAAAATCAATTTTCTGATGAAAAACGATGACTCCGGACCAGTCGAATGTTCCTAAAATTGTCAATTTTGATGAAATTTTAACATTTAATCTTTTGACTGTGAATTACTGTTGGATGTGAATTATTACTTTTCAACTAAAATCAGTGTGTTTAAAGTCATTTCTGTGCCTGAAATTGGTCAAAATTGAAGCTTCCGAGCAAGCAAAACTCTGTAAAAATGGTATTTTTGGTCACTGTGAGGGTTTAAAAAGTGGTTATTCAACATGAGGCACGATCCAAATGGCATTTTGAATCATTATGGTACAGTCCAAAAAATCTATTTTCTGATGAAAAACGATGACCCCAGACCGGTCGAACGTTCTTAAAATGGTCAATTTTGATGAAATTTTAACATTTAATCTTTTGACTGTAAATTACTGTTGGATGTCAAATATTACTTTTTCAACTAAAATCAGTGTGTTTAAAGTTATTTCTGTGCCTCAAATTGGTCAAAATTGAAGCTTCGGAGTAAGCAAAACTCTGTAAAACTAACAATTTTGGTCACTGTGAGGGTTTAAAAAGTGGTTATTTAACATGAGGCACGATCCATTTGACATTTTGAATCATTTTTGGTACAGTCCAAAAAATAAATTTTCTGATATAAAACGATGACCTCGGACCAGTCGAACTTTCCTAAAATAGTCAATTTGGATAAAATTTTAACATTTAATCTTTTGACTGTAAATTACTGTTGGATGTGAATTTTTACTTTTTCAACTAAAATAATTGTGTTTAAAGTCATTTCTGTACCTGAAATTGGTCGAAATTGAAGCTTTTGAGTAAGAAAATCTCTGTAAAAATGGCAATTTTGGTCACTGTGAGGGATTAAAAAGTGGTTAGTTAACATGAGGCACAATCCAATTGACATTTTGAATCATTTTTGGTACAGTCCAAAAAATCAATTTTCTGATGAAAAACGATGACTTCGGACCAGTCGAATGTTCCTAAAATTGTCAATTTTGATGAAATTTTAACATTTAATCTTTTGACTGTGAATTACTGTTGGATGTGAATTATTGCTTTTTCAACTACAATAATGGTTTTAAAGTCATTTCTGTGCCTGAAATTGTTCAAAATGTAAGCTTCTGAGTAAGCAAAACTCTGTAAAAATTGCAATTTTGGTCACTGTGAGGGTTTAAAAAGTGGTTATTTAACATGAGGCACGATCCAATTGACATTTTGAATCATTTTTGGTACAGTCCAAAAAATATATTTTCTAATGAAAAACGATGACCTCGGACCAGTCGAACTTTCCTAAAATAGTCAATTTGGATGAAATTTTAACATTTAATCTTTTGACTGTAAATTACTGTTGGATGTGAATTTTTACTTTTTTAACTAAAATAATTATGTTTAAAGTCATTTCTGTACCTGAAATTACTCGAAATTGAAGCTTCTGAGTAAGCAAATCTCTGTAAAAATGGCAATTTTGGTCACTGAGAGGGATTAAAAAGTGGTTGGTTAACCTGAGGTACGACCCAATTGACATTTTGAATCATTTTTGGTACAGTCCAAAAAATAAATTTTCTGATGAAAAACGATGACTCCGGACCAGTCGAATGTTCCTAAAATTGTCAATTTTGATGAAATGTTAACATTTATCTTTTGACTGTGAATTACTGTTGGATGTGAATTATTACTTTTTCAACTAAAATCAGTGTGTTTAAAGTCATTTCTGTGCCTGAAATTGGTCAAAATTGAAGCTTCTGAGCAAGCAAAACTCTGTAAAAATTGTATTTTTGGTCGCTGTGAGGGTTGAAAAAGTGGTTATTTAACATGAGGCATGACCCAATTGACATTTTGAATCATTTTTGGTACAGTCCAAAAAATCAATTCTCTGATGAAAAACGATGACCCCGGACCAGTCGAACGTTCCTAAAATAGTCAATTTGGATGAAATTTTAACATTTAATCTTTTGACTGTAAATTACTGTTGGATGTGAATTTTTACTTTTTCAACTAAAATAATTGTGTTTAATGTCATTTCTGTACCTGAAATTGGTCAAAATTGAAGCTTCTGAGTAAGTAAATCTTTGTAAAAATGGCAATTTTGATCACTGTGAGAGATTAAAAAGTGGTTAGTTAACATGAGGCACGATCCAATTGACATTTTGAATCATTTTTGGTACAGTCCAAAAAATCAATTTTCTGATGAAAAACGATGACTCCGGACCAGTCGAATGTTCGTAAAATTGTCAATTTTGATGAAATTTTAACATTTAATCTTTTGACTGTGAATTACTGTTGGATGTGAATTATTACTTTTTCAACTAAAATCAGTGTGTTTAAAGTCATTTCTGTGCCTGAAATTGGTCAAAATTGAAGCTTCCGAGCAAGCAAAACTCTGTAAAAATGGTATTTTTGGTCACTGTGAGGGTTTAAAAAGTGGTTATTCAACAGGAGGCACGATCCAAATGGCATTTTGAATCATTATGGTACAGTCCAAAAAATCAATTTTCTGATGAAAAACGATGACCTCGGACCAGTCGAACGTTCCTAAAATGGTCCATTTTGATGACATTTTAACATTTAATCTTTTGACTGTTAATTACTGTTGGATGTGAATTATTACTTTTTCAACTAAAATCAGTGTGTTTAAAGTCATTTCTGTGCCTGAAATTGGTCAAAATTGAAGCTTCTGAGTAAGCAAAACTCTGTAAAACTAGCAATTTTGGTCGCTGTGAGGGTTTAAAAAGTGGTTATTTAACATGAGGCACGATCCAATTGACATTTTGAATCATTTTTGGTACAGTCCAAAAAATCAATTTTCTGATGAAAAACGATGACTCCGGACCAGTCGAATGTTCCTAAAATTGTCAATTTTGATGAAATTTTAACATTTAATCTTTTGACTGTGAATTACTGTTGGATGTGATTTATTACTTTTTCAACTAAAATCAGTGTGTTTAAAGTCATTTCTGTGCCTGAAATTGGTAAAAATTGAAGCTTCCGAGCAAGCAAAACTCTGTAAAAATGGTATTTTTGGTCACTGTGAGGGTTTAAAAAGTGGTTATTCAACATGAGGCACGATCAAAATGGCATTTTGAATCATTATGGTACAGTCCAAAAAATCAATTTTCTGATGAAAAACAATGACCTCGGACCAGTCCAACGTTCCTAAAATGGTCAATTTTGATGACATTTTAACATTTAATCTTTTGACTGTAAATTACTGTTGGATGTCAAATATTATTTTTTCAACTAAAATCAGTGTGTTTAAAGTTATTTCTGTGCCTCAAATTGGTCAAAATTGAAGCTTCTGAGTAAGCAAAACTCTGTAAAACTAGCAATTTTGGTCACTGTGAGGGTTTAAAAAGTGGTTATTTAACATGAGGCACGATCCATTTGACATTTTGAATCATTTTTGGTACAGTCCAAAAAATCAATTTTCTGATGAAAAACGATGACTCCGGACCAGTCGAATGTTCCTAAAATTGTCAATTTTGATGAAATTTTAACATTTAATCTTTTGACTGTAAATTACTGTTGGATGTGAATTTTTACTTTTTCAACTAAAATAATTGTGTTTAATGTCATTTCTGTACCTGAAATTGGTCAAATTTGAAGCTTCTGAGTAAGTAAATCTTTGTAAAAATGGCAATTTTGATCACTGTGAGAGATTAAAAAGTGGTTAGTTAACATGAGGCACGATCCAATTGACATTTTGAATCATTTTTGGTACAGTCCAAAAAATCAATTTTCTGATGAAAAACGATGACTCCGGACCAGTCGAATGTTCCTAAAATTGTCAATTTTGATGAAATTTTAACATTTAATCTTTTGACTGTGAATTACTGTTGGATGTGAATTATTACTTTTCAACTAAAATCAGTGTGTTTAAAGTCATTTCTGTGCCTGAAATTGGTCAAATTTGAAGCTTCCGAGCAAGCAAAACTCTGTAAAAATGGTATTTTTGGTCACTGTGAGGGTTTAAAAAGTGGTTATTCAACATGAGGCACGATCCAAATGGCATTTTGAATCATTATGGTACAGTCCAAAAAATCTATTTTCTGATGAAAAACGATGACCCCAGACCGGTCGAACGTTCTTAAAATGGTCAATTTTGATGAAATTTTAACATTTAATCTTTTGACTGTAAATTACTGTTGGATGTCAAATATTACTTTTTCAACTAAAATCAGTGTGTTTAAAGTTATTTCTGTGCCTCAAATTGGTCAAAATTGAAGCTTCGGAGTAAGCAAAACTCTGTAAAACTAACAATTTTGGTCACTGTGAGGGTTTAAAAAGTGGTTATTTAACATGAGGCATGACCCAATTGACATTTTGAATCATTTTTGGTACAGTCCAAAAAATCAATTCTCTGATGAAAAACGATGACCCCGGACCAGTCGAACGTTCCTAAAATAGTCAATTTGGATGAAATTTTAACATTTAATCTTTTGACTGTAAATTACTGTTGGATGTGAATTTTTACTTTTTCAACTAAAATAATTGTGTTTAATGTCATTTCTGTACCTGAAATTGGTCAAAATTGAAGCTTCTGAGTAAGTAAATCTTTGTAAAAATGGCAATTTTGATCACTGTGAGAGATTAAAAAGTGGTTAGTTAACATGAGGCACGATCCAATTGACATTTTGAATCATTTTTGGTACAGTCCAAAAAATCAATTTTCTGATGAAAAACGATGACTCCGGACCAGTCGAATGTTCGTAAAATTGTCAATTTTGATGAAATTTTAACATTTAATCTTTTGACTGTGAATTACTGTTGGATGTGAATTATTACTTTTTCAACTAAAATCAGTGTGTTTAAAGTCATTTCTGTGCCTGAAATTGGTCAAAATTGAAGCTTCCGAGCAAGCAAAACTCTGTAAAAATGGTATTTTTGGTCACTGTGAGGGTTTAAAAAGTGGTTATTCAACAGGAGGCACGATCCAAATGGCATTTTGAATCATTATGGTACAGTCCAAAAAATCAATTTTCTGATGAAAAACGATGACCTCGGACCAGTCGAACGTTCCTAAAATGGTCCATTTTGATGACATTTTAACATTTAATCTTTTGACTGTTAATTACTGTTGGATGTGAATTATTACTTTTTCAACTAAAATCAGTGTGTTTAAAGTCATTTCTGTGCCTGAAATTGGTCAAAATTGAAGCTTCTGAGTAAGCAAAACTCTGTAAAACTAGCAATTTTGGTCGCTGTGAGGGTTTAAAAAGTGGTTATTTAACATGAGGCACGATCCAATTGACATTTTGAATCATTTTTGGTACAGTCCAAAAAATCAATTTTCTGATGAAAAACGATGACTCCGGACCAGTCGAATGTTCCTAAAATTGTCAATTTTGATGAAATTTTAACATTTAATCTTTTGACTGTGAATTACTGTTGGATGTGATTTATTACTTTTTCAACTAAAATCAGTGTGTTTAAAGTCATTTCTGTGCCTGAAATTGGTAAAAATTGAAGCTTCCGAGCAAGCAAAACTCTGTAAAAATGGTATTTTTGGTCACTGTGAGGGTTTAAAAAGTGGTTATTCAACATGAGGCACGATCAAAATGGCATTTTGAATCATTATGGTACAGTCCAAAAAATCAATTTTCTGATGAAAAACAATGACCTCGGACCAGTCCAACGTTCCTAAAATGGTCAATTTTGATGACATTTTAACATTTAATCTTTTGACTGTTAATTACTGTTGGATGTGAAATATTACTTTTTTAACTAAAATCAGTGTGTTTAAAGTCATTTCTGTGCCTGAAATTGGTCAAAATTGAAGCTTCTGAGCAAGCAAAACTCTGTAAAAATTGTATTTTTGGTCACTGTGAGGGTTTAAAAAGTGGTTATTCAACAAGAGGCACGATCCAAATGACATTTTGAATCATTATGGTACAGTCCAAAAAATCAATTTTCTGATGAAAAACGATGACCTCGGACCAGTCGAACGTTCCTAAAATGGTCCATTTTGATGACATTTTAACATTTAATCTTTTGACTGGTAATTACTGTTGGAGGTGAATTATTACTTTTTCAACTAAAATCAGTGTGTTTAAAGTCATTTCTGTGCCTGAAATTGGTCAAAATTGAAGCTTCTGAGCAAGCAAATATCTGTAAAAATTAAATGTTGGTCACTGTGAGGGATTAAAAAGTGGTTAGTTAACATGAGGCACGATTCAATTGACATTTTGAATCATTTTTGGTACAGTCCAAAAAATCAATTTTCTGTTGAAAAACGATGACCCCGGACCAGTTGAACGTTCCGAAAATGGTCAATTTCAATGAAATTTTAACATTTAATCTTTTGACTGTAAAGTACTGTTGGATGTGAATTATTACTTTTTCAACTAAAATAATTGTGTTTAAAGTCATTTCTGTGCCTGAAATTGGTTGAAATTGAAGCTTCCAAGCAAGCAAAACTCTGTAAAAATTGTATTTTTGGTCACTGTGAGGGTTTAAAAAGTGGTTATTCAACATGAGGCACGATCCAGATGGCATTTTGAATCATTATGGTACAGTCCAAAAAATCAATTTTCTGATGAAAAACAATGACCTCGGACCAGTCGAACGTTCCTAAAATGGTCAATTTTGATGACATTTTAACATTTAATCTTTTGACTGTTAATTACTGTTGGATGTGAATTATTACTTTTTCAACTAAAATCAGTGTGTTTAAAGTCATTTCTGTGCCTGAAATTGGTCAAAATTGAAGCTTCTGAGCAAGCAAAACTCTGTAAAAATTGTATTTTTGGTCACTGTGAGGGTTTAAAAAATGGTTATTCAACAAGAGGCACGATCCAAATGACATTTTGAATCATTATGGTACAGTCCAAAAAATCAATTTTCTGATGAAAAACGATGACCTCGGACCAGTCGAACGTTCCTAAAATGGTCCATTTTGATGACATTTTAACATTTAATCTTTTGACTGGTAATTACTGTTGGAGGTGAATTATTACTTTTTCAACTAAAATCAGTGTGTTTAAAGTCATTTCTGTGCCTGAAATTGGTCAAAATTGAAGCTTCTGAGCAAGCAAATATCTGTAAAAATTAAATGTTGGTCACTGTGAGGGATTAAAAAGTGGTTAGTTAACATGAGGCACGATTCAATTGACATTTTGAATCATTTTTGGTACAGTCCAAAAAATCAATTTTCTGTTGAAAAACGATGACCCCGGACCAGTTGAACGTTCCGAAAATGGTCAATTTCAATGAAATTTTAACATTTAATCTTTTGACTGTAAAGTACTGTTGGATGTGAATTATTACTTTTTCAACTAAAATAATTGTGTTTAAAGTCATTTCTGTGCCTGAAATAGGTTGAAATTGAAGCTTCCAAGCAAGCAAAACTCTGTAAAAATTGTATTTTTGGTCACTGTGAGGGTTTAAAAAGTGGTTATTCAACATGAGGCACGATCCAGATGGCATTTTGAATCATTATGGTACAGTCCAAAAAATCAATTTTCTGATGAAAAACAATGACCTCGGACCAGTCGAACGTTCCTAAAATGGTCAATTTTGATGACATTTTAACATTTAATCTTTTGACTGTTAATTACTGTTGGATGTGAATTATTACTTTTTCAACTAAAATCAGTGTGTTTAAAGTCATTTCTGTGCCTGAAATTGGTCAAAATTGAAGCTTCTGAGCAAGCAAAACTCTGTAAAAATTGTATTTTTGGTCACTGTGAGGGTTTAAAAAATGGTTATTCAACAAGAGGCACGATCCAAATGACATTTTGAATCATTATGGTACAGTCCAAAAAATCAATTTTCTGATGAAAAACGATGACCTCGGACCAGTCGAACGTTCCTAAAATGGTCCATTTTGATGACATTTTAACATTTAATCTTTTGACTGTTAATTACTGTTGGATGTGAATTATTACTTTTTCAACTAAAATCAGTGTGTTTAAAGTCATTTCTGTGCCTGAAATTGGTCAAAATTGAAGCTTCTGAGCAAGCAAATCTCTGTAAAAATCGCAGTTTTGGTCACTGTGAGGGATTAAAAAGTGGTTAGTTAACATGAGGCACGATCCAATTGACATTTTGAATCATTTTTGGTACAGTCCAAAAAATCAATTTTCTGTTGAAAAACGATGACCCCGGACCAGTTGAACGTTCCGAAAATGGTCAATTTCGATGAAATTTTAACATTTAATCTTTTGACTGTAAAGTACTGTTGGATGTGAATTATTACTTTTTCAACTAAAATAATTGTGTTTAAAGTCATTTCTGTGCCTGAAATTGGTTGAAATTGAAGGTTCTGAGCAAGCAAAACTCTGTAAAAATGGCAATTTTGGTAACTGTGAACGTTTAAAAGGTGGTTAATTAACACAAGGCACGATCCAATTGACATTTTGAATCATTTTTGGTACAGTCCAAAAAATCCATTTTCTGTTGAAAAACGATGACCTCGGACCAGTCGAACGTTCCTAAAATGGTCCATTTTGATGACATTTTAACATTTAATCTTTTGACTGTAAATAACTGCTGGATGTCAAATATTACTTTTTCAACTAAAATCAGTGTGTTTAAAGTTATTTCTGTGCCTCAAATTGGTCAAAATTGAAGCTTCTGAGTAAGCAAAACTCTGTAAAACTAGCAACTTTGGTCACTGTGAGGGTTTAAAAAGTGGTTATTTAACATGAGGCACGATCCATTTGACATTTTGAATCATTTTTGGTACAGTCCAAAAAATAAATTTTCTGATATAAAACGATGACCTCGGACCAGTCGAACTTTCCTAAAATAGTCAATTTGGATGAAATTTTAACATTTAATCTTTTGACTGTAAATTACTGTTGGATGTGAATTTTTACTTTTTCAACTAAAATAATTGTGTTTAAAGTCATTTCTGTACCTGAAATTGGTCAAAATTGAAGCTTCTGAGTAAGAAAATCTCTGTAAAAATGGCAATTTTGGTCACTGTGAGGGATTAAAAAGTGGTTAGTTAACATGAGGCACGATCCAATTGACATTTTGAATCATTTTTGGTACAGTCCAAAAAATCAATTTTCTGATGAAAAACGATGACTCCGGACCAGTCGAATGTTCCTAAAATTGTCAATTTTGATGAAATTTTAACATTTAATCTTTTGACTGTAAATTACTGTTGGATGTGAATTTTTACTTTTTCAACTAAAATAATTGTGTTTAAAGTCATTTCTGTGCCTGAAATTGTTCAAAATGTAAGCTTCTGAGTAAGCAAAACTCTGTAAAAATTGCAATTTTGTACACTGTGAGGGTTTAAAAAGTGGTTATTTAACATAAGGCACGATCCAATTGACATTTTGAATCATTTTTGGTACAGTCCAAAAAATATATTTTCTGATGAAAAACGATGACCTCGGACCAGTCGAACTTTCCTAAAATAGTCAATTTGGATGAAATTTTAACATTTAATCTTTGACTGTAAATTACTGTTGGATGTGAATTTTTACTTTTTCAACTAAAATAATTATGTTTAAAGTCATTTCTGTACCTGAAATTACTCAAAATTGAAGCTTCTGAGTAAGCAAATCTCTGTAAAAATGGCAATTTTGGTCACTGAGAGGGATTAAAAAGTGGTTGGTTAACCTGAGGTACGATCCAATTGACATTTTGAATCATTTTTGGTACAGTCCAAAAAATAAATTTTCTGATGAAAAACGATGACTCCGGACCAGTCGAATGTTACTAAAATTGTCAATTTTGATGAAATGTTAACATTTAATCTTTTGACTGTGAATTACTGTTGGATGTGAATTATTACTTTTTCAACTAAAATCAGTGTGTTTAAAGTCATTTCTGTGCCTGAAATTGGTCAAAATTGAAGCCTCTGAGCAAGCAAAACTCTGTAAAAATTGTATTTTTGGTCGCTGTGAGGGTTGAAAAAGTGGTTATTTAACATGAGGCATGACCCAATTGACATTTTGAATCATTTTTGGTACAGTCCAAAAAATCAATTCTCTGATGAAAAACGATGACCCCGGACCAGTCGAACGTTCCTAAAATAGTCAATTTGGATGAAATTTTAACATTTAATCTTTTGACTGTAAATTACTGTTGGATGTGAATTTTTACTTTTTCAACTAAAATAATTGTGTTTAATATCATTTCTGTACCTGAAATTGGTCAAAATTGAAGCTTCTGAGTAAGTAAATCTTTGTAAAAATGGCAATTTTGATCACTGTGAGAGATTAAAAAGTGGTTAGTTAACATGAGGCACGATCCAATTGACATTTTGAATCATTTTTGGTACAGTCCAAAAAAATAAATTTTCTGATGAAAAACGATGACTCCGGACCAGTCGAATGTTCCTAAAATTGTCAATTTTGATGAAATTTTAACATTTAATCTTTTGACTGTGAATTACTGTTGGATGTGAATTATTACTTTTTCAACTAAAATCAGTGTGTTTAAAGTCATTTCTGTGCCTGAAATTGGTCAAAATTGAAGCTTCTGAGCAAGCAAAACTCTGTAAAAATTGTATTTTTGGTCACTGTGAGGGTTTAAAAAGTGGTTATTCAACATGAGGCACGATCCAAATGGCATTTTGAATCATTATGGTACAGTCCAAAAAATCAATTTTCTGATGAAAAAGGATGACCTCGGACCAGTCGAACGTTCCTAAAATGGTCCATTTTGATGACATTTTAACATTTAATCTTTTGACTGTTAATTACTGTTGGATGTGAATTATTACTTTTTCAACTAAAATCAGTGTGTTTAAAGTCATTTCTGTGCCTGAAATTGGTCAAAATTGAAGCTTCTGAGTAAGCAAAACTTTGTAAAACTAGCAATTTTGGTCACTGTGAGGGTTTAAAAAGTGGTTATTTAACATGAGGCACGATCCAATTGACATTTTGAATCATTTTTGGTACAGTCCAAAAAATCAATTTTCTGATGAAAAACAATGACCCCGGACCAGTCGAACGTTCCTAAAATAGTCAATTTGGATGAAATTTTATCATTTAATATTTTGACTGTAAATTACTGTTGGATGTGAATTTTTACTTTTTCAACTAAAATAATTGTGTTTAATGTCATTTCTGTACCTGAAATTGGTCAAAATTGAAGCTTCTCAGTAAGCAAATCTTTGTAAAAATTGCAATTTTGGTCACTGTGAGAGATTAAAAAGTGGTTAGTTAACATGAGGCACGATCCAATTGACATTTTGAATCATTCTTGTTACAGTCCAAAAAATCAATTTTCTGATGAAAAACGATGACCCTGGACCAGTCGAATGTTCCTAAAATTGTCAATTTTTATGAAATTTTAACATTTAATCTTTTAACTGTGAATTACTGTTGGATGTGAATTATTACTTTTTCAACTAAAATCAGTGTGTTTAAAGTCATTTCTGTGCCTGAAATTGGTCAAAATTGAAGCTTCTGAGCAAGCAAAACTCTGTAATACTAGCAATTTTGGTCACTGTGAGGGTTGGTTTAAAAGTGGTTATTTAACATGAGGCACGATCCAATTGACATTTTAAATCATTTTTGGTACAGTCCAAAAAATTAATTTTCTGATGAAAAACAATGACCTCGGACCAGTCGAACGTTCGTAAAATGGTCAATTTGGATGAAATTTTAACATTAAATCTTTTGACTGTGAATTCCTGTTGGATGTGAATTATTACTTTTTAAACTAAAATCAGTATGTTTAAAGTCATTTCTTTGCCTGAAATTGGTCAAAATTGAAGCTTCTGAGCAAGCAAAACTCTGTAAAAATGGTATTTTTGGTCACTGTGAGGGTTTAAAAAGTGGTTATTCAACAAGAGGCACGATCCAAATGACATTTTGAATCATTATGGTACAGTCCAAAAAATCAATTTTCTGATGAAAAACGATGACCTCGGACCAGTCGAACGTTCCTAAAATGGTCCATTTTGATGACATTTTAACATTTAATCTTTTGACTGTAAATAACTGCTGGATGTCAAATATTACTTTTTCAACTGAAATAATTGTGCTTAAAGTCATTTCTGTGCCTGAAATTGGTCAAAATTGAAGCTTCTGAGTAAGCAGAACCCTGTTAAAATGGCAATTTTGGTCACGTGAGGGTTTAAAAGTGGTTATTTAACATGAGACACGATCCAATTGACATTTTGAATCATTTTTGGTACAGTCCAAAAAAAATCAATTTTCTGATGAAAAACGATGACCCCGGACCAGTCGAACGTTCCTAAAATGGTCAATTTCGATGAAATTTTAACATTTAATCTTTTGACTGTAAATTACTACTGGATGTAAATTATTACTTTTTCAACTAAAATCAGTGTGTTTAAAGTCATTTCTGTGCCTGAAATTGTTCAAAATTTAAGCTTCTGAGTAAGCAAAACGCTGTAAAAATGGCAATTTTGGTCACTGTGAAGGTTTAAAAAGTGGTTATTTAACATGAGGCACGATCCAATTGACATTTTAAATCATTTTTGGTACAGTCCAAAATATCAATTTTCTGATATAAAACGATGACCCCGGACCAATTGAAAGTTCCTAAAATGGTCAATTTCGATGAAATTTTAACATTTAATCTTTTGACTGTAAATTACTGTTGGATGTGAATTATTACTTTTTCAACTAATATAATGGTGTTTAAAGTCATTTCTGTGCCTGAAATTGGTCAAAATTGAAGCTTCTGAGTAAGCAAAACTCTGTAAAAATGACAATTTTGGACACTGTGAGGGTGTAAAAAGTGGTTAATTAACATGAGGCACGATCCAATTGACATTTTGAATCATTTTTTGTACAGTCCAAAAAATCGATTTTCTGATGAAAAACGATGACCCCGGACCGGTCGAACGTTCTTAAAATGGTCAATTTTGTTGACATTTTAACATTTAATCTTTTGACTGTAAATAACTGCTGGATGTGAATTATTGCTTTTTCAACTGAAATAATTGTGTTTAAATTCATTTCTCTGACTGATATTAGTCCAAATTTAAGCTTCTGTGTAAGCAAAACTCTGTAAAAATGGCAATTTTGGTCACTGTGAGGGTTTAAAAAAGTGGTTATTTAACATGAGGCACGATCCAATTGACATTTTGAATCATTTTTGGTACATTCCAAAAAATCACTTTTCTGATGAAAAACAATGACTCCGGACCAGTCGAATGTTCCTAAAATTGTCAATTTTGATGAAATTTTAACATTTATTCTTTTGACTGTGAATTACTGTTGGATGTGAATTATTGCTTTTTCAACTAAAATCAGTGTGTTTAAAGTCATTTCTGTGCCTGAAATTGGTCAAAATTGAAGGTTCTGAGCAAGCAAAGCTCTGTAATACTAGCAATTTTGGTCACTGTGAGGGTTTAAAAGTGGTTATTCAACAAGAGGCACAATACAAATGACATTTTGAATCATTATGGTACAGTCCAAAAAATCAATTTTCTGATGAAAAACGATGACCGCGGACCAGTCGAACGTTCCTAAAATGGTCAATTGTGATGACATTTGAACATTTAATCTTTTGAATGTTAATTACTGTTGGATGTGAATTATTACTTTTTCAACTAAAATCAGTGGGGCAGATTTATGATAACTGGTGCATCCCCAGGGATGCGCCAGTTATTTTGCGCCGCTGCTCCGCCACCCATGGTGCGCCGCATATACAATGCGGCGCACCATGGGGCAAAAACGGCACAGATGCGTGACGCATCTGTGCCGTAAAGGTGGCGCATTGCTGGAGTTGCGTCACAAGCGCGATGCAGCTCCAGCAAGGCTCGGGGGTGCCCAATCTATACAATGCTGCGTCAAGACCTACGCCTGCTTCAAGCAGGCGCAGGGTTTTGATGCAGCATTGGCCTGAAAGTGACTGAGTGAAATCTTATAGATTTCACTCAGCCACTTTTGCGAGGCGCACCTGCCCCGGAACGCCCACAAGTGGCGCAGGGCTTTACAACGTGACGCATCTGCCTAGATGCGTCACGTTGTAAATGGGTCGTAGGGATGCGCCATGTTTACGCCGCAGTTGCATGACGCAAAAGTGGCGCATTCCCATCATAAATCTGCCCCAATGTGTTTAAAGTCATTTCTGTGCCTAAAATTGGTCAAAATTGAAGCTTCTGAGTAAGCAAAACTCTGTAAAACTAGCAATTTTGGTCGCTGTGAGGGTTTAAAAAGTGGTTATTCAACATGAGGCACGATCCAATTGACATTTTGAATCATTTTTGGTACAGTCCAAAAAATCAATTTTCTGATGAAAAACGATGACTCCGGACCAGTCGAATGTTCCTAAAATTGTCAATTTTGATGACATTTTAACATTTAATCTTTTGACTGTGAATTACTGTTGGATGTGAATTATTACTTTTTCAACTAAAATCAGTGTGTTTAAAGTCATTTCTGTGCCTGAAATTGGTCAAAATTGAAGCTTACGAGCAAGCAAAACTCTGTAAAAATGGTATTTTTGGTCACTGTGAGGGTTTAAAAAGTGGTTATTCAACATGAGGCACGATCCAAATGGCATTGTGAATCATTATGGTACAGTCCAAAAAATCAATTTTCTGATGAAAAACGATGACCTCGGACCAGTCGAATGTTCCTAAAATTGTCAATTTCTATGAAATTTTAACATTTAATCTTTTGACTGTGAATTACTGTTGGATGTGAATTATTACTTTTTCAACTAAAATCAGTGTGTTTAAAGTCATTTCTGTGCCTGAAATTGGTCAAAATTGAAGCTTCTGAGCAAGCAAAACTCTGTAAAAATTGCAATTTTGGTCACTGTGAGGGTTTAAAAAGTGGTTATTCAACATGAGGCACGATCCAAATGACACTTTGAATCATTATGGTACAGTCCAAAAAATCAATTTTCTGATGAAAAACGATGACCTCGGACCAGTCGAACGTTCCTAAAATGGTCAATTTCGATGAAATTTTAACATTTAATCTTTTGACTGTAAATACTGTTGGATGTGAATTTTTACTTTTTCAACAAAAATAATTGTGTTTAAAGTCATTTCTGTACCTGAAATTGGTCAAAATTGAAGCTTCTGAGCAAGCAAAACTCTGTAAAAATTGTATTTTTGGTCACTGTGAGGGTTTAAAAAGTGGTTATTCAACATGAGGCACGATCCAAATGACATGTTGAATCATTATGGTACAGTCCAAAAAATCAATTTTCTGATGAAAAACGATGACCGCGGACCAGTCGAACGTTCCTAAAATGGTCAATTTTGATGACATTTTAACATTTAATCTTTTGACTGTTAATTACTGTTGGATGTGAATTATTACTTTTTCAACTAAAATCAGTGTGTTTAAAGTCATTTCTGTGCCTGAAATTGGTCAAAATTGAAGCTTCTGAGTAAGCAAAACTCTGCAAAACTAGCAATTTTGGTCGCTGTGAGGGTTTAAAAAGTGGTTATTTAACATGAGGCACGATCCAATTGACATTTTGAATCATTTTTGGTACAGTCCAAAAAATCTATTTTCTGATGAAAAACGATGACTCCGGACCAGTCGAATGTTCCTAAAATTGTCAATTTTGATGAAATTTTAACATTTAATCTTTTGACTGTGAATTACTGTTGGATGTGAATTATTACTTTTTTAACTAAAATCAGTGTGTTTAAAGTCATTTCTGTGCCTGAAATTGGTCAAAATTGAAGCTTCCGAGCAAGCAAAACTCTGTAAAAATGGTATTTTTGGTCACTGTGAGGGTTTAAAAAGTGGTTATTCAACATGAGGCACGATCAAAATGGCATTTTGAATCATTATGGTACAGTCCAAAAAATCAATTTTCTGATGAAAAACGATGACCCCGGACCAGTTGAACGTTCCGAAAATGGTCAATTTCAATGAAATTTTAACATTTAATCTTTTGACTGTAAAGTACTGTTGGATGTGAATTATTACTTTTTCAACTAAAATAATTGTGTTTAAAGTCATTTCTGTGCCTGAAATTGGTTGAAATTGAAGCTTCCAAGCAAGCAAAACTCTGTAAAAATTGTATTTTTGGTCACTGTGAGGGTTTAAAAAGTGGTTATTCAACATGAGGCACGATCCAGATGGCATTTTGAATCATTATGGTACAGTCCAAAAAATCAATTTTCTGATGAAAAACAATGACCTCGGACCAGTCGAACGTTCCTAAAAGGGTCAATTTTGATGACATTTTAACATTTAATCTTTTGACTGTTAATTACTGTTGGATGTGAATTATTACTTTTTCAACTAAAATCAGTGTGTTTAAAGTCATTTCTGTGCCTGAAATTGGTCAAAATTGAAGCTTCTGAGCAAGCAAAACTCTGTAAAAATTGTATTTTTGGTCACTATGAGGGTTTAAAAAATGGTTATTCAACAAGAGGCACGATCCAAATGACATTTTGAATCATTATGGTACAGTCCAAAAAATCAATTTTCTGATGAAAAACGATGACCTCGGACCAGTCGAACGTTCCTAAAATGGTCCATTTTGATGACATTTTAACATTTAATCTTTTGACTGTTAATTACTGTTGGATGTGAATTATTACTTTTTCAACTAAAATCAGTGTGCTTAAAGTCATTTCTGTGCCTGAAATTGGTCAAAATTGAAGCTTCTGAGCAAGCAAATCTCTGCAAAAATCGCAGTTTTGGTCACTGTGAGGGATTAAAAAGTGGTTAGTTAACATGAGGCACGATCCAATTGACATTTTGAATCATTTTTGGTACAGTCCAAAAAATCAATTTTCTGTTGAAAAACGATGACCCCGGACCAGTTGATCGTTCCGAAAATGGTCAATTTCGATGAAATTTTATCATTTAATCTTTTGACTGTAAAGTACTGTTGGATGTGAATTATTACTTTTTCAACTAAAATAATTGTGTTTAAAGTCATTTCTGTGCCTGAAATTGGTTGAAATTGAAGGTTCTGAGCAAGCAAAACTCTGTAAAAATGGCAATTTTGGTAACTGTGAACGTTTAAAAGGTGGTTAATTAACACAAGGCACGATCCAATTGACATTTTGAATCATTTTTGGTACAGTCCAAAAAATTAATTTTCTGATAAAAAACGATGACTCCGGACCAGTCGAATGTTCCTAAAAATGTCAATTTTGATGAAATTTTAACATTTAATCTTTTGACTGTGAATTACTGTTGGATGTGAATTTTTACTTTTTCAACTAAAATAATTGTGTTTAAAGTCATTTCTGTACCTGAAATTGGTCAAAATTGAAGCTTCTGAGTAAGAAAATCTCTGTAAAAATGGCAATTTTGGTCACTGTGAGGGATTAAAAAGTGGTTAGTTAACATGAGGCACGATCCAATTGACATTTTGAATCATTTTTGGTACAGTCCAAAAAATCAATTTTCTGATGAAAAACGATGACTCCGGACCAGTCGAATGTTCCTAAAATTGTCAATTTTGATGAAATTTTAACATTTAATCTTTTGACTGTAAATTACTGTTGGATGTGAATTTTTACTTTTTCAACTAAAATAATTGTGTTTAAAGTCATTTCTGTGCCTGAAATTGTTCAAAATGTAAGCTTCTGAGTAAGCAAAACTCTGTAAAAATTGCAATTTTGGTCACTGTGAGGGTTTAAAAAGTGGTTATTTAACATGAGGCACGATCCAATTGACATTTTGAATCATTTTTGGTACAGTCCAAAAAATATATTTTCTGATGAAAAACGATGACCTCGGACCAGTCGAACTTTCCTAAAATAGTCAATTTGGATGAAATTTTAACATTTAATCTTTGACTGTAAATTACTGTTGGATGTGAATTTTTATCTTTTTCAACTAAAATAATTATGTTTAAAGTCATTTCTGTACCTGAAATTACTCAAAATTGAAGCTTCTGAGTAAGCAAATCTCTGTAAAAATGGCAATTTTGGTCACTGAGAGGGATTAAAAAGTGGTTGGTTAACCTGAGGTACGATCCAATTGACATTTTTAATCATTTTTGGTACAGTCCAAAAAATAAATTTTCTGATGAAAAACGATGACTCCGGACCAGTCGAATGTTCCTAAAATTGTCAATTTTGATGAAATGTTAACATTTAATCTTTTGACTGTGAATTACTGTTGGATGTGAATTATTACTTTTTCAACTAAAATCAGTGTGTTTAAAGTCATTTCTGTGCCTGAAATTGGTCAAAATTGAAGCTTCTGAGCAAGCAAAACTCTGTAAAAATTGTATTTTTGGTCGCTGTGAGGGTTGAAAAAGTGGTTATTTAACATGAGGCATGACCCAATTGACATTTTGAATCATTTTTGGTACAGTCCAAAAAATCAATTCTCTGATGAAAAACGATGACCCCGGACCAGTCGAACGTTCCTAAAATAGTCAATTTGGATGAAATTTTAACATTTAATCTTTTGACTGTAAATTACTGTTGGATGTGAATTTTTACTTTTTCAACTAAAATAATTGTGTTTAATGTCATTTCTGTACCTGAAATTGGTCAAAATTGAAGCTTCTGAGTAAGTAAATCTTTGTAAAAATGGCAATTTTGATCACTGTGAGAGATTAAAAAGTGGTTAGTTAACATGAGGCACGATCCAATTGACATTTTGAATCATTTTTGGTACAGTCCAAAAAAATCAATTTTCTGATGAAAAACGATGACTCCGTACCAGTCGAATGTTCCTAAAATTGTCAATTTTGATGAAATTTTAACATTTAATCTTTTGACTGTGAATTACTGTTGGATGTGAATTATTACTTTTTCAACTAAAATCAGTGTGTTTAAAGTCATTTCTGTGCCTGAAATTGGTCAAAATTGAAGCTTCTGAGCAAGCAAAACTCTGTAAAAATTGTATTTTTGGTCACTGTGAGGGTTTAAAAAGTGGTTATTCAACATGAGGCACGATCCAAATGGCATTTTGAATCATTATGGTACAGTCCAAAAAATCAATTTTCTGATGAAAAAGGATGACCTCGGACCAGTCGAACGTTCCTAAAATGGTCCATTTTGATGACATTTTAACATTTAATCTTTTGACTGTTAATTACTGTTGGATGTGAATTATAACTTTTTCAACTAAAATCAGTGTGTTTAAAGTCATTTCTGTGCCTGAAATTGGTCAAAATTGAAGCTTCTGAGTAAGCAAAACTTTGTAAAACTAGCAATTTTGGTCACTGTGAGGGTTTAAAAAGTGGTTATTTAACATGAGGCACGATCCAATTGACATTTTGAATCATTTTTGGTACAGTCCAAAAAATCAATTTTCTGATGAAAAACGATGACCCCGGACCAGTCGAACGTTCCTAAAATAGTCAATTTGGATGAAATTTTATCATTTAATATTTTGACTGTAAATTACTGTTGGATGTGAATTTTTACTTTTTCAACTAAAATAATTGTGTTTAATGTCATTTCTGTACCTGAAATTGGTCAAAATTGAAGCTTCTCAGTAAGCAAATCTTTGTAAAAATTGCAATTTTGGTCACTGTGAGAGATTAAAAAGTGGTTAGTTAACATGAGGCACGATCCAATTGACATTTTGAATCATTCTTGTTACAGTCCAAAAAATCAATTTTCTGATGAAAAACGATGACCCTGGACCAGTCGAATGTTCCTAAAATTGTCAATTTTTATGAAATTTTAACATTTAATCTTTTAACTGTGAATTACTGTTGGATGTGAATTATTACTTTTTCAACTAAAATCAGTGTGTTTAAAGTCATTTCTGTGCCTGAAATTGGTCAAAATTGAAGCTTCTGAGCAAGCAAAACTCTGTAATACTAGCAATTTTGGTCACTGTGAGGGTTGGTTTAAAAGTGGTTATTTAACATGAGGCACGATCCAATTGACATTTTAAATCATTTTTGGTACAGTCCAAAAAATTAATTTTCTGATGAAAAACAATGACCTCGGACCAGTCGAACGTTCGTAAAATGGTCAATTTGGATGAAATTTTAACATTAAATCTTTTGACTGTGAATTCCTGTTGGATGTGAATTATTACTTTTTAAACTAAAATCAGTATGTTTAAAGTCATTTCTGTGCCTGAAATTGGTCAAAATTGAAGCTTCTGAGCAAGCAAAACTCTGTAAAAATGGTATTTTTGGTCACTGTGAGGGTTTAAAAAGTGGTTATTCAACAAGAGGCACGATCCAAATGACATTTTGAATCATTATGGTACAGTCCAAAAAATCAATTTTCTGATGAAAAACGATGACCTCGGACCAGTCGAACGTTCCTAAAATGGTCCATTTTGATGACATTTTAACATTTAATCTTTTGACTGTAAATAACTGCTGGATGTCAAATATTACTTTTTCAACTGAAATAATTGTGCTTAAAGTCATTTCTGTGCCTGAAATTGGTCAAAATTGAAGCTTCTGAGTAAGCAGAACCCTGTTAAAATGGCAATTTTGGTCACTGTGAGGGTTTAAAAAGTGGTTATTTAACATGAGACACGATCCAATTGACATTTTGAATCATTTTTGGTACAGTCCAAAAAAAATCAATTTTCTGATGAAAAACGATGACCCCGGACCAGTCGAACGTTCCTAAAATGGTCAATTTCGATGAAATTTTAACATTTAATCTTTTGACTGTAAATTACTACTGGATGTAAATTATTACTTTTTCAACTAAAATCAGTGTGTTTAAAGTCATTTCTGTGCCTGAAATTGTTCAAAATTTAAGCTTCTGAGTAAGCAAAACTCTGTAAAAATGGCAATTTTGGTCACTGTGAAGGTTTAAAAAGTGGTTATTTAACATGAGGCACGATCCAATTGACATTTTAAATCATTTTTGGTACAGTCCAAAATATCAATTTTCTGATATAAAACGATGACCCCGGACCAATTGAAAGTTCCTAAAATGGTCAATTTCGATGAAATTTTAACATTTAATCTTTTGACTGTAAATTACTGTTGGATGTGAATTATTACTTTTTCAACTAATATAATGGTGTTTAAAGTCATTTCTGTGCCTGAAATTGGTCAAAATTGAAGCTTCTGAGTAAGCAAAACTCTGTAAAAATGACAATTTTGGACACTGTGAGGGTGTAAAAAGTGGTTAATTAACATGAGGCACGATCCAATTGACATTTTGAATCATTTTTTGTACAGTCCAAAAAATCGATTTTCTGATGAAAAACGATGACCCCGGACCGGTCGAACGTTCTTAAAATGGTCAATTTTGTTGACATTTTAACATTTAATCTTTTGACTGTAAATAACTGCTGGATGTGAATTATTGCTTTTTCAACTGAAATAATTGTGTTTAAATTCATTTCTCTGACTGATATTAGTCCAAATTTAAGCTTCTGTGTAAGCAAAACTCTGTAAAAATGGCAATTTTGGTCACTGTGAGGGTTTAAAAAAGTGGTTATTTAACATGAGGCACGATCCAATTGACATTTTGAATCATTTTTGGTACATTCCAAAAAATCACTTTTCTGATGAAAAACGATGACTCCGGACCAGTCGAATGTTCCTAAAATTGTCAATTTTGATGAAATTTTAACATTTATTCTTTTGACTGTGAATTACTGTTGGATGTGAATTATTGCTTTTTCAACTAAAATCAGTGTGTTTAAAGTCATTTCTGTGCCTGAAATTGGTCAAAATTGAAGGTTCTGAGCAAGCAAAGCTCTGTAATACTAGCAATTTTGGTCACTGTGAGGGTTTAAAAGTGGTTATTCAACAAGAGGCACAATACAAATGACATTTTGAATCATTATGGTACAGTCCAAAAAATCAATTTTCTGATGAAAAACGATGACCGCGGACCAGTCGAACGTTCCTAAAATGGTCAATTGTGATGACATTTGAACATTTAATCTTTTGAATGTTAATTACTGTTGGATGTGAATTATTACTTTTTCAACTAAAATCAGTGGGGCAGATTTATGATAACTGGTGCATCCCCAGGGATGCGCCAGTTATTTTGCGCCGCTGCTCCGCCACCCATGGTGCGCCGCATATACAATGCGGCGCACCATGGGGCAAAAACGGCACAGATGCGTGACGCATCTGTGCCGTAAAGGTGGCGCATTGCTGGAGTTGCGTCACAAGCGCGATGCAGCTCCAGCAAGGCTCGGGGGTGCCCAATCTATACAATGCTGCGTCAAGACCTACGCCTGCTTCAAGCAGGCGCAGGGTTTTGACGCAGCATTGGCCTGAAAGTGACTGAGTGAAATCTTATAGATTTCACTCAGCCACTTTTGCGAGGCGCACCTGCCCCGGAACGCCCACAAGTGGCGCAGGGCTTTACAACGTGACGCATCTGCCTAGATGCGTCACGTTGTAAATGGGTCGTAGGGATGCGCCATGTTTACGCCGCAGTTGCATGACGCAAAAGTGGCGCATTCCCATCATAAATCTGCCCCAATGTGTTTAAAGTCAATTCTGTGCCTAAAATTGGTCAAAATTGAAGCTTCTGAGTAAGCAAAACTCTGTAAAACTAGCAATTTTGGTCGCTGTGAGGGTTTAAAAAGTGGTTATTTAACATGAGGCACGATCCAATTGACATTTTGAATCATTTTTGGTACAGTCCAAAAAATCAATTTTCTGATGAAAAACGATGACTCCGGACCAGTCGAATGTTCCTAAAATTGTCAATTTTTATGACATTTTAACATTTAATCTTTTGACTGTGAATTACTGTTGGATGTGAATTATTACTTTTTCAACTAAAATCAGTGTGTTTAAAGTCATTTCTGTGCCTGAAATTGGTCAAAATTGAAGCTTACGAGCAAGCAAAACTCTGTAAAAATGGTATTTTTGGTCACTGTGAGGGTTTAAAAAGTGGTTATTCAACATGAGGCACGATCCAAATGGCATTGTGAATCATTATGGTACAGTCCAAAAAATCAATTTTCTGATGAAAAACGATGACCTCGGACCAGTCGAATGTTCCTAAAATTGTCAATTTCTATGAAATTTTAACATTTAATCTTTTGACTGTGAATTACTGTTGGATGTGAATTATTACTTTTTCAACTAAAATCAGTGTGTTTAAAGTCATTTCTGTGCCTGAAATTGGTCAAAATTGAAGCTTCTGAGCAAGCAAAACTCTGTAAAAATTGCAATTTTGGTCACTGTGAGGGTTTAAAAAGTGGTTATTCAACATGAGGCACGATCCAAATGACACTTTGAATCATTATGGTACAGTCCAAAAAATCAATTTTCTAATGAAAAACGATGACCTCGGACCAGTCGAACGTTCCTAAAATGGTCAATTTCGATGAAATTTTAACATTTAATCTTTTGACTGTAAATACTGTTGGATGTGAATTTTTACTTTTTCAACAAAAATAATTGTGTTTAAAGTCATTTCTGTACCTGAAATTGGTCAAAATTGAAGCTTCTGAGCAAGCAAAACTCTGTAAAAATTGTATTTTTGGTCATTGTGAGGGTTTAAAAAGTGGTTATTCAACATGAGGCACGATCCAAATGACATGTTGAATCATTATGGTACAGTCCAAAAAATCAATTTTCTGATGAAAAACGATGACCGCGGACCAGTCGAATGTTCCTAAAATTGTCAATTTTGATGAAATTTTAACATTTAATCTTTTGACTGTGAATTACTGTTGGATGTGAATTATTACTTTTTTAACTAAAATCAGTGTGTTTAAAGTCATTTCTGTGCCTGAAATTGGTCAAAATTGAAGCTTCCGAGCAAGCAAAACTCTGTAAAAATGGTATTTTTGGTCACTGTGAGGGTTTAAAAAGTGGTTATTCAACATGAGGCACGATCAAAATGGCATTTTGAATCATTATGGTACAGTCCAAAAAATCAATTTTCTGATGAAAAACGATGACCCCGGACCAGTTGAACGTTCCGAAAATGGTCAATTTCAATGAAATTTTAACATTTAATCTTTTGACTGTAAAGTACTGTTGGATGTGAATTATTACTTTTTCAACTAAAATAATTGTGTTTAAAGTCATTTCTGTGCCTGAAATTGGTTGAAATTGAAGCTTCCAAGCAAGCAAAACTCTGTAAAAATTGTATTTTTGGTCACTGTGAGGGTTTAAAAAGTGGTTATTCAACATGAGGCACGATCCAGATGGCATTTTGAATCATTATGGTACAGTCCAAAAAATCAATTTTCTGATGAAAAACAATGACCTCGGACCAGTCGAACGTTCCTAAAAGGGTCAATTTTGATGACATTTTAACATTTAATCTTTTGACTGTTAATTACTGTTGGATGTGAATTATTACTTTTTCAACTAAAATCAGTGTGTTTAAAGTCATTTCTGTGCCTGAAATTGGTCAAAATTGAAGCTTCTGAGCAAGCAAAACTCTGTAAAAATTGTATTTTTGGTCACTGTGAGGGTTTAAAAAATGGTTATTCAACAAGAGGCACGATCCAAATGACATTTTGAATCATTATGGTACAGTCCAAAAAATCAATTTTCTGATGAAAAACGATGACCTCGGACCAGTCGAACGTTCCTAAAATGGTCCATTTTGATGACATTTTAACATTTAATCTTTTGACTGTTAATTACTGTTGGATGTGAATTATTACTTTTTCAACTAAAATCAGTGTGTTTAAAGTCATTTCTGTGCCTGAAATTGGTCAAAATTGAAGTCTGAGCAAGCAAATCTCTGCAAAAATCGCAGTTTTGGTCACTGTGAGGGATTAAAAAGTGGTTAGTTAACATGAGGCACGATCCAATTGACATTTTGAATCATTTTTGGTACAGTCCAAAAAATCAATTTTCTGTTGAAAAACGATGACCCCGGACCAGTTGATCGTTCCGAAAATGGTCAATTTCGATGAAATTTTAACATTTAATCTTTTGACTGTAAAGTACTGTTGGATGTGAATTATTACTTTTTCAACTAAAATAATTGTGTTTAAAGTCATTTCTGTGCCTGAAATTGGTTGAAATTGAAGGTTCTGAGCAAGCAAAACTCTGTAAAAATGGCAATTTTGGTAACTGTGAACGTTTAAAAGGTGGTTAATTAACACAAGGCACGATCCAATTGACATTTTGAATCATTTTTGGTACACTCCAAAAAATTTATTTTCTGATAAAAAACGATGACTCCGGACCAGTCGAATGTTCCTAAAAATGTCAATTTTGATGAAATTTTAACATTTAATCTTTTGACTGTGAATTACTGTTGGATGTGAATTATTACTTTTTCAACTAAAATCAGTGTGTTTAAAGTTATTTCTGTGCCTCAAATTGGTCAAAATTGAAGCTTCTGAGTAAGCAAAACTCTGTAAAACTAGCAATTTTGGTCACTGTGAGGGTTTAAAAAGTGGTTATTTAACATGAGGCACGATCCAAATGACATTTTGAATCATTATGGTAAAGTCCAAATAATCAATTTTCTGATGAAAAACGATGACCCCGGACCAGTCGAACGTTACTAAAATGGTCAATTTCGATAAAATTTTAACATTTAATCTTTTGACTGTAAATTACTGTTGGATGTCAAATATTACTTTTTCAACTAAAATCAGTGTGTTTAAAGTTATTTCTGTGCCTCAAATTGGTCAAAATTGAAGCTTCTGAGTAAGCAAAACTCTGTAAAACTAGCAATTTTGGTCACTGTGAGGGTTTAAAAAGTGGTTATTTAACATGAGGCACGATCCATTTGACATTTTGAATCATTTTTGGTACAGTCCAAAAAATAAATTTTCTGATATAAAACGATGACCTCGGACCAGTCGAACTTTCCTAAAATAGTCAATTTGGATGAAATTTTAACATTTAATCTTTTGACTGTAAATTACTGTTGGATGTGAATTTTTACTTTTTCAACTAAAATAATTGTGTTTAAAGTCATTTCTGTACCTGAAATTGGTCAAAATTGAAGCTTCTGAGTAAGAAAATCTCTGTAAAAATGGCAATTTTGGTCACTGTGAGGGATTAAAAAGTGGTTAGTTAACATGAGGCACGATCCAATTGACATTTTGAATCATTTTTGGTACAGTCCAAAAAATCAATTTTCTGATGAAAAACGATGACTCCGGACCAGTCGAATGTTCCTAAAATTGTCAATTTTGATGAAATTTTAACATTTAATCTTTTGACTGTAAATTACTGTTGGATGTGAATTTTTACTTTTTCAACTAAAATAATTGTGTTTAATGTCATTTCTGTACCTGAAATTGGTCAAAATTGAAGCTTCTGAGTAAGCAAATCTCTGTAAAAATGGCAATTTTGGTCACTGAGAGGGATTAAAAAGTGGTTGGTTAACCTGAGGTACGATCCAATTGACATTTTGAATCATTTTTGGTACAGTCCAAAAAATAACTTTTCTGATGAAAAACGATGACTCCGGACCAGTCGAATGTTCCTAAAATTGTCAATTTTGATGAAATGTTAACATTTAATCTTTTGACTGTGAATTACTGTTGGATGTGAATTATTACTTTTTCAACTAAAATCAGTGTGTTTGAAGTCATTTCTGTGCCTGAAATTCGTCAAAATTGAAGCTTCTGAGCAAGCAAATCTCTGCAAAAATCGCAGTTTTGGTCACTGTGAGGGATTAAAAAGTGGTTAGTTAACATGAGGCACGATCCAATTGACATTTTGAATCATTTTTGGTACAGTCCAAAAAATCAATTTTCTGTTGAAAAACGATGACCCCGGACCAGTTGATCGTTCCGAAAATGGTCAATTTCGATGAAATTTTAACATTTAATCTTTTGACTGTAAAGTACTGTTGGATGTGAATTATTACTTTTTCAACTAAAATAATTGTGTTTAAAGTCATTTCTGTGCCTGAAATTGGTTGAAATTGAAGGTTCTGAGCAAGCAAAACTCTGTAAAAATGGCAATTTTGGTAACTGTGAACGTTTAAAAGGTGGTTAATTAACACAAGGCACGATCCAATTGACATTTTGAATCATTTTTGGTACACTCCAAAAAATTTATTTTCTGATAAAAAACGATGACTCCGGACCAGTCGAATGTTCCTAAAAATGTCAATTTTGATGAAATTTTAACATTTAATCTTTTGACTGTGAATTACTGTTGGATGTGAATTATTACTTTTTCAACTAAAATCAGTGTGTTTAAAGTTATTTCTGTGCCTCAAATTGGTCAAAATTGAAGCTTCTGAGTAAGCAAAACTCTGTAAAACTAGCAATTTTGGTCACTGTGAGGGTTTAAAAAGTGGTTATTTAACATGAGGCACGATCCAAATGACATTTTGAATCATTATGGTAAAGTCCAAATAATCAATTTTCTGATGAAAAACGATGACCCCGGACCAGTCGAACGTTACTAAAATGGTCAATTTCGATAAAATTTTAACATTTAATCTTTTGACTGTAAATTACTGTTGGATGTCAAATATTACTTTTTCAACTAAAATCAGTGTGTTTAAAGTTATTTCTGTGCCTCAAATTGGTCAAAATTGAAGCTTCTGAGTAAGCAAAACTCTGTAAAACTAGCAATTTTGGTCACTGTGAGGGTTTAAAAAGTGGTTATTTAACATGAGGCACGATCCATTTGACATTTTGAATCATTTTTGGTACAGTCCAAAAAATAAATTTTCTGATATAAAACGATGACCTCGGACCAGTCGAACTTTCCTAAAATAGTCAATTTGGATGAAATTTTAACATTTAATCTTTTGACTGTAAATTACTGTTGGATGTGAATTTTTACTTTTTCAACTAAAATAATTGTGTTTAAAGTCATTTCTGTACCTGAAATTGGTCAAAATTGAAGCTTCTGAGTAAGAAAATCTCTGTAAAAATGGCAATTTTGGTCACTGTGAGGGATTAAAAAGTGGTTAGTTAACATGAGGCACGATCCAATTGACATTTTGAATCATTTTTGGTACAGTCCAAAAAATCAATTTTCTGATGAAAAACGATGACTCCGGACCAGTCGAATGTTCCTAAAATTGTCAATTTTGATGAAATTTTAACATTTAATCTTTTGACTGTAAATTACTGTTGGATGTGAATTTTTACTTTTTCAACTAAAATAATTGTGTTTAATGTCATTTCTGTACCTGAAATTGGTCAAAATTGAAGCTTCTGAGTAAGCAAATCTCTGTAAAAATGGCAATTTTGGTCACTGAGAGGGATTAAAAAGTGGTTGGTTAACCTGAGGTACGATCCAATTGACATTTTGAATCATTTTTGGTACAGTCCAAAAAATAACTTTTCTGATGAAAAACGATGACTCCGGACCAGTCGAATGTTCCTAAAATTGTCAATTTTGATGAAATGTTAACATTTAATCTTTTGACTGTGAATTACTGTTGGATGTGAATTATTACTTTTTCAACTAAAATCAGTGTGTTTGAAGTCATTTCTGTGCCTGAAATTCGTCAAAATTGAAGCTTCTGAGCAAGCAAAACTCTGTAAAAATTGTATTTTTGGTCGCTGTGAGGGTTGAAAAAGTGGTTATTTAACATGAGGCATGACCCAATTGACATTTTGAATCATTTTTGGTACAGTCCAAAAAATCAATTCTCTGATGAAAAACGATGACCCCGGACCAGTCGAACGTTCCTAAAATAGTCAATTTGGATGAAATTTTAACATTTAATCTTTTGACTGTAAATTACTGTTGGATGTGAATTTTTACTTTTTCAACTAAAACAATTGTGTTTAATGTCATTTCTGTACCTGAAATTGGTCAAAATTGAAGCTTCTGAGTAAGTAAATCTTTGTAAAAATGGCAATTTTGATCAATGTGAGAGATTAAAAAGTGGTTAGTTAACATGAGGCACGATCCAATTGACATTTTGAATCATTTTTGGTACAGTCCAAAAAATCAATTTTCTGATGAAAAACGATGACTCCGGACCAGTCGAATGTTCCTAAAATTGTCAATTTTGATGAAATTTTAACATTTAATCTTTTGACTGTGAATTACTGTTGGATGTGAATTATTACTTTTTCAACTAAAATCAGTGTGTTTAAAGTCATTTCTGTGCCTGAAATTGGTCAAAATTGAAGCTTCCGAGCAAGCAAAACTCTGTAAAAATTGTATTTTTGGTCACTGTGAGGGTTTAAAAAGTGGTTATTCAACATGAGGCACGATCCAAATGGCATTTTGAATCATTATGGTACAGTCCAAAAAATCAATTTTCTGATGAAAAAGGATGACCTCGGACCAGTCGAACGTTCCTAAAATGGTCCATTTTGATGACATTTTAACATTTAATCTTTTGACTGTTAATTACTGTTGGATGTGAATTATTACTTTTTCAACTAAAATCAGTGTGTTTAAAGTCATTTCTGTGCCTGAAATTGGTCAAAATTGAAGCTTCTGAGTAAGCAAAACTCTGTAAAACTAGCAATTTTGGTCACTGTGAGGGTTTAAAAAGTGGTTATTTAACATGAGGCACGATCCAATTGACATTTTGAATCATTTTTGGTACAGTCCAAAAAATCAATTTTCTGATGAAAAACGATGACCCCGGACCAGTCGAACGTTCCTAAAATAGTCAATTTGGATGAAATTTTATCATTTAATATTTTGACTGTAAATTACTGTTGGATGTGAATTTTTACTTTTTCAACTAAAATAATTGTGTTTAATGTCATTTCTGTACCTGAAATTGGTCAAAATTGAAGCTTCTGAGTAAGCAAATCTTTGTAAAAATGGCAATTTTGGTCACTGTGAGAGATTAAAAAGTGGTTAGTTAACATGAGGCACGATCCAATTGACATTTTGAATCATTCTTGTTACAGTCCAAAAAATCAATTTTCTGATGAAAAACGATGACTCCGGACCAGTCGAATGTTCCTAAAATTGTCAATTTATATGAAATTTTAACATTTAATCTTTTAACTGTGAATTACTGTTGGATGTGAATTATTACTTTTTCAACTAAAATCAGTGTGTTTAAAGTCATTTCTGTGCCTGAAATTGGTCAAAATTGAAGCTTCTGAGCAAGCAAAACTCTGTAATACTAGCAATTTTGGTCACTGTGAGGGTTGGTTTAAAAGTGGTTATTTAACATGAGGCACGATCCAATTGACATTTTAAATCATTTTTGGTACAGTCCAAAAAATTAATTTTCTGATGAAAAACAATGACCTCGGACCAGTCGAACGTTCGTAAAATGGTCCACTTTGATGACATTTTAACATTTAATCTTTTGACTGTTAATTACTGTTGGATGTGAATTATTACTTTTTCAACTAAAATCAGTGTGTTTAAAGTCATTTCTGTGCCTGAAATTGGTCAAAATTGAAGCTTCTGAGTAAGCAAAACTCTGTAAAACTAGCAATTTTGGTCACTGTGAGGGTTTAAAAAGTGGTTATTTAACATGAGGCACGATCCAATTGACATTTTGAATCATTTTTGGTACAGTCCAAAAAATCAATTTTCTGATGAAAAACGATGACCCCGGACCAGTCGAACGTTCCTAAAATAGTCAATTTGGATGAAATGTTATCATTTAATATTTTGACTGTAAATTACTGTTGGATGTGAATTTTTACTTTTTCAACTAAAATAATTGTGTTTAATGTCATTTCTGTACCTGAAATTGGTCAAAATTGAAGCTTCTGAGTAAGCAAATCTTTGTAAAAATGGCAATTTTGGTCACTGTGAGAGATTAAAAAGTGGTTAGTTAACATGAGGCACGATCCAATTGACATTTTGAATCATTCTTGTTACAGTCCAAAAAATCAATTTTCTGATGAAAAACGATGACTCCGGACCAGTCGAATGTTCCTAAAATTGACAATTTTTATGAAATTTTAACATTTAATCTTTTAACTGTGAATTACTGTTGGATGTGAATTATTGCTTTTTCAACTAAAATCAGTGTGTTTAAAGTCATTTCTGTGCCTGAAATTGGTCAAAATTGAAGCTTCTGAGCAAGCAAAACTCTGTAATACTAGCAATTTTGGTCACTGTGAGGGTTGGTTTTAAAAGTGGTTATTTAACATGAGGCACGATGCAATTGACATTTTAAATCATTTTTGGTACAGTCCAAAAAATTAATTTTCTGATGAAAAACAATGACCTCGGACCAGTCGAACGTTCGTAAAATGGTCAATTTGGATGAAATTTTAACATTAAATCTTTTGACTGTGAATTCCTGTTGGATGTGAATTATTACTTTTTAAACTAAAATCAGTATGTTTAAAGTCATTTCTGTGCCTGAAATTGGTCAAAATGGAAGCTTCTGAGCAAGCAAAACTCTGTAAAAATGGTATTTTTGGTCACTGTGAGGGTTTAAAAAGTGGTTATTCAACAAGAGGCACGATCCAAATGACATTTTGAATCATTATGGTACAGTCCAAAAAATCAATTTTCTGATGAAAAACGATGACCTCGGACCAGTCGAACGTTCCTAAAATGGTCCATTTTGATGACATTTTAACATTTAATCTTTTGACTGTAAATAACTGCTGGATGTCAAATATTACTTTTTCAACTGAAATAATTGTGCTTAAAGTCATTTCTGTGCCTGAAATTGGTCAAAAGTGAAGCTTCTGAGTAAGCAGAACCCTTTAAAAATGGCAATTTTG
Organism: Lissotriton helveticus; assembly: GCF_964261635.1. Classification (NCBI taxonomy): domain Eukaryota; kingdom Metazoa; phylum Chordata; class Amphibia; order Caudata; family Salamandridae; genus Lissotriton; species Lissotriton helveticus. The sequence continues at coordinate 405,515,585 of NC_136071.1, forward strand.
GTCACTGTGAGGGTTTAAAAAGTGGTTATTTAACATGAGACACGATCCAATTGACATTTTGAATCATTTTTGGTACAGTCCAAAAAAATCAATTTTCTGATGAAAAACGATGACCCCGGACCAGTCGAACGTTCCAAAATGGTCAATTTCGATGAAATTTTAACATTTAATCTTTTGACTGTAAATTACTACTGGATGTAAATTATTACTTTTTCAACTAAAATCAGTGTGTTTAAAGTCATTTCTGTGCCTGAAATTGTTCAAAATTTAAGCTTCTGAGTAAGAAAATCTCTGTAAAAATGGCAATTTTGGTCACTGTGAGGGATTAAAAAGTGGTTAGTTAACATGAGGCACGATCCAATTGACATTTTGAATCATTTTTGGTACAGTCCAAAAAATCAATTTTCTGATGAAAAACGATGACTCCGGACCAGTCGAATGTTCCTAAAATTGTCAATTTTGATGAAATTTTAACATTTAATCTTTTGACTGTGAATTACTGTTGGATGTGAATTATTGCTTTTTCAACTACAATAATGGTTTTAAAGTCATTTCTGTGCCTGAAATTGGTCAAAATTGAAGCTTACGAGCAAGCAAAACTCTGTAAAAATGGTATTTTTGGTCACTGTGAGGGTTTAAAAAGTGGTTATTCAACATGAGGCACGATCCAAATGGCATTGTGAATCATTATTGTACAGTCCAAAAAATCAATTTTCTGATGAAAAACGATGACCTCGGACCAGTCGAATGTTCCTAGAATTGTCAATTTCTATGAAATTTTAACATTTAATCTTTTGACTGTAAATACTGTTGGATGTGAATTTTTACTTTTTCAACAAAAATAATTGTGTTTAAAGTCATTTCTGTACCTGAAATTGGTCAAAATTGAAGCTTCTGAGCAAGCAAAACTCTGTAAAAATTGTATTTTTGGTCACTGTGAGGGTTTAAAAAGTGGTTAATCAACATGAGGCACGATCCAAATGACATGTTGAATCATTATGGTACAGTCCAAAAAATCAATTTTCTGATGAAAAACGATGACCGCGGACCAGTCAAACGTTCCTAAAATGGTCAATTTTGATGACATTTTAACATTTAATCTTTTGACTGTTAATTACTGTTGGATGTGAATTATTACTTTTTCAACTAAAATCAGTGTGTTTAAAGTCATTTCTGTGCCTGAAATTGGTCAAAATTGAAGCTTCTGAGTAAGCATGGGTGGATTTTGCGAATTGGCAATCCGCGAACTTGCGTATTTACGGATTCGCAATCTGCAAAATCCACGAACTCTCGCGAATTTGCGGATGGTTTTTTTTTTTGTGTTCGCAAGGGTTTCTGCCAGTTCGCGAGGGTTGTGTACCAGTTCGCAATTGCGAACTTACTTGTCGGCTCGCAACGGCCGCGACTATGTTGTTTCTACGTCTGGTACATCATCACAGGTTCACAGCACCCTCTGTTTCACCACTGCCACCCTCTGGCACACCCATGCCACCCTCTGGTACATCACTGCCACCCTCTGGTTGGTTTATCACTGTAGATTATGGGGGTGAAAAAAGCAAGCACACCTGCCCTGCTTCAACTGACATGAATTAATTTGGGGTTGATTAATGTGTCGATGAATTTAAACTTCCAGTCTGGCTGGCACCTGCTTCCTTATCTGTAATTTGCTTTCTGTTGCAGTGCAATTTCTTTTCACAGGACCTTTGTGGCCTACTTGTAGCTATTCTCTGAGCCTGCTGTGAGGGTCAGAGCAGGGTCATAGAATAGTTGCAAGTAGGCAACTGAACTCTGAAGGGGCCCCTCAGGAAGCACTACAGGGAATTGTTACTAATGATAAGATTGAACTTTTGCACCTGCGGAGTGCTTTCAGTTTTGTCTGTAATTGCTTTCTGTTGCAGTGTAATTTTTTTAATAGGACCTTTGTTGTATACTTGTAGCTATTCTCTGAGCCTGCTGTGATGGTCAGAGCAGGGTCATAGAATAGTTGCAAGTAGGCAAATGAACTCTGAAGGGGCCCCTCAGGAAGCACTACAGGGAATGGTTACTAATGATAAGATTGAACTTTTGCACCTGCTGAGTGCTTTCAGTTTTGCAAAAATCCAAATATCCAGCAGCATCCACAAAAAGTAATCCTTCCAGGTCAAGATCCAAATCAAAGTGACCAGCACATGAAGAAAGCACTGGGAGGAGCCTGCTGGACAGGAACAGGAAGTTGGAGACTGTGGGGCACTGCCTTCCCCCCCCCCTCAAAATGGACTCCTTGCAAAGAAAAAGTGCAGGCAAATGTCAACATGAGGAGTTATTCTGATAAAAATCATAATTTTCAAGGTTTATGCTGCCTGCTGGTGGATTTCTTGTGCGAAATTGCAAATTTTGCAATCTCGCAATTGCGAGATTGTCGCTGCCCGCCGCATCTACGTGTTCGCAAGTGTTTACTCCCGCGAAATTGTATAGTATTCTAGTTGGCAAGTACGACCAAGCAAAAAAACCGCTTCGCACGGATTTTACGAATTTTCGGCAAGTTCGCGAGAGTTTGCGGATTGCGAATTTGCCGAAAATCCGGAAAATCCGCGAGCGGAACGGATTTTACGCTCATGCTTACTTCTGAGTAAGCAAAACTCTGCAAAACTAGCAATTTTGGTCGCTGTGAGGGTTTAAAAAGTGGTTATTTAACATGAGGCACGATCCAATTGACATTTTGAATCATTTTTGGTACAGTCCAAAAAATCAATTTTCTGATGAAAAACGATGACTCCGGACCAGTCGAATGTTCCTAAAATTGTCAATTTTGATGAAATTTTAACATTTAATCTTTTGACTGTGAATTACTGTTGGATGTGAATTATTACTTTTTCAACTAAAATCAGTGTGTTTAAAGTCATTTCTGTGCCTGAAATTGGTAAAAATTGAAGCTTCCGAGCAAGCAAAACTCTGTAAAAATTGTATTTTTGGTCACTGTGAGGGTTTAAAAAGTGGTTATTCAACATGAGGCACGATCAAAATGGCATTTTGAATCATTATGGTACAGTCCAAAAAATCAATTTTCTGATGAAAAACAATGACCTCGGACCAGTCCAACGTTCCTAAAATGGTCAATTTTGATGACATTTTAACATTTAATCTTTTGACTGTTAATTACTGTTGGATGTGAAATATTACTTTTTTAACTAAAATCAGTGTGTTTAAAGTCATTTCTGTGCCTGAAATTGGTCAAAATTGAAGCTTCTGAGCAAGCAAAACTCTGTAAAAATGGTATTTTTGGTCACTGTGAGGGTTTAAAAAGTGGTTATTCAACAAGAGGCACGATCCAAATGACATTTTGAATCATTATGGTACAGTCCAAAAAATCAATTTTCTGATGAAAAACGATGACCTCGGACCAGTCGAACGTTCCTAAAATGGTCCATTTTGATGACATTTTAACATTTAATCTTTTGACTGGTAATTACTGTTGGAGGTGAATTATTACTTTTTCAACTAAAATCAGTGTGTTTAAAGTCCTTTCTGTGCCTGAAATTGGTCAAAATTGAAGCTTCTGAGCAAGCAAATATCTGTAAAAATTAAATGTTGGTCACTGTGAGGGATTAAAAAGTGGTTAGTTAACATGAGGCACGATTCAATTGACATTTTAAATCATTTTTGGTACAGTCCAAAAAATCAATTTTCTGTTGAAAAACGATGACCCCGGACCAGTTGAACGTTCCGAAAATGGTCAATTTCAATGAAATTTTAACATTTAATCTTTTGACTGTAAAGTACTGTTGGATGTGAATTATTACTTTTTCAACTAAAATAATTGTGTTTAAAGTCATTTCTGTGCCTGAAATTGGTTGAAATTGAAGCTTCCAAGCAAGCAAAACTCTGTAAAAATTGTATTTTTGGTCACTGTGAGGGTTTAAAAAGTGGTTATTCAACATGAGGCACGATCCAGATGGCATTTTGAATCATTATGGTACAGTCCAAAAAATCAATTTTCTGATGAAAAACAATGACCTCGGACCAGTCGAACGTTCCTAAAATGGTCAATTTTGATGACATTTTAACATTTAATCTTTTGACTGTTAATTACTGTTGGATGTGAATTATTACTTTTTCAACTAAAATCAGTGTGTTTAAAGTCATTTCTGTGCCTGAAATTGGTCAAAATTGAAGCTTCTGAGCAAGCAAAACTCTGTAAAAATTGTATTTTTGGTCACTGTGAGGGTTTAAAAAATGGTTATTCAACAAGAGGCACGATCCAAATGACATTTTGAATCATTATGGTACAGTCCAAAAAATCAATTTTCTGATGAAAAACGATGACCTCGGACCAGTCGAACGTTCCTAAAATGGTCCATTTTGATGACATTTTAACATTTAATCTTTTGACTGTTAATTACTGTTGGATGTGAATTATTACTTTTTCAACTAAAATCAGTGTGTTTAAAGTCATTTCTGTGCCTGAAATTGGTCAAAATTGAAGCTTCTGAGCAAGCAAATCTCTGTAAAAATCGCAGTTTTGGTGACTGTGAGGGATTAAAAAGTGGTTAGTTAACATGAGGCACGATCCAATTGACATTTTGAATCATTTTTGGTACAGTCCAAAAAATCAATTTTCTGTTGAAAAACGATGACCCCGGACCAGTTGAACGTTCCGAAAATGGTCAATTTCGATGAAATTTTAACATTTAATCTTTTGACTGTAAAGTACTGTTGGATGTGAATTATTACTTTTTCAACTAAAATAATTGTGTTTAAAGTCATTTCTGTGCCTGAAATTGGTTGAAATTGAAGGTTCTGAGCAAGCAAAACTCTGTAAAAATGGCAATTTTGGTAACTGTGAACGTTTAAAAGGTGGTTAATTAACACAAGGCACGATCCAATTGACATTTTGAATCATTTTTGGTACAGTCCAAAAAATCAATTTTCTGTTGAAAAACGATGACCTCGGACCAGTCGAACGTTCCTAAAATGGTCCATTTTGATGACATTTTAACATTTAATCTTTTGACTGTAAATAACTGCTGGATGTCAAATATTACTTTTTCAATTAAAATCAGTGTGTTTAAAGTCATTTCTGTGCCTGAAATTGGTCAAAATTGAAGCTTCTGAGCAAGCAAAACTCTGTAAAAATTGTATTTTTGATCACTGTGAGGGTTTAAAAAGTGGTTATTCAACACGAGGCACGATCAAAATGACATTTTGAATAATTATGGTACAGTCCAAAAAATCTATTTTCTGATGAAAAACGATGACCCCAGACCGGTCGAACATTCTTAAAATGGTCAATTTTGATGAAATTTTAACATTTAATCTTTTGACTGTAAATTACTGTTGGATGTCAAATATTATTTTTTCAACTAAAATGAGTGTGTTTAAAGTTATTTCTGTGCCTCAAATTGGTCAAAATTGAAGCTTCTGAGTAAGCAAAACTCTGTAAAACTAGCAATTTTGGTCACTGTGAGGGTTTAAAAAGTGGTTATTTAACATGAGGCACGATCCATTTGACATTTTGAATCATTTTTGGTACAGTCCAAAAAATAAATTTTCTGATATAAAACGATGACCTCGGACCAGTCGAACTTTCCTAAAATAGTCAATTTGGATGAAATTTTAACATTTAATCTTTTGACTGTAAATTACTGTTGGATGTGAATTTTTACTTTTTCAACTAAAATAATTGTGTTTAAAGTCATTTCTGTACCTGAAATTGGTCAAAATTGAAGCTTCTGAGTAAGAAAATCTCTGTAAAAATGGCAATTTTGGTCACTGTGAGGGATTAAAAAGTGGTCAGTTAACATGAGGCACGATCCAATTGACATTTTGAATCATTTTTGGTACAGTCCAAAAAATCAATTTTCTGATGAAAAACGATGACTCCGGACCAGTCGAATGTTCCTAAAATTGTCAATTTTGATGAAATTTTAACATTTAATCTTTTGACTGTAAATTACTGTTGGATGTGAATTTTTACTTTTTCAACTAAAATAATTGTGTTTAAAGTCATTTCTGTGCCTGAAATTGTTCAAAATGTAAGCTTCTGAGTAAGCAAAACTCTGTAAAAATTGCAATTTTGGTCACTGTGAGGGTTTAAAAAGTGGTTATTTAACATGAGGCACGATCCAATTGACATTTTGAATCATTTTTGGTACAGTCCAAAAAATATATTTTCTGATGAAAAACCATGACCTCGGACCAGTCGAACTTTCCTATAGTCAATTTGGATGAAATTTTAACATTTAATCTTTGACTGTAAATTACTGTTGGATGTGAATTTTTACTTTTTCAACTAAAATAATTATGTTTAAAGTCATTTCTGTACCTGAAATTACTCAAAATTGAAGCTTCTGAGTAAGCAAATCTCTGTAAAAATGGCAATTTTGGTCACTGAGAGGGATTAAAAAGTGATTGGTTAACCTGAGGTACGATCCAATTGACATTTTGAATCATTTTTGGTACAGTCCAAAAAATAAATTTTCTGATGAAAAACGATGACTCCGGACCAGTCGAATGTTCCTAAAATTGTCAATTTTGATGAAATGTTAACATTTAATCTTTTGACTGTGAATTACTGTTGGATGTGAATTATTACTTTTTCAACTAAAATCAGTGTGTTTAAAGTCATTTCTGTGCCTGAAATTGGTCAAAATTGAAGCTTCTGAGCAAGCAAAACTCTGTAAAAATTGTATTTTTGGTCGCTGTGAGGGTTGAAAAAGTGGTTATTTAACATGAGGCATGACCCAATTGACATTTTGAATCATTTTTGGTACAGTCCAAAAAATCAATTCTCTGATGAAAAACGATGACCCCGGACCAGTCGAACGTTCCTAAAATAGTCAATTTGGATGAAATTTTAACATTTAATCTTTTGACTGTAAATTACTTTTGGATGTGAATTTTTACTTTTTCAACTAAAATAATTGTGTTTAATGTCATTTCTGTACCTGAAATTGGTCAAAATTGAAGCTTCTGAGTAAGTAAATCTTTGTAAAAATGGCAATTTTGATCACTGTGAGAGATTAAAAAGTGGTTAGTTAACATGAGGCACGATCCAATTGACATTTTGAATCATTTTTGGTACAGTCCAAAAAAAATCAATTTTCTGATGAAAAACGATGACTCCGGACCAGTCGAATGTTCCTAAAATTGTCAATTTTGATGAAATTTTAACATTTAATCTTTTGACTGTGAATTACTGTTGGATGTGAATTATTACTTTTTCAACTAAAATCAGTGTGTTTAAAGTCATTTGGGTGCCTGAAATTGGTCAAAATTGAAGCTTCTGAGCAAGCAAAACTCTGTAAAAATTGTATTTTTGGTCACTGTGAGGGTTTAAAAAGTGGTTATTCAACATGAGGCACGATCCAAATGGCATTTTGAATCATTATGGTACAGTCCAAAAAATCAATTTTCTGATGAAAAAGGATGACCTCGGACCAGTCGAACGTTCCTAAAATGGTCCATTTTGATGACATTTTAACATTTAATCTTTTGACTGTTAATTACTGTTGGATGTGAATTATTACTTTTTCAACTAAAATCAGTGTGTTTAAAGTCATTTCTGTGCCTGAAATTGGTCAAAATTGAAGCTTCTGAGTAAGCAAAACTTTGTAAAACTAGCAATTTTGGTCACTGTGAGGGTTTAAAAAGTGGTTATTTAACATGAGGCACGATCCAATTGACATTTTGAATCATTTTTGGTACAGTCCAAAAAATCAATTTTCTGATGAAAAACGATGACCCCGGACCAGTCGAACGTTCCTAAAATAGTCAATTTGGATGAAATTTTATCATTTAATATTTTGACTGTAAATTACTGTTGGATGTGAATTTTTACTTTTTCAACTAAAATAATTGTGTTTAATGTCATTTCTGTACCTGAAATTGGTCAAAATTGAAGCTTCTCAGTAAGCAAATCTTTGTAAAAATTGCAATTTTGGTCACTGTGAGAGATTAAAAAGTGGTTAGTTAACATGAGGCACGATCCAATTGACATTTTGAATCATTCTTGTTACAGTCCAAAAAATCAATTTTCTGATGAAAAACGATGACCCTGGACCAGTCGAATGTTCCTAAAATTGTCAATTTTTATGAAATTTTAACATTTAATCTTTTAACTGTGAATTACTGTTGGATGTGAATTATTACTTTTTCAACTAAAATCAGTGTGTTTAAAGTCATTTCTGTGCCTGAAATTGGTCAAAATTGAAGCTTCTGAGCAAGCAAAACTCTGTAATACTAGCAATTTTGGTCACTGTGAGGGTTGGTTTAAAAGTGGTTATTTAACATGAGGCACGATCCAATTGACATTTTAAATCATTTTTGGTACAGTCCAAAAAATTAATTTTCTGATGAAAAACAATGACCTCGGACCAGTCGAACGTTCGTAAAATGGTCAATTTGGATGAAATTTTAACATTAAATCTTTTGACTGTGAATTCCTGTTGGATGTGAATTATTACTTTTTAAACTAAAATCAGTATGTTTAAAGTCATTTCTGTGCCTGAAATTGGTCAAAATTGAAGCTTCTGAGCAAGCAAAACTCTGTAAAAATGGTATTTTTGGTCACTGTGAGGGTTTAAAAAGTGGTTATTCAACAAGAGGCACGATCCAAATGACATTTTGAATCATTATGGTACAGTCCAAAAAATCAATTTTCTGATGAAAAACGATGACCTCGGACCAGTCGAACGTTCCTAAAATGGTCCATTTTGATGACATTTTAACATTTAATCTTTTGACTGTAAATAACTGCTGGATGTCAAATATTACTTTTTCAACTGAAATAATTGTGCTTAAAGTCATTTCTGTGCCTGAAATTGGTCAAAATTGAAGCTTCTGAGTAAGCAGAACCCTGTTAAAATGGCAATTTTGGTCACTGTGAGGGTTTAAAAAGTGGTTATTTAACATGAGACACGATCCAATTGACATTTTGAATCATTTTTGGTACAGTCCAAAAAAAATCAATTTTCTGATGAAAAACGATGACCCCGGACCAGTCGAACGTTCCTAAAATGGTCAATTTCGATGAAATTTTAACATTTAATCTTTTGACTGTAAATTACTACTGGATGTAAATTATTACTTTTTCAACTAAAATCAGTGTGTTTAAAGTCATTTCTGTGCCTGAAATTGTTCAAAATTTAAGCTTCTGAGTAAGCAAAACTCTGTAAAAATGGCAATTTTGGTCACTGTGAAGGTTTAAAAAGTGGTTATTTAACATGAGGCACGATCCAATTGACATTTTAAATCATTTTTGGTACAGTCCAAAATATCAATTTTCTGATATAAAACGATGACCCCGGACCAATTGAAAGTTCCTAAAATGGTCAATTTCGATGAAATTTTAACATTTAATCTTTTGACTGTAAATTACTGTTGGATGTGAATTATTACTTTTTCAACTAATATAATGGTGTTTAAAGTCATTTCTGTGCCTGAAATTGGTCAAAATTGAAGCTTCTGAGTAAGCAAAACTCTGTAAAAATGACAATTTTGGACACTGTGAGGGTGTAAAAAGTGGTTAATTAACATGAGGCACGATCCAATTGACATTTTGAATCATTTTTTGTACAGTCCAAAAAATCGATTTTCTGATGAAAAACGATGACCCCGGACCGGTCGAACGTTCTTAAAATGGTCAATTTTGTTGACATTTTAACATTTAATCTTTTGACTGTAAATAACTGCTGGATGTGAATTATTGCTTTTTCAACTGAAATAATTGTGTTTAAATTCATTTCTCTGACTGATATTAGTCCAAATTTAAGCTTCTGTGTAAGCAAAACTCTGTAAAAATGGCAATTTTGGTCACTGTGAGGGTTTAAAAAAGTGGTTATTTAACATGAGGCACGATCCAATTGACATTTTGAATCATTTTTGGTACATTCCAAAAAATCACTTTTCTGATGAAAAACAATGACTCCGGACCAGTCGAATGTTCCTAAAATTGTCAATTTTGATGAAATTTTAACATTTATTCTTTTGACTGTGAATTACTGTTGGATGTGAATTATTGCTTTTTCAACTAAAATCAGTGTGTTTAAAGTCATTTCTGTGCCTGAAATTGGTCAAAATTGAAGGTTCTGAGCAAGCAAAGCTCTGTAATACTAGCAATTTTGGTCACTGTGAGGGTTTAAAAGTGGCTATTCAACAAGAGGCACAATACAAATGACATTTTGAATCATTATGGTACAGTCCAAAAAATCAATTTTCTGATGAAAAACGATGACCGCGGACCAGTCGAACGTTCCTAAAATGGTCAATTGTGATGACATTTGAACATTTAATCTTTTGAATGTTAATTACTGTTGGATGTGAATTATTACTTTTTCAACTAAAATCAGTGGGGCAGATTTATGATAACTGGTGCATCCCCAGGGATGCGCCAGTTATTTTGCGCCGCTGCTCCGCCACCCATGGTGCGCCGCATATACAATGCGGCGCACCATGGGGCAAAAACGGCACAGATGCGTGACGCATCTGTGCCGTAAAGGTGGCGCATTGCTGGAGTTGCGTCACAAGCGCGATGCAGCTCCAGCAAGGCTCGGGGGTGCCCAATCTATACAATGCTGCGTCAAGACCTACGCCTGCTTCAAGCAGGCGCAGGGTTTTGACGCAGCATTGGCCTGAAAGTGACTGAGTGAAATCTTATAGATTTCACTCAGCCACTTTTGCGAGGCGCACCTGCCCCGGAACGCCCACAAGTGGCGCAGGGCTTTACAACGTGACGCATCTGCCTAGATGCGTCACGTTGTAAATGGGTCGTAGGGATGCGCCATGTTTATGCCGCAGTTGCATGACGCAAAAGTGGCGCATTCCCATCATAAATCTGCCCCAATGTGTTTAAAGTCATTTCTGTGCCTAAAATTGGTCAAAATTGAAGCTTCTGAGTAAGCAAAACTCTGTAAAACTAGCAATTTTGGTCGCTGTGAGGGTTTAAAAAGTGGTTATTTAACATGAGGCACGATCCAATTGACATTTTGAATCATTTTTGGTACAGTCCAAAAAATCAATTTTCTGATGAAAAACGATGACTCCGGACCAGTCGAATGTTCCTAAAATTGTCAATTTTGATGACATTTTAACATTTAATCTTTTGACTGTGAATTACTGTTGGATGTGAATTATTACTTTTTCAACTAAAATCAGTGTGTTTAAAGTCATTTCTGTGCCTGAAATTGGTCAAAATTGAAGCTTACGAGCAAGCAAAACTCTGTAAAAATGGTATTTTTGGTCACTGTGAGGGTTTAAAAAGTGGTTATTCAACATGAGGCACGATCCAAATGGCATTGTGAATCATTATGGTACAGTCCAAAAAATCAATTTTCTGATGAAAAACGATGACCTCGGACCAGTCGAATGTTCCTAAAATTGTCAATTTCTATGAAATTTTAACATTTAATCTTTTGACTGTGAATTACTGTTGGATGTGAATTATTACTTTTTCAACTAAAATCAGTGTGTTTAAAGTCATTTCTGTGCCTGAAATTGGTCAAAATTGAAGCTTCTGAGCAAGCAAAACTCTGTAAAAATTGCAATTTTGGTCACTGTGAGGGTTTAAAAAGTGGTTATTCAACATGAGGCACGATCCAAATGACACTTTGAATCATTATGGTACAGTCCAAAAAATCAATTTTCTGATGAAAAACGATGACCTCGGACCAGTCGAACGTTCCTAAAATGGTCAATTTCGATGAAATTTTAACATTTAATCTTTTGACTGTAAATACTGTTGGATGTGAATTTTTACTTTTTCAACAAAAATAATTGTGTTTAAAGTCATTTCTGTACCTGAAATTGGTCAAAATTGAAGCTTCTGAGCAAGCAAAACTCTGTAAAAATTATATTTTTGGTCACTGTGAGGGTTTAAAAAGTGGTTATTCAACATGAGGCACGATCCAAATGACATGTTGAATCATTATGGTACAGTCCAAAAAATCAATTTTCTGATGAAAAACGATGACCGCGGACCAGTCGAACGTTCCTAAAATGGTCAATTTTGATGACATTTTAACATTTAATCTTTTGACTGTTAATTACTGTTGGATGTGAATTATTACTTTTTCAACTAAAATCAGTGTGTTTAAAGTCATTTCTGTGCCTGAAATTGGTCAAAATTGAAGCTTCTGAGTAAGCAAAACTCTGCAAAACTAGCAATTTTGGTCGCTGTGAGGGTTTAAAAAGTGGTTATTTAACATGAGGCACGATCCAATTGACATTTTGAATCATTTTTGGTACAGTCCAAAAAATCTATTTTCTGATGAAAAACGATGACTCCGGACCAGTCGAATGTTCCTAAAATTGTCAATTTTGATGAAATTTTAACATTTAATCTTTTGACTGTGAATTACTGTTGGATGTGAATTATTACTTTTTTAACTAAAATCAGTGTGTTTAAAGTCATTTCTGTGCCTGAAATTGGTCAAAATTGAAGCTTCCGAGCAAGCAAAACTCTGTAAAAATGGTATTTTTGGTCACTGTGAGGGTTTAAAAAGTGGTTATTCAACATGAGGCACGATCAAAATGGCATTTTGAATCATTATGGTACAGTCCAAAAAATCAATTTTCTGATGAAAAACGATGACCCCGGACCAGTTGAACGTTCCGAAAATGGTCAATTTCAATGAAATTTTAACATTTAATCTTTTGACTGTAAAGTACTGTTGGATGTGAATTATTACTTTTTCAACTAAAATAATTGTGTTTAAAGTCATTTCTGTGCCTGAAATTGGTTGAAATTGAAGCTTCCAAGCAAGCAAAACTCTGTAAAAATTGTATTTTTGGTCACTGTGAGGGTTTAAAAAGTGGTTATTCAACATGAGGCACGATCCAGATGGCATTTTGAATCATTATGGTACAGTCCAAAAAATCAATTTTCTGATGAAAAACAATGACCTCGGACCAGTCGAACGTTCCTAAAAGGGTCAATTTTGATGACATTTTAACATTTAATCTTTTGACTGTTAATTACTGTTGGATGTGAATTATTACTTTTTCAACTAAAATCAGTGTGTTTAAAGTCATTTCTGTGCCTGAAATTGGTCAAAATTGAAGCTTCTGAGCAAGCAAAACTCTGTAAAAATTGTATTTTTGGTCACTGTGAGGGTTTAAAAAATGGTTATTCAACAAGAGGCACGATCCAAATGACATTTTGAATCATTATGGTACAGTCCAAAAAATCAATTTTCTGATGAAAAACGATGACCTCGGACCAGTCGAACGTTCCTAAAATGGTCCATTTTGATGACATTTTAACATTTAATCTTTTGACTGTTAATTACTGTTGGATGTGAATTATTACTTTTTCAACTAAAATCAGTGTGTTTAAAGTCATTTCTGTGCCTGAAATTGGTCAAAATTGAAGCTTCTGAGCAAGCAAATCTCTGCAAAAATCGCAGTTTTGGTCACTGTGAGGGATTAAAAAGTGGTTAGTTAACATGAGGCACGATCCAATTGACATTTTGAATCATTTTTGGTACAGTCCAAAAAATCAATTTTCTGTTGAAAAACGATGACTCCGGACCAGTCGAATGTTCCTAAAAATGTCAATTTTGGTAACTGTGAACGTTTAAAAGGTGGTTAATTAACACAAGGCACGATCCAATTGACATTTTGAATCATTTTTGGTACAGTCCAAAAAATTAATTTTCTGATAAAAAACGATGACTCCGGACCAGTCGAATGTTCCTAAAAATGTCAATTTTGATGAAATTTTAACATTTAATCTTTTGACTGTGAATTACTGTTGGATGTGAATTATTACTTTTTCAACTAAAATCAGTGTGTTTAAAGTTATTTCTGTGCCTCAAATTGGTCAAAATTGAAGCTTCTGAGTAAGCAAAACTCTGTAAAACTAGCAATTTTGGTCACTGTGAGGGTTTAAAAAGTGGTTATTTAACATGAGGCACGATCCAAATGACATTTTGAATCATTATGGTAAAGTCCAAATAATCAATTTTCTGATGAAAAACGATGACCCCGGACCAGTCGAACGTTCCTAAAATGGTCAATTTCGATAAAATTTTAACATTTAATCTTTTGACTGTAAATTACTGTTGGATGTCAAATATTACTTTTTCAACTAAAATCAGTGTGTTTAAAGTTATTTCTGTGCCTCAAATTGGTCAAAATTGAAGCTTCTGAGTAAGCAAAACTCTGTAAAACTAGCAATTTTGGTCACTGTGAGGGTGTAAAAAGTGGTTATTTAACATGAGGCACGATCCATTTGACATTTTGAATCATTTTTGGTACAGTCCAAAAAATAAATTTTCTGATATAAAACGATGACCTCGGACCAGTCGAACTTTCCTAAAATAGTCAATTTGGATGAAATTTTAACATTTAATCTTTTGACTGTAAATTACTGTTGGATGTGAATTTTTACTTTTTCAACTAAAATAATTGTGTTTAAAGTCATTTCTGTACCTGAAATTGGTCAAAATTGAAGCTTCTGAGTAAGAAAATCTCTGTAAAAATGGCAATTTTGGTCACTGTGAGGGATTAAAAAGTGGTTAGTTAACATGAGGCACGATCCAATTGACATTTTGAATCATTTTTGGTACAGTCCAAAAAATCAATTTTCTGATGAAAAACGATGACTCCGGACCAGTCGAATGTTCCTAAAATTGTCAATTTTGATGAAATTTTAACATTTAATCTTTTGACTGTGAATTACTGTTGGATGTGAATTATTGCTTTTTCAACTACAATAATGGTTTTAAAGTCATTTCTGTGCCTGAAATTGTTCAAAATGTAAGCTTCTGAGTAAGCAAAACTCTGTAAAAATTGCAATTTTGGTCACTGTGAGGGTTTAAAAAGTGGTTATTTAACATGAGGCACGATCCAATTGACATTTTGAATCATTTTTGGTACAGTCCAAAAAATATATTTTCTGATGAAAAACGATGACCTCGGACCAGTCGAACTTTCCTAAAATAGTCAATTTGGATGAAATTTTAACATTTAATCTTTTGACTGTAAATTACTGTTGGATGTGAATTTTTACTTTTTCAACTAAAATAATTATGTTTAAAGTCATTTCTGTACCTGAAATTACTCAAAATTGAAGCTTCTGAGTAAGCAAATCTCTGTAAAAATGGCAATTTTGGTCACTGAGAGGGATTAAAAAGTGGTTGGTTAACCTGAGGTACGATCCAATTGACATTTTGAATCATTTTTGGTACAGTCCAAAAAATAACTTTTCTGATGAAAAACGATGACTCCGGACCAGTCGAATGTTCCTAAAATTGTCAATTTTGATGAAATGTTAACATTTAATCTTTTGACTGTGAATTACTGTTGGATGTGAAATATTACTTTTTCAACTAAAATCAGTGTGTTTAAAGTCATTTCTGTGCCTGAAATTCGTCAAAATTGAAGCTTCTGAGCAAGCAAAACTCTGTAAAAATTGTATTTTTGGTCGCTGTGAGGGTTGAAAAAGTGGTTATTTAACATGAGGCATGACCCAATTGACATTTTGAATCATTTTTGGTACAGTCCAAAAAATCAATTCTCTGATGAAAAACGATGACCCCGGACCAGTCGAACGTTCCTAAAATAGTCAATTTGGATGAAATTTTAACATTTAATCTTTTGACTGTAAATTACTGTTGGATGTGAATTTTTACTTTTTCAACTAAAATAATTGTGTTTAATGTCATTTCTGTACCTGAAATTGGTCAAAATTGAAGCTTCTGAGTAAGTAAATCTTTGTAAAAATGGCAATTTTGATCAATGTGAGAGATTAAAAAGTGGTTAGTTAACATGAGGCACGATCCAATTGACATTTTGAATCATTTTTGGTACAGTCCAAAAAATCAATTTTCTGATGAAAAACGATGACTCCGGACCAGTCGAATGTTCCTAAAATTGTCAATTTTGATGAAATTTTAACATTTAATCTTTTGACTGTGAATTACTGTTGGATGTGAATTATTACTTTTTCAACTAAAATCAGTGTGTTTAAAGTCATTTCTGTGCCTGAAATTGGTCAAAATTGAAGCTTCCGAGCAAGCAAAACTCTGTAAAAATTGTATTTTTGGTCACTGTGAGGGTTTAAAAAGTGGTTATTCAACATGAGGCACGATCCAAATGGCATTTTGAATCATTATGGTACAGTCCAAAAAATCAATTTTCTGATGAAAAAGGATGACCTCGGACCAGTCGAACGTTCCTAAAATGGTCCATTTTGATGACATTTTAACATTTAATCTTTTGACTGTTAATTACTGTTGGATGTGAATTATTACTTTTTCAACTAAAATCAGTGTGTTTAAAGTCATTTCTGTGCCTGAAATTGGTCAAAATTGAAGCTTCTGAGTAAGCAAAACTCTGTAAAACTAGCAATTTTGGTCACTGTGAGGGTTTAAAAAGTGGTTATTTAACATGAGGCACGATCCAATTGACATTTTGAATCATTTTTGGTACAGTCCAAAAAATCAATTTTCTGATGAAAAACGATGACCCCGGACCAGTCGAACGTTTCTAAAATAGTCAATTTGGATGAAATTTTATCATTTAATATTTTGACTGTAAATTACTGTTGGATGTGAATTTTTACTTTTTCAACTAAAATAATTGTGTTTAATGTCATTTCTGTACCTGAAATTGGTCAAAATTGAAGCTTCTGAGTAAGCAAATCTTTGTAAAAATGGCAATTTTGGTCACTGTGAGAGATTAAAAAGTGGTTAGTTAACATGAGGCACGATCCAATTGACATTTTGAATCATTCTTGTTACAGTCCAAAAAATCAATTTTCTGATGAAAAACGATGACTCCGGACCAGTCGAATATTCCTAAAATTGACAATTTTTATGAAATTTTAACATTTAATCTTTTAACTGTGAATTACTGTTGGATGTGAATTATTACTTTTTCAACTAAAATCAGTGTGTTTAAAGTCATTTCTGTGCCTGAAATTGGTCAAAATTGAAGCTTCTGAGCAAGCAAAACTCTGTAATACTAGCAATTTTGGTCACTGTGAGGGTTGGTTTAAAAGTGGTTATTTAACATGAGGCACGATGCAATTGACATTTTAAATCATTTTTGGTACAGTCCAAAAAATTAATTTTCTGATGAAAAACAATGACCTCGGACCAGTCGAACGTTCGTAAAATGGTCAATTTGGATGAAATTTTAACATTAAATCTTTTGACTGTGAATTCCTGTTGGATGTGAATTATTACTTTTTAAACTAAAATCAGTATGTTTAAAGTCATTTCTGTGCCTGAAATTGGTCAAAATGGAAGCTTCTGAGCAAGCAAAACTCTGTAAAAATGGTATTTTTGGTCACTGTGAGGGTTTAAAAAGTGGTTATTCAACAAGAGGCACGATCCAAATGACATTTTGAATCATTATGGTACAGTCCAAAAAATCAATTTTCTGATGAAAAACGATGACCTCGGACCAGTCGAACGTTCCTAAAATGGTCCATTTTGATGACATTTTAACATTTAAACTTTTGACTGTAAATAACTGCTGGATGTCAAATATTACTTTTTCAACTGAAATAATTGTGCTTAAAGTCATTTCTGTGCCTGAAATTGGTCAAAATTGAAGCTTCTGAGTAAGCAGAACCCTGTAAAAATGGCAATTTTGGTCACTGTGAGGGTTTAAAAAGTGGTTATTTAACATGAGACACGATCCAATTGACATTTTGAATCATTTTTGGTACAGTCCAAAAAAATCAATTTTCTGATGAAAAACGATGACCCCGGACCAGTCGAACGTTCCTAAAATGGTCAATTTCGATGAAATTTTAACATTTAATCTTTTGACTGTAAATTACTACTGGATGTAAATTATTACTTTTTCAACTAAAATCAGTGTGTTTAAAGTCATTTCTGTGCCTGAAATTGTTCAAAATTTAAGCTTCCGAGTAAGAAAATCTCTGTAAAAATGGCAATTTTGGTCACTGTGAGGGATTAAAAAGTGGTTAGTTAACATGAGGCACGATCCAATTGACATTTTGAATCATTTTTGGTACAGTCCAAAAAATCAATTTTCTGATGAAAAACGATGACTCCGGACCAGTCGAATGTTCCTAAAATTGTCAATTTTGATGACATTTTAACATTTAATCTTTTGACTGTGAATTACTGTTGGATGTGAATTATTGCTTTTTCAACTACAATAATGGTTTTAAAGTCATTTCTGTGCCTGAAATTGTTCAAAATGTAAGCTTCTGAGTAAGCAAAACTCTGTAAAAATTGCAATTTTGGTCACTGTGAGGGTTTAAAAAGTGGTTATTTAACATGAGGCACGATCCAATTGACATTTTGAATCATTTTTGGTACAGTCCAAAAAATATATTTTCTGATGAAAAACGATGACCTCGGACCAGTCGAACTTTCCTAAAATAGTCAATTTGGATGAAATTTTAACATTTAATCTTTTGACTGTAAATTACTGTTGGATGTGAATTTTTACTTTTTCAACAAAAATAATTATGTTTAAAGTCATTTCTGTACCTGAAATTACTCAAAATTGAAGCTTCTGAGTAAGCAAATCTCTGTAAAAATGGCAATTTTGGTCACTGAGAGGGATTAAAAAGTGGTTGGTTAACCTGAGGTACGATCCAATTGACATTTTGAATCATTTTTGGTACAGTCCAAAAAATCAATTTTCTGATGAAAAACGATGACCCCGGACCAGTCGAACGTTCCTAGAATGGTCAATTTCGATAAAATTTTAACATTTAATCTTTTGACTGTAAATTACTGTTGGATGTCAAATATTACTTTTTCAACTAAAATCAGTGTGTTTAAAGTTATTTCTGTGCCTCAAATTGGTCAAAATTGAAGCTTCTGAGTAAGCAAAACTCTGTAAAACTAGCAATTTTGGTCACTGTGAGGGTTTAAAAAGTGGTTATTTAACATGAGGCACGATCCATTTGACATTTTGAATCATTTTTGGTACAGTCCAAAAAATAAATTTTCTGATATAAAACGATGACCTCGGACCAGTCGAACTTTCCTAAAATAGTCAATTTGGATGAAATTTTAACATTTAATCTTTTGACTGTAAATTACTGTTGGATGTGAATTTTTACTTTTTCAACTAAAATAATTGTGTTTAAAGTCATTTCTGTACCTGAAATTGGTCAAAATTGAAGCTTCTGAGTAAGAAAATCTCTGTAAAAATGGCAATTTTGGTCACTGTGAGGGATTAAAAAGTGGTTAGTTAACATGAGGCACGATCCAATTGACATTTTGAATCATTTTTGGTACAGTCCAAAAAATCAATTTTCTGATGAAAAACGATGACCCCGGACCAGTCGAACGTTCCTAAAATGGTCAATTTCGATAAAATTTTAACATTTAATCTTTTGACTGTAAATTACTGTTGGATGTCAAATATTACTTTTTCAACTAAAATCAGTGTGTTTAAAGTTATTTCTGTGCCTCAAATTGGTCAAAATTGAAGCTTCTGAGTAAGCAAAACTCTGTAAAACTAGCAATTTTGGTCACTGTGAGGGTTTAAAAAGTGGTTATTTAACATGAGGCACGATCCATTTGACATTTTGAATCATTTTTGGTACAGTCCAAAAAATAAATTTTCTGATATAAAACGATGACCTCGGACCAGTCGAACTTTCCTAAAATAGTCAATTTGGATGAAATTTTAACATTTAATCTTTTGACTGTAAATTACTGTTGGATGTGAATTTTTACTTTTTCAACTAAAATAATTGTGTTTAAAGTCATTTCTGTACCTGAAATTGGTCAAAATTGAAGCTTCTGAGTAAGAAAATCTCTGTAAAAATGGCAATTTTGGTCACTGTGAGGGATTAAAAAGTGGTTAGTTAACATGAGGCACAATCCAATTGACATTTTGAATCATTTTTGGTACAGTGCAAAAAATCAATTTTCTGATGAAAAACGATGACTCCGGACCAGTCGAATGTTCCTAAAATTGTCAATTTTGATGAAATTTTAACATTTAATCTTTTGACTGTGAATTACTGTTGGATGTGAATTATTGCTTTTTCAACTACAATAATGGTTTTAAAGTCATTTCTGTGCCTGAAATTGTTCAAAATGTAAGCTTCTGAGTAAGCAAAACTCTGTAAAAATTGCAATTTTGGTCACTGTGAGGGTTTAAAAAGTGGTTATTTAACATGAGGCACGATCCAATTGACATTTTGAATCATTTTTGGTACAGTCCAAAAAATATATTTTCTGATGAAAAACGATGACCTCGGACCAGTCGAACTTTCCTAAAATAGTCAATTTGGATGAAATTTTAACATTTAATCTTTTGACTGTAAATTACTGTTGGATGTGAATTTTTACTTTTTCAACTAAAATAATTATGTTTAAAGTCATTTCTGTACCTGAAATTACTCAAAATTGAAGCTTCTGAGTAAGCAAATCTCTGTAAAAATGGCAATTTTGGTCACTGAGAGGGATTAAAAAGTGGTTGGTTAACCTGAGGTACGATCCAATTGACATTTTGAATCATTTTTGGTACAGTCCAAAAAATAACTTTTCTGATGAAAAACGATGACTCCGGACCAGTCGAATGTTCCTCAAATTGTCAATTTTGATGAAATGTTAACATTTAATCTTTTGACTGTGAATTACTGTTGGATGTGAATTATTACTTTTTCAACTAAAATCAGTGTGTTTAAAGTCATTTCTGTGCCTGAAATTCGTCAAAATTGAAGCTTCTGAGCAAGCAAAACTCTGTAAAAATTGTATTTTTGGTCGCTGTGAGGGTTGAAAAAGTGGTTATTTAACATGAGGCATGACCCAATTGACATTTTGAATCATTTTTGGTACAGTCCAAAAAATCAATTCTCTGATGAAAAACGATGACCCCAGACCAGTCGAACGTTCCTAAAATAGTCAATTTGGATGAAATTTTAACATTTAATCTTTTGACTGTAAATTACTGTTGGATGTGAATTTTTACTTTTTCAACTAAAATAATTGTGTTTAATGTCATTTCTGTACCTGAAATTGGTCAAAATTGAAGCTTCTGAGTAAGTAAATCTTTGTAAAAATGGCAATTTTGATCACTGTGAGAGATTAAAAAGTGGTTAGTTAACATGAGGCACGATCCAATTGACATTTTGAATCATTTTTGGTACAGTCCAAAAAATCAATTTTCTGATGAAAAACGATGACTCCGGACGAGTCGAATGTTCTTAAAATTGTCAATTTTGATGAAATTTTAACATTTAATCTTTTGACTGTGAATTACTGTTGGATGTGAATTATTACTTTTTCAACTAAAATCAGTGTGTTTAAAGTCATTTCTGTGCCTGAAATTGGTCAAAATTGAAGCTTCTGAGTAAGAAAATCTCTGTAAAAATGGCAATTTTGGTCACTGTGAGGGATTAAAAAGTGGTTAGTTAACATGAGGTACGATCCAATTGACATTTTGAATCATTTTTGGTACAGTCCAAAAAATCAATTTTCTGATGAAAAACGATGACCCCGGACCAGTCGAACGTTCCTAAAATGGTCAATTTCGATAAAATTTTAACATTTAATCTTTTGACTGTAAATTACTGTTGGATGTCAAATATTACTTTTTCAACTAAAATCAGTGTGTTTAAAGTTATTTCTGTGCCTCAAATTGGTCAAAATTGAAGCTTCTGAGTAAGCAAAACTCTGTAAAACTAGCAATTTTGGTCACTGTGAGGGTTTAAAAAGTGGTTATTTAACATGAGGCACGATCCATTTGACATTTTGAATCATTTTTGGTACAGTCCAAAAAATAAATTTTCTGATATAAAACGATGACCTCGGACCAGTTGAACTTTCCTAAAATAGTCAATTTGGATGAAATTTTAACATTTAATCTTTTGACTGTAAATTACTGTTGGATGTGAATTTTTACTTTTTCAACTAAAATAATTGTGTTTAAAGTCATTTCTGTACCTGAAATTGGTCAAAATTGAAGCTTCTGAGTAAGAAAATCTCTGTAAAAATGGCAATTTTGGTCACTGTGAGGGATTAAAAAGTGGTTAGTTAACATGAGGCACGATCCAATTGACATTTTGAATCATTTTTGGTACAGTGCAAAAAATCAATTTTCTGATGAAAAACGATGACTCCGGACCAGTCGAATGTTCCTAAAATTGTCAATTTTGATGACATTTTAACATTTAATCTTTTGACTGTGAATTACTGTTGGATGTGAATTATTGCTTTTTCAACTACAATAATGGTTTTAAAGTCATTTCTGTGCCTGAAATTGTTCAAAATGTAAGCTTCTGAGTAAGCAAAACTCTGTAAAAATTGCAATTTTGGTCACTGTGAGGGTTTAAAAAGTGGTTATTTAACATGAGGCACGATCCAATTGACATTTTGAATCATTTTTGGTACAGTCCAAAAAATATATTTTCTGATGAAAAACGATGACCTCGGACCAGTCGAACTTTCCTAAAATAGTCAATTTGGATGAAATTTTAACATTTAATCTTTTGACTGTAAATTACTGTTGGATGTGAATTTTTACTTTTTCAACTAAAATAATTATGTTTAAAGTCATTTCTGTACCTGAAATTACTCAAAATTGAAGCTTCTGAGTAAGCAAATCTCTGTAAAAATGGCAATTTTGGTCACTGAGAGGGTTTAAAAAGTGGTTATTTAACATGAGGCACGATCCAATTGACATTTTGAATCATTTTTGGTACAGTCCAAAAAATCAATTTTCTGATGAAAAACGATGACCCCGGACCAGTCGAACGTTCCTAAAATAGTCAATTTGGATGAAATTTTATCATTTAATATTCTGACTGTAAATTACTGTTGGATGTGAATTTTTACTTTTTCAACTAAAATAATTGTGTTTAATGTCATTTCTGTACCTGAAATTGGTCAAAATTGAAGCTTCTGAGTAAGCAAATCTTTGTAAAAATGGCAATTTTGGTCACTGTGAGAGATTAAAAAGTGGTTAGTTAACATGAGGCACGATCCAATTGACATTTTGAATCATTCTTGTTACAGTCCAAAAAATCAATTTTCTGATGGAAAACGATGACTCCGGACCAGTCGAATGTTCCTAAAATTGTCAATTTATATGAAATTTTAACATTTAATCTTTTAACTGTGAATTACTGTTGGATGTGAATTATTACTTTTTCAACTAAAATCAGTGTGTTTAAAGTCATTTCTGTGCCTGAAATTGGTCAAAATTGAAGCTTCTGAGCAAGCAAAACTCTGTAATACTAGCAATTTTGGTCACTGTGAGGGTTGGTTTAAAAGTGGTTATTTAACATGAGGCACGATCCAATTGACATTTTAAATCATTTTTGGTACATTCCAAAAAATTAATTTTCTGATGAAAAACAATGACCTCGGACCAGTCGAACGTTCGTAAAATGGTCCACTTTGATGACATTTTAACATTTAATCTTTTGACTGTTAATTACTGTTGGATGTGAATTATTACTTTTTCAACTAAAATCAGTGTGTTTAAAGTCATTTCTGTGCCTGAAATTGGTCAAAATTGAAGCTTCTGAGTAAGCAAAACTCTGTAAAACTAGCAATTTTGGTCACTGTGAGGGTTTAAAAAGTGGTTATTTAACATGAGGCACGATCCAATTGACATTTTGAATCATTTTTGGTACAGTCCAAAAAATCAATTTTCTGATGAAAAACGATGACCCCGGACCAGTCGAACGTTCCTAAAATAGTCAATTTGGATGAAATGTTATCATTTAATATTTTGACTGTAAATTACTGTTGGATGTGAATTTTTACTTTTTCAACTAAAATAATTGTGTTTAATGTCATTTCTGTACCTGAAATTGGTCAAAATTGAAGCTTCTGAGCAAGCAAAACTCTGTAATACTAGCAATTTTGGTCACTGTGAGGGTTGGTTTAAAAGTGGTTATTTAACATGAGGCACAATGCAATTGACATTTTAAATTTTCTGATGAAAAACAATGACCTCGGACCAGTCGAACGTTCGTAAAATGGTCAATTTGGATGAAATTTTAACATTAAATCTTTTGACTGTGAATTCCTGTTGGATGTGAATTATTACTTTTTAAACTAAAATCAGTATGTTTAAAGTCATTTCTGTGCCTGAAATTGGTCAAAATGGAAGCTTCTGAGCATGCAAAACTCTGTAAAAATGGTATTTTTGGTCACTGGGAGGGTTTAAAAAGTGGTTATTCAACAAGAGGCACGATCCAAATGACATTTTGAATCATTATGGTACAGTCCAAAAAATCAATTTTCTGATGAAAAACGATGACCTCGGACCAGTCGAACGTTCCTAAAATGGTCCATTTTGATTACATTTTAACATTTAATCTTTTGACTGTAAATAACTGCTGGATGTCAAATATTACTTTTTCAACTGAAATAATTGTGCTTAAAGTCATTTCTGTGCCTGAAATTGGTCAAAATTGAAGCTTCTGAGTAAGCAGAACCCTGTAAAAATGGCAATTTTGGTCACTGTGAGGGTTTAAAAAAAGTGGTTATTTAACATGAGACACGATCCAATTGACATTTTGAATCATTTTTGGTACAGTCCAAAAAAATCAATTTTCTGATGAAAAACGATGACCCCGGACCAGTCGAACGTTCCTAAAATGGTCAATTTCGATGAAATTTTAACATTTAATCTTTTGACTGTAAATTACTACTGGATGTAAATTATTACTTTTTCAACTAAAATCAGTGTGTTTAAAGTCATTTCTGTGCCTGAAATTGTTCAAAATTTAAGCTTCTGAGTAAGAAAATCTCTGTAAAAATGGCAATTTTGGTCACTGTGAGGGATTAAAAAGTGGTTAGTTAACATGAGGCACGATCCAATTGACATTTTGAATCATTTTTGGTACAGTCCAAAAAATCAATTTTCTGATGAAAAACGATGACTCCGGACCAGTCGAATGTTCCTAAAATTGTCAATTTTGATGAAATTTTAACATTTAATCTTTTGACTGTGAATTACTGTTGGATGTGAATTATTGCTTTTTCAACTACAATAATGGTTTTAAAGTCATTTCTGTGCCTGAAATTGTTCAAAATGTAAGCTTCTGAGTAAGCAAAACTCTGTAAAAATTGCAATTTTGGTCACTGTGAGGGTTTAAAAAGTGGTTATTTAACATGAGGCACGATCCAATTGACATTTTGAATCATTTTTGGTACAGTCCAAAAAATATATTTTCTGATGAAAAACGATGACCTCGGACCAGTCGAACGTTCCTAAAATGGTCCATTTTGATGACATTTTAACATTTAATCTTTTGACTGTTAATTACTGTTGGATGTGAATTATTACTTTTTCAACTAAAATCAGTGTGTTTAAAGTCATTTCTGTGCCTGAAATTGGTCAAAATTGAAGCTTCTGAGTAAGCAAAACTCTGTAAAACTAGCAATTTTGGTCACTGTGAGGGTTTAAAAAGTGGTTATTTAACATGAGGCACGATCCAATTGACATTTTGAATCATTTTTGGTACAGTCCAAAAAATCAATTTTCTGATGAAAAACGATGACCCCGGACCAGTCGAACGTTCCTAAAATAGTCAATTTGGATGAAATTTTATCATTTAATATTTTGACTGTAATTTACTGTTGGATGTGAATTTTTACTTTTTCAACTAAAATAATTGTGTTTAATGTCATTTCTGTACCTGAAATTGGTCAAAATTGAAGCTTCTGAGTAAGCAAATCTTTGTAAAAATGGCAATTTTGGTCACTGTGAGAGATTAAAAAGTGGTTAGTTAACATGAGGCACGATCCAATTGACATTTTGAATCATTCTTGTTACAGTCTAAAAAATCAATTTTCTGATGAAAAACGATGACTCCGGACCAGTCGAATGTTCCTAAAATTGTCAATTTTTATGAAATTTTAACATTTAATCTTTTAACTGTGAATTACTGTTGGATGTGAATTATTACTTTTTCAACTAAAATCAGTGTGTTTAAAGTCATTTCTGTGCCTGAAATTGGTCAACATTGAAGCTTCTGAGCAAGCAAAACTCTGTAATACTAGCAATTTTGGTCACTGTGAGGGTTGGTTTAAAAGTGGTTATTTAACATGAGGCACGATCCAATTGACATTTTAAATCATTTTTGGTACAGTCCAAAAAATTAATTTTCTGATGAAAAACAATGACCTCGGACCAGTCGAACGTTCGTAAAATGGTCAATTTGGATGAAATTTTAACATTAAATCTTTTGACTGTGAATTCCTGTTGGATGTGAATTATTACTTTTTAAACTAAAATCAGTATGTTTAAAGTCATTTCTGTGCCTGAAATTGGTCAAAATTGAAGCTTCTGAGCAAGCAAAACTCTGTAAAAATGGTATTTTTGGTCACTGTGAGGGTTTAAAAAGTGGTTATTCAACAAGAGGCACGATCCAAATGACATTTTGAATCATTATGGTACAGTCCAAAAAATCAATTTTCTGATGAAAAACGATGACCTCGGACCAGTCGAACGTTCCTAAAATGGTCCATTTTGATGACATTTTAACATTTAATCTTTTGACTGTTAATTACTGTTGGATGTGAATTATTACTTTTTCAACTAAAATCAGTGTGTTTAAAGTCATTTCTGTGCCTGAAATTGGTCAAAATTGAAGCTTCTGAGTAAGCAAAACTCTGTAAAACTAGCAATTTTGGTCACTGTGAGGGTTTAAAAAGTGGTTATTTAACATGAGGCACGATCCAATTGACATTTTGAATCATTTTTGGTACAGTCCAAAAAATCAATTTTCTGATGAAAAACGATGACCCCGGACCAGTCGAACGTTCCTAAAATAGTCAATTTGGATGAAATTTTATCATTTAATATTTTGACTGTAAATTACTGTTGGATGTGAATTTTTACTTTTTCAACTAAAATAATTGTGTTTAATGTCATTTCTGTACCTGAAATTGGTCAAAATTGAAGCTTCTGAGTAAGCAAATCTTTGTAAAAATGGCAATTTTGGTCACTGTGAGAGATTAAAAAGTGGTTAGTTAACATGAGGCACGATCCAATTGACATTTTGAATCATTCTTGTTACAGTCCAAAAAATCAATTTTCTGATGAAAAACGATGACTCCGGACCAGTCGAATGTTCCTAAAATTGTCAATTTTTATGAAATTTTAACATTTAATCTTTTAACTGTGAATTACTGTTGGATGTGAATTATTACTTTTTCAACTAAAATCAGTGTGTTTAAAGTCATTTCTGTGCCTGAAATTGGTCAAAATTGAAGCTTCTGAGCAAGCAAAACTCTGTAATACTAGCAATTTTGGTCACTGTGAGGGTTGGTTTAAAAGTGGTTATTTAACATGAGGCACGATCCAATTGACATTTTAAATCATTTTTGGTACAGTCCAAAAAATTAATTTTCTGATGAAAAACAATGACCTCGGACCAGTCGAACGTTCGTAAAATGGTCAATTTGGATGAAATTTTAACATTAAATCTTTTGACTGTGAATTCCTGTTGGATGTGAATTATTACTTTTTAAACTAAAATCAGTATGTTTAAAGTCATTTCTGTGCCTGAAATTGGTCAAAATGGAAGCTTCTGAGCAAGCAAAACTCTGTAAAAATGGTATTTTTGGTCACTGTGAGGGTTTAAAAAGTGGTTATTCAACAAGAGGCACGATCCAAATGACATTTTGAATCATTATGGTACAGTCCAAAAAATCTATTTTCTGATGAAAAACGATGACCTCGGACCAGTCGAACGTTCCTAAAATGGTCCATTTTGATGACATTTTAACATTTAATCTTTTGACTGTAAATAACTGCTGGATGTCAAATATTACTTTTTCAACTGAAATAATTGTGCTTAAAGTCATTTCTGTGCCTGAAATTGGTCAAAATTGAAGCTTCTGAGTAAGCAGAACCCTGTAAAAATGGCAATTTTGGTCACCGTGAGGGTTTAAAAAGTGGTTATTTAACATGAGACACGATCCAATTTACATTTTGAATCATTTTTGGTACAGTCCAAAAAAATCAATTTTCTGATGAAAAACGATGACCCCGGACCAGTCGAACGTTCCTTAAATGGTCAATTTCGATGAAATTTTAACATTTAATCTTTTGACTGTAAATTACTACTGGATGTAAATTATTACTTTTTCAACTAAAATCAGTGTGTTTAAAGTCATTTCTGTGCCTGAATCGTTCAAAATTTAAGCTTCTGAGTAAGCAAAACTCTGTAAAAATGGCAATTTTGGTCACTGTGAAGGTTTAAAAAGTGGTTATTTAACATGAGGCACGATCCAATTGACATTTTAAATCATTTTTGGTACAGTCCAAAATATCAATTTTCTGATATAAAACGATGATCCCGGACCAATTGAACGTTCCTAAAATGGTCAATTTCGATGAAATTTTAACATTTAATCTTTTGACTGTAAATTACTGTTGGATGTGAATTATTACTTTTTCAACTAATATAATGGTGTTTAAAGTCATTTCTGTGCCTGAAATTGGTCAAAATTGAAGCTTCTGAGTAAGCAAAACTCTGTAAAAATGACAATTTTGGACACTGTGAGGGTGTAAAAAGTGGTTAATTAACATGAGGCACGATCCAATTGACATTTTGAATCATTTTTTGTACAGTCCAAAAAAATCGATTTTCTGATGAAAAACGATGACCTCGGACCAGTCGAACGTTCCTAAAATGGTCCATTTTGATGACATTTTAACATTTAATCTTTTGACTGTTAATTACTGTTGGATGTGAATTATTACTTTTTCAACTAAAATCAGTGTGTTTAAAGTCATTTCTGTGCCTGAAATTGGTCAAAATTGAAGGTTCTGAGCAAGCAAAGCTCTGTAATACTAGCAATTTTGGTCACTGTGAGGGTTTAAAAGTGGTTATTTAACATGAGGCACGATCCAATTTACATTTTAAATCATTTTTGGTACAGTCCAAAAAATCTATTTTCTGATGAAAAACAATGACCTCGGACCAGTCGAACGTTCCTAAAATGGTCAATTTGGATGAAATTTTAACATTAAATCTTTTGACTGTGAATTCCTGTTGGATGTGAATTATTACTTTTTAAACTAAAATCAGTGTGTTTAAAGTCATTTCTGTGCCTGAAATTGGTCAAAATTGAAGCTTCTGAGCAAGCAAAACTCTGTAAAAATGGTATTTTTGGTCACTGTGAGGGTTTAAAAAGTGGTTATTCAACAAGAGGCACAATACAAATGACATTTTGAATCATTATGGTACAGTCCAAAAAATCAATTTTCTGATGAAAAACGATGACTCCGGACCAGTCGAATGTTCCTAAAATTGTCAATTTTTATGAAATTTTAACATTTAATCTTTTAACTGTGAATTACTGTTGGATGTGAATTATTACTTTTTCAACTAAAATCAGTGTGTTTAAAGTCATTTCTGTGCCTGAAATTGGTCAACATTGAAGCTTCTGAGCAAGCAAAACTCTGTAATACTAGCAATTTTGGTCACTGTGAGGGTTGGTTTAAAAGTGGTTATTTAACATGAGGCACGATCCAATTGACATTTTAAATCATTTTTGGTACAGTCCAAAAAATTAATTTTCTGATGAAAAACAATGACCTCGGACCAGTCGAACGTTCGTAAAATGGTCAATTTGGATGAAATTTTAACATTAAATCTTTTGACTGTGAATTCCTGTTGGATGTGAATTATTACTTTTTAAACTAAAATCAGTATGTTTAAAGTCATTTCTGTGCCTGAAATTGGTCAAAATTGAAGCTTCTGAGCAAGCAAAACTCTGTAAAAATGGTATTTTTGGTCACTGTGAGGGTTTAAAAAGTGGTTATTCAACAAGAGGCACGATCCAAATGACATTTTGAATCATTATGGTACAGTCCAAAAAATCAATTTTCTGATGAAAAACGATGACCTCGGACCAGTCGAACGTTCCTAAAATGGTCCATTTTGATGACATTTTAACATTTAATCTTTTGACTGTTAATTACTGTTGGATGTGAATTATTACTTTTTCAACTAAAATCAGTGTGTTTAAAGTCATTTCTGTGCCTGAAATTGGTCAAAATTGAAGCTTCTGAGTAAGCAAAACTCTGTAAAACTAGCAATTTTGGTCACTGTGAGGGTTTAAAAAGTGGTTATTTAACATGAGGCACGATCCAATTGACATTTTGAATCATTTTTGGTACAGTCCAAAAAATCAATTTTCTGATGAAAAACGATGACCCCGGACCAGTCGAACGTTCCTAAAATAGTCAATTTGGATGAAATTTTATCATTTAATATTTTGACTGTAAATTACTGTTGGATGTGAATTTTTACTTTTTCAACTAAAATAATTGTGTTTAATGTCATTTCTGTACCTGAAATTGGTCAAAATTGAAGCTTCTGAGTAAGCAAATCTTTGTAAAAATGGCAATTTTGGTCACTGTGAGAGATTAAAAAGTGGTTAGTTAACATGAGGCACGATCCAATTGACATTTTGAATCATTCTTGTTACAGTCCAAAAAATCAATTTTCTGATGAAAAACGATGACTCCGGACCAGTCGAATGTTCCTAAAATTGTCAATTTTTATGAAATTTTAACATTTAATCTTTTAACTGTGAATTACTGTTGGATGTGAATTATTACTTTTTCAACTAAAATCAGTGTGTTTAAAGTCATTTCTGTGCCTGAAATTGGTCAAAATTGAAGCTTCTGAGCAAGCAAAACTCTGTAATACTAGCAATTTTGGTCACTGTGAGGGTTGGTTTAAAAGTGGTTATTTAACATGAGGCACGATCCAATTGACATTTTAAATCATTTTTGGTACAGTCCAAAAAATTAATTTTCTGATGAAAAACAATGACCTCGGACCAGTCGAACGTTCGTAAAATGGTCAATTTGGATGAAATTTTAACATTAAATCTTTTGACTGTGAATTCCTGTTGGATGTGAATTATTACTTTTTAAACTAAAATCAGTATGTTTAAAGTCATTTCTGTGCCTGAAATTGGTCAAAATGGAAGCTTCTGAGCAAGCAAAACTCTGTAAAAATGGTATTTTTGGTCACTGTGAGGGTTTAAAAAGTGGTTATTCAACAAGAGGCACGATCCAAATGACATTTTGAATCATTATGGTACAGTCCAAAAAATCTATTTTCTGATGAAAAACGATGACCTCGGACCAGTCGAACGTTCCTAAAATGGTCCATTTTGATGACATTTTAACATTTAATCTTTTGACTGTAAATAACTGCTGGATGTCAAATATTACTTTTTCAACTGAAATAATTGTGCTTAAAGTCATTTCTGTGCCTGAAATTGGTCAAAATTGAAGCTTCTGAGTAAGCAGAACCCTGTAAAAATGGCAATTTTGGTCACCGTGAGGGTTTAAAAAGTGGTTATTTAACATGAGACACGATCCAATTTACATTTTGAATCATTTTTGGTACAGTCCAAAAAAATCAATTTTCTGATGAAAAACGATGACCCCGGACCAGTCGAACGTTCCTTAAATGGTCAATTTCGATGAAATTTTAACATTTAATCTTTTGACTGTAAATTACTACTGGATGTAAATTATTACTTTTTCAACTAAAATCAGTGTGTTTAAAGTCATTTCTGTGCCTGAATCGTTCAAAATTTAAGCTTCTGAGTAAGCAAAACTCTGTAAAAATGGCAATTTTGGTCACTGTGAAGGTTTAAAAAGTGGTTATTTAACATGAGGCACGATCCAATTGACATTTTAAATCATTTTTGGTACAGTCCAAAATATCAATTTTCTGATATAAAACGATGATCCCGGACCAATTGAACGTTCCTAAAATGGTCAATTTCGATGAAATTTTAACATTTAATCTTTTGACTGTAAATTACTGTTGGATGTGAATTATTACTTTTTCAACTAATATAATGGTGTTTAAAGTCATTTCTGTGCCTGAAATTGGTCAAAATTGAAGCTTCTGAGTAAGCAAAACTCTGTAAAAATGACAATTTTGGACACTGTGAGGGTGTAAAAAGTGGTTAATTAACATGAGGCACGATCCAATTGACATTTTGAATCATTTTTTGTACAGTCCAAAAAAATCGATTTTCTGATGAAAAACGATGACCTCGGACCAGTCGAACGTTCCTAAAATGGTCCATTTTGATGACATTTTAACATTTAATCTTTTGACTGTTAATTACTGTTGGATGTGAATTATTACTTTTTCAACTAAAATCAGTGTGTTTAAAGTCATTTCTGTGCCTGAAATTGGTCAAAATTGAAGGTTCTGAGCAAGCAAAGCTCTGTAATACTAGCAATTTTGGTCACTGTGAGGGTTTAAAAGTGGTTATTTAACATGAGGCACGATCCAATTTACATTTTAAATCATTTTTGGTACAGTCCAAAAAATCTATTTTCTGATGAAAAACAATGACCTCGGACCAGTCGAACGTTCCTAAAATGGTCAATTTGGATGAAATTTTAACATTAAATCTTTTGACTGTGAATTCCTGTTGGATGTGAATTATTACTTTTTAAACTAAAATCAGTGTGTTTAAAGTCA
Source organism: Lissotriton helveticus (assembly GCF_964261635.1). Classification (NCBI taxonomy): domain Eukaryota; kingdom Metazoa; phylum Chordata; class Amphibia; order Caudata; family Salamandridae; genus Lissotriton; species Lissotriton helveticus. Next base: position 405,548,004 of record NC_136071.1, read on the forward strand.
TTTCTGTGCCTGAAATTGGTCAAAATTGAAGCTTCTGAGCAAGCAAAACTCTGTAAAAATGGTATTTTTGGTCACTGTGAGGGTTTAAAAAGTGGTTATTCAACAAGAGGCACAATACAAATGACATTTTGAATCATTATGGTACAGTCCAAAAAATCAATTTTCTGATGAAAAACGATGACCGCGGACCAGTCAAACGTTCCTAAAATGGTCAATTGTGATGACATTTGAACATTTAATCTTTTGACTGTTAATTACTGTTGGATGTGAATTATTACTTTTTCAACTAAAATCAGTGGGGCAGATTTATGATAACTGGTGCATCCCCAGGTATGCGCCAGTTATTTTGCGCCGCTGCTCCGCCACCCATGGTGCGCCGCATATACAATGCGGCGCACCATGGGGCAAAAACGGCACAGATGCGTGACGCATCTGTGCCGTAAAGGTGGCGCATTGCTGGAGTTGCGTAACAAGCGCGATGCAGCTCCAGCAAGGCTCGGGGGTGCCCAATCTATACAATGCTGCGTCAAGACCTACGCCTGCTTCAAGCAGGCGCAGGGTTTTGACGCATCATTGGCCTGAAAGTGACTGAGTGAAATCTTATAGATTTCACTCAGCCACTTTTGCGAGGCGCACCTGCCCCGGAACGCCCACCCTGCGCCGGAACGCCCACAAGTGGCGCAGGGCTTTACAACGTGACGCATCTGCCTAGATGCGTCACGTTGTAAATGGGTCGTAGGGATGCGCCACGTTTACGCCGCAGTTGCGTGACGCAAACGTGGCGCATTCCCATCATAAATCTGCCCCAATGTGTTTAAAGTCATTTCTGTGCCTAAAATTGGTCAAAATTGAAGCTTCTGAGTAAGCAAAACTCTGTAAAACTAGCAATTTTGGTCGATGTGAGGGTTTAAAAAGTGGTTATTTAACATGAGGCACGATCCAATTGACATTTTGAATCATTTTTGGTACAGTCCAAAAAATCAATTTTCTGATGAAAAACGATGACTCCGGACCAGTCGAATGTTCCTAAAATTGTCAATTTTGATGAAATTTTAACATTTAATCTTTTGACTGTGAATTACTGTTGGATGTGAATTATTACTTTTTCAACTAAAATCAGTGTGTTTAAAGTCATTTCTGTGCCTGAAATTGGTCAAAATTGAAGCTTACGAGCAAGCAAAACTCTGTAAAAATGGTATTTTTGGTCACTGTGAGGGTTTAAAAAGTGGTTATTCAACATGAGGCACGATCCAAATGGCATTGTGAATCATTATGGTACAGTCCAAAAAATCAATTTTCTGATGAAAAACGATGACCTCGGACCAGTCGCATGTTCCTAAAATTGTCAATTTCTATGAAATTTTAACATTTAATCTTTTGACTGTGAATTACTGTTGGATGTGAATTATTACTTTTTCAACTAAAATCAGTGTGTTTAAAGTCATTTCTGTGCCTGAAATTGGTCAAAATTGAAGCTTCTGAGCAAGCAAAACTCTGTAAAAATTGCAATTTTGGTCACTGTGAGGGTTTAAAAAGTGGTTATTCAACATGAGGCACGATCCAAATGACACTTTGAATCATTATGGTACAGTCCAAAAAATCAATTTTCTGATGAAAACCGATGTCCTCGGACCAGTCGAACGTTCCTAAAATGGTCAATTTAGATGAAATTTTAACATTTAATCTTTTGACTGTAAATACTGTTGGATGTGAATTTTTACTTTTTCAACTAAAATAATTGTGTTTAAAGTCATTTCTGTACCTGAAATTGGTCAAAATTGAAGCTTCTGAGCAAGCAAAACTCAGTAAAAATTGTATTTTTGGTCACTGTGAGGGTTTAAAAAGTGGTTATTCAACATGAGGCACGATCCAAATGACATGTTGAATCATTATGGTACAGTCCAAAAAATCAATTTTCTGATGAAAAACGATGACCGCGGACCAGTCGAACGTTCCTAAAATGGTCAATTTTGATGACATTTTAACATTTAATCTTTTGACTGTTAATTACTGTTGGATGTGAATTATTACTTTTTCAACTAAAATCAGTGTGTTTAAAGTCATTTCTGTGCTTCAAATTGGTCAAAATTGAAGCTTCTGAGCAAAACTCTGCAAAACTAGCAATTTTGGTCGCTGTGAGGGTTTAAAAAGTGGTTATTTAACATGAGGCACGATCCAATTGACATTTTGAATCATTTTTGGTACAGTCCAAAAAATCAATTTTCTGATGAAAAACGATGACTCCGGACTAGTCGAATGTTCCTAAAATTGTCAATTTTGATGACATTTTAACATTTAATCTTTTCACTGTGAATTACTGTTGGATGTGAATTATTACTTTTTCAACTAAAATCAGTGTGTTTAAAGTCATTTCTGTGCCTGAAATTAGTCAAAATTGAAGCTTCCGAGCAAGCACAACTCTGTCACTGTGAACTTGGTCACTGTGAGGGTTTAAAAAGTGGTTATTCAACATGAGGCACGATCCAAATGGCATTTTGAATCATTATGGTACAGTCCAAAAAATCAATTTTCTGATGAAAAACAATGACCTCGGACCAGTCCAACGTTCCGAAAATGGTCAATTTCAATGAAATTTTAACATTTAATCTTTTGACTGTAAAGTACTGTTGGATGTGAATTATTACTTTTTCAACTAAAATAATTGTGTTAAAAGTCATTTCTGTGCCTGAAATTGGTCAAAATTGAAGCTTCTGAGCAAGCTAAACTCTGTAAAAATGGTATTTTTGGTCACTGTGAGGGTTTAAAAAGTGGTTATTCAACATGAGGCACGATCCAGATGGCATTTTGAATCATTATGGTACAGTCCAAAAAATCAATTTTCTGATGAAAAACAATGATTGTTAACAGTGGTTATTCAACATGAGGCACGATCCAGATGGCATTTTGAATCATTATGGTACAGTCCAAAAAATCAATTTTCTGATGAAAAACAATGACTTCGGACCAGTCGAACGTTCCTAAAATGGTCAATTTTGATGACATTTTAACATTTAATCTTTTGACTGTTAATTACTGTTGGATGTGAATTATTACTTTTTCAACTAAAATCAGTGTGTTTAAAGTCATTTCTGTGCCTGAAATTGGTCAAAATTGAAGCTTCTGCGCAAGCAAAACTCTGTAAAAATTGTATTTTTGGTCACTGTGAGGGTTTAAAAAGTGGTTATTCAACAAGAGGCACGATCAAAATCACATTTTGAATCATTATGGTACAGTCCAAAAAATCAATTTTCTGATGAAAAACGATGACCTCGGACCAGTCGAACGTTCCTAAAATGGTCCATTTTGATGACATTTTAACATTTAATCTTTTGACTGTTAATTACTGTTGGATGTGAATTATTACTTTTTCAACTAAAATCAGTGTGTTTAAAGTCATTTCTGTGCCTGAAATTGGTCAAAATTGAAGCTTCTGAGCAAGCAAATCTCTGTAAAAATTAAATTTTGGTCACTGTGAGGGTTTAAAAAGTGGTTATTCAACATGAGGCACGATCCAGATGGCATTTTGAATCATTATGGTACAGTCCAAAAAATCAATTTTCTGATGAAAAACAATGACCTCGAACCAGTCGAACGTTCCTAAAATGGTCAATTTTGATGACATTTTAACATTTAATCTTTTGACTGTTAATTACTGTTGGATGTGAATTATTACTTTTTCAACTAAAATCAGTGTGTTTAAAGTCATTTCTGTGCCTGAAATTGGTCAAAATTGAAGCTTCTGCGCAAGCAAAACTCTGTAAAAATTGTATTTTTGCTCACTGTGAGGGTTTAAAAAGTGGTTATTCAACAAGAGGCACGATCTAAATGACATTTTGAATCATTATGGTACAGTCCAAAAAATCAATTTTCTGATGAAAAACGATGACCTCGGACCAGTCGAACGTTCCTAAAATGGTCCATTTTGATGACATTTTAACATTTAATCTTTTGACTGTTAATTACTGTTGGATGTGAATTATTACTTTTTCAACTAAAATCAGTGTGTTTAAAGTCATTTCTGTACCTGAAATTGGTCAAAATTGAAGCTTCTGAGCAAGCAAATCTCTGTAAAAATCGCAATTTTGGTCACTGTGAGGGATTAAAAAGTGGTTAGTTAACATGAGGCACGATCCAATTGACATTTTGAATCATTTTTGGTACAGTCCAAAAAATCAATTTTCTGTTGAAAAACGATGACCCCGGACCAGTTGAACGTTCCGAAAATGGTCAATTTCGATGAAATTTTAACATTAAATCTTTTGACTGTAAAGTACTGTTGGATGTGAATTATTACTTTTTCAACTAAAATAATTGTGTTTAAAGTCATTTCTGTGCCTGAAATTGGTTGAAATGGAAGGTTCTGAGCAAGCAAAACTCTGTAAAAATGGTATTTTTGGTCACTGTGAGGGTTTAAAAAGTGGTTATTCAACATGAGGCACGATCCAGATGGCATTTTGAATCATTATGGTACAGTCCAAAAAATCAATTTTCTGATGAAAAACAATGACCTCGGACCAACCGAACGTTCCTAAAATGGTCAATTTTGATGACATTTTAACATTTAATCTTTTGACTGTTAATTACTGTTGGATGTGAATTATTACTTTTTCAACTAAAATCAGTGTGTTTAAAGTCATTTCTGTGCCTGAAATTGGTCAAAATTGAAGCTTCTGCGCAAGCAAAACTCTGTAAAAATTTTATTTTTGGTCACTGTGAGGGTTTAAAAAGTGGTTATTCAACAAGAGGCACGATCCAAATGACATTTTGAATCATTATGGTACAGTCCAAAAAATCAATTTTCTGATGAAAAACGATGACCTCGGACCAGTCGAACGTTCCTAAAATGGTCCATTTTGATGACATTTTAACATTTAATCTTTTGACTGTTAATTACTGTTGGATGTGAATTATTACTTTTTCAACTAAAATCAGTGTGTTTAAAGTCATTTCTGTGCCTGAAATTGGTCAAAATTGAAGCTTCTGAGCAAGCAAATCTCTGTAAAAATTAAATTTTGGTCACTGTGAGGGATGAAAAAGTGGTTAGTTAACATGAGGCACGATTCAATTGACATTTTGAATCATTTTTGGTACAGTCCAAAAAATCAATTTTCTGTTGAAAAACGATGACCCCGGACCAGTTGAACGTTCCGAAAAGGGTCAATTTCAATGAAATTTTAACATTTAATCTTTTGACTGGAAAAGTAAATTTTTCCATGTTGTATGTGCCTACGTGTTTCCCCATCCTATGCTATATGTGCATGATCGATATGCATGTATCCCCCTATGATCGATTAAAGACGCAATTATAGTTGTGTCCAACTCTAGTATGCCAGTTTCCAGTTCTCGTGAAAGCACCGAGTATTAGGCCTATGTTGCCACGTTTTACAGTGTGCACGTTAATTCGTCGCATTGTCCCCGTTTCTAGGCCTCAAAAGGGCCCGGACATCAGATTCAAGCTCCCGTCTCCTGAACTCTCTCCGAGGAGCGATGCAGCCCCCACCTGCATCCCTGACCCTTCACTTATTTCCTGCCGCACAGTGCCCGGCCCGGCCTGGCTCTGCCTGCCTGTCTGCCAAGAGTATGTTATGCTTCTAGTTATCAGTCCAGCCCTTCTTCTCTGCATTCCTAAGCTACTGAACCGTATCAACAGTTCCAGCTATGGTCTAGTCTTTCTGTCTCCATGTAAGAGAAATACTGTATTAATATTCATAGAATATTCCTAGCACACGCAATACATGTAGAATAATGCATGCACCAGTCTTAGTGTCAAGTAGCCTTTGCCCTGATAACTTTTGGATTCTATCAACATGTACTCCAAACACCAGATACCAGATATGCTATAGGTACATGTCGTCCTGACACCGCAGACTTTAGTCTCCTCTTCTAGCGCAGAAGTCATAGCCCCCAGTTCTCCCTGGTAACACGTCATTGCCCGTTTGCGCGCACCACTAGGTTAAAGGTCCCAGCTGCTCAGGTAGCCCCCTCCATGTTTCCGCCCCATTCATGACACTTCTGTGACGTTTCATACCACATGTCTCAGTACACGCCCTGTACACGCCTTCTTTCTCCACCCATGCACTCTTATCATACGTTTGTCATAAGTTACGCCTACTGTATGTAATGTAATGTAAATGTATTACTATATATATGCTGCACTGTCGATGAAGCATTGCAGCTGCCTTCCGTCCTACCTGTTTTATTTCAGGCTGTCCTGTTCCAGTCCCTTCCTTTTTGCCTGAATAAATCCTTTTGACTCGGACACATCGGATCCTGCCTCTTATTTATTGAGCTATCTGTTATTGTTAATTTAGTCAAAAATAGTCCCGGTATTATTTATTTATATACCACATAATGGCGCCCGAATAGGGACGAGCCCCTTCCTCACGCGCTGGCGATGCCACGCAGGTCCCCTGACCCTCTACAGCCGTGACGGAACTCTACTGCGCACCGGCAGATATTTCTGCTTCAAGTCTCCCTCAGGCCCACGGAGGAAACGGAGTCTGCGGTCCGACATCCAGACGTAGCGGTGTGGAATGCGGTTCGTCCCGACCAGAGCCCAAGCCGAGAGAGCAAGGTCCGAAGTATCCGGAGGCCCACCTGTAACCGAAGTTTCCGAAGTTCGTAGTCCGACGTCGTAGCAGTCCAGTCCAGTCCGAGGCTTTCCAGTTTCTGCTTTCCCGGTGAGTACCGTCGCAGGGGAAGTATCTAGACAGGACCATTAGTTGGTCCTGGTCCGATGGGTTTGGGTACACAGATCCAGTACGAAGTATTCACCTAGGTGGATACGGGTCCTGACGTGTCTCTTTATGGGACCGGTATGTTCTGTGCTGTTCTAGCAGTGCATCCAGTAATTCTAGTAAGTTCCGTTCTCGAGAAATTCATGTGTTCTGTTTTCAGTGTATCAGGTAAAATACTGTTCGAACTGTTATTCATGTATTTTTATGTCGTGGTATGAGTGCTTTGTTCGCTGTCTTATTACTGTGATTATTGTGTATTGTGTTTCAAGTATATTCCGGAAATGCCTTTATTCTCGAAATTACGTCAGTTAAAAACCAGAAAAGGGTTGCTCAAAGAAGCAGTTCCTGTCCCTCCTAGGGACAGTCCAGGACATTTTATGTATCACAAGCATGGCTTAGATGCCATAATATATCTAGACTTATGGGCGGACTATACCAAGGAATTAGAACAGCAATATAGATGGCCCGTATCAGGTACATGGGATGCCGAGTGCATCATGCGAGTAGAAGAAGCATTATGGAAAAAGAAAGCCAGACAGTCTCAGAAAGATGCCATCGAGTTATGGCGCAAAGAATCTCATAAAAGAACCGAAAAAGAATTCAGAAAAACAGAATTAAGTAGGGAATCCTCAGAAAGAGCCCAAGAAAGGGAATTAATCGAAGAAGGTGAACGAGTTAGAGCAGAACAGTCAGACAGACAGAGAAATGCCCTTATCAAAGGGCCATTATCAAATGGCCCTTATCCTCTTCTTGCCGAGGGCTTGCCAAAAGCAACCCCGGAAGCACCCTGTAATTTCCCGCCACCATTGGTCCCGATTAAGCTACGTCACAAACCGACCGCAGCTGATATTTTTCTTTCGTCCTATTTGGACGATACAGTTCCAGAATATACAAATCCTATTCCGCCTGTTCCCGTTAATAATGTAATTCCTGTTCCTCCAGTCGCTGGTTCCGTGGGTTCAGTTCACGTTACAGCACCCGTTACAGCATCCGTTACAGCACCCCCGGCCCAGCCCACAGTACATGTACCCGCTACGTCAGTCACTCTCCCAGCACGTACAGTATACACCGACGATTCTAGTGTAGGAGCCGCGGGGGAGGTTCCCTTCGTACCCCGCCTCAAACCAGACGTCTGACGCTACATGAACTAGCGTTACAGCGTACGCCAAAAATGACTACATACGCAGATATCAAGCGAGCACTTACTGAATGCCGTTATGATCCAGTTCCAGGCGAAGGTCATATGGTCATATATTCATTACGTTTAAGACGGGTTGTCGACTATTTGGACACCCTGCCCGATATGGGAGAACATCTAGACAGAATATATCGTTTTACCCGTACAGGAGTGAATCCAGAAAGTATTCACGAAGCCATGGTTCAAAGAAAAGTCGAGACTCAGCTCATGCTTTTAAAGTTTTTGATTAACTGTTTAATAAGAGAGCAAGATTGTCCAGAAAAAGATCCGGAGGAAATGAAAGTCCTGACTAGGTGGAGTGACAATATAGCCGAGGGAAAACACAAGACACAGAACTGTATAGAGAGTATGTACAAGAAAATTCGTAGGGAAATCATAAAGATACACGAAAAACAAGAAGCAAAACAAGCAACCGAGAAAGAATATGACTCTTCTACTGAAGAGGTAGACGACGAGAATCCCTCCAGAATAGCGTATGTAGGTAGAACTAGACTTTCCGACCGACATTCACGCCCAGATTACAAGAAAGTTTTTCCTCCTCCAGCACCAGAACAGTGCTCTCTTGAGCAAGTATTCCAAGCTACCGATCACATTCTGAAATCACGAATAGGGTATAGTGAGCTCAGTACAATGCACGAAAAAGAACTAGCCCGATCAGCAGTCCGGTGGACTACTGATTCTACCACTTTTCCAGACGAAATAGTGGCACAAATGTTTCTGAAACTGCCCCCAGCCGAGCAACGACTGGTGGGTATGTATATGATCCAGCACCTCATTACGCTGTATGAGGAACAACATTCTGTTCCAGGTCCTCTACATGATGTATTAAACGAGTTACTCCAGTACAGATGGAAAGGTCTAGGTACCGATTTAATTAGTGTCATTCTAGAACAGCGCCACAAATACCGAACGTTTCTGAATCCGCATTTTGTTCACGTCTCACCCCCAGAGAGTAAGCCATTCTACATAGACAGACAGAATCCATTACGAGAAGTACACCCAGTCAAGAAAGAGGGTGGTGGTCTAGAACGAGTATTTGTTTACACCCCTATCACAAAGATGGAACTCTTAGAGATGAAAAAGTTAATTCCCTGTCACGATAAAGATCCAGCAGGGTTCCACCGTGAATTAAAAGACATGCTCCGTATGGGAGAATACACGTATCCAGATATCATTAAAATGCTAAAGGTCCTGTTGCCTGCGGGCATATATGAGAAACTCAAAGAAAAAGAATGGGAGGTGGGAGAGAAAAAGATAGATTGGACAGCTCTAGAAGCTGAAGATAATATACGAGTACCAGGTACCGGTCTTGGGGATAAAGCTAAAGAATTGCCCGAGTTATTAATACAAGTCTTGCCAAGATTACTAGCCACGAAAAAGGAAGATTGGGATGCTATCTCAGCCTGTAAACAGAAACAAGACGAAGATACCAGTGATTTCTATTCTAGATTTGAAAAATGTTTTATTATTAATAGTGGTCTGAAAACAAGTAGTGAGCCGTACCCTCATCTTTTTGTTACCAAACTAGTCGAGAATTCAAGTCCACAAGTTAAAAATCGAGTCCTGAAAGTCGAAAGTACCTGGCAAGCTAATTCTCCGTCACAGATGCTTCAAATGCTCCAGTACCACCAGAATAGAATCAGGAAAGAGCAGGAACACGAAAGGAGACGTATGAAAGACACGAAAATGAAAGTACTAGTTGCACAATCTGTTCCGCAAGACAGTCAGAAGAGGGGTCCGAATCAAGCCAGTCATCCTGCAACTCCCGTTAAAGGGACCTGCAATTACTGTAAACAGCCAGGTCATTTTATAAACGAATGTGCAGTTCTGAAACACAACATAGCTACTGGTAAAACTAAAGAGAAACCACGTTTGCTTAGACAAGAACAAGTTTCACAGACTTCCCAGCCGCCGCAGAATGCGCAACAGACAGTTACCGCACCGCAGCCTATCGCTGCAACACAGCATGTTACACAACAGATGTACCAGTATGAACAGACAGAGTATCCGGATTATCAGCCATATTCATGAAACAGCCTAGAGAGGGAGGTAGGCTTGCCTCTCATCGAGATACCTGTAGATCAAGAGGGTCCCTATGTACACAGTCAAGTATTGGGGAAAGACAGAAAGTTTCTGATTGATACAGGAGCAAGTAGGACTACCATCAGTCATGACGAGGTTCCAGGGGCTCCACTCTCAGGCTCTAGAAATGTTACCCTTGGATTTTCAGGAAAGCCCGTTGTTAATGAAATATCGAAACCAGTTACTCTAGAAGTTGGTCCATTGTCCCGGACTACAGATTTGTTACTCACGAAGTCTTGTCCAGAAAATTTGTTAGGCTTTAAGACATTAAAAGAATTAGGAGCAGTCATATGCTGCTCCCCAGAAGTGGTCCGCCTGTTCTTGCGAGATTTTAAAGGTCATTATGTATTACGTGATTTTGATCCAAGATTTTTGAATGTACCACAGCATTTATGGGCGCAAGGTCCAACTGATGTAGGTTGTATGCATATCACACCCCATCGTGTGACTCTGAAGCAAGGTGTTGTTTTACCTCGAATCAGACAGTACAAATTGCCACCTGAGGCTGTAGCAGCCTTATCCAAAATTATTGACGAGCTTATTGTTCAAGGAGTGGTTGTAGAAACTGACTCCAATGTATGTAATTCTCCTATCATTCCAGTCCTGAAACGTACTGATCCCAATGCACCTCCAGTATATCGATTAGTGATTGACCTTCGAGAACTTAATAAATGTATCATACCCCAGTACCCAGTGGTCCCAGATATTTCTTCCCTATTGACAGCCATTGATTCTAAGGCCACATTCTTCACTGTTATCGATCTCAAGAACGCATTTTTCAGTGTCCCCATTCATCCGGACAGCCAGTTCCTTTTCGGATTCTGTTTAAATGGAAGAAACTATAAATTCACACGAGCACCTCAAGGTTTCACAGAAAGTCCTAGCATTTATAGTCAAGCACTTAAAAGACAGCTAGACAATATTCACATGCCAACTGACACTGCCCTGCTCCAGTATGTCGATGATCTACTGATCACAGCCCGTTCTGAACGTGACTGCGAGCGTGCGTCACTTACAGTTCTGTATTTTCTGGCCGAGATGGGGCACAAGGTGTCCCCTTCCAAATTGCAATTCTGTGTCCAGCAAGTGGTCTACTTAGGACACTTACTGTCCAAGAGGCCTAGGCAGTTGACACCTGACCGTATCCAGTTAATAGCATGTCTTCCACAGCCCAAGACACAGAAGGAGGTACGAGCCTTTATCGGCCTCACTTCTTACTGCAGACAATGGATTCCTCAGTATGCATTTCTAGCCAAGCCACTGATACAGTTAACGACGCAGGAGGCAGCTGTATCGACAGTCCTCCCTTGGACCCAGGAACATACACTTGTTTTTAATGAGTTAAAGAAAGCTTTATGTAATGCACCTGTTCTAGCTACACCGAACTACAGTAAGCCTTTTACACTTTTTGTCACAGAACGTGATGGTACTGCGTTATCTGTTCTCACACAAGATCAAGCAGGACAATACAAGGCCTGTGCTTATTTTTCTAGCACATTAGATCCAGTGGCCCAGGCTCTGCCTGCGTGCCTCAAGTCAGTTGCAGCCACAGCTCTAGCTATCAGACAAAGTGATTCCATAGTGTTAGGACACTCCCTGACAGTACAAGTCCCACACTCCGTGGAGGTTCTTTTAAACCGAACACAGACTCAGCACTTGACAATTGCACGTTTAACAGGTTATGAATTGACACTGTTTCAGCCACACATAGAAATCAGACGCTGCAACATTTTAAATCCAGCTACATTGTTACCGTCAGTTACTTCAAATACTGCCACACATGACTGTGTGGAAGTTGTTAACACCATGACAAAGCCAAGACAAGACTTGACAGATATTGCATTACCCGATCCCGACCTGACACTTTATGTGGATGGTTCATGTATGAGAACAAGTACAGGAGAACTAGTAGCCGCGTATGCAGTGACTACTGAAACCGAAGTTATAGAAACACATCGTATTGACACCCTGTCTGCTCAAGCAGCAGAGCTAGTCGCTCTGACCCAAGCCTGCATACGTGCCAAGAACATGAAAGTAAACATATACACAGATTCACGTTATGCATTCGGAGTCGTACACGACTTTGGAGTGCTCTGGCAGGAACGAGGTTTTATGACTTCTCATGGAACAAAGATTCAGCATGGTCTCCTCATTCAAGCTCTGTTAGATGCAATACATTTACCGACAGCTATCGCTATCATGAAGTGCAAGGCACATACGAAAGTCACTGACATCATTTCCCAAGGTAACAATCTAGCAGATCGAACAGCCAAGCTCACAGCTCAGACTCCATACATTCCAGTTAACACGACACAGACACACATTCCAGAACAGACTACTTGTATGACAGTTAAGGACCCTACACAAGATGTCATAGATATACAGTTACATGCTACTCCCGATGAAATCAAGAAATGGTCCGAACAAGGAGGGGTCCAGACAGATCAAGGATGGTTGACGAAGGGAAAAGCCACATGGTTTCTCCCCGACTCTATGGTTCAAGTAATTATCAACACCGCACATAGTCCAGCACATTTAGGAGAAAAAGCCATGTTAGACAGTATCCAGAACCTTTGGTTCAACAAGCATTTACGAGCAGCAGCCAAGCAGAAAGTACGTACCTGTATGATATGTTGTCAGTTCAATCCAGGTAAAAGTGTCCCGGTGGAACAAGGTGGATTCCATCCTCCTGACCACCCTTTTGAAGTCCTCCAAATGGATTATATTCAGATGGAGCGATGTCGAGGTTTCAAGTATGTCCTCGTAGTTGTATGTGCTTTGTCCAGGTGGACAGAAGCATATCCAGTCCCAGATTACACAGCCGCGACCACTGCCAGGCAGTTGGTTCGTGAGTATTTTCCCCGCTATGGATTACCTAGGGTCATGTATTCAGATAACGGCCAGCCATTCTCATCCGAGCTCATGAAACAAGTATCCCTTCTGTTAGGGTACCAGTGGAAGTTCCATTGTGTACGCCATCCTGAAGCAGCCGGTCTCGTAGAGAGACATAATCAGACTTTGAAAATCCGCATAGCCAAAGTGTGTGCAGAGAAAGGTGTAGATTGGATAGTAGCACTGCCAGTTGCCCTTTTTTACATGAGAATTGTCGCTCACTCCCGTTCAGGTCTATCTCCCTACGAGATAGTATTTGGTCGCCCGCCCAACATGTGGGGTACACCTAGACCCCGTAGCATAACTGATATTGACAGTAATATGTTGACAGATTACCTTGCCTCCTTGATGTCTGCACTACAATCTTGTTGTTCACAGGTTGCCGCTGCATTTCCAGACAACACCGAGGTGAAACCGCATGAAGTCGTTCCGGGGGATTTCGTTCTGGTTCGAAATTTTGATCGTTCAAGTCCGCTGGAGCCCCGTTGGAAGCAGCCCCGCCTGGTCCTCCTCACCACCCGGACTGCAGTAAAGCTGGAAAATCGTAAAGGGTGGCTACATATGAGCCACGTAAAAAAATTCCATGGACTGAAACCTAAGACATTTCTCAAGGACTGCCTTGTCCCCAAGAACTGTCCAGACTATGAAACTAAAGTACCCCTGTTAGAGAAAACCCTGCAGCAGGAGTATAAAGCAAAACTCCGGTCTAGTAAAGTAAGGCAGCCAGTTTAATTGTCTAAGTCCCTCTCGGGTGAAACGGTTAGACAGGTTCCTGACATGTATGAGATAGACCCACACAGTGAGAGAGTTAGTCAAAACTCTAAAAGATGTATTATCGTTCTATTCTTTTTGTTGTTTCTAAGTCTTAAGGTTACATGCATAAGTTATGCGTTACATCTATGTTTTCCTATTTCACATGTACATATGTTTTCTAATGTTACAGTAGAGCACACATTTAGTGATCTGCCTCCTCACAAGTTATCCTATCGTCTTGCTATGCGTAACAACACTTTTATCCGAATGTTGCATTATTCACACCAGACCAGCAATGCCACTAATTGTTGGGTGTGTGGTCGACTCCCCCCTTTCCAGACACCGAAGGGAGTTCTGCCACTCTTTCCCTATCCATTTTCACATAATGGTTCATGTGGAGCATGGTCCACGTTAACGTCTTCCTCAACTGATATGTCCCTTCTGAATCGAACATGTTTTCCAGACAAGCAAGGTCTTTCCCATAGAACAGGGTTAGATCTAGAAAATGAAGTGTATGACTTAGGTAATTATTCCTCGAATTTTATGGTTCTGAATGTTCAGTCCGATACTACTCCAGATTTGCCTGCTATTTCAGTACTACCAGTCAAAGGCGAATTATGTGTCAGAAAGAATGGTTCCGCACATGTAGGACATAGTGATTGTACTACTGTTGTCGAGTATAGTGACAGTGGGAAATCTATTTTCAAAGCCTCACGTCATTCTTATTTTGTTTGTGGTCAGACCGCATATGTTCGTCTGCCCCTCGATTGGGATGGAACATGTTACATTGCCTTCCTACTGCCACCAGTTTTCCTAGCCCCATCTGATTATCACAGAAACACACATCTAGTACACGTTAGACATAAAAGGGAGACTGAGTCCCCAATTGTCGATCAAACTGAAACTGCTCTAGAACAATATCAAGACTTCAATAAAGGTTTCTTTTTCTTCATAGGCCCTGTCCAGAATAGTAAGTTAATACGTAGGTTAACCAGAACCCTTGAAGCAGTAGTGAATGAGACTACTTCCGCTCTAGGTAACTTAACTGAAGAGCAATCTGCTATGCGTTTTGTTGTGCTCCAAAATCGTCTCGTTCTTGACGTCATACTGGCAGATAGAGGAGGAGCTTGTAGAGTCATCGGATCTAGTTGCTGCATTTTCATTCCTAATAACGCGCCGTCCGTTTATTCAGCTATAACCAGACTTCATAAAATTGCCCATCAGTTACACCAGAATCCAGGCACCTGGACATGGTCCGGTTGGCTCTGGAGTATCATATCTGCCTGGGGATGGAAAGTATTGTCATTCCTAGGTATAGCAGTAATGATCATATTCAGTTGCTGCCTCTGTTTACAATGTGGCCCTGCGATTTGCGGCATGTGTGCTACCTCTTGTATTCCTAGTCCTAAATCCACAATTCGAGACGAGCAAATGATGCTATATGAACAGGTAGATGGTATCATGAATATTGATGTTTCCTGATGGAAACGTAGGGCACAAGGAGGGAATGTGGAAAAGTAAATTTTGCCATGTTGTATGTGCCTACGTGTTTCCCCATCCTATGCTATATGTGCATGATCGATATGCATGTATCCCCCTATGATCGATTAAAGACGCAATTATAGTTGTGTCCAACTCTAGTATGCCAGTTTCCAGTTCTCATGAAAGCAACGAGTATTAGGCCTATGTTGCCACGTTTTACAGTGTGCACGTTAATTCGTCGCATTGTCCCCGTTTCTAGGCCTCAAAAGGGCCCGGACATCAGATTCAAGCTCCCGTCTCCTGAACTCTCTCCGAGGAGCGATGCAGCCCCCACCTGCATCCCTGACCCTTCACTTATTTCCTGCCGCACAGTGCCCGGCCCGGCCTGGCTCTGCCTGCCTGTCTGCCAAGAGTATGTTATGCTTCTAGTTATCAGTCCAGCCCTCCTTCTCTGCATTCCTAAGCTACTGAACCGTATCAACAGTTCCAGCTATGGTCTAGTCTTTCTGTCTCCATGTAAGAGAAATACTGTATTAATATTCATAGAATATTCCTAGCACACGCAATACATGTAGAATAATGCATGCACCAGTCTTAGTGTCAAGTAGCCTTTGCCCTGATAACTTTTGGATTCTATCAACATGTACTCCAAACACCAGATACCAGATATGCTATAGGTACATGTCGTCCTGACACCGCAGACTTTAGTCTCCTCTTCTAGCGCAGAAGTCATAGCCCCCAGTTCTCCCTGGTAACACGTCATTGCCCGTTTGCGCGCACCACTAGGTTAAAGGTCCCAGCTGCTCAGGTAGCCCCCTCCATGTTTCCGCCCTATTCATGACACTTCTGTGACGTTTCATACCACATGTCTCAGTACACGCCCTGTACACGCCTTCTTTCTCCACCCATGCACTCTTATCATACGTTTGTCATAAGTTACTCCTACTGTATGTAATGTAATGTAATGTAAATGTATTACTATATATATGCTGCACTGTCGATGAAGCATTGCAGCTGCCTTCCGTCCTACCTGTTTTATTTCAGGCTGTCCTGTTCCAGTCCCTTCCTTTTTGCCTGAATAAATCCTTTTGACTCGGACACATCGGATCCTGCCTCTTATTTATTGAGCTATCTGTTATTGTTAATTTAGTCAAAAATAGTCCCGGTATTATTTATTTATATACCACATGACTGTAAAGTACTGTTGGATGTGAATTATTACTTTTTCAACTAAAATAATTGTGTTTAAAGTCATTTCTGTGCCTGAAATTGGTTGAAATTGAAGCTTCCAAGCAAGCAAAACTCTGTAAAAATGGTATTTTTGGTCACTGTGAGGGTTTAAAAAGTGGTTATTCAACATGAGGCACGATCCAGATGGCATTTTGAATCATTATGGTACAGTCCAAAAAATCAATTTTCTGATGAAAAACAATGACCTCGGACCAGTCGAACGTTCCTAAAATGGTCAATTTTGATGACATTTTAACATTTAATCTTTTGACTGTTAATTACTGTTGGATGTGAATTATTACTTTTTCAACTAAAATCAGTGTGTTTAAAGTCATTTCTGTGCCTGAAATTGGTCAAAATTGAAGCTTCTGCGCAAGCAAAACTCTGTAAAAATGGTATTTTTGGTCACGGTGAGGGTTTAAAAAGTGGTTATTCAACAAGAGGCACGATCCAAATGACATTTTGAATCATTATGGTACAGTCCAAAAAATCAATTTTCTGATGAAAAACGATGACCTCGGACCAGTCGAACGTTCCTAAAATGGTCCATTTTGATGACATTTTAACATTTAATCTTTTGACTGTTAATTACTGTTGGATGTGAATTATTACTTTTTCAACTAAAATCAGTGTGTTTAAGGTCATTTCTGTGCCTGAAATTGGTCAAAATTGAAGCTTCTGAGCAAGCAAATCTCTGTAAAAATCGCAATTTTGGTCACTGTGAGGGATTAAAAAGTGGTTATTCAACAAGAGGCACGATCCAAATGACATTTTGAATCATTATGGTACAGTCCAAAAAATCAATTTTCTGATGAAAAACGATGACCTCGGACCAGTCGAACGTTCCTAAAATGGTCCATTTTGATGACATTTTAACATTTAATCTTTTGACTGTTAATTACTGTTGGATGTGAATTATTACTTTTTCAACTAAAATCAGTGTGTTTAAAGTAATTTCTGTGCCTGAAATTGGTCAAAATTGAAGCTTCTGAGCAAGCAAATCTCTGTAAAAATCGCAATTTTGGTCACTGTGAGGGATTAAAAAGTGGTTAGTTAACATGAGGCACGATCCAATTGACATTTTGAATCATTTTTGGTACAGTCCAAAAAATCAATTTTCTGATGAAAAACGATGACCCCGGACCAGTCGAACGTTCCTAAAATGGTCAATTTGGATGAAATTTTAACATTTAATCTTTTGACTGTAAAGTACTGTTGGATGTGAATTATTACTTTTTCAACTAAAATAATTGTGTTTAAAGTCATTTCTGTGCCTGAAATTGGTTGAAATTGAAGGTTCTGAGCAAGCAAAACTCTGTAAAAATGGCAATTTTGGTCACTGTGAACGTTTAAAAGGTGGTTAATTAACACAAGGCACGATCCAATTGACATTTTGAATCATTTTTGGTACAGTCCAAAATATCAATTTTCTGTTGAAAAACGATGACCTCGGACCAGTCGAACGTTCCTAAAATGGTCCATTTTGATGACATTTTAACATTTAATCTTTTGACTGTAAATAACTGCTGGATGTCAAATATTACTTTTTCAACTGAAATAATTGTGTTTAAAGTCATTTCTGTGCCTGAAATTGGTCAAAATTGAAGCTTCTGAGTAAGCAGAACTCTGTAAAAATGGCAATTTTGGTCACTGTGAGGGTTTAAAAAGTGGTTATTTAACATGAGACACGATCCAATTGATATTTTGAATCATTTTTGGTACAGTCCAAAAAAATCAATTTTCTGATGAAAAACGAAGACCCCGGACCAGTCGAACGTTCCTAAAATGGTCAATTTCGATGAAATTTTAACATTTAATCTTTTGACAGTAAATTACTACTGGATGTAAATTATTACTTTTTCAACTAAAATCAGTGTGTTTAAAGTCATTTCTGTGCCTGAAATTGTTCAAAATTTAAGCTTCTGAGTAAGCAAAACTCTGTAAAAATGGTAATTTTGGTCACTGTGAGGGTTTAAAAAGTGGTTATTTAACATGAGACACGATCCAATTGACATTTTGTATCATTTTTGGTACAGTCCAAAAAATCAATTTTCTGATGAAAAAGGATGTCCCCTGACCAGTCGAACTTTCCTAAAATGGTCAATTTGGATTACATTTTAACATTTAATCTTTTGACTGTAAATTACTGTTGGATGTGAATTATTACTTTTTCAACTAAAATAATGGTGTTTAAAGTCATTTCTGTGCCTGAAATTAGTCAAAATTGAAGCTTCTTAGCACGCTTAGCACGGCATAGGCCGGAGTAGGCAGCGGCACGCACGGGAGGGAGGGGGGAGTTGAGGGTAGGCGGGGGAGGGCGGGGGGGTTTGTGCAACAATGCATTTCTTTCTTTGTTCATTCAACTGCATAATCGCTCATGAAAATGCTTGCATGTCAAGGTCATGGATAACTTGCTCTAGTGATTGTCTTTGGAAGTCAGAGAATTACTTGATGTATTCCTACCATGCAACCAATAAAATCTGTTTTCAAAAACATTAAAAAAAAATTGAGGCTTCTGAGCAAGCAAAACTCTGTAAAAATGGCAATTTTGGTCACGGTGGGGGTTTAAAAAGTGGTTAGTTAACATAAGGCACGATCCAATTGACATTTTGAATCATTTTTGGTATAGTCCAAAAAAGCAGTTTTCTGATGAAAAACGATGACCCCGGACGAGTCAAGCATTCCTAAAATGGTCAATTTCGATGACATTTTAACATTTAATCTTTTGACTGTAAATTACTGTTGGATGTGTATTATTACTTTTTCAACTAATATAATTGTGTTTAACGTCATTTCTGTGCCTGAAATTGGTCAAAATTGAAGCTTCCGAGCAAGCAAAGCTCTGTAATACTAGCAATTTTGGTCACTGTGAGGGTTTAAAAGTGGTTATTTAACATGAGGCACGATCCAATTGACATTTTAAATCATTTTTGGTACAGTCCAAAAAATCTATTTTCTGATGAAAAACAATGACCTCGGACCAGTCGAACGTTCCTAAAATGGTCAATTTGGATGAAATTTTAACATTAAATCTTTTGACTGTGAATTCCTGTTGGATGTGAATTATTACTTTTTAAACTAAAATCATTGTGTTTAAAGTCATTTCTGTGCCTGAAATTGGTCAAAATTGAAGCTTCTGAGCAAGCAAAACTCTGTAAAAATGGTATTTTTGGTCACTGTGAGGGTTTAAAAAGTGGTTATTCAACAAGAGGCACGATACAAATGACATTTTGAATCATTATGGTACAGTCCAAAAAATCAATTTTCTGATGAAAAAAGATGACCTCGGACCAGTCGAACGTTCCTAAAATGGTCCATTTTGATGACATTTTAACATTAAATCTTTTGACTGTGAATTCCTGTTGGATGTGAATTATTACTTTTTCAACTAAAATCAGTGTGTTTAAAGTCATTTCTGTGCCTGAAATTGGTCAAAATTGAAGGTTCTGAGCAAGCAAAACTCTGTAAAAATGGCAATTTTGGTCACTGTGAACGTTTAAAAGGTGGTTAATTAACACAAGGCACGATCCAATTGACATTTTGAATCATTTTTGGTACAGTCCAAAATATCAATTTTCTGTTGAAAAACGATGACCTCGGACCAGTCGAACGTTCCTAAAATGGTCCATTTTGATGACATTTTAACATTTAATCTTTTGACTGTAAATAACTGCTGGATGTCAAATATTACTTTTTCAACTGAAATAATTGTGTTTAAAGTCATTTCTGTGCCTGAAATTGGTCAAAATTGAAGCTTCTGAGTAAGCAGAACTCTCTAAAAATGGCAATTTTGGTCACTGTGAGGGTTTAAAAAGTGGTTATTTAACATGAGACACGATCCAATTGACATTTTGAATCATTTTTGGTACAGTCCAAAAAAATCAATTTTCTGATGAAAAACGATGACCCCGGACCAGTCGAACGTTCCTAAAATGGTCAATTTCGATGAAATTTTAACATTTAATCTTTTGACTGTAAATTACTACTGGATGTAAATTATTACTTTTTCAACTAAAATCAGTGTGTTTAAAGTCATTTCTGTGCCTGAAATTGTTCAAAATTTAAGCTTCTGAGTAAGCAAAACTCTGTAAAAATGGTAATTTTGGTCACTCTGAGGGTTTAAAAAGTGGTTATTTAACATGAGACACGATCCAATTGACATTTTGTATCATTTTTGGTACAGTCCAAAAAATCAATTTTCTGATGAAAAAGGATGTCCCCTGACCAGTCGAACTTTCCTAAAATGGTCAATTTGGATTACATTTTAACATTTAATCTTTTGACTGTAAATTACTGTTGGATGTGAATTATTACTTTTTCAACTAAAATAATGGTGTTTAAAGTCATTTCTGTGCCTGAAATTAGTCAAAATTGAAGCTTCTTAACACGCTTAGCACGGCATAGGCCGGAGTAGGCAGCGGCACGCACGGGAGGGAGGGGAGAGTTGAGGGTAGGTGGGGGAGGGCGGGGGGGTTTGTGCAACAATCCATTTCTTTCTTTGTTCATTCAACTGCATAATCGCTCATGAAAATGCTTGCATGTCAAGGTCATGGATAACTTGCTCTAGTGATTGTCTTTGGAAGTCAGAGAATTACTTGATGTATTCCTACCATGCAACCAATAAAATCTGTTTTCAAAAACATTAAAAAAAATTGAGGCTTCTGAGCAAGCAAAACTCTGTAAAAATGGCAATTTTGGTCACGGTGGGGGTTTAAAAAGTGGTTAGTTAACATAAGGCACGATCCAATTGACATTTTGGATCATTTTTGGTATAGTCCAAAAAAGCAGTTTCTGATGAAAAACGATGACCCCGGACGAGTCAAGCGTTCCTAAAATGGTCAATTTCGATGACATTTTAACATTTAATCTTTTGACTGTAAATTACTGTTGGATGTGTATTATTACTTTTTCAACTAATATAATGGTGTTTAACGTCATTTCTGTGCCTGAAATTGGTCAAAATTGAAGCTTCCGAGCAAGCAAAGCTCTGTAATACTAGCAATTTTGGTCACTGTGAGGGTTTAAAAGTGGTTATTTAACATGAGGCACGATCCAATTGACATTTTAAATCATTTTTGGTACAGTCCAAAAAATCAATTTTCTGATGAAAAACAATGACCTCGGACCAGTCGAACGTTCCTAAAATGGTCAATTTGGATGAAATTTTAACATTAAATCTTTTGACTGTGAATTCCTGTTGGATGTGAATTATTACATTTTCAACTAAAATAATTGTGTTTAAAGTCATTTCTGTGCCTGAAATTGGTTGAAATTGAAGGTTCTGAGCAAGCAAAACTCTGTAAAAATGGCAATTTTGGTCACTGTGAACGTTTAAAAGGTGGTTAATTAACACAAGGCACGATCCAATTGACATTTTGAATCATTTTTGGTACAGTCCAAAATATCAATTTTCTGTTGAAGAACGATGACCTCGGACCAGTCGAACGTTCCTAAAATGGTCCATTTTGATGACATTTTAACATTTAATCTTTTGACTGTAAATAACTGCTGGATGTCAAATATTACTTTTTCAACTGAAATAATTGTGTTTAAAGTCATTTCTGTGCCTGAAATTTGTCAAAATTGAAGCTTCTGAGTAAGCAGAACTCTGTAAAAATGGCAATTTTGGTCACTGTGAGGGTTTAAAAAGTGGTTATTTAACATGAGACACGATCCAATTGACATTTTGAATCATTTTTGGTACAGTCCAAAAAAATCAATTTTCTGATGAAAAACGATGACCCCGGACCAGTCGAACGTTCCTAAAATGGTCAATTTCGATGAAATTTTAACATTTAATCTTTTGACAGTAAATTACTACTGGATGTAAATTATTACTTTTTCAACTAAAATCAGTGTGTTTAAAGTCATTTCTGTGCCTGAAATTGTTCAAAATTTAAGCTTCTGAGTAAGCAAAACTCTGTAAAAATGGTAATTTTGGTCACTGTGAGGGTTTAAAAAGTGGTTATTTAACATGAGACACGATCCAATTGACATTTTGTATCATTTTTGGTACAGTCCAAAAAATCAATTTTCTGATGAAAAAGGATGTCCCCTGACCAGTCGAACTTTCCTAAAATGGTCAATTTGGATTACATTTTAACATTTAATCTTTTGACTGTAAATTACTATTGGATGTGAATTATTACTTTTTCAACTAAAATAATGGTGTTTAAATTCATTTCTGTGCCTGAAATTAGTCAAAATTGAAGCTTCTTAGCACGCTTAGCACGGCATAGGCCGGAGTAGGCAGCGGCACGCACGGGAGGGAGGGGGGAGTTGAGGGTAGGTGGGGGAGGGCGGGGGGGTTTGTGCAACAATGCATTTCTTTCTTTGTTCATTCAACTGCATAATCGCTCATGAAAATGCTTGCATGTCAAGGTCATGGATAACTTGCTCTAGTGATTGTCTTTGGAAGTCAGAGAATTACTTGATGTATTCCTACCATGCAACCAATGAAAAATCTGTTTTCAAAAACATTAAAAAAAAATTGAGGCTTCTGAGCAAGCAAAACTCTGTAAAAATGGCAATTTTGGTCACGGTGGGGGTTTAAAAAGTGGTTAGTTAACATAAGGCACGATCCAATTGACATTTTGAATCATTTTTGGTATAGTCCAAAAAAGCAGTTTTCTGATGAAAAACGATGACCCCGGACGAGTCAAGCGTTCCTAAAATGGTCAATTTCGATGACATTTTAACATTTAATCTTTTGACTGTAAATTACTGTTGGATGTGTATTATTACTTTTTCAACTAATATAATGGTGTTTAACGTCATTTCTGTGCCTGAAATTGGTCAAAATTGAAGCTTCCGAGCAAGCAAAGCTCTGTAATACTAGCAATTTTGGTCACTGTGAGGGTTTAAAAGTGGTTATTTAACATGAGGCACGATCCAATTGACATTTTAAATCATTTTTGGTACAGTCCAAAAAATCAATTTTCTGATGAAAAACAATGACCTCGGACCAGTCGAACGTTCCTAAAATGGTCAATTTGGATGAAATTTTAACATTAAATCTTTTGACTGTGAATTCCTGTTGGATGTGAATTATTACTTTTTAAACTAAAATCATTGTGTTTAAAGTCATTTCTGTGCCTGAAATTGGTCAAAATTGAAGCTTCTGAGCAAGCAAAACTCTGTAAAAATTGTATTTTTGGTCACTGTGAGGGTTTAAAAAGTGGTTATTCAACAAGAGGCACGATACAAATGACATTTTGAATCATTATGGTACAGTCCAAAAAATCAATTTTCTGATGAAAAAAGATGACCTCGGACCAGTCGAACGTTCCTAAAATGGTCCATTTTGATGACATTTTAACATTAAATCTTTTGACTGTGAATTCCTGTTGGATGTGAATTATTACTTTTTCAACTAAAATCAGTGTGTTTAAAGTCATTTCTGTGCCTGAAATTGGTCAAAATTGAAGGTTCTGAGCAAGCAAAACTCTGTAAAAATGGCAATTTTGGTCACTGTGAACGTTTAAAAGGTGGTTAATTAACACAAGGCACGATCCAATTGACATTTTGAATCATTTTTGGTACAGTCCAAAATATCAATTTTCTGTTGAAAAACGATGACCTCGGACCAGTCGAACGTTCCTAAAATGGTCCATTTTGATGACATTTTAACATTTAATCTTTTGACTGTAAATAACTGCTGGATGTCAAATATTACTTTTTCAACTGAAATAATTGTGTTTAAAGTCATTTCTGTGCCTGAAATTGGTCAAAATTGAAGCTTCTGAGTAAGCAGAACTCTGTAAAAATGGCAATTTTGGTCACTGTGAGGGTTTAAAAAGTGGTTATTTAACATGAGACACGATCCAATTGACATTTTGAATCATTTTTGGTACAGTCCAAAAAATCAATTTTCTGATGAAAAAGGATGTCCCCTGACCAGTCGAACTTTCCTAAAATGGTCAATTTGGATTACATTTTAACATTTAATCTTTTGACTGTAAATTACTGTTGGATGTGAATTATTACTTTTTCAACTAAAATAATGGTGTTTAAAGTCATTTCTGTGCCTGAAATTAGTCAAAATTGAAGCTTCTTAGCACGCTTAGCACGGCATAGGCGGGAGTAGGCAGTGGCACGCACGGGAGGGAGGGGGGAGTTGAGGGTAGGTGGGGGAGGGCGGGGGGGTTTGTGCAACAATGCATTTCTTTCTTTGTTCATTCAACTGCATAATCGCTCATGAAAAGGCTTGCATGTCAAGGTCATGGATAACTTGCTCTAGTGATTGTCTTTGGAAGTCAGAGAATTACTTGATGTATTCCTACCATGCAACCAGTAAAATCTGTTTTCAAAAACATAAAAAAAAAATTGAGGCTTCTGAGCAAGCAAAACTCAGTAAAAATGGCAATTTTGGTCACGGTGGGGGTTTAAAAAGTGGTTAGTTAACATAAGGCACGATCCAATTGACATTTTGAATCATTTTTGGTATAGTCCAAAAAAGCAGTTTTCTGATGAAAAACGATGACCCCGGACGAGTCAAGCGTTCCTAAAATGGTCAATTTCGATGAAATTTTAACATTTAATCTTTTGACTGTAAATTACTGTTGGATGTGTATTATTACTTTTTCAACTAATATAATGGTGTTTATGGTCATTTCTGTGCCTGAAATTGGTCAAAATTGAAGCTTCCGAGCAAGCAAAGCTCTGTAATACTAGCAATTTTGGTCACTGTGAGGGTTTAAAAGTGGTTATTTAACATGAGGCACGATCCAATTGACATTTTAAATCATTTTTGGTACAGTCCAAAAAATCAATTTTCTGATGAAAAACAATGACCTCGGACCAGTCGAACGTTCCTAAAATGGTCAATTTGGATGAAATTTTAACATTAAATCTTTTGACTGTGAATTCCTGTTGGATGTGAATTATTACTTTTTCAACTAAAATAATTGTGTTTAAAGTCATTTCTGTGCCTGAAATTGGTTGAAATTGAAGGTTCTGAGCAAGCAAAACTCTGTAAAAATGGCAATTTTGGTCACTGTGAACGTTTAAAAGGTGGTTAATTAACACAAGGCACGATCCAATTGACATTTTGAATCATTTTTGGTACAGTCCAAAATATCAATTTTTTGTTGCAAAACGATGACCTCGGACCAGTCGAACGTTCCTAAAATGGTCCATTTTGAAGACATTTTAACATTTAATCTTTTGACTGTAAATAACTGCTGGATGTCAAATATTACTTTTTCAACTAAAATCAGTGTGTTTAAAGTCATTTCTGTGCCTGAAATTGTTCAAAATGTAAGCTTCTGAGTAAGCAAAACTCTGTAAAAATGGTAATTTTGGTCACTGTGAGGGTTTAAAAAGTGGTTATTTAACATGAGACACGATCCAATTGACATTTTGTATCATTTTTGGTACAGTCCAAAAAAGCAGTTTTCTGATGAAAAACGATGACCCCGAGTCAAGCGTTCCTAAAATGGTCAATTTCGATGACATTTTAACATTTAATCTTTTGACTGTAAATTACTGTTGGATGTGTATTATTACTTTTTCAACTAATATAATGGTGTTTAACGTCATTTCTGTGCCTGAAATTGGTCAAAATTGAAGCTTCCGAGCAAGCAAAGCTCTGTAATACTAGCAATTTTGGTCACTGTGAGGGTTTAAAAGTGGTTATTTAACATGAGGCACGATCCAATTGACATTTTAAATCATTTTTGGTACAGTCCAAAAAATCAATTTTCTGATGAAAAACAATGACCTCGGACCAGTCGAACGTTCCTAAAATGGTCAATTTGGATGAAATTTTAACATTAAATCTTTTGACTGTGAATTCCTGTTGGATGTGAATTATTACTTTTTAAACTAAAATCATTGTGTTTAAAGTCATTTCTGTGCCTGAAATTGGTCAAAATTGAAGCTTCTGAGCAAGCAAAACTCTGTAAAAATGGTATTTTTGGTCACTGTGAGGGTTTAAAAAGTGGTTATTCAACAAGAGGCACGATACAAATGACATTTTGAATCATTATGGTACAGTCCAAAAAATCAATTTTCTGATGAAAAAAGATGACCTCGGACCAGTCGAACGTTCCTAAAATGGTCCATTTTGATGACATTTTAACATTAAATCTTTTGACTGTGAATTCCTGTTGGATGTGAATTATTACTTTTTCAACTAAAATCAGTGTGTTTAAAGTCATTTCTGTGCCTGAAATTGGTCAAAATTGAAGGTTCTGAGCAAGCAAAACTCTGTAAAAATGGCAATTTTGGTCACTGTGAACGTTTAAAAGGTGGTTAATTAACACAAGGCACGATCCAATTGACATTTTGAATCATTTTTGGTACAGTCCAAAATATCAATTTTCTGTTGAAAAACGATGACCTCGGACCAGTCGAACGTTCCTAAAATGGTCCATTTTGATGACATTTTAACATTTAATCTTTTGACTGTAAATAACTGCTGGATGTCAAATATTACTTTTTCAACTGAAATAATTGTGTTTAAAGTCATTTCTGTGCCTGAAATTGGTCAAAATTGAAGCTTCTGAGCAAGCAAAACTCTGTAAAAATGGCAATTTTGGTCACTGTGAACGTTTAAAAGGTGGTTAATTAACATAAGGCACGATCCAATTGACATTTTGAATCATTTTTGGTGCAGTCCAAAAAATCAGTTTTCTGTTGAAAAACGATGACCCCGGACCAGTCGAACATTCCTAAAATGGTCAATTTCGATGAAATTTTAACATTTAATCTTTTGACTGTAAATAACTGCTGGATGTCAAATATTACTTTTTCAACTGAAATAATTGTGTTTAAAGTAATTTCTGTGCCTGAAATTGGTCAAAATTGAAGCTTCTGAGTAAGCCGAACTCTGTAAAAATGGCAATTTTGGTCACTATGAGGGTTTAAAAAGTGGTTATTTAACATGGGACACGATCCAATTGACATTTTGAATCATTTTTGGTACAGTCCAAAAAATCAATTTTCTGATGAAAAAGGATGTCCCCTGACCAGTCGAACTTTCCTAAAATGGTCAATTTGGATTACATTTTAACATTTAATCTTTTGACTGTAAATTACTGTTGGATGTGAATTATTACTTTTTCAACTAAAATAATGGTGTTTAAAGTCATTTCTGTGCCTGAAATTGGTCAAAATTGAAGCTTCTTAGCACGCTTAGCACGGCATGGACGGAGTAGGCAGCGGCACGCACGGGAGGGAGGGGGGAGTTGAGGGTAGGTGGGGGAGGGCGGGGGGGTTTGTGCAACAATGCATTTCTTTCTTTGTTCATTCAACTGCATAATCGCTCATGAAAAGGCTTGCATGTCAAGGTCATGGATAACTTGCTCTAGTGATTGTCTTTGGAAGTCAGAGAATTACTTGATGTATTCCTACCATGCAACCAATAAAATCTGTTTTCAAAAACATTAAAAAAAAATTGAGGCTTCTGAGCAAGCAAAACTCTGTAAAAATGGCAATTTTGGTCACGGTGGGGGTTTAAAAAGTGGTTAGTTAACATAAGGCACGATCCAATTGACATTTTGAATCATTTTTGGTATAGTCCAAAAAAGCAGTTTTCTGATGAAAAACGATGACCCCGGACGAGTCAAGCGTTCCTAAAATGGTCAATTTCGATGAAATTTTAACATTTAATCTTTTGACTGTAAATTACTGTTGGATGTGTATTATTACTTTTTCAACTAATATAATGGTGTTTAACGTCATTTCTGTGCCTGAAATTGGTCAAAATTGAAGCTTCCGAGCAAGCAAAGCTCTGTAATACTAGCAATTTTGGTCACTGTGAGGGTTTAAAAGTGGTTATTTAACATGAGGCACGATCCAATTGACATTTTAAATCATTTTTGGTACAGTCCAAAAAATCAATTTTCTGATGAAAAACAATGACCTCGGACCAGTCGAACGTTCCTAAAATGGTCAATTTGGATGAAATTTTAACATTAAATCTTTTGACTGTGAATTCCTGTTGGATGTGAATTATTACTTTTTCAACTAAAATAATTGTGTTTAAAGTCATTTCTGTGCCTGAAATTGGTTGAAATTGAAGGTTCTGAGCAAGCAAAACTCTGTAAAAATGGCAATTTTGGTCACTGTGAACGTTTAAAAGGTGGTTAATTAACACAAGGCACGATCCAATTGACATTTTGAATCATTTTTGGTACAGTCCAAAATATCAATTTTCTGTTGCAAAACGATGACCTCGGACCAGTCGAACGTTCCTAAAATGGTCCATTTTGAAGACATTTTAACATTTAATCTTTTGACTGTAAATAACTGCTGGATGTCAAATATTACTTTTTCAACTGAAATAATTGTGTTTAAAGTCATTTCTGTGCCTGAAATTGGTCAAAATTGAAGCTTCTGAGTAAGCAGAACTCTGTAAAAATGGCAATTTTGGTCACTGTGAGGGTTTAAAAAGTGGTTATTTAACATGAGACACGATCCAATTGACATTTTGAATCATTTTTGGTACAGTCCAAAAAAATCAATTTTCTGATGAAAAACGATGACCCCGGACCAGTCGAACGTTCCTAAAATGGTCAATTTCGATGAAATTTTAACATTTAATCTTTTGACTGTAAATTACTACTGGATGTAAATTATTACTTTTTCAACTAAAATCAGTGTGTTTAAAGTCATTTCTGTGCCTGAAATTGTTCAAAATTTAAGCTTCTGAGTAAGCAAAACTCTGTAAAAATGGTAATTTTGGTCACTGTGAGGGTTTAAAAAGTGGTTATTTAACATGAGACACGATCCAATTGACATTTTGTATCATTTTTGGTACAGTCCAAAAAATCAATTTTCTGATGAAAAAGGATGTCCCCTGACCAGTCGAACTTTCCTAAAATGGTCAATTTGGATTACATTTTAACATTTAATCTTTTGACTGTAAATTACTGTTGGATGTGAATTATTACTTTTTCAACTAAAATAATGGTGTTTAAAGTCATTTCTGTGCCTGAAATTTGTCAAAATTGAAGCTTCTTAGCACGCTTAGCACGGCATAGGCGGGAGTAGGCAGTGGCACGCACGGGAGGGAGGGGGGAGTTGAGGGTAGGTGGGGGAGGGCGGGGGGGTTTGTGCAACAATGCATTTCTTTCTTTGTTCATTCAACTGCATAATCGCTCATGAAAAGGCTTGCATGTCAAGGTCATGGATAACTTGCTCTAGTGATTGTCTTTGGAAGTCAGAGAATTACTTGATGTATTCCTACCATGCAACCAGTAAAATCTGTTTTCAAAAACATAAAAAAAAATTGAGGCTTCTGAGCAAGCAAAACTCAGTAAAAATGGCAATTTTGGTCACGGTGGGGGTTTAAAAAGTGGTTAGTTAACATAAGGCACGATCCAATTGACATTTTGAATCATTTTTGGTATAGTCCAAAAAAGCAGTTTTCTGATGAAAAACGATGACCCCGGACGAGTCAAGCGTTCCTAAAATGGTCAATTTCGATGAAATTTTAACATTTAATCTTTTGACTGTAAATTACTGTTGGATGTGTATTATTACTTTTTCAACTAATATAATGGTGTTTATGGTCATTTCTGTGCCTGAAATTGGTCAAAATTGAAGCTTCCGAGCAAGCAAAGCTCTGTAATACTAGCAATTTTGGTCACTGTGAGGGTTTAAAAGTGGTTATTTAACATGAGGCACGATCCAATTGACATTTTAAATCATTTTTGGTACAGTCCAAAAAATCAATTTTCTGATGAAAAACAATGACCTCGGACCAGTCGAACGTTCCTAAAATGGTCAATTTGGATGAAATTTTAACATTAAATCTTTTGACTGTGAATTCCTGTTGGATGTGAATTATTACTTTTTAAACTAAAATCATTGTGTTTAAAGTCATTTCTGTGCCTGAAATTGGTCAAAATTGAAGCTTCTGAGCAAGCAAAACTCTGTAAAAATGGTATTTTTGGTCACTGTGAGGGTTTAAAAAGTGGTTATTCAACAAGAGGCACGATACAAATGACATTTTGAATCATTATGGTACAGTCCAAAAAATCAATTTTCTGATGAAAAAAGATGACCTCGGACCAGTCGAACGTTCCTAAAATGGTCCATTTTGATGACATTTTAACATTAAATCTTTTGACTGTGAATTCCTGTTGGATGTGAATTATTACTTTTTCAACTAAAATCAGTGTGTTTAAAGTCATTTCTGTGCCTGAAATTGGTCAAAATTGAAGGTTCTGAGCAAGCAAAACTCTGTAAAAATGGCAATTTTGGTCACTGTGAACGTTTAAAAGGTGGTTAATTAACACAAGGCACGATCCAATTGACATTTTGAATCATTTTTGGTACAGTCCAAAATATCAATTTTCTGTTGAAAAACGATGACCTCGGACCAGTCGAACGTTCCTAAAATGGTCCATTTTGATGACATTTTAACATTTAATCTTTTGACTGTAAATAACTGCTGGATGTCAAATATTACTTTTTCAACTGAAATAATTGTGTTTAAAGTCATTTCTGTGCCTGAAATTGGTCAAAATTGAAGCTTCTGAGCAAGCAAAACTCTGTAAAAATGGCAATTTTGGTCACTGTGAACGTTTAAAAGGTGGTTAATTAACATAAGGCACGATCCAATTGACATTTTGAATCATTTTTGGTGCAGTCCAAAAAATCAGTTTTCTGTTGAAAAACGATGACCCCGGACCAGTCGAACGTTCCTAAAATGGTCAATTTCGATGAAATTTTAACATTTAATCTTTTGACTGTAAATAACTGCTGGATGTCAAATATTACTTTTTCAACTGAAATAATTGTGTTTAAAGTAATTTCTGTGCCTGAAATTGGTCAAAATTGAAGCTTCTGAGTAAGCCGAACTCTGTAAAAATGGCAATTTTGGTCACTATGAGGGTTTAAAAAGTGGTTATTTAACATGGGACACGATCCAATTGACATTTTGAATCATTTTTGGTACAGTCCAAAAAATCAATTTTCTGATGAAAAAGGATGTCCCCTGACCAGTCGAACTTTCCTAAAATGGTCAATTTGGATTACATTTTAACATTTAATCTTTTGACTGTAAATTACTGTTGGATGTGAATTATTACATTTTCAACTAAAATAATGGTGTTTAAAGTCATTTCTGTGCCTGAAATTGGTCAAAATTGAAGCTTCTTAGCACGCTTAGCACGGCATGGACGGAGTAGGCAGCGGCACGCACGGGAGGGAGGGGGGAGTTGAGGGTAGGTGGGGGAGGGCGGGGGGGTTTGTGCAACAATGCATTTCTTTCTTTGTTCATTCAACTGCATAATCGCTCATGAAAAGGCTTGCATGTCAAGGTCATGGATAACTTGCTCTAGTGATTGTCTTTGGAAGTCAGAGAATTACTTGATGTATTCCTACCATGCAACCAATAAAATCTGTTTTCAAAAACATTAAAAAAAAATTGAGGCTTCTGAGCAAGCAAAACTCTGTAAAAATGGCAATTTTGGTCACGGTGGGGGTTTAAAAAGTGGTTAGTTAACATAAGGCACGATCCAATTGACATTTTGAATCATTTTTGGTATAGTCCAAAAAAGCAGTTTTCTGATGAAAAACGATGACCCCGGACGAGTCAAGCGTTCCTAAAATGGTCAATTTCGATGAAATTTTAACATTTAATCTTTTGACTGTAAATTACTGTTGGATGTGTATTATTACTTTTTCAACTAATATAATGGTGTTTAACGTCATTTCTGTGCCTGAAATTGGTCAAAATTGAAGCTTCCGAGCAAGCAAAGCTCTGTAATACTAGCAATTTTGGTCACTGTGAGGGTTTAAAAGTGGTTATTTAACATGAGGCACGATCCAATTGACATTTTAAATCATTTTTGGTACAGTCCAAAAAATCAATTTTCTGATGAAAAACAATGACCTCGGACCAGTCGAACGTTCCTAAAATGGTCAATTTGGATGAAATTTTAACATTAAATCTTTTGACTGTGAATTCCTGTTGGATGTGAATTATTACTTTTTCAACTAAAATAATTGTGTTTAAAGTCATTTCTGTGCCTGAAATTGGTTGAAATTGAAGGTTCTGAGCAAGCAAAACTCTGTAAAAATGGCAATTTTGGTCACTGTGAACGTTTAAAAGGTGGTTAATTAACACAAGGCACGATCCAATTGACATTTTGAATCATTTTTGGTACAGTCCAAAATATCAATTTTCTGTTGCAAAACGATGACCTCGGACCAGTCGAACGTTCCTAAAATGGTCCATTTTGAAGACATTTTAACATTTAATCTTTTGACTGTAAATAACTGCTGGATGTCAAATATTACTTTTTCAACTGAAATAATTGTGTTTAAAGTCATTTCTGTGCCTGAAATTGGTCAAAATTGAAGCTTCTGAGTAAGCAGAACTCTGTAAAAATGGCAATTTTGGTCACTGTGAGGGTTTAAAAAGTGGTTATTTAACATGAGACACGATCCAATTGACATTTTGAATCATTTTTGGTACAGTCCAAAAAAATCAATTTTCTGATGAAAAACGATGACCCCGGACCAGTCGAACGTTCCTAAAATGGTCAATTTCGATGAAATTTTAACATTTAATCTTTTGACTGTAAATTACTACTGGATGTAAATTATTACTTTTTCAACTAAAATCAGTGTGTTTAAAGTCATTTCTGTGCCTGAAATTGTTCAAAATTTAAGCTTCTGAGTAAGCAAAACTCTGTAAAAATGGTAATTTTGGTCACTGTGAGGGTTTAAAAAGTGGTTATTTAACATGAGACACGATCCAATTGACATTTTGTATCATTTTTGGTACAGTCCAAAAAATCATTTTCTGATGAAAAAGGATGTCCCCTGACCAGTCGAACTTTCCTAAAATGGTCAATTTGGATTACATTTTAACATTTAATCTTTTGACTGTAAATTACTGTTGGATGTGAATTATTACTTTTTCAACTAAAATAATGGTGTTTAAATTCATTTCTGTGCCTGAAATTAGTCAAAATTGAAGCTTCTTAGCACGCTTAGCACGGCATAGGCCGGAGTAGGCAGCGGCACGCACGGGAGGGAGGGGGGAGTTGAGGGTAGGTGGGGGAGGGCGGGGGGGTTTGTGCAACAATGCATTTCTTTCTTTGTTCATTCAACTGCATAATCGCTCATGAAAATGCTTGCATGTCAAGGTCATGGATAACTTGCTCTAGTGATTGTCTTTGGAAGTCAGAGAATTACTTGATGTATTCCTACCATGCAACCAATAAAATCTGTTTTCAAAAACATAAAAAAAAAATTGAGGCTTCTGAGCAAGCAAAACTCTGTAAAAATGGCAATTTTGGTCACGGTGGGGGTTTAAAAACTGGTTAGTTAACATAAGGCACGATCCAATTGACATTTTGAATCATTTTTGGTATAGTCCAAAAAAGCAGTTTTCTGATGAAAAACGATGACCCCGGACGAGTCAAGCGTTCCTAAAATGGTCAATTTCGATGACATTTTAACATTTAATCTTTTGACTGTAAATTACTGTTGGATGTGTATTATTACTTTTTCAACTAATATAATGGTGTTTAACGTCATTTCTGTGCCTGAAATTGGTCAAAATTGAAGCTTCCGAGCAAGCAAAGCTCTGTAATACTAGCAATTTTGGTCACTGTGAGGGTTTAAAAGTGGTTATTTAACATGAGGCACGATCCAATTGACATTTTAAATCATTTTTGGTACAGTCCAAAAAATAAATTTTCTGATGAAAAACAATGACCTCGGACCACTCGAATGTTCCTAAAATGGTCAATTTGGATGAAATTTTAACATTAAATCTTTTGACTGTGAATTCCTGTTGGATGTGAATTATTACTTTTTAAACTAAAATCATTGTGTTTAAAGTCATTTCTGTGCCTGAAATTGGTCAAAATTGAAGCTTCTGAGCAAGCAAAACTCTTTAAAAATGGTATTTTTGGTCACTGTGAGGGTTTAAAAAGTGGTTATTCAACAAGAGGCACGATACAAATGACATTTTGAATCATTATGGTACAGTCCAAAAAATCAATTTTCTGATGAAAAAAGATGACCTCGGACCAGTCGAACGTTCCTAAAATGGTCCATTTTGATGACATTTTAACATTAAATCTTTTGACTGTGAATTCCTGTTGGATGTGAATTATTACTTTTTCAACTGAAATAATTGTGTTTAAAGTCATTTCTGTGCCTGAAATTGGTCAAAATTGAAGCTTCTGAGTAAGCAGAACTCTGTAAAAATGGCAATTTTGGTCACTGTGAGGGTTTAAAAAGTGGTTATTTAACATGAGACACGATCCAATTGACATTTTGAATCATTTTTGGTACAGTCCAAAAAAATCAATTTTCTGATGAAAAACGATGACCCCGGACCAGTCGAACGTTCCTAAAATGGTCAATTTCGATGAAATTTTAACATTTAATCTTTTGACTGTAAATTACTACTGGATGTAAATTATTACTTTTTCAACTAAAATCAGTGTGTTTAAAGTCATTTCTGTGCCTGAAATTGTTCAAAATTTAAGCTTCTGAGTAAGCAAAACTCTGTAAAAATGGTAATTTTGGTCACTATGAGGGTTTAAAAGTGGTTATTTAACATGAGACACGATCCAATTGACATTTTGTATCATTTTTGGTACAGTCCAAAAAATCAATTTTCTGATGAAAAAGGATGTCCCCTGACCAGTCGAACTTTCCTAAAATGGTCAATTTGGATTACATTTTAACATTTAATCTTTTGACTGTAAATTACTGTTGGATGTGAATTATTACTTTTTCAACTAAAATAATGGTGTTTAAAGTCATTTCTGTGCCTGAAATTAGTCAAAATTGAAGCTTCTTAGCACGCTTAGCACGGCATAGGCCGGAGTAGGCAGCGGCACGCACGGGAGGGAGGGGGGAGTTGAGGGTAGGTGGGGGAGGGCGGGGGGGTTTGTGCAACAATGCATTTCTTTCTTTGTTCATTCAACTGCATAATCGCTCATGAAAATGCTTGCATGTCAAGGTCATGGATAACTTGCTCTAGTGATTGTCTTTGGAAGTCAGAGAATTACTTGATGTATTCCTACCATGCAACCAATAAAATCTGTTTTCAAAAACATTAAAAAAAAATTGAGGCTTCTGAGCAAGCAAAACTCTGTAAAAATGGCAATTTTGGTCACGGTGGGGGTTTAAAAAGTGGTTAGTTAACATAAGGCACGATCCAATTGACATTTTGAATCATTTTTGGTATAGTCCAAAAAAGCAGTTTTCTGATGAAAAACGATGACCCCGGATGAGTCAAGCGTTCCTAAAATGGTCAATTTCGATGACATTTTAACATTTAATCTTTTGACTGTAAATTACTGTTGGATGTGTATTATTACTTTTTCAACTAATATAATGGTGTTTAACGTCATTTCTGTGCCTGAAATTGGTCAAAATTGAAGCTTCTGAGCAAGCAAAACTCTGTAAAAATTGTATTTTTGGTCACTGTGAGGGTTTAAAAAGTGGTTATTCAACAAGAGGCACGATACAAATGACATTTTGAATCATTATGGTACAGTCCAAAAAATCAATTTTCTGATGAAAAAAGATGACCTCGGACCAGTCGAACGTTCCTAAAATGGTCCATTTTGATGACATTTTAACATTAAATCTTTTGACTGTGAATTCCTGTTGGATGTGAATTATTACTTTTTCAACTAAAATGAGTGTGTTTAAAGTCATTTCTGTGCCTGAAATTGGTCAAAATTGAAGCTTCTGAGCAAGCAAAACTCTGTAAAAATCGCAATTTTGGTCACTGTGAGGGTTTAAAAAGTGGTTATTCAACATGAGGCAAGATCCAAATGGCATTTTGAATCATTATGGTACAGTCCAAAAAAATCAATTTTCTGATGAAAAACAATGACCTTTGACCAGTCGAACGTTCCTAAAATGGTCAATTTTGATGACATTTTAACATTTAATCTTTTGACTGTTAATTACTGTTGGATGTGAATTATTACTTTTTCAACTAAAATCAGTGTGTTTAAAGTCATTTCTGTGCCTGAAATTGGTCAAAATTGAAGCTTCTGAGGAAGCAAAACTCTGTAAAAATTGTATTTTTGGTCACTGTGAGGGTTTAAAAAGTGGTTAATCAACAAGAGGCACGATCCAAATGACATTTTGAATCATTATAGTACAGTCCAAAAAATAAATTTTCTGATGAAAAACGATGACCTCGGACCAGTCGAACGTTCCTAAAATGGTCCATTTTGATGACATTTTAACATTTAATCTTTTGACTGTTAATTACTGTTGGATGTGAATTATTACTTTTTCAACTAAAATCAGTGTGTTTAAAGTCATTTCTGTGCCTGAAGTTGGTCAAAATTGAAGCTTCTGAGCAAGCAAATCTCTGTAAAAATCGCAATTTTGGTCACTGTGAGGGATTAAAAAGTGGTTAGTTAACATGAGGCACGATCCAATTATCATTTTGAATCATTTTTGGTACAGTCCAAAAAATCAATTTTCTGTTGAAAAACGATGACCCCGGACCAGTTGAACGTTCCGAAAATGGTCAATTTCGATGAAATTTTAACATTTAATCTTTTGACTGTAAAGTACTGTTGGATGAGAATTATTACTTTTTCAACTAAAATAATTGTGTTTAAAGTCATTTCTGTGCCTGAAATTGGTTTATATTGAAGGTTCTGAGCAAAGAAAACTCTGTAAAAATGGCAATTTTGGTCACTGTGAACGTTTAAAAGGTGGTTAATTAACATAAGGCACGATCCAATTGACATTTTGAATCATTTTTGGTACAGTCCAAAAAATCAATTTTCTGTTGAAAAACGATGACCCCGGACCAGTCGAACGTTCCTAAAATGGTCAATTTCGATGAAATTTTAACATTTAATCTTTTGACTGTAAATAACTGCTGGATGTCAAATATTACTTTTTCAACTGAAATAATTGTGTTTAAAGTAATTTCTGTGCCTGAAATTGGTCAAAATTGAAGCTTCTGAGTAAGCCGAACTCTGTAAAAATGGCAATTTTGGTCACTGTGAGGGTTTAAAAAGTGGTTATTTAACATGAGACACGATCCAATTGACATTTTGAATCATTTTTGGTACAGTCCAAAAAAATCAATTTTCTGATGAAAAACGATGACCCCGGACCAGTTGAACGTTCCTAAAATGGTCAATTTCGATGAAATTTTAACATTTAATCTTTTGACTGTAAATTACTACTGGATGTAAATTATTACTTTTTTCAACTAAAATCAGTGTGTTTAAAGTCATTTCTGTGCCTGAAATTGTTCAAAATTTAAGCTTCTGAGTAAGCAAAACTCTGTAAAAATGGCAATTTTGGTCACTGTGAGGGTTTAAAAAGTGGTTATTTAACATGGGACACGATCCAATTGACATTTTGAATCATTTTTGGTACAGTCCAAAAAATCAATTTTCTGATGAAAAAGGATGTCCCCTGACCAGTCGAACTTTCCTAAAATGGTCAATTTGGATTACATTTTAACATTTAATCTTTTGACTGTAAATTACTGTTGGATGTGAATTATTACTTTTTCAACTAAAATAATGGTGTTTAAAGTCATTTCTGTGCCTGAAATTGGTCAAAATTGAAGCTTCTTAGCACGCTTAGCACGGCATGGACGGAGTAGGCAGCGGCACGCACGGGAGGGAGGGGGGAGTTGAGGGTAGGTGGGGGAGGGCGGGGGGGTTTGTGCAACAATGCATTTCTTTCTTTGTTCATTCAACTGCATATTCGCTCATGAAAATGCTTGCATGTCAAGGTCATGGATAACTTGCTCTAGTGATTGTCTTTGGAAGTCAGAGAATTACTTGATGTATTCCTACCATGCAACCAATAAAATCTGTTTTCAAAAACATTTAAAAAAAATTGAGGCTTCTAAGCAAGCAAAACTCTGTAAAAATGGCAATTTTGGTCACGGTGAGGGTTTAAAAAGTGGTTAGTTAACATAAGGCACGATCCAATTGACATTTTGAATCATTTTTGGTACAGTCCAAAAAATCATTTTTTTGTTGAAAAACGGTGACCCCGGACCAGTTGAAGGTTCCGAAAATGGTCAATTTCGATTAAATTTTAACATTTAATCTTTTGACTGTAAAGTACTGTTGGATGTGAATTATTACTTTTTCAACTAAAATAATTGTGTTTAAAGTCATTTCTGTGCCTGAAATTGGTTGAAATTGAAGGTTCTGAGCAAGCAAAACTCTGTAAAAATGGCAATTTTGGTCACTGTGAACGTTTAAAAGGTGGTTAATTAACATAAGGCACGATCCAATTGACATTTTGAATAATTTTTTGGACAGTCCAAAAAATCAATTTTCTGATGAAAAACGATGACTCCGGACCAGTCGAATGTTCCTAAAATTGTCAATTTTTATGAAATTTTAACATTAAATCTTTTGACTGTGAATTCCTGTTGGATGTGAATTATTACTTTTTCAACTAAAATCACTGTGTTTAAAGTCATTTCTGTGCCTGAAATTGGTCAAAATTGAAGCTTCTGAGCAAGCAAAACTGTAAAAATTGCAATTTTGGTCACTGTGAGGGTTTAAAAAGTGGTTATTCAACATGAGGCACGATCCAAATGACATTTTGAATCATTATGGTACAGTCCAAAAAATAAATTTTCTGATGAAAAACGATGACCTCGGACCAGTCGAACGTTCCTAAAATGGTCAACTTGGATGAAATTTTAACATTTAATCTTTTAACTGTAAAGTACTGTTGGATGTGAATTATTACTTTTTCAACTAAAATCAGGGTGTTTAAAGTCATTTCTGTGCCTGAAATTGGTCGAAATGGAAGGTTCTGAGCAAGCAAAACTCTGTAAAAATGGCAATTTTGGTCACTGTGAACGTTTAAAAGGTGGTTAATTAACATAAGGCACGATCCAATTGACATTTTGAATCATTTTTGGTACAGTCCAAAAAATCAATTTTCTGTTGAAAAACGATGACCCCGGACCAGTCGAACGTTCCTAAAATGGTCAATTTCGATGAAATTTTAACATTTAATCTTTGGACTGTAAATAACTGCTGGATGTCAAATATTACTTTTTCAACTGAAATAATTGTGTTTAAAGTCATTTCTGTGCCTGAAATTTGTCAAAATTGAAGCTTCTGAGTAAGCAGAACTCTGTAAAAATGGCAATTTTGGTCACTGTGAGGGTGTAAAAAGTGGTTAAATAACAAGAGGTACGGTCCAATTGACATTTTGAATAATTTTTTGGACAGTCCAAAAAATCAATTTTCTGATTAAAAACGATGACTCCGGACCAGTCGAATGTTCCTAAAATTGTCAATTTTTATGAAGTTTTAACATTAAATCTTTTGACTGTGAATTCCTGTTGGATGTGAATTATTACTTTTTCAACTAAAATCAGTGTGTCTAAAGTCATTTCTGTGCCTGAAATTGGTCAAAATTGAAGCTTCTGAGCAAGCAAAACTCTGTAAAAATTGCAATTTTGGTCACTGTGAGGGTTTAAAAAGTGGTTATTCAACATGAGGCACGATCCAAATGACATTTTGAATCATTATGGTACAGTCCAAAAAATCAATTTTCTGATGAAAAACGATGACCTCGGACCAGTCGAACGTTCCTAAAATGGTCAATTTCGATGAAATTTTAACATTTAATCTTTTGACTGTAAATTACTGTTGGATGTGAATTTTTACTTTTTCAACTAAAATAATTGTGTTTAAAGTCATTTCTGTACCTGAAATTGGTCAAAATTGAAGCTTCTGAGCAAGCAAAACTCTGTAAAAATTGTATTTTTGGTCACTGTGAGGGTTTAAAAAGTGGTTAAATAACAAGAGGTACGGTCCAATTGACATTTTGAATAATTTTTTGGACAGTCCAAAAAATCAATTTTCTGATTAAAAACGATGACTCCGGATCAGTCGAATGTTCCTAAAATTGTCCATTTTTATGAAATTTTAACATTAAATCTTTTGACTGTGAATTCCTGTTGGATGTGAATTATTACTTTTTCAACTAAAATCAGTGTGTCTAAAGTCATTTCTGTGCCTGAAATTGGTCAAAATTGAAGCTTCTGAGCAAGCAAAACTCTGTAAAAATTGCAATTTTGGTCACTGTGAGGGTTTAAAAAGTGGTTATTCAACATGAGGCACGATCCAAATGACATTTTGAATTATTATGGTACAGTCCAAAAAATCAATTTTCTGATGAAAAACGATGACCTCGGACCAGTCGAATGTTCCTAAAATGGTCAATTTTGATGACATTTTAACATTTAACCTTTTGACTGTTAATTATTGTTAGATGTGAATCATTACTTTTTCAACTAAAATCAGTGTGTTTAAAGTCATTTCTGTGCCTGAAATTGGTCAAAATTGAAGCTTCAGAGTAAGCAAAACTCTGTAAAACTAGCAATTTTGGTCGCTGTGAGGGTTTAAAAATTGGTTATTTAACATGAGGCACGATCCAATTGACATTTTGAATCATTTTTGGTACAGTCCAAAAACTCAATTTTCTGATGAAAAATGATGATTCCGGACCAGTCGAATGTTCCTAAAATTGTCAATTTTGATGAAATTTTAACATTTAATCTTTTGACTGTGAATTCCTGTTGGATGTGAATTATTACTTTTTCAACTAAAATCAGTGTGTTTAAAGTCATTTCTGTGCCTGAAATTGGTCAAAATTGAACCTTCCGAGCAAGCAAAACTCTGTAAAAATGGTATTTTTGGTCACTGTGAGGGTTTAAAAAGTGGTTATTCAACATGAGGCACGATCCAAATGGCATTTTGAATCATTATGATACAGTCCAAAAAATCAATTTTCTGATGAAAAACAATGACCTCGGACCAGTCGAAAGTTCCTAAAATGGTCAATTTTGATGACATTTTACCATTTAATCTTTTGACTGTTAATTATTGTTGGATGTGAATTATTACTTTTTCAACTGAAATCAGTTTTTTTAAAGTCATTTCTGTGCCTGAAATTGGTCAAAATTGAAGCTTCTGAGCAAGCAAAACTCTGTAATACTAGCAATTTTGGTCACTGTGAGGGTTTAAAAAGTGGTTAAATAACAAGAGGTACGGTCCAATTGACATTTTGAATAATTTTTTGGACAGTCCAAAAAATCAATTTTCTGATTAAAAACGATGACTCCGGATCAGTCGAATGTTCCTAAAATTGTCCATTTTTATGAAATTTTAACATTAAATCTTTTGACTGTGAATTCCTGTTGGATGTGAATTATTACTTTTTCAACTAAAATCAGTGTGTCTAAAGTCATTTCTGTGCCTGAAATTGGTCAAAATTGAAGCTTCTGAGCAAGCAAAACTCTGTAAAAATTGCAATTTTGGTCACTGTGAGGGTTTAAAAAGTGGTTATTCAACATGAGGCACGATCCAAATGATATTTTGAATCATTATGGTACAGTCCAAAAAATCAATTTTCTGATGAAAAACGATGACCTCGGACCAGTCGAACGTTTCTAAAATGGTCAATTTCGATGAAATTTTAACATTTAATCTTTTGACTGTGAATTCCTGTTGGATGTGAATTATTACTTTTTCAACTAAAATAATTGTGTTTAAAGTCATTTCTGTACCTGAAATTGGTCAAAATTGAAGCTTCTGAGCAAGCAAAACTCTGTAAAAATTGTATTTTTGGTCACTGTGAGGGTTTAAAAAGTGGTTATTCAACATGAGGCACGATCCAAATGACATGTTGAATCATTATGGTACAGTCCAAAAAATCAATTTTCTGATGAAATTCGATGACCGCAGACCAGTCGAACGTTCCTAAAATGGTCAATTTTGATGACATTTTAACATTTAATCTTTTGAATGTTAATTACTGTTGGATGTGAATTATTACTTTTTCAACTAAAATCAGTGTGTTTAAAGTCATTTCTGTGCCTGAAATTGGTCAAAATTGAAGCTTCTGAGCAAAACTCTGCAAAACTAGCAATTTTGGTCGCTGCGAGGGTTTAAAAAGTGGTTATTTAACATGAGGCACGATCCAATTGACATTTTGAATCATTTTTGGTACAGTCCAAAAAATCAATTTTCTGATGAAAAACGATGACTCCGGACCAGTCGAATGTTCCTAAAATTGTCAATTTTGATGACATTTTAACATTTAATCTTTTGACTGTGAATTACTGTTGGATGTGAATTATTACTTTTTCAACTAAAATCAGTGTGTTTAAAGTCATTTCTGTGCCTGAAATTAGTCAAAATTGAAGCTTCCGAGCAAGCAAAACTCTGTAAAAATGGTATTTTTGGTCACTGTCAGGGTTTAAAAAGTGGTTATTCAACATGAGGCACGATCCAAATGGCATTTTGAATCATTATGGCACAGTCCAAAAAATCAATTTTCTGATGAAAAACAATGACCTCGGACCAGTCCAACGTTCCTAAAATGGTCAATTTTGATGACATTTTAACATTTAATCTTTTGACTGTTAATTACTGTTGGATGTGAAATATTACTTTTTCAACTAAAATCAGTGTGTTTAAAGTCATTTCTGTGCCTGAAATTGGTCAAAATTGAAGCTTCTGAGCAAGCAAAACTCTGTAATACTAGCAATTTTGGTCACTGTGAGGGTTTAAAAAGTGGTTAAATAACAAGAGGTACGGTCCAATTGACATTTTGAATAATTTTTTGGACAGTCCAAAAAATCAATTTTCTGATTAAAAACGATGACTCCGGATCAGTCGAATGTTCCTAAAATTGTCCATTTTTATGAAATTTTAACATTAAATCTTTTGACTGTGAATTCCTGTTGGATGTGAATTATTACTTTTTCAACTAAAATCAGTGTGTCTAAAGTCATTTCTGTGCCT
This sequence comes from Lissotriton helveticus, assembly GCF_964261635.1. NCBI lineage: Eukaryota > Metazoa > Chordata > Amphibia > Caudata > Salamandridae > Lissotriton > Lissotriton helveticus. Next base: position 405,591,146 of record NC_136071.1, read on the forward strand.
GAAATTGGTCAAAATTGAAGCTTCTGAGCAAGCAAAACTCTGTAAAAATTGCAATTTTGGTCACTGTGAGGGTTTAAAAAGTGGTTAAATAACAAGAGGTACGGTCCAATTGACATTTTGAATCATTATGGTACAGTCCAAAAAATCAATTTTCTGATGAAAAACGATGACCTCGGACCAGTCGAACGTTCCTAAAATGGTCAATTTCGATGAAATTTTAACATTTAATCTTTTGACTGTAAATTACTGTTGGATGTGAATTTTTACTTTTTCAACTAAAATAATTGTGTTTAAAGTCATTTCTGTACCTGAAATTGGTCAAAATTGAAGCTTCTGAGCAAGCAAAACTCAGTAAAAATTGTATTTTTGGTCACTGTGAGGGTTTAAAAAGTGGTTATTCAACATGAGGCACGATCCAAATGACATGTTGAATCATTATGGTACAGTCCAAAAAATCAGTTTTCTGATGAAAAACGATGACTCCGGACCAGTCGAATGTTCCTAAAATTGTCAATTTTGATGAAATTTTAACATTTAATCTTTTGACTGTGAATTACTGTTGGATGTGAATTATTACTTTTTCAACTAAAATCAGTGTGTTTAAAGTCATTTCTGTGCCTGAAAGTAGTCAAAATTGAAGCTTCCGAGCAAGCAAAACTCTGTAAAAATGGTATTTTTGGTCACTGTCAGGGTTTAAAAAGTGGTTATTCAACATGAGGCACGATACAAATGACATTTTGAATCATTATGGTACAGTCCAAAAAATCAATTTTCTGATGAAAAAAGATGACCTCGGACCAGTCGAACGTTCCTAAAATGGTCCATTTTGATGACATTTTAACATTAAATCTTTTGACTGTGAATTCCTGTTGGATGTGAATTATTACTTTTTCAACTAAAATCAGTGTGTTTAAAGTCATTTCTGTGCCTGAAATTGGTCAAAATTGAAGGTTCTGAGCAAGCAAAACTCTGTAAAAATGGCAATTTTGGTCACTGTGAACGTTTAAAAGGTGGTTAATTAACACAAGGCACGATCCAATTGACATTTTGAATCATTTTTGGTACAGTCCAAAATATCAATTTTCTGTTGAAAAACGATGACCTCGGACCAGTCGAACGTTCCTAAAATGGTCCATTTTGATGACATTTTAACATTTAATCTTTTGACTGTAAATAACTGCTGGATGTCAAATATTACTTTTTCAACTGAAATAATTGTGTTTAAAGTCATTTCTGTGCCTGAAATTGGTCAAAATTGAAGCTTCTGAGTAAGCAGAACTCTGTAAAAATTGCAATTTTGGTCACTGTGAGGGTTTAAAAAGTGGTTATTTAACATGAGACACGATCCAATTGACATTTTGAATCATTTTTGGTACAGTCCAAAAAAATCAATTTTCTGATGAAAAACGATGACCCCGGACCAGTCGAACGTTCCTAAAATGGTCAATTTCGATGAAATTTTAACATTTAATCTTTTGACTGTAAATTACTACTGGATGTAAATTATTACTTTTTCAACTAAAATCAGTGTGTTTAAAGTCATTTCTGTGCCTGAAATTGTTCAAAATGTAAGCTTCTGAGTAAGCAAAACTCTGTAAAAATGGTAATTTTGGTCACTGTGAGGGTTTAAAAAGTGGTTATTTAACATGAGACACGATCCAATTGACATTTTGTATCATTTTTGGTACAGTCCAAAAAATCAATTTTCTGATGAAAAAGGATGTCCCCTGACCAGTCGAACTTTCCTAAAATGGTCAATTTGGATTACATTTTAACATTTAATCTTTTGACTGTAAATTACTGTTGGATGTGAATTATTACTTTTTCAACTAAAATAATGGTGTTTAAAGTCATTTCTGTGCCTGAAATTAGTCAAAATTGAAGCTTCTTAGCACGCTTAGCATGGCATAGGCGGGAGTAGGCAGTGGCACGCACGGGAGGGAGGGGGGAGTTGAGGGTAGGTGGGGGAGGGCGGGGGGGTTTGTGCAACAATGCATTTCTTTCTTTGTTCATTCAACTGCATAATCGCTCATGAAAAGGCTTGCATGTCAAGGTCATGGATAACTTGCTCTAGTGATTGTCTTTGGAAGTCAGAGAATTACTTGATGTATTCCTACCATGCAACCAATAAAATCTGTTTTCAAAAACATAAAAAAAAAATTGAGGCTTCTGAGCAAGCAAAACTCTGTAAAAATGGCAATTTTGGTCACGGTGGGGGTTTAAAAAGTGGTTAGTTAACATAAGGCACGATCCAATTGACATTTTGAATCATTTTTGGTATAGTCCAAAAAAGCAGTTTTCTGATGAAAAACGATGACCCCGGACGAGTCAAGCGTTCCTAAAATGGTCAATTTCGATGAAATTTTAACATTTAATCTTTTGACTGTAAATTACTGTTGGATGTGTATTATTACTTTTTCAACTAATATAATGGTGTTTAACGTCATTTCTGTGCCTGAAATTGGTCAAAATTGAAGCTTCCGAGCAAGCAAAGCTCTGTAATACTAGCAATTTTGGTCACTGTGAGGGTTTAAAAGTGGTTATTTAACATGAGGCACGATCCAATTGACATTTTAAATCATTTTTGGTACAGTCCAAAAAATCAATTTTCTGATGAAAAACAATGACCTCGGACCAGTCGAACGTTCCTAAAATGGTCAATTTGGATGAAATTTTAACATTAAATCTTTTGACTGTGAATTCCTGTTGGATGTGAATTATTACTTTTTCAACTAAAATATTTGTGTTTAAAGTCATTTCTGTGCCTGAAATTGGTTGAAATTGAAGGTTCTGAGCAAGCAAAACTCTGTAAAAATGGCAATTTTGGTCACTGTGAACGTTTAAAAGGTGGTTAATTAACACAAGGCATGATCCAATTGACATTTTGAATCATTTTTGGTACAGTCCAAAATATCAATTTTCTGTTGCAAAACGATGACCTCGGACCAGTCGAACGTTCCTAAAATGGTCCATTTTGAAGACATTTTAACATTTAATCTTTTGACTGTAAATAACTGCTGGATGTCAAATATTACTTTTTCAACTAAAATCAGTGTGTTTAAAGTCATTTCTGTGCCTGAAATTGTTCAAAATGTAAGCTTCTGAGTAAGCAAAACTCTGTAAAAATGGTAATTTTGGTCACTGTGAGGGTTTAAAAAGTGGTTATTTAACATGAGACACGATCCAATTGACATTTTGTATCATTTTTGGTACAGTCCAAAAAATCAATTTTCTGATGAAAAAGGATGTCCCCTGACCAGTCGAACTTTCCTAAAATGGTCAATTTGGATTACATTTTAACATTTAATCTTTTGACTGTAAATTACTATTGGATGTGAATTATTACTTTTTCAACTAAAATAATGGTGTTTAAATTCATTTCTGTGCCTGAAATTAGTCAAAATTGAAGCTTCTTAGCACGCTTAGCACGGCATAGGCCGGAGTAGGCAGCGGCACGCACGGGAGGGGGGAGTTGAGGGTAGGTGGGGGAGGGCGGGGGGGTTTGTGCAACAATGCATTTCTTTCTTTGTTCATTCAACTGCATAATCGCTCATGAAAATGCTTGCATGTCAAGGTCATGGATAACTTGCTCTAGTGATTGTCTTTGGAAGTCAGAGAATTACTTGATGTATTCCTACCATGCAACCAATAAAATCTGTTTTCAAAAACATTAAAAAAAAATTGAGGCTTCTGAGCAAGCAAAACTCTGTAAAAATGGCAATTTTGGTCACGGTGGGGGTTTAAAAAGTGGTTAGTTAACATAAGGCACGATCCAATTGACATTTTGAATCATTTTTGGTATAGTCCAAAAAAGCAGTTTTCTGATGAAAAACGATGACCCCGGACGAGTCAAGCGTTCCTAAAATGGTCAATTTCGATTACATTTTAACATTTAATCTTTTGACTGTAAATTACTGTTGGATGTGTATTATTACTTTTTCAACTAATATAATGGTGTTTAACGTCATTTCTGTGCCTGAAATTGGTCAAAATTGAAGCTTCCGAGCAAGCAAAGCTCTGTAATACTAGCAATTTTGGTCACTGTGAGGGTTTAAAAGTGGTTATTTAACATGAGGCACGATCCAATTGACATTTTAAATCATTTTTGGTACAGTCCAAAAAAATCAATTTTCTGATGAAAAACAATGACCTCGGACCAGTCGAACGTTCCTAAAATGGTCAATTTGGATGAAATTTTAACATTAAATCTTTTGACTGTGAATTCCTGTTGGATGTGAATTATTACTTTTTAAACTAAAATCATTGTGTTTAAAGTCATTTCTGTGCCTGAAATTGGTCAAAATTGAAGCTTCTGAGCAAGCAAAACTCTGTAAAAATGGTATTTTTGGTCACTGTGAGGGTTTAAAAAGTGGTTATTCAACAAGAGGCACGATACAAATGACATTTTGAATCATTATGGTACAGTCCAAAAAATCAATTTTCTGATGAAAAAAGATGACCTCGGACCAGTCGAACGTTCCTAAAATGGTCCATTTTGATGACATTTTAACATTAAATCTTTTGACTGTGAATTCCTGTTGGATGTGAATTATTACTTTTTCAACTAAAATCAGTGTGTTTAAAGTCATTTCTGTGCCTGAAATTGGTCAAAATTGAAGGTTCTGAGCAAGCAAAACTCTGTAAAAATGGCAATTTTGGTCACTGTGAACGTTTAAAAGGTGGTTAATTAACACAAGGCACGATCCAATTGACATTTTGAATCATTTTTGGTACAGTCCAAAATATCAATTTTCTGTTGAAAAACGATGACCTCGGACCAGTCGAACGTTCCTAAAATGGTCCATTTTGATGACATTTTAACATTTAATCTTTTGACTGTAAATAACTGCTGGATGTCAAATATTACTTTTTCAACTGAAATAATTGTGTTTAAAGTCATTTCTGTGCCTGAAATTGGTCAAAATTGAAGCTTCTGAGCAAGCAAAACTCTGTAAAAATGGCAATTTTGGTCACTGTGAACGTTTAAAAGGTGGTTAATTAACATAAGGCACGATCCAATTGACATTTTGAATCATTTTTGGTGCAGTCCAAAAAATCAGTTTTCTGTTGAAAAACGATGACCCCGGACCAGTCGAACGTTCCTAAAATGGTCAATTTCGATGAAATTTTAACATTTAATCTTTTGACTGTAAATAACTGCTGGATGTCAAATATTACTTTTTCAACTGAAATAATTGTGTTTAAAGTAATTTCTGTGCCTGAAATTGGTCAAAATTGAAGCTTCTGAGTAAGCCGAACTCTGTAAAAATGGCAATTTTGGTCACTATGAGGGTTTAAAAAGTGGTTATTTAACATGGGACACGATCCAATTGACATTTTGAATCATTTTTGGTACAGTCCAAAAAATCAATTTTCTGATGAAAAAGGATGTCCCCTGACCAGTCGAACTTTCCTAAAATGGTCAATTTGGATTACATTTTAACATTTAATCTTTTGACTGTAAATTACTGTTGGATGTGAATTATTACTTTTTCAACTAAAATAATGGTGTTTAAAGTCATTTCTGTCCCTGAAATTGGTCAAAATTGAAGCTTCTTAGCACGCTTAGCACGGCATGGACGGAGTAGGCAGCGGCACGCACGGGAGGGAGGGGGGAGTTGAGGGTAGGTGGGGGAGGGCGGGGGGGTTTGTGCAACAATGCATTTCTTTCTTTGTTCATTCAACTGCATAATCGCTCATGAAAAGGCTTGCATGTCAAGGTCATGGATAACTTGCTCTAGTGATTGTCTTTGGAAGTCAGAGAATTACTTGATGTATTCCTACCATGCAACCAATAAAATCTGTTTTCAAAAACATTAAAAAAAAATTGAGGCTTCTGAGCAAGCAAAACTCTGTAAAAATGGCAATTTTGGTCACGGTGGGGGTTTAAAAAGTGGTTAGTTAACATAAGGCACGATCCAATTGACATTTTGAATCATTTTTGGTATAGTCCAAAAAAGCAGTTTTCTGATGAAAAACGATGACCCCGGACGAGTCAAGCGTTCCTAAAATGGTCAATTTCGATGAAATTTTAACATTTAATCTTTTGACTGTAAATTACTGTTGGATGTGTATTATTACTTTTTCAACTAATATAATGGTGTTTAACGTCATTTCTGTGCCTGAAATTGGTCAAAATTGAAGCTTCCGAGCAAGCAAAGCTCTGTAATACTAGCAATTTTGGTCACTGTGAGGGTTTAAAAGTGGTTATTTAACATGAGGCACGATCCAATTGACATTTTGAATCATTTTTGGTGCAGTCCAAAAAATCAGTTTTCTGTTGAAAAACGATGACCCCGGACCAGTCGAACGTTCCTAAAATGGTCAATTTCGATGAAATTTTAACATTTAATCTTTTGACTGTAAATAACTGCTGGATGTCAAATATTACTTTTTCAACTGAAATAATTGTGTTTAAAGTAATTTCTGTGCCTGAAATTGGTCAAAATTGAAGCTTCTGAGTAAGCCGAACTCTGTAAAAATGGCAATTTTGGTCACTATGAGGGTTTAAAAAGTGGTTATTTAACATGGGACACGATCCAATTGACATTTTGAATCATTTTTGGTACAGTCCAAAAAATCAATTTTCTGATGAAAAAGGATGTCCCCTGACCAGTCGAACTTTCCTAAAATGGTCAATTTGGATTACATTTTAACATTTAATCTTTTGACTGTAAATTACTGTTGGATGTGAATTATTACTTTTTCAACTAAAATAATGGTGTTTAAAGTCATTTCTGTCCCTGAAATTGGTCAAAATTGAAGCTTCTTAGCACGCTTAGCACGGCATGGACGGAGTAGGCAGCGGCACGCACGGGAGGGAGGGGGGAGTTGAGGGTAGGTGGGGGAGGGCGGGGGGGTTTGTGCAACAATGCATTTCTTTCTTTGTTCATTCAACTGCATAATCGCTCATGAAAAGGCTTGCATGTCAAGGTCATGGATAACTTGCTCTAGTGATTGTCTTTGGAAGTCAGAGAATTACTTGATGTATTCCTACCATGCAACCAATAAAATCTGTTTTCAAAAACATTAAAAAAAAATTGAGGCTTCTGAGCAAGCAAAACTCTGTAAAAATGGCAATTTTGGTCACGGTGGGGGTTTAAAAAGTGGTTAGTTAACATAAGGCACGATCCAATTGACATTTTGAATCATTTTTGGTATAGTCCAAAAAAGCAGTTTTCTGATGAAAAACGATGACCCCGGACGAGTCAAGCGTTCCTAAAATGGTCAATTTCGATGAAATTTTAACATTTAATCTTTTGACTGTAAATTACTGTTGGATGTGTATTATTACTTTTTCAACTAATATAATGGTGTTTAACGTCATTTCTGTGCCTGAAATTGGTCAAAATTGAAGCTTCCGAGCAAGCAAAGCTCTGTAATACTAGCAATTTTGGTCACTGTGAGGGTTTAAAAGTGGTTATTTAACATGAGGCACGATCCAATTGACATTTTAAATCATTTTTGGTACAGTCCAAAAAATCAATTTTCTGATGAAAAACAATGACCTCGGACCAGTCGAACGTTCCTAAAATGGTCAATTTGGATGAAATTTTAACATTAAATCTTTTGACTGTGAATTCCTGTTGGATGTGAATTATTACTTTTTCAACTAAAATAATTGTGTTTAAAGTCATTTCTGTGCCTGAAATTGGTTGAAATTGAAGGTTCTGAGCAAGCAAAACTCTGTAAAAATGGCAATTTTGGTCACTGTGAACGTTTAAAGGGTGGTTAATTAACACAAGGCACGATCCAAATGACATTTTGAATAATTATGGTACAGTCCAAAAAATCAATTTTCTGATGAAAAAAGATGACCTCGGACCAGTCGAACGTTCCTAAAATGGTCCATTTTGATGACATTTTAACATTAAATCTTTTGACTGTGAATTCCTGTTGGATGTGAATTATTACTTTTTCAACTGAAATAATTGTGTTTAAAGTCATTTCTGTGCCTGAAATTGGTCAAAATTGAAGCTTCTTAGTAAGCAGAACTCTGTAAAAATGGCAATTTTGGTCACTGTGAGGGTTTAAAAAGTGGTTATTTAACATGAGACACGATCCAATTGACATTTTGAATCATTTTTGGTACAGTCCAAAAAAATCAATTTTCTGATGAAAAACGATGACCCCGGACCAGTCGAACGTTCCTAAAATGGTCAATTTCGATGAAATTTTAACATTTAATCTTTTGACTGTAAATTACTACTGGATGTAAATTATTACTTTTTCAACTAAAATCAGTGTGTTTAAAGTCATTTCTGTGCCTGAAATTGTTCAAAATTTAAGCTTCTGAGTAAGCAAAACTCTGTAAAAATGGTAATTTTGGTCACTATGAGGGTTTAAAAGTGGTTATTTAACATGAGACACGATCCAATTGACATTTTGTATCATTTTTGGTACAGTCCAAAAAATCAATTTTCTGATGAAAAAGGATGTCCCCTGACCAGTCGAACTTTCCTAAAATGGTCAATTTGGATTACATTTTAACATTTAATCTTTTGACTGTAAATTACTGTTGGATGTGAATTATTACTTTTTCAACTAAAATAATGGTGTTTAAAGTCATTTCTGTGCCTGAAATTAGTCAAAATTGAAGCTTCTTAGCACGCTTAGCACGGCATAGGCCGGAGTAGGCAGCGGCACGCACGGGAGGGAGGGGGGAGTTGAGGGTAGGTGGGGGAGGGCGGGGGGGTTTGTGCAACAATGCATTTCTTTCTTTGTTCATTCAACTGCATAATCGCTCATGAAAATGCTTGCATGTCAAGGTCATGGATAACTTGCTCTAGTGATTGTCTTTGGAAGTCAGAGAATTACTTGATGTATTCCTACCATGCAACCAATAAAATCTGTTTTCAAAAACATTAAAAAAAAATTGAGGCTTCTGAGCAAGCAAAGCTCTGTAATACTAGCAATTTTGGTCACTGTGAGGGTTTAAAAGTGGTTATTTAACATGAGGCACGATCCAATTGACATTTTAAATCATTTTTGGTACAGTCCAAAAAATAAATTTTCTGATGAAAAACAATGACCTCGGACCAGTCGAACGTTCCTAAAATGGTCAATTTGGATGAAATTTTAACATTAAATCTTTTGACTGTGAATTCCTGTTGGATGTGAATTATTACTTTTTAAACTAAAATCATTGTGTTTAAAGTCATTTCTGTGCCTGAAATTGGTCAAAATTGAAGCTTCTGAGCAAGCAAAACTCTGTAAAAATTGTATTTTTGGTCACTGTGAGGGTTTAAAAAGTGGTTATTCAACAAGAGGCACGATCCAAATGACATTTTGAATCATTATAGTACAGTCCAAAAAATAAATTTTCTGATGAAAAACGATGACCTCGGACCAGTCGAACGTTCCTAAAATGGTCCATTTTGATGACATTTTAAAATTTAATCTTTTGACTGTTAATTACTGTTGGATGTGAATTATTACTTTTTAAACTAAAATGAGTGTGTTTAAAGTCATTTCTGTGCCTGAAATTGGTCAAAATTGAAGCTTCTGAGCAAGCAAAACTCTGTAAAAATCGCAATTTTGGTCACTGTGAGGGTTTAAAAAGTGGTTATTCAACATGAGGCAAGATCCAAATGGCATTTTGAATCATTATGGTACAGTCCAAAAAAATCAATTTTCTGATGAAAAACAATGACCTTTGACCAGTCGAACGTTCCTAAAATGGTCAATTTTGATGACATTTTAACATTTAATCTTTTGACTGTTAATTACTGTTGGATGTGAATTATTACTTTTTCAACTAAAATCAGTGTGTTTAAAGTCATTTCTGTGCCTGAAATTGGTCAAAATTGAAGCTTCTGAGGAAGCAAAACTCTGTAAAAATTGTATTTTTGGTCACTGTGAGGGTTTAAAAAGTGGTTATTCAACAAGAGGCACGATCCAAATGACATTTTGAATCATTATAGTACAGTCCAAAAAATAAATTTTCTGATGAAAAACGATGACCTCGGACCAGTCGAACGTTCCTAAAATGGTCCATTTTGATGACATTTTAAAATTTAATCTTTTGACTGTTAATTACTGTTGGATGTGAATTATTACTTTTTCAACTAAAATCAGTGTGTTTAAAGTCATTTCTGTGCCTGAAGTTGGTCAAAATTGAAGCTTCTGAGCAAGCAAATCTCTGTAAAAATCGCAATTTTGGTCACTGTGAGGGATTAAAAAGTGGTTAGTTAACATGAGGCACGATCCAATTAACATTTTGAATCATTTTTGGTACAGTCCAAAAAATCAATTTTCTGTTGAAAAACGATGACCCCGGACCAGTTGAACGTTCCGAAAATGGTCAATTTCGATGAAATTTTAACATTTAATCTTTTGACTGTAAAGTACTGTTGGATGAGAATTATTACTTTTTCAACTAAAATAATTGTGTTTAAAGTCATTTCTGTGCCTGAAATTGGTTTATATTGAAGGTTCTGAGCAAAGAAAACTCTGTAAAAATGGCAATTTTGGTCACTGTGAACGTTTAAAAGGTGGTTAATTAACATAAGGCACGATCCAATTGACATTTTGAATCATTTTTGGTACAGTCCAAAAAATCAATTTTCTGTTGAAAAACGATGACCCCGGACCAGTCGAACGTTCCTAAAATGGTCAATTTCGATGAAATTTTAACATTTAATCTTTTGACTGTAAATAACTGCTGGATGTCAAATATTACTTTTTCAACTGAAATAATTGTGTTTAAAGTAATTTCTGTGCCTGAAATTGGTCAAAATTGAAGCTTCTGAGTAAGCCGAACTCTGTAAAAATGGCAATTTTGGTCACTGTGAGGGTTTAAAAAGTGGTTATTTACCATGAGACACGATCCAATTGACATTTTGAATCATTTTTGGTACAGTCCAAAAAAATCAATTTTCTGATGAAAAACGATGACCCCGGACCAGTTGAACGTTCCTAAAATGGTCAATTTCGATGAAATTTTAACATTTAATCTTTTGACTGTAAATTACTACTGGATGTAAATTATTACTTTTTTCAACTAAAATCAGTGTGTTTAAAGTCATTTCTGTGCCTGAAATTGTTCAAAATTTAAGCTTCTGAGTAAGCAAAACTCTGTAAAAATGGCAATTTTGGTCACTGTGAGGGTTTAAAAAGTGGTTATTTAACATGGGACACGATCCAATTGACATTTTGAATCATTTTTGGTACAGTCCAAAAAATCAATTTTCTGATGAAAAAGGATGTCCCCTGACCAGTCGAACTTTCCTAAAATGGTCAATTTGGATTACATTTTAACATTTAATCTTTTGACTGTAAATTACTGTTGGATGTGAATTATTACTTTTTCAACTAAAATAATGGTGTTTAAAGTCATTTCTGTGCCTGAAATTGGTCAAAATTGAAGCTTCTTAGCACGCTTAGCACGGCATGGACGGAGTAGGCAGCGGCACGCACGGGAGGGAGGGGGGAGTTGAGGGTAGGTGGGGGAGGGCGGGGGGGTTTGTGCAACAATGCATTTCTTTCTTTGTTCATTCAACTGCATATTCGCTCATGAAAATGCTTGCATGTCAAGGTCATGGATAACTTGCTCTAGTGATTGTCTTTGGAAGTCAGAGAATTACTTGATGTATTCCTACCATGCAACCAATAAAATCTGTTTTCAAAAACATTTAAAAAAAATTGAGGCTTCTAAGCAAGCAAAACTCTGTAAAAATGGCAATTTTGGTCACGGTGAGGGTTTAAAAAGTGGTTAGTTAACATAAGGCACGATCCAATTGACATTTTGAATCATTTTTGATACAGTCCAAAAAATCATTTTTTTGTTGAAAAACGGTGACCCCGGACCAGTTGAAGGTTCCGAAAATGGTCAATTTCGATTAAATTTTAACATTTAATCTTTTGACTGTAAAGTACTGTTGGATGTGAATTATTACTTTTTCAACTAAAATAATTGTGTTTAAAGTCATTTCTGTGCCTGAAATTGGTTGAAATTGAAGGTTCTGAGCAAGCAAAACTCTGTAAAAATGGCAATTTTGGTCACTGTGAACGTTTAAAAGGTGGTTAATTAACATAAGGCACGATCCAATTGACATTTTGAATAATTTTTTGGACAGTCCAAAAAATCAATTTTCTGATGAAAAACGATGACTCCGGACCAGTCGAATGTTCCTAAAATTGTCAATTTTTATGAAATTTTAACATTAAATCTTTTGACTGTGAATTCCTGTTGGATGTGAATTATTACTTTTTCAACTAAAATCACTGTGTTTAAAGTCATTTCTGTGCCTGAAATTGGTCAAAATTGAAGCTTCTGAGCAAGCAAAACTGTAAAAATTGCAATTTTGGTCACTGTGAGGGTTTAAAAAGTGGTTATTCAACATGAGGCACGATCCAAATGACATTTTGAATCATTATGGTACAGTCCAAAAAATAAATTTTCTGATGAAAAACGATGACCTCGGACCAGTCGAACGTTCCTAAAATGGTCAATTTGGATGAAATTTTAACATTTAATCTTTTGACTGTAAATTACTGTTGGATGTGAATTTTTACTTTTTCAACTAAAATAATTGTGTTTAAAGTCATTTCTGTACCTGAAATTGGTCAAAATTGAAGCTTCTGAGCAAGCAAAACTCTGTAAAAATTGTATTTTTGGTCACTGTGAGGGTTTAAAAAGTGGTTATTCAACATGAGGCACGATCCAAATGACATTTTGAATCATTATGGTACAGTCCAAAAAATCAATTTTTTGATGAAAAACAACGACCTCGGACCAGTCGAAAGTTCCTAAAATGGTCAACTTGGATGAAATTTTAACATTTAATCTTTTAACTGTAAAGTACTGTTGGATGTGAATTATTACTTTTTCAACTAAAATCAGGGTGTTTAAAGTCATTTCTGTGCCTGAAATTGGTCGAAATGGAAGGTTCTGAGCAAGCAAAACTCTGTAAAAATGGCAATTTTGGTCACTGTGAACGTTTAAAAGGTGGTTAATTAACATAAGGCACGATCCAATTGACATTTTGAATCATTTTTGGTACAGTCCAAAAAATCAATTTTCTGTTGAAAAACGATGACCCCGGACCAGTCGAACGTTCCTAAAATGGTCAATTTCGATGAAATTTTAACATTTAATCTTTGGACTGTAAATAACTGCTGGATGTCAAATATTACTTTTTCAACTTAAATAATTGTGTTTAAAGTCATTCCTGTGCCTGAAATTTGTCAAAATTGAAGCTTCTGAGTAAGCAGAACTCTGTAAAAATGGCAATTTTGGTCACTGTGAGGGTGTAAAAAGTGGTTAAATAACAAGAGGTACGGTCCAATTGACATTTTGAATAATTTTTTGGACAGTCCAAAATATCAATTTTCTGATTAAAAACGATGACTCCGGACCAGTCGAATGTTCCTAAAATTGTCAATTTTTATGAAATTTTAACATTAAATCTTTTGACTGTGAATTCCTGTTGGATGTGAAATATTACTTTTTCAACTAAAATCAGTGTGTCTAAAGTCATTTCTGTGTCTGAAATTGGTCAAAATTGAAGCTTCTGAGCAAGCAAAACTCTGTAAAAATTGCAATTTTGGTCACTGTGAGGGTTTAAAAAGTGGTTATTCAACATGAGGCACGATCCAAATGACATTTTGAATCATTATGGTACAGTCCAAAAAATCAATTTTCTGATGAAAAACGATGACCTCGGACCAGTCGAACGTTCCTAAAATGGTCAATTTCGATGAAATTTTAACATTTAATCTTTTGACTGTAAATTACTGTTGGATGTGAATTTTTACTTTTTCAACTAAAATAATTGTGTTTAAAGTAATTTCTGTACCTGAAATTGGTCAAAATTGAAGCTTCTGAGCAAGCAAAACTCTGTAAAAATTGTATTTTTGGTCACTGTGAGGGTTTAAAAAGTGGTTATTCAACATGAGGCACGATCCAAATGACATTTTGAATTATTATGGTACAGTCCAAAAAATCAATTTTCTGATGAAAAACGATGACCTCGGACCAGTCGAACGTTCCTAAAATGGTCAATTTTGATGACATTTTAACATTTAATCTTTTGACTGTTAATTATTGTTAGATGTGAATCATTACTTTTTCAACTAAAATCAGTGTGTTTAAAGTCATTTCTGTGCCTGAAATTGGTCAAAATTGAAGCTTCAGAGTAAGCAAAACTCTGTAAAACTAGCAATTTTGGTCGCTGTGAGGGTTTAAAAATTGGTTATTTAACATGAGGCACGATCCAATTGACATTTTGAATCATTTTTGGTACAGTCCAAAAACTCAATTTTCTGATGAAAAATGATGATTCCGGACCAGTCGAATGTTCCTAAAATTGTCAATTTTGATGAAATTTTAACATTTAATCTTTTGACTGTGAATTCCTGTTGGATGTGAATTATTACTTTTTCAACTAAAATCAGTGTGTTTAAAGTCATTTCTGTGCCTGAAATTGGTCAAAATTGAACCTTCCGAGCAAGCAAAACTCTGTAAAAATGGTATTTTTGGTCACTGTGAGGGTTTAAAAAGTGGTTATTCAACATGAGGCACGATCCAAATGGCATTTTGAATCATTATGATACAGTCCAAAAAATCAATTTTCTGATGAAAAACAATGACCTCGGACCAGTCGAAAGTTCCTAAAATGGTCAATTTTGATGACATTTTACCATTTAATCTTTTGACTGTTAATTATTGTTGGATGTGAATTATTACTTTTTCAACTGAAATCAGTTTTTTTAAAGTCATTTCTGTGCCTGAAATTGGTCAAAATTGAAGCTTCTGAGCAAGCAAAACTCTGTAATACTAGCAATTTTGGTCACTGTGAGGGTTTAAAAAGTGGTTAAATAACAAGAGGTACGGTCCAATTGACATTTTGAATAATTTTTTGGACAGTCCAAAAAATCAATTTTCTGATTAAAAACGATGACTCCGGATCAGTCGAATGTTCCTAAAATTGTCCATTTTTATGAAATTTTAACATTAAATCTTTTGACTGTGAATTCCTGTTGGATGTGAATTATTACTTTTTCAACTAAAATCAGTGTGTCTAAAGTCATTTCTGTGCCTGAAATTGGTCAAAATTGAAGCTTCTGAGCAAGCAAAACTCTGTAAAAATTGCAATTTTGGTCACTGTGAGGGTTTAAAAAGTGGTTATTCAACATGAGGCACGATCCAAATGATATTTTGAATCATTATGGTACAGTCCAAAAAATCAATTTTCTGATGAAAAACGATGACCTCGGACCAGTCGAACGTTTCTAAAATGGTCAATTTCGATGAAATTTTAACATTTAATCTTTTGACTGTAAATTACTGTTGGATGTGAATTTTTACTTTTTCAACTAAAATAATTGTGTTTAAAGTCATTTCTGTACCTGAAATTGGTCAAAATTGAAGCTTCTGAGCAAGCAAAACTCTGTAAAAATTGTATTTTTGGTCACTGTGAGGGTTTAAAAAGTGGTTATTCAACATGAGGCACGATCCAAATGACATGTTGAATCATTATGGTACAGTCCAAAAAATCAATTTTCTGATGAAATTCGATGACCGCAGACCAGTCGAACGTTCCTAAAATGGTCAATTTTGATGACATTTTAACATTTAATCTTTTGAATGTTAATTACTGTTGGATGTGAATTATTACTTTTTCAACTAAAATCAGTGTGTTTAAAGTCATTTCTGTGCCTGAAATTGGTCAAAATTGAAGCTTCTGAGCAAAACTCTGCAAAACTAGCAATTTTGGTCGCTGCGAGGGTTTAAAAAGTGGTTATTTAACATGAGGCACGATCCAATTGACATTTTGAATCATTTTTGGTACAGTCCAAAAAATCAATTTTCTGATGAAAAACGATGACTCCGGACCAGTCGAATGTTCCTAAAATTGTCAATTTTGATGAAATTTTAACATTTAATCTTTTGACTGTGAATTACTGTTGGATGTGAATTATTACTTTTTCAACTAAAATCAGTGTGTTTAAAGTCATTTCTGTGCCTGAAATTAGTCAAAATTGAAGCTTCCGAGCAAGCAAAACTCTGTAAAAATGGTATTTTTGGTCACTGTCAGGGTTTAAAAAGTGGATATTCAACATGAGGCACGATCCAAATGGCATTTTGAATCATTATGGCACAGTCCAAAAAATCAATTTTCTGATGAAAAACAATGACCTCGGACCAGTCCAACGTTCCTAAAATGGTCAATTTTGATGACATTTTAACATTTAATCTTTTGACTGTTAATTACTGTTGGATGTGAAATATTACTTTTTCAACTAAAATCAGTGTGTTTAAAGTCATTTCTGTGCCTGAAATTGGTCAAAATTGAAGCTTCTGAGCAAGCAAAACTCTGTAATACTAGCAATTTTGGTCACTGTGAGGGTTTAAAAAGTGGTTAAATAACAAGAGGTACGGTCCAATTGACATTTTGAATAATTTTTTGGACAGTCCAAAAAATCAATTTTCTGATTAAAAACGATGACTCCGGATCAGTCGAATGTTCCTAAAATTGTCCATTTTTATGAAATTTTAACATTAAATCTTTTGACTGTGAATTCCTGTTGGATGTGAATTATTACTTTTTCAACTAAAATCAGTGTGTCTAAAGTCATTTCTGTGCCTGAAATTGGTCAAAATTGAAGCTTCTGAGCAAGCAAAACTCTGTAATACTAGCAATTTTGGTCACTGTGAGGGTTTAAAAAGTGGTTAAATAACAAGAGGTACGGTCCAATTGACATTTTGAATCATTATGGTACAGTCCAAAAAATCAATTTTCTGATGAAAAACGATGACCTCGGACCAGTCGAACGTTCCTAAAATGGTCAATTTCGATGAAATTTTAACATTTAATCTTTTGACTGTAAATTACTGTTGGATGTGAATTTTTACTTTTTCAACTAAAATAATTGTGTTGAAAGTCATTTCTGTACCTGAAATTGGTCAAAATTGAAGCTTCTGAGCAAGCAAAACTCTGTAAAAATTGTATTTTTGGTCACTGTGAGGGTTTAAAAAGTGTTTATTCAACATGAGGCACGATCCAAATGACATGTTGAATCATTATGGTACAGTCCAAAAAATCAATTTTCTGATGAAAAACGATGACTCCGGACCAGTCGAATGTTCCTAAAATTGTCAATTTTGATGAAATTTTAACATTTAATCTTTTGACTGTGAATTACTGTTGGATGTGAATTATTACTTTTTCAACTAAAATCAGTGTGTTTAAAGTCATTTCTGTGCCTGAAAGTAGTCAAAATTGAAGCTTCCGAGCAAGCAAAACTCTGTAAAAATGGTATTTTTGGTCACTGTCAGGGTTTAAAAAGTGGTTATTCAACATGAGGCACGATCCAAATGGCATTTTGAATCATTATGGTACAGTCCAAAAAATCAATTTTCTGATGAAAAACAATGACCTCGGACCAGTCCAACGTTCCTAAAATGGTCAATTTTGATGACATTTTAACATTTAATCTTTTGACTGTTAATTACTGTTGGATGTGAAATATTACTTTTTCAACTAAAATCAGTGTGTTTAAAGTCATTTCTGTGCCTGAAATTGGTCAAAATTGAAGCTTCTGAGCAAGCAAAACCTTGTAAAAATTGTAGTTTCTGGTCACTGTGAGGGTTTAAAAAGTGGTTATTCAACAAGAGGCACGATCCAAATGACATTTTGAATCATTGTGGTACAGTCCAAAAAATCAATTTTCTGATGAAAAACGATGACCTCGGACCAGTCGAACGTTCCTAAAATGGTCCATTTTGATGACATTTTAACATTTAATCTTTTGACTGTTAATTACTGTTGGAGGTGAATTATTACTTTTTCAACTAAAATCAGTGTGTTTAAAGTCATTTCTGTGCCTGAAATTGGTCAAAATTGAAGCTTCTGAGCAAGCAAATCTCTGTAAAAATTAAATTTTGGTCACTGTGAGGGATTAAAAAGTGGTTAGTTAACATGAGGCACGATTCAATTGACATTTTGAATCATTTTTGGTACAGTCCAAAAAATCAATTTTCTGTTGAAAAACGATGACCCCGTACCAGTTGAACGTTCCGAAAATGGTCAATTTCAATGAAATTTTAACATTTAATCTTTTGACTGTAAAGTACTGTTGGATGTGAATTATTACTTTTTCAACTAAAATAATTGTGTTTAAAGTCATTTCTGTGCCTGAAATTGGTTGAAATTGAAGCTTCCAAGCAAGCAAAACCCTGTAAAAATGGTATTTTTGGTCACTGTGAGGGTTTAAAAAGTGGTTATTCAACATGAGGCACGATCCAGATGGCATTTTGAATCATTATGGTACAGTCCAAAAAATCAATTTTCTGATGAAAAACAATGACCTCGGACCAGTCGAACGTTCCCAAAATGGTCAATTTTGATGACATTTTAACATTTAATCTTTTGACTGTTAATTACTGTTGGATGTGAATTATTACTTTTTCAACTAAAATCAGTGTGTTTAAAGTCATTTCTGTGCCTGAAATTGGTCAAAATTGAAGCTTCTGCGCAAGCAAAACTCTGTAAAAATTGTATTTTTGGTCACTGTGAGGGTTTAAAAAGTGGTTATTCAACAAGAGGCACGATCCAAATGACATTTTGAATCATTATGGTACAGTCCAAAAAATCAATTTTCTGATGAAAAACGATGACCTCGGACCAGTCGAACGTTCCTAAAATGGTCCATTTTGATGACATTTTAACATTTAATCTTTTGACTGTTAATTACTGTTGGATGTGAATTATTACTTTTTCAACTAAAATCAGTGTGTTTAAAGTCATTTCTGTGCCTGAAATTGGTCAAAATTAAAGCTTCTGAGCAAGCAAATCTTTGTAAAAATCGCAATTTTGGTCACTGTGAGGGATTAAAAAGTGGATAGTTAACATGAGGCACGATCCAATTGACATTTTGAATCATTTTTGGTACAGTCCAAAAAATCCATTTTCTGTTGAAAAACGATGACCCCGGACCAGTTGAACGTTCCGAAAATGATCAATTTCGATGAAATTTTAACATTTAATCTTTTGACTGTAAAGTACTGTTGGATGTGAATTATTACTTTTTCAACTAAAATAATTGTGTTTAAAGTCATTTCTGTGCCTGAAATTGGTTGAAATTGAAGGTTCTGAGCAAGCAAAACTCTGTAAAAATGGCAATTTTGGTCACTGTGAACGTTTAAAAGGTGGTTAATTAACACAAGGCACGATCCAATTGACATTTTGAATCATTTTTGGTACAGTCCAAAAAATCAATTTTCTGTTGAAAAACGATGACCTCGGACCAGTCGAACGTTCCTAAAATGGTCCATTTTGATGACATTTTAACATTTAATCTTTTGACTGTAAATAACTGCTGGATGTCAAATATTACTTCTTCAACTGAAATAATTGTGTTTAAAGTCATTTCTGTGCCTGAAATTGGTCAAAATTGAAGCTTCTGAGTAAGCAGAACTCTGTAAAAATGGCAATTTTGGTCACTGTGAGGGTTTAAAAAGTGGGTATTTAACATGAGACACGATCCAATTGACATTTTGAATCATTTTTGGTACAGTCCAAAAAAATCAATTTTCTGATGAAAAACGATGAGCCCGGACCAGTCGAACGTTCCTAAAATGGTCAATTTCGATGAAATTTTAACATTTAATCTTTTGACTGTAAATTACTACTGGATGTAAATTATTACTTTTTCAACTAAAATCAGTGTGTTTAAAGTCATTTCTGTGCCTGAAATTGTTCAAAATTTAAGCTTCTGAGTAAGCAAAACTCTGTAAAAATGGTAATTTTGGTCACTGTGAGGGTTTAAAAAGTGGTTATTTAACATGAGACACGATCCAATTGACATTTTTAATCATTTTTGGTACAGTCCAAAAAATCAATTTTCTGATGAAAAAGGATGTCCCCTGACCAGTCGAACTTTCCTAAAATGGTCAATTTGGATTACATTTTAACATTTAATCTTTTGACTGTAAATTACTGTTTGATGTGAATTATTACTTTTTCAACTAAAATAATGGTGTTTAAAGTCATTTCTGTGCCTGAAATTAGTCAAAATTGAAGCTTCTTAGCACGCTTAGCACGGCATAGGCCGGAGTAGGCAGCGGCACGCACGGGAGGGAGGGGGGAGTTGAGGGTAGGTGGGGGAGGGCGGGGGGGTTTGTGCAACAATGCATTTCTTTCTTTGTTCATTCAACTGCATAATCGCTCATGAAAATGCTTGCATGTCAAGGTCATGGATAACTTGCTCTAGTGATTGTCTTTGGAAGTCAGAGAATTACTTGATGTATTCCTACCATGCAACCAATAAAATCTGTTTTCAAAAACATTTAAAAAAATGGAGGCTTCTGAGCAAGCAAAACAGTGTAAAAATTGCAATTTTGGTCACGGTGGGGGTTTAAAAAGTGGTTAGTTAACATAAGGCACGATCCAATTGACATTTTGAATCATTTTTGGTATAGTCCAAAAAAGCAGTTTTCTGATGAAAAACGATGACCCCGGACGAGTCAAGCGTTCCTAAAATGGTCAATTTCGATGACATTTTAACATTTAATCTTTTGACTGTAAATTACTGTTGGATGTGTATTATTACTTTTTCAACTAATATAATGGTGTTTAACGTCATTTCTATGCCTGAAATTGGTCAAAATTGAAGCTTCCGAGCAAGCAAAGCTCTGTAATACTAGCAATTTTGGTCACTGTGAGGGTTTAAAAGTGGTTATTTAACATGAGGCACGATCCAATTGACATTTTAAATCATTTTTGGTACAGTCCAAAAAATCAATTTTCTGATGAAAAACAATGACCTCGGACCAGTCGAACGTTCCTAAAATGGTCAATTTGGATGAAATTTTAACATTAAATCTTTTGACTGTGAATTCCTGTTGGATGTGAATTATTACTTTTTAAACTAAAATCATTGTGTTTAAAGTCATTTCTGTGCCTGAAATTGGTCAAAATTGAAGCTTCTGAGCAAGCAAAACTCTGTAAAAATTGTATTTTTGGTCACTGTGAGGGTTTAAAAAGTGGTTATTCAACAAGAGGCACGATACAAATGACATTTTGAATCATTATGGTACAGTCCAAAAAATCAATTTTCTGATGAAAAAAGATGACCTCGGACCAGTCGAACGTTCCTAAAATGGTCCATTTTGATGACATTTTAACATTAAATCTTTTGACTGTGAATTCCTGTTGGATGTGAATTATTACTTTTTCAACTAAAATCAGTGTGTTTAAAGTCATTTCTGTGCCTGAAATTGGTCAAAATTGAAGCTTCTGAGCAAGCAAATCCCTGTAAAAATTGCAATTTTGGTCACTGTGAGGGATTAAAAAGTGGTTAGTTAACATGAGGCACGATCCAATTAACATTTTGAATCATTTTTGGTACAGTCCAAAAATCAATTTTCTGTTGAAAAACGATGACCCCGGACCAGTTGAACGTTCCGAAAATGGTCAATTTCGATGAAATTTTAACATTTAATCTTTTGACTGTAAAGTACTGTTGGATGAGAATTATTACTTTTTCAACTAAAATAATTGTGTTTAAAGTCATTTCTGTGCCTGAAATTGGTTTATATTGAAGGTTCTGAGCAAAGAAAACTCTGTAAAAATGGCAATTTTGGTCACTGTGAACGTTTAAAAGGTGGTTAATTAACATAAGGCACGATCCAATTGACATTTTGAATCATTTTTGGTGCAGTCCAAAAAATCAGTTTTCTGTTGAAAAACGATGACCCCGGACCAGTCGAACGTTCCTAAAATGGTCAATTTCGATGAAATTTTAACATTTAATCTTTTGACTGTAAATAACTGCTGGATGTCAAATATTACTTTTTCAACTGAAATAATTGTGTTTAAAGTAATTTCTGTGCCTGAAATTGGTCAAAATTGAAGCTTCTGAGTAAGCCGAACTCTGTAAAAATGGCAATTTTGGTCACTATGAGGGTTTAAAAAGTGGTTATTTAACATGGGACACGATCCAATTGACATTTTGAATCATTTTTGGTACAGTCCAAAAAATCAATTTTCTGATGAAAAAGGATGTCCCCTGACCAGTCGAACTTTCCTAAAATGGTCAATTTGGATTACATTTTAACATTTAATCTTTTGACTGTAAATTACTGTTGGATGTGAATTATTACTTTTTCAACTAAAATAATGGTGTTTAAAGTCATTTCTGTGCCTGAAATTGGTCAAAATTGAAGCTTCTTAGCACGCTTAGCACGGCATGGACGGAGTAGGCAGCGGCACGCACGGGAGGGAGGGGGGAGTTGAGGGTAGGTGGGGGAGGGCGGGGGGGTTTGTGCAACAATGCATTTCTTTCTTTGTTCATTCAACTGCATATTCGCTCATGAAAATGCTTGCATGTCAAGGTCATGGATAACTTGCTCTAGTGATTGTCTTTGGAAGTCAGAGAATTACTTGATGTATTCCTACCATGCAACCAATAAAATCTGTTTTCAAAAACATTTAAAAAAAATTGAGGCTTCTAAGCAAGCAAAACTCTGTAAAAATGGCAATTTTGGTCACGGTGAGGGTTTAAAAAGTGGTTAGTTAACATAAGGCACGATCCAATTGACATTTTGAATCATTTTTGGTACAGTCCAAAAAATCAATTTTCTGTTGAAAAACGGTGACCCCGGACCAGTTGAACGTTCCGAAAATGGTCAATTTCGATTAAATTTTAACATTTAATCTTTTGACTGTAAAGTACTGTTGGATGTGAATTATTACTTTTTCAACTAAAATAATTGTGTTTAAAGTCATTCCTGTGCCTGAAATTGGTTGAAATTGAAGGTTCTGAGCGAGCAAAACTCTGTAAAAATGGCAATTTTGGTCACTGTGAACGTTTAAAAGGTGGTTAATTAACATAAGGCACGATCCAATTGACATTTTGAATAATTTTTTGGACAGTCCAAAAAATCAATTTTCTGATGAAAAACGATGACTCCGGACCAGTCGGATGTTCCTAAAATTGTCAATTTTTATGAAATTTTAACATTAAATCTTTTGACTGTGAATTCCTGTTGGATGTAATTTATTATTACTTTTTCAACTAAAATCACTGTGTTTAAAGTCATTTCTGTGCCTGAAATTGGTCAAAATTGAAGCTTCTGAGCAAGCAAAACTCTGTAAAAATTGCAATTTTGGTCACTGTGAGGGTTTAAAAAGTGGTTATTCAACATGAGGCACGATCCAAATGACATTTTGAATCATTATGGTACAGTCCAAAAAATCAATTTTCTGATGAAAAACGATGACCTCGGACCAGTCGAACGTTCCTAAAATGGTCAATTTGGATGAAATTTTAACATTTAATCTTTTGACTGTAAATTACTGTTGGATGTGAATTTTTACTTTTTCAACTAAAATAATTGTGTTTAAAGTCATTTCTGTACCTGAAATTGGGCAAAATTGAAGCTTCTGAGCAAGCAAAACTCTGTAAAAATTGTATTTTTGGTCACTGTGAGGGTTTAAAAAGTGGTTATTCAACATGAGGCACGATCCAAATGACATTTTGAATCATTATGGTACAGTCCAAAAAATCAATTTTTTGATGAAAAACAATGACCTCGGACCAGTCGAAAGTTCCTAAAATGGTCAACTTGGATGAAATTTTAACATTTAATCTTTTAACTGTAAAGTACTGTTGGATGTGAATTATTACTTTTTCAACTAAAATTAGGGTGTTTAAAGTCATTTCTGTGCCTGAAATTGGTCGAAATGGAAGGTTCTGAGCAAGCAAAACTCTGTAAAAATGGCAATTTTGGTCACTGTGAACGTTTAAAAGGTGGTTAATTAACATAAGGCACGATCCAATTGACATTTTGAATCATTTTTGGTACAGTCCAAAAAAATCAATTTTCTGTTGAAAAACGATGACCCCGGACCAGTCGAACGTTCCTAAAATGGTCAATTTCGATGAAATTTTAACATTTAATCTTTTGACTGTAAATAACTGCTGGATGTCAAATATTACTTTTTCAACTGAAATAATTGTGTTTAAAGTCATTTCTGTGCCTGAAATTGGTCAAAATTGAAGCTTCTGAGTAAGCAGAACTCTGTAAAAATGGCAATTTTGGTCACTGTGAGGGTGTAAAAAGTGGTTAAATAACAAGAGGTACGGTCCAATTGACATTTTGAATAATTTTTTGGACAGTCCAAAAAATCCATTTTCTGATTAAAAACGATGACTCCGGACCAGTCGAATGTTCCTAAAATTGTCAATTTTGATGAAATTTTAACATTAAATCTTTTGACTGTGAATTCCTGTTGGATGTGAATTATTACTTTTTCAACTAAAATCAGTGTGTCTAAAGTCATTTCTGTGCCTGAAATTGGTCAAAATTGAAGCTTCTGAGCAAGCAAAACTCTGTAAAAATTGCAATTTTGGTCACTGTGAGGGTTTAAAAAGTGGTTATTCAACATGAGGCACGATCCAAATGACATTTTGAATTATTATGGTACAGTCCAAAAAATCAATTTTCTGATGAAAAACGATGACCTCGGACCAGTCGAACGTTCCTAAAATGGTCAATTTCGATGACATTTTAACATTTAATCTTTTGACTGTTAATTATTGTTAGATGTGAATCATTACTTTTTCAACTAAAATCAGTGTGTTTAAAGTCATTTCTGTGCCTGAAATTGGTCAAAATTGAAGCTTCTGAGTAAGCAAAACTATGTAAAACTAGCAATTTTGGTCGCTGTGAGGGTTTAAAAATTGGTTATTTAACATGAGGCACGATCCAATTGACATTTTGAATCATTTTTGGTACAGTCCAAAAAAATCAATTTTCTGTTGAAAAACGATGACCCCGGACCAGTCGAACGTTCCTAAAATGGTCAATTTCGATGAAATTTTAACATTTAATCTTTTGACTGTAAATAACTGCTGGATGTCAAATATTACTTTTTCAACTGAAATAATTGTGTTTAAAGTCATTTCTGTACCTGAATCTGGTCAAAATTGAAGCTTCTGAGTAAGCAAATCTTTGTAAAATGGCAATTTTGGTCACTGTGAGAGATTAAAAAGTGGTTAGTTAACATGAGGCACGATCCATTTGACATTTTGAATCATTTTTGGTACAGTCCAAAAACTCAATTTTCTGATGAAAAATGATGATTCCGGACCAGTCGAATGTTCCTAAAATTGTCAATTTTGATGAAATTTTAACATTTAATCTTTTGACTGTGAATTCCTGTTGGATGTGAATTATTACTTTTTCAACTAAAATCAGTGTGTTTAAAGTCATTTCTGTGCCTGAAATTGGTCAAAATTGAACATTCCAAGCAAGCAAAACTCTGTAAAAATGGTATTTTTGGTCACTGTGAGGGTTTAAAAAGTGGTCATTCAACATGAGGCACGATCCAAATGGCATTTTGAATCATTATGATACAGTCCAAAAAATCAATTTTCTGATGAAAAACAATGACCTCGGACCAGTCTAAAGTTCCTAAAATGGTCAATTTTTATGACATTTTACCATTTATTCCTTTGACTGTTAATTACTGTTGGATGTGAATTATTACTTTTTCAACTGAAATCAGTTTTTTTAAAGTCATTTCTGTGCCTGAAATTGGTCAAAATTGAAGCTTCTGAGCAATCAAAACTCTGTAATACTAGCAATTTTGGTCACTGTGAGGGTGTAAAAAGTGGTTAAATAACAAGAGGTACGGTCCAATTGACATTTTGAATAATTTTTTGGACAGTCCAAAAAATCAATTTTCTGATTAAAAACGATGACTCCGGATCAGTCGAATGTTCCTAAAATTGTCAATTTTTATGAAATTTTAACATTAAATCTTTTGACTGTGAATTCCTGTTGGATGTGAATTATTACTTTTTCAACTAAAATCAGTGTGTCTAAAGTCATTTCTGTGCCTGAAATTGGTCAAAATTGAAGCTTCTGAGCAAGCAAAACTCTGTAAAAATTGCAATTTTGGTCACTGTGAGGGTTTAAAAAGTGGTTATTCAACATGAGGCACGATCCAAATGATATTTTGAATCATTATGGTACAGTCCAAAAAATCAATTTTCTGATGAAAAACGATGACCTCGGACCAGTCGAACGTTTCTAAAATGGTCAATTTCGATGAAATTTTAACATTTAATCTTTTGACTGTAAATTACTGTTGGATGTGAATTTTTACTTTTTCAACTAAAATAATTGTGTTTAAAGTCATTTCTGTACCTGAAATTGGTCAAAATTGAAGCTTCTGAGCAAGCAAAACTCTGTAAAAATTGTATTTTTGGTCACTGTGAGGGTTTAAAAAGTGGTTATTCAACATGAGGCACGATCCAAATGACATGTTGAATCATTATGGTACAGTCCAAAAAATCAATTTTCTGATGAAATTCGATGACCGCAGACCAGTCGAACGTTCCTAAAATGGTCAATTTTGATGACATTTTAACATTTAATCTTTTGAATGTTAATTACTGTTGGATGTGAATTATTACTTTTTCAACTAAAATCAGTGTGTTGAAAGTCATTTCTGTGCCTGAAATTGGTCAAAATTGAAGCTTCTGAGCAAAACTCTGCAAAACTAGCAATTTTGGTCGCTGCGAGGGTTTAAAAAGTGGTTATTTAACATGAGGCACGATCCAATTGACATTTTGAATCATTTTTGGTACAGTCCAAAAAATCAATTTTCTGATGAAAAACGATGACTCCGGACCAGTCGAATGTTCCTAAAATTGTCAATTTTGATGAAATTTTAACATTTAATCTTTTGACTGTGAATTACTGTTGGATGTGAATTATTACTTTTTCAACTAAAATCAGTGTGTTTAAAGTCATTTCTGTGCCTGAAATTAGTCAAAATTGAAGCTTCCGAGCAAGCAAAACTCTGTAAAAATGGTATTTTTGGTCACTGTCAGGGTTTAAAAAGTGGATATTCAACATGAGGCACGATCCAAATGGCATTTTGAATCATTATGGCACAGTCCAAAAAATCAATTTTCTGATGAAAAACAATGACCTCGGACCAGTCCAACGTTCCTAAAATGGTCAATTTTGATGACATTTTAACATTTAATCTTTTGACTGTTAATTACTGTTGGATGTGAAATATTAC
Source organism: Lissotriton helveticus (assembly GCF_964261635.1). Taxonomy (NCBI): domain Eukaryota; kingdom Metazoa; phylum Chordata; class Amphibia; order Caudata; family Salamandridae; genus Lissotriton; species Lissotriton helveticus. The sequence continues at coordinate 405,618,193 of NC_136071.1, forward strand.
TTTTTCAACTAAAATCAGTGTGTTTAAAGTCATTTCTGTGCCTGAAATTGGTCAAAATTGAAGCTTCTGAGCAAGCAAAACTCTGTAAAAATTGCAATTTTGGTCACTGTGAGGGTTTAAAAAGTGGTTATTCAACATGAGGCACGATCCAAATGGCATTTTGAATCATTATGATACAGTACAAAAAATCAATTTTCTGATGAAAAACAATGACCTCGGACCAGTCGAAAGTTCCTAAAATGGTCAATTTTGATGACATTTTACCATTTAATCTTTTGACTGTTAATTATTGTTGGATGTGAATTATTACTTTTTCAACTGAAATCAGTTTTTTTAAAGTCATTTCTGTGCCTGAAATTGGTCAAAATTGAAGCTTCTGAGCAAGCAAAACTCTGTAATACTAGCAATTTTGGTCACTGTGAGGGTTTAAAAAGTGGTTAAATAACAAGAGGTACGGTCCAATTGACATTTTGAATCATTATGGTACAGTCCAAAAAATCAATTTTCTGATGAAAAACGATGACCTCGGACCAGTCGAACGTTCCTAAAATGGTCAATTTCGATGAAATTTTAACATTTAATCTTTTGACTGTAAATTACTGTTGGATGTGAATTTTTACTTTTTCAACTAAAATAATTGTGTTTAAAGTCATTTCTGTACCTGAAATTGGTCAAAATTGAAGCTTCTGAGCAAGCAAAACTCTGTAAAAATTGTATTTTTGGTCACTGTGAGGGTTTAAAAAGTGGTTATTCAACATGAGGCACGATCCAAATGACATGTTGAATCATTATGGTACAGTCCAAAAAATCAATTTTCTGATGAAAAACGATGACTCCGGACCAGTCGAATGTTCCTAAAATTGTCAATTTTGATGAAATTTTAACATTTAATCTTTTGACTGTGAATTACTGTTGGATGTGAATTATTACTTTTTCAACTAAAATCAGTGTGTTTAAAGTCATTTCTGTGCCTGAAAGTAGTCAAAATTGAAGCTTCCGAGCAAGCAAAACTCTGTAAAAATGGTATTTTTGGTCACTGTCAGGGTTTAAAAAGTGGTTATTCAACATGAGGCACGATCCAAATGGCATTTTGAATCATTATGGTACAGTCCAAAAAATCAATTTTCTGATGAAAAACAATGACCTCGGACCAGTCCAACGTTCCTAAAATGGTCAATTTTGATGACATTTTAACATTTAATCTTTTGACTGTTAATTACTGTTGGATGTGAAATATTACTTTTTCAACTAAAATCAGTGTGTTTAAAGTCATTTCTGTGCCTGAAATTGGTCAAAATTGAAGCTTCTGAGCAAGCAAAACCTTGTAAAAATGGTAGTTTCTGGTCACTGTGAGGGTTTAAAAAGTGGTTATTCAACAAGAGGCACGATCCAAATGACATTTTGAATCATTGTGGTACAGTCCAAAAAATCAATTTTCTGATGAAAAACGATGACCTCGGACCAGTCGAACGTTCCTAAAATGGTCCATTTTGATGACATTTTAACATTTAATCTTTTGACTGTTAATTACTGTTGGAGGTGAATTATTACTTTTTCAACTAAAATCAGTGTGTTTAAAGTCATTTCTGTGCCTGAAATGGGTCAAAATTGAAGCTTCTGAGCAAGCAAATCTCTGTAAAAATTAAATTTTGGTCACTGTGAGGGATTAAAAAGTGGTTAGTTAACATGAGGCACGATTCAATTGACATTTTGAATCATTTTTGGTACAGTCCAAAAAATCAATTTTCTGTTGAAAAACGATGACCCCGTACCAGTTGAACGTTCCGAAAATGGTCAATTTCAATGAAATTTTAACATTTAATCTTTTGACTGTAAAGTACTGTTGGATGTGAATTATTACTTTTTCAACTAAAATAATTGTGTTTAAAGTCATTTCTGTGCCTGAAATTGGTTGAAATTGAAGCTTCCAAGCAAGCAAAACCCTGTAAAAATGGTATTTTTGGTCACTGTGAGGGTTTAAAAAGTGGTTATTCAACATGAGGCACGATCCAGATGGCATTTTGAATCATTATGGTACAGTCCAAAAAATCAATTTTCTGATGAAAAACAATGACCTCGGACCAGTCGAACGTTCCCAAAATGGTCAATTTTGATGACATTTTAACATTTAATCTTTTGACTGTTAATTACTGTTGGATGTGAATTATTACTTTTTCAACTAAAATCAGTGTGTTTAAAGTCATTTCTGTGCCTGAAATTGGTCAAAATTGAAGCTTCTGCGCAAGCAAAACTCTGTAAAAATTGTATTTTTGGTCACTGTGAGGGTTTAAAAAGTGGTTATTCAACAAGAGGCACGATCCAAATGACATTTTGAATCATTATGGTACAGTCCAAAAAATCCATTTTCTGATGAAAAACGATGACCTCGGACCAGTCGAACGTTCCTAAAATGGTCCATTTTGATGACATTTTAACATTTAATCTTTTGACTGTTAATTACTGTTGGATGTGAATTATTACTTTTTCAACTAAAATCAGTGTGTTTAAAGTCATTTCTGTGCCTGAAATTGGTCAAAATTGAAGCTTCTGAGCAAGCAAATCTTTGTAAAAATCGCAATTTTGGTCACTGTGAGGGATTAAAAAGTGGATAGTTAACATGAGGCACGATCCAATTGACATTTTGAATCATTTTTGGTACAGTCCAAAAAATCCATTTTCTGTTGAAAAACGATGACCCCGGACCAGTTGAACGTTCCGAAAATGATCAATTTCGATGAAATTTTAACATTTAATCTTTTGACTGTAAAGTACTGTTGGATGTGAATTATTACTTTTTCAACTAAAATAATTGTGTTTAAAGTCATTTCTGTGCCTGAAATTGGTTGAAATTGAAGGTTCTGAGCAAGCAAAACTCTGTAAAAATGGTATTTTTGGTCACTGTCAGGGTTTAAAAAGTGGATATTCAACATGAGGCACGATCCAAATGGCATTTTGAATCATTATGGCACAGTCCAAAAAATCAATTTTCTGATGAAAAACAATGACCTCGGACCAGTCCAACGTTCCTAAAATGGTCAATTTTGATGACATTTTAACATTTAATCTTTTGACTGTTAATTACTGTTGGATGTGAAATATTACTTTTTCAACTAAAATCAGTGTGTTTAAAGTCATTTCTGTGCCTGAAATTGGTCAAAATTGAAGCTTCTGAGCAAGCAAAACTCTGTAAAAATTGCAATTTTGGTCACTGTGAGGGTTTAAAAAGTGGTTATTCAACATGAGGCACGATCCAAATGGCATTTTGAATCATTATGATACAGTACAAAAAATCAATTTTCTGATGAAAAACAATGACCTCGGACCAGTCGAAAGTTCCTAAAATGGTCAATTTTGATGACATTTTACCATTTAATCTTTTGACTGTTAATTATTGTTGGATGTGAATTATTACTTTTTCAACTGAAATCAGTTTTTTTAAAGTCATTTCTGTGCCTGAAATTGGTCAAAATTGAAGCTTCTGAGCAAGCAAAACTCTGTAATACTAGCAATTTTGGTCACTGTGAGGGTTTAAAAAGTGGTTAAATAACAAGAGGTACGGTCCAATTGACATTTTGAATCATTATGGTACAGTCCAAAAAATCAATTTTCTGATGAAAAACGATGACCTCGGACCAGTCGAACGTTCCTAAAATGGTCAATTTCGATGAAATTTTAACATTTAATCTTTTGACTGTAAATTACTGTTGGATGTGAATTTTTACTTTTTCAACTAAAATAATTGTGTTTAAAGTCATTTCTGTACCTGAAATTGGTCAAAATTGAAGCTTCTGAGCAAGCAAAACTCTGTAAAAATTGTATTTTTGGTCACTGTGAGGGTTTAAAAAGTGGTTATTCAACATGAGGCACGATCCAAATGACATGTTGAATCATTATGGTACAGTCCAAAAAATCAATTTTCTGATGAAAAACGATGACTCCGGACCAGTCGAATGTTCCTAAAATTGTCAATTTTGATGAAATTTTAACATTTAATCTTTTGACTGTGAATTACTGTTGGATGTGAATTATTACTTTTTCAACTAAAATCAGTGTGTTTAAAGTCATTTCTGTGCCTGAAAGTAGTCAAAATTGAAGCTTCCGAGCAAGCAAAACTCTGTAAAAATGGTATTTTTGGTCACTGTCAGGGTTTAAAAAGTGGTTATTCAACATGAGGCACGATCCAAATGGCATTTTGAATCATTATGGTACAGTCCAAAAAATCAATTTTCTGATGAAAAACAATGACCTCGGACCAGTCCAACGTTCCTAAAATGGTCAATTTTGATGACATTTTAACATTTAATCTTTTGACTGTTAATTACTGTTGGATGTGAAATATTACTTTTTCAACTAAAATCAGTGTGTTTAAAGTCATTTCTGTGCCTGAAATTGGTCAAAATTGAAGCTTCTGAGCAAGCAAAACCTTGTAAAAATGGTAGTTTCTGGTCACTGTGAGGGTTTAAAAAGTGGTTATTCAACAAGAGGCACGATCCAAATGACATTTTGAATCATTGTGGTACAGTCCAAAAAATCAATTTTCTGATGAAAAACGATGACCTCGGACCAGTCGAACGTTCCTAAAATGGTCCATTTTGATGACATTTTAACATTTAATCTTTTGACTGTTAATTACTGTTGGAGGTGAATTATTACTTTTTCAACTAAAATCAGTGTGTTTAAAGTCATTTCTGTGCCTGAAATTGGTCAAAATTGAAGCTTCTGAGCAAGCAAATCTCTGTAAAAATTAAATTTTGGTCACTGTGAGGGATTAAAAAGTGGTTAGTTAACATGAGGCACGATTCAATTGACATTTTGAATCATTTTTGGTACAGTCCAAAAAATCAATTTTCTGTTGAAAAACGATGACCCCGTACCAGTTGAACGTTCCGAAAATGGTCAATTTCAATGAAATTTTAACATTTAATCTTTTGACTGTAAAGTACTGTTGGATGTGAATTATTACTTTTTCAACTAAAATAATTGTGTTTAAAGTCATTTCTGTGCCTGAAATTGGTTGAAATTGAAGCTTCCAAGCAAGCAAAACCCTGTAAAAATGGTATTTTTGGTCACTGTGAGGGTTTAAAAAGTGGTTATTCAACATGAGGCACGATCCAGATGGCATTTTGAATCATTATGGTACAGTCCAAAAAATCAATTTTCTGATGAAAAACAATGACCTCGGACCAGTCGAACGTTCCCAAAATGGTCAATTTTGATGACATTTTAACATTTAATCTTTTGACTGTTAATTACTGTTGGATGTGAATTATTACTTTTTCAACTAAAATCAGTGTGTTTAAAGTCATTTCTGTGCCTGAAATTGGTCAAAATTGAAGCTTCTGCGCAAGCAAAACTCTGTAAAAATTGTATTTTTGGTCACTGTGAGGGTTTAAAAAGTGGTTATTCAACAAGAGGCACGATCCAAATGACATTTTGAATCATTATGGTACAGTCCAAAAAATCCATTTTCTGATGAAAAACGATGACCTCGGACCAGTCGAACGTTCCTAAAATGGTCCATTTTGATGACATTTTAACATTTAATCTTTTGACTGTTAATTACTGTTGGATGTGAATTATTACTTTTTCAACTAAAATCAGTGTGTTTAAAGTCATTTCTGTGCCTGAAATTGGTCAAAATTGAAGCTTCTGAGCAAGCAAATCTTTGTAAAAATCGCAATTTTGGTCACTGTGAGGGATTAAAAAGTGGATAGTTAACATGAGGCACGATCCAATTGACATTTTGAATCATTTTTGGTACAGTCCAAAAAATCCATTTTCTGTTGAAAAACGATGACCCCGGACCAGTTGAACGTTCCGAAAATGATCAATTTCGATGAAATTTTAACATTTAATCTTTTGACTGTAAAGTACTGTTGGATGTGAATTATTACTTTTTCAACTAAAATAATTGTGTTTAAAGTCCTTTCTGTGCCTGAAATTGGTTGAAATTGAAGGTTCTGAGCAAGCAAAACTCTGTAAAAATGGCAATTTTGGTCACTGTGAACGTTTAAAAGGTGGTTAATTAACACAAGGCACGATCCAATTGACATTTTGAATCATTTTTGGTACAGTCCAAAAAATCAATTTTCTGTTGAAAAACGATGACCTCGGACCAGTCGAACGTTCCTAAAATGGTCCATTTTGATGACATTTTAACATTTAATCTTTTGACTGTAAATAACTGCTGGATGTCAAATATTACTTCTTCAACTGAAATAATTGTGTTTAAAGTCATTTCTGTGCCTGAAATTGGTCAAAATTGAAGCTTCTGAGTAAGCAGAACTCTGTAAAAATGGCAATTTTGGTCACTGTGAGGGTTTAAAAAGTGGTTATTTAACATGAGACACGATCCAATTGACATTTTGAATCATTTTTGGTACAGTCCAAAAAAATCAATTTTCTGATGAAAAACGATGAGCCCGGACCAGTCGAACGTTCCTAAAATGGTCAATTTCGATGAAATTTTAACATTTAATCTTTTGACTGTAAATTACTACTGGATGTAAATTATTACTTTTTCAACTAAAATCAGTGTGTTTAAAGTCATTTCTGTGCCTGAAATTGTTCAAAATTTAAGCTTCTGAGTAAGCAAAACTCTGTAAAAATGGTAATTTTGGTCACTGTGAGGGTTTAAAAAGTGGTTATTTAACATGAGACACGATCCAATTGACATTTTTAATCATTTTTGGTACAGTCCAAAAAATCAATTTTCTGATGAAAAAGGATGTCCCCTGACCAGTCGAACTTTCCTAAAATGGTCAATTTGGATTACATTTTAACATTTAATCTTTTGACTGTAAATTACTGTTTGATGTGAATTATTACTTTTTCAACTAAAATAATGGTGTTTAAAGTCATTTCTGTGCCTGAAATTAGTCAAAATTGAAGCTTCTTAGCACGCTTAGCACGGCATAGGCCGGAGTAGGCAGCGGCACGCACGGGAGGGAGGGGGGAGTTGAGGGTAGGTGGGGGAGGGCGGGGGGGTTTGTGCAACAATGCATTTCTTTCTTTGTTCATTCAACTGCATAATCGCTCATGAAAATGCTTGCATGTCAAGGTCATGGATAACTTGCTCTAGTGATTGTCTTTGGAAGTCAGAGAATTACTTGATGTATTCCTAACATGCAACCAATAAAATCTGTTTTCAAAAACATTAAAAAAAATTGAGGCTTCTGAGCAAGCAAAACTCTGTAAAAATTGCAATTTTGGTCACGGTGGGGGTTTAAAAAGTGGTTAGTTAACATAAGGCACGATCCAATTGACATTTTGAATCATTTTTGGTATAGTCCAAAAAAGCAGTTTTCTGATGAAAAACGATGACCCCGGACGAGTCAAGCGTTCCTAAAATGGTCAATTTCGATGACATTTTAACATTTAATCTTTTGACTGTAAATTACTGTTGGATGTGTATTATTACTTTTTCAACTAATATAATGGTGTTTAACGTCATTTCTGTGCCTGAAATTGGTCAAAATTGAAGCTTCCAAGCAAGCAAAGCTCTGTAATACTAGCAATTTTGGTCACTGTGAGGGTTTAAAAGTGGTTATTTAACATGAGGCACGATCCAATTGACATTTTAAATCATTTTTGGTACAGTCCAAAAAATCAATTTTCTGATGAAAAACAATGACCTCGGACCAGTCGAACGTTCCTAAAATGGTCAATTTGGATGAAATTTTAACATTAAATCTTTTGAATGTGAATTCCTGTTGGATGTGAATTATTACTTTTTAAACTAAAATCATTGTGTTTAAAGTCATTTCTGTGCCTGAAATTGGTCAAAATTGAAGCTTCTGAGCAAGCAAAACTCTGTAAAAATTGTATTTTTGGTCACTGTGAGGGTTTAAAAAGTGGTTATTCAACAAGAGGCACGATACAAATGACATTTTGAATCATTATGGTACAGTCCAAAAAATCAATTTTCTGATGAAAAAAGATGACCTCGGACCAGTCGAACGTTCCTAAAATGGTCCATTTTGATGACATTTTAACATTAAATCTTTTGACTGTGAATTCCTGTTGGATGTGAATTATTACTTTTTCAACTAAAATCAGTGTGTTTAAAGTCATTTCTGTGCCTGAAATTGGTCAAAATTGAAGCTTCTGAGCAAGCAAAACTCTGTAAAAATCGCAATTTTGGTCACTGTGAGGGTTTAAAAAGTGGTTATTCAACATGAGGCAAGATCCAAATGGCATTTTGAATCATTATGGTACAGTCCAAAAAAATCAATTTTCTGATGAAAAACAATGACCTCGGACCAGTCGAACGTTCCTAAAATGGTCAATTTTGATGACATTTTAACATTTAATCTTTTGACTGTTAATTACTGTTGGATGTGAATTATTACTTCTTCAACTAAAGTCAGTGTGTTTAAAGTCATTTCTGTGCCTGAAATTGGTCAAAATTGAAGCTTCTGAGGAAGCAAAACTCTGTAAAAATTGTATTTTTGGTCACTGTGAGGGTTTAAAAAGTGGTTATTCAACAAGAGGCACGATCCAAATGACATTTTGAATCATTATAGTACAGTCCAAAAAATCAATTTTCTGATGAAAAACGATGACCTCGGACCAGTCGAACGTTCCTAAAATGGTCCATTTTGATGACATTTTAACATTTAATCTTTTGACTGTTAATTACTGTTGGATGTGAATTATTACTTTTTCAACTAAAATCAGTGTGTTTAAAGTCATTTCTGTGCCTGAAATTGGTCAAAATTGAAGCTTCTGAGCAAGCAAATCCCTGTAAAAATCGCAATTTTGTTCACTGTGAGGGATTAAAAAGTGGTTAGTTAACATGAGGCACGATCCAATTAACATTTTGAATCATTTTTGGTGCAGTCCAAAAAATCAGTTTTCTGTTGAAAAACGATGACCCCGGACCAGTCGAACGTTCCTAAAATGGTCAATTTCGATGAAATTTTAACATTTAATCTTTTGACTGTAAATAACTGCTGGATGTCAAATATTACTTTTTCAACTGAAATAATTGTGTTTAAAGTAATTTCTGTGCCTGAAATTGGTCAAAATTTAAGCTTCTGAGTAAGCCGAACTCTGTAAAAATGGCAATTTTGGTCACTATGAGGGTTTAAAAAGTGGTTATTTAACATGGGACACGATCCAATTGACATTTTGAATCATTTTTGGTACAGTCCAAAAAATCAATTTTCTGATGAAAAAGGATGTCCCCTGACCAGTCGAACTTTCCTAAAATGGTCAATTTGGATTACATTTTAACATTTAATCTTTTGACTGTAAATTACTGTTGGATGTGAATTATTACTTTTTCAACTAAAATAATGGTGTTTAAAGTCATTTCTGTGCCTGAAATTGGTCAAAATTGAAGCTTCTTAGCACGCTTAGCACGGCATGGACGGAGTAGGCAGCGGCACGCACGGGAGGGAGGGGGGAGTTGAGGGTAGGTGGGGGAGGGCGGGGGGGTTTGTGCAACAATGCATTTCTTTCTTTGTTCATTCAACTGCATATTCGCTCATGAAAATGCTTGCATGTCAAGGTCATGGATAACTTGCTCTAGTGATTGTCTTTGGAAGTCAGAGAATTACTTGATGTATTCCTACCATGCAACCAATAAAATCTGTTTTCAAAAACATTTAAAAAAAATTGAGGCTTCTAAGCAAGCAAAACTCTGTAAAAATGGCAATTTTGGTCACGGTGAGGGTTTAAAAAGTGGTTAGTTAACATAAGGCACGATCCAATTGACATTTTGAATCATTTTTGGTACAGTCCAAAAAATCAATTTTCTGTTGAAAAACGGTGACCCCGGACCAGTTGAACGTTCCGAAAATGGTCAATTTCGATTAAATTTTAACATTTAATCTTTTGACTGTAAAGTACTGTTGGATGTGAATTATTACTTTTTCAACTAAAATAATTGTGTTTAAAGTCATTCCTGTGCCTGAAATTGGTTGAAATTGAAGGTTCTGAGCAAGCAAAACTCTGTAAAAATGGCAATTTTGGTCACTGTGAACGTTTAAAAGGTGGTTAATTAACATAAGGCACGATCCAATTGACATTTTGAATAATTTTTTGGACAGTCCAAAAAATCAATTTTCTGATGAAAAACGATGACTCCGGACCAGTCGGATGTTCCTAAAATTGTCAATTTTTATGAAATTTTAACATTAAATCTTTTGACTGTGAATTCCTGTTGGATGTAATTTATTATTACTTTTTCAACTAAAATCACTGTGTTTAAAGTCATTTCTGTGCCTGAAATTGGTCAAAATTGAAGCTTCTGAGCAAGCAAAACTCTGTAAAAATTGCAATTTTGGTCACTGTGAGGGTTTAAAAAGTGGTTATTCAACATGAGGCACGATCCAAATGACATTTTGAATCATTATGGTACAGTCCAAAAAATCAATTTTCTGATGAAAAACGATGACCTCGGACCAGTCGAACGTTCCTAAAATGGTCAATTTGGATGAAATTTTAACATTTAATCTTTTGACTGTAAATTACTGTTGGATGTGAATTTTTACTTTTTCAACTAAAATAATTGTGTTTAAAGTCATTTCTGTACCTGAAATTGGGCAAAATTGAAGCTTCTGAGCAAGCAAAACTCTGTAAAAATTGTATTTTTGGTCACTGTGAGGGTTTAAAAAGTGGTTATTCAACATGAGGCACGATCCAAATGACATTTTGAATCATTATGGTACAGTCCAAAAAATCAATTTTTTGATGAAAAACAATGACCTCGGACCAGTCGAAAGTTCCTAAAATGGTCAACTTGGATGAAATTTTAACATTTAATCTTTTAACTGTAAAGTACTGTTGGATGTGAATTATTACTTTTTCAACTAAAATTAGGGTGTTTAAAGTCATTTCTGTGCCTGAAATTGGTCGAAATGGAAGGTTCTGAGCAAGCAAAACTCTGTAAAAATGGCAATTTTGGTCACTGTGAACGTTTAAAAGGTGGTTAATTAACATAAGGCACGATCCAATTGACATTTTGAATCATTTTTGGTACAGTCCAAAAAAATCAATTTTCTGTTGAAAAACGATGACCCCGGACCAGTCGAACGTTCCTAAAATGGTCAACTTGGATGAAATTTTAACATTTAATCTTTTGACTGTAAATAACTGCTGGATGTCAAATATTACTTTTTCAACTGAAATAATTGTGTTTAAAGTCATTTCTGTGCCTGAAATTGGTCAAAATTGAAGCTTCTGAGTAAGCAGAACTCTGTAAAAATGGCAATTTTGGTCACTGTGAGGGTGTAAAAAGTGGTTAAATAACAAGAGGTACGGTCCAATTGACATTTTGAATAATTTTTTGGACAGTCCAAAAAATCCATTTTCTGATTAAAAACGATGACTCCGGACCAGTCGAATGTTCCTAAAATTGTCAATTTTTATGAAATTTTAACATTAAATCTTTTGACTGTGAATTCCTGTTGGATGTGAATTATTACTTTTTCAACTAAAATCAGTGTGTCTAAAGTCATTTCTGTGCCTGAAATTGGTCAAAATTGAAGCTTCTGAGCAAGCAAAACTCTGTAAAAATTGCAATTTTGGTCACTGTGAGGGTTTAAAAAGTGGTTATTCAACATGAGGCACGATCCAAATGACATTTTGAATCATTATGGTACAGTCCAAAAAATCAATTTTCTGATGAAAAACGATGACCTCGGACCAGTCGAACGTTCCTAAAATGGTCAATTTCGATGAAACTTTAACATTTAATCTTTTGACTGTAAATTACTGTTGGATGTGAATTTTTACTTTTTCAACTAAAATAATTGTGTTTAAAGTCATTTCTGTACCTGAAATTGGTCAAAATTGAAGCTTCTGAGCAAGCAAAACTCTGTAAAAATTGTATTTTTGGTCACTGTGAGGGTTTAAAAAGTGGTTATTCAACATGAGGCACGATCCAAATGACATTTTGAATTATTATGGTACAGTCCAAAAAATCAATTTTCTGATGAAAAACGATGACCTCGGACCAGTCGAACGTTCCTAAAATGGTCAATTTTGATGACATTTTAACATTTAATCTTTTGACTGTTAATTATTGTTAGATGTGAATCATTACTTTTTCAACTAAAATCAGTGTGTTTAAAGTCATTTCTGTGCCTGAAATTGGTCAAAATTGAAGCTTCTGAGTAAGCAAAACTATGTAAAACTAGCAATTTTGGTCGCTGTGAGGGTTTAAAAATTGGTTATTTAACATGAGGCACGATCCAATTCACATTTTGAATCATTTTTGGTACAGTCCAAAAAATCAATTTTCTGATGAAAAACGATGACGCCGGACCAGTCGAACGTTCCTAAAATAGTCAATTTGGATGAAATTTTAACATTTAATCTTTTGACTGTAAATTACTGTTGGATGTGAATTTTTACTTTTTCAACTAAAATAATTGTGTTTAAAGTCATTTCTGTACCTGAAATTGGGCAAAATTGAAGCTTCTGAGCAAGCAAAACTCTGTAAAAATTGTATTTTTGGTCACTGTGAGGGTTTAAAAAGTGGTTATTCAACATGAGGCACGATCCAAATGACATTTTGAATCATTATGGTACAGTCCAAAAAATCAATTTTTTGATGAAAAACAATGACCTCGGACCAGTCGAAAGTTCCTAAAATGGTCAACTTGGATGAAATTTTAACATTTAATCTTTTAACTGTAAAGTACTGTTGGATGTGAATTATTACTTTTTCAACTAAAATTAGGGTGTTTAAAGTCATTTCTGTGCCTGAAATTGGTCGAAATGGAAGGTTCTGAGCAAGCAAAACTCTGTAAAAATGGCAATTTTGGTCACTGTGAACGTTTAAAAGGTGGTTAATTAACATAAGGCACGATCCAATTGACATTTTGAATCATTTTTGGTACAGTCCAAAAAAATCAATTTTCTGTTGAAAAACGATGACCCCGGACCAGTCGAACGTTCCTAAAATGGTCAATTTCGATGAAATTTTAACATTTAATCTTTTGACTGTAAATAACTGCTGGATGTCAAATATTACTTTTTCAACTGAAATAATTGTGTTTAAAGTCATTTCTGTACCTGAATCTGGTCAAAATTGAAGCTTCTGAGTAAGCAAATCTTTGTAAAATGGCAATTTTGGTCACTGTGAGAGATTAAAAAGTGGTTAGTTAACATGAGGCACGATCCATTTGACATTTTGAATCATTTTTGGTACAGTCCAAAAACTCAATTTTCTGATGAAAAATGATGATTCCGGACCAGTCGAATGTTCCTAAAATTGTCAATTTTGATGAAATTTTAACATTTAATCTTTTGACTGTGAATTCCTGTTGGATGTGAATTATTACTTTTTCAACTAAAATCAGTGTGTTTAAAGTCATTTCTGTGCCTGAAATTGGTCAAAATTGAACATTCCAAGCAAGCAAAACTCTGTAAAAATGGTATTTTTGGTCACTGTGAGGGTTTAAAAAGTGGTCATTCAACATGAGGCACGATCCAAATGGCATTTTGAATCATTATGATACAGTCCAAAAAATCAATTTTCTGATGAAAAACAATGACCTCGGACCAGTCGAAAGTTCCTAAAATGGTCAATTTTTATGACATTTTACCATTTATTCTTTTGACTGTTAATTACTGTTGGATGTGAATTATTACTTTTTCAACTGAAATCAGTTTTTTTAAAGTCATTTCTGTGCCTGAAATTGGTCAAAATTGAAGCTTCTGAGCAATCAAAACTCTGTAATACTAGCAATTTTGGTCACTGTGAGGGTGTAAAAAGTGGTTAAATAACAAGAGGTACGGTCCAATTGACATTTTGAATAATTTTTTGGACAGTCCAAAAAATCAATTTTCTGATTAAAAACGATGACTCCGGATCAGTCGAATGTTCCTAAAATTGTCAATTTTTATGAAATTTTAACATTAAATCTTTTGACTGTGAATTCCTGTTGGATGTGAATTATTACTTTTTCAACTAAAATCAGTGTGTCTAAAGTCATTTCTGTGCCTGAAATTGGTCAAAATTGAAGCTTCTGAGCAAGCAAAACTCTGTAAAAATTGCAATTTTGGTCACTGTGAGGGTTTAAAAAGTGGTTATTCAACATGAGGCACGATCCAAATGACATTTTGAATCATTATGGTACAGTCCAAAAAATCAATTTTCTGATGAAAAACGATGACCTCGGACCAGTCGAACGTTCCTAAAATTGTCAATTTCGATGAAATTTTAACATTTAATCTTTTGACTGTAAATTACTGTTGGATGTGAATGTTTACTTTTTCAACTAAAATAATTGTGTTTAAAGTCATTTCTGTACCTGAAATTGGTCAAAATTGAAGCTTCTGAGCAAGCAAAACTCTGTAAAAATTGTATTTTTGGTCACTGTGAGGGTTTAAAAAGTGGTTATTCAACATGAGGCACGATCCAAATGACATGTTGAATCATTATGGTACAGTCCAAAAAATCAATTTTCTGATGAAAAACGATGACCGCGGACCAGTCGAACGTTTCTAAAATGGTCAATTTTGATGACATTTTAACATTTAATCTTTTGACTGTTAATTACTGTTGGATGTGAATTATTACTTTTTCAACTAAAATCAGTGTGTTTAAAGTCATTTCTGTGCCTGAAATTGGTCAAAATTGAAGCTTCTGAGCAAAACTCTGCAAAACTAGCAATTTTGGTCGCTGTGAGGGTTTAAAAAGTGGTTATTTAACATGAGGCACGATCCAATTGACATTTTGAATCATTTTTGGTACAGTCCAAAAAATCAATTTTCTGATGAAAAACGATGACTCCGGACCAGTCGAATGTTCCTAAAATTGTCAATTTTGATGAAATGTTAACATTTAATCTTTTGACTGTGAATTACTGTTGGATGTGAATTATTACTTTTTCAACTAAAATCAGTGTGTTTAAAGTCATTTCTGTGCCTGAAATTAGTCAAAATTGAAGCTTCCGATCAAGCAAAACTCTGTAAAAATGGTATTTTTGGTCACTGTGAGGGTTTAAAAAGTGGTTATTCAACATGAGGCACGATCCAAATGGCATTTTGAATCATTATGGTACAGTCCAAAAAATCAATTTTCTGATGAAAAACAATGACCTCGGACCAGTCCAACGTTCCTAAAATGGTCAATTTTGATGACATTTTAACATTTAATCTTTTGACTGTTAATTACTGTTGGATGTGAAATATTACTTTTTCAACTAAAAACAGTGTGTTTAAAGTCATTTCTGTGCCTGAAATTGGTCAAAATTGAAGCTTCTGAGCAAGCAAAACTCTGTAAAAATGGTATTTTTGGTCACTGTGAGGGTTTAAAAAGTGGTTATTCAACAAGAGGCACGATCCAAATGACATTTTGAATCATTATGGTACAGTCCAAAAAATCAATTTTCTGATGAAAAACGATGACCTCGGACCAGTCGAACGTTCCTAAAATGGTCCATTTTGATGACATTTTAACATTTAATCTTTTGACTGTTAATTACTGTTGGAGGTGAATTATTACTTTTTCAACTAAAATCAGTGTGTTTAAAGTCATTTCTGTGCCTGAAATTGGTCAAAATTGAAGCTTCTGAGCAAGCAAATCTCTGTAAAAATTAAATTTTGGTCACTGTGAGGGATTAAAAAGTGGTTAGTTAACATGAGGCACGATTCAATTGACATTTTGAATCATTTTTGGTACAGTCCAAAAAATCAATTTTTTGTTGAAAAACGATGACCCCGGACCAGTTGAACGTTCAGAAAATGGTCAATTTCAATGACATTTTAACATTTAATCTTTTGACTGTAAAGTACTGTTGGATGTGAATTATTACTTTTTCAACTAAAATAATTGTGTTTAAAGTCATTTCTGTGCCTGAAATTGGTTGAAATTGAAGCTTCCAAGCAAGCAAAACTCTGTAAAAATGGTATTTTTGGTCACTGTGAGGGTTTAAAAAGTGGTTATTCAACATGAGGCACGATCCAGATGGCATTTTGAATCATTATGGTACAGTCCAAAAAATCAATTTTCTGATGAAAAACAATGACCTCGGACCAGTCGAACGTTCCTAAAATGGTCAATTTTGATGACATTTTAACATTTAATCTTTTGACTGTTAATTACTGTTGGATGTGAATTATTACTTTTTCAACTAAAATCAGTGTGTTTAAAGTCATTTCTGTGCCTGAAATTGGTCAAAATTGAAGCTTCTGCGCAAGCAAAACTCTGAAAAAATTGTATTTTTGGTCACTGTGAGGGTTTAAAAAGTGGTTATTCAACGAGAGGCACGATCCAAATGACATTTTGAATCATTATGGTACAGTCCAAAAAATCAATTTTCTGATGAAAAACGATGACCGCGGACCAGTCGAACGTTTCTAAAATGGTCAATTTTGATGACATTTTAACATTTAATCTTTTGACTGTTAATTACTGTTGGATGTGAATTATTACTTTTTCAACTAAAATCAGTGTGTTTAAAGTCATTTCTGTGCCTGAAATTGGTCAAAATTGAAGCTTCTGAGCAAAACTCTGCAAAACTAGCAATTTTGGTCGCTGTGAGGGTTTAAAAAGTGGTTATTTAACATGAGGCACGATCCAATTGACATTTTGAATCATTTTTGGTACAGTCCAAAAAATCAATTTTCTGATGAAAAACGATGACTCCGGACCAGTCGAATGTTCCTAAAATTGTCAATTTTGATGAAATGTTAACATTTAATCTTTTGACTGTGAATTACTGTTGGATGTGAATTATTACTTTTTCAACTAAAATCAGTGTGTTTAAAGTCATTTCTGTGCCTGAAATTAGTCAAAATTGAAGCTTCCGATCAAGCAAAACTCTGTAAAAATGGTATTTTTGGTCACTGTGAGGGTTTAAAAAGTGGTTATTCAACATGAGGCACGATCCAAATGGCATTTTGAATCATTATGGTACAGTCCAAAAAATCAATTTTCTGATGAAAAACAATGACCTCGGACCAGTCCAACGTTCCTAAAATGGTCAATTTTGATGACATTTTAACATTTAATCTTTTGACTGTTAATTACTGTTGGATGTGAAATATTACTTTTTCAACTAAAAACAGTGTGTTTAAAGTCATTTCTGTGCCTGAAATTGGTCAAAATTGAAGCTTCTGAGCAAGCAAAACTCTGTAAAAATGGTATTTTTGGTCAATGTGAGGGTTTAAAAAGTGGTTATTCAACAAGAGGCACGATCCAAATGACATTTTGAATCATTATGGTACAGTCCAAAAAATCAATTTTCTGATGAAAAACGATGACCTCGGACCAGTCGAACGTTCCTAAAATGGTCCATTTTGATGACATTTTAACATTTAATCTTTTGACTGTTAATTACTGTTGGAGGTGAATTATTACTTTTTCAACTAAAATAAGTGTGTTTAAAGTCATTTCTGTGCCTGAAATTGGTCAAAATTGAAGCTTCTGAGCAAGCAAATCTCTGTAAAAATTAAATTTTGGTCACTGTGAGGGATTAAAAAGTGGTTAGTTAACATGAGGCACGATTCAATTGACATTTTGAATCATTTTTGGTACAGTCCAAAAAATCAATTTTTTGTTGAAAAACGATGACCCCGGACCAGTTGAACGTTCAGAAAATGGTCAATTTCAATGACATTTTAACATTTAATCTTTTGACTGTAAAGTACTGTTGGATGTGAATTATTACTTTTTCAACTAAAATAATTGTGTTTAAAGTCATTTCTGTGCCTGAAATTGGTTGAAATTGAAGCTTCCAAGCAAGCAAAACTCTGTAAAAATGGTATTTTTGGTCACTGTGAGGGTTTAAAAAGTGGTTATTCAACATGAGGCACGATCCAGATGGCATTTTGAATCATTATGGTACATTCCAAAAAATCAATTTTCTGATGAAAAACAATGACCTCGGACCAGTCGAACGTTCCTAAAATGGTCAATTTTGATGACATTTTAACATTTAATCTTTTGACTGTTAATTACTGTTGGATGTGAATTATTACTTTTTCAACTAAAATCAGTGTGTTTAAAGTCATTTCTGTGCCTGAAATTGGTCAAAATTGAAGCTTCTGCGCAAGCAAAACTCTGTAAAAATTTTATTTTTGGTCACTGTGAGGGTTTAAAAAGTGGTTATTCAACGAGAGGCACGATCCAAATGACATTTTGAATCATTATGGTACAGTCCAAAAAATCAATTTTCTGATGAAAAACGATGACCTCGGACCAGTCGAACGTTCCTAAAATGGTCCATTTTGATGACATTTTAACATTTAATCTTTTGACTGTTAATTACTGTTGGATGTGAATTATTACTTTTTCAACTAAAATCAGTGTGTTTAAAGTCATTTCTGTGCCTGAAATTGGTCAAAATTGAAGCTTCTGAGCAAGCAAATCTCTGTAAAAATGGCAATTTTGGTCACTGTGAGGGTGTAAAAAGTGGTTAAATAACAAGAGGTACGGTCCAATTGACATTTTGAATAATTTTTTGGACAGTCCAAAAAATCCATTTTCTGATTAAAAACGATGACTCCGGACCAGTCGAATGTTCCTAAAATTGTCAATTTTTATGAAATTTTAACATTAAATCTTTTGACTGTGAATTCCTGTTGGATGTGAATTATTACTTTTTCAACTAAAATCAGTGTGTCTAAAGTCATTTCTGTGCCTGAAATTGGTCAAAATTGAAGCTTCTGAGCAAGCAAAACTCTGTAAAAATTGCAATTTTGGTCACTGTGAGGGTTTAAAAAGTGGTTATTCAACATGAGGCACGATCCAAATGACATTTTGAATCATTATGGTACAGTCCAAAAAATCAATTTTCTGATGAAAAACGATGACCTCGGACCAGTCGAACGTTCCTAAAATGGTCAATTTCGATGAAACTTTAACATTTAATCTTTTGACTGTAAATTACTGTTGGATGTGAATTTTTACTTTTTCAACTAAAATAATTGTGTTTAAAGTCATTTCTGTACCTGAAATTGGTCAAAATTGAAGCTTCTGAGCAAGCAAAACTCTGTAAAAATTGTATTTTTGGTCACTGTGAGGGTTTAAAAAGTGGTTATTCAACATGAGGCACGATCCAAATGACATTTTGAATTATTATGGTACAGTCCAAAAAATCAATTTTCTGATGAAAAACGATGACCTCGGACCAGTCGAACGTTCCTAAAATGGTCAATTTTGATGACATTTTAACATTTAATCTTTTGACTGTTAATTATTGTTAGATGTGAATCATTACTTTTTCAACTAAAATCAGTGTGTTTAAAGTCATTTCTGTGCCTGAAATTGGTCAAAATTGAAGCTTCTGAGTAAGCAAAACTATGTAAAACTAGCAATTTTGGTCGCTGTGAGGGTTTAAAAATTGGTTATTTAACATGAGGCACGATCCAATTCACATTTTGAATCATTTTTGGTACAGTCCAAAAAATCAATTTTCTGATGAAAAACGATGACGCCGGACCAGTCGAACGTTCCTAAAATAGTCAATTTGGATGAAATTTTAACATTTAATCTTTTGACTGTAAATTACTGTTGGATGTGAATTTTTACTTTTTCAACTAAAATAATTGTGTTTAAAGTCATTTCTGTACCTGAAATTGGGCAAAATTGAAGCTTCTGAGCAAGCAAAACTCTGTAAAAATTGTATTTTTGGTCACTGTGAGGGTTTAAAAAGTGGTTATTCAACATGAGGCACGATCCAAATGACATTTTGAATCATTATGGTACAGTCCAAAAAATCAATTTTTTGATGAAAAACAATGACCTCGGACCAGTCGAAAGTTCCTAAAATGGTCAACTTGGATGAAAT
Organism: Lissotriton helveticus; assembly: GCF_964261635.1. Lineage (NCBI taxonomy): Eukaryota > Metazoa > Chordata > Amphibia > Caudata > Salamandridae > Lissotriton > Lissotriton helveticus. Next base: position 405,637,944 of record NC_136071.1, read on the forward strand.
TTTAACATTTAATCTTTTAACTGTAAAGTACTGTTGGATGTGAATTATTACTTTTTCAACTAAAATTAGGGTGTTTAAAGTCATTTCTGTGCCTGAAATTGGTCGAAATGGAAGGTTCTGAGCAAGCAAAACTCTGTAAAAATGGCAATTTTGGTCACTGTGAACGTTTAAAAGGTGGTTAATTAACATAAGGCACGATCCAATTGACATTTTGAATCATTTTTGGTACAGTCCAAAAAAATCAATTTTCTGTTGAAAAACGATGACCCCGGACCAGTCGAACGTTCCTAAAATGGTCAATTTCGATGAAATTTTAACATTTAATCTTTTGACTGTAAATAACTGCTGGATGTCAAATATTACTTTTTCAACTGAAATAATTGTGTTTAAAGTCATTTCTGTACCTGAATCTGGTCAAAATTGAAGCTTCTGAGTAAGCAAATCTTTGTAAAATGGCAATTTTGGTCACTGTGAGAGATTAAAAAGTGGTTAGTTAACATGAGGCACGATCCATTTGACATTTTGAATCATTTTTGGTACAGTCCAAAAACTCAATTTTCTGATGAAAAATGATGATTCCGGACCAGTCGAATGTTCCTAAAATTGTCAATTTTGATGAAATTTTAACATTTAATCTTTTGACTGTGAATTCCTGTTGGATGTGAATTATTACTTTTTCAACTAAAATCAGTGTGTTTAAAGTCATTTCTGTGCCTGAAATTGGTCAAAATTGAACATTCCAAGCAAGCAAAACTCTGTAAAAATGGTATTTTTGGTCACTGTGAGGGTTTAAAAAGTGGTCATTCAACATGAGGCACGATCCAAATGGCATTTTGAATCATTATGATACAGTCCAAAAAATCAATTTTCTGATGAAAAACAATGACCTCGGACCAGTCGAAAGTTCCTAAAATGGTCAATTTTTATGACATTTTACCATTTATTCTTTTGACTGTTAATTACTGTTGGATGTGAATTATTACTTTTTCAACTGAAATCAGTTTTTTTAAAGTCATTTCTGTGCCTGAAATTGGTCAAAATTGAAGCTTCTGAGCAATCAAAACTCTGTAATACTAGCAATTTTGGTCACTGTGAGGGTGTAAAAAGTGGTTAAATAACAAGAGGTACGGTCCAATTGACATTTTGAATAATTTTTTGGACAGTCCAAAAAATCAATTTTCTGATTAAAAACGATGACTCCGGATCAGTCGAATGTTCCTAAAATTGTCAATTTTTATGAAATTTTAACATTAAATCTTTTGACTGTGAATTCCTGTTGGATGTGAATTATTACTTTTTCAACTAAAATCAGTGTGTCTAAAGTCATTTCTGTGCCTGAAATTGGTCAAAATTGAAGCTTCTGAGCAAGCAAAACTCTGTAAAAATTGCAATTTTGGTCACTGTGAGGGTTTAAAAAGTGGTTATTCAACATGAGGCACGATCCAAATGACATTTTGAATCATTATGGTACAGTCCAAAAAATCAATTTTCTGATGAAAAACGATGACCTCGGACCAGTCGAACGTTCCTAAAATTGTCAATTTCGATGAAATTTTAACATTTAATCTTTTGACTGTAAATTACTGTTGGATGTGAATGTTTACTTTTTCAACTAAAATAATTGTGTTTAAAGTCATTTCTGTACCTGAAATTGGTCAAAATTGAAGCTTCTGAGCAAGCAAAACTCTGTAAAAATTGTATTTTTGGTCACTGTGAGGGTTTAAAAAGTGGTTATTCAACATGAGGCACGATCCAAATGACATGTTGAATCATTATGGTACAGTCCAAAAAATCAATTTTCTGATGAAAAACGATGACCGCGGACCAGTCGAACGTTTCTAAAATGGTCAATTTTGATGACATTTTAACATTTAATCTTTTGACTGTTAATTACTGTTGGATGTGAATTATTACTTTTTCAACTAAAATCAGTGTGTTTAAAGTCATTTCTGTGCCTGAAATTGGTCAAAATTGAAGCTTCTGAGCAAAACTCTGCAAAACTAGCAATTTTGGTCGCTGTGAGGGTTTAAAAAGTGGTTATTTAACATGAGGCACGATCCAATTGACATTTTGAATCATTTTTGGTACAGTCCAAAAAATCAATTTTCTGATGAAAAACGATGACTCCGGACCAGTCGAATGTTCCTAAAATTGTCAATTTTGATGAAATGTTAACATTTAATCTTTTGACTGTGAATTACTGTTGGATGTGAATTATTACTTTTTCAACTAAAATCAGTGTGTTTAAAGTCATTTCTGTGCCTGAAATTAGTCAAAATTGAAGCTTCCGATCAAGCAAAACTCTGTAAAAATGGTATTTTTGGTCACTGTGAGGGTTTAAAAAGTGGTTATTCAACATGAGGCACGATCCAAATGGCATTTTGAATCATTATGGTACAGTCCAAAAAATCAATTTTCTGATGAAAAACAATGACCTCGGACCAGTCCAACGTTCCTAAAATGGTCAATTTTGATGACATTTTAACATTTAATCTTTTGACTGTTAATTACTGTTGGATGTGAAATATTACTTTTTCAACTAAAAACAGTGTGTTTAAAGTCATTTCTGTGCCTGAAATTGGTCAAAATTGAAGCTTCTGAGCAAGCAAAACTCTGTAAAAATGGTATTTTTGGTCACTGTGAGGGTTTAAAAAGTGGTTATTCAACAAGAGGCACGATCCAAATGACATTTTGAATCATTATGGTACAGTCCAAAAAATCAATTTTCTGATGAAAAACGATGACCTCGGACCAGTCGAACGTTCCTAAAATGGTCCATTTTGATGACATTTTAACATTTAATCTTTTGACTGTTAATTACTGTTGGAGGTGAATTATTACTTTTTCAACTAAAATCAGTGTGTTTAAAGTCATTTCTGTGCCTGAAATTGGTCAAAATTGAAGCTTCTGAGCAAGCAAATCTCTGTAAAAATTAAATTTTGGTCACTGTGAGGGATTAAAAAGTGGTTAGTTAACATGAGGCACGATTCAATTGACATTTTGAATCATTTTTGGTACAGTCCAAAAAATCAATTTTTTGTTGAAAAACGATGACCCCGGACCAGTTGAACGTTCAGAAAATGGTCAATTTCAATGACATTTTAACATTTAATCTTTTGACTGTAAAGTACTGTTGGATGTGAATTATTACTTTTTCAACTAAAATAATTGTGTTTAAAGTCATTTCTGTGCCTGAAATTGGTTGAAATTGAAGCTTCCAAGCAAGCAAAACTCTGTAAAAATGGTATTTTTGGTCACTGTGAGGGTTTAAAAAGTGGTTATTCAACATGAGGCACGATCCAGATGGCATTTTGAATCATTATGGTACAGTCCAAAAAATCAATTTTCTGATGAAAAACAATGACCTCGGACCAGTCGAACGTTCCTAAAATGGTCAATTTTGATGACATTTTAACATTTAATCTTTTGACTGTTAATTACTGTTGGATGTGAATTATTACTTTTTCAACTAAAATCAGTGTGTTTAAAGTCATTTCTGTGCCTGAAATTGGTCAAAATTGAAGCTTCTGCGCAAGCAAAACTCTGAAAAAATTGTATTTTTGGTCACTGTGAGGGTTTAAAAAGTGGTTATTCAACGAGAGGCACGATCCAAATGACATTTTGAATCATTATGGTACAGTCCAAAAAATCAATTTTCTGATGAAAAACGATGACCGCGGACCAGTCGAACGTTTCTAAAATGGTCAATTTTGATGACATTTTAACATTTAATCTTTTGACTGTTAATTACTGTTGGATGTGAATTATTACTTTTTCAACTAAAATCAGTGTGTTTAAAGTCATTTCTGTGCCTGAAATTGGTCAAAATTGAAGCTTCTGAGCAAAACTCTGCAAAACTAGCAATTTTGGTCGCTGTGAGGGTTTAAAAAGTGGTTATTTAACATGAGGCACGATCCAATTGACATTTTGAATCATTTTTGGTACAGTCCAAAAAATCAATTTTCTGATGAAAAACGATGACTCCGGACCAGTCGAATGTTCCTAAAATTGTCAATTTTGATGAAATGTTAACATTTAATCTTTTGACTGTGAATTACTGTTGGATGTGAATTATTACTTTTTCAACTAAAATCAGTGTGTTTAAAGTCATTTCTGTGCCTGAAATTAGTCAAAATTGAAGCTTCCGATCAAGCAAAACTCTGTAAAAATGGTATTTTTGGTCACTGTGAGGGTTTAAAAAGTGGTTATTCAACATGAGGCACGATCCAAATGGCATTTTGAATCATTATGGTACAGTCCAAAAAATCAATTTTCTGATGAAAAACAATGACCTCGGACCAGTCCAACGTTCCTAAAATGGTCAATTTTGATGACATTTTAACATTTAATCTTTTGACTGTTAATTACTGTTGGATGTGAAATATTACTTTTTCAACTAAAAACAGTGTGTTTAAAGTCATTTCTGTGCCTGAAATTGGTCAAAATTGAAGCTTCTGAGCAAGCAAAACTCTGTAAAAATGGTATTTTTGGTCAATGTGAGGGTTTAAAAAGTGGTTATTCAACAAGAGGCACGATCCAAATGACATTTTGAATCATTATGGTACAGTCCAAAAAATCAATTTTCTGATGAAAAACGATGACCTCGGACCAGTCGAACGTTCCTAAAATGGTCCATTTTGATGACATTTTAACATTTAATCTTTTGACTGTTAATTACTGTTGGAGGTGAATTATTACTTTTTCAACTAAAATAAGTGTGTTTAAAGTCATTTCTGTGCCTGAAATTGGTCAAAATTGAAGCTTCTGAGCAAGCAAATCTCTGTAAAAATTAAATTTTGGTCACTGTGAGGGATTAAAAAGTGGTTAGTTAACATGAGGCACGATTCAATTGACATTTTGAATCATTTTTGGTACAGTCCAAAAAATCAATTTTTTGTTGAAAAACGATGACCCCGGACCAGTTGAACGTTCAGAAAATGGTCAATTTCAATGACATTTTAACATTTAATCTTTTGACTGTAAAGTACTGTTGGATGTGAATTATTACTTTTTCAACTAAAATAATTGTGTTTAAAGTCATTTCTGTGCCTGAAATTGGTTGAAATTGAAGCTTCCAAGCAAGCAAAACTCTGTAAAAATGGTATTTTTGGTCACTGTGAGGGTTTAAAAAGTGGTTATTCAACATGAGGCACGATCCAGATGGCATTTTGAATCATTATGGTACATTCCAAAAAATCAATTTTCTGATGAAAAACAATGACCTCGGACCAGTCGAACGTTCCTAAAATGGTCAATTTTGATGACATTTTAACATTTAATCTTTTGACTGTTAATTACTGTTGGATGTGAATTATTACTTTTTCAACTAAAATCAGTGTGTTTAAAGTCATTTCTGTGCCTGAAATTGGTCAAAATTGAAGCTTCTGCGCAAGCAAAACTCTGTAAAAATTTTATTTTTGGTCACTGTGAGGGTTTAAAAAGTGGTTATTCAACGAGAGGCACGATCCAAATGACATTTTGAATCATTATGGTACAGTCCAAAAAATCAATTTTCTGATGAAAAACGATGACCTCGGACCAGTCGAACGTTCCTAAAATGGTCCATTTTGATGACATTTTAACATTTAATCTTTTGACTGTTAATTACTGTTGGATGTGAATTATTACTTTTTCAACTAAAATCAGTGTGTTTAAAGTCATTTCTGTGCCTGAAATTGGTCAAAATTGAAGCTTCTGAGCAAGCAAATCTCTGTAAAAATCGCAATTTTGGTCACTGTGAGGGATTAAAAAGTGGTTAGTTAACATGAGGCACGATCCAATTGACATTTTGAATCATTTTTGGTACAGTCCAAAAAATCAATTTTCTGTTGAAAAACGATGACCCCGGACCAGTTGAACGTTCCGAAAATGGTCAATTTCGATGAAATTTTAACATTTAATCTTTTGACTGTAAAGTACTGTTGGATGTGAATTATTACTTTTTCAACTAAAATAATTGTGTTTAAAGTCATTTCTGTGCCTGAAATTGGTTGAAATTGAAGCTTCCAAGCAAGCAAAACTCTGTAAAAATGGTATTTTTGGTCACTGTGAGGGTTTAAAAAGTGGTTATTCAACATGAGGCACGATCCAGATGGCATTTTGAATCATTATGGTACAGTCCAAAAAATCAATTTTCTGATGAAAAACAATGACCTCGGACCAGTCGAACGTTCCTAAAATGGTCAATTTCGATGAAACTTTAACATTTAATCTTTTGACTGTAAATTACTGTTGGATGTGAATTTTTACTTTTTCAACTAAAATAATTGTGTTTAAAGTCATTTCTGTACCTGAAATTGGTCAAAATTGAAGCTTCTGAGCAAGCAAAACTCTGTAAAAATTGTATTTTTGGTCACTGTGAGGGTTTAAAAAGTGGTTATTCAACATGAGGCACGATCCAAATGACATTTTGAATTATTATGGTACAGTCCAAAAAATCAATTTTCTGATGAAAAACGATGACCTCGGACCAGTCGAACGTTCCTAAAATGGTCAATTTTGATGACATTTTAACATTTAATCTTTTGACTGTTAATTATTGTTAGATGTGAATCATTACTTTTTCAACTAAAATCAGTGTGTTTAAAGTCATTTCTGTGCCTGAAATTGGTCAAAATTGAAGCTTCTGAGTAAGCAAAACTATGTAAAACTAGCAATTTTGGTCGCTGTGAGGGTTTAAAAATTGGTTATTTAACATGAGGCACGATCCAATTGACATTTTGAATCATTTTTGGTACAGTCCAAAAAATCAATTTTCTGATGAAAAACGATGACCCCGGACCAGTCGAACGTTCCTAAAATAGTCAATTTGGATGAAATTTTAACATTTAATCTTTTGACTGTAAATTACTGTTGGATGTGAATTTTTACTTTTTCAACTAAAATAATTGTGTTTAAAGTCATTTCTGTACCTGAAATTGGGCAAAATTGAAGCTTCTGAGTAAGCAAATCTTTGTAAAAATGGCAATTTTGGTCACTGTGAGAGATTAAAAAGTGGTTAGTTAACATGAGGCACGATCCATTTGACATTTTGAATCATTTTTGGTACAGTCCAAAAACTCAATTTTCTGATGAAAAATGATGATTCCGGACCAGTCGAATGTTCCTAAAATTGTCAATTTTGATGAAATTTTAACATTTAATCTTTTGACTGTGAATTCCTGTTGGATGTGAATTATTACTTTTTCAACTAAAATCAGTGTGTTTAAAGTCATTTCTGTGCCTGAAATTGGTCAAAATTGAACATTCCAAGCAAGCAAAACTCTGTAAAAATGGTATTTTTGGTCACTGTGAGGGTTTAAAAAGTGGTCATTCAACATGAGGCACGATCCAAATGGCATTTTGAATAATTATGATACAGTCCAAAAAATCAATTTTCTGATGAAAAACAATGACCTCGGACCAGTCGAAAGTTCCTAAAATGGTCAATTTTTATGACATTTTACCATTTATTCTTTTGACTGTTAATTACTGTTGGATGTGAATTATTACTTTTTCAACTGAAATCTGTTTTTTTAAAGTCATTTCTGTGCCTGAAATTGGTCAAAATTGAAGCTTCTGAGCAATCAAAACTCTGTAATACTAGCAATTTTGGTCACTGTGAGGGTGTAAAAAGTGGTTAAATAACAAGAGGTACGGTCCAATTGACATTTTGAATAATTTTTTGGACAGTCCAAAAAATCAATTTTCTGATTAAAAACGATGACTCCGGATCAGTCGAATGTTCCTAAAATTGTCAATTTTTATGAAATTTTAACATTAAATCTTTTGACTGTGAATTCCTGTTGGATGTGAATTATTACTTTTTCAACTAAAATCAGTGTGTCTAAAGTCATTTCTGTGCCTGAAATTGGTCAAAATTGAAGCTTCTGAGCAAGCAAAACTCTGTAAAAATTGCAATTTTGGTCACTGTGAGGGTTTAAAAAGTGGTTATTCAACATGAGGCACGATCCAAATGACATTTTGAATCATTATGGTACAGTCCAAAAAATCAATTTTCTGATGAAAAACGATGACCTCGGACCAGTCGAACGTTCCTAAAATGGTCAATTTCGATGAAATTTTAACATTTAATCTTTTGACTGTAAATTACTGTTGGATGTGAATTTTTACTTTTTCAACTAAAATAATTGTGTTTAAAGTCATTTCTGTACCTGAAATTGGTCAAAATTGAAGCTTCTGAGCAAGCAAAACTCTGTAAAAATTGTATTTTTGGTCACTGTGAGGGTTTAAAAAGTGGTTATTCAACATGAGGCACGATCCAAATGACATGTTGAATCATTATGGTACAGTCCAAAAAATCAATTTTCTGATGAAAAACGATGACCGCGGACCAGTCGAACGTTTCTAAAATGGTCAATTTTGATGACATTTTAACATTTAATCTTTTGACTGTTAATTACTGTTGGATGTGAATTATTACTTTTTCAACTAAAATCAGTGTGTTTAAAGTCATTTCTGTGCCTGAAATTGGTCAAAATTGAAGCTTCTGAGCAAAACTCTGCAAAACTAGCAATTTTGGTCGCTGTGAGGGTTTAAAAAGTGGTTATTTAACATGAGGCACGATCCAATTGACATTTTGAATAATTATGATACAGTCCAAAAAATCAATTTTCTGATGAAAAACAATGACCTCGGACCAGTCGAAAGTTCCTAAAATGGTCAATTTTTATGACATTTTACCATTTATTCTTTTGACTGTTAATTACTGTTGGATGTGAATTATTACTTTTTCAACTGAAATCAGTTTTTTTAAAGTCATTTCTGTGCCTGAAATTGGTCAAAATTGAAGCTTCTGAGCAATCAAAACTCTGTAATACTAGCAATTTTGGTCACTGTGAGGGTGTAAAAAGTGGTTAAATAACAAGAGGTACGGTCCAATTGACATTTTGAATAATTTTTTGGACAGTCCAAAAAATCAATTTTCTGATTAAAAACGATGACTCCGGATCAGTCGAATGTTCCTAAAATTGTCAATTTTTATGAAATTTTAACATTAAATCTTTTGACTGTGAATTCCTGTTGGATGTGAATTATTACTTTTTCAACTAAAATCAGTGTGTCTAAAGTCATTTCTGTGCCTGAAATTGGTCAAAATTGAAGCTTCTGAGCAAGCAAAACTCTGTAAAAATTGCAATTTTGGTCACTGTGAGGGTTTAAAAAGTGGTTATTCAACATGAGGCACGATCCAAATGACATTTTGAATCATTATGGTACAGTCCAAAAAATCAATTTTCTGATGAAAAACGATGACCTCGGACCAGTCGAACGTTCCTAAAATGGTCAATTTCGATGAAATTTTAACATTTAATCTTTTGACTGTAAATTACTGTTGGATGTGAATTTTTACTTTTTCAACTAAAATAATTGTGTTTAAAGTCATTTCTGTACCTGAAATTGGTCAAAATTGAAGCTTCTGAGCAAGCAAAACTCTGTAAAAATTGTATTTTTGGTCACTGTGAGGGTTTAAAAAGTGGTTATTCAACATGAGGCACGATCCAAATGACATGTTGAATCATTATGGTACAGTCCAAAAAATCAATTTTCTGATGAAAAACGATGACCGCGGACCAGTCGAACGTTTCTAAAATGGTCAATTTTGATGACATTTTAACATTTAATCTTTTGACTGTTAATTACTGTTGGATGTGAATTATTACTTTTTCAACTAAAATCAGTGTGTTTAAAGTCATTTCTGTGCCTGAAATTGGTCAAAATTGAAGCTTCTGAGCAAAACTCTGCAAAACTAGCAATTTTGGTCGCTGTGAGGGTTTAAAAAGTGGTTATTTAACATGAGGCACGATCCAATTGACATTTTGAATCATTTTTGGTACAGTCCAAAAAATCAATTTTCTGATGAAAAACGATGACTCCGGACCAGTCGAATGTTCCTAAAATTGTCAATTTTGATGAAATGTTAACATTTAATCTTTTGACTGTGAATTACTGTTGGATGTGAATTATTACTTTTTCAACTAAAATCAGTGTGTTTAAAGTCATTTCTGTGCCTGAAATTAGTCAAAATTGAAGCTTCCGATCAAGCAAAACTCTGTAAAAATGGTATTTTTGGTCACTGTGAGGGTTTAAAAAGTGGTTATTCAACATGAGGCACGATCCAAATGGCATTTTGAATCATTATGGTACAGTCCAAAAAATCAATTTTCTGATGAAAAACAATGACCTCGGACCAGTCCAACGTTCCTAAAATGGTCAATTTTGATGACATTTTAACATTTAATCTATTGACTGTTAATTACTGTTGGATGTGAAATATTACTTTTTCAACTAAAAACAGTGTGTTTAAAGTCATTTCTGTGCCTGAAATTGGTCAAAATTGAAGCTTCTGAGCAAGCAAAACTCTGTAAAAATGGTATTTTTGGTCACTGTGAGGGTTTAAAAAGTGGTTATTCAACAAGAGGCACGATCCAAATGACATTTTGAATCATTATGGTACAGTCCAAAAAATCAATTTTCTGATGAAAAACGATGACCTCGGACCAGTCGAACGTTCCTAAAATGGTCCATTTTGATGACATTTTAACATTTAATCTTTTGACTGTTAATTACTGTTGGAGGTGAATTATTACTTTTTCAACTAAAATCAGTGTGTTTAAAGTCATTTCTGTGCCTGAAATTGGTCAAAATTGAAGCTTCTGAGCAAGCAAATCTCTGTAAAAATTAAATTTTGGTCACTGTGAGGGATTAAAAAGTGGTTAGTTAACATGAGGCACGATTCAATTGACATTTTGAATCATTTTTGGTACAGTCCAAAAAATCAATTTTTTGTTGAAAAACGATGACCCCGGACCAGTTGAACGTTCAGAAAATGGTCAATTTCAATGACATTTTAACATTTAATCTTTTGACTGTAAAGTACTGTTGGATGTGAATTATTACTTTTTCAACTAAAATAATTGTGTTTAAAGTCATTTCTGTGCCTGAAATTGGTTGAAATTGAAGCTTCCAAGCAAGCAAAACTCTGTAAAAATGGTATTTTTGGTCACTGTGAGGGTTTAAAAAGTGGTTATTCAACATGAGGCACGATCCAGATGGCATTTTGAATCATTATGGTACAGTCCAAAAAATCAATTTTCTGATGAAAAACAATGACCTCGGACCAGTCGAACGTTCCTAAAATGGTCAATTTTGATGACATTTTAACATTTAATCTTTTGACTGTTAATTACTGTTGGATGTGAATTATTACTTTTTCAACTAAAATCAGTGTGTTTAAAGTCATTTCTGTGCCTGAAATTGGTCAAAATTGAAGCTTCTGCGCAAGCAAAACTCTGTAAAAATTGTATTTTTGGTCACTGTGAGGGTTTAAAAAGTGGTTATTCAACGAGAGGCACGATCCAAATGACATTTTGAATCATTATGGTACAGTCCAAAAAATCAATTTTCTGATGAAAAACGATGACCGCGGACCAGTCGAACGTTTCTAAAATGGTCAATTTTGATGACATTTTAACATTTAATCTTTTGACTGTTAATTACTGTTGGATGTGAATTATTACTTTTTCAACTAAAATCAGTGTGTTTAAAGTCATTTCTGTGCCTGAAATTGGTCAAAATTGAAGCTTCTGAGCAAAACTCTGCAAAACTAGCAATTTTGGTCGCTGTGAGGGTTTAAAAAGTGGTTATTTAACATGAGGCACGATCCAATTGACATTTTGAATCATTTTTGGTACAGTCCAAAAAATCAATTTTCTGATGAAAAACGATGACTCCGGACCAGTCGAATGTTCCTAAAATTGTCAATTTTGATGAAATGTTAACATTTAATCTTTTGACTGTGAATTACTGTTGGATGTGAATTATTACTTTTTCAACTAAAATCAGTGTGTTTAAAGTCATTTCTGTGCCTGAAATTAGTCAAAATTGAAGCTTCCGATCAAGCAAAACTCTGTAAAAATGGTATTTTTGGTCACTGTGAGGGTTTAAAAAGTGGTTATTCAACATGAGGCACGATCCAAATGGCATTTTGAATCATTATGGTACAGTCCAAAAAATCAATTTTCTGATGAAAAACAATGACCTCGGACCAGTCCAACGTTCCTAAAATGGTCAATTTTGATGACATTTTAACATTTAATCTTTTGACTGTAAATTACTGTTGGATGTGAAATATTACTTTTTCAACTAAAAACAGTGTGTTTAAAGTCATTTCTGTGCCTGAAATTGGTCAAAATTGAAGCTTCTGAGCAAGCAAAACTCTGTAAAAATGGTATTTTTGGTCACTGTGAGGGTTTAAAAAGTGGTTATTCAACAAGAGGCACGATCCAAATGACATTTTGAATCATTATGGTACAGTCCAAAAAATCAATTTTCTGATGAAAAACGATGACCTCGGACCAGTCGAACGTTCCTAAAATGGTCCATTTTGATGACATTTTAACATTTAATCTTTTGACTGTTAATTACTGTTGGAGGTGAATTATTACTTTTTCAACTAAAATCAGTGTGTTTAAAGTCATTTCTGTGCCTGAAATTGGTCAAAATTGAAGCTTCTGAGCAAGCAAATCTCTGTAAAAATTAAATTTTGGTCACTGTGAGGGATTAAAAAGTGGTTAGTTAACATGAGGCACGATTCAATTGACATTTTGAATCATTTTTGGTACAGTCCAAAAAATCAATTTTTTGTTGAAAAACGATGACCCCGGACCAGTTGAACGTTCAGAAAATGGTCAATTTCAATGACATTTTAACATTTAATCTTTTGACTGTAAAGTACTGTTGGATGTGAATTATTACTTTTTCAACTAAAATAATTGTGTTTAAAGTCATTTCTGTGCCTGAAATTGGTTGAAATTGAAGCTTCCAAGCAAGCAAAACTCTGTAAAAATGGTATTTTTGGTCACTGTGAGGGTTTAAAAAGTGGTTATTCAACATGAGGCACGATCCAGATGGCATTTTGAATCATTATGGTACAGTCCAAAAAATCAATTTTCTGATGAAAAACAATGACCTCGGACCAGTCGAACGTTCCTAAAATGGTCAATTTTGATGACATTTTAACATTTAATCTTTTGACTGTTAATTACTGTTGGATGTGAATTATTACTTTTTCAACTAAAATCAGTGTGTTTAAAGTCATTTCTGTGCCTGAAATTGGTCAAAATTGAAGCTTCTGCGCAAGCAAAACTCTGTAAAAATTGTATTTTTGGTCACTGTGAGGGTTTAAAAAGTGGTTATTCAACGAGAGGCACGATCCAAATGACATTTTGAATCATTATGGTACAGTCCAAAAAATCAATTTTCTGATGAAAAACGATGACCTCGGACCAGTCGAATGTTCCTAAAATGGTCCATTTTGATGACATTTTAACATTTAATCTTTTGACTGTTAATTACTGTTGGATGTGAATTATTACTTTTTCAACTAAAATCAGTGTGTTTAAAGTCATTTCTGTGCCTGAAATTGGTCAAAATTGAAGCTTCTGAGCAAGCAAATCTCTGTAAAAATCGCAATTTTGGTCACTGTGAGGGATTAAAAAGTGGTTAGTTAACATGAGGCACGATCCAATTGACATTTTGAATCATTTTTGGTACAGTCCAAAAAATCAATTTTCTGTTGAAAAACGATGACCCCGGACCAGTTGAACGTTCCGAAAATGGTCAATTTCGATGAAATTTTAACATTTAATCTTTTGACTGTAAAGTACTGTTGGATGTGAATTATTACTTTTTCAACTAAAATAATTGTGTTTAAAGTCATTTCTGTGCCTGAAATTGGTTGAAATTGAAGGTTCTGAGCAAGCAAAACTCTGTAAAAATGGCAATTTTGGTCACTGTGAACGTTTAAAAGGTGGTTAATTAACACAAGGCACGATCCAATTGACATTTTGAATCATTTTTGGTACAGTCCAAAAAATCAATTTTCTGTTGAAAAACGATGACCTCGGACCAGTCGAACGTTCCTAAAATGGTCCATTTTGATGACATTTTAACATTTAATCTTTTGACTGTAAATAACTGCTGGATGTCAAATATTACTTTTTCAACTGAAATAATTGTGTTTAAAGTCATTTCTGTGCCTGAAATTGGTCAAAATTGAAGCTTCTGAGTAAGCAGAACTCTGTAAAAATGGCAATTTTGGTCACTGTGAGGGTTTAAAAAGTGGTTATTTAACATGAGACACGATCCAATTGACATTTTGAATCATTTTTGGTACAGTCAAAAAAATCAATTTTCTGATGAAAAACGATGACCCCGGACCAGTCGAACGTTCCTAAAATGGTCAATTTCGATGAAATTTTAACATTTAATCTTTTGACTGTAAATTACTACTGGATGTAAATTATTACTTTTTCAACTAAAATCAGTGTGTTTAAAGTCATTTCTGTGCCTGAAATTGATCAAAATTTAAGCTTCTGAGTAAGCAAAACTCTGTAAAAATGGTAATTTTGGTCACTGTGAGGGTTTTAAAAGTGGTTATTTAACATGAGACACGATCCAATTGACATTTTGAATCATTTTTGGTACAGTCCAAAAAATCAATTTTCTGATGAAAAAGGATGTCCCCTGACCAGTCGAACTTTCCTAAAATGGTCAATTTGGATTACATTTTAACATTTAATCTTTTGACTGTAAATTACTGTTGGATGTGAATTATTACTTTTTCAACTAAAATAATGGTGTTTAAAGTCATTTCTGTGCCTGAAATTAGTCAAAATTGAAGCTTCTTAGCACGCTTAGCACGGCATAGGCCGGAGTAGGCAGCGGCACGCACGGGAGGGAGGGGGGAGTTGAGGGTAGGTGGGGGAGGGCGGGGGGGTTTGTGCAACAATGCATTTCTTTCTTTGTTCATTCAACTGCATAATCGCTCATGAAAATGCTTGCATGTCAAGGTCATGGATAACTTGCTCTAGTGATTGTCTTTGGAAGTCAGAGAATTACTTGATGTATTCCTACCATGCAACCAATAAAATCTGTTTTCAAAAACATTAAAAAAAAATTGAGGCTTCTGAGCAAGCAAAACTCTGTAAAAATGGCAATTTTGGTCACGGTGGGGGTTTAAAAAGTGGTTAGTTAACATAAGGCACGATCCAATTGACATTTTGAATCATTTTTGGTATAGTCCAAAAAAGCAGTTTTCTGATGAAAAACGATGACCCCGGACGAGTCAAGCGTTCCTAAAATGGTCAATTTCGATGACATTTTAACATTTAATCTTTTGACTGTAAATTACTGTTGGATGTGTATTATTACTTTTTCAACTAATATAATGGTGTTTAACGTCATTTCTGTGCCTGAAATTGGTCAAAATTGAAGCTTTCGAGCAAGCAAAGCTCTGTAATACTAGCAATTTTGGTCACTGTGAGGGTTTAAAAGTGTATATTTAACATGAGGCACGATCCAATTGACATTTTAAATCATTTTTGGTACAGTCCAAAAAATCAATTTTCTGATGAAAAACAATGACCTCGGACCAGTCGAACGTTCCTAAAATGGTCAATTTGGATGAAATTATAACATTAAATCTTTTGACTGTGAATTCCTGTTGGATGTGAAATATTACTTTTTAAACTAAAATCATTGTGTTTAAAGTCATTTCTGTGCCTGAAATTGGTCAAAATTGAAGCTTCTGAGCAAGCAAAACTCTGTAAAAATTGTATTTTTGGTCACTGTGAGGGTTTAAAAAGTGGTTATTCAACAAGAGGCACGATACAAATGACATTTTGAATCATTATGGTACAGTCCAAAAAATCAATTTTCTGATGAAAAAAGATGACCTCGGACCAGTCGAACGTTCCTAAAATGGTCCATTTTGATGACATTTTAACATTAAATCTTTTGACTGTGAATTCCTGTTGGATGTGAATTATTACTTTTTCAACTAAAATCAATGTGTTTAAAGTCATTTCTGTGCCTGAAATTGGTCAAAATTGAAGCTTCTGAGCAAGCAAAACTCTGTAAAAATCGCAATTTTGGTCACTGTGAGGGTTTAAAAAGTGGTTATTCAACATGAGGCACGATCCAAATGGCATTTTGAATCATTATGGTACAGTCCAAAAAAATCAATTTTCTGATGAAAAACAATGACCTCGGACCAGTCGAACGTTCCTAAAATGGTCAATTTTGATGACATTTTAACATTTAATCTTTTGACTGTTAATTACTGTTGGATGTGAATTATTACTTTTTCAACTAAAATCAGTGTGTTTAAAGTCATTTCTGTGCCTGAAATTGGTCAAAATTGAAGCTTCTGAGGAAGCAAAACTCTGTAAAAATTTTATTTTTGGTCACTGTGAGGGTTTAAAAAGTGGTTATTCAACAAGAGGCACGATCCAAATGACATTTTGAATCATTATAGTACAGTCCAAAAAATCAATTTTCTGATGAAAAACGATGACCTCGGACCAGTCGAACGTTCCTAAAATGGTCCATTTTGATGACATTTTAACATTTAATCTTTTGACTGTTAAATACTGTTGGATGTGAATTATTACTCTTTCAACTAAAATCAGTGTGTTTAAAGTCATTTCTGTGCCTGAAATTGGTCAAAATTGAAGCTTCTGAGCAAGCAAATCTCTGTAAAAATCGCAATTTTGGTCACTGTGAGGGATTCAAAAGTGGTTAGTTAACATGAGGCACGATCCAATTAACATTTTGAATCATTTTTGGTACAGTCCAAAAAATCAATTTTCTGTTGAAAAACGATGACCCCGGACCAGTTGAACGTTCCGAAAATGGTCAATTTTGATGAAATTTTAACATTTAATATTTTGACTGTAAAGTACTGTTGGATGAGAATTATTACTTTTTCAACTAAAATAATTGTGTTTAAAGTCATTTCTGTGCCTGAAATTGGTTTATATTGAAGGTTCTGAGCAAAGAAAACTCTGTAAAAATGGCAATTTTGGTCACTGTGAACGTTTAAAAGGTGGTTAATTAACATAAGGCACGATCCAATTGACATTTTGAATCATTTTTGGTACAGTCCAAAAAATAAATTTTCTGTTGAAAAACGATGACCCCGGACCAGTCGAACGTTCCTAAAATGGTCAATTTCGATGAAATTTTAACATTTAATCTTTTGACTGTAAATAACTGCTGGATGTCAAATATTACTTTTTCAACTGAAATAATTGTGTTTAAAATAATTTCTGTGCCTGAAATTGGTCAAAATTGAAGCTTCTGAGTAAGCCGAACTCTGTAAAAATGGCAATTTTGGTCACTGTGAGGGTTTAAAAAGTGGTTATTTAACATGAGGCACGATCCAATTAACATTTTGAATCATTTTTGGTACAGTCCAAAAAATAAATTTTCTGTTGAAAAACGATGACCCCGGACCAGTCGAACGTTCCTAAAATGGTCAATTTCGATGAAATTTTAACATTTAATCTTTTGACTGTAAATAACTGCTGGATGTCAAATATTACTTTTTCAACTGAAATAATTGTGTTTAAAATAATTTCTGTGCCTGAAATTGGTCAAAATTGAAGCTTCTGAGTAAGCCGAACTCTGTAAAAATGGCAATTTTGGTCACTGTGAGGGTTTAAAAAGTGGTTATTTAACATGAGGCACGATCCAATTAACATTTTGAATCATTTTTGGTACAGTCCAAAAAATCAATTTTCTGTTGAAAAACGATGACCCCGGACCAGTTGAACGTTCCGAAAATGGTCAATTTCGATGAAATTTTAACATTTAATCTTTTGACTGTAAAGTACTGTTGGATGAGAATTATTACTTTTTCAACTAAAATAATTGTGTTTAAAGTCATTTCTGTGCCTGAAATTGGTTTATATTGAAGGTTCTGAGCAAAGAAAACTCTGTAAAAATGGCAATTTTGGTCACTGTGAACGTTTAAAAGGTGGTTAATTAACATAAGGCACGATCCAATTGACATTTTGAATCATTTTTGGTACAGTCCCAAAAATAAATTTTCTGTTGAAAAACGATGACCCCGGACCAGTCGAACGTTCCTAAAATGGTCAATTTCGATGAAATTTTAACATTTAATCTTTTGACTGTAAATAACTGCTGGATGTCAAATATTACTTTTTCAACTGAAATAATTGTGTTTAAAGTCATTTCTGTGCCTGAAATTGGTCAAAATTGAAGCTTCTGAGTAAGCAGAACTCTGTAAAAATGGCAATTTTGGTCACTGTGAGGGTGTAAAAAGTGGTTAAATAACAAGAGGTACGGTCCAATTGACATTATGAATAATTTTTTGGACAGTCCAAAAAATCAATTTTCTGATTAAAAACGATGACTCCGGACCAGTCGAATGTTCCTAAAATTGTCAATTTTTATGAAATTTTAACATTAAATATTTTGACTGTGAATTCCTGTTGGATGTGAATTATTACTTTTTCAACTAAAATCAGTGTGTCTAAAGTCATTTCTGTGCCTGAAATTGGTCAAAATTGAAGCTTCTGAGCAAGCAAAACTCTGTAAAAATTGCAATTTTGGTCACTGTGAGGGTTTAAAAAGTGGTTATTCAACATGAGGCACGATCCAAATGACATTTTGAATCATTATGGTGTGGTAAATAAATAATTAATTACCGGTACTATTTTTGAATACAGTGAATAAAACAGATAGCTCAATAAATAAGAGACAGGATTCGAGGTATCTTGAGTCTTCAGGCTTTAATCAGGCATAAGGGAAGGGACAGAACAGCCTGGAAGCACGGGACGGCAGCTGCACACACCGAAAAGCAACATTCACACAGTATATATACTAAAACAAATACATTACATTCAATACAGTAGGCGTAGCAGTAGGCGTAACTAGTAGCAGTCGCGAAAGATAAGGGCAAAATGATGTAACAAGAAGGCGTGTACAGGGCGTATACATAGACATGTGATGTAAACGTAACAGAAGTGTCACAAACGGGGCGGAAACATGGAGGGGGCTACCTGAGCAGCCGGGACCTTTAACCTAGTGGTGCGCGCAAACGGGCAATGACGTGTTACCAGGGAGGAACTGGGGGCTATGACTTCGGCGCTAGAAGAGGAGACTACAGTCTGCGGTGTCAGAACGACTTGTACCTATATCATATCTGGTATCTGGTGTTTCGAGTACATATTGATAGAATCCAAAAGTTATTAGGGCAAAGGCTACTTGACACTAAGACTGGTGCGTGCATAATTCTACATGTATTGCGTGTGCGAGGAATATTCTATGAACATTAATACAGTATTTCTCTTACATGGAGACAGAAAGGCTAGACCATGGCTGAAACTGTTGATGCGATTCAGTAGCTTAGGAATGCAGAGAAGGAGGGCTGGACTGATAACTAGAAGCATAACATACTCTTGGCAGACTGGCAGGCAGAGCCAGGCCGGGCCGGGCACTGTGAGGCAGGAAGTAAGTGAAGGGTCAGGGATACAGGTGGGGGCTGTATCGCTCCTCGGAGAGGGTTCAGGAGACAGGAGCTGAATCTGGGGTCCGGGCCCTTTTGAGGCCTAGAAACGGGGACAATTCAATGAATTAACGTGCACACTGTAAAACGTGGCAACATAGGCCTAATACTTGTTGCTTTCACGAGAACTAGAAACTGGCATACTAGAGTTGGACACAACTATGATTGCGTCTTTTATCGATCATAGGGGGATACATGCATATCAATCATGCACATATAGCATAAGATGGGGAACACGTAGGCACATATAACATGGCAAAATTTACTTTTCCACATTCCCTCCTTGTGCCCTACGTTTCCATCAGGAAACATCAATATTCATGATACCATCTATCTGTTCATATAGCATCATTTGCTCATCTCGAATTTGCTTGGAACGGGACTTAGGACTAGGACTAGGAATACAAGAGGTAGCACACATGCCGCAAATCGCAGGGCCACATTGTATACAGAGGCAGCAACTGAATATGATCATTACTGCTATACCCAAGAATGACAATACTTTCCATCCCCAGGCAGATATGATACTCCAGAGCCAACCGGACCATGTCCAGGTGCCTGGATTCTGGTGTAACTGATGGGCAATTTTATGAAGTCTGGTTATAGCTGAATAAACAGACGGCGCGTTATTAGGAATGAAAATGCAGCAACTAGATCCGATGACTCTACAAGCTCCTCCTCTATCGGCCAGTATGACGTCAAGAACGAGACGATTTTGGAGCACAACAAAACGCATAGCAGATTGCTCTTCGGTTAAGTTACCTAGAGCAGAAGTAGTCTCATTCACTACTGCTTCAAGGGTTCTGGTTAACCTATGTATTAACTTACTATTCTGGACAGGTCTATAAAGAAAAAGAATCCTTTATTGAAGTCTTGATATTGTTCTAGAGCAGTTTCAGTTTGATCGACAATTGGGCACTCGGTCTCCCTTTTATGTCTAACGTGTACTAGATGTGTGTTTCTGTGATAATCAGATGGGGCTAGAAAAACTGGTGGCAGTAGGAAGGCAATGTAACATGTTCCATCCCAATCGAGGGGCAGACGAACATATGCGGTCTGACCACAAACAAAATAAGAATGACGTGAGGCTTTGAAAATAGATTTCCCACTGTCACTATACTCGACAGTAGTAGTACAATCACTATGTCCTACATGTGCGGAACCATTCTTTCTGACACATAATTCGCCTTTGACTGGTAGTACTGAAATAGCGGGCAAATCTGGAGTAGTATCGGACTGAACATTCAGGACCATGAAATTCGAGGAATAATTACCTAAATCATAAACTTCATTTTCTAGATCTAACCCTGTTCTATGGGAAAGACCTTGCTTGTCTGGGAAACATGTTCTATTTAGAAGGGACATGTCAGTTGAGGATGACGTTAACGTGGACCATGCTCCACATGAACCATTATGTGAAAACGGATAAGGAAAGAGTGGCAGAACTCCCTTCGGTGTCTGGAAAGGGGGGAGTCGACCACACACCCAACAATTAGTGGCATTGCTGGTCTGGTGTGAATAATGCAACATTCGGATAAAACTATTATTACGCATAGCAAGACGATAGGATAGCTCGTGAGGAGGCAGATCACTAAATGCGTGCCCTACTGTAGCATTAGAAAACATATGTACATGTGAAATTGGAAAACATAAATGTAAAGCATAACTTGTGCAGGTAACCATAAGACTCAAAAATAGCAAGAAAAATAGAACGATAATACATCTTTTAGAGTTTTGACTAACTCTCTCACTGTGTGGGTCTGTCTCATACATGTCAGGAACCTGTCTAACCGTTTCACCCGAGAGGGACTTAGACAATTAAACTGGCTGACTTATTTTACTAGACCGGAGTTTGATTTTATACTCCTGCTGCGGAGTTTTCTCTAACAGTGGAGGCTTGAGTTCAGAGTCTGTTTTTAGGCAGTCTTTAGGAATAAGGCAGTCCTTAATAAATGTCTTTTGTCGTAATTCATGGAACTTCTTGATATGACTGATGTGGACCCATCCCTTCCGGCCCTCTAGCTTGACCGCGGTCCTTGTTGTCAACAACACCATTCGAGGCTCTTTCCACCGGGGCTGCAGCGGACTTGAACGATCAAAATTGCGCACCAGGACATATTCTCCCGGAACGACTTCATGCGGTTTCACCTCAGTGTTGTCTGGAAATGCAGCGGCAACCTGTGAACGACAAGAGTGTAGGGTAGACATCAAGGAAGCTAGGTAATCTGTCAGCATATTACTGGAAACGTCTGTAATACTACGGGGTCTAGGTGTACCCCACATGTTTGGAGGACGGCCGAATACGACCTCATACGGGGACAGACCTGATCTGGAATGTGCAACCATTCTCATGTAGAACAGAGCAACTGGCAGAGCTACTAGCCAGTCTCCACCTTTTTCTCTACATACTTTAGCAATGCGGATTTTCAAAGTCTGATTATGTCTCTCTACAAGACCGGCTGCTTCAGGATGGCGTACACAATGGAACTTCCACTGGTACCCTAACAGAAGGGAAACATGTTTCATGAGCTCGGATGAGAATGGCTGGCCGTTATCTGAATACACGACCCTAGGTAATCCATAGCGGGGAAAGAACTCACGAACCAACTGCCTGGCAGTGGTCGCAGCTGTGTAATCTGGAACTGGATATGCTTCTGTCCACCTGGACAAAGCGCATACAACTACGAGGACATACTTGTAACCTCGACATCGCTCCATCTGAATATAATCCATCTGGAGGACTTCAAAAGGGTGGTCAGGAGGTTGGAATCCCCCTTGTTCCACCGGGACACTTTTACCTGGATTGAACTGACAACATATCATACAGGTACGGACTTTCTGCTTGGCTGCAGCTCGTAAATGCTTGTTGAACCAAAGGTTCTGAATACTGTCTAACATAGCTTTTTCTCCTAGATGTGCTGGACTATGTGCGGTATTAATAATGACTTGAACCATAGAGTCGGGGAGAAACCATGTGGCTTTTCCCTTCGTCAACCATCCTTGATCTGTCTGGACCCCTCCTTGTTCGGACCATTTCTTGATTTCTTCGGGAGTAGCATGTAACTGTATGTCTATTACATCTTGTGTAGGGTCCTTAACTGTCATACAAGTAGTCTGATCTGGAGTGAGTGTCGGTGTCGTGTTAACTGGAATGTCTGGAGTCTGAGCTGTAAGCTTGGCTGTTCGATCTGCTAGATCGTTACCTTGGGAAATAATGTCAGTGACTTTCGTATGTGCCTTGCACTTCATGATAGCGATAGCTGTCGGTAAATGTATTGCATCTAACAGAGCTTGGATGAGGAGACCATGCTGGATCTTGGTTCCATGAGAAGTCATAAAACCTCGTTCTTGCCAGAGCACTCCGAAGTCGTGTACGACTCCGAACGCGTAACGTGAATCTGTGTATATGTTAACTTTCAGGTTCTTGGCACGTATGCAGGCTTGGGTCAGAGCGACTAGCTCTGCTGCTTGAGCAGACAGGGTGTCAATACGATGTGTTTCTATAACTTCGGTTTCAGTAGTCACTGCATACGCGGCTACTAGTTCTCCTGTACTTGTTCTCATACATGAACCATCCACATAAAGTGTCAGGTCGGGATCAGGTAATGCAATATCTGTCAAGTCTTGTCTTGGCTTTGTCATGGTGTTAACAACTTCCACACAGTCATGTGTGGCAGGATTTGAAGTAACTGACGGTAACAGTGTAGCAGGATTTAAAATGTTGCAGCGTCTGATTTCTATGTGTGGCTGGAACAGTGTCAGTTCATAACCTGTTAAACGTGCAATTGTCAAGTGCTGAGTCTGTGTTCGATTTAAAAGAACTTCCACGGAGTGTGGAACTTGTACTGTCAGGGAATGTCCTAACACTATGGAATCACTTTGTCTGATCGCTAGAGCTGTGGCTGCAACTGACTTGAGTCACACAGGCAGAGCCTGGGCCACTGGATCTAATGTGCTAGAAAAATAAGCACAGGGCTTGTATTGTCCTGCTTGATCTTGTGTAAGAACAGATAATGCAGTACCATCACGTTCTGTAACAAAAAGTGTAAAAGGCTTACTGTAGTTCGGTATTGCTAGAGCAGGTGCTTGGCATAAGGCTTTCTTTAACTCATTAAAAACAAGTGTATGTTCCTGGGTCCAAGGGAGGACAGTCGATACGGCTGCCTCCTGTGTCGTTAACTGTATCAGTGGCTTGGCTAGAAATGCATACTGAGGAATCCATTGTCTGCAGTAAGAAGTGAGGCCAATAAAAGCTCGTACCTCCTTCTGTGTCTTGGGCTGTGGAAGACGTGCTATTAACTGGATACGGTCAGGTGTCAACTGCCTAACCCACTTGGACAGTAAGTGTCCCAAGTAGACCACTTGCTGGACACAGAATTGTAATTTGGAAGGGGACACCTTGTGCCCCATCTCGGCCAGAAAATACAGAACTGTAAGTGACGCTCGCTCGCAGTCACGTTCAGAACGGGCTGTGATCAGTAGATCATCGACATACTGGAGCAGGGCAGTGTCAATTGGCATGTGAATATTGTCTAGTTGTCTCTTAAGTGCTTGACTGTAAATGCTAGGACTTTCTGTAAAACCTTGAGGAGCTCGTGTGAATTTATAGCTTCTTCCATTTAAACAAAAACCGAAAAGGTACTGGCTGTCTGGATGAATGGGGACACTGAAGAATGCGTTCTTGAGATCGATAACTGTGAAGAACGTGGCTTCAGAATCAATGGCTGTTAATAGGGATGAAATATCTGGGACCACTGGGTACTGGGGTATGATACATTTATTAAGTTCTCGAAGGTCAATCACTAATCGATATACTGGAGGTGCATTTGGATCAGTACGTTTCAGGACTGGAATGATAGGAGAATTACATACATTGGAGTCAGTTTCTACAACCACTCCTTGAGCAATAAGCTCGTCAATAATTTTGGATAAGGCTGCTACAGCCTCAGGTGGCAATTTGTACTGTCTGATTCGTGGTAAAACCACACCTTGCTTTAGAGTCACACGATGGGGTGTGATATGCATACAACCTACATCAGTTGGACCTTGCGCCCATAAATGCTGTGGTACATTCAATAATCTTGGATCAAAATCACGTAATACATAATGACCTTTGAAGTCTCTCAAAAACAAGCGGACCCCCTCTGGGGAACAACAAATTACTGCTCCTAATTCTTTCAATGTCTTAATGCCTAACAAATTTTCTGGACATGATTTCGTGAGTAACAAATCAGTAGTTCGGGACAATGGACCGACTTCTAGAGTAACTGGTTTCGATATCTCATTAACAATCGGCTTTCCTGAAAATCCAAGGGAAACATTTCTAGAGCCTGAGAGCGGAGCCCCTGGAACCTCGTCATGACTGATAGTAGTCCTACTTGCCCCTGTATCAATCAGAAACTTTCTGTCTTTCCCTAATACTTGACTGTGTACATAGGGACCCTCTTGATCTACAGGTATCTCGATGAGAGGCAAGCCTACCTCCCTCTCTAGGCTGTTTCATGAATACGGCTGATAATCTGGATACTCTGTCTGAGCATACTGATACATCTGCTGTGTAACATGCTGTGTTGCAGCGATAGGCTGCGGTGCTGTAACTGTCTGTTGTGCATTCTGTGGTGGCTGAGAAGTCTGTGAAACTTGTTCTTGTCTAGGCGGACGTGGTCTTTCTTTAGTTTTACCAGTAGCTATGTTGTGTTTCAGAACTGCACACTCGTTTATAAAATGACCTGGCTGTTTACAGTAATTGCATGTCCCTTTAACGGGAGCTACAGGATGACTAGCTTGATTCGGACCCCTCTTCTGACTATCTTGTGGAACAGATTGTGCAACTAATACTTTCATTTTCGTGTCTTTCATACGTCTCCTTTCGTGTTCTTGCTCTTCCCTGATTCTGTTCTGGTGATACTGGAGCATTTGTAACATCTGTGACGGAGTATTAGCTTGCCAGGTACTTTCGACTTTCAATACTCGATTTTTAACTTGTGGACTTGAATTCTCGACTAGTTTGGTAACAAAAAGATGAGGGTACGATTCACTACTTGTTTTCAGACCACTGTTAATAATAAAACATTTTTTGAATCTAGAATAAAAATCACTAGTGTCTTCATCTTGTTTCTGTTTACAAGCTGAGATGGCATCCCAATCTTCCTTTTTCGTGGCTAGTAATCTTGGCAAAACTTGTATCAATAACTCGGGCAATTCTTTAGCTTTCCCCCCAAGACCAGTACCTGGTACTCGTGTATTATCTTCAGCTTCTAGATCTGTCCAATCTATCTTTTTCTCTCCCACCTCCCATTCTTTTTCCTTGAGCTTTTCATATATGCCTGCGGGCAGCAGGACCTTTAACATTTTAATGATATCAGGATACGTGTATTCTCCCATACGGAGCATGTCCTTTAATTCTCGGTGGAACCCTGCTGGATCTTTATCGTGACAGGGAATTAACTTTTTCATCTCTAAGAGTTCCATCTTCGTGATAGGGGTGTAAACAAATACTCGTTCTAGATCACCACCCGTTGTCCTAACTGGGTGTACTTCTCGTAACGGATTCTGTCTATCTATGTAGAATGATTTACTTTCTGGGGGTGAGACGTGAACAAAATGCGGATTCAGAAACGTTCGATATTTGTGGCGCTGTTCTAGAATGATACTAATTAAATCGGTACCTAGACCTTTCCATCTATACTGGAGTAACTCGTTCAAAACATCATGTAGCGGACCTGGATCAGAATGCTGTCCCTCATACAGTGTAATGAGGTGCTGGATCATATACATACCCACCAGTCGCTGCTCGGCTGGGGGCAATTTCAGAAACATTTGTGCCACTTTTTCGTCTGGAAAAGTGGTAGAATCAGTAGTCCATCGGACTGCTGATCGGGCTAGTTCATGTTCATGCATTGTACTTAGCTCACTATAACCTATCCGTGATTTCAGAATGTGGTCGGTAGCTTGGAATACTTGTTCAAGAGAACCCTGTTCTGGTACGGGAGGAGGGAAAACTTTCTTGTGATCTAGGCGTGAATGTCGGTCGGGAAGTCTAGTTCTACCTACATACGCTATTCTGGAGGGATTCTCGTCGTCTACCTCTTCAGTAGGAGAGTCGTCTTCTTTCTCGGTTACTTGTGTTGCTTCTCGTTTCTCGTGTAACTTTATTATTTCCCTACGAATTTTCTGGTACATACTCTCTATACAATTTTGTGTCTTGTGTCTTCCCTCGGCTATATGGTCACTCCACCTGGTCAAGACTTTCATTTCTTCTGGATCTTTATCCGGATAATCTTGTTCTCTTATTAAACAGTTAATTAAGAACTTTAAGAGCATGAGCTGAGTCTCGACTTTTCTCTGAACCATGGCTTCGCGAACACTTTCTGGATACACTCCTGTACGGATAAAACGATATATTCTGTCTAGATGTTCTCTCATATCGGGCAGGGTGTCCAAATAGTCGGTCACCCGTCTTAAACGTAATGAATATATGACCATAGTACCATCGCCTGGAACTGGATCATAACGACATTCAGTAAGTGCTCGCTTGATATCTGTGAAAGTATGAACTTTTGGCGTACGCTGTAACGCTAGTTCATGTAGCGTCATACGTCTGTGTTGAGGTGGGGTACCAGGAGGACTTCCCCCCGCGGCTCCTAAACTGGAATCGTCGGTGGGTACTGTACGTGCTGGCAGAGTGACTGATGTAGCGGGCACATGTACTGTGTGCTGGGCCAGGGGTGCTGTAACAGATGCTGTAACGGGTTCTGTAACGTGGACTGTACCCACGGCCCCGGTGGCTGGAGTAACAGGCATTACATTATTTACGGGAGCAGGCGGAGCAGGATTTGCATATTCTGGGACTGTGTCGTCCAAATAGGACGAGAGAAAAATATCAGCTGCGGTCGGTTTATGACGTAGCTTAATCGGGACTAATGGTGGCGGAAAATTACATGGTGCTTCCGGGGTTGCCTTTGGCAAGCCCTCGGCAAGAAGAGGATACATACCCTTAATAAGGGCATTTCTCTGTCTGTCGGACTGTTCTGCTTTAACTCGTTCACCTACTTTGATCAATTCCCTTTCTTGGGCTCTTTCTGAGGATTCCCTACTTAATTCTGTTTTTCTGATCTCTTTTTCGGTTCTTCTATGAGATTCTTTGCGCCATAACTCGATGGCATCTTTCTGGGACTGTCTGGCTTTCTTTTTCCATAATGCTTCTTCTACTCGCATGATGCACTCGGCATCCCATGTACCTGTTACGGGCCATCTATATTTCTCTTCTAACTCCTTGGTATAATCCACCCATAAGTCTAGATATAATATGGCACTTAAGCCATGCTTATGATACATAAAATGACCTGGACTGTCCCTAGGCGGGACAGGAACTGCTTCCTCTAGTAACCCTTTTCGGGTCTTTAACTGACGTAACTTGGAGAATAGAGGCATTGTCTAGGCTGGAATTCAAACACAATACAATACACGATAAACACAATAATGACTGGATAAACAAATCATTCATACCACGACATTGAAAACACATTAAATAACATTTAGAATAACAGTTCGGACAGAAAGATTACCTGGTATACTGAAAACAGAGACATGAATTTCTCGAGAACGGAACTTACTAGAATTACTAGATGCACTGCTAAAACAGTACGAAACATACCGGTCCCATAAAGAGACACGTCAGGACCCGCGTCCACCTAGGTGAACACTTCGGATTGGATCTGCGTACCCAAACCCACGGACCAGAGACAAATTAATTGACCCTGTCTAGATACTACCCCAGCAACGGTACTCACCGGGCAGCAAGAACGGAAGGCCTCGGACTGCTACGACGACGGACTACGAACTTCGGACTTCAGTTACAGGTGGGCCTCCGGATACCTCGGACCTTGGACTCTCGGCTTGGGCTCTGGTCGGGACTCGCCGCGTTCCTCACCGCCTCGTCTGGATGCTGGACCGCAACCTCCGTCTCCTCCGTGGGCCTGAGGGATACTTGAAGCAGAAATATCTGCACGTGCACGTTATGGTTCCGTCACGGCTGCAGAGGATCAGGGGGCCTGCGTGGCTTCGCCGGCGCGTGGGGAAAGGGCAAGTCCCTATTCGGGCGCCATTATGTGGTAAATAAATAATTAATTACCGGTACTATTTTTGAATACAGTGAATAAAACAGATAGCTCAATAAATAAGAGACAGGATTGGAGGTATCTTGAGTCTTCAGGCTTTAATCAGGCATAAGGGAAGGGACAGAACAGCCTGGAAGCACGGGACGGCAGCTGCACACACCGAAAAGCAACATTCACACAGTATATATACTAAAACAAATACATTACATTCAATACAGTAGGCGTAGCAGTAGGCGTAACTAGTAGCAGTCGCGAAAGATAAGGGCAAAATGATGTAACAAGAAGGCGTGTACAGGGCGTATACATAGACATGTGAT
This sequence comes from Lissotriton helveticus, assembly GCF_964261635.1. Lineage (NCBI taxonomy): Eukaryota > Metazoa > Chordata > Amphibia > Caudata > Salamandridae > Lissotriton > Lissotriton helveticus. Next base: position 405,666,755 of record NC_136071.1, read on the forward strand.
GTAAATGTAACAGAAGTGTCACAAACGGGGCGGAAACATGGAGGGGGATACCTGAGCAGCCGGGACCTTTAACCTAGTGGTGCGCGCAAACGGGCAATGACGTGTTACCAGGGAGGAACTGGGGGCTATGACTTCTGCGCTAGAAGAGGAGACTACAGTCTGCGGTGTCAGAACGACTTGTACCTATATCATATCTGGCATCTGGTGTTTGGAGTACATATTGATAGAATCCAAAAGTTATCAGGGCAAAGGCTACTTGACACTAAGACTGGTGCGTGCATAATTCTACATGTATTGCGTGTGCGAGGAATATTCTATGAACATTAATACAGTATTTCTCTTACATGGAGACAGAAAGGCTAGACCATGGCTGAAACTGTTGATGCGATTCAGTAGCTTAGGAATGCAGAGAAGGAGGGCTGGACTGATAACTAGAAGCATAATATACTCTTGGCAGACTGGCAGGCAGAGCCAGGCCAGGCCGGGCACTGTGAGGCAGGAAGTAAGTGAAGGGTCAGGGATGCAGGTGGGGGCTGTATCGCTCCTCGGAGAGGGTTCAGGAGACAGGAGCTGAATCTGGGGTCCGGGCCCTTTTGAGGCCTAGAAACGGGGACAATTCAATGAATTAACGTGCACACTGTAAAACGTGGCAACATAGGCCTAATACTTGTTGCTTTCACGAGAACTGGAAACTGGCATACTAGAGTTGGACACAACTATGATTGCGTCTTTTATCGATCATAGGGGGATACATGCATATCGATCATGCACATATAGCATAAGATGGGGAACACGTAGGCACATATAACATGGCAAAATTTACTTTTCCACATTGGTACAGTCCAAAAAATCAATTTTCTGATGAAAAACGATGACCTCGGACCAGTCGAACGTTCCTAAAATGGTCAATTTCGATGAAATTTTAACATTTAATCTTTTGACTGTAAATTACTGTTGGATGTGAATTTTTACTTTTTCAACTAAAATAATTGTGTTTAAAGTCATTTCTGTACCTGAAATTGGTCAAAATTGAAGCTTCTGAGCAAGCAAAACTCTGTAAAAATTGTATTTTTGGTCACTGTGAGGGTTTAAAAAGTGGTTATTCAACATGAGGCACGATCCAAATGACATTTTGAATTATTATGGTACAGTCCAAAAAATCAATTTTCTGATGAAAAACGATGACCTCGGACCAGTCGAACGTTCCTAAAATGGTCAATTTTGATGACATTTTAACATTTAATCTTTTGACTGTTAATTATTGTTAGATGTGAATCATTACTTTTTCAACTAAAATCAGTGTGTTTAAAGTCATTTCTGTGCCTGAAATTGGTCAAAATTGAAGCTTCTGAGTAAGCAAAACTCTGTAAAACTAGCAATTTTGGTCGCTGTGAGGGTTTAAAAATTGGTTATTTAACATGAGGCACGATCCAATTGACATTTTAAATAATTTTTGGTACAGTCCAAAAAATCAATTTTCTGATGAAAAACAATGACCTCGGACCAGTTGAACGTTCCTAAAATGGTCAATTTGGATGAAATTTTAACATTAAATCTTTTGACTGTGAATTCCTGTTGGATGTGAATTATTACTTTTTAAACTAAAATCAGTGTGTTTAAAGTCATTTCTGTGCCTGAAATTGGTCAAAATTGAAGCTTCTGAGCAAGCAAAACTCAGTAAAAATTGTATTTTTGGTCACTGTGAGGGTTTAAAAAGTGGTTATTCAACAAGAGGCACGATCCAAATGACATTTTGAATCATTATGGTACAGTCCAAAAAATCAATTTTCTGATGAAAAACGATGACCTCGGACCAGTCAAACGTTCCTAAAATGGTCCATTTTGATGACATTTTAACATTTAATCTTTTGACTGTTAATTACTGTTGGATGTGAATTATTACTTTTTCAACTAAAATCAGTGTGTTTAAAGTCATTTCTGTGCCTGAAATTGGTCAAAATTGAAGCTTCTGAGCAAGCAAAACTCTGTAAAAATGGCAATTTTGGTCACTGTCAACGTTTAAAAGGTGGTTAATTAACATAAGGCACGATCCAATTGACATTTTGAATCATTTTTGGAATGGTCCAAAAAATCAATTTTCTATTGAAAAACGATGACCCCGGACCAGTCGAACGTTCCTAAAATGGTCAATTTCGATGAAATTTTAACATTTAATCTTTTGACTGTAAATAACTGCTGGATGTCAAATATTACTTTTTCAACTGAAATAATTGTGTTTAAAGTCATTTCTGTGCCTGAAATTGGTCAAAATTGAAGCTTCTGAGTAAGCAGAACTCTGTAAAAATGGCAATTTTGGTCACTGTGAGGGTGTAAAAAGTGGTTAAATAACAAGAGGTACGGTCCAATTGACATTTTGAATCATTTTTTGGACAGTTCAAAAAATCAATTTTCTGATGAAAAACGATGACTCCGCACCAGTCGAATGTTCCTAAAATTGTCAATTTTTATGAAATTTTAACATTAAATCTTTTGACTGTGAATTCCTGTTGGATGTGAATTATTACTTTTTCAACTAAAATCAGTGTGTTTAAAGTCATTTCTGTGCCTGAAATTGGTCAAAATTGAAGCTTCTGAGCAAGCCATACTCTGTAAAAATTGTATTTTTGGTCACTGTAAGGGTTTAAAAAGTGGTTATTTAACATGAGGCAAGACCCAATTGACATTTTGAATCATTTTTGGTACAGTCCAAAAAATTAATTTTCTGAGGAAAAACGATGACCCCGTAATAGACGAACGTTCCTAAAATGGTCAATTTCGATGACATTTCAACATTTAATCTTTTGATTGTAAATTACTACTGGATGTCAATTATTACTTTTTCAACTAAAATCAGTGTGTTTAAAGTCAATTCTGCACCTGAAATTGTTCAAAATGTAAGCTTCTGAGTAAGCAAAACTCTGTAAAAATGGCAATTTTGGTCACTGTGAGGGATTAAAAAGTGTTTTGTTAACATGAGGCACGATCCAATCGACATTTTGAATCATTTTTGGTACAGTCCAAAAAATCTATTTTCGGATGAAAAACGATGACTCCGGACCAGTCGAATGTTCCTAAAATTGTCAATTTTTATGAAATTTTAACATTAAATCTTTTGACTGTGAATTCCTGTTGGATGTGAATTATTACTTTTTCAACTAAAATCAGTGTGTTTAAAGTCATTTCTGTGCCTGAAATTGGTCAAAATTGAAGCTTCTGAGTAAGCAAAACTCTGTAAAACTAGCAATTTTGGTCGCTGTGAGGGTTTAAAAAGTGGTTATTTAACATGAGGCACGATCCAATTGACATTTTGAATCATTTTTGGTACAGTCCAAAAAATCAATTTTCTGATGAAAAACGATGACCCCGGACCAGTCGAACGTTCCTAAAATAGTCAATTTGGATGAAATGTTAACATTTAATCTTTTGACTGTAAATTACTGTTGGATGTGAATTTTTACTTTTTCAACTAAAATAATTGTGTTTAAAGTCATTTCTGTACCTGAAATTGATCAAAATTGAAGCTTCTGAGTAAGCAAATCTTTGTAAAAATTGCAATTTTGGTCACTGTGAGGGATTAAAAAGTGGTTAGTTAACACGAGGCACGATCCAATTGACATTTTGAATCATTTTTGGTACAGTCCAAAAAATCAATTTTCTGATGAAAAACGATGACTCCGGACCAGTCGAATGTTCCTAAAATTGTCAAGTTTTCATGAAATTTTAACATTAAACCTTTTGACTGTGAATTCCTGTTGGATGTGAATTATTACTTTTTCAACTAAAATCAGTGTGTTTAAAGTCATTTCTGTGCCTGAAATTGGTCAAAATTGAAGCTTCTGAGCAAGCAAAACTCTGTAAAAATGGTACTTTTGGTCACTGTGAGGGTTTAAAAAGTGGTTATTCAACAGGAGGCACGATCCAAATAACATTTTGAATCATTATGGTACAGTCCAAAAAATCAATTTTCTGAAGAAAAACGATGACCTCGGACCAGTCGAACGTTCCTAAAATGGTAAATTTTGATGACATTTTAACATTTAATCTTTTGACTGTTAATTACTGTTGGATGTGAATTATTACTTTTTCAACTAAAATCAGTGTGTTTAAAGTCATTTCTGTGCCTGAAATTGGTCAAAATTGAAGCTTCTGAGTAAGCAGAACTCTGTAAAAATGGCAATTTTGGTCACTGTGAGGGTTTAAAAAGTGGTTATTTAACATGAGGCACGATCCAATTGACATTTTGAATCATTTTTGGTACTGTTCAAAAAATAAATTTTCTGATGAAAAACGATATGGTCTGGGATGCCCGCCACCCCTTCCACCATCAATCCCAATGGTAGGAGACAGACACAGTTTGAGCTTTTGGAAGGCAGGGGAGCCTCACGACTCCGCCGGCCGTATTTATTAAAATATGAAACAAAATGTAAAACTTTAAATAAAACACTTCATTTATTTTTTACAAAATTCAACTTCTATTTACACTTGATGAAGACAGGTATTAAGGCTAACTTTAACAAATCTCTAATACAAAGATTTCCTAGCCGAGTCTAACATCATGTCATCTTGCATTGTATCCAAATTTTGTACATCCTATCGTTAAGGGCCAATGGCAAGGTCTTAACCGTTGTCAGATCCCTATCACCAAATCCGCCCTCTCGTAGTGGCGCCTGCGCAGAGGGCTGTACCCTCGTAGCCAACCGTAATTTCCCTTGCATGGGGGCCCCTTTTCCACTCGGCCCCATGTTAAGGTCGTCCGAGATCCCGTGCGGGGTAACCGTAAGAAGGACAGCGTAGACCCCCCCTTTCCCCGCACTCTCTTCCACCGCAGCGGCTATCCCGCCCCAGGGAAATTCCTGGGAGGGGCATATAACCATCTCTCACTTGGAGGGGCCAATGGCCGTCTCCCCCTGGGCGATCCCATCCGTATTTGGTGTTGCCCCCCCATGGGAGGAGCCAATGGCCGCCTCCCCCAGGGCGCTCCCATCTGTACTGGGTAGCGCCCCCACTAGGGACCTTGAAAATTGCTCACCGATCATGACCTTACCGCCACAGGCCAGATAGTTGACCGACGATCTGGCCCCCCCACAAAATCCTATAGGTCATGTCTCCTCAATCCCACTAGCCATGCTAGGAGATCCCCTATCCATATGTCGTACCCTGCTTTGGACAGGTGTACACCATCATGAGAATAACAGTGATCCCCCAGATGCACCCGTGAGGTATACTGTGAAGGTGGGCCGAGCGAAACAACTTCTCCATCTTATTGTTGACCCTCTTTACCGAATGGTTCAACGCTGTCCTGGATCGCCCCCCCCCCCCTCCATACCTTCCTAGGCACCATGTGCGACCAAGCTAGTGTGCACTCTGGGAGGGTCTTTGCCAACCAACTAACTGTTGTTAGTATCTGCTCGATTAAGGCCCGTCTGCCCAATCTCACCGAGTCATTGCCCCCAATGTGCACTATGACTACTGATGGCAGTGACCTGTGCCGCCCTAACAATTCTTTAACAAAACCTTGCAGCTGGGCAATGCCCAAACCGCCCAGTCCATAGAAGGACACCTGATAACCGTATTCCCCAGATGTGTGAATCATATCACCTGCCCTGAATACGTCCGCGGCCCGTCTCACGTATGAGTGGCCCACGACCCAGACCACCCGTCGTCCATTCCTTTCTACCGACGTGGTGGATAGCTGATACTGGGCCGATCCCAGTTCCCGCCCTGCGTCACAGGCCCGTGAAACTGTAATACAAACAGAAGAGGAACAACGTGAGTGCACATCCTTAATGAATCACAACATATGCAACCGCACGTACCGTTTAAAACAGTCCGAAGACCATCGCCCCAACTGTTTAACCCTGTCTGCCTGCAGACCTCCGGCCGTTGCTTCTGTAGCGGCCCCAATTCTGAAAGAATGAGTCCCAAAATCCCTCGGGTTCAATCCCGCTTCCGCAATTGTTATTGCTCGCACCTTTTGGAACCGAAATTTTGACACTGGGGTGCCATCCATATGCCGCACCAAGGCCCCACCCCATGTCGCCACCCTTTGCTGTAGGTAAGCCTCTACGTGCGCCACCGGACAGCAAGGACTACCAGGAGTGCGCAGCAACACTATGCTACTCCCTTGGGCCTCTTGGTCGGTCTTGGACCTGGAAATCGTGATGAATAGGGAATCCCCCCTCACCTGCACATGGTCCCTCCGCAAGCCCCCCTCGGTATCCTTCTTATTGGCAGCCACTAATTCGCCTATTCGCAGGGCACCATAGAATGCCAGCGCAAACGCAGCCCGGAATAGGACAACTTCACTAGGTGAGGAGCATGTCGCTTCTAGCGCAGCCAGCAAGATGGTTAATCTTTCAAACCCTATCGGATGCCTAGTGTCCTTCTTGCGCCCCTCTAAGCGCCGCCAGCCGCGCAGTGCCTTCCTGACCATGAAGGAATCTGTGGGGTCCCCGACCCCTCTGAGCTGGGCCATGAAAGATATGGCGGCCTTATACCGACTGGCGGTTGCCGCTGACCGGCCTTCCTCATGAAGAGCCACTAAAAATTGGGCGAAGGCGCCCTCCTGACCCCATTTCTGTTCCCACGCGGGACCCAAAAAAGCGCAGTATACACGAAACGCCCCTTCATAAGCTTTCCTTGTCCCGAGCCCTAGACTGACTGCCACGAGGTCTTGTAATCCTGCGCGCCGATTTGCCACAATGTATCGGGAAATGGCGCTGCCGCTAGCTCCGCTGCCGTTAAACACTCCCTCCGCATTTTGAAACGAGAGAGTGCATCCGCCGCATTATTCAGTATACCCGGCACATGTTTTGCCCTGAATTGCACGTTCAGCTTTAAGCACTGTAACACAATTTCTTTCAGCAATCGCAATATCCATTTGCAGCGTGCTGCCTGTTGATTAATGCATTCTACCACAGTCATGTTATCAGACCAGAATATCACCGAGTTATTCCTGAGTTCCTCCGGCCATGCCAGTAATGCTACCCAGATCGGGAACAACTCCAGGAAACCAATGTTACTCGTCAGGCCACTTGACGCCCACCATGCTGGCCACTTCTGGGCCGACCAGCGATTCCCTAGGATTGCGCCAAAGCCTACGCTGCCCGCCGAGTCTGTCCAAAGACCCAGCTCTGCTGATGAGGCCGGTGCCTTTGTCCAGACTACCCGGCCATTGAAGTCCGCCAGGAATGCCAGCCAAATGAGCATGTCCTGGCGAACCTCAGCCTACAGCCTCGTGCGATGGTGGCCCTCCTTGAGGCCCACCATGGCCTGTGCAATGGACCGCGGGAAAGGGCGAGCCATCGGCATCACCCGCAGCGCAAAATTCAGCTGTCCGACCGTTTGTTGTAACTGGCGTAGAGTCACCTTACTGCTTTTAAGACATTGCTGCAAGGAGGCCCCGAATTTGGCGACCTTTTCCAACGGCAACCGGAAACAGCCTTCCACAGAGTCTAGTTCGATGCCCAGAAACTCCAGGGAGGTAGTCGGCCCCACCGTCTTACCTGGTGCCAAAGGCACTCCGAAACCCCGCATGAGCACGCAAAATTCCTGCAATGCCCTTGAACAGTCCTGAGAGTTAGCTGGGCCGAGGAACAGGAAATCATCCAGATAATGCATTACATGTTGATGCCCTGAGGCCCTTGAGAAAGCCCATTCCAAAAAGGAGCTAAACATTTCAAAATATGCACAGGAAATCGAACAACCCATTGGCATGCACATGTCCATGTAATATCTTCCCTGGAAGGAAAACCCCAACAAATGCTGATCCCTGGGATGAACCGGCAGTAGCCGAAATGCAGATTCAATGTCCGATTTTGCTAGCAGTGCCCCTGGACCCAGGTCATTCAACATAGCCACTGCGTCATCGAACGATGCATACCTCACACTGCATACGCCCGGATCGATTGCCTCATTTAGAGAAGCCCCTTTTGGTGCAGACAGATTATGTATGAGACTGAACTCGCCCGGCTCCCTCTTGGGAACCACCCCCAATGGGAAACACACAAAAATGGCCGTTGGTACCTCTGCAAATGGTCCCGCAACCCGCCCCAAACAAACCTCCTTTGCAATCTTCGCAGCGACCACAGTCAGGTGCTGCGTAACAGATGCTTGGTTCCTGCACAATGGGGAGCCCCGAAAGTCACCCGCCGGGATCCTGAAGCCCATTGTGAAGCCCTCCCGCAGGATCCCGGCGGACGCACGATCAAAGTATATACTTAGCCAGGGTGTCATTGCCAGAGTCGCTATCGGTGACTGTGAAGTGCTTCGTGTACACATGTCACTCCTGCTGATTACCCCCCTTTCCTCCGGAACCGTTGCCCTTGGATCGGCAGCTAATTTTGGGGTGTGAGGTGTTGCCACAAATTGCGCAGGCATGCCTGAACCTGCATGTTCCCTGCGGCCTACTACATGTGCCTTTGTTGAAACCCCTTCACACCTTTTGCTTGCCTCCATTCCCACCCGGTCTAGACTGCGAGTCACCCCCATGGGTTGGCTGAAAGGGCTGTGGCTGCCTCTGTGGAACCGCCTTGAAACCATTCATGCTCGACCCCGTGGCTATAGCCGGGCCTGGTGCAAACTGCCCATGCCAAGATACAGTGCCTAAACAATCCCAAGTCAAACATTCATTAAACTCTTTTGCTTTCCTGAAAGATACATCATACCCTTTCCATGCGTCCCCCCGTACTTCTCGTGGTAGCCCACAATCCTGCTCTGGTAGCAGTTCAGGGCTCCCATCTGTTCTGGTGCGCGCTCATGTATTATTGCTCCAAACACATTGAAGGCCCTGATCCAATTCGTCACGGACTCCTCCACCCTGAATTCCGCCATTTTGGCCCTCCATTCGCTCGGGTGTAAGAAATCCTTCTGGGTCTTGGCATACTCAAACTCTCTATTGTCGGTCAAAAATGAAAACATATTAATGTACTTGTTGGCCCACACCATCTCTTTTGCGGCCATCGGGACATGTTGTGCCAGGCTTTCCCGCCTTGACGGTATAGCACCGTCCCCCATTATTGGGAGCGATCTCTTACCATCCTCCGCCGGTACTCCGGTCTTGCCTGTTGTCTTGTCCCGACTTTCTCCTGCAGCAGGGCTCGTCACCTGCAAGGGAGTAGAAGGCACCTTACCGGCCACAGAGCATCTTGCCCATCTGAGCTCCTCAATTATTAGCCTCGCCTCCGCAGCCGTATCTCCCCCAGCCCGGACCTCCCCCGCACCTTTCTTCAACCAAGGTAACACTGCTGCCAAGTGCACCGCTAGCTCAGGGGGTATCTGTTCCTCATTGATTGGTGTGACTATCACCGGGATTGGTAATCCCTCTACCGGGGTGGACACTGGGTCGGCCGCCGGGGACACCGGGACGGGCGGGACCTCCACCGGGACCGGGGCCTCGCTAGGGATAGCTTTCTTTTCCCTTAACTTACGCTTATTCGCCCCCGGAGTGTCGCTCGGTGAATCCGACCCCTCAACCCTCTTACGTTTTCCTGCTGATCTGCCCTGCGCTTCTACCTTTTTCTGGAGCGCCGCTAACCTGCGATCTATTCGGTCCATATTTCCGAATTTCCTGTCCATCGCCGACACGCGGGTCACCAATGTACGAAGTATGCGTTCCATCTCGGAGCTCTTTCCAGTCTTCTTTCCAGGCATAACCGTTGCTCTTCTCTCGCTACTTTCTCCTTGAGCCCTTGAGCACGCCTGGACCATTGAAACAGAAAAACAACAATTACCACGTTCAAAAATTGCTGCTTGTTCCCTTGAGGGCTCACAAGCGACGAGTGGTGCAGCCTTCAGAGTGCGGGAACAAGAGGACGACTGCTTCGATCCTGAGCCTTTTAGCCTCTTCCAGGTAGGCGGGGTGGTATTCCCTCCCGCCCTAAGTGCACGGACTTCCGGGCGGGAAGTTTTAGGACAACCCCTCATGCGGCGGGGGTGTGTTCCGGCTACATCACTATGGATATACCAGCCGGGGCACGCACCACGCCTGCACGGGTTTCCCGGGCAAGCGGGGCACCCAGCCATACGTGCGGAGTGATCGAGTGGTCCCCCCTTTCCATGACCTCGGACCAGTTGAACTTTCCTGAAATAGTCAATTTGGATGAAATTTTAACATTTAATCTTTTGACTGTAAATTACTGTTGGATGTCAATTTTTACTTTTTCAACTAAAATAATTGTGTTTAAAGTCATTTATGTACCTGAAATTGGTCAAAATTGAAGCTTCTGAGCAAGCAAAACTCTGGAAAAATGGTATTTTTGGTCACTGTGAGGGTTTAAAAAGTGGTTATTGAACATGAGGCACGATCCAAATGACATTTTGAATCATTATGGTACAGTCCAAAAAATCAATTTTCTGATGAAAAACAATGACCTCGGACCAGTCGAACGTTCCTAAAATGGTCAATTTTGATGACATTTTAACATTTAATCTTTTGACTGTTAATTACTGTTAGATGTGAATTATTACTTTTTCAACTAAAATCAGTGTGTTTAAAGTCATTTCTGAGCCTGAAATTGTTCAAAATGTAAGCTTCTGAGTAAGCAAAACTCTGTAAAAATGGCAATTTTGGTCACTGTGAGGGTTTAAAAAGTGGTTATTTAACATGAGGCACGATCCAATTGACATTTTGAATCATTTTTGGTACAGTCCAAAAAATAAATTTTCTGATGAAAAACGATGACCTCGGACCATTTGAACTTTCCTAAAATAGTCAATTTGGATGAAATTTTAACATTTAATCTATTGACTGTAAATTTCGGTTGGATGTACATTTTTACTTTTTCAACTAAAATAATTGTGTTTAAAGTCATTTCTGTACCTGAAATTGGTCAAAATTGAAGCTTCTGAGCAAGCAAAACTCTGTAAAAATGGTATTTGTGGTCACTGTGAGGGTTTAAAAAGTGGTTATTCAACATGAGGCACGATCCAAATGACATTTTGAATCATTATGGTACAGTCCAAAAAATCTATTTTCTGATGAAAAACAATGACCTCGGACCAGTCGAACGTTCCTAAAATGGTCAATTTGGATGAAATTTTAACATTTAATCTTTTGACTGTAAAGTACTGTTGGATGTGAATTATTACTTTTTCAACTAAAATAATTGTGTTTAAAGTCATTTCTGTGCCTGAAATTGGTCAAAATTGAAGCTTCTGAGCAAGCAAAACTCTGTAAAAATGGCAATTTTGGTCACTGTTAAGGTTTAAAAGGTGGTTAATTAACATAAGGCACGATCCAATTGACATATTGAATCATTTTTGGTACAGTCCAAAAAATCAATTTTCTGTTGAAAAACGATGACCCCGGACCAGTCGAACATTCCTAAAATGGTCAATTTCGATGAAATTTTAACATTTAATCTTTTGACTGTAAATAACTGCTGGATGTCAAATATTACTTTTTCAACTGAAATAATTGTGTTTAAAGTCATTTCTGTGCCTGAAATTGGTCAAAATTGAAGCTTCTGAGTAAGCAGAACTCTGTAAAAATGGCAATTTTGGTCACTGTGAGGGTGTAAAAAGTGGTTAAATAGCAAGAGGTACGGTCCAATTGACATTTTGAATAATTTTTTGGACAGTCCAAAAAATCAATTTTCTGAATTAAAACGATGACTCCGGACCAGTCGAATGTTCCTAAAATTGTCAATTTTTATGAAATTTTAACATTAAATCTTTTGACTGTGAATTCCTGTTGGATGTGAATTATTACTTTTTCAACTAAAATCAGTGTGTCTAAAGTCATTTCTGTGCCTGAAATTGGTCAAAATTGAAGCTTCTGAGCAAGCAAAACTCTGTAAAAATTGCAATTTTGGTCACTGTGAGGGTTTAAAAAGTGGTTATTCAACATGAGGCACGATCCAAATGACATTTTGAATCATTATGGTACAGTCCAAAAAATCAATTTTCTGATGAAAAACGATGACCTCGGACCAGTCGAACGTTCCTAAAATGGTCAATTTCGATGAAATTTTAACATTTAATCTTTTGACTGTAAATTACTGTTGGATGTGAATTTTTACTTTTTCAACTAAAATAATTGTGTTTAAAGTCATTTCTGTACCTGAAATTGGTCAAAATTGAAGCTTCTGAGCAAGCAAAACTTTGTAAAAATTGTATTTTTGGTCACTGTGAGGGTTTAAAAAGTGGTTATTCAACATGAGGCACGATCCAAATGACATTTTGAATTATTATGGTACAGTCCAAAAAATCAATTTTCTGATGAAAAACGATGACCTCGGACCAGTCGAACGTTCCTAAAATGGTCAATTTTGATGACATTTTAACATTTAATCTTTTGACTGTTAATCATTGTTAGATGTGAATCATTACTTTTTCAACTAAAATCAGTGTGTTTAAAGTCATTTCTGTGCCTGAAATTGGTCAAAATTGAAGCTTCTGAGTAAGCAAAACTCTGTAAAACTAGCAATTTTGGTCGGTGTGAGGGTTTAAAAATTGGTTATTTAACATGAGGCACGATCCAATTGACATTTTGAATCATTTTTGGTACAGTCCAAAAAATCAATTTTCTGATGAAAAACGATGACCCCGGACCAGTCGAACGTTCCTAAAATAGTCAATTTGGATGAAATTTTAACATTTAATCTTTTGACTGTAAATTACTGTTGGATGTGAATTTTTACTTTTTCAACTAAAATAATTGTGTTTAATGTCATTTCTGTACCTGAATCTGGTCAAAATTGAAGCTTCTGAGTAAGCAAATCTTTGTAAAAATGGCAATTTTGGTCACTGTGAGGGTTTAAAAAGTGGTTATTTAACATGAGGCACGATCCAATTGACATTTTGAATCATTTTTGGTACTGTTCAAAAAATAAATTTTCTGATGAAAAACGATATGGTCTGGGATGCCCGCCACCCCTTCCACCATCAATCCCAATGGTAGGAGACAGACACAGTTTGAGCTTTTGGAAGGCAGGGGAGCCTCACGACTCCGCCGGCCGTATTTATTAAAATATGAAACAAAATGTAAAACTTTAAATAAAACACTTCATTTATTTTTTACAAAATTCAACTTCTATTTACACTTGATGAAGACAGGTATTAAGGCTAACTTTAACAAATCTCTAATACAAAGATTTCCTAGCCGAGTCTAACATCATGTCATCTTGCATTGTATCCAAATTTTGTACATCCTATCGTTAAGGGCCAATGGCAAGGTCTTAACCGTTGTCAGATCCCTATCACCAAATCCGCCCTCTCGTAGTGGCGCCTGCGCAGAGGGCTGTACCCTCGTAGCCAACCGTAATTTCCCTTGCATGGGGGCCCCTTTTCCACTCGGCCCCATGTTAAGGTCGTCCGAGATCCCGTGCGGGGTAACCGTAAGAAGGACAGCGTAGACCCCCCCTTTCCCCGCACTCTCTTCCACCGCAGCGGCTATCCCGCCCCAGGGAAATTCCTGGGAGGGGCATATAACCATCTCTCACTTGGAGGGGCCAATGGCCGTCTCCCCCTGGGCGATCCCATCCGTATTTGGTGTTGCCCCCCCATGGGAGGAGCCAATGGCCGCCTCCCCCTGGGCGCTCCCATCTGTACTGGGTGGCGCCCCCACTAGGGACCTTGAAAATTGCTCACCGATCATGACCTTACCGCCACAGGCCAGATAGTTGACCGACGATCTGGCCCCCCCACAAAATCCTATAGGTCATGTCTCCTCAATCCCACTAGCCATGCTAGGAGATCCCCTATCCATATGTCGTACCCTGCTTTGGACAGGTGTACACCATCATGAGAATAACAGTGATCCCCCAGATGCACCCGTGAGGTATACTGTGAAGGTGGGCCGAGCGAAACAACTTCTCCATCTTATTGTTGACCCTCTTTACCGAATGGTTCAACGCTGTCCTGGACTGCCCCCCCCCCCCTCCATACCTTCCTAGGCACCATGTGCGACCAAGCTAGTGTGCACTCTGGGAGGGTCTTTGCCAACCAACTAACTGTTGTTAGTATCTGCTCGATTAAGGCCCGTCTGCCCAATCTCACCGAGTCATTGCCCCCAATGTGCACTATGACTACTGATGGCAGTGACCTGTGCCGCCCTAACAATTCTTTAACAAAACCTTGCAGCTGGGCAATGCCCAAACCGCCCAGTCCATAGAAGGACACCTGATAACCGTATTCCCCAGATGTGTGAATCGTATCACCTGCCCTGAATACGTCCGCGGCCCGTCTCACGTATGAGTGGCCCACGACCCAGACCACCCGTCGTCCATTCCTTTCTACCGACGTGGTGGATAGCTGATACTGGGCCGATCCCAGTTCCCGCCCTGCGTCACAGGCCCGTGAAACTGTAATACAAACAGAAGAGGAACAACGTGAGTGCACATCCTTAATGAATCACAACATATGCAACCGCACGTACCGTTTAAAACAGTCCGAAGACCATCGCCCCAACTGTTTAACCCTGTCTGCCTGCAGACCTCCGGCCGTTGCTTCTGTAGCGGCCCCAATTCTGAAAGAATGAGTCCCAAAATCCCTCGGGTTCAATCCCGCTTCCGCAATTGTTATTGCTCGCACCTTTTGGAACCGAAATTTTGACAATGGGGTGCCATCCATATGCCGCACCAAGGCCCCACCCCATGTCGCCACCCTTTGCTGTAGGTAAGCCTCTACGTGCGCCACCGGACAGCAAGGACTACCAGGAGTGCGCAGCAACACTATGCTACTCCCTTGGGCCTCTTGGTCGGTCTTGGACCTAGAAATCGTGATGAATAGGGAATCCCCCCTCACCTGCACATGGTCCCTCCGCAAGCCCCCCTCGGTATCCTTCTTATTGGCAGCCACTAATTCGCCTATTCGCAGGGCACCATAGAATGCCAGCGCAAACGCAGCCCGGAATAGGACAACTTCACTAGGTGAGGAGCATGTCGCTTCTAGCGCAGCCAGCAAGATGGTTAATCTTTCAAACCCTATCGGATGCCTAGTGTCCTTCTTGCGCCCCTCTAAGCGCCGCCAGCCGCGCAGCGCCTTCCTGACCATGAAGGAATCTGTGGGGTCCCCGACCCCTCTGAGCTGGGCCATGAAAGATATGGCGGCCTTATACCGACTGGCGGTTGCCGCTGACCGGCCTTCCTCATGAAGAGCCACTAAAAATTGGGCGAAGGCGCCCTCCTGACCCCATTTCTGTTCCCACGCAGGACCCAAAAAAGCGCAGTATACACGAAACGCCCCTTCATAAGCTTTCCTTGTCCCGAGCCCTAGACTGACTGCCACGAGGTCTTGTAATCCTGCGCGCCGATTTGCCACAATGCATCGGGAAATGGCGCTGCCGCTAGCTCCGCTGCCGTTAAACACTCCCTGAATGCCTGCATTTTGAAACGAGAGAGTGCATCCGCCGCATTATTCAGTATACCCGGCACATGTTTTGCCCTGAATTGCACGTTCAGCTTTAAGCACTGTAACACAATTTCTTTCAGCAATCGCAATATCCATTTGCAGCGTGCTGCCTGTTGATTAATGCATTCTACCACAGTCATGTTATCAGACCAGAATATCACCGAGTTATTCCTGAGTTCCTCCGGCCATGCCAGTAATGCTACCCAGATCGGGAACAACTCCAGGAAACCAATGTTACTCGTCAGGCCACTTGACGCCCACCATGCTGGCCACTTCTGGGCCGACCAGCGATTCCCTAGGATTGCGCCAAAGCCTACGCTGCCCGCCGAGTCTGTCCAAAGACCCAGCTCTGCTGATGAGGCCTGTGCCTTTGTCCAGACTACCCGGCCATTGAAGTCCGCCAGGAATGCCAGCCAAATGAGCATGTCCTGGCGAACCTCAGCCTACAGCCTCGTGCGATGGTGGCCCTCCTTGAGGCCCACCATGGCCTGTGCAATGGACCGCGGGAAAGGGCGAGCCATCGGCATCACCCGCAGCGCAAAATTCAGCTGTCCGACCGTTTGTTGTAACTGGCGTAGAGTCACCTTACTGCTTTTAAGACATTGCTGCAAGGAGGCCCCGAATTTGGCGACCTTTTCCAACGGCAACCGGAAACAGCCTTCCACAGAGTCTAGTTCGATGCCCAGAAACTCCAGGGAGGTAGTCGGCCCAACCGTCTTACCTGGTGCCAAAGGCACTCCGAAACCCCGCATGAGCACGCAAAATTCCTGCAATGCCCTTGAACAGTCCCGAGAGTTAGCTGGGCCGAGGAACAGGAAATCATCCAGATAATGCATTACATGTTGATGCCCTGAGGCCCTTGAGAAAGCCCATTCCAAAAAGGAGCTAAACATTTCAAAATATGCACAGGAAATCGAACAACCCATTGGCATGCACATGTCCATGTAATATCTTCCCTGGAAGGAAAACCCCAACAAATGCTGATCCCTGGGATGAACCGGCAGTAGCCGAAATGCAGATTCAATGTCCGATTTTGCTAGCAGTGCCCCTGGACCCAGGTCATTCAACATAGCCACTGCGTCATCGAACGATGCATACCTCACACTGCATACGCCCGGATCGATTGCCTCATTTAGAGAAGCCCCTTTTGGTGCAGACAGATTATGTATGAGTCTGAACTCGCCCGGCTCCCTCTTGGGAACCACCCCCAATGGGAAACACACAAAAATGGCCGTTGGTACCTCTGCAAATGGTCCCGCAACCCGCCCCAAACAAACCTCCTTTGCAATCTTCGCAGCGACCACAGTCAGGTGCTGCGTAACAGATGCTTGGTACCTGCACAATGGGGAGCCCCGAAAGTCACCCGCCGGGATCCTGAAGCCCATTGTGAAGCCCTCCCGCAGGATCCCGGCGGACGCACGATCAAAGTATATACTTAGCCAGGGTGTCATTGCCAGAGTCGCTATCGGTGACTGTGAAGTGCTTCGTGTACACATGTCACTCCTGCTGATTACCCCCCTTTCCTCCGGAACCGTTGCCCTTGGATCGGCAGCTAATTTTGGGGTGTGAGGTGTTGCCACAAATTGCGCAGGCATGCCTGAACCTGCATGTTCCCTGCGGCCTACTACATGTGCCTTTGTTGAAACCCCTTCACACCTTTTGCTTGCCTCCATTCCCACCCGGTCTAGACTGCGAGTCACCCCCATGGGTTGGCTGAAAGGGCTGTGGCTGCCTCTGTGGAACCGCCTTGAAACCATTCATGCTCGACCCCGTGGCTATAGCCGGGCCTGGCGCAAACTGCCCATGCCAAGATACAGTGCCTAAACAATCCCAAGTCAAACATTCATTAAACTCTTTTGCTTTCCTGAAAGATACATCATACCCTTTCCATGCGTCCCCCCGTACTTCTCGTGGTAGCCCACAATCCTGCTCTGGTAGCAGTTCAGGGCTCCCATCTGTTCTGGTGCGCGCTCATGTATTATTGCCCCAAACACATTGAAGGCCCTGATCCAATTCGTCACGGACTCCTCCACCCTGAATTCCGCCATTTTGGCCCTCCATTCGCTCGGGTGTAAGAAATCCTTCTGGGTCTTGGCATACTCAAACTCTCTATTGTCGGTCAAAAATGAAAACATATTAATGTACTTGTTGGCCCACACCATCTCTTTTGCGGCCATCGGGACATGTTGTGCCAGGCTTTCCCGCCTTGACGGTATAGCACCGTCCCCCATTATTGGGAGCGATCTCTTACCATCCTCCGCCGGTACTCCGGTCTTGCCTGTTGTCTTGTCCCGACTTTCTCCTGCAGCAGGGCTCGTCACCTGCAAGGGAGTAGAAGGCACCTTACCGGCCACAGAGCATCTTGCCCATCTGAGCTCCTCAATTATTAGCCTCGCCTCCGCAGCCGTATCTCCCCCAGCCCGGACCTCCCCCGCACCTTTCTTCAACCAAGGTAACACTGCTGCCAAGTGCACCGCTAGCTCAGGGGGTATCTGTTCCTCATTGATTGGTGTGACTATCACCGGGATTGGTAATCCCTCTACCGGGGTGGACACTGGGTCGGCCGCCGGGGACACCGGGACGGGCGGGACCTCCACCGGGACCGGGGCCTCGCTAGGGATAGCTTTCTTTCCCCTTAACTTACGCTTATTCGCCCCCGGAGTGTCGCTCAGTGAATCCGACCCCTCAACCCTCTTACGTTTTCCTGCTGATCTGCCCTGCGCTTCTACCTTTTTCTGGAGCGCCGCTAACCTGCGATCTATTCGGTCCATATTTCCGAATTTCCTGTCCATCGCCGACACGCGGGTCACCAATGTACGAAGTATGCGTTCCATCTCGGAGCTCTTTCCAGTCTTCTTTCCAGGCATAACCGTTGCTCTTCTCTCGCTACTTTCTCCTTGAGCCCTTGAGCACGCCTGGACCATTGAAACAGAAAAACAACAATTACCACGTTCAAAAATTGCTGCTTGTTCCCTTGAGGGCTCACAAGCGACGAGTGGTGCAGCCTTCAGAGTGCGGGAACAAGAGGATGACTGCTTCGATCCTGAGCCTTTTAGCCTCTTCCAGGTAGGCGGGGTGGTATTCCCTCCCGCCCTAAGTGCACGGACTTCCGGGCGGGAAGTTTTAGGACAACCCCTCATGCGGCGGGGGTGTGTTCCGGCTACATCACTATGGATATACCAGCCGGGGCACGCACCACGCCTGCACGGGTTTCCCGGGCAAGCGGGGCACCCAGCCATACGTGCGGAGTGACCGAGTGGTCCCCCCTTTCCATGACCTCGGACCAGTTGAACTTTCCTGAAATAGTCAATTTGGATGAAATTTTAACATTTAATCTTTTGACTGTAAATTACTGTTGGATGTCAATTTTTACTTTTTCAACTAAAATAATTGTGTTTAAAGTCATTTATGTACCTGAAATTGGTCAAAATTGAAGCTTCTGAGCAAGCAAAACTCTGGAAAAATGGTATTTTTGGTCACTGTGAGGGTTTAAAAAGTGGTTATTGAACATGAGGCACGATCCAAATGACATTTTGAATCATTATGGTACAGTCCAAAAAATCAATTTTCTGATGAAAAACAATGACCTCGGACCAGTCGAACGTTCCTAAAATGGTCAATTTTGATGACATTTTAACATTTAATCTTTTGACTGTTAATTACTGTTAGATGTGAATTATTACTTTTTCAACTAAAATCAGTGTGTTTAAAGTCATTTCTGAGCCTGAAATTGTTCAAAATGTAAGCTTCTGAGTAAGCAAAACTCTGTAAAAATGGCAATTTTGGTCACTGTGAGGGTTTAAAAAGTGGTTATTTAACATGAGGCACGATCCAATTGACATTTTGAATCATTTTTGGTACAGTCCAAAAAATAAATTTTCTGATGAAAAACGATGACCTCGGACCATTTGAACTTTCCTAAAATAGTCAATTTGGATGAAATTTTAACATTTAATCTATTGACTGTAAATTTCTGTTGGATGTGCATTTTTACTTTTTCAACTAAAATAATTGTGTTTAAAGTCATTTCTGTACCTGAAATTGGTCAAAATTGAAGCTTCTGAGCAAGCAAAACTCTGTAAAAATGGTATTTTTGGTCACTGTGAGGGTTTAAAAAGTGGTTATTCAACATGAGGCACGATCCAAATGACATTTTGAATCATTATGGTACAGTCCAAAAAATCTATTTTCTGATGAAAAACAATGACCTCGGACCAGTCGAACGTTCCTAAAATGGTCAATTTGGATGAAATTTTAACATTTAATCTTTTGACTGTAAAGTACTGTTGGATGTGAATTATTACTTTTTCAACTAAAATAATTGTGTTTAAAGTCATTTCTGTGCCTGAAATTGGTCAAAATTGAAGCTTCTGAGCAAGCAAAACTCTGTAAAAATGGCAATTTTGGTCACTGTTAAGGTTTAAAAGGTGGTTAATTAACATAAGGCACGATCCAATTGACATATTGAATCATTTTTGGTACAGTCCAAAAAATCAATTTTCTGTTGAAAAACGATGACCCCGGACCAGTCGAACATTCCTAAAATGGTCAATTTCGATGAAATTTTAACATTTAATCTTTTGACTGTAAATAACTGCTGGATGTCAAATATTACTTTTTCAACTGAAATAATTGTGTTTAAAGTCATTTCTGTGCCTGAAATTGGTCAAAATTGAAGCTTCTGAGTAAGCAGAACTCTGTAAAAATGGCAATTTTGGTCACTGTGAGGGTGTAAAAAGTGGTTAAATAACAAGAGGTACGGTCCAATTGACATTTTGAATAATTTTTTGGACAGTCCAAAAAATCAATTTTCTGAATTAAAACGATGACTCCGGACCAGTCGAATGTTCCTAAAATTGTCAATTTTTATGAAATTTTAACATTAAATCTTTTGACTGTGAATTCCTGTTGGATGTGAATTATTACTTTTTCAACTAAAATCAGTGTGTTTAAAGTCATTTCTGTGCCTGAAATTGGTCAAAATTGAAGCTTCTGAGTAAGCAAAACTCTGTAAAACTAGCAATTTTGGTCGGTGTGAGGGTTTAAAAATTGGTTATTTAACATGAGGCACGATCCAATTGACATTTTGAATCATTTTTGGTACAGTCCAAAAAATCAATTTTCTGATGAAAAGCGATGACCCCGGACCAGTCGAACGTTCCTAAAATAGTCAATTTGGATGACATTTTAACATTTAATCTTTTGACTGTTAATTACTGTTAGATGTGAATTATTACTTTTTCAACTAAAATCAGTGTGTTTAAAGTCATTTCTGAGCCTGAAATTGTTCAAAATGTAAGCTTCTGAGTAAGCAAAACTCTGTAAAAATGGCAATTTTGGTCACTGTGAGGGTTTAAAAAGTGGTTATTTAACATGAGGCACGATCCAATTGACATTTTGAATCATTTTTGGTACAGTCCAAAAAATAAATTTTCTGATGAAAAACGATGACCTCGGACCATTTGAACTTTCCTAAAATAGTCAATTTGGATGAAATTTTAACATTTAATCTATTGACTGTAAATTTCTGTTGGATGTGCATTTTTACTTTTTCAACTAAAATAATTGTGTTTAAAGTCATTTCTGTACCTGAAATTGGTCAAAATTGAAGCTTCTGAGCAAGCAAAACTCTGTAAAAATGGTATTTTTGGTCACTGTGAGGGTTTAAAAAGTGGTTATTCAACATGAGGCACGATCCAAATGACATTTTGAATCATTATGGTACAGTCCAAAAAATCTATTTTCTGATGAAAAACAATGACCTCGGACCAGTCGAACGTTCCTAAAATGGTCAATTTGGATGAAATTTTAACATTTAATCTTTTGACTGTAAAGTACTGTTGGATGTGAATTATTACTTTTTCAACTAAAATAATTGTGTTTAAAGTCATTTCTGTGCCTGAAATTGGTCAAAATTGAAGCTTCTGAGCAAGCAAAACTCTGTAAAAATGGCAATTTTGGTCACTGTTAAGGTTTAAAAGGTGGTTAATTAACATAAGGCACGATCCAATTGACATATTGAATCATTTTTGGTACAGTCCAAAAAATCAATTTTCTGTTGAAAAACGATGACCCCGGACCAGTCGAACATTCCTAAAATGGTCAATTTCGATGAAATTTTAACATTTAATCTTTTGACTGTAAATAACTGCTGGATGTCAAATATTACTTTTTCAACTGAAATAATTGTGTTTAAAGTCATTTCTGTGCCTGAAATTGGTCAAAATTGAAGCTTCTGAGTAAGCAGAACTCTGTAAAAATGGCAATTTTGGTCACTGTGAGGGTGTAAAAAGTGGTTAAATAACAAGAGGTACGGTCCAATTGACATTTTGAATAATTTTTTGGACAGTCCAAAAAATCAATTTTCTGAATTAAAACGATGACTCCGGACCAGTCGAATGTTCCTAAAATTGTCAATTTTTATGAAATTTTAACATTAAATCTTTTGACTGTGAATTCCTGTTGGATGTGAATTATTACTTTTTCAACTAAAATCAGTGTGTTTAAAGTCATTTCTGTGCCTGAAATTGGTCAAAATTGAAGCTTCTGAGTAAGCAAAACTCTGTAAAACTAGCAATTTTGGTCGGTGTGAGGGTTTAAAAATTGGTTATTTAACATGAGGCACGATCCAATTGACATTTTGAATCATTTTTGGTACAGTCCAAAAAATCAATTTTCTGATGAAAAGCGATGACCCCGGACCAGTCGAACGTTCCTAAAATAGTCAATTTGGATGAAATTTTAACATTTAATCTTTTGACTGTAAATTACTGTTGGATGTGAATTTTTACTTTTTCAACTAAAATAATTGTGTTTAATGTCATTTCTGTACCTGAATCTGGTCAAAATTGAAGCTTCTGAGTAAGCAAATCTTTGTAAAAATGGCAATTTTGGTCACTGTGAGAGATTAAAAAGTGGTTAGTTAACATGAGGCACGATCCATTTGACATTTTGAATCATTTTTGGTACAGTCCAAAAACTCAATTTTCTGATGAAAAACGATGACTATGGACCAGTCGAATGTTCCTAAAATTGTCAATTTTGATGAAAATTTAGCATTTAATCTTTTGACTGTGAATTCCTGTTGGATGTGAATTATTACTTTTTCAACTAAAATCAGTGTGTTTAAAGTCATTTCTGTGCCTGAAATTGGTCAAAATTGAACCTTCCGAGCAAGCAAAACTCTGTAAAAATGGTATTTTTGGTCACTGTGAGGGTTTAAAAAGTGGTTATTCAACATGAGGCACGATCCAAATGGCATTTTGAATCATTATGATACAGTCCAAAAAATCAATTTTCTGATGAAAAACAATGACCTCGGACCAGTCGAAAGTTCCTAAAATGGTCAATTTTGATGACATTTTACCATTTAATCTTTTGACTGTTAATTACTGTTGGATGTGAATTATTACTTTTTCAACTAAAATCAGTGTGTTTAAAGTCATTTCTGTGCCTGAAATTGGTCAAAATTGAAGCTTCTGAGCAAGCAAAACTCTGTAATACTAGCAATTTTGGTCACTGTGAGGGTGTAAAAAGTGGTTAAATAACAAGAGGTACGGTCCAATTGACATTTTGAATAATTTTTTGGACAGTCCAAAAAATCAATTTTCTGATTAAAAACGATGACTTCGGATCAGTTGAATGTTCCTAAAATTGTCAATTTTTATGAAATTTTAACATTAAATCTTTTGACTGTGAATTCCTGTTGGATGTGAATTATTACTTTTTCAACTAAAATCAGTGTGTCTAAAGTCATTTCTGTGCCTGAAATTGGTCAAAATTGAAGCTTCTGAGCAAGCAAAACTCTGTAAAAATTTTATTTTTGGTCACTGTGAGGGTTTAAAAAGTGGTTATTCAACATGAGGCACGATCCAAATGACATTTTGAATCATTATGGTACAGTCCAAAAAATCAATTTTCTGATGAAAAACGAGGACCTCGGACCAGTCGAACGTTCCTAAAATGGTCAATTTCGATGAAATTTTAACATTTAATCTTTTGACTGTAAATTACTGTTGGATGTGAATTTTTACTTTTTCAACTAAAATAATTATGTTTAAAGTCATTTCTGTACCTGAAATTGGTCAAAATTGAAGCTTCTGAGCAAGCAAAACTCTGTAAAAATTTTATTTTTGGTCACTGTGAGGGTTTAAAAAGTGGTTATTCAACATGAGGCACGATCCAAATGACATTTTGTATCATTATGGTACAGTCCAAAAACTCAATTTTCTGATGAAAAACGATGACCTCGGACCAGTCGAACGTTCCTAAAATGGTCAATTTTGATGACATTTTAACATTTAATCTTTTGACTGTTAATTATTGTTGGATGTGAATTATCACTTTTTCAACTAAAATCAGTGTGTTTAAAGTCATTTCTGTGCCTGAAATTGGTCAAAATTGAAGCTTCTGAGTAAGCAAAACTCTGTAAAACTAGCAATTTTGGTCGCTGTGAGGGTTTAAAAATTGGTTATTTAACATGAGGCACGATCCAATCGACATTTTGAATCATTTTTGGTACAGTCCAAAAAATCAATTTTCTGATGAAAAACGATGACCCCGGACCAGTCGAACGTTCCTAAAATAGTCAATTTGGATGAAATTTTATCATTTAATCTTTTGACTGTAAATTACTGTTGGATGTGAATTTTTACTTTTTCAACTAAAATAATTGTGTTTAATGTCATTTCTGTACTTGAAATTGGTCAAAATTGAAGCTTCTGAGTAAGCAAATCTTTGTAAAAATGGCAATTTTGGTCACTGTGAGAGATTAAAAAGTGGTTAGTTAACATGAGGCACGATCCATTTGACATTTTGAATCATTTTTGGTACAGTCCAAAAAATCAATTTTCTGATGAAAAACGATGACTCCGGACCAGTCGAATGTTCCTAAAATTGTCAATGTTGATGAAATTTTAACATTTAATCTTTTGACTGTGAATTACTGTTGCATGTGAATTATTACTTTTTCAACTAAAATCAGTGTGTTTAAAGTCATTTCTGTGCCTGAAATTGGTCAAAATTGAACCTTCCGAGCAAGCAAAACTCTGTAAAAATGGTATTTTTGGTCACTGTGAGGGTTTAAAAAGTGGTTATTCAACATGAGGCACGATCCAAATGGCATTTTGAATCATTATGATACAGTCCAAAAAATCAATTTTCTGATGAAAAACAATGACCTCGGACCAGTCGAAAGTTCCTAAAATGGTCAATTTTGATGACATTTTACCATTTAATCTTTTGACTGTTAATTACTGTTGGATGTGAATTATTACTTTTTCAACTAAAATCAGTGTGTTTAAAGTCATTTCTGTGCCTGAAATTGGTCAAAATTGAAGCTTCTGAGCAAGCAAAACTCTGTAATACTAGCAATTTTGGTCACTGTGAGGGTTTAAAAGTGGTTATGTAACATGAGGCACGATCCAATTGACATTTTAAATAATTTTTGGTACAGTCCAAAAAATCAATTTTCTGATGAAAAACAATGACCTCGGACCAGTTGAACGTTCCTAAAATGGTCAATTTGGATGAAATTTTAACATTAAATCTTTAGACAGTGAATTCCTGTTGGATGTGAATTATTACTTTTTAAACTAAAATCAGTGTGTTTAAAGTCATTTCTGTGCCTGAAATTGGTCAAAATTGAAGCTTCTGAGCAAGCAAAACTCAGTAAAAATTTTATTTTTGGTCACTGTGAGGGTTTAAAAAGTGGTTATTCAACAAGAGGCACGATCCATATGACATTTTGAATCATTATGGTACAGTCCAAAAAATCAATTTTCTGATGAAAAACGATGACCTCGGACCAGTCAAACGTTCCTAAAATGGTCCATTTTGATGACATTTTAACATTTAATCTTTTGACTGTTAATTACTGTTGGATGTGAATTATTACTTTTTCAACTAAAATCAGTGTGTTTAAAGTCATTTCTGTGCCTGAAATTGGTCAAAATTGAAGCTTCTGAGCAAGCAAAACTCTGTAATACTAGCAATTTTGGTCACTGTGAGGGTTTAAAAGTGGTTATGTAACATGAGGCACGATCCAATTGACATTTTAAATAATTTTTGGTACAGTCCAAAAAATCAATTTTCTGATGAAAAACAATGACCTCGGACCAGTTGAACGTTCCTAAAATGGTCAATTTGGATGAAATTTTAACATTAAATCTTTAGACAGTGAATTCCTGTTGGATGTGAATTATTACTTTTTAAACTAAAATCAGTGTGTTTAAAGTCATTTCTGTGCCTGAAATTGGTCAAAATTGAAGCTTCTGAGCAAGCAAAACTCAGTAAAAATTTTATTTTTGGTCACTGTGAGGGTTTAAAAAGTGGTTATTCAACAAGAGGCACGATCCATATGACATTTTGAATCATTATGGTACAGTCCAAAAAATCAATTTTCTGATGAAAAACGATGACCTCGGACCAGTCAAACGTTCCTAAAATGGTCCATTTTGATGACATTTTAACATTTAATCTTTTGACTGTTAATTACTGTTGGATGTGAATTATTACTTTTTCAACTAAAATCAGTGTGTTTAAAGTCATTTCTGTGCCTGAAATTGGTCAAAATTGAAGCTTCTGAGCAAGCAAATCTCTGTAAAAATCGCAATTTTGGTCACTGTGAGGGATTAAAAAGTGGTTAGTTAACATGAGGCACGATCCAATTGACATTTTGAATCATTTTTGGTACAGTCCAAAAAATCAATTTTCTGTTCAAAAGCGATGACCCCGGACCAGTTGAACGTTCCAAAAATGGTCAATTTCGATGAAATTTTAACATTTAATCTTTTGACTGTAAATTACTACTGGATGTCAATTATTACTTTTTCAACTAAAATCAGTGTGTTTAAAGTCATTTCTGTGACTGAAATTGTTCAAAATTTAAGCTTCTGAGTAAGCAAAACTCTGTAAAAATGGCAATTTTGGTCACTGTGAGGGTTTAAAAAGTGGTTATTTAACATGAGGCACGATCCAATTGACATTTTGAATCATTTTTGGTACAGTCCAAAAAATCAATTTTCTGATGAAAAACGATGACCTCGGACCAGTCGAACTTTCCTAAAATAGTCAATTTGGATGAAATTTTAACATTTAATCTTTTGACTGTAAATTACTGTTGGATGTGAATTTTTACTTTTTCAACTAAAATAATTGTGTTTAAAGTCATTTCTGTACCTGAAAATTGGTCAAAATTGAAGATTCTGAGCAAGCAAAACTCTGTTAAAATTGTATTTTTGGTCACTGTGAGGGTTTAAAAAGTGGTTATTCAACATGAGGCACGATCCAAATGACATTTTGAATCATTATGGTACAGTCCAAAAAAATCAATTTTCTGATGAAAAACAATGACCTCGGACCAGTCGAACGTTCCTAAAATGGTCAATTTGGATGAAATTTTAACATTTAATCTTTTGACTGTAAAGTACTGTTGGATGTGAATTATTACATTTTCAACTAAAATAATTGTGTTTAAAGTCATTTCTGTGCCTGAAATTGGTCGAAATTGAAGGTTCTGAGCAAGTAAAACTCTGTAAAAATTGCAATTTTGGTCACTGTGAACGTTTAAAAGGTGGTTAATTAACATAAGGCACGATCCAATTGACATTTTGAATCATTTTTGGTACAGTCCAAAAAAATCAATTTTCTGATGAAAAACAATGACCTCGGACCAGTCGAACGTTCCTAAAATGGTCAATTTGGATGAAATTTTAACATTTAATCTTTTGACTGTAAAGTACTGTTGGATGTGAATTATTACTTTTTCAACTGAAATAATTGTGTTTAAAGTCGTTTCTGTGCCTGAAATTGGTCAAAATTGAAGCTTCTGAGTAAGCAGAACTCTGTAAAAACTTGCAATTTTGGTCACTGTGAGGGTGTAAAAAGTGGTTAAATAACAAGAGGTACGGTCCAATATACATTTTGAATCATTTTTTGGACAGTCCAAAAAATCAATTTTCTGATGAAAAACGATGACTCCGCACCAGTCTAATGTTCCTAAAATTGTCAATTTTTATGAAATTTTAACATTAAATCTTTTGACTGTGAATTTCTGTTGGATATGAATTATTACTTTTTCAACTAAAATCAGTGTGTTTAAAGTCATTTCTGTGCCTGAAATTGGTCAAAATTGAAGCTTCTGAGCAAGCAAAACTCTGTAAAAATTGTATTTTTGGTCACTGTGAGGGTTTAAAAAGTGGTTATTTAACATGAGGCAAGACCCAATTGACATTTTGAATCATTGTTGGTACAGTCCAAAAAATCAATTTTCTGATGAAAAACGATGACCCCGGAATAGACGAACGTTCCTAAAATGGTCAATTTCGATGACATTTCAACATTTAATCTTTTTACTGTAAATTACTACTGGATGTCAATTATTACTTTTTCAACTAAAATCAGTGTGTTTAAAGTCATTTCTGCACCTGAAATTGTTCAAAATGTAAGCTTCTGAGTAAGCAAAACTCTGTAAAAATGGCAATTTTGGTCACTGTGAGGGATTAAAAAGTGTTTTGTTAACATGAGGCACGATCCAATCAACATTTTGAATCATTTTTGGTACAGCCGAAAAAATCAATTTTCGGATGAAAAACGATGACTCCGGACCAGTCAAATGTTCCTAAAATTGTCAATTTTTATGAAATTTTAACATTAAATCTTTTGACTGTGAATTCCTGTTGGATGTGAATTTTTACTTTTTCAACTAAAATAATTGTGTTTAAAGTCATTTCTGTACCTGAAATTGGTCAAAATTGAAGCTTCTGAGTAAGCAAATCTTTGTAAAAATGGCAATTTTGGTCACTGTGAGAGATTAAAAAGTGGTTAGTTAACATGAGGCACGATCCAATTGACATTTTGAATCATTTTTGATACAGTCCAAAAAAATCAATTTTCTGATGAAAAACAATGACCTCGGACCAGTCGAACGTTCCTAAAATGGTCAATTTTGATGACATTTTAACATTTAATCTTTTGACTGTTATTTACTGTTGGATGTGAATTATTACTTTTTTAACTAAAATCAGTGTGTTTAAAGTCATTTCTGTACCTGAAATTGGTCAAAATTGAAGCTTCTGAGTAAGCAAAACTCTGTAATACTAGCAATTTTGGTCACTGTGAGGGTTTAAAAGTGGTTATTTAACATGAGGCACGATCCAATTGACATTTTAAATCATTTTTGGTACAGTCCAAAAAATCAACTTTCTGATATAAAACGATGACCCCGGACCAGTCGAACTTTCCTAAAATGTTCAATTTGGATGAAATTTTAACATTTAATCTTTTGACTGTAAATACTGTTGGATGTGAATTATTACTTTGTCAACTAAAATAATTGTGTTTAAAGTCATTTCTGTGCCTGAAATTGGTCAAAATTGAAGCTTCTGAGCAAGCAAAACTCTGTAAAAATGGCAATTTTGGTCACTGTGAAGGTTTAAAAGGTGGTTAATTAACATAAGGCACGATCCAATTGACATTTTGAATCATTTTTGGTACAGTCCAAAAAATCAATTTTCTGATGAAAAACGATGACCTCGGACCAGTCGAACGTTCCTAAAATGGTAAATTTTGATGACATTTTAACATTTAATCTTTTGACTGTTAATTACTGTTGGATGTCAATTATTACTTTTTCAACTAAAATCAGTGTGTTTAAAGTCATTTCTGTGCCTGAAATTGGTCGAAATTGAAGGTTCTGAGCAAGCAAAACTCTGTAAAAATTGTATTTTTGGTCACTGTGAGGGTTTAAAAAGTGGTTATTCAACATGAGGCACGATCCAAATGACATTTTGAATCATTATGGTACAGTCCAAAAAAATCAATTTTCTGATGAAAAACAATGACCGCGGACCAGTCGAACGTTCCTAAAATGGTCAATTTGGATGAAATTTTAACATTTAATCTTTTGACTGTAAAGTACTGTTGGATGTGAATTATTACTTTTTCAACTAAAATAATTGTGTTTAAAGTCATTTCTGTGCCTGAAATTGGTCGAAATTGAAGGTTCTGAGCAAGTAAAACTCTGTAAAACTTGCAATTTTGGTCACTGTGAGGGTGTAAAAAGTGGTTAAATAACAAGAGGTACGGTCCAATATACATTTTGAATCATTTTTTGGACAGTCCAAAAAATCAATTTTCTGATGAAAAACGATGACTCCGCACCAGTCTAATGTTCCTAAAATTGTCAATTTTTATGAAATTTTAACATTAAATCTTTTGACTGTGAATTCCTGTTGGATGTGAATTATTACTTTTTCAACTAAAATCAGTGTGTTTAAAGTCATTTCTGTGCCTGAAATTGGTCAAAATTGAAGCTTCTGAGCAAGCAAAACTCTGTAAAAATTGTATTTTTGGTCACTGTGAGGGTTTAAAAAGTGGTTATTTAACATGAGGCAAGACCCAATTGACATTTTGAATCATTGTTGGTACAGTCCAAAAAATCAATTTTCTGATGAAAAACGATGACCCCGGAATAGACGAACGTTCCTAAAATGGTCAATTTCGATGACATTTCAACATTTAATCTTTTTACTGTAAATTACTACTGGATGTCAATTATTACTTTTTCAACTAAAATCAGTGTGTTTAAAGTCATTTCTGCACCTGAAATTGTTCAAAATGTAAGCTTCTGAGTAAGCAAAACTCTGTAAAAATGGCAATTTTGGTCACTGTGAGGGATTAAAAAGTGTTTTTTTAACATGAGGCACGATCCAATCAACATTTTGAATAATTTTTGGTACAGCCGAAAAAATCAATTTTCGGATGAAAAACGATGACTCCGGACCAGTCAAATGTTCCTAAAATTGTCAATTTTTATGAAATTTTAACATTAAATCTTTTGACTGTGAATTCCTGTTGGATGTGAATTTTTACTTTTTCAACTAAAATAATTGTGTTTAAAGTCATTTCTGTACCTGAAATTGGTCAAAATTGAAGCTTCTGAGTAAGCAAATCTTTGTAAAAATGGCAATTTTGGTCACTGTGAGAGATTAAAAAGTGGTTAGTTAACATGAGGCACGATCCATTTGACATTTTGAATCATTTTTGGTACAGTCCAAAAACTCAATTTTCTGATGAAAAACGATGACTCCGGACCAGTCGAATGTTCCTAAAATTGTCAATTTTGATGAAAATTTAGCATTTAATCTTTTGACTGTGAATTCCTGTTGGATGTGAATTATTACTTTTTCAACTAAAATCAGTGTGTTTAAAGTCATTTCTGTGCCTGAAATTGGTCAAAATTGAACCTTCCGAGCAAGCAAAACTCTGTAAAAATGGTATTTTTGGTCACTGTGAGGGTTTAAAAAGTGGTTATTCAACATGAGGCACGATCCAAATGGCATTTTGAATCATTATGATACAGTCCAAAAAATCAATTTTCTGATGAAAAACAATGACCTCGGACCAGTCGAAAGTTCCTAAAATGGTCAATTTTGATGACATTTTACCATTTAATCTTTTGACTGTTAATTACTGTTGGATGTGAATTATTACTTTTTCAACTAAAATCAGTGTGTTTAAAGTCATTTCTGTGCCTGAAATTGGTCAAAATTGAAGCTTCTGAGCAAGCAAAACTCTGTAATACTAGCAATTTTGGTCACTGTGAGGGTGTAAAAAGTGGTTAAATAACAAGAGGTACGGTCCAATTGACATTTTGAATAATTTTTTGGACAGTCCAAAAAATCAATTTTCTGATTAAAAACGATGACTTCGGATCAGTTGAATGTTCCTAAAATTGTCAATTTTTATGAAATTTTAACATTAAATCTTTTGACTGTTAATTATTGTTGGATGTGAATTATCACTTTTTCAACTAAAATCAGTGTGTTTAAAGTCATTTCTGTGCCTGAAATTGGTCAAAATTGAATCTTCTGAGTAAGCAAAACTCTGTAAAACTAGCAATTTTGGTCGCTGTGAGGGTTTAAAAATTGGTTATTTAACATGAGGCACGATCCAATCGACATTTTGAATCATTTTTGGTACAGTCCAAAAAATCAATTTTCTGATGAAAAACGATGACCCCGGACCAGTCGAACGTTCCTAAAATAGTCAATTTGGATGAAATTTTAACATTTAATCTTTTGACTGTAAATTACTGTTGGATGTGAATTTTTACTTTTTCAACTAAAATAATTGTGTTTAATGTCATTTCTGTACTTGAAATTGGTCAAAATTGAAGCTTCTGAGTAAGCAAATCTTTGTAAAAATGGCAATTTTGGTCACTGTGAGAGATTAAAAAGTGGTTAGTTAACATGAGGCACGATCCATTTGACATTTTGAATCATTTTTGGTACAGTCCAAAAAATCAATTTTCTGATGAAAAACGATGACTCCGGACCAGTCGAATGTTCCTAAAATTGTCAATGTTGATGACATTTTAACATTTAATCTTTTGACTGTGAATTACTGTTGGATGTGAATTATTACTTTTTCAACTAAAATCAGTGTGTTTAAAGTCATTTCTGTGCCTGAAATTGGTCAAAATTGAACCTTCCGAGCAAGCAAAACTCTGTAAAAATGGTATTTTTGGTCACTGTGAGGGTTTAAAAAGTGGTTATTCAACATGAGGCACGATCCAAATGGCATTTTGAATCATTATGATACAGTCCAAAAAATCAATTTTCTGATGAAAAACAATGACCTCGGACCAGTCGAAAGTTCCTAAAATGGTCAATTTTGATGACATTTTACCATTTAATCTTTTGACTGTTAATTACTGTTGGATGTGAATTATTACTTTTTCAACTAAAATCAGTGTGTTTAAAGTCATTTCTGTGCCTGAAATTGGTCAAAATTGAAGCTTCTGAGCAAGCAAAACTCTGTAATACTAGCAATTTTGGTCACTGTGAGGGTTTAAAAGTGGTTATGTAACATGAGGCACGATCCAATTGACATTTTAAATAATTTTTGGTACAGTCCAAAAAATCAATTTTCTGATGAAAAACAATGACCTCGGACCAGTTGAACGTTCCTAAAATGGTCAATTTGGATGAAATTTTAACATTAAATCTTTAGACTGTGAATTCCTGTTGGATGTGAATTATTACTTTTTAAACTAAAATCAGTGTGTTTAAAGTCATTTCTGTGCCTGAAATTGGTCAAAATTGAAGCTTCTGAGCAAGCAAAACTCAGTAAAAATGGTATTTTTGGTCACTGTGAGGGTTTAAAAAGTGGTTATTCAACAAGAGGCACGATCCATATGACATTTTGAATCATTATGGTACAGTCCAAAAAATCAATTTTCTGATGAAAAACGATGACCTCGGACCAGTCAAACGTTCCTAAAATGGTCCATTTTGATGACATTTTAACATTTAATCTTTTGACTGTTAATTACTGTTGGATGTGAATTATTACTTTTTCAACTAAAATCAGTGTGTTTAAAGTCATTTCTGTGCCTGAAATTGGTCAAAATTGAAGCTTCTGAGCAAGCAAATCTCTGTAAAAATCGCAATTTTGGTCACTGTGAGGGATTAAAAAGTGGTTAGTTAACATGAGGCACGATCCAATTGACATTTTGAATCATTTTTGGTACAGTCCAAAAAATCAATTTTCTGTTCAAAAGCGATGACCCCGGACCAGTTGAACGTTCCAAAAATGGTCAATTTCGATGAAATTTTAACATTTAATCTTTTGACTGTAAATTACTACTGGATGTCAATTATTACTTTTTCAACTAAAATCAGTGTGTTTAAAGTCATTTCTGTGACTGAAATTGTTCAAAATTTAAGCTTCTGAGTAAGCAAAACTCTGTAAAAATGGCAATTTTGGTCACTGTGAGGGTTTAAAAAGTGGTTATTTAACATGAGGCACGATCCAATTGACATTTTGAATCATTTTTGGTACAGTCCAAAAAATCAATTTTCTGATGAAAAACGATGACCTCGGACCAGTCGAACTTTCCTAAAATAGTCAATTTGGATGAAATTTGAACATTTAATCTTTTGACTGTAAATTACTGTTGGATGTGAATTTTTACTTTTTCAACTAAAATAATTGTGTTTAAAGTCATTTCTGTACCTGAAAATTGGTCAAAATTGAAGATTCTGAGCAAGCAAAACTCTGTTAAAATTGTATTTTTGGTCACTGTGAGGGTTTAAAAAGTGGTTATTCAACATGAGGCACGATCCAAATGACATTTTGAATCATTATGGTACAGTCCAAAAAAATCAATTTTCTGATGAAAAACAATGACCTCGGACCAGTCGAACGTTCCTAAAATGGTCAATTTGGATGAAATTTTAACATTTAATCTTTTGACTGTAAAGTACTGTTGGATGTGAATTATTACTTTTTCAACTAAAATAATTGTGTTTAAAGTCATTTCTGTGCCTGAAATTGGTCGAAATTGAAGGTTCTGAGCAAGTAAAACTCTGTAAAAATTGCAATTTTGGTCACTGTGAACGTTTAAAAGGTGGTTAATTAACATAAGGCACGATCCAATTGACATTTTGAATCATTTTTGGTACAGTCCAAAAAAATCAATTTTCTGATGAAAAACAATGACCTCGGACCAGTCGAACGTTCCTAAAATGGTCAATTTGGATGAAATTTTAACATTTAATCTTTTGACTGTAAAGTACTGTTGGATGTGAATTATTACTTTTTCAACTGAAATAATTGTGTTTAAAGTCGTTTCTGTGCCTGAAATTGGTCAAAATTGAAGCTTCTGAGTAAGCAGAACTCTGTAAAAACTTGCAATTTTGGTCACTGTGAGGGTGTAAAAAGTGGTTAAATAACAAGAGGTACGGTCCAATATACATTTTGAATCATTTTTTGGACAGTCCAAAAAATCAATTTTCTGATGAAAAACGATGACTCCGCACCAGTCTAATGTTCCTAAAATTGTCAATTTTTATGAAATTTAAACATTAAATCTTTTGACTGTGAATTTCTGTTGGATATGAATTATTACTTTTTCAACTAAAATCAGTGTGTTTAAAGTCATTTCTGTGCCTGAAATTGGTCAAAATTGAAGCTTCTGAGCAAGCAAAACTCTGTAAAAATTGTATTTTTGGTCACTGTGAGGGTTTAAAAAGTGGTTATTTAACATGAGGCAAGACCCAATTGACATTTTGAATCATTGTTGGTACAGTCCAAAAAATCAATTTTCTGATGAAAAACGATGACCCCGGAATAGACGAACGTTCCTAAAATGGTCAATTTCGATGACATTTCAACATTTAATCTTTTTACTGTAAATTACTACTGGATGTCAATTATTACTTTTTCAACTAAAATCAGTGTGTTTAAAGTCATTTCTGCACCTGAAATTGTTCAAAATGTAAGCTTCTGAGTAAGCAAAACTCTGTAAAAATGGCAATTTTGGTCACTGTGAGGGATTAAAAAGTGTTTTGTTAACATGAGGCACGATCCAATCAACATTTTGAATCATTTTTGGTACAGCCGAAAAAATCAATTTTCGGATGAAAAACGATGACTCCGGACCAGTCAAATGTTGCTAAAATTGTCAATTTTTATGTAATTTTAACATTAAATCTTTTGACTGTGAATTCCTGTTGGATGTGAATTTTTACTTTTTCAACTAAAATAATTGTGTTTAAAGTCATTTCTGTACCTGAAATTGGTCAAAATTGAAGCTTCTGAGTAAGCAAATCTTTGTAAAAATGGCAATTTTGGTCACTGTGAGAGATTAAAAAGTGGTTAGTTAACATGAGGCACGATCCAATTGACATTTTGAATCATTTTTGATACAGTCCAAAAAATCAATTTTCTGATGAAAAACAATGACCTCGGACCAGTCGAACGTTCCTAAAATGGTCAATTTTGATGACATTTTAACATTTAATCTTTTGACTGTTATTTACTGTTGGATGTGAATTATTACTTTTTTAACTAAAATCAGTGTGTTTAAAGTCATTTCTGTACCTGAAATTGGTCAAAATTGAAGCTTCTGAGTAAGCAAAACTCTGTAATACTAGCAATTTTGGTCACTGTGAGGGTTTAAAAGTGGTTATTTAACATGAGGCACGATCCAATTGACATTTTAAATCATTTTTGGTACAGTCCAAAAAATCAACTTTCTGATATAAAACGATGACCCCGGACCAGTCGAACTTTCCTAAAATGTTCAATTTGGATGAAATTTTAACATTTAATCTTTTGACTGTAAATACTGTTGGATGTGAATTATTACTTTGTCAAGTAAAATAATTGTGTTTAAAGTCATTTCTGTGCCTGAAATTGGTCAAAATTGAAGCTTCTGAGCAAGCAAAACTCTGTAAAAATGGCAATTTTGGTCACTGTGAAGGTTTAAAAGGTGGTTAATTAACATAAGGCACGATCCAATTGACATTTTGAATCATTTTTGGTACAGTCCAAAAAATCAATTTTCTGATGAAAAACGATGACCTCGGACCAGTCGAACGTTCCTAAAATGGTAAATTTTGATGACATTTTAACATTTAATCTTTTGACTGTTAATTACTGTTGGATGTCAATTATTACTTTTTCAACTAAAATCAGTGTGTTTAAAGTCATTTCTGTGCCTGAAATTGGTCGAAATTGAAGGTTCTGAGCAAGCAAAACTCTGTAAAAATTGTATTTTTGGTCACTGTGAGGGTTTAAAAAGTGGTTATTCAACATGAGGCACGATCCAAATGACATTTTGAATCATTATGGTACAGTCCAAAAAAATCAATTTTCTGATGAAAAACAATGACCGCGGACCAGTCGAACGTTCCTAAAATGGTCAATTTGGATGAAATTTTAACATTTAATCTTTTGACTGTAAAGTACTGTTGGATGTGAATTATTACTTTTTCAACTGAAATAATTGTGTTTAAAGTCATTTCTGTGCCTGAAATTGGTCAAAATTGAAGCTTCTGAGTAAGCAGAACTCTGTAAAAACTTGCAATTTTGGTCACTGTGAGGGTGTAAAAAGTGGTTAAATAACAAGAGGTACGGTCCAATATACATTTTGAATCATTTTTTGGACAGTCCAAAAAATCAATTTTCTGATGAAAAACGATGACTCCGCACCAGTCTAATGTTCCTAAAATTGTCAATTTTTATCAAATTTTAACATTAAATCTTTTGACTGTGAATTCCTGTTGGATGTGAATTATTACTTTTTCAACTAAAATCAGTGTGTTTAAAGTCATTTCTGTGCCTGAAATTGGTCAAAATTGAAGCTTCTGAGCAAGCAAAACTCTGTAAAAATTGTATTTTTGGTCACTGTGAGGGTTTAAAAAGTGGTTATTTAACATGAGGCAAGACCCAATTGACATTTTGAATCATTGTTGGTACAGTCCAAAAAATCAATTTTCTGATGAAAAACGATGACCCCGGAATAGACGAACGTTCCTAAAATGGTCAATTTCGATGACATTTCAACATTTAATCTTTTTACTGTAAATTACTACTGGATGTCAATTATTACTTTTTCAACTAAAATCAGTGTGTTTAAAGTCATTTCTGCACCTGAAATTGTTCAAAATGTAAGCTTCTGAGTAAGCAAAACTCTGTAAAAATGGCAATTTTGGTCACTGTGAGGGATTAAAAAGTGTTTTGTTAACATGAGGCACGATCCAATCAACATTTTGAATCATTTTTGGTACAGCCGAAAAAATCAATTTTCGGATGAAAAACGATGACTCCGGACCAGTCAAATGTTCCTAAAATTGTCAATTTTTATGAAATTTTAACATTAAATCTTTTGACTGTGAATTCCTGTTGGATGTGAATTTTTACTTTTTCAACTAAAATAATTGTGTTTAAAGTCATTTCTGTACCTGAAATTGGTCAAAATTGAAGCTTCTGAGTAAGCAAATCTTTGTAAAAATGGCAATTTTGGTCACTGTGAGAGATTAAAAAGTGGTTAGTTAACATGAGGCACGATCCAATTGACATTTTGAATCATTTTTGATACAGTCCAAAAAATCAATTTTCTGATGAAAAACAATGACCTCGGACCAGTCGAACGTTCCTAAAATGGTCAATTTTGATGACATTTTAACATTTAATCTTTTGACTGTTATTTACTGTTGGATGTGAATTATTACTTTTTTAACTAAAATCAGTGTGTTTAAAGTCATTTCTGTACCTGAAATTGGTCAAAATTGAAGCTTCTGAGTAAGCAAAACTCTGTAATACTAGCAATTTTGGTCACTGTGAGGGTTTAAAAGTGGTTATTTAACATGAGGCACGATCCAATTGACATTTTAAATCATTTTTGGTACAGTCCAAAAAATCAACTTTCTGATATAAAACGATGACCCCGGACCAGTCGAACTTTCCTAAAATGTTCAATTTGGATGAAATTTTAACATTTAATCTTTTGACTGTAAATACTGTTGGATGTGAATTATTACTTTGTCAACTAAATAATTGTGTTTAAAGTCATTTCTGTGCCTGAAATTGGTCAAAATTGAAGCTTCTGAGCAAGCAAAACTCTGTAAAAATGGCAATTTTGGTCACTGTGAAGGTTTAAAAGGTGGTTAATTAACATAAGGCACGATCCAATTGACATTTTGAATCATTTTTGGTACAGTCCAAAAAATCAATTTTCTGATGAAAAACGATGACCTCGGACCAGTCGAA
Source organism: Lissotriton helveticus (assembly GCF_964261635.1). Lineage (NCBI taxonomy): Eukaryota > Metazoa > Chordata > Amphibia > Caudata > Salamandridae > Lissotriton > Lissotriton helveticus. Next base: position 405,704,666 of record NC_136071.1, read on the forward strand.
CGTTCCTAAAATGGTAAATTTTGATGACATTTTAACATTTAATCTTTTGACTGTTAATTACTGTTGGATGTCAATTATTACTTTTTCAACTAAAATCAGTGTGTTTAAAGTCATTTCTGTGCCTGAAATTGGTCAAAATTGAAGCTTCTGAGTAAGCAGAACTCTGTAAAATGGCAATTTTGGTCACTGTGAGGGTTTAAAAAGTGGTTATTTAACATGAGGCACGATCCAATTGACATTTTGTATCATTTTTGGTACAGTCCAAAAAATCAATTTTCTGATGAAAAACGATGACCTCGGACAAGTCGAACTTTCCTAAAATAGTCAATTTGGATGAAATTTTAACATTTAATCTTTTGACTGTAAATTGCTGTTGGATGTGAATTTTTACTTTTTCAACTAAAATAATTGTGTTTAAAGTCATTTCTGTACCTGAAATTGGTCAAAATTGAAGCTTCTGAGCAAGCAAAACTCTGTAAAAATTTTATTTTTGGTCACTGTGAGGGTTTAAAAAGTGGTTATTCAACATGAGACACGATCCAAATGACATTTTGAATCATTATGGTACAGTCCAAAAAATCAATTTTCTGATGAAAAACAATGACCTCGGACCAGTCGAACGTTCCTAAAATGGTCAATTTGGATGAAATTTTAACATTTAATCTTTTGACTGTAAAGTACTGTTGGATGTGAATTATTACTTTTTCAACTAAAATAATTGTGTTTAAAGTCATTTCTGTGCCTGAAATTGGTCGAAATTGAAGGTTCTGAGCAAGCAAAACTCTGTAAAAATAGCAATTTTGGTCACTGTGAACGTTTAAAAGGTGGTTAATTAACATAAGGCACGATCCAATTGACATTTTGAATCATTTTTGGAATGGTCCAAAAAATCAATTTTCTATTGAAAAACGATGACCCAGGACCAGTCGAACGTTCCTAAAATGGTCAATTTCAATGAAATTTTAACATTTAATCTTTTGACTGTAAATAACTGCTGGATGTCAAATATTACTTTTTCAACTGAAATAATTGTGTTTAAAGTCATTTCTGTGCCTGAAATTGGTCAAAATTGAAGCTTCTGAGCAAGCCATACTCTGTAAAAATTGTATTTTTGGTCACTGTGAGGGTTTAAAAAGTGGTTATTTAACATGAGGCAAGACCCAATTGACATTTTGAATCATTTTTGGTACAGTCCAAAAAATTAATTTTCTGATGAAAAACGATGACCCCGTAATAGACGAACGTTCCTAAAATGGTCAATTTCGATGACATTTCAACATTTAATCTTTTGATTGTAAATTACTACTGGATGTCAATTATTACTTTTTCAACTAAAATCAGTGTGTTTAAAGTCATTTCTGCACCTGAAATTGTTCAAAATGTAAGCTTCTGAGTAAGCAAAACTCTGTAAAAATGTCAATTTTGGTCACTGTGAGGGATTAAAAAGTGTTTTGTTAACATGAGGCACGATCCAATCGACATTTTGAATCATTTTTGGTACAGTCCAAAAAATCAATTTTCGGATGAAAAACGATGACTCCGGACCAGTCGAATATTCCTAAAATTGTCAATTTTTATGAAATTTTAACATTAAATCTTTTGACTGTGAATTCCTGTTGGATGTGAATTATTACTTTTTCAACTAAAATCAGTGTGTTTAAAGTCATTTCTGTGCCTGAAATTGGTCAAAATTGAAGCTTCTGAGTAAGCAAAACTCTGTAAAACTAGCAATTTTGGTCGCTGTGAGGGTTTAAAAAGTGGTTATTTAACATGAGGCACGATCCAATTGACATTTTGAATCATTTTTGGTACAGTCCAAAAAATCAATTTTCTGATGAAAAACGATGACCCCGGACCAGTCGAACGTTCCTAAAATAGTCAATTTGGATGAAATGTTAACATTTAATCTTTTGACTGTAAATTACTGTTGGATGTGAATTTTTACTTTTTCAACTAAAATAATTGTGTTTAAAGTCATTTCTGTACCTGAAATTGATCAAAATTGAAGCTTCTGAGTAAGCAAATCTTTGTAAAAATTGCAATTTTGGTCACTGTGAGGGATTAAAAAGTGGTTAGTTAACATGAGGCACGATCCAATTGACATTTTGAATCATTTTTGGTACAGTCCAAAAAATCAATTTTCTGATGAAAAACGATGACTCCGGACCAGTCGAATGTTCCTAAAATTGTCAAGTTTTTATGAAATTTTAACATTAAATCTTTTGACTGTGAATTCCTGTTGGATGTGAATTATTACTTTTTCAACTAAAATCAGTGTGTTTAAAGTCATTTCTGTGCCTGAAATTGGTCAAAATTGAAGCTTCTGAGTAAGCAAAACTCTGTAAAACTAGCAATTTTGGTCTCTGTGAGGGTTTAAAAAGTGGTTATTTAACATGAGGCACGATCCAATTGACATTTTGAATCATTTTTGGTACAGTCCAAAAAATCAATTTTCTGATGAAAAACGATGACCCCGGACCAGTCGAACGTTCCTAAAATAGTCAATTTGGATGAAATGTTAACATTTAATCTTTTGACTGTAAATTACTGTTGGATGTGAATTTTTACTTTTTCAACTAAAATAATTGTGTTTAAAGTCATTTCTGTACCGGAAATTGATCAAAATTGAAGCTTCTGAGTAAGCAAATCTTTGTAAAAATTGCAATTTTGGTCACTGTGAGGGATTAAAAAGTGGTTAGTTAACATGAGGCACGATCCAATTGACATTTTGAATCATTTTTGGTACAGTCCAAAAAAATCAATTTTCTGATGAAAAACGATGACTCCGGACCAGTCGAATGTTCCTAAAATTGTCAAGTTTTTATGAAATTTTAACATTAAATCTTTTGACTGTGAATTCCTGTTGGATGTGAATTATTACTTTTTCAACTAAAATCAGTGTGTTTAAAGTCATTTCTGTGCCTGAAATTGGTCAAAATTGAAGCTTCTGAGCAAGCAAAACTCTGTAAAAATGGTACTTTTGGTCACTGTGAGGGTTTAAAAAGTGGTTATTCAACAGGAGGCACGATCCAAATGACATTTTGAATCATTTTGTTACTGTCCAAAAAATCAATTTTCTGATGAAAAACGATGACCTCGGACCAGTCGAACGTTCCTAAAATGGTAAATTTTTATGACATTTTAACATTTAATCTTTTGACTGTTAATTACTGTTGGATGTGAATTATTACTTTTTCAACTAAAATCAGTGTGTTTAAAGTCATTTCTGTGCCTGAAATTGGTCAAAATTGAAGCTTCTGAGTAAGCAGAACTCTGTAAAAATGGCAATTTTGGTCACTGTGAGGGTTTAAAAAGTGGTTATTTAACATGAGGCACGATCCAATTGACATTTTGAATCATTTTTGGTACAGTTCAAAAAATACATTTTCTGATGAAAAACGATATGGTCTGGGATGCCCGCCACCCCTTCCACCATCCATCCCAATGGTAGGAGACAGACACAGTTTGAGCTTTTGGAAGGCAGGGGAGCCTCACGACTCCACCGGCCGTATTTATTAAAATATGAAACAAAATGTAAAACTTTAAATAAAACACTTCATTTATTTTTTACAAAATTCAACTTCTATTTACACTTGATGAAGACAGGTATTAAGGCTAACTTTAACAAATCTCTAATACAAAGATTTCCTAGCCGAGTCTAACATCATGTCATCTTGCATTGTATCCGAATTTTGTACATCCTATCGTTAAGGGCCAATGGCAAGGTCTTAACCGTTGTCAGATCCCTATCACCAAATCCGCCCTCTCGTAGTGGCGCCTGCGCAGAGGGCTGTACCCTCGTAGCCAACCGTAATTTCCCTTGCATGGGGGCCCCTTTTCCACTCAGCCCCATGTTAAGGTCGTCCGAGATCCCGTGCGGGGTAACCATAAGAAGGACAGCGTAGACCCCCCCCCTTTCCCCGCACTCTCTTCCACCGCAGCGGCTATCCCACCCCAGGGAAATTCCTGGGAGGGGCATATAACCATCTCTCACTTGGAGGGGCCAATGGCCGTCTCCCCCTGGGCGATCCCATCCGTATTTGGTGTTGCCCCCCCATGGGAGGAGCCAATGGCCGCCTCCCCCCGGGCGCTCCCATCTGTACTGGGTGGCGCCCCCACTAGGGACCTTGAAAATTGCTCACCGATCATAACCTTACCGCCACAGGCCAGATAGTTGACCGACGATCTGGCCCCCCCACAAAATCCTATAGGTCATGTCTCCTCAATCCCACTAGCCATGCTAGGAGATCCCCTATCCATATGTCGTACCCTGCTTTGGACAGGTGTACACCATCATGAGAATAACAGTGATCCCCCAGATGCACCCGTGAGGTATACTGTGAAGGTGGGCCGAGCTAAACAACTTCTCCATCTTATTGTTGACCCTCTTTACCGAATGGTTCAACGCTGTCCTGGATCGCCCCCCCTCCATACCGTCCTAGGCACCATGTGCGACCAAGCTAGTGTGCACTCTGGGAGGGTCTTTGCCAACCAACTAACTGTTGTTAGTATCTGCTCGATTAAGGCCCGTCTGCCCAATCTCACCGAGTCATTGCCCCCAATGTGCACTATGACTACTGATGCCAGTGACCTGTGCCGCCCTAACAATTCTTTAACAAAACCTTGCAGCTGGGCAATCCCCAAACCGCCCAGTCCATAGAAGGACACCTGATAACCGTATTCCCCAGATGTGTGAATCGTATCACCTGCCCTGAATACGTCCGCGGCCCGTCTCATGTATGAGTGGCCCACGACCCAGACCACCCGTCGTCCATTCCTTTCTACCGACATGGTGGATAGCTGATACTGGGTCGATCCCAGTTCCCCCCCTGCGTCACAGGCCCGTGAAACTGTAATACAAACAGAAGAGGAACAACGTGAGTGCACATCCTTAATGAATCACAACATATGCAACCGCACGTACCGTTTAAAACAGTCCGAAGACCATCGCCCCAACTGTTTAACCCTGTCTGCCTGCAGACCTCCGGCCGTTGCTTCTGTAGCGGCCCCAATTCTGAAAGAATGAGTCCCAAAATCCCTCGGGTTCAAGCCCGCTTCCGCAATTGTTATTGCTCGCACCTTTTGGAACCGAAATTTTGACAATGGGGTGCCATCCATATGCCGCACCAAGGCCCCACCCCATGTCGCCACCCTTTGCTGTAGGTAAGCCTCTACGTGCGCCACCGGACAGCAAGGACTACCAGGAGTGCGCAGCAACACTATGCTACTCCCTTGGGCCTCTTGGTCGGTCTTGTACCTGGCAATCGTGATGAATAGGGAATCCCCCCTCACCTGCACATGGTCCCTCCGCAAGCCCCCCTCGGTATCCTTCTTATTGGCAGCCACTAATTCGCCTATTCGCAGGGCACCATAGAATGCCAGCGCAAACGCAGCCCGGAATAGGACAACTTCACTAGGTGAGGAGCATGTCGCTTCTAGCGCAGCCAGCAAGATGGTTAATCTTTCAAACCCTATCGGATGCCTAGTGTCCTTCTTGCGCCCCTCTAAGCGCCGCCAGCCGCGCAGCGCCTTCCTGACCATGAAGGAATCTGTGGGGTCCCCGACCCCTCGGAGCTGGGCCATGAAAGATATGGCGGCCTTACACCGACTGGCGGTTGCCGCTGACAGGCCTTCCTCATGAAGAGCCACTAAAAATTGGGCGAAGGCGCCCTCCTGACCCCATTTCTGTTCCCACGCGGGACCCAAAAAAGCGCAGTACACACGAAACGCCCCTTCATAAGCTTTCCTTGTCCTGAGCCCTAGACTGACTGCCACGAGGTCTTGTAATCCTGCGCGCCGATTTGCCACAATGCATCGGGAAATGGCGCTGCCGCTAGCTCCGCTGCCGTTAAACACTCCCTGAATGCCTGCATTTTGAAACGAGATTGTGCATCCGCCGCATTATTCAGTATACCCGGCACATGTTTTGCCCTGAATTGCACGTTCAGCTTTAAGCACTGTAACACAATTTCTTTCAGCAATCGCAATATCCATTTGCAGCGTGCTGCCTGTTGATTAATGCATTCTACCACAGTCATGTTATCAGACCAGAATATCACCGAGTTATTCCTGAGTTCCTCCGGCCATGCCAGTAATGCTACCCAGATCGGGAACAACTCCAGGAAACCAATGTTACTCGTCAGGCCACTTGACGCCCACCATGCTGGCCACTTCTGGGCCGACCAGCGATTCCCTAGGATTGCGCCAAAGCCTACGCTGCCCGCCGAGTCTGTCCAAAGACCCAGCTCTGCTGATGAGGCCGGTGCCTTTGTCCAGACTACCCGGCCATTGAAGTCCGCCAGGAATGCCATCCAAATGAGCATGTCCTGGCGAACCTCAGCCTACAGCCTCGTGCGATGGTGGCCCTCCTTGAGGCCCACCATGGCCTGTGCAATGGACCGCGGGAAAGGGCGAGCCATCGGCATCACCCGCAGCGCAAAATTCAGCTGTCCGACCGTTTGTTGTAACTGGCGTAGAGTCACCTTACTGCTTTTAAGACATTGCTGCAAGGAGGCCCTGAATTTGGCGACCTTTTCCAACGGCAACCGGAAACAGCCTTCCACAGAGTCTAGTTCGATGCCCAGAAACTCCAGGGAGGTAGTCGGCCCCACCGTCTTACCTGGTGCCAAAGGCACTCCGAAACCCCGCATGAGCACGCAAAATTCCTGCAATGCCCTTGAACAGTCCCGAGAGCCAGCTGGGCCGAGGAACAGGAAATCATCCAGATAATGCATTACATGTTGATGCCCTGAGGCCCTTGAGAAAGCCCATTCCAAAAAGGAGCTAAACATTTCAAAATATGCACAGGAAATCGAACAACCCATTGGCATGCACATGTCCATGTAATATCTTCCCTGGAAGGAAAACCCCAACAAATGCTGATCCCTGGGATGAACCGGCAGTAGCCGAAATGCAGATTCAATGTCCGATTTTGCTAGCAGTGCCCCTGGACCCAGGTCATTCAACATAGCCACTGCGTCATCGAACGATGCATACCTCACACTGCATACGCCCGGATCGATTGCCTCATTTAGAGAAGCCCCTTTTGGTGCAGACAGATTATGTATGAGTCTGAACTCGCCCGGCTCCCTCTTGGGAACCACCCCCAATGGGGAACACACAAAAATGGCCGTTGGTACCTCTGCAAATGGTCCCGCAACCCGCCCCAAACAAACCTCCTTTGCAATCTTCGCAGCGACCACAGTCAGGTGCTGCGTAACAGATGCTTGGTTCCTGCACAATGGGGAGCCCCGAAAGTCACCCGCCGGGATCCTGAAGCCCATTGTGAAGCCCTCCCGCAGGATCCCGGCGGACGGACGATCAAAGTATATACTTAGCCAGGGTGTCATTGCCAGAGTCGCTATCGGTGACTGTGAAGTGCTTCGTGTACACATGTCACTCCTGCTGATTACCCCCCTTTCCTCCGGAACCGTTGCCCTTGGATCGGCAGCTAATTTTGGGGTGTGAGGTGTTGCCACAAATTGCGCAGGCATGCCTGAACCTGCATGTTCCCTGCGGCCTACTACATGTGCCTTTGTTGAAACCCCTTCACACCTTTTGCTTGCCTCCATTCCCACCCGGTCTAGACTGCGAGTCACCCCCATGGGTTGGCCGAAAGGGCTGTGGCTGCCTCTGTGGAACCGCCTTGAAACCATTCATGCTCGACCCTGTGGCTATAGCCGGGCCTGGCGCAAACTGCCCATGCCAAGATACAGTGCCTAAACAATCCCAAGTCAAACATTCATTAAACTCTTTTGCTTTCCTGAAAGATACATCATACCCTTTCCATGCGTCCCCCCGTACTTCTCGTGGTAGCCCACAATCCTGCTCTGGTAGCAGTTCAGGGCTCCGAATCAGTTCTGGTGCGCGCTCATGTATTATTGCCCCAAACACATTGAAGGCCCTGATCCAATTCGTCACGGACTCCTCCACCCTGAATTCCGCCATTTTGGCCCTCCATTCGCTCGGGTGTAAGAAATCCTTCTGGGTCTTGGCATACTCAAACTCTCTATTGTCGGTCAAAAATGAAAACATATTAATGTACTTGTTGGCCCACACCATCTCTTTTGCGGCCATCGGGACATGTTGTGCCAGGCTTTCCCGCCTTGACGGTATAGCACCGTCCCCCATTATTGGGAGCGATCTCTTACCATCCTCCGCCGGTACTCCGGTCTTGCCTGTTGTCTTGTCCCGACTTTCTCCTGCAGCAGGGCTCGTCACCTGCAAGGGAGTAGAAGGCACCTTACCGGCCACAGAGCATCTTGCCCATCTGAGCTCCTCAATTATTAGCCTCGCCTCCGCAGCCGGATCTCCCCCAGCCCGGGCCTCCCCCGCACCTTTCTTCAACCAAGGTAACACTGCTGCCAAGTGCACCGCTAGCTCAGGGGGTATCTGTTCCTCATTGATTGGTGTGACTATCACCGGGATTGGTAATCCCTCTACCGGGGTGGACACTGGGTCGGCCGCCGGGGACACCGGAACGGGCGGGACCTCCACCGGGACCGGGGCCTCGCTAGGGATCGCTTTCTTTTCCCTTAACTTACGCTTATTCGCCCCCGGAGTGTCGCTCGGTGAATCCGACCCCTCAACCCTCCTACGTTTCCCTGCTGATCCGCCCTGCGCTTCTACCTTTTTCTGGAGCGCCGCTAACCTGCGATCTATTCGGTCCATATTTCCGAATTTCCTGTCCATCGCCGACACGCGGGTCACCAATGTACGAAGTATGCGTTCCATCTCGGAGCTCTTTCCAGTCTTCTTTCCAGGCATAACCGTTGCTCTTCTCTCACTACTTTCTCCTTGAGCCCTTGAGCACGCCTGGACCATTGAAACAGAAAAACAACAATTACCACGTTCAAAAATTGCTGCTTGTTCCCTTGAGGGCTCACGAGCGACGAGTGGTGCAGCCTTCAGAGTGCGGGAACAAGAGGACGACTTCTTCGATCCTGAGCCTTTTAGCCTCTACCAGGTAGGCGGGGTGGTACTCCCTCCCGCCCTAAGTGCACGGACTTCCGGGCGGGAAGTTTTAGGACAACCCCTCATGCGGCGGGGGTGTGTTCCGGCTACATCACTATGGATATACCAGCCGGGGCACGCACCACGCCTGCACGGGTTTCCCGGGCGGGCGGGGCACCCAGCCATACATGCGGAGTGACCGAGTGGTCCCCCTTTCCATGACCTCGGACCAGTTGAACTTTCCTGAAATAGTCAATTTGGATGAAATTTTAACATTTAATCTTTTGACTGTAAATTACTGTTGGATGTGAATTTTTACTTTTTCAACTAAAATAATTGTGTTTAAAGTCATTTCTGTACCTGAAATTGGTCAAAATTGAAGCTTCTGAGCAAGCAAAACTCTGTAAAAATTGTATTTTTGGTCACTGTGAGGGTTTAAAAAGTGGTTATTGAACATGAGGCACGATCCAAATGACATTTTGAATCATTATGGTACAGTCCAAAAAATCCATTTTCTGATGAAAAACAATGACCTCGGACCAGTCGAACGTTCCTAAAATGGTCAATTTTGATGACATTTTAACATTTAATCTTTTGACTGTTAATTACTGTTGGATGTGAATTATTACTTTTTCAACTAAAATCAGTGTGTTTAAAGTCATTTCTGAGCCTGAAATTGTTCAAAATGTAAGCTTCTGAGTAAGCAAAACTCTGTAAAAATGGCAATTTTGGTCACTGTGAGGGTTTAAAAAGTGGTTATTTAACATGAGGCACGATCCAATTGACATTTTGAATCATTTTTGGTACAGTCCAAAAAATAAATTTTCTGATGAAAAACGATGACCTCGGACCAGTCGAACTTTCCTAAAATAGTCAATTTGGATGAAATTTTAACATTTAATCTTTTGACTGTAAATTTCTGTTGGATGTGAATTATTACTTTTTCAACTAAAATCAGTGTGTTTAAAGTCATTTCTGTACCTGAAATTGGTCAAAATTGAAGCTTCTGAGCAAGCAAAACTCTGTAAAAATGGTATTTTTGGTCACTGTGAGGGTTTAAAAAGTGGTTATTCAACATGAGGCACGATCCAAATGACATTTTGAATCATTATGGTACAGTCCAAAAAATCTATTTTCTGATGAAAAACAATGACCTCGGACCAGTCGAACGTTCCTAAAATGGTCAATTTGGATGAAATTTTAACATTTAATCTTTTGACTGTAAAGTACTGTTGGATGTGAATTATTACTTTTTCAACTAAAATAATTGTGTTTAAAGTCATTTCTGTGCCTGAAATTGGTCAAAATTGAAGCTTCTGAGCAAGCAAAACTCTGTAAAAATGGCAATTTTGGTCACTGTTAATGTTTAAAAGGTGGTTAATTAACATAAGGCACGATCCAATTGACATATTGAATCATTTTTGGTACAGTCCAAAAAATCAATTTTCTGTTGAAAAACGATGACCCCGGACCAGTCGAACATTCCTAAAATGGTCAATTTCGATGAAATTTTAACATTTAATCTTTTGACTGTAAATGACTGTGGATGTCAAATATTACTTTTTCAACTGAAATAATTGTGTTTAAAGTCATTCCTGTGCCTGAAATTGGTCAAAATTGAAGCTTCTGAGTAAGCAGAACTCTGTAAAAATGGCAATTTTGGTCACTGTGAGGGTGTAAAAAGTGGTTAATTAACATGAGGTACGGTCCAATTGACATTTAGAATCATTTTTGGTACAGTCCAAAAAATCAATTTTCTGATGAAAAACGATGACCCCGGACCAGGCGAACGTTCCTAAAATGGTCAATTTCGATGAAATGTTAACATTTAATCTTTTGACTGTAAATTACTACTGGTTGTCAATTATTACTTTTTCAACTAAAATCAGTGTGTTTAAAGTCATTTCTGTGCCTGAAATTGTTCAAGATGTAAGCTTCTGAGTAAGCAAAACTCTGTAAAAATTGAAATTTTGGTCACTGTGAGGGTTTAAAAAGTGGTTATTTAACATGAGGCACGATCCAATTGACATTTTGAATCATTTTTGGTACAGTCCAAAAAATAAATTTTCTGATGAAAAACGATGACCTCGGACCTGTCGAACTTTCCTAAAATAGTCAATTTGGATGAAATTTTACCATTTAATCTTTTGACTGTAAATTACTGTTGGATGTGAATTTTTACTTTTTCAACTAAAATAATTGTGTTTAAAGTCATTTCTGTACCTGAAATTGGTCAAAATTGAAGCTTCTGAGTAAGCAAATCTCTGTAAAAATGGCAATTTTGGTCACTGTGAGGGATTAAAAAGTGGTTAGTTAACATGAGGCACGATCCAATTGACATTTTGAATCATTTTTGGTACAGTCCAAAAAATCAATTTTCTGATGAAAAACGATGACTCCGGACCAGTCGAATGTCCCTAAAATTGTCAATTTTTATGAAATTTTAACATTAAATCTTTTGACTGTGAATTCCTGTTGGATATGAATTATTACTTTTTCAACTAAAATCAGTGTGTTTGAAGTCATTTCTGTGCCTGAAATTGTTCAAGATGTAAGCTTCTGAGTAAGCAAAACTCTGTAAAAATGGTATTTTTGGTCACTGTGAGGGTTTAAAAAGTGGTTATTCAACATGAGGCACGATCCAAATGACATTTTGAATCATTATGGTACAGTCCAAAAAATCAATTTTCTGATGAAAAACGATGACCTCGGACCAGTTGAACGTTCCTAAAATGGTCAATTTTGATGACATTTTAACATTTAATCTTTTGACTGTGAATTCCTGTTGGATGTGAATTATTACTTTTTCAACTAAAATCAGTGTGTTTAAAGTAATTTCTGTGCCTGAAATTGGTCAAAATTGAAGCTTCTGAGTAAGCAAATCTCTGTAAAAATTGCAATTTTGGTCACTGTGAGGGATTAAAAAGTGGTTAGTTAACATGAGGCACGATCCAATTGACATTTTGAATCATTTTTGGTACAGTCCAAAAAATCAATTTTCTGATGAAAAACGATGACTTCGGACCAGTCGAATGTCCCTAAAATTGTCAATTTTTATGAAATTTTAACATTAAATCTTTTGACTGTGAATTCCTGTTGGATGTGAATTATTACTTTTTCAACTAAAATCAGTGTGTTTAAAGTAATTTCTGTGCCTGAAATTGGTCAAAATTGAAGCTTCTGAGCAAGCAAAACTCTGTAAAAATGGTATTTTTGGTCACTGTGAGGGTTTAAAAAGTGGTTATTCAACATGAGGCACGATCCAAATGACATTTTGAATCATTATGGTACAGTCCAAAAAATCAATTTTCTGATGAAAAACGATGACCTCGGACCAGTCGAACGTTCCTAAAATGGTCAATTTTGATGACATTTTAACATTTAATCTTTTGACTGTTAATTACTGTTGGATGTGAATTATTACTTTTTCAACCAAAATCAGTGTGTTTAAAGTCATTTCTGTGCCTGAAATTGGTCAAAATTGAAGCTTCTGAGTAAGCAAATCTCTGTAAAAATCGCAATTTTGGTCACTGTGAGGGATTAAAAAGTGGTTAGTTAAAAATGAGGCATGATCCAATTGACATTTTAAATCATTTTTGGTACAGTACAAAAAATCCATTTTCTGTTGAAAAACGATGACCCCAGACCAGTCGAAAGTTCCTAAAATGGTCAATTTTGATGAAATTTTAACATTTAATCTTTTGACTGTAAATTACTGTTGGATGTGAATTATTACTTTTTCCACTTAAATAATGGTGTTTAAAGTCATTTCTGTGCCTGAAATTGGTCAAAATTGAAGCTTCTGAGTAAGCAAAACTCTGTAAAAATTGTATTTTTGGTCACTGTGAAGGTTTAAAAAGTGGTTATTCAACATGAGGCACGATCCAAATGACATTTTGAATCATTTTTGGTACAGTCCAAAAAATCAATTTTCTGATGAAAAACAATGACCCCGGACCAGTCGAACGATCCTAAAATGGTCAATTTATTATTATTTTTTTTTTTTTCCTCATTCTGCAATAAAGTGTATTCTGAGTTATCAGGGACCCGCTTCTCTGATTTCTGTTCCGACATGGCCCCTGGATTTGTGGGATATTTATGCTTTTGTGGTTTCAGAGTGGGGTCCCCTTGTGTCCTTAACACTTTCAATATCAAACTGGGGAGCTGGCCACCCTGGCCACTCACACAAACTTACTGTTTGTGTTTTTATTGCCATTGCATAATCATTGGAAATGTGCGGGCTTAGCGTGGGATGATCTACATAACCTATTCATTTACATACTGGGATCCTTCCCAAAGCTCCCAATAGTTATACTTCTTACTTGGTTTCCCTTTTCTATTCCATTTATTTATTTTATTGATAGAAGTCACCCATTCCCAATAAGTGGGGGCAACTGGTTTTATCCACTTGATACAAAGTTCCCTGCGAGCTAATAAGATCAGCATGAACCTCTCTTGTATGTTGACCCCAAAAATAACGAGATCTATACTTACAGTTATCGGTCTTCTTAATACTGCCTCTATAATTTTACTCACTTCCTGCCAGAAGCCATCGATCTGGGGGCACTGCCAAAACATGTGCACATCATCCGCACCCGCTAATCCACATTTGGGACACACTTTCATATTTTGTCCACTGAATTTGGATAGTCGTTTCAGCGTCCAATAGGCTCTGTGGATAGTAAAGAGGTGATTTCTCCTTAGAGCAGCGGATTTCGTAATAGCCCAGCATTTGCTCATAGATACTTGCCACAGGTTTTGGAGATCCAGCGACGGCAGTTCTTTCCCCCAAGTCGCTTCTGGAATTAGGAAATTCTCTTCCCCTGCTGCAATAAGAGCCCAATACCAAGATGCTATTTCTTTTTTTATCTGGGAGTTCTTTATCATAGATGTTTCCATGATCTTGTTTCCAGTGTTTTTCTCTTTCGTTGTTTTTACCCAACTAGTGAGCTGATAGAATTTAAACTTTGAAAGTAACGATATATCTGTAAGAAACAGTAGTTAATATTAGATTCCTTACCGCCCCACCCATCCTTCCCGTTCTGTGAACCGATATCTAGGGTTAAGGACATCCCCTTTCAGGGCCCTAGTTTCAATGGCACCAGTGTTGGTTTTTAACATGGCTCTGCGTTTCTGGCGCGGAAAAGCTGTGTCTAAGAAGTGACATCAGCACCCGGAGGCGGCGTCTAAGTACTCCGACGACGTCATCACGGCACCCACGATGCCGATGACGGACGCGGAGCCGCAGATGACGCCTACCGACGCGCAAAGGTACTGCTACGCAAAAATTTCTGGATCCAGTCTGACGCCTGGGGATATTCTAAGGTAAGGAATCTAATACTAACTACTGTTTCTAACAGATATATAGTTACCGAAGGTAAGTAAATTGTTCAACAGTTTAAAAGTTCATCACACAATGTTGCTAATCAAAACAGCAAGTGTGCTTGACTTTTCAACATATCAGCTTATCCTATGTAATGTTCGTTTCAATCAGATTTTGTCAACCAATAAGAATCATGCTTTTAAAAAACAGAAACATGCACCCTAGTTTTCAGTGTACAATGTTCTCAAACAACCAATCATTTCTTTTCTTTTTTCAAAACTGCATCTTATCCACCATTTTAGAAAAATCTTACTTTTCAAATTGCCTTTTCATTTACAGACACCATCTGAGTGCATCCAGACCTCCCTTCAAGATGCTTAGAGTGTGGATTTTGGGACCCAGATATATTTTCTGGAGCCAAAGGTATGCAGAAAACAAAGGAATTCACAAAGACCAAGGTTTACCAAATGTAGATATTAAATGGATTGGACAGCGAGGGTTAAAGTGGCACCAATTGATGCCGTTGGTTAAATCCTTTTTGCATCTCCAACACCCTGACCTCATAATTGTGCACTTTGGTGGCAATGACCTAGGCACTTTGACTGGGGTAGGTCTGGAAATGCTTATGAAGGACACCTTTAGAGAATTGATGTCACTTTTCCCCCAAACTACCTTTGTCTATTCTAACATATTCTAAGGCAGAAATGGAACTGGTCCAATCTATTGTGTCCACAGATTGAGAAAGCTAGGAAACATGTGAATAAATCTGTTTCTGCTTTTCTCCGAGACTATAGAATGGGGTCCATTTACCTCAGCAATCTGCGTTTCAATATGGATGGCATCTATAGGAGAGATGGTGTACATTTTACAGATGAGAGAAACAGAATCTTCCTCATAAACTTTAGACTCTGCATCGGTACCTACTTGTAGGTACTAAAATCTCTCAATAAACACAAGGCTCTTTTTAGACCCACCTAAGAACTAAACACATAAGCTTGATGTCTATCTGAAAAGTATTATTTGTTTTTTACCTTGGAGTCACGCACCCAATGCGTACAAATCGTGCACCACATGCGCTGGAGTTGCGCACCCTACAGGTTAGAAGCCGTGCATCCAATGTGCACACACCAGGGGGCCGCACTGAGTGCCGCAATTGGTGTGCGACTCCTAACTTTGCCGTAAAAAAAAATAGCACCTATCACTAATTTTTATTATCCCCGGGACCCCATTCCCCGGGGCTTATAAAAAATGTTGGGGACCGTGGGGGGATCCCCAATGCCCCCACGGTCCCAGCCGGCTCCCCCCGTCCTTCGGGAGCCAGCATTGCTTTTCCACATGGGGAGCTTCTAACATGCAGCTCCCCGTGTGAAAAAGCAATATGGTTTGGATTTTGAAAGTGATGTCACTGACCATGTCATGAATGATGTAATATGTGACATCATCAGCAGTGGATTGCGGGTGCGCGAGTTATAGTGAGTACAACTAACTATAACGGGGTAACTTCAATGGTTTTGTATGAGTAAAATGTCCAGCTAACTATAACTGGTGTGAAACCTATGGTTTTTTCAGTGAATTTCAAAGATTTTTTAAAATGCTAATTCCTAACTACAATGTGTGTGAAACCTATGGTTTTTTCAGTGAATTTCAAAGGTTTTTTAAATGCTAATTCCTAACTATAACGTGTGTGAAACCTATGTTTTTTTCCAGGGAATTTCAAAGGTTTTTTAAATGCTAATTTTAAAATGTATCAATTATTGTCTTTTTTGTGTTATTATACAAATGTTCTATATTTTTAATAATACTTACTTTTTAATTTTGGTTTAATTATTATTATGTACTCTGTACTGATTTCTTAAATAATTTCGGCCTTTTGTTTGTGTTTTAAAGGTGCGCGCACAGCACTCACACTCATGCGTGCACGGTTTTCGCACGCTTGCGCGCACGGTGTTCGCACACCTGCGCGCACGGTGTTCGCACACATGCACGCACGGTATTCGCACCCCGCGAGAAAAATTTCATTCCAAAAAGTAATTTCTGTAAATGTAATGTACATAATAACCCAAGGCATTCTGTGACATAACTGTAAAAATAGTATTTTTGACTTTTAAGAACCGTATATTAGCTTTAAAAGCATTTACGAAAATCGGGTAAAACATCATTCATATGTGATTCGTGCGTGCCCCGGTCGCGCAACGTGCGCGCATGTAAAGTCATGTGACTTGAAAACAACACTTTTGATTGGTTTATAATAGTTTCTTTTCCAAATCTTCAAAAACCCCACTCACTTCCCTCACAATCTGTTTCACTTTCCTGGGAGAAGCATCTACAGTGTTTTCTTCGTGCTTGGAAAATGGCAGAACAGAAATCTTCAGACTCTGATGTGGAGTTTTTGCCTGAACAGCCTAAACAGAAGAAAACAAAAGAGTCCTTTGTATGGAAGTTTTTTACTTACCCAGAAGACCAAAAAAAGGTAAATGCCTTCAAGGTCACTTGTAAAATCTGTGGCACCACCTCTTCAAGAGGTGATGCCTCCAAACATTATTCTTTCAGCATTGCAAGTATGATTCGTCATGTCAAAAATCTACATTCCAACAACTATGCTCGGGCATCTACACAACACCTCAGGGACAAACCTCCAGCTGCTGTCCCCATCACCTCTTCTTCGGGCGCATCTCCATCTTCAACGGCTCCAGATATCCGGCCGGATTTTGCAGACTAACACATACGTTGCAACTATTGCAACAAAGTTTTATGCTATGGAGAGCAAAGCATTGATTTAATCGTGGCAAAGAAGAGGCAGCACAGATGCTCCCGCGTTAATTTTTTTCTTTTCATTTTTTTGTTCCTGTTCCTGTTGAGCAGTTTTTGGTTACCTGTTTTCTTTTTTGTTACAGAAAATTAAAAAAATATATAAAATTGTTCAAAAAACATAAAACAAATTTAAAACGAAAAAAGCCAAAAAAAAAACAGTTCTTCTAAGAACTAACTTCACTTCTCCAAGAAGATCTATATTTCTTATATACTGTGTCATACTTTTTTTGAATGAATGTGTAATGTATAAATGAATGCCTGAAATGACTGAGTGAAGGGGAGGAAGGGACTGAGGGAATGAGTGAGGAAAGGGGAGTATGGTGAGTGAGGAAAGGGGAGTGGAAGAGTGATTGAAAGATGGGGACTAAGGGTAGGGGAGTGAGGTAAGGAGAGTGAAAGAGTAAGGGAAGGGCAGTAAGAAAAGGAGAGTGAGGGAGGGAGAGAGAGAGAAGGGGAGCGGGGATGGAGACAGGGAAGGGGAGTAAGGGACGGAGAGGGGGAAGTAGAGCAGGGTAAGGGGAGTGAAGGTAAGGGAAGTGGAGTGACGGTGAGGGAAGGGGTATGAGGATGAGAAAAGGGGGTAAGGGAAAGTGAGAGAATGGGAGTGAAGGAGACAGAAGAGGAGTGAGGGGATGGAGGGAGTTAGGGAATGGGAGTGAGGGAAGGGGATTAAGGAATGGAGTGAGGGAAGGAAAGTGAGAGGGAGTGAGGGAAATGGGAGCAGGAGAGGGAAGGGGTGTGAGATACAAATAGGAGGAAGTGGAGTGGGGAAGGGGAGTGACAGTGAGTGAAGGCCAGTGACAGTTAGGGAAGGGTTATAAGGGTGAGGGAAGGGGAATGAGGGAGAAGGAAGAAAATTAAGAGAGAGGGAAAGTGAGTGAGGGAGAGAGGAGGAATGATAGAAAGAGAGAGGAAAGGAGATTAAGGGTGAGGGAAAGAGAGAGAGAGAGGGATATAGAGGGAGAGCAAGGAACTAAGAAGGAGTGAGGCAGTTAGAGTGAGTGAGACAGAGGGAGACAGGGAGAGAAATATGGATGAAAAAAAGTGATGGAGGGAGTGAACGAAGGGGAGTAAGTGAGATGGAGTGAGGGAGTGAGGAAAGAGGAGTGAAGGAAGGGGAGTGAGGGAAGGGGAGTGAGTCAAAACTAGTGAGGGTGAGTGAAAGGCAGTAACAGTGAGAGAAGGGGTATGAGGGTGACGAAAGGGGAATGAGAGAGAAGGAAGGAGATTAAGAGAGAGGAAAGGGGACTGAGGGATAAAGTAGGAGTGAAGGAAACAGAAAGGGAACAAGAGGAAGGGTGAGGGAGAGAGAGAGAGAGGGAGAGAGTGAGAGAGAAAGAGAGGGAGAGCGAGTGACTGAGAGGGAGTGAGGCGGTTAGACTGAGTGAGACAGAGGGAGAGAGGGAGAGAGAAATGGAGTGAAGGTGAGTGAGGGACTAAAGGAAGGGGAGTTAGCAAAAGGGAGTGAGGAAAGGGGAGTGAGGGAAGGGGACTGACAGATGGAGTGAGGGAAAGAGAGTGAGGGGGAGTGAGGGAATGGGAGCAGGAGAATGGGAATGGGAGTGAGGCACAGAGAGGAGAACATGAAGTAGGGAAAGAGGTGTGAGATTGAGTGAAGGGCAGTGACAGTGAGGGAAGGGATATTAGGGTAAGGGAAGGGGAGTGAGGGAAGAAGCATATTAAGAGAGGAAAAAGTAGTGAGTGAGAGAGATGGTTTTATGGAAAGAGAGAGGAAAGAAAAGGAAGAGTGGTGGAGAGAGAGGGAGACAGTGAGAGAGAGAAAGAGAGGGGGGTGAGGGACTGTGAGGAGGTAAGGCAGTTATAGTGACTGAGACAGAGGAAGAGCCTTAGAGACAGATGGAGGAAAGGGGAGTGAGGGAGGGAATAAAGGAAGGGGAGTGAGCAAAAGGGAGAGAGGGAGTGAGAGAAGGGGAGTGAGTGAAAGTGAGTGAGGGATGGTGTGAAGGAAAGAGAGTGAGGGGGAGTGAGAAGAGAGTGAGGGATAGAGCAAGAGAAGGGTAGTGATGGAGGAAGAAAGGAAAGAGAATTGAGGGACACAGAGGGGAAAGAGAGAGCAGGTGAAGGTGAGTGAGGGTGAGGGAAGGGTATTGATGGTGAGAGAAGGAGTATAAAGGTGAATGTAGGGGAGTAAGGAGAGTGAGAGAAGGGGACAAAGATGAGTAAAGGAAGGGGAGTAAGGGAGTGAGTGAAGAAAGGGAAAGAGGGAAAGAGAAGTAAGAGAGTGATGAAAAAGTATTTTTTGTTTGTCATACTTACCTTATAACCAATGACAAGTTAATAATTTTTTTTTATAAATATAGTATCTGTGGAAGAGAAGAAAAAATCGCGTTATAATATATATTTCACAATACAAAATAATTTGTACAATATGTTATGTATCTTATTTTGCTGTTCTCAGAATATATTGAATTTCACTGAAAACAGTGAGTTCAATAGTACTCATCATATAACAGCGGGCAAAAAAAAAGACAATCAATAAGATTGTCTTTAAAAAACCCATTCAACATTTTCATTAATAATGTAAAAATTAGAAAAAAAACATATCTTAAATGTTTTTTTCGAACAGCAATTTTTTACTTAAATATGGGACAACTCCAACAATCACAAAGTAACAAAACATTATTACTTCTTTTTTATACACTCTAAATAAAGTTATGTACAAACATATGCTAACAACATTTACCCGAAATAGTCATTTCTGGTTTCAGATACTTTTCCGCATGGCCAAATAGTATGTGTAAAATCCTCAGTTTGGAAGTTACTTAATAGTACTCTTAAGCGTCCGTTTTCCAACCTTCTGAATCAAAAGCACCAACATCTTTTGTACCATCTAACAATGGTTATACTTACACCCAATGCTATTTATCATGTACATAGAACCTTAAAACACTAGCATGCTATCAGAATCTCAACATCATCTGGTATGCCGATGGCACTCTGCTCATCCTTTATCTTAGCAAGGAGCTGTATACCATTAAAAGAAACCTCTACAAGGGAATAAAAAATGTCACCAACATCTACAACAACTACAACAAATCTAAAATACCTCTGCCTCACTGATGATCAACATTTCCTGTGACAGCCACATCACCCACTATCTGATACACTCACACTACCTCTACGTCAACTACAATAATTTTTTGAACTTGATCACCCTCACTCACAAAGTACTTTTCAACACCAGACTACCCTTTCTTAACAGCAGTAATTTTCCCGGGTCAATTATATTCCCTAAAGTTTTGGTTGTAAAAGCACTAGGTAAGAATTGGCAAACGTTGTTTAAAAATCAATTGAGTATCATTACAATGAGTCCAGCCTTTTTTACATTTTAAATAAGCTGTGTAAAGTCCTGATGTTGTAGAAGGACCATCATGGAAAATAATTGCTACAGTTACAAAAGTTCTTCCTAATATTGATAGTTGAGAAGACACCATTTTTGTTATTAAAGTTGTCAGTTTTCTTCCATCAGGTCTGCATCGTTGCAGCATTAAAATTACATACTGTCCATATCTTTGTATAAATAATGTTGATAACATTTGAGAGTTACATTGGGTACAGATCATGTTTTGATTTGCTTCTCTAACTAGATTATTAAAATACACTGATTTGCAGTCTGGTAAAGTCAAATATATAAATCTTTCAGTGTCTATTTTAGTACTACTTGAAAACAAACAATTGTCACAGTCATGTTGCCATTTATAAGAAAGGCCAAAAAGATTTTCAATATCTATACCTTCATCTTGCAATACAACAAGCATATACATTAGAAATTATTGACAATCTTGCTGAATATTCTGTGAAAATTGATTTAAACCAGAACATATGTCTAAAACATTTCGAATATCAGAAACACTTTCTATTTTACTTTTATCACTACTACATTTCTCAAATACAGAATTCAACAAACAACAAAATCTTTTGTCCTGATTTTCAACAATTTGTTATTGTAAAGTTTCAAGAAAAAAAACAACATTAACCACTACATTAGCATAGCAGTTGACACCAGAACTGTTTTCAAACTGAAAACCAATAATCTCTTCAATAGTATCCTTTTTCTTTTTGCTTCATATCACTGGTTCATCTAGATTTTTTCTTTTCTCTACAACCTCGCTACAATTTGTCTCATATCTTCTTTTACGACCTACCACACACTTTTCAAATAAAGGATATTGAGGTAAATTGGGAGCAGGTTCTCTCCTTAACCTATTATACTCTTTTACACATTTTACATGTGCACTAATCTTTGTCTCATCAAAATCAATCAGGTATAATCCCGATAAAGTTTTGACTCGAGATAAAGCAACATATGCCATACCCTCTTTAAACACAGTACTTCCAACATTCACCAAAGCACTATCTACACTTAAACCTTGAGATTTATGAATAGTCACTGCATATGCCAAACAAACAGGAAACAGTTTTCGGCGGACATATAAATCTTTTACAAGCAAAAATCGAGCTGAACAAACGACTCAATTGTTGTACTTCTTCAATTTCATCCAATTTGATTTTCAAAAATTCAATGTCATCTCTATTTGGGTAATTAACAAAATCAACAACATTACCCATTGCTCCATTTACCAAACCTCTTTCCACATGTAAATTACGTCGTAAAATCATCCGACAATTTATACATGCATATAGATTTTTTTCTAAACCAGCAGTTTTAGATATTGATTTCTCTAAAGAATCCAATTTTGACTTCAACTTTTCTGACAAAATATTAGTAGCTCCTTCATGCTCTATTCTATCAATAGCTTCCAGTTTTATAATTTCTTGATTTTCTAACGTTAACATTTTTTCATTAAATATTGAACATTCTTGTAGAGGTGGTATCAAGCATATCACTGATTTCTTTTCTGCAATTTTTCAGTATATATTCTCTGGAACAATATTTTCGTTTGGAAACAAATTTGAAAGTAATCGTGCCCGTAAAGCTTCTTTGCCATGTTCACTCACTTTTCCAATTCTTATATCTTCATGTGTAACTGTTTTAAATACTGGTTGTCCTTTCACAGGAGTTAGTTGTAGTAGATCTCAAAAAATGATGACGTGTTTGCCTCCAAATAACACATCATACTCTTTTTTAAGGATTTGTTGCATTCTTAAATGCACAAAGGCAAGCATTAAATTTGATACCATGCTTACCTCATCAATAATGAGAAGTTTCATTTGTTTCAAGACTCTAGAAACTTCACAACAAGCTTCTCCAGATAGCTTGTGGTATTCTAATTTATTTTCATGCTTTACTGGCAGCATCAATAAACGATGTAAAGGAATCCCTTTACTGTTATGTGCTGCCAACCTAGTTGGAGCAGTAACAACACAAGAGAGTGACAACTCTGTTCTTTTATGTAGATAAGTTGCAATTCCTTTAATTAGAAAACTTTTTCCAGTTCCTGCTTCTCCACTCACGTACAATCAGACAGGTTTAAATGACGTACATGAGCACTCTTTTTTCTCATGATATAAACCATGCTCAATCTGCTCTGTCACTTGATCATATACTTGTTTTTGCTCAACATTTAGTTGTTTTCCAATTCTTCTAAGTTTATTAAATCTTCTTGAGCTTGTTGCATTGCTCTTTCCACCTCATCCATGGCAGTTGCTGCTTCATTTTAGATAATATGTTCTCCTAGTGGATCCTGACTAAATGAAGCAGAACTTTGACTGTCTTGAGAACTGTATCTGAAAAAAACATGTTAGTGATAGATTCCTTACCTTAGAATATCCCCAGGCGTCAGACTGGATCCGGAAATTTCTGCGTAGCAGTACCCTTGTGCATCAGTTGGCATCGTCTGCGGCTCCGCGTCCGTCGTCAGCGTCGTGGGCGCCGTGATGACGTTGTCGGAGTACTTAGACGCCGCCTCCGCGTGCTGACGTCAGTTCTTCTTTTTTCCGCGCCAGCAGCCAGATCCAGAAAAAGTGGTACCCTAGTCATTTTTTGACTAAAACTTTTTAGGATCCTTTTTGATCTTTCCTTCGAGTCTTCGACTCCGAACGGTGCCGGTAGGGATGCCAGGTTTTAAGCCTTGTGAGGATTTCGACCGACTGATGTCGGTCACGGACCCTCATCGTTGGTGTCTCCACTGTCTCGGCGTCGATCATGACGACAGGACCTGCTCCGACTGCCGGGCCCAGACCTCGAAAGCTAGGCGGAGCAGTCCCGCAAGCAACTCGAGCTCCGGCAGTCGGCCTCGCACTGTGAGAGGTCCCGGTCTGGACAGGGGTCAAGGGACCGGTCACGGGAGCTTAGCCACCATAGCTCCGGGAGTCGACATCACTCCTCAGGGTCGAAGTCGTCAGGTAAGCACAAGAAGTCGAAGAGACGTCATTGTTTTTCCGACTCCCCCCGATGCTTGCACGACACGGCCAGGGGTTCGGGTGACAGCGCCCACGCGGCTCCGGCCCCACACTCTCCGGTCCCTGGGCCACGCGTGATGCCGGAGGAGATCGAGCGGTTCCTCGTGGCCATGAGGTCCCTCACCTCTACGACGGGCTCCGTGGTGCCTTCAGGCCCAGCGGACCCGTCTGGGGGCCCTAGCGGGTCAGGGGCTTCAGCACGATGCCGTCGGGTGCTTCGGCCCGACACCGCCGGCGCCTTCGGGCCCGGCGCCGCAGGGCCCCACTGGATCCCCTTCTGGATCCGGGTCGTCGGCGGTTGACTTGACGACCTCACCAGCGCCGGTCCCTCAGGTGTCACCTCCTGCGCGGTCTTCGAGCGGCGCCATCCCCGATACCTCCCTTGCTCCGGTTCCGATGCCGGAGCGGAGCTGCTGGGCGCTGCTCTCGACGCCGTTTGGAGAATTCATCTTCCATGAGCCGGCCCCATAATTTGACACCCCTGAGTACCAGGAGATGTGTGATGAGGAGTATTAGGAGGGGTCTGAGGACCCTCTGACATGGGAGTACCAGGAACAGGAGGACTGGACAGGTGAACTTGGGGAGGCCAGTGGACTGGACACCTCACCAGGCACTGGTTTTATCTCACCTCCTACTGTGGTTACGGAGGAGGGGGCAACCTACAGTGTGGTGCTGACGCGGGCGGCCAAAGCCTTGGACTTTGAACTCCCCGTCGCGGCCGTGAGGACTAACCTCTTCACTGAGGTCCTTAAACCGCAGTCAAACTCGGCTGAGCCTCTGCTGCCGTTTAATGAGGCCTTGACCGACGTTCTTTAGGGCACTTGGTCCAGGCCCGCTACATGTTCGCCTGTAGGTAGGAACGTGGCCAGACGCCACCGCCCGGCCCAGGAGACCCTTGTTTCCTGTCCACCCACCCCACCCCTGAGAGCCTGGTGATCCAGGCCTCCAATTCCCAGACCGCATTCCCGTCGGCTCCGCCTGACAGGGAATCCAAGAGGTATGAGCAATACGGCAAGAAGGTGTTCTCCTAGCTGAGTCTGGGACTGCGGTCTTCCAACACCGCATGCCTCTTGGGCCATTACACCCAATTTCTGTGGGATACGGTCACGGATGTGCTGCCAGAATGCCCGTTGGAGGTACGAGCTAAACTCGGCCAAGCCCTTGTGGACGGCCGAGATGCGGCACGTTATTCTATCCGGTGTGGACTGGATACCACCGACTCACTGGGCAGAGCGATGGCAACGACGTTGGCGATTCGTTGCCATGCCTGGTTGAGGTCTGCCAACTTCTAGGCTGATGTCCAGAACACACTCATGGACAAGCCGTTTGATTGCTGTCGCCTTTTAGGCGACAAGGCAGACCATGCGCTTGAGCGCTTTAAGGACTCCAGGGCTACTGCCAAGTCCATGGGCCTCTCGGCCACGCGTCAGCAATCGGGTGCCTTTCGCTCCTTTCATGGCCAAGGAAGGAGTGTACCCACACGTGCTGCAAGCCACGCACCGCAGAGTAATACCCAACGCAGTGGCGGCCGTGGAAACAGCCGTGGCGGCGGTCGGGGACAACGGCGAGGACAGTCCACACCTTCCCCCGCAGCATCCGCCTCAAAACCCTCCTAGTCCGTGTTTTCAGGCCCATGTGTCACCAGTGGGGGGCAGGGTTCGCCATCACCTCCTCCACTGGTGCACTGTCACATCGGACAGGTGGGTGCTGCAAATCGTCCGAAGGGGCTACTCCCTCCCCTTCGAGACGACTCCTCCAGCCATGCCACCGCAGAACCACCGTGTATCGGGGGATCATTTGAGACTTCTGCAGAGTTATGGCCCTCTTGGCCAAGGGGGCCATCAAGCGCATTCTTGGGCCAGAAGTAGGGTGTGGTTGCTACTCCCACTACTTTCTGGTACCCAAGAAGGGCAAAGGAGGCCTACGCCCTATCTTGGACCTCCGGAACGTCACCGGCTTCCTCCGGAAGGAGAAGTTCAAAATGCTGACACTGGCTCAGGTCTTAGCTGCCCTGGACCCAGGAGACTGGATGGTAGTGTTGGACTTGCAGGACTCTTATTTCCACATCCCCGTCCTGCCGGCCCACTGGCGCTACCTGCGGTTCATGGTTGGCCACGAGCACTTTCAGTTTACCGTGCTCCCGTTCGGCCTTACCAGCGCCCCACGGGTGTTCACAAAGGTGATTGCGGTGGTCGCAGCTCATCTGCGCAGGTTAGGGGGTTTCAGTCTTCCCCTACCTCGACGACTGGTTGTTAAGGCAGGCTCGCCCCAGACAGTCGTCAGCCACCTCCAGACAACGGCAGACCTCCTGCACTAGCTGGGGTTCTCCATCAATGTGCCGAAGTCACACCTGTGCCCCTCTCAGAAGCTCCTCTTCATCGGAGCGGTTCTCGACTCGGCGCAGTTTCGGGTTTATCCACCTGAACAGCGGGTTTGGGATATTCAGGCTCTGATTCCACTCTTTCAGCCTTTATCCCG
Source organism: Lissotriton helveticus (assembly GCF_964261635.1). NCBI lineage: Eukaryota > Metazoa > Chordata > Amphibia > Caudata > Salamandridae > Lissotriton > Lissotriton helveticus. Next base: position 405,730,614 of record NC_136071.1, read on the forward strand.
GATCTCGGTCAGGTTGAAGCTGCGGCTTCTGGGGCTGATGGCCTCCTGCATCCTTCTGGTGCATCACGCCCGGTAGCGGATGCAGGCTCTGCAGTGGTACCTGAAGTTTCAGTGGGCCCAGCATCAGGGCAACCTCTCCGACCATGTCCTGATCTCGGAGGGCACTGCAAGACAGCTGCAGTGGTAGCTCACGGACCGCGATTGGGTCAGCGGCAGATCCCTCTCCCTTCCCCAACCGGAGCAAGTAGTTGTGATGGATGCGTCCCTCCAGGGCTGGGGAGGCCACATGGGAGAGGCGGAGATCAGAGGCCTCTGGTCTCCGGCGGAGTCCCGGCTCCATATCAACCTTTTGGAGATGCGGGCGATTCGTCTAGCACTGAGGCATTCTTCCACTCTGTTCGGAGGAGTGTAGTGCAGGTGTACACGGACAACACCACCGCCATGTGGTACTGCAACACACAGGGTGGGGTGGGGTCGTGGACCCTTTGACAGGAGGCTCTGACCGCTGGCAGTGGCTGGAACATCAGGGCGTGACCCTGGTGGTCCAACACCTGACAGGTTCTCGGAACGCCAGGGCGGACGAGCTCAGCCGTCGATGCATTATGGATCACGAATGGCTTCTGAACTCGGATGTGGCGCAAGGCCTCTCTCAGCAGTGGGGAGAGCCTTGGTTAGATCTATTCGCCACAGAAGAGAACGCGCAATGTCATCAGTTCTGCGGGTTGGAATTTCCACGGCGGCACTCGCTCTGAGACGCTTTTCGTCACGAGTGGAGTTGCGGTCTGTTGTACGCCTTTCCGCCTATACCACTTCTGCCCAGAGTGCTGAAGAAGATCAAGCACGACCATGCCCAAGTCATCCTTGTGGCTCCAGACTGGGCACGAAGGTACTGGTATCCAGAGCTACTCAGTATGTCAGTCAATCCCCCGGTTCGTCTGCCTCTTCAGGAGGACCTTCTGTGGTAGCGGCAGCAGGGGACGGTCCTCCACCCGAACCTGTCCAGTCTCCACCTCCATGCTTGGAGATTGAGCAGCGACAGTTGAGGCCATTTGACTTGCCTCGTGAAGTCTGTAATGTCATTCTGGCAGCCAGGCGTCCCTCCACAAAATCGGTATACGCCTGCAGGTGGAATAAATTTGTGGCAAGGTGCACAGCAAAGGCTGTGGATCCACTTTCTGCCCCTCTTTCTGAGGTTCTTCTCTTCCTTCTTTCTCCTGCCCAGCAGGGCTCTGCTCTGGGCACTATCAAGGGCTACCTTTCTGCCCTTTCAGCCTTTCTAAGGCTGCCTGATCAATCTTCTTTGTTCAAGTCCCCTATTGTAAATCATTTTCTGAAGAACATCACACACACGTTCCCTCCTGTTCCGTTTGTAATGCCTCAGTGGGACTTGAACTTTGTTCTTACATTCCTGATGTGCGCTCCCTTTGAGCCATTTCACAACTGTCCTCTCCGCCTTCTTACTCTGAAGACTGCTTTCCTGGTTGCCATCACCTCTACCAGGAGAGTGAGTAAGCTCCAGGCTCTTTCATCTAAACCCCCTTTCCTTTCTGTCCATCCGGATAACGTTGTGTTGCGGACTAGCCCATCTTTCCTGCCCAAGGTTGTCATGGCCTTCCACATCGGGCAGTCTATCACCTTGCCTACCTTCTTTCCACCACCGCATCCCTCAAAAGAGGAAGAGCGGCTCCACCGTCTGGACCCAAAACTTACTATCTGGATCGCACACGCCAGTTCCGGGTGGATGACGAACTCTTTGTTGGTAACGTGGGCACTAAGAAGGGAAAGGCGGTGCACAAGCGGACCATCTCCCGTTGGATCATCTTGTGTATCCAGGCATGTTACTCCTTGGCTAAAAAGGAGCCCCCTGTTGGATTGCGGGCTCATTCCACTCGGGCCATGGCGACAACAACTGCCCTGGGCCGGGGAGTGCCCTTGCAGGACATTTGCCAGGCAGCTACGTGGGCCTCGCTGTACACGTTTGCAAGACACTATTGCCAGGACAGTCAAGTCCGGAGGAATGGCTTCTTTGGCCGTTCCGTCCTCCAGGGCTTTCTGGTGTGATTATTGGTTCGCAGACCCACCACCGGGGTTGGTATTGCTGGGGTATCTATTCTAAGGTAAGGAATCTATCACTAACGTGTCTCTTTCAGATGCACAAGTTACTTCTTGTGTAACGATATATCTGTAAGAGACATTAGTTACCGATAGATTCCTTACCGACCCACCCATCCTCCCCGTTCTGCAAACCGATATCTAGGGTTAAGGTCATCCCCTTCAGGGCCCTAGTTTCAATGGCACCAGTGTTGGTTTTTAGCATGGCTCTGCGTTTCTGGCGCGGAAAGGCTGTGTCTAAGAACTGACGTCAGCACGCGGAGGCGGCGTCTAAGTACTCCGACGATGTCATCACGACGCCCACGACGCCGCGACGGACGCAGAGCCGCAGACGACGCCTACCGACGTGCAGGGGTACTGCTACGCAAAAATTTCCGTTTCCAGTCTGACGCCTGGGGATATTCTAAGGTAAGGAATCTATCACTAACTAATGTCTCTTACAGATATATCGTTACACAAGTAGTAACTTGTGCCTCTAGCAATCTCTGCTGCAATTGTAGATTCTTGCTGTATTTCGTCGTTCAACATTTTCAGACAATTAGTAAAAACAGGACTTTCTATAGTATTTTTAGTTGCTTTGAATGAATCTTCATAACTGTCAAACTCTCCAAGTAGTTCCAGTTCTGTACGCCATGGCTTAAAGAGTTGCAAAAGAGCTAAATAGTAAAATTCCCTTTTGTCAGGAGTTTCGCAACTCAGTTTTCAGTGATTAATCAAATGTCCTTTTCTTTGTTTCACCAAACATCCTTCAGATCCAATCACAGCATATACTACTGTATTGATATCTTCTGAAATATTCCTCTTAAACGTATAGCTTTGCAGTACTTCATAGAGACAAACGTTCTCAAGATGATTACTTCTATTTGGATAGTATGTATCCAACATATTTGTCTTCAAAATATCTGTACTGTCTGATTCTCTCTCTGCTAAATGCTCAATTTCTTGTACAGATTTAAAAACTCGGTTTTGTGTTCTTGCAAGACCTAAACTCACCCAAATGATTGTTCTCGATTTGGAGTATAGACTTGCAGAAGATAAGCGATCTGAACATTCATATGCTCCGATTTCTCGATGAGACAACATCTTCAAATTGTAGCTGTACAATTTTTTACTTATTCTCTTTTCATGAGAAATTTCTTCCCACATTTCCTTTAGTTCAGTTTTTTCCGATTTAGTAATGTAAGACGTTACATATCGAGCCACAGCAATGGAGTTGTCTTCAACATATTGAATATCCATGTTAGCATTCCACATGGACAAAATGACTGAGTTGTAGTCATTTATGTATTTTGACTCTTCATTTCTTCTTAAGTTGTAGGTCTTTTTCTGTGATTTTCTTGTGACAGTATGTCGCAAAGATGACATAAAATTGTTCACTCTTCCTTTTGATATTACTGGACATGGAAATCCAAAACAACATTTTGTGTAGAACTTATCTTTAGATTTGTACTTTCGACGACAGTATTTTCCACAACGATGAGTTTGAAACCGTAACACTTGATGTCTTAAATTCTTTTGTTCTGTAGTATTTGGTACAGCACATGTAGAATATTGTTCAATAAAACTCATCACTGTGTCATCTGAATTTGTTCAAAATTTGGGGGCATCTTTGATCCATAGCAGCATATGTATGTGAGGAGCACCTCTTGCTTGATACTCCTTTCTCCAAAAGAAAACAGAACCTCTCCAAGAGGATGATTTTTTTTGTTTGTGATAAAAGACATCATAGCTTCAAATCTATGATTGAAATACCTGCATACATTAACTTGATTCAAAGAGCACAGTTCTCCAGGTGTCTTGTATTCTATATTTTCTATGTTTGCATTTGCCTCTCGAAGAAATTGAAGTAAATCTTCCCAAGCATTCTCTGCACAGCTTAGAGTAAGGAACCATGTAGGAGTTCGTAAGTTTCTTAGCATACATTTCAATTCCCCATGACGACGATACCAATACTCATTAGTACCACGCTGACATGCCATGAGATTAATTAGCTGAGATTCCAAAACGGTATCTTTCTGTTGGACTTTATTCATAAAGTCATTTGCCGAAACATTTTGCAGATGTACTCCACTTTTTAGTATATGGTTCACTGCATAAGAAAGTCCAGACAAATCACTCTCAAACAGAAGATGAAACAAATATGGAATACATTGGCGAAACCTTGGATCTTCTGCATATAATCTTGATGTCCGGTATTCAGATGCAGGAATGTGCACAGGTCGTTCATATCGTCCACCTTTGCCTGTTGGGAATAACTGAGGGAAACAACGAGCTTCTAAGCTTTCTTCCCATACACTAATGGGACTTCCTTTCGCTTCTTTCATTTGGAATAACTCAATAGTATTCCCCATCACTTCTTTAGAATGAAGTGGATGTACACTATAATGCTCATAAATTTCTTCAGTTCTGGACACATCCACTTTTTCAATTTGTCCAGTTGACAAATCACTGTCCTCTTCTACAGTTGTTTCCTCTTCTCCTACATATACATTTTTATAGTATTGATTATTTTTTACCAAATACAACGTTGCCTTTTTCACTTTCCTAACATCCACTAATTCTTGCCAGATTTTCTTACTCTTCGTAGGAATGCCATTAACTAGAATAACTAGAGGTTCCTCTTCCACAATTTCTACACCAATTGTTTCAATATTTTTCTTTAAATCTAGAGGCAAATATACAACTTTTCCCTTTAATCCTCTCTGTAAATCTGAAGGAGGCAATTTCCCTGTCTTAGGCTCCATACGAACAATAGCCTGAAATGGATGCACACATTGAATAAGAATAGACTCATAAGTATTTAAATCCATCAGTTCAGAAGGAATATTTACCAACTCAAGATTATAATGTACAGCTCTAGCAGGCATTTTGTTTTCATTTAATTTATTATAACAATATTTACAAATACGTTGATCAGAACCCAAATCAAAACAATTCTTCAACAAATAAGTTGCAAATTCCTTCCACTGATTATTATTCTCTTTTTCACTTTTTAAATATAGATCAACTAACCTGGTCTGATTTTTATAATGAATTTGTCTACAACAAATACAAGAAAAGTTTGGCCTTTCACCCGAACTGACCTTAAACCTTGTAATTTCTTGCTCAAAATTTTCTGTACTAAAATTCTGTACATTTTCTTCCACATTTACTTCTATTAATGTAACTGTTTCTGCACTGTCTTCTTCAGGACCAAAGTAACTAACCTCAATTTCTTCACAAATGTTGATTACATCTAATACAGATCCATGCAAAAGAGCACTGTTGAACTGTTTTAGCTTAAGTGCTGGACTTTTTGTATAATATAACCTTCTCACTAATTTCCTCACTTGAGTATAATGTACTGCTAACGTCCTGAAATGGTGAAAAACACTCTGACATACTTTTTTAGAAAGACAAGCCAGAGAATAACCTTGCAAACGCGTTTTTTCTCTCACTCTGCAAGGGTCTAATTCTTGCAACATCTTAATCTTTTGTTTAACACTTTTCTTACTATACTTATGTAAGAAATTGCGAAAAAAATTAATTGAATCCTGCCGTACACTACAAATACTACTACAATTCCAAGTGTACACTGGAGCCTTAGGAAGTCTCCCTAAAACTTCATAAGCTAACACCTCTTCTGCATTTCTAGGGACAATTTTCTCTTTTTCAATCGGACAACCATTCTTAACCTCATAAGCTCGACCACTGATGTCAACTGCATGCAACAAATCATTACTCTGAAGGTAACTCTCTTCATTAAAAAAACGGCTCACAACTTGAACTGTTTCCATTCTCCAGAAAAAACATTACAAAAATTAGTTCTATTAATTAGTCTTTTCCACTTACTTTTGGCCTTCATAACATTGATTGGCTTATCTAGTGTTCGAATCCTATTGATTACTAAAATGAACAACTTTTTTTTTAATTCAAAAGCCTTCTCAACAATTGTTTCAATATGTTTCTTTTTCTTATGAAAATCTGTTTTTCTTTTACAATTCTTTATATTTTTTAATAAATTTAAAACAACTCTGTTATAAAACATTCGCTTCCGAATTTCAACAAACTGATTTTTCGTCTATTACTGTACACAATATCTATACCACATAGGTTTCCATAATTTTTCTTTTTTGTCTGGTTTTTCTTTGTAGTTACATATATTTTTTTTTTCCCTGATTCTCCACACTTTTTTTAGTTTGTGTTATTTTCCTTTTAAATTCCTTTGTTGTCTTACCAGGAGCTATCTTCTTTTTTTCCACACATTGTTGTTTAGATAAATCTTGTACTTGTTTTTTTTGGGGGAAAGTAAGTTTGTTTATATCTTTTTCTTTTCTCACTCTTTGAAGGCATAATGGTTTTTCTTCCTGTAGATAATTAAAATCTGTTGTGAAGAAAAAAAACATGTAATTTTGTTTTTTACAATTGTAGACCACTACTAGCATACTACATAGCAATTAGAACCACTATATGTTGTAAAGTGTGGTACACTCCATAAGTAAGTTTAAGGCACAGCAGCAGTGTTCGGGCAGTGTAGGAGATCATGCAGGGAGTGCTGTTTCAGGGTTTAGAACGATTCAAAAAAGGGGGTGGTGATGGACAGAGTATCTGAATTAAGCAAAACACTCCTACCCAGTCAACAGATCAGGGCTTGATCCATCACTGTTTTTTAGCTCACTGCACCATCCCAGTTCAGAACCTGGCTATATGTAAATTAGTCTGTCCCTGGCCTAGTGCATAATGGGAACAGGGCAGACCAAATTACCAAGCCAATTCTTTACCGGAAAGGAAACAAGCTTCCGGGGACCGGTTTCTGGCATTACAGCCGTCTTCGGCCCGGCTTGCTTGAATCCTGATGGTGCAGTGAGCAAGGGACTCATGTCTGAGCATACCCTTCCACACGTGTGGTGGCCAAAACGATTCAAAAAGGGGGTGGTGATGGACAGAGTATCTGAATTAAGCAGAACACTTCTACCCAGTCAACAGATCAGGGCTTGATCCATCACCGTTTTTTAGCTCACTGCACCATCCCAGTTCAGAACCTGGCTATATGTAAATTAGTCTGTCCCTGGCCTAGTGCATAATGGGAACAGGGCAGACCAAATTACAAAGCCAATTCTTTACCGGAAAGGAAACAAGCTTCCGGGGACCGGTTTCTGGCATTACAGCCGTCTTCGGCCCGGCTTGCTTGAATCCTGATGGTGCAGTGAGCAAGGGACTCATGTCTGAGCATACCCTTCCACACGTGTGGTGGCCAAAACGATTCAAAAAGGGGGTGGTGATGGACAGAGTATCTGAATTAAGCAGAACACTTCTACCCAGTCAACAGATCAGGGCTTGATCCATCACCGTTTTTTAGCTCACTGCACCATCCCAGTTCAGAACCTGGCTATATGCAAATTAGTCTGTCCCTGGCCCAGTGCATCATGGGAACAGGGCAGACCAAACTACCAAGCCAATTCTTTACCGGAAAGGAAACAAGCTTCCGGGGACCGGTTTCTGGCATTACAGCCGTCTTCGGCCCGGCTTGCTTGAATCCTGATGGTGCAGTGAGCAAGGGACTCATGTCTGAGCATACCCTTCCACACTTGTGGTGGCCAAAACGATTCAAAAAGGGGGTGGTGATGGACAGAGTATCTGAATTAAGCAGAACACTCCTACCCAGTCAACAGATCAGGGCTTGATCCATCACCGTTTTTTAGCTCACTGCACCATCCCAGTTCAGAACCTGGCTATATGCAAATTAGTCTGTCCCTGGCCCAGTGCATCATGGGAACAGGGCAGACCAAACTACCAAGACAATTCTTTACCGGAAAGGAAACAAGCTTCCGGGGACGGATTTCTGGCATTACAGCCGTCTTCGGCCCGGCTTGCTTGAATCCTGATGGTGCAGTGAGCAAGGGACTCATGTCTGAGCATACCCTTCCACACTTGTGGTGGCCAAAACGATTCAACAGACTAATTTGCATATAGCCAGGTTCTGAACTGGTATGGTGCAGTGAGCTAAAAAACAGTGTTGGATCTAGCCCTGATCTCTTGACTGGGTGAGAGTATTCTGCTTAATTCAGAAACTCTGTCCATCACCACCCCTTGTTGTTAAATATTTTGTCCACCCTAAGCGTGGAAGGGTATACTCAGATGTGAGTCCCTTGCTCATTGCACCATCAGGATTCAAGCAAGCCGGGCCGACGACGGCTGTAATGCCAGAAACCGGTCCCCGGAAGCTTGTTTCCTTCCCAGTGTAAGAATTGGCTTGGTAGTTTGGTTTGCCCTGTTCCCATCATGCACTGGGACAGGAACAGACTAATTTGCATATAGCCAGGTTCTGAACTGGGATGGTGCAGTGAGCTAAAAAACGGTGTTGGATATAGCCCTGATCTCTTGACTGGGTGAGAGTATTCTGCTTAATTCAGAAACTCTGTCCATCACCACCCCTTGTTGTTAAATATTTTGTCCACCCTAAGCGTGGAAGGGTATACTCAGATGTGAGTCCCTTGCTCATTGCACCATCAGGATTCAAGCAAGCCGGGCCGACGACGGCTGTAATGCCAGAAACCGGTCCCCGGAAGCTTGTTTCCTTCCCAGTGTAAGAAATGGCTTGGTAGTTTGGTTTGCCCTGTTCCCATCATGCACTGGGACAGGAACAGACTAATTTGCATATAGCCAGGTTCTGAACTGGGATGGTGCAGTGAGCTAAAAAACGGTGTTGGATCTAGCCCTGATCTCTTGACTGGGTGAGAGTATTCTGCTTAATTCAGAAACTCTGTCCATCACCACCCCTTGTTGGTAAATAGTTTCAGGGTTTAGGGCAGTGCAGTTATGTTTCAACATTTTAGGGGCATTCGCTGAGGATGGTGTTTCAGGATTTAGAGCAGTGCAGTAGTGTTGAAAGAGTTTAGCAGATTTTGCTAAGGAAGGTGTTTCAGGGGTTAGGACAGTGCAGTGGTGTTCAGGCAGTGTAGGGGGTCAAGGTGGGACTGATATTTCTGAGTATAGAGAAATGCAGTTGTGTTTTGGCAGTGTATGGTATCATGCAAGTGCTAGGACTCTAAAGCACTGCATGTCCTAAAGCCTAACTCACTCCATGAGTACATGTTTTCCCATGTCTGCAAACACATGCACGAGCAAGTGATTCTGTCACAATATTCCCAAAAGCACACTGACTCACATTCTGTTTCTAGACAAATGAAAATATCCCTTGCAATTCACTGAAATGATTACTACATGCTACTGAAAGATTTTCTATGTCATTTGTGCAGCACACCCAGGATCTCTATTACACAGCATGGAGACTATTTGGAAATTAAGAGGCCTGACACACATACTGCATAGGACTTTCTAGCACTACATGTCCTAAAGCCTGACTCACTTCATGAGTACATGTATTGCCATATTTTTAAACACATCAACGAAGCAAATTATTCTGCCACAATTTTCTGAAATGAATACTGACTCACACTGTGATCTTAGACAAATGACAGTATCCCTTGCAATTCAGTAAAATGATTACTACAGTGGACCCCCTGAAAACAGATTCCCCATTAATTTGCCCCCCGAGGTTAGCCCCTACGTGATCGTAATGACCGGAGTACCAGAACTGGCCGATCCAGCTGTAGAATCCAGTTGGTCTTTAAAAAATAAGGTCCAACACTGGTTAAACTCTAACCGCCCACTACCGCCCATCTGGTCGAGTAAGATCCTTATGGTCCGCAGGGCCCCTTGGGTGGGGTATGGAAGGAAATCGATCCAGGGAGACTGTGTCATCGTCAACTTTGAAGACCCTCGAACAGTTGATTATATCTGCTCATGGTGACAGGCTGATATAAATAACGGTATTGGTACACAGCATCCCTCCTTTTTCTATCCCTCCAGAAACTGTAATAGACCGCCCGCGAGGGTACTTGGCATACAGCGGGCCCCCGCTTTTGGGCTGCAGATTGGGAGGAGTGGGGAGGTAATTTCCCCAGGGATCGGCCCAGAGAGGTTCCTTTCTGGGATGGTTGGAGTAGTATCCCAATGAAGAATAGCTATAGCTGCCTTGAGATGGTAGATTGACCACCACTGAGGGAGAAAACAGAGGAGAAACTAGGAGAGAAATCTGGGGAGAATCTAGATCTGATCCCCCTAGTGGGTGGTATTTCCATGAAGGACCCCCAAGCCCCATATGCTATCCCTCGGAACCTTCCCATCCAGGAAGAAGGAAACATCAAGCATATAGGGGGAGTAGAAGAAAGTTCCCGGGATATCTTGAAGTTGATAGTCTGTGTATCACCTAATATGATCGAGGACTGTGATCGCAGCGGAGATGAAGACCTAGTACCGCGTGACATATGCTTACCCCACCAGCAAGGACATAGTAACTTATCCCTTAACCCAGTAAACACAGAGGTAGTAGATGATATATTTCAGGTTAGGGATATTATATCCGAGGCAGGGTCACACAAAGACAGACGAGGATATAATCTAGCAAGTTGGAACATCGCTGGCTGGAACAATAAACTAGATGCCCTGGGCTGGAAAGAAACCTTGGAATCTCACGACATCCTATGCCTGTAGGAGACTTGGAGTGTAGACGACATCACCTACGATGGTTATGTCGCTTATAATCTCCCAGTACAAGGCTCGAACATGGGTAGAGCTATCGGGGGTTTACTTATTTTGCTTTCTGTTAACCTTCCTGTGCATGTTATAAGATATGTCATGATCGGAAGTTATGCCCAATTGCTGTGGTTGAGACATAAGAACGACTGTAATGTCCTACTGATTAATTTCTACAATAATTTGCCTGACTCTATGCGAATGACCGCGGTTTGCGAGGTCATCAAGACCTTGGACGGGATTGTACGGGCCAATCATGCTAATTTAGTATTTTTGTGGGGAGGGGATTTTAATATTCCATTTTGTCCTTTATCATTGACTAAGGTGTGCGGGGTAAATGATGATAGAGGAGAAGGGTATTTTCATTTTAAGCATAGCCCTTATGGAGAGTCTTTGAACATCGCCCTTGCAAAATTTGACCTGGTCGTGTTGCAACCTCTAGGAGATGGCGACGGTAACCCGGTCCCTACCTTCACTGGGAGGAATGCGGCTACAGTCATTGACCATCTATTGGTATCAGATGATATCTGCATGTATTGTGATACACCGGTCATACTGGATCATGCGATCAGTGACCATAATTGTGTCACAGTAAAACTGCATGTTTGAGGTAATGGAGCACCAGCAATTCAACCTGTTGTTGCCGATATTGCCCCTTGTAGACCAAATGGTCATAGGATAAATTGGAAGGGCAACAATTCCGAAAAATTGTTGATTAAAATTGTTGCAGCATGCTTGCCCGACTTGCATATTAGTCTGGACGATGGTTCAGACTCTTGTGGTATTTTAACCAGTTTTAATAAGATTAATAAAATAGTTGAAAATACCCTGACCACTACCAAGCATACTAACCATAAACCAATGAGGGGTTGGTTTGACTCCCTGTGCACCAAGTCACTGCAGAACCTCAAGAAGGCTCTATCTTGTAGGCCTAGAGATAGGACGAGTATTATTACCCTCAGGGCAATTTATAAGGGGCACTTAAAACGTCGAAAGCTGGAATTGCGGGAAGAAGCATGGGGCAAATTGACCAGGCCTGTGGAATTATCGGACAGTAAATTGTTCTGGGACATGGTTAACTGTCCCTTTCTTAAGAGTGATAAAACCCCGGTCCTCACTTCCCTAGTTAGTGAAGCCTAGTGGGTGACTCACTTTACCAGTATTTTTGACCCGCAGAATGTGGTGGACCCACACTCGGAGGAGGTGGACCTATGGCCAATAGTCCCTCTAAGTATTACAGTATCGGAGGTAGACCTTGCCATTAGAACTAGCAAAGGAGCTAAGGCCCCTGGTCTCGACGGGGTGCCCATAGACCTGTATAAGGCAGATACATCATTGTGGGCACCTGTCTTGACCAGGGTCTTTAATGCGGTAACCATGGAAAGCACTCCGCCTAGTTGGGGTGAATCCCTAATCATCCCGATTCACAAAAAAGAGGATAGGTCGGATGCCAAAAACTACCGCCCTCTCTCCCTTTTAGATTCATCGCTCAAAACTATGAGCAGGGTGCTGCTGGCCAGATTAGAAGAGTGGGCAGAGGGCTGTGGTATTCTTGCACGGTCCCAATTTGGATTCCGAAAGGGTCCTGGCACCGTAGAACAATGTATAAATTTAGATCGCTTAATAGGGAAGTATACCCGTGCCAAGCAGGGTTCTCTCTTTCTCTGTTTCGCTGACTTGAGCAGCGCGTTCGACCTCGTCGATCACGCGCTGCTATGGGCAACCCTATTAGAACAAGGGGCCCCAGCAGAGATTATTTATTTCTTGGCAAGATTGTACTCCAAACTCCCAGCCCGCATTAGATATGGTCAAGGGGGGGAATGCACCGACTGTATCAGTGTGAAATTAGGCATTAGGCAAGGCTGCGTCCTTGCGCCCCTTCTCTTCTCCCTCTTTATTAATGCTGTAGAGTCCGAGCTTAAGCAGGTTAACTCTGATGCACCGATAGTGGATGGGCAGGCTGTCCCTATCCTGCTTTATGCTGACGACTCAGTGCTCCTATCTAGAACCCACCGTGGCTTACAGAAACTGATGGACAAGTTTGCGGGTTTTATGAAGGATAAAAAATTAAAAATCAACAATACTAAAACGTTTATTATGCCTTGTGGAAAGAAAACGAGGAAATTGAAATCTTTCTATATAGAGGGACAAAACATAGAAACTGTAAACAAGTTTTGTTATTTGGGCATTACTTTCAGTAGCAATGGTATGTGGTCACAGGAGATATCTAATGTACAAGCTAAGATGTCTAAGAGTGCCTATGGTTTTTTCAAATTTGCAAATAAGCTTGGTGACCGCCGAATATATGATATGCTCCATATACATCGCAGTAGATGCGTTGCAATCGCGCTCTACGGATCTGGCGTCTGGGGGCATTGTCGCCATGGGGATTTGCAAATAGAAGAAAACAGTTTCCTAAAAAGATTGTTATGCCTGCCTACATCCGCCTCCAATCTGATAATACACCAGGAATTGGGCCTGGAGTTTTTGTCAGATTTAATTTGTTTAAGACCATTGTTGGTGTGGAGAGCAATTTGGCATAAGAAAGAAACTAGCTTTACTAGGAGTATTATTACTGATTGCCTCCGCCTTGATAAAAGCTCAATGATCCCATGGATCAACTATGTTGTGACAACAGCCAGGGATTTATTCAATCTTAATCTCCTGGCTGATCAGGAGAGCTTTTCCGATATCTCAAAGAAAGAGCTCAAGTGTTCCTATTTACATAAGAAAGCTCAAGTGCGTAGAGACACTACTTTGCAGTTGACCATCCCTCAGTATTATTACTCCAACAAGGACTCATCTGGTTTATCTGAATATCTAAAGGTTGTTACCAGACCCTCCCATCGTTTTATCCTTATTAGACTGAGACTCGGAATTGTCCACCATTTGGTGGCGTTCCCAGCCATGAAAAATTATCCCTCTATTCCATGCCCATGCGATGGGGTCACCAAACAGAGTACTGTGCATTTTTTATTCCTGTGTGACCTCTACAAACACCTTCGCGTTGCCTATTTAAAACCACTACTCATTAAACGGGTAACTACACCAGTAAATTTGGCAATGAGGATGTTGTTTTCCCTTTATGACCCTGACATTTGTTTTTATACAGCAATGTTTATCTTGAAATCTATGGCCGCAAGGAAAAGTATGGTCTTTTAATCATTGTCTTACTGTATTGAGCTTTACCAAACCTGCTTTTATGGGGTAATCACATTAGTCTGTATTAATATGAAGTATATGTACTGTCTGCTTTTATGATTGATCTTTTTTAATCGAATAAAGTTTTTGAACTGAACTGAACTGATTACTACAGTGAAAGAGGGTCTTGCTGGGAGTGCTGTTTCAGGGTTTAGAGCAGTGCAGTAGTGTTGAAAGAGTTTAGCAGGTTTTGCTAGGGATGGTTTTTCAGGGTTTAGGACAGTGCAGTGGTGTTCAGGCAGTGTAGGGGGTCATGGTGGGACTGATATTTCTGAGTTTAGAGCAAAGCAGTTGTGTTTGGGCAGTGTACGGTATCATGCAAGTGCTAGGAGTATAAAGCACTGCATGTCCTAAAGCCTAACTCACTCCATGAATACATGTATTCCCATGTCTGCAAACACATGCACCGAGCAAGTGATTCTGTCACAATATTCCCCAAAACACACTGACTCACATTCTGTTTCTAGACAAATGAAAATATCCCTTGCAATTCACTGAACTTTAACTTATATGCCAGACCCATTGCCACTATTGCAGAGAAAGCCGGACTCGTTATTTATTCCTACGCTGATGATACTCAAATCATCTTTTCATTATCCACAGGTCAAAATTCCTCTACTTCATCTCTTCACTCTGGTCTTAATAATATAGCGAGTTGGATGCATGACAACAAATTAAAACTAAACGGGGACAAGACCGAGCTTCTTTTGTTTGGCCCCAATAAAACACTTTGGGGTCCCCACCATTGGCCACAGCAACTGGGCTCCCCGCCTGTTCCCTCCAAGACAGCTCGCAACCTAGGCATCGTTTTTGACGATCAGCTGTCGATGAGGCAACATGTGATTAAGGTCTCGGCCACCTGCATTACCATCATCAGGTGGCTGAGAAAAATCATATGGATGCTTCCCCATGACACCCAGAGAACCGTGGTCCAGGCGTTAATTACTTCTCGGCTGGACTATGGGAATATCCTTTTTCTGGGTGCATGCAAGGAGGTAACGCGCAAACTCCAGACAGTTCAAAATATGGCCGTTCGATTACTATGTAACCTTCCTAGAACCTCTTCTACCTCGGCTTCGCTGCGCAGCCTTCATTGGCTCCGCATTGAAAACCGTTCTAAATTTAAGGCTCTTTGTTTCATGCATCGTATTAAGTCAGGCACTGCCCCTACCTACTTAAGTACTCTGGTTCATCAATACTGTCCCCCTCGTACTCTCCGTTCGTCAACCCAAGAAAGATATCAGGTTACGCGCATCAGGAGAGCCAGAATAGGCGGTCGCTCATTCGCTTATTTGGCTCCCTCCCTGTGGAACGCATTTCCTTTCTCCCTACGTTCTGAACCCTGCTATCTTAGGTTCCGTAGAGACCTCAAGACCTGGTTATTCAACCTTTAGACCATCCAGTTTCTTTAGAGACCTTTTTCCGCAATTAACTGTCCCCTCTTGTTTGGTTAGCGCCGGGAAACCTCCGGGTAGCTGCGCGCTGTATAAAATTAAATATAATAATATAATACGTGCTACTGAAAGATTTTCTATGGCACTTGTGCAGCACACCCAGGATCTCCATTGCACAGCATGGAGACTATTTGGGAATTAAGAGGCCTGACACACATACTGCATAGGACTTTCTAGCACTATATGTCCTAAAGCCTGACTCACTTCATGAGTACATGTATTCCCATATTTTTAAACACATCAACTAAGCAAATTATTCTGCCACAATTTTCTGAAATGAATACTGACTCACACTGTTATCTTAGAAAAATTACAGTATCCCTTGCAATTCAGTAAAATGATTACTACAGTGAAAGAGGGTCTTGCTGGGAGTGTTTTTTCAGTGTTTAGAAAACTACAGTAGTATTCACCCAGTGTAGGGGGTATAGCAGGGTGTGTTCTTTCAGAGTTTAAGGCACAGCAGCAGTGTTCGGGCAGTGTAGGAGATCCTGCAGGGAGTGCTGTTTCAGGATTTAGGGAAGTGCAGTGGTGTTTCAACATTATAGGGGCATTCGCTGAGGATGGTGTTTCGGGGTTTAGAGCAGTGCAGTAGTGTTGAAAGAGTTTAGCAGGTTTTGCTAGGGATGGTGTTTCAGGGTTTAGGACAGTGCAGTGGTGTTCAGGCAGTGTAGGGGTAATGTTGGGACTGATATTTCTGAGTTTAGAGCAAAGCAGTTGTGTTTGGGCAGTGTATGGTATCATGCAAGGGCTAAGAGTATAAAGCACTGCATGTCCTAAAGCCTAACTCACTCCATGAGTACATGTATTCCCATGTCTACAAACACATGCACAGAGCAAGTGATTCTGTCACAATATTCCCCAAAACACACTGACTCACATTCTGATTCTACACAAATCAACATATCCCTTGTAATTCACTGAAATGATTACTATCTGCTACTAAAGATTTTCTATGGCATTTGTGCAGCACACCCAGAATGTTTACTAGACTACAAGGAGACTATTTGAGAATTCTAACCCTGATATACAAGTGTGTAAGTGGTTAGACCACTTCATGTACACACTCTACATTTTTAACAACAGCACTGTACTGCAAAACATATCTCCTCAAACACTTTAACGTACCAAATGCTCCTATCACAATGTTTTTCCCAAAGCAGACACATTCAGAATCAGACTCTATACAAATAAACTCCTGCTTCTACATTACAACACATTTTTCTTATTAACTTAAAGTGCACAACATAGACCTCCTTACAAATTAACAACTCACCTTTAAAAATGCTTTTGTAGATTTAGAGCAGTGTCAATCACACACCAGATTTTCTTAAGCAGAATCTCAAGATTGTGCCCCAGTCACTGGAACCATAGAATGACATTGCTTCCCTCTCATTTTCGACACATTATCATGTACATAACCAATGCAATTTCTTCCCACACAAATTCAAAACCAAACTAACATTTTAACTGGTTCTACATTTCAACACTTTCAAACTCACATAACATTCAACCTTCCCCCACTGCTCTCTATGCCTGTTACCATGGTAACACTCCATAGAAAACCCAACTGAACACACAGGTGAAAAGTTCATCTGCAAACAAAACCAGCAAGGGTGTTTGACTTCTCAATACACCAGCTTATCCTGAGCAATGTTCCTTTCAATGACTTTTTCTCAACCATTAGCATTTCTCCTTTTAAAAAACAGTAGCATGCACCCTAGTTTTCAATGTTGAATTTTCAGAAACCACCAATCATTTCTTTTTTTTCAAGTGCACTGAATCTCAGCCACATTTTTTTCTAAACTCCTACTTTTCAAACTGTCATTTCATTTCCAGAGCCCATCTGAGTACAACCATATCTCCCTTCAAGATGCTTAAAGTTTGGATTGTAGGACACAGCTATATTTTCTGCAGTGAAAGGTATGCAGCAAATATATGCTTTCTCAACCTTGATTTACCACATGTGGATATTAAATGGATTGGCCAGAGAGGATTGAGATGTCACCAATTGATGCCATTGGTAAAATCCTTTTTGCATCTTCCACACCCTGACCTCATAATTGTGCACTGTGGTGGCAATGACCTAGGCACTTTGACTGGGGTAGGTCTGGAAATGCTTTTAAAGGACACCTTTGGGCAATTGATTTCACTTTTTCTACAAACTTCCAACCAATATTGTCCACAGATCGAGAAAGCAAGGAAACATGCGAATAAGTCTGTTTCTGCTTTCCTCAGAGACTATGGTATGGGTTCTATATACCACAACAACTTGCGTTACAACATGCAAGGCATTTATAGAGGAGACGGTGTACATTTCACAGATGAGGGGAACAGAGTCTTCCTCTTGAACTTTAGACTCTGCATCGGTACTTACTTGTAGGTACAAAAAACACTCAATGAACACAACGGCTCTTTTTAGAGCCAACCAACATCTAAACACTCAAACTTGTTATTTAACTGTATTTTTTTTGTCTTTATTTTGCCGATGGACACGCACCGTGCGTGTACGGGTGCGTGCACCATGCGTGCACCCCGCGATTAAAAAAAATATATATATATGCTTTTTTGGGCCTTCTGGATCCTTCAGGAACCCCCTGAGAAGGCCTAGGAGGTCAGGGAGTCTCTACTCTGCCCCCTTTTCACGTTCTTCACTTTTGTTTTTGGCTCTCTTCTGCCTCGGAGTGACAAAATGGCAGCCAACACTTCCTGGTTTCCACCGATTGGAATGTTGACAGACGTCTAACAGCAAATCAGAATTCCGCTCGCGTGCGCGCTCCTAGATATATATATATATATATATATATATATTTCTTTTGATTTTATCAGGCACTACTAGAGGGATTTACACCATTTAAGCAAAAGCGTGATCTGCGAATCAGACTCTACCATTTTGCCAAATTTTTTGTAATTCCGTTCGGCAGTTCGGGCTGTAGCTGTGTCTAATCGTCCTATGGAAAATACCATGGGGAAAACACGCTTTGGGACCCCCCTTTTTTCTCAACCCCCACTTGAAAAATCCCCCCAAAACTTTCAGGGAAGGAGCGGAGCAGAGCTGGCCATCTTCTTTGAGAAATTCGCGAAGATTCATCAACCGGCGCCAAAGTTATTCCCAATAGAATGTTGCGGATGTCCTATAGAAACTAGGTCCTAACTATAACTACCTACTGGCGACCGCCAGTAGTTAGGAATTAGCATTTAAAAGACCTTTAAAATTCACTAAAAAAACCATAGGTTTCACACCAGTCATAGTTAGCTGAACATTTTACTCATACAAAACCATTGAAATTCCCACGTTATAGTTAGTTGGACTCACTATAACTCGCGCGCCCGCAATCCACTGCTGATGATGTCACATATTACATCATTCATGACATGGTCAGTGACATCACTGATGACATCTCAAATGACATCACTGATGACATCACTGATGACATCTCAAATGACATCACTGATGATATCACTGATGACATCATCCAGTGTCTGAGTGTTTCTGTAAAGTTTAAATATGTTTTACATATTGAAGAATGAGTGGATGTATAAGTGTCTGGATGAAGGATTTAGTAGGTGCGTGACTGACTGTATGAGTGAGTGATTAAATGTGTCTTACTGAATGCATGGGTTAGTGACTAAACTGTCTGATGTGTGCATCATTATGTCTGTTGTTGTGTAAGTTGCTGCATGTGTTGATCAGTAGCTATATGAGTGGCTATATGGGTTATTGATTGGTTGCCCAAGTATTTGTATGTGAGGCTGCGGGTGTGTGTGGGTGGCTAGGAGGTGTGTGACTCTGTGCATACATGTGTGAGCAGTTGATTCACTTGGTGTATGAGTTCAAGAGTGCATGTGAAAACAACTGTATGGGCGGTTGACTGTGTGCATGGGTGTGTGGGTGAGTGAATGGATATCTCAATGCTACATGTCCAAGTAAGTACATATGTAAAATACAGTGCATGTGAGAGTTGGCATATATAAATGACTATACATGAGAGCCTGTGATTGCATAAGTGACTGTATCTATCAATGTGTACTTGTATCAGTTATTGTAAAAGAGAGTAAGTATATGTTAGTTTATGTTTGTATATTTGATGTGTTGTCTGTAGAACTGTATAGATGAGGAAATGGGAGTGTGATTGATTCTTTGCATGACTGACTAGGTGTGTGAGTAACTCCATGGATGAGTGGCAGTGTGTGTGTGTCTGTATAGGTGTATGAGTGCATATGATAGTGTTGTATTGATGAGTGACTGTATGTATGAGTGATTGTATGGGTGAATGAGTGGATGTGTGTGTAGACCTAGGAATCATGTAGTTGTATGTAGTTACTGATATTGGTATGTCAATGGTTTCAGGAATGGTAGTTTGTATTTATCACTTGGTGTATCAAAGGTTAGATTAGAGTGTGAGCAGGTGCATCGTATTATCACATGGATGATGTTATCAGTGATGTCATTTGAGATGTCATCAGTGATGTCATCAGTGATGTCATTTGAGATGTCATCAGTGATGTCACTGACCATGTCATGAATGATGTAATATGTGACATCATTAGCAGTGGTTTGCTGGCGCGCGAGTTATAGTGATTCCAACTAACTATAACGTGGGAATTTCAATGGTTTTGTATGAGTAAAATGTTCAGCTAACTATAACTGGTGTGAAACCTATGGTTTTTTCAGTGAATTTCAAAGGTTTTTTAAATGGTAATTCCTAACTATAACGAGTGTCAAACCTATGGTTTTTTCAGTGAATTTGAAAGGTTTTTTAAAAGCTAATTCCTTGCTATATCGAGATTGTAACCTACGATTTTAAAAGTGAATTATTAAGTTTTTTTGTAGCTGTTTTTTAAAACTATTAATTATTATATTTTTTATATATATATATATTTATTTTTTTCTAAAATTTATTTTTCAATGTATTTTTCCTTTTTTTTTTTTTTATCGTTTTACCTCGGAGCGCTCAGGGTGCGTGCACCGGTAAGCGAACCCGTAATCGTAGCGAGAGCGCTATTCCCGCGTGCGGAAAAAAAAGTATGTATTTAAAGTAAATAATAAAGCAAGACATTTAGTGGCATACTTATAAAAGTAGAAGTAGTATTTTTGATTTTAAATAACTGTATTTTAACTTTAAACGCATTTCCTAAAATCTAACAAAACGTCAATCAGGCGTGCCGCGTAAGCGCCCCCGGAAGCGCCTACGTACGTGCCGCGTAAGCGCCCCCGGAAGCCCCTATGTACGTGCCGCGTAAGCACCCCCGGAAGCGCTCCGGAGCGCGTAGCGTAAGCGCGTCAAGTCATGTGACCTTAAAATAACACTTTTTATTGGTTCTTAACAGTTTTTTTCACAACTAATGAAAACCCCACCCATTTCCTTCACTACCTCTTTCACTTTGGAGAGAGCAAGACCTGTTCCCTGTTTCTCCATCTTGAATTCTATCAAAAGAATGGCTGCAAGACCACCAAGCAGCAGTGAGGACTCTGATGACTTTCCTCAAGAGGAACCTCCTCAGCCAAAAGTGAAGGAGCACTTCATTTGGAAAAAATTTTCAATTCCACTTGGAGAGAAAAAGGTAAATGCTCCAAAGGTGGAGTGCAAGATTTGCCACACTGTACTTTCACGGGGTGACCCCACCAAAAAATATAGTTTTGGAAACTCCACAATGATAAGGCATGTCCAAAGAAGGCACCCCCAGAACTATGCCCGGGAGAGTGTCAGGGAGCAGGCACAGAACGCACCAAGGGATGGGGCCAGCACCTCGACTGGTGGTGCAACAGCTTCTGGAAGAGATGGAGAAAGATCCGGAATGTGCATCCGCAGTTTGCACGCATCAAAATTCTATGTATGGACTGCGATGAACTACTCTGTTATGGGGAGCAGAGTATTGAACTGATTTCTTGGAAGAGAGAGGAACACCGCTGCCCTCCCCGTCCCTAATTTTTCACCTTTTTTTTTGCTCCTGTTGAGCAGTTTTGGAATCCCTGGTTTTGTTTTTCCCCTGAAAAAAATGCAAAAAAAACATAAAATCGTTAAGAAATAGTTTAAAAAAATATAAAAAGAAAAGAAGAAAAAAAAAGTTATTTTAAGAACCAACTCCAATTCTCCAAAAAGAGCTACATTCTTTACAGAATTTGCAATTCTTTTTTTCTGAGAATGTGTACTGAATATATGAATGAATGAAATGAGTGAATGAAGGGAGAAAGTGACAGAGCGAACAAGTGTCAGAAGAGGAGTGAGAGAAGGTGAGTTGTAAACAAGAGTGAGTTGAAGTGGAGTGAACAAAGGAGAGTGACAGGGAGTGACGGAAAGAAATGAGTCATGGTGAAAAAAGGGGATTGATATTGAGGGAAAGAGGGTGAGGGACAGAGGGAGTGAGGGTAAGACGGATGGAGTGAGAGGAGAGCAGTGAAGAAGTGAGAGGACAGAGGGAATGTGAGAAGAAGTGAGTGAAGTGGAGTAAGGTCAGTAAGGGAAGGGGAATGAGTGAATGAGCGAAGAAAGGGAAGAGAGGGGAAAGGAAGTAAAGAAGGGGGACTGAAAGAAAGTGAGTGTGGAAGGGGAGGGAGGGGAAGAGGAGTGAACATGGGGAATGACGATAAGTGAAGTAAGTGCAGTAAGGCAACGGGGGTGAGGGAGGGTGAGAGAAGAGCAGTGACGTTGAAGAAAGAAGAGTGATAGAGGGTGGATAAAGGCGAGTGAGCATAAGACAAAGGGAGTGAGGGTTTGAGGACATAGAGGTAGTAAATGAAGGAGTGAGAGAAGAAGACTAAGTAAGGGAGCATAGGAAGATAAATAAGGAAGTGTTCGTGAGTTAAAGGGAGTGAGTGTGAAGAAAGGGGAGTGACAAAGTGAGGGGATGGAGCAAGTGAGAGTAACAGTGAGAGAGTGAGGGAAGGGGAGTGAGGAAGTGAAAGGACAGAGAGAGTGAGAGAAGGAGTAAGTGAAGTGGAGTAAGGTGAGTAAGGGAAGGGGAATTAGTGAGGGAGCAAAAGAGAGAAAGAAGGAGAAGGGGACTGAAGTCGAGTGACTGAGAGCTGGTAAGTGGTGGAGGGGAGAGAGGGGAAGGGGATTAAAGGAATGGGGAACAAGAGGTAGTGAGGGAAGTGGAGTAAGGAAACAGGGGAGAAGGAGAATGAGAGAAGGCCAGTGAGGGTGAGTAAAGAGGGGTGATAGAGGGTGGATAAAGGCAAGTAAGCATGAGACAAGGGGAGTGAGGGAGTGAGGAGACAGAGGGACTGAAGGAAAGATTAAGAGAAGGAGACTGAGTGAGGGACCATAGAAAGCTAAGTGAGGGAGTGTTCCAAAGTTATAGGGAGTGACCGTGATGGAAAAGAAGTGAGAGAGAGAGGGGACGGAGGAGGTAATAAAGCTAAGAGAGAGGGAGTGAGGGATGGAGAATGAGGATGTGACAGGACAGAGGGAGTGAGGGAAAGATTGAGTAAAGTGGAGTAAGGTGAGTGAAGGAAGGGGAATGAGTGAGTGAGCAAAGGAAGAGAATAGAGGGGAAGAGGACTGAAGCATAGGTACTGAGAGAAGGTGAGTGGGGGAGGAAAGTAAAGGGAAAGGGAGAGAAAGATAGGGAATGAGGGGTAGTGAGGGAACCAGACTAAGAGAATGGGGTGAAGGAGGGTGAAAGAACGACAGAGAGCATGAGTAAAGAGGAATGAAAGAGGGTGGATAAAAGTGAGTGAGGGTAAGTCAAGGGGAGTGGGAAAGTGAGAGGACAGAGGTAGTGAAGGAAAGAGTGACAGAAAGGAACTGAGTGAGGCAGCAAAAAAGATAAGTGAGGGAGTGTGCCTGAGTTATAGGGAGTAAGCGTGACGGAAGAGGAGTGAGAGACTGAGAGGATGGAGAGCATGGTGGTAAGAGAGAGAGAGTGAGGGAAGGGGAGTGAGGAAGTAAGAGGACAGAGGGAGTGAGAGAAGGAGTTGCTGAAGTGGAGTAAGGAGAGTAACAGAAGGGAAAAGAGTGAAAGAGCAAAGGAAGGGAAGAGAGAGGGAGGGAAGTAAAACAGAAGATCTGAAAGAAAGTGAGTGTGGGAGGGGAGGGAGGGGAAGAGGAGTGAACATGGGGAATGATGATAAGTGAGGAAGTGCAGTAAGGCAACGGGGTGAGGGAGGGTGTGAGAAGAGCAGTGACGTTGAAGAAAGAAGAGTGTTAGAGGGTGGATAAAGGCGAGTGAGCGTAAGACAAAGGGAGTGAGGGAGTGAGGACATAGAGGTAGTAAAGGAAGGAGTGAGAGAAGAAGACTAAGTAAGGGGGCATAGAAAGATAAATAAGGGAGTGTTCGTGAGTTAAAGGGAGTGAGTGTGAAGGAAGGGGGAGTGACAAAGTGAGGGGATGGAGGGAGTGAGAGTAACAGTGAGACAGTGGAGAAGGTGAGTGAGGAAATGAAAGGACAGAGAGAGTGAGAGAAGAAGTAAGTGAAGTGGAGTAAGGTGAGTAAGGGAAGGGGAATTAGTGAGGGAGCAAAAGATAGAAAGAAGGGGAAGGGGACTGAAGTCGAGTGACTGAGAGCTGCTAAGTGGTGGAGGGGAGAGAGGGGAAGGGGAGTAAAGGAATGGGGAATGAGAGGTAGTGAGGGAAGTGGAGTAAGGAAACGGGGAGAAGGAGAATGAGAGAAGGCCAGTGAGTGTGAGTAAAGAGGGGTGATAGAGAGTGGATAAAGGCAAGTAAGCATGAGACAAGGGGTGTGAGGGAGTGAGGAGACAGAGGGACTGAAGGAAAGAGTAAGAGAAGGAGACTGAGTGAGGGACCATAGAAAGCTAATTGAGGGAGTGTTCCAAAGTTATAGGGAGTGAGCGTGACGGAAGAGGAGTGAGAGAGTGAGGGGACGGAGGTAGAAAAGTTAAGAGAGAGGGAGTGAGTGAAGAAGAATGAGGATGTGACAGGACAGAGGGAGTGAGGGAAAGATTAAGTAAAGTGAAGTAAGGTGAGTGAAGGAAGGGGAATGAGTGAGTGAGCGAAGGAAGAGAATAGAGGGGAAAAGGACTGATGCATAGGTACTGAGAGAAGGTGAGTGGGAGATGAAAGTAAAGGGAAAGGGAGAGAAAGATAGGGAATGAGGGGTAGTGAGGGAACCAGACTAAGAGAATGGGGGAGAAGGAGGGTGAAAGAACGGCAGAGCATGAGTAAAGAGGAATGAAAGAAGGTGGATAAAAGTGAGTGAGGGTAAGACAAGGGGAGTGAGAAAGTGAGAGGATAGTGGTAGTGAATGAAATAATGACAGAAAGGAACTGAGTGAGAGAGCAAAGAAAGTGAGTGTGGGAGTGTGGCTGAGTTATAGGGAGTAAGTGTGACAGAAGATGAGTGAGAGACTAGGAGGATGGAGAGAATGAGGCTAACAGAGAGGGAATGAGGGAAGGGGAGTGTAGAAGTAAGAGGACAGAGGGAGTAAGAGAAGGAGTTAGTGAAGTGGAGTAAGGTGAGTGAGGGAAGGGGATGAGTGAAGGAGCGAAGGAAGGGAAGAGAGGGGAAGGGAAGTAAAGCAGGGGGACTGAAAGAAGTTGAGTCTGGGAGGGGAGTGAGGAAAAGGGGAGTAAACATGGGGATTGAGAATAAGTGAGGGAAGCGCAGTAAGGGAACAGGGGTGTGGGTGGGTGAGAGAAGTGTAGTGAGGTTAATGGAAAGAGTGTTGAGAAAGTACATTTTGTATGTCAAACTTACCTTATAAGTAATGTAAACGTAATTATATTTTTCAGTAAATGTAATATATGTGAAAGAGAAAAAAAAGTAAGTTATAATATTTATAATATATATTTCACAATACTAGAGACAAAGCAGGAGATTAAAAGTCATAAAAGGGTAGTAAGAGTTAAAGTAGGAGTGAAGGACTCAGAAAGAAAAACAAAGGAATGGTGAAGGTCAGAGTGAGTGAAAATGAAACAGAGGGAGAGAAAATTACTAAGAGGATAATGACATGGCTACATTCAGTGACAGAGAGGAAGAGAATGAGAGAGAAATGAAGTGAAGGTGAGTAAGATACTAAAGGAATGTGCATTAGGAAAACTAAAGAAAGAAAGGGGAGTAAAGAAAGGGGAGTGAGTGACAGGGAAGCAGGAGTGAGTGACGGTGGATTCATGACAAAGAGGGATGGAAGGTGAGTGAGGGTGAATGTAGGGGCGTAAGACAGTGAGGGGACAATGGGAGTGAGGGTAACAGAGAGAGAGTGAGGGAAGAGGAATGAGA
Organism: Lissotriton helveticus; assembly: GCF_964261635.1. Classification (NCBI taxonomy): domain Eukaryota; kingdom Metazoa; phylum Chordata; class Amphibia; order Caudata; family Salamandridae; genus Lissotriton; species Lissotriton helveticus. Next base: position 405,756,136 of record NC_136071.1, read on the forward strand.
ATATGAGAGAACAGAGGGAGTGAGAGAAGGAGTGAGTAAAGGGGAGTAAGGTGAGTGATGGAAGGGGAATGACTGAGGAGCAAAGGAAGGAAAGAAGGAAAAGGGGACTGAAGCAGAGGAACTGGGAAAAGGTGAGTGCGTGAGGAGAAAAAGAGGAAGGGGAGTTAAGGATGATGAATGAGGATAAGTGAGGGAACCGGGGTAAGGGAACAAGGGTGAGGGAGGGTGAGAGAAGGGCAGTGAGGTTGAGGAAAGAGGGAAGATAGAGGGACGATAAAGGCAAGTGAGCATGAGACAAGAGGAGTGAGGGATTGAGGACATAGAGGTAGTGAAGGAAAGAGTGAGAGAAAAGGACTGAGTAAGGGAGCAAAGAAAGGTAAGTGAGGGAGTGTGGGTGAGTTATAGGGATTGAGCGTGAAGTAAGAGGAGTGAGAGAGTGAGGCTAAGAGAGAGGGAGTGAGGGAAGGGGAGTGAGGATGTGAGAGGACAAAGGGAGTGAGAGAAGGAGTGAGTGAAGTAGAGTAAGATGAGTGAGAGAAGGGGAATTATTGAGGGAGCAAAGAAAGGAAAGAAGGGGAAGGGGAATGAAGTAGAGTGACTGACTGCTGGAAAGTGGTGGATGGGGGAGAGGAAAGGGCAGTGAAGGAATGGGGAATGAGGATAAGTGAGGGAAGTGGAATAAGGGAAGGGAGGTGAGGGAGTGTGAGAGAAGGCCAGTGAGGGTGAGTTAAGAGGAGTGATAGAGGGTGGAAAAAGGTGAGTGAGCATAAGACAAGGGGAGAATAATATATATTTGATAATACACAATACAAAATAATTTGTACAACATGTTATATGGTTTATTTTTGCTGTTCTCAGAATATATTGAATTTCACTTAAAACAGTGACTTCAATACTACTCATCATATGACAGCGGGCAAAAAAAAACACACTCAAAATGATTGTGTTTAAAAAACCCATACAACGTTTCAATAAATATTGTAAAATTTAGAAAAAACTTATCTTAAGTCACTTTTGATCCACGTACTTTTCCACGAGGCCAAATAGTATATGGAAAGTCCTTTTCTTTGGAAATTACTCACAAGTATTCTTAATCTCCCATTTACCCGAGTTTCTGAAATAAAAGCTCCAACATCTTTTACATTATGAAACAATAGTAGAGGCCTAACAGACATGCTGCCTAAGATTCCCTACTAGTACATATGCTAAAGCCTAACTGACTTTAAAAAAACATGTACTTCCATATTTTTAAAGACATCAACTAAGCAAATTATTCACCCAGATCCATTTAAAATCAAGCTTGACTCACAGTGTGATCTTAGGCACATGACCAGGATGTTACATGTAATCTACCATGTCTGTCTCTGCATGCAATATGTGTGTTTGTGCTAACAGTAACTCACTGTCTCTACTGGCAAAAAACAGACCACATATATATAAGCAAGACGTAACATTCCTTTTTCATTTCAAAGGCACACCCTGGATCTTGATTGCACAGCTTAGAGCCTATTTCTGAAGTAAGAGGCCTAACAGACATGCTGCCTAAGATTCCCTACTAGTACATATGCTAAAGCCTGTCTTTAAAAAAACATGCACTTCCATATTTTTAAAGACATCAACTAAGCAAATTATTCACCCAGATCCATTTAAAATCAAGCTTGACTCACAGTGTGATCTTAGGCACATGACCAGGATGTTACATGTAATCTACCATGTCTGTTTCTGCCTCCAGTATGTGTGTCTCTGCTCATACTATTTCACTATCTCTACTGGCAAAAAAACAGACCACAAATATATAAGCAAGACATAACATTCCTTTTTCATTTCAAAGGCACACCCTGGATCTTGATTGCACAGCTTAGAGCCTTTTTCTGAAGTAAGAGGCCTAACAGACATGCTGCCTAAGATTCCCTACTAGTACATATGCTAAAGCCTAACTGACTTTAAAAAAACATGTACTTCCATATTTTAAAAGACATCAAATAAGCAAATTATTCACCCAGATCCATTTAAAATCAAGCTTGACTCACAGTGTGATCTTAGGCACATGGCCAAGATGTAACATGTAATCTACCATGTCTGTCTCTGCATGCAATATGTGTGTTTGTGCTAATACTATCTCACTGTCTCTACTGGCAAAAAACAGACTACATATATATAAGCAAGACATAACATTCCTTATTCATTTCAAAGGCACACCCTGGATCTTGATTGCACATCTTAGAGCATATTTATAAAGTAAGAGGCCTAATAGACATGCTGCCTAAGATTCCCTTCTAGTATATATTCTAAAGCCTAACTGATTTTAAAAAACATGTACTTCCATATTTTTAAAGACATCAACTAAGCAAATTATTCACCCAGATCCATTTAAAATCAAGCTTGACTCACAGTGTGATCTTAGGCACATGAGACACATGTCATGACACACACACAAAGAGAGAAATGACACACAGAAAAAGAGGGATTATGCACATGCAAAGTGACATGAGACACAGACACAGAGTACCCTTTAAGCTAAGAGAGGCAAACTAATAGAAGGCACAGGTGACATTATTGAAAAATGTGAAAATGTAATTCCTTATTTCAAACAGACACTCTTTGACCAAAATTTAAAAGCCAGACATTTGACCAGAAACCATTTTCCATAGTAATTTTTGTTTTTACACAAAGCACAGCCCATTTAAATGACCCCTACAAAAACAAAGCAGAAACCTAACTCATTTCCAAAATACATTTCCAATATGCACCATTCAATTTTTAAACAGCATTACAAAAAAAATGACACACAATGCAAGAATAAAGAAGCACAATATGCTTCTTAATCTTCCCCATAGTGCATACAGCAGTCTATCTTTATTAAAAGAATCATTACTCACCTTTAAAAATGCTTTGGAAGATGTAGAGCAGTGTCAGTCACACACACCAGATGTTCTTAAGCAGAATCTCTGAATAATGCTTCTGTCACTGCAGCCTCAGAATAATGGCACAGATTCCCTCTCATTTCAGACCCATATTCTTGTACATAACCAATCAAAATTCTTCCCACACAAATTAAAAACCAAACTGCACATTTTAATTGGTTGTGCATTTCAACACTTTGAAACCTACATAATATTCACCCATCCCCCCAGTGCTCATTCACCCTGTTACCATGGTAACTCCCACCTAACCCAGCACACAGTTCAAAATGTCATCATAGTATGTTGCAAAAGAATCCAGAAAGGGTGTTTGACCTCTCAATGTACTAGCTAATCATGTGCAATATTTCTTTAAATGACCTTTTCAAAACCATTAAAATGACTTCTTTTTTTAAAAAAAAAGCATACACCCTAATTTTCAGTGGTGAATTTTAAGAAAGCACCAATCATTTCTTGTTTTTCAAGTGCACTGAATCTCAACCACTTTTTTCCATAATTCCTACTTTCAAACTGCCATTTCATTTCCACAACTCATCTGAATAGAAGCACTTCTACCTTCAAGATGCCAAAAGTCTGGTTTGTGGGTCATAGCTATCTCTACTGGAGTGAAAAATGTGTAAGTAACAGAGGTATTTACAACCTTGATTTACCAAATGTGGACATTGTGTGGATTGGACAGAGAGGATTAAGAAGTCACCAATTGATACCATTGATAAAATCCTTTATGCATCTACCACACCCTGACCTCATAATTGTGCACTGTGGTGGCAATGACCTGGGCACTTTGACTGGGGTAGGTATGGAAATGCTTTTAAAGGACATCTTTGGGCAATTGATGTCACTTTTTTCAAAAACTGCCTTGGTATTTTCTATTATATGCCAAAGGCAAAAATGGAACTGGTCCATCCAACTTTGTCCACAGATTGAGAAAGCAAGGAACATGTGAATAAAACTGTTTCTGCTTTCCTCAGAGACTATGGTATGGGTTCCATGTACCACAACAACTTGCGTTACAACATGCAAGGCATCTATAGGAGAGATGGTGTACATTTTACAGATGAGGGGAATAGAGTCTTCCTCTTGAATTTGAGACTCTGCTTTCATACCTACTTGTAGGTACAAAAAACACCCACATAACACAACAGCTCTTTTCAGAGCTACCCTACCTCTAAGCACTCTAAATAATTTTTTTACTTTAATTTTTTCCACTGTTTTTCCCCGTGGTGCACTCCGGGTACATGTACCGGTGAGCGTACATGGGAACGCACCCAGCGCTCACCCCGCAAAAATTTTAAAAAGAGAAAAATAGTTTTTTTGCCCTTCAGGGTCCTTCTAGGCCCCCCTCAGAAAACCTAGGGGGTCAGGGGGTGTCTACCCTGCCCCCTTTTAATCATTTCCCCCTTTATATTTTCATCTCTTGTGTTTCGATTCTACCAAGACACAAGATGTTGGACTCTCCGGACTGTTTAGTATGTTGACAGACAAACGACAGCCAATCAGCATTCCGCTTGCGCACTCCCGTAGCGCGCCGGGTGTGCTCCCCGGTACGCATATCGGTGAGCGCTCGGAGCACGCCCATAGATATATATGTGTTTTTGAAGTTAATTTTCGAAAAAACCACTGGAGCAATTTTAAACAAATATGGAAAAGGCCCTACTACCAACCAGTCCCTACCATTTTTCCAAGTTTGGTGTAATTCCGTTCAGCCATTCAGGCTGTAGCCGTGTCTAAATGTCCAATGGAAAATTGCATGGGGAAAACACATTTGAAAGAGTTGAAATTCAGAACCAATCAAAATGTTACTTTGGTTTTGTATTTGTGTGTGATGAAGTTTCATTGGTTATGTATATATCTAAAATGAGAGGAAAACACGGCCATTTTGTGATACCACTGTCTGAGGTACATTTGAGAGGAATTTTTGGTGCTCAATTTGTGGTGTTTGATTTACACAGTACTAACTCTTCTCCTTCTTTCAAAAAGGTGAGTTGTTAATTTGTAAGGGGAACTATGTTGTACACTTTAAGATAATTTGAAAAAATGTTTTCTGTTAGTTATTTACAGTCCTTCTGTAATAGTTATGCATTAAGATAGGCTTCATCACATGCAGTGCTTTCTATTTATAGTTACTGCCTGATACTCGCATCCATCGCGCGCCAACACAACCTCAACATCATCTCCTACGCAGACGACACCCAGCTGATCCTCTCCCTCACCAAAGACCCAAACACCGCCAAAACCAATCTACACGACGGAATGAAAGAAGTAGCCGAATGGATGAAGAACAGCCGTTTAAAACTTAACTCAGACAAAACGGAAGTCCTCATCTTAGGATCATCCCCCTCTGCCTGGGATGACTCATGGTGGCCACCGGCCCTGGGTACAGCACCCATAACTACAGATCACGCACGTAACCTGGGCTTCATCCTAGACTCCTCCCTCTCGATGACCAGACAAGTCAACGCCGTCTCATCTTCATGCTTCAACATCCTACGCACGCTCAAAAAAATCTTCCGCTGGATCCCCACCGAAACAAGAAAGACAGTCACCCACGCACTGGTCACCAGCCGATTGGATTATGGAAATACCCTTTACGCCGGGACCACAGCCAAACTACAGAAAAAACTCCAACGCATCCAAAACGCCTCAGCCAGACTCATACTGGACATTCCCCGTCATGCTCACATTTCCGGTCACCTGAAGGACTCCACTGGCTCCCCGTCAACAAGAGAATAACGTTCCGTCTCCTCACCCACGCACACAAGGCCCTCTACGACCTAGGACCCGAATGCCTCAACACACGACTGTCCTTCTACACACCCACCCGCCAACTGCGATCGTCCAATAAAGCCCTCGCCGCAATTCCGCGCATCCACAGATCCACCATGGGAGGAAGATCCTTCTCCTACTTAGCAGCCAAAACCTGGAATTCTCTCCCCACTCACCTCCGACTTACACAGAACCACCTCTCCTTCAGAAAGCAACTAAAAACCTGGCTATTCGATAAGTAATGCACCCACCCTCCCTCAAGCGCCTTGAGACCCTCTGGGTGAGTAGTGCGCTATACAAATTCCTGAACTTGAACTTGATACTATACACTGCCCAATTAATTTTAAAGAACTAAATACTTGATAAAATTAGTTTTATATTATGTATTACTGAAAACGATAAATGAAAGTGATTATTTTTTTCTGCAATTTACAGCAAGAATGGATCACATTGATGAGTCCGTGGAAATTTCTTTTGAATTATCCACTACATTTATTGAAATTGACACTACCAATAATGAACTATTTTCACAAGGAGGAGATGACTTGAATGATTTTTTTGATCAATCTCTTGATGGCGAATTTATCGAATGTTTGGAGACCATAGAGTTACAAGAATCATCATTGCAGTTTTTTCATGAGGAGATTCCTGATGATATGATTCAAGACGAAATTCCTGATGAGGACATGTTACTAGTTTTTTTAAATTATGAAAATTTAGAAGAATAAATTTATATTTAGAAATTTAAAATTGTTTGAGACATTATTCATTTTTATTTCTAGTTCATGAGGTAGTGGCGAAGTGATTGTAGTATAAAATGAGACTTATAGTATACAGTGTAACATTTTTATGTTACATAGTAAGTTTACTCATATTTACTTCCCTCTCCCACTATATTATCTCCAATGTGTATTTGACATCTCTTCTTCATCTCCAGCCTCCTTTCTCTCACTGTCTGTCTCTGATGCACCCTATCGCCACTATTTTATTACAGAAGATAGAGAAATATAATAGTTCAGAACGTGAAAAGGGGGCAAAGTAGACTACCCCTCACCCCCTAGGCCTTTTCAGGCGATCCCAAAAGGAACTGTTCCTACTTTCCTGAGAGACTATGGTATGAGTTCCATATACTGCAATAACTTGCATTACAACATGCAAGATATCTACAGAGGACACGGTGTACATTTCTCAGATGAGGGGAATAGAGTCTTCCTCTTGAATTTGAGACTCTGCATTAATACCTACTTGTAGGTACAAAAAACACCCACATAACACAAAAGCTCTTTTCAGAGCTATCTTACCTCTAAGCACTCTAAATCATTTTTTTACTCTAATTTTTTACACTGTTTTTCCCCGTGGTGGGCTCAGGGTGCGCGTACCGGTGAGCGTACATGGGCACGCACCCAGCGCTTACCCCGCGACATTTAAAAAAAAATGTTTTTTTGCCTTTCAGGATCCTTCTAGTGCCCCCTCAGAAAACCTAGGGGTCAGGGGGTGTCTACCCTGACCCCTTTTAATTATTACCCCCTTTTTATTTTCACCTCTTGTGTCTCGATTCTACCGAGACACAAGATGGCGGACTCTCCGGACTGTTTAGAATGTTGACAGACATACGTCAGCCAATCAGCTTTCCGCTCGCGCACTACCGTAGCGCGCCGGGTGTGCTTCCCGGTACGCGTACCAGAGAGTGCTCGGAGCGCACCTATAGATATATATGTGTTTTTGAAGTAAATTTTGGAAAAAGCACTGGAGCAATTTTCACCAAATATAGCAAAGGCACTTCTGCGTACCAGTCCCTACAATTTTGCAAAGTTTGGCGTAATTCCGTTCAGCGGTTCGGGCTATAGCCTTGTCAATTCGTCCTATGGAAATTAACATGGGGAAAACATGTTTTGGGACCCCCCTTTTTTCTCGGCCCCCACTTCACGGGTCCCCCCGAAACTTGCAGGGAAGGAGCGCAGCGGAGCTGGCCAAAATTTTGTAAAATTACACGTAAATTCCTCAACCGACGCCAAAGTTATTCCCAAAAGAATGTTGCTGATTTCCTATGGTAGCTAGGTCCTAACTATAACTACCTACTGCCGACCGCCAGTAGGTAATATAGGTATATATATAGGTAATATATATATATATATATATATATATATTACCTACTGGCGGTCGCCAGTAGGTATATATAGTTAGGATTTTTTCCCTATGGGATTTTTGAAAATTCTATGTCTAATAACTTTGGCGTTTGTGGACGGAATTGGCTGAAATTTTCAGGAAAATGGAACATTTTGTTTCTGAGCAGCCCCTGGAAATTTGGGGGGAGTTGGTCCAGGGGGGGCCGAGAAAAAAGGGGGGTCCCAAAACGTGTTTTTAACATTGAGTTTTCCATAGGGCGGTTAGCCTCACTTTTAGCCCGAACGGCTGAATGGATTTGCACGAAACTTGGCAAAATTGTAGGGACTGGTAGCCCGATGTGCCTTTTGTAGGTCTTAATATATGTGCTGCAGTGGATTTTGAGAAATTAACGGTCAAAAAAAGATATATATCTGTAAGCGCGGACCAGGCAGCGCCCCGGTACGCGTACTTTTCGCGTAACGGAACTTCGCGTAGCGAAGCTGATTGGCTCTCCGGTGTCTGTCAACATTCTAAACAGTCCGGAGCGGCCGCCATCTTGTCTCTCGGTAGGATCGAGAGACAAGAGGAGGCCAAAACAAAGGGGGAAATAACTATAAGGGGGCATAGTAGATCCTCGCTGACCCCCTAGGTTTAATGTGGAGGTTTTAAAGAGGTCCCGCGGGGCAAAAAAAAAAAAATATTTTTTTGTTTTTTTTCGTGGTTAGCGCCCGGTACGCGAACCGGGAAGCGTTCTGGGGAGCGTACTACAATGAAAAATGAATGATAGACTTTTCAAATGCTGTATGTTAATTGATTGTTGGTTTTGTTGATTATTTTATTTTATTTTTTTTATTTTTTAAGCATTTTTTATTGTGTTTCATAATTTATTAAACTTTCTAACATTTCATTGTCAGAAATTTCATTATTATCATGGAATATACATTGTAGTCTCTGAGGTTGTAAAATGTCCTCATTTGCAAGGAGGTTATCTACTGCTTGTACACATTGCAGTAGTTCTTGGTCCCAAGTTTCATCCATAAATTCAATCTCATTTGGATCAATGATTTCTGTGTTGGACTCTGGAAGGACAATTTCAAATGAAATTTTTTGTTCACTTTCCATTTTCCCTGAAATTTGCATAAAAAAAATATATATTAGTAGAGGTAGGGCACTGTTGGGATTAATTTTAGATAGGCAGTTTTTAACAGTGAATTTATCTTTGGGCAGTGTATAGTATCAGAGTGGAAGTAGGAATATAAAAAAGTGTATCTAAATTTATAAGTACTACAGAGGGATAGTATATAACTAACAGAAAAAGTTTGCCATATTAACTTAAAGTGCACAATATACTTCAGTTTTAAAAATAACAACTTACCTTTAAAAAGAAGTTGAAGTTATTAATGAAAATCCTATTGAAATGTACACCAGGAAGTAGTAGTCAAAATGGCTGTGTTTCCTTCTCTTCCTTTATATATATTCGGGTACATAACCAATCAAATGTCAGGTAAAAAAAGTAGAAAATGAAAGTAACATTTTAATTGGTTGTCAATTCCAACACTTCAGATGTGTTTTGTGAAGTAATTTACCTCACGGTATTTAGAGAGGTCTACAGGCTAAATGGCTAAATGGAATTCCAATCAAATTTGTGAAAATGGTAGGGATTGGTATGTAGTATGAGCTAATCTATATTTGGTTAAATTGTCTCAAGTGGCTTTTGTGTGAACTACTTTCCCACCTTTTTTGATGGTGCGCTTCCCAGGAAGCGACCCGGTACGCGAACCGTTGAGCGCCCCGGTTCGCGGACCTTAAGCGTTCCGGGAGTCCACCATTTTGTGTTTCGGTCGAATTAAGATACAAGATGGAGGGCAATTAATGTTCGGAATGGGTAGAAGGGGGCACGGTAGAGTTATCTTGACCCCCTAGGTTTTCTGAGGGTGGCTGAGGAGGTTTATATGTGCGAAAAAAAAACATTTTTTTTAAAAATTTCGCGAGGTTAGCTCCCGGTACGCGTACCGGGTAGCGCCCCAGGGAGTGTACTTTGTTGAAAATTAGTGAAAAAAGTTAGAGTAAAATAATAATTGTGAGTGATTAGATGTAGGGTAGCTCTGAGAAGAGCGTTTGGGTTTATGGTACATTTAGGTACTTATAAGTAGGTACCAATGCACATTCTTAAATTCAGAGTGAAAATTCTGTTGCCCTCATCTGAGAAGTGAACTCCATCTCCTCTGTAGATATCTTGCATGTAGTAACGCAAGTTATTGTTGTACAGGGAGCCCATTCCATGGTCTCTCATGTAAGCTGAAACAGATTTGTTTACATGCTTCCTCGACTTCTCAATTTGTGGACAAAATTGGTTTGACCACCTCCATTTCTGTCTTTGGCATATATTTGAATATACCAAGGCAGTCTGAGGAAAAAGTGCCATTAATTGCTCAAAGGTGTCCTTTAAAAGCATTTCCAGACCTACACCAGTCAAAGTGCCCAAGTCATTACCTCCACAGTGCACAATTAACAGGTCAGGTTTTGGCAAATGCATAAAGGTTTTCACCAATGGTATCAATTGGTGACATTTTAATCCTCTGTGGCCAAACCACTTAATTTCCACATCTTGTAAATTGAGGTTAGGTAAATTCCTGCTTTCAACGTACCTTTGAGCCCAGTGAATATAACTATGACCAACAATCCAGACAGAAAACATGGTGAGAGAAGGTTCTCCTGCAGTCAGATGAAGTGTGGCAATGAAATGGCAGTTGAAAAAATGAGAGTTTGAAATGAAAAAAACTGTGGAGTTTCTGTGTTCATGAAGCAGTAACAGTGATTGGTGGATTTTGATTGATGAAAACAGAAAGTTAGGGTGTACAGATGTGTTGTTTGAGAGATGTATTTTGAGTGGTCAATAAAAAATCATTAAATGAAAGAAAGCACTGGATATGCAGGTGCACTGAGAGTTCAGAGTTCAATTGCAACATTGTTGTGTGAACTTGCAAACACCAGAGTTTCTCCAAGAGGTGGTTGCTATGGAAAATAGGCAGAAATGGCAGAGGGGGGAAGGGTTTTCATTTGAAAAAAAGTGAGGGAAGAGTTTTGATTGGGTGACATGAGAAATATGTGTGAAGAATTACAGCATTTCTGTGCTTTTGATAGCTGCAGACTCTGGAGTGCATACCTTTTGCTCTGCTGAAGACAAATTGGTGTGTTTCTTAGACTGTTTTCAAACTCAAAGTATTTGCTAAGGTGAGAAAATATTTCTTTATTTTAGATAGAGAATAGTGTGCTTTAAGGAGAAAATTATGATTTATGTGGCGCAAATTGCTTGTAAATATGCTCTCACATGTGCATGGAAAAATTTGATTTTGAATGTTAGTGTTATATAGCCATGTTAAAAGTGACCCAACCATGCTGGAAAGTCAATCAAAAAATGATTTCATGTGTTTTAATGACATTTTAAGTCATTTTCTCATGTGCAGTGTTTAGAAATTATGATTTGAAAATCGTTTTTGTGGAAAAGGAATTGTTTTTAAATTCATGACAAGGATATAATGGTGTATGGTTCTTTATAAGGCAATTGACTGTCCCTGATGTTATTTTTCTCATTTTAGTGTAAGACCTTTCTCTGTGGCGCAAATTGCTTGTAAATATGCTCTCACATGTGCATGGAAAATTTAGATTTTGAATGTTTGTGTTAAATAGCCATGTTAAAAGTGACCCAACCATGCTGGGAAGGCAATCAAAAAACGCTTTCATGTGTTTTAATGACATTTTAAGTCATTTTCCCATGTGCAGTGTTTAGAAATTATGATTTGAAAATCGTTTTTGGGGAAAAGGAATTGTTTATAAAATCATGACAAGGACATAATGGTGTATGGTTCTTTATAAGGCAATTGACTGTCCCTGATGTTATTTTTCTCATTTTAGTGTAAGACCTTTCTCTGTGGCGCAAATTGTGTGTAAATATGCTCTCACATGTGCATGGAAAATTTTAATTTTGAATGTTTGTGTTACATAGCCATGTTAAAAGTGACCCAACCATGCAGGAAAGCCAATCAAAAAACGCTTTCATGTGTTTCAATGACATTTTAAGTCATTTTCTCATGTGCAGTGTTTAGAAATTATGATTTGAAAATCGTTTTTGGGAAAAAGGAATTGTTTTTAAATTCATGAGAAGGACATAATGGTGTATGGTTCTTTATAAGGCAATTGACTGTCCCTGATGTTATTTTTCCCATTTTAATGTAAGACCTTTCTCTGTGGCGCAAATTGCTTGTAAATATGCTCCCACCTGTGCATGGAAAATTTTGATTTTGAATGTTTGTGTTACATAGCCATGTTAAAAGTGACCCTACCATGCAGGAAAGCCAATCAAAAAACGCTTTTATGTGTCTTAAGGACAATTTAAGTAATTTTCCCATGTGTAGTGTTTTGAAGTTATGATTTGAAAATCGTTGTTGAGGTAAAGGAATGTTGTTAAAATTTATGTGCGCCATATGCCCCCAAATTTCTTTTTTAGGGTTGCAGCAGGGTGTTCTTGAGACACCCCTGCACCTTTGGAATAAATTCCTAATTTGTGATGAGCAAATTGTTAATCGCAAATTGCACCTTCATTTATATGAGCCTCCTAGCCCATGGAAATGAATGGGTAATTTGCAACTAGCAATTTTCTCATCGCAAATTTGGAATGGTAAAGAATCGCTATTTATTCCTTAAAATTCGCTTTTTTGGAAATGCAAAATAGTTATATGATACATATGGCGGTTGATGTCTAACAAGATAAGAAGCTTAGGGATACATTTATGATGACTGGCGCAATGAAGTAGAAATCACTTACTTCATTGGTAGGCCTTTACATGAATTATCTCCTCTGTATTCTTCATCAAGCGTAACTTTAATCTGCAATCCTGAGTAGGCCTCACCTTAAACAAACCTCTGGATAGGCCACATCCTATTGTCATCCTGAATTAATCATTTAAAATGCTAGGGACAGATTTATGATAGGTGTATACCTCTTTTGTGCCACTTAGAAAACATTGTCCATGGGGAAATGACTTAAAATGTCCTTAAGACACATGAATGTGTTATTTTAAAACGTTTGCAATTTTTTTGGGTCACTTTCAACATGGCTATGTGACTGAAACAGTCAAAATCTAAATTTGCAATGCACAGGTGGGAGCATATTTACAAGGAATGTGCTTCATGGGGAAAGGTCTTATAATGTAATATGGGAAAAATGACATTAGAGACACTGAAATGCCTTATAGAGAAGCATACACCATTATGTCCTTGTCATAAATTTGCAAACCATTACTTTTCCCCAAAAACGATTTTCAAATTATATTTTGAAAACACTGCACATGTGGAAATTACTTAAAATGTCAATAATTCAAAATTTGCGATTCCTTAAATGCAATGTATCAAAAAAAAATATGTAAAAAATGATATTAAGGATTTGGAAACTACCACCAACTTCTAGTTTGTGGTAATTTGCGAATTCTTTTCAAAAAGCATTTTTTTCAACAAAAAAAAAAGGTCCCATATGACGCCCATACATGCCATTAGGGCATGTAGGTGTGCCATGTGCTCTCAAATTTATTTTTCAGGGGTGCAGCAGGGTGTTCTTAAGATACCCCTGCACGCTTGAAAAAAATCCTATTTTGTGATGAGCTAATTGCTAATCACAAATTGCAACCTTAATTCCTATGAGCCTCCTAGCCCATGGAAATGAATGGGTAATTTGCAATTAGCAATTTGCTCATTGCAAATTAGGAATAGTAAAGAATTGCTATTTATTCCTTAAAATTTGCTATTTAGGAAATGGAAAATAGTTTGATGGTACATATGGTGGTTCATCTGTAACAAGATAAGAAGCTTAGGGATACATTTATGATGACTGGTGCAATAAAGTGCACATTACTTACTTCATTGGTAGTCCTTTATATGTATTATCTCCTCTGTATTCTTCATCAAGCGTAACTTTGATCTGCAATCCTGAGTAGGCCTCACCTTAAACAAACCTCTGGATAGGACACACTTTATTGTCATCCTGGATTAATCATTTAAAATGCTAGGGATAGATTTATGATAGGTGTATGCCTTTTTTCTGCCACTGTGCGTCACTTTTATGATGCAGCGGTGGTGCAAAATATTTGCTATGAGGTGACAACATTAAAAATTGATGCATTTAGGCAGATATGTCATGGTGTAAAAAAAAAACGTACCACATAAAACCCAATCAGCAGTAATGCAAAAGATGCACCATGTCGCAAGACAGGCCTCACTTGGGGCCATATGTATCAAGCTAATTAGCATTTGCAAAGATCATAATTCTATGAATTTCGGCCTTTGCGAATGTTAATTAGACAAATGGTATGTATCAAACAACTTTGATGCAAAATAAGGAGTAGCAAAATTTGCTATTCCTTATTTTGCGATTGCACTGAAGCATTTGTAAATTTTGTGACTACTTAAATGCAATGTATCAAACAAAAACTATGTAAAAAATGACATTAAGGATTTGGAAACTATTGTGGTAAATTAGTGGTAATTTGTGAATTCTTTTCAAAAAGCTTTTTTTCAAAAAAACAAAAGGTGCCATATGACGCCAACACATGCCCTTAGGGCATGTATGTGTGCCATATGCCCCCAAATTTGTTTTTCAGGGGTGCAGCAGGTGTTCTTGAGACACCCCTGCACCCTTGGAAAAATTGCTACTTTGTGATGAGCAAATTGCTAATCGCAAATTAAACCTTCATTCATATTAGCCTCCTAGGCCATGGAAATGAATGGGTAACTTGCAATTAGCAATTTGCTCATCGCAAATTAGGAATGGTAAAGAATCGCTATTTATTCCTTAAAATTCGCTATTTAGAAAATGTAAAATATTTTGATGATACATATGGCAGTTCATCTGTAACAAGATAAGAAGCTTAGGGATAGATTTATGATGACTGGCGCATCACCAGGGATGTGACAGTCATCCTGCGCCACTGTTCCGCTACCCATGTTGTGCTGCATTTACAATGTGGCGCAGCATGGGGCAAAAACGGCACAGATGCGTGACGCATCTGTGCCGTAAAGGTGGTGCATTGCTGGAGTTGTATCGCAAGTGCGATGCAGCTCCAGCAAGGCTCAGGGGTGCCCCATCTCCACAATGCTGCGTCAAGACCTATGCCAGCTTCAATCAGGCGCAGGGTTTTGACGCAGCTTTCTCCTATCTGATTGTAAATGCGGCACACCATGGGTGGTAAAGCAGTGGTGCACATTAACTGGTGCATGCCTGGGGATGTGCCATTTAATATAAATCTGCCCTTTAACATTTAAGTATGTGCAGGGGACACAGAGTCGTTGAGGCTTATCCAAGGTTAAGAAGAGATGAGTCCTGTTCAGTGAAAAATTAGACATAGGCTTCACCTGCTCAGCATTGCTGGACATGGCTAAATAATAGCTGCAAAATGTTAATCTTGTTAAACAATTTTACTATTATAATCTCTGAGATTTGTTTCTTACTCTGCAACATCTCATTGTTGTTATATTTCTTTAAAGATAAAGACAACATCAACATGAGCGACAATCAGCAATCAGTTGATTTTGACCTCATCATTGAACTCGTAATTGAAACATCAGTGGATGTTGATCCCTTGGATGATTTAAATCCTGAGGATGAAGAAGAGCGTGATGAGGATGCAGATTTGTCCGAATTATATGATATAGGATGGGAAGCTGACCTGCTTGAGCCTTTGGAATTATAAACATTTATTTTTAAAATTTATAATCAATAAAAAGTAAAAAGGTAAACCGTTTAATTTAAAAATAAAGACACCTTCAAAAACAGGTTATGTGTAGTGTCTTCAATAAAATATTAAAATATGCTCATAAAATTAGATCAGATTCACATATAAAATAGCATAGGTAACATAAATATAAATGTCATTTCTTTTCTGGTATTTCTGTATTGTAAAATTGCCAATGACTAAAAAATCTTCAAATTAAAATGTCAAGTAGTGTGTTATGTTTTTGATCACTATTACTGATTTACTGTTTGATAATAATGTTTATTAACATTTTTTATTATATTTTTCCTCAGATTCAACTGCAGATCATTTCAAGATTTTAATATGCCTACAATACAAAGACAGATAAAGGCTGCAAAACGTCAAAGACAGCAGGAGAAAAAAAAAACGCAGCAGTCCTCTAACAAAAAGATTTCTCAAGCCACGAAGAAAGCACCGGGTAAGAGCTCTAAATATTTCATAAGAAATATTTGTAATAAAAAAAATATTACTACAGAAAATGTTTCAGTCCATAACACGAGGAGTAAATCAAATGGAAAGAAAAGGACAATGGAAAATGTTACTGCTAGAGCAAGAGATAAATCTGTGCATGATAGTAGAAGGAAACAACAGTTTAGGGAGATTCGTAAACGAATGTTCCGCAACAGGATAATTGGCAATTTGTTAAAAAATATTAAGAAAGGTCAACAGAAACTAGTTTTTTATAAGAGAAAAAAAAAAGTTGAGAAAGTTATTGATCAGGCATTTGAAATTAAACGTAAGTTATTTATTTTGATAATCAATAGAATTAGGAAGCTAAACAAGGCAATTTTTGATTTCAAAAGAAATAGTAGATGGAAGAGAATAGTTAATCGTAGTAATTTTTGTGAAGTTTTTTCTGGAGAATGGATGCATAGTTCAAGCTGTGAGGCATTTTTTAATGAAGAGAGTTATTTCCAGGATAATGATTTGGTGCATGCAGTTGACATCAGTGGTCGTGCTTATGAAGTGAAAGATGGTTGTCCAGTTGAAAAAGAAAAACTTGTGACAACAGAGGCAGAAGAGTTGTTAGGTAATGAGGTTTTAGGAAGACGTGCTAAGGGTCCTGTGTACACCTGGAAGTGTAGTAGTATTTGCAGTGTGCGACAGGATTCCATCAATTTGCTTTGTGATTTTGTACGGTCATTTAACAAAAAAAGTTTGAAGCAGAAAATGAGGTTGTTGCAAGAATTAGATCCTTGCAGAGTAAGAGAAGTGACCGGTTTGCATGGTCATTCACTGGCTTGTCTTTCCAGGAGAGTATGCCAGAGTGTTTTTCATCATTTCAGGATGCTAGCAGTGCATCATAACAAAGTGAGGAAATTAGTTAGAATGTTGTATTATGCTAAGAGTCCAGCAATTATGCTGAAACAATTATGCGCTGCTCTTTTGCATGGTTCTGAAATAGATGTGAAGAATATATGTGAAGAAATTGAGTTTTGTTACTTTGGAAGTAAAGAGGAGAATGTTGAAATTGAGCAAGAAGTAGAGGGTCATTTGGAAGATAGTGTACATGTTTCCAGTACAGATAATTTCCAGAGGGAAATTGCGACGTTTGACATGAAATCAAGTGAGAGGCCTAATTTCACTTGTGTGTGTTGTAGACGCACTTATTATAAGAATCAGACTAAGTTAGTGGATTTATATGCAAAAAGTGAAAGGGAAAATAATAGTGAATGGAAGGATTTTGCAACATACTTGATGGTAGAAAATTGTTTTGATTTGGGATTGGATCAACGTGTGTGTACTTATTGTTGTAACAAATTAAAACAAAACCAGATGCCTGCTAGAGCAGTTCATAATAATCTGGAATTGGTTGAGATTCCTTCTGAATTGAAGGACTTAAATACTTATGAATCTATTTTGATTCAAAGTATCCATCCCTTTCAGGCTATTGTAAGAATGGAGCCAAAGACAGGGAAATTGCCTCCATCAGATTTACAGAGAGGATTAAAGGGAAGAGTTGTTTATTTGCCTCTAGATTTGAAGAAAAACATTAACACAATTGGAGTAGAAAAAGTGGAAGAGGAACCTCTGGTTATCTTAGTTAATGGGGTTCCGACAAAGAATAAGAAAATATGGCAAGATTTAGTAGATGTTAGGAAAGTTAAAAAGGCAACATTGTATTTGAAAAAAAATAATAAATACTATAAGAATGTATATGTTGCAGAAGAGGAAGTAAGTGAGGAAGAGGATAGCGATTTGTGTGCTGGTCAAATTGAGAAAGTAGAACCCTCTACTAGTGAGGAAATATATGAACATTATAGTGTTCATCCTTTGCATTCCAAGGAAGTCATGGGGAATGCTATTGAGTTGTTTCAAATGAAACAAGCCAAAGGGAGTCCCATTAGTGTTTGGGAGGAAAGTTTGGAAGCTCGGTGTTTCCCACAGCTTTTTCCAACAGGTCAGGGAGGAAGATATGATGAGCGACCTCATCAAATTCCTGCTTCTGAATACCAGACTTTGCGATTGTATGCAGGAGATGCTAGGTTTCGACAATGCATTCCTTATTTGTTTCATCTCCTGTTTGAAAGCGATCTGTCTGGACTGTCATATGCAGTGAACCACATCTTGAAAAGTGGTATACACATGCAAAACATCTCGGCAAGTGATTTTATGGATAAAGTGAATGTCCAAGATAGTATTTTGGATTCTCACCTGATTAATCTCATGGCGTGTCAGCGTGGTACTAATGAGTACTGGTACCGTCGTCATGGTGATTTAAAATGTATGCTGAGGAACTTAGGTACTCCCACATGGTTCCTCACTCTGAGTTGTGCCGAGTATGGCTGGGAAGACTTACTTCAATTTCTACGAGAGGCAAATGCTAACGTAGATAACATCGAATTCAAGACACCCGGAGAACTGTGCTCTTTGGATCCAGTCAATGTATGTAGGTACTTCAATCATAGATTTGAAGCTATGATGTCTTTCATCATGAATAAGAAGAATCCACCTCTTGGAGAGGTGTTGGATTTCTTCTGGAGAAAGGAGTACCAAGCAAGAGGTGCTCCTCATATACATATGTTGCTGTGGATCAAGGATGCACCTAAATTTGGAACGGATCCAGAAGACTCAGTGATGAGTTTCATCCAACAGTATTCTACGTGTGCTGTTCCAAACGCAAAGGAGAAGAAAAGCCTAAGAGAAAAAGTTCTGCGTTTCCAAAGCCATCGATGTGGAAAGTACTGCCGTCGTAAATTCCGAAACAAAGACAAGTTCTACACCAAATGTCGTTTCGGCTTTCCACGACCGGTGATTTCTAAAGGAAGAGTAAACAGTTTGATGTCTTCGCTGCGACATAATGTGATGAAGAAATCACCTAAAAACACATACAATTTGAAGAGGAATGAAGAGTCCAAGTACATCAACGACTACAACCCGGTGATTTTGTCCATGTGGAATGCTAACATGGATATACAGTTTGTGGCTGATAACTGTATGGCTGTGGCTCGGTATGTGACGTCTTACATCACCAAAAAAGAGAAGACAGAATTGAAGGATATGTGGGAGGACATTTCCCATGAAAAGAGCCTCAGCAAGAAGTTGTACAGTTTCAGTCTGAAGATGTTGTCGCATCGAGAAATCGGAGCGTACGAATGTTCTGACCGGTTGTCTTCAGCAAGTCTCTATGCCAAGTCCAGGAGTATCGTTTGGGCGAGTCTTGGTCTTGCTGCAACGCGTAATCGAGTTCTCAAACCTGTGCGGGAAATTGAGTATTTGGCGGAAAAGGAGCCAAACAGTACCGACATTTTGAAGACAAACATGTTGGATACATATTATCCAAATCGAAGCAGTCACCTAGAGAATGTTTGTCTGTATGAGGTTCTGCAAAATTACATATTCAAGAGGAACATCAAAGAAGATACTGAGAAAGGAGTGTATGCTGTAATAGGAAGTGAGGGATGTCTGGTCAAGCAAAGAAAATGCCACTTGGTAAACCATCGAAAATTGAGTGGCGAATCTCCTGAAAAAAAGGAGTTTTTCTATTTAGCACTTTTGCAACTTTTCAAGCCTTGGCGTGCAGAAGAGGAACTGCTTGGAGATTTCCTCTGTTACGAAGACTCTTTCAATGCCGCCAAGGAGACCATAGAATGTCCTGCTTTTCCCAAATATGTAGAAATGTTGAATGCGGAAATTGAGCAGGAAGCAACGATTGCAGCCGAGATTGCCAGAGACAGTTCTCAGGACAGTCAGAGTTCTGCTTCATTGAGTCAGGATCCACTAGGAGGACCTGTTATCGAAAATGAAGCTGCCACTGCCATGAATGAAGTGGAAAGAGCCATGGCACATGCTCAGGAGGATGCGGTTAACTTAGAAGAGTTGGAAAGACAACTCAACGTTGAGCAGAGGAAAATATATGACGAAGTTACCATGCAAATTGATCATGGATTAAGTCATGACAAGAAAGAGTGCTCATGTACGTCGTTGAAGCCTGTCCGACTGTACGTGAGTGGAGAAGCGGGAACTGGAAAAAGTTTCCTCATTAAAGCAATTTCATGCTATTTGCAGGAAAGGACAGAGTCATCGCTGTCTTGTGTTGTCACTGCTCCAACTGGACTGGCAGCACATAATATTAAAGGGATTACTTTACATCGTTTACTGATGCTGCCAGTGGAGCATGACAACAAATTACAATATCACAAGCTATCTGGAGATGCTTGTTTTGAAGTTTCAAGAATCTTGAGGAAAATGAAACTTCTTATCATTGACGAAGTAAGCATGGTTTCCAATGTCATGCTTGCCTTTGTGCATTTGAGGATGCAAGAAGTTCTCAAAACAGAGTATGATGTGTTATTTGGTGGCAAACACATCATTGTTTTCGGAGATCTTCTGCAGCTGACACCAGTGAAAGGGCAACCTGTGTTCAAAATGCTCACGCATGAAGATACCAGGAAGTGCCTAGGCAGCATTGGCAACGTCAATATATGGTTAAACTTCAATTATGCTGAACTGCATGAAAATATGCGTCAGGCGAAGGATGAAGTTTACAAGACTATTCTACAAGATGTTAGAATTGGAAAAGTGACTGAGCATGGGAAAGAAGTTTTAAATGCACGATTACTGTCAAATTTATATCCAGAACAAGATGTTGTGCCTGAGAATATTTTTCTGAAAATTACTGAAAAGAAATCTGGAATATGTTTGATGCCAACTCTTGCAGAATGTGCCAAATTTAACAACAAAATGTTGCATTTAGAAAAGCAAGAGATTGTGAAACTGGAAGCTATTGATAGAGTAGAGCATATGGGATCAACAATTATTTTGTCTGAGAATCTGAAAACTAAATTGGATTCATTAGAGAAGAGTATATCTAAAACTGCAGGTTTTGAAAAGACTCTGAATGTGTGCTTGAACTGCCGTATAATTTTAAGAAGGAATTTACATGTTGAAAGAGGTCTGGTAAATGGATCAATGGGTAATGTTGTTGATTTTGTGAAATACAGAAATAGAGATGGAATTGAATTTTTAAAAATTAAATTTGATGGCATTGAGGAAGTACAGCTAATTGCTCGTTGTTCTGCTAGATTTTTGCTTGTAAAAGACTTATATGTTCGCCGTAAGCAGTTCCCTGTTTGCTTGGCATATGCGGTGACAATCCATAAATCGCAAGGTTTAAGTGTAGACAGTGCATTGGTGAATATTGGCAGTTCTGTGTTCAAGGAGGGTATGGCATATGTGGCATTGTCACGAGTTAGAACTTTATCGGGATTGTACTTGATTGAGTGTGATGTCAGAAACATTTGTGCAGATCTAGATTGTGTTAAGGAATACAATAGGTTAAGAAGAGAGTATGCGCCACATTTGCCTCAGTTTCCTTTGTTTGAGAAACGTCTGGTAGGCCGGAAACGAAGAAATGAGAACAATACTGGGGAGGTTGTAGCAAAAAGACAAAAAGTGAATGAACCTAAAATTACAAGCAGAAACAAAGAGGATTCTGTTGAAGATGTTGTTGGTTTTCAGTTTGAAAACAGTTCTGGTGTCAACTGCTATGCTAATGTAGTAATTAATGTTTTGTTTTCTCTAAAAAATGTAAAAGAAGAGATTGTGGTCAATTCTGATCAAAGATTTAGCAGTTTGTTAAATTCTGTGTTAGAGAAATGTACCACTGATAGAAGAAACATAGAAAGTGTGTCTGAAATTAGAAATCTGTTAGATAGATGTTCAGGCCAAACACAATTCTCTCAAAATATTCAGCAAGATTGTCAGGAGTTTTTAATGTATATGCTTGATGTATTACATGCTGAAGGTGTAGATGTAGATCAGCTGTTTGGGCTTTCTTATCAATGGCAGCATGACTGCGAGAACTGTATGGTATCAAGTACTACTAGTGTAGACTCAGAAAGATTTATATATTTAACTTTGCCAGACAGTAAATCAGTCTCCTTTAATAAGCTAGTAAAAGCTGCTAATCACAACATGGAGTGTAGCCAATGTAAATCTGAAATGATGTCCACATTATTTATACGAACATATGGCCAGTACGTCATTTTAATGTTCCAACGATGTAGGCCTGATGGAACAAAATTGACAACTTTAATAAAAAAAATTGTAGCTTCGCAGTTGTCAATATCAGGAAGGACTTTTGTAACTACAGCAATTATATATCATGACGGCCCTTCAATAACATCAGGACATTACACAGCTTATTTAAAGTCTAGAAATGGCTGGTCATTCTGCAATGATTCTGTTTTAATTTTCAAAAAAAAATTGCCGTATGACCTTAAAAACTCTTACCTGGTGTTTTTAAAACCAAAATTTTAGGGAAATAATCTCGGGATGTGCTCTGTGGAATTTCAAGAAGTTCTAATGGCTCCTACACAATTTGGCCTTGAGGATAAGTGTAGTTCAGAGACATAACTTCTAATCATAGGACTGGACATCATGGAGATATATGTGCACTTTGAATGAGTTCAGAAAAACTGTTTCTTTTCATAAGCTAATTGAAGCAGCCAATCAAAACATGGAGTAGAGGGAATGTAAGTCTGCAATGCTGTCTACTGTTTTACATTGCTTTGTGATTAAAAGTGATGTAGAGAATTAAATAATTGTAGTACTCATAGAGGTAGTGTAAGTCTGCTTCATATTAAGCAGTATCAGTGTCATAGGAAATGTAGAACATGACTGAGCAAGAAGGGGAAGATATTACTATTCCAGGATTGTGAAAATGATCTTCAACATTTTAATTGTGAAAGTTGCGGAAATGCCAAATGATGGGATTGGCTTACAAGAAATCCAAGAGTTATAAATATCTCTGACTAGATTTGGCCTTGTGGAAAATAGTGGTAGAGAGCAAGAAGTCATTTATTGCATGTAACGTGTTTTTAAAAACGATGGAGGTTTTCTTTCAGAAAGTGGCGGGCTGAAAGTAATAACAGCACAAAAGAGTGTAAGCTGTTCATAGGACATCCTTGGACGTCATGGAAAGTAAGTTAACTTTAAGGAGTTCTGAATTTTAATTTCTGATGTTGTATGGGTTTTTTAAACACAATCATTTTGATTGTGTTTTTTTTTCCCCGCTGTTACATGATGAATACCTTCAAGTCACTGTTTTTAGTGAATTTTGATACATTCTGAGAACAGCAAAAATAAACCATTTAACATGTATAATTAATTCTGTACTGTTTGCATTTATGATGTATATGTAGAACTGTGTAGGAGGCATGGAGAAGGTGAGTTTTCTGTAAGTGTTAAATTTATTGCATGCAGTGCTGCACTTCTACGTATTCTTTCATATGCTGGACTACATCTGCACAATGAGATACCTAAGCAAAGGAAACACAAGTGATGTGATTGTGAAATGAGCAAAATAAATTGCACATATTTCAATTACATCACCTGTGTTTCCTATCATTATGAATCACATTGTGCAGATCAAGTTTAGGTCTGTCCAGGGAAACATAGGAGGTTTCTACTTTGTTGAAGAGTGCAGTGGACATGACTCACTTCATTGGTAGACTTTCACAGATATTATCTCCTCTGTACACTTCAACAAGTGTAAATCTCATCTTGAACTCTGAGTAGGCCTCACCTCAAACAAATCTCTGGATAGGAGACATGTTATTGGCATCCTGAAGCGACACTTTTCTGAAACAAGAGCAATGCAAAAGATGCACCATGTTTTAAGATAGGCCTCACTTCATCTGCATCAAGATACTGTTAGTTTAAAATGTATATCTTTAGGATTGTGTAGAGGACCTGGAGAAGCAGAAGCTTCTGTCAGTGTCAAAGTTGTTGAAAAACTATTTGTCCTTCAATATTTTCCCTTGTCTTTTGTAATTTTTAAATACATGTTTTAATATTTTTCAAATGTTGGTTCTCTCTTTCACAGATTGAAAGTATAAAAATAAAATGTGATTAATTTAACGGCAATTACAAGGTAAATAGTTGTACTCTTTTCGTTACATTTCTATCACATTCACCTACTATTAGATCCACTGCTTCACTTCTTTAATCCTCAGTTTCCTGCCTTTGCTACTTTCCTCATTCCTTTCTCTATTACCTACTTACTCAACTCCTTCCACTCTTTTTCTCAGTCCCTCTGTTCTCATAGTTCCTCAGTCTTGTTCACTCACTCCATCTCTATTACTCTTAGTGTCTGTGAATTACTTTCCCACCTTTTTTTTTGGACCGCTTCCCGGGAAGTTGCCCGGTTCGCAAACCAGCAGCGTTATGGGAGTCCACCATTTTGTGTTTCGGTCGAATCAAGATACAAGATGGAGGGCAAATAATGTTCAGAATGGGTAGAAGGGGGCACGGTAGATGTATCTTGACCCCCTTGGTTTTCTGAGGGTGGCTGAGGAGGACCATAGTTCTTCACTCTTGTTCACTCTCTCTGTTTCTATTAATGTCACTGTTTATGACTGATCATAAAAATTTTTTTAAAAAAAGAACAGTAACTATAAGGGAAGGAAACAGACAGTTATGTTAAAAGAAAGACAGCTATAGGGAGTAAACTAAGGATACTGTTACCTACAATCCACTGCTGTTGATGTTACTGACCATGTCATGAATGATGTAATATGTGACATCATCAGCAGTGGATTGTAGGTAACAGTATCTCTTGTTTACTCCCTAACGCTGTCTTTCTTTTCACATAACTGTCTGTTTGCTTACCTTATACTTACTGTTCTTTTTTTTAAAAAATATTTTTTTTGGTTAGCTTCCGGTACGCGTACCGGGTAGCGCTCCGGGAGCGAACTAAGAGAAATAGAGGTTGGCAGAGTTCCAAATATTCTACCAATTTTTTTATAATGGGGAGTTAGTTCTGAAAATAACTTTTTTTTAATGTTTTTGTTGTTTTATATTTTTTTTAGTATTTTTTGAACATTTTTTTACTTTTTTTGTATTTTCTGAACGTTTTAAAAAATTTTGGGGTTTTTTTGGGGGGGGGGGAAACAAAAACGATCCATTGTAAAGGGCTCAACAGGAGCAACAAAAAAAAAAGAATTTATTTTTTGGGGCGTCTCGGACAAACATTAACATGATTTTGAATAGCTCGCAAAATCAAACTGATGCTACTTTCCCTGTAGCAGATGAAAGCGCCACATTCCACGCACACTTGCTTTACGTGCCCAAACAACATTTGGATGTTTGCGATCATCTCCCTCGCCTCTGGTCCCGACACCTCTGGAACAACCGATCTTCTTGCCATTGGGAGGGGATTTTGTTGTTCGTCACGTAGCTGGGCAGCACTATAATTATTTGGGTGCCACCTACTCATATGCCGATGCATAGTGTGATTGCCGTAACTGTATTTTTTATCAGTTCCCCTTGACAATCTATCACCGCATATACGGCAAAACACGTAGCGTGCATTCACTTTTTTTTGCCCCTCAGGAATTCTATAGAATTGCCAGATGTAATTCTCCTTTCGATTGTACCTCCTGGGCTCCTCTGGCAAAAACTCAGGCTCTTCCTCCTCTTCCTCCTCTTCCTGTTCTTCCTCTTCTTGCAAAATTACTTCTGCAGGTGCTCCTCTCTTTCTTGGATTTGGTGGAGGTGGTGGGTTAGCACCAGCTGAAGCTACTAATGAAGCCATCTCAAAGTCTAAATAAAGGGTCTTTCTCTCACCAAGATGAAAGTCAGAGTGAGGAAAGAAGGAGGGGTTTTCATCATTTGGGAAAAACAAAAGTTCTAAACCAATGAAAAGTGTTCATTTTAGATCACATGACCTAGTATTACATCATTAGGAAACCAAAAGTGAAATGAACCAATGAAAAGTGTTATTACCGAGTCACATGACCTGCTGTGTTTACGTTACGCGGTCGGCGCCGCGCCGCGGATCGCTTCCGGTTCGCGTACCGCTGCGCTTCCGGGTACGCGAACGTAGCACGTAATATGACGTATTACGCGAGAACGCGAAACGTCATGCTGACGCGACGCGTCACGATGTTGTTTTGTAACGCGAGAGGTGCGCAAAAGGAACGTTTACCGGTTCGCGTACCGGGTCGCGCCTCCGGATTGAGCTAACGGGAAGCTAACCGGTACGCGTACCGGGAGCGAAACAAAAAAAAAATTAAAAAAAATTTGTATTAAAAACATGTAAAAAATATTTTTCTATTTAAAGAATAATACATTGTAAAGGTTTTGATATTAGCTATTAAAAAACCAATGAAATTCACTGAAAAAACCATAGGTTATAGACCATATATAGTTAGGAATTAGCATTTACAAAACCTTGAAAATTCACTGAAAAAACCATAGGTTATAGACCATATATAGTTAGGGATTAGCATTTAAAAAACCTTATTTTACTCACACAAAACCATTGAAATTCCATATATAGTTAGTTGTACTAACTATATATCACGCACCCGCAATCCACTGCTGATGATGTCACATATTACATCATTCATGACATGGTCAGTGACATCACTGATGACATCACTGATGACATCTCAAATGACATCACTGATGACATCACTGATGACATCTCAAATGACATCACTGATGACATCACTGATGACATCTCAAATGACATTACTGATGACATCACTGATAAAATCATTCATGTGATAATACGATGAACCTCTTCAGACTCTAATATAACCTTAGATACACTCAGTGTAAACACAGACTCACAGATTGTCACTCATCCATGAAGTTACACACACACCTAGACAGTCATGCAAACAATCAATCACACCTCCATTTCCTTAACTATACAGTTAAACACACCTTACTTATTCAAACATATACTAAAACATATTTACTCACTTATACAATCCTGGATACAAGTTCACAATGATCCATACAGCCACTCACACATTCACTGGCTCTTATGCACAGTTATTTATATATGTCAACTCTCACATGTATTGTATTTTACATATGTACTTAATTTGACATGTAGCACTGAGATATCTATTCACTCACCAATACAGTCATGCACACAGTCAACCGCCCATACAGCTGTTTCCAACATGCACTTTTGAACCCATACATCTATGCACAGAGTCATACACTTCCCAGCCACCCACACACACACTCAGTCTCCCATACAAATGCTTGGGCAACCAATCAATAACCCATATAGTTACTCATATAGCTACTGATCAACACATGCAGCAGTTTACAGAACAACAGACATAATGATGCACAAATTAAGACAGTTTAGTCACTAACCCATGCACTCAGTGAGACACATTTAATCACTCACTCATACATTCAGTCATGCACCTACTAAATCCTTCGTCCAGACACTTATACATCGACTCATTCATAAATATGTAAGACATATTTTAACTTTACAGAAAAATACAGTCACTGGATTTTGTCATCAGTGATGTCATCAGTGATGTCATTTGAGATGTCATCAGTGATGTCATCAGTGATGTCATTTGAGATGTCATCAGTGATGTCATCAGTGATGTCACTGACCATGTCATGAATGATGTAATATGTGACATCATCAGCAGTGGATTGCGGGTGCGTGATATATAGTTAGTACAACTAACTATATATGGAATTTCAATGGTTTTGTGTGAGTAAAATAAGGTTTTTTAAATGCTAATCCCTAACTATATATGGTCTATAACCTATGGTTTTTTCAGTGAATATATATATATATATATATATATATTACACTACGCCACTGAAGAAGGGATTTCGGTCCTGAAACGCGTCTGGCGTTTGAAACCTGTGAGTCTTGGGTCCCGTTTCCTTTTGCTGGCATGCTGTCATTAAAATATCGAGAACAAAGAACAAAGAAACTCTCTGAGGCTTCATTTAAATGGACTTCTGCTTTGTTGGATGTGAAACGGCTCTCCGGTCGTGAATGAAGCCCGACGCCAGGCTTGGCGGTTCCTGCAAGTGTCAATCTGGCACTTGTGCAAAAGGAAGAGAGAGGGTGTGATGCCATTGCAGGGTGACATCAGCCCACTCGTAATGTCAGCACCAAAGCGGGGCAAATGCAAGCGGATGCCCACCTCCACCCACTTGGGACTTTAATTTTGTTTTATTTTGAAAGTGAATCAAGCGCCCACTGAGACACGATATTTGGCGCACTACAACAACCATGAGGCCGCAGCTCGGCCACGCCCACTGGGACAGGTGTTGAAGATAAGAAGTGCGCCGTGCAACAGCGCTTTTCACTTTCCCAGAGAACACTACGCCACTGAAGAAGGGATTTCGGTCCTGAAACGCGTCTGGCGTTTGAAACCTGTGAGTCTTGGGTCCCGTTTCCTTTTGCTGGCATGCTGTCATTAAAATATCGAGAACAAAGAAACTCTCTGAGGCTTCATTTAAATGGACTCCTGCTTTGTTGGATATATATATATATATATATATATATATATATATATATATATATATATATATATATATATATATATATTCACTGAAAAAACCATAGGTTTTACACACGTTATAGTTAGGAAGTAGCATTTACAAAACCTATGAAATTCACTGAAAAAACCATAGGTTTGACACCAGTTATAGTTAGCTGGAAATTTTACTGATATAAAACCAATGAAATTCCACGTTTTAGTTAGTTGGACTCACTATAACTTGCGCGTGTAATGCACTGCTGATGACGTCACATATTACATCACTCATGACATCACTGATGACACCATCCAGTGAATGTGTATCTTTTTGAAAAATAAATATGTGTTATATATGTATATATTATTGAATATCTTAGTGAATACATATATTAGTGAGTGATGTTTAAATATTTAAATATATGTATTAGTGTTTCACTTTGTGTATAAGTGGCTGCATGGGTTGATGAGTAGGTACATGTGTATGTATATAGGTGATTAGATGTTTTTCTTAGTATCAGTATGAGTGTTTCCATGCTTTGGTGGGAGTATTACTTAGTACATAGATGCAAGAATGACTGAGTCTCTGTTTGTATGTGTTTTTAAGACAGCATATGTGCAGGACTGTATGGGTGGATTCGTGTGCATATGTCAGTGTTAGTGAGTGAATGACTGTCTTATTAGTGTCTTTATCAGTAACTACATATGTTTTAATGTAGTATATGTGAATATTGATGTATATAAGTGACTATATGTGAGAGTGACGGATTCTAAAAGTTCCTGTTTAAATTAGTATGTGTTTCTAGAAGTGATTTTTTAAGAGAGTAAGTATGTGTAAGTTTCCTTAGAAGTAAAGTGGTAGTGTGTGTATATTTGTTTATGCAAATAAATGTATGTTCAATAGTTTATTTGCATGTGTGAGTATGTGTGTGAATAACTTTTGGATGACTGTCGGTATGTAACAGGATGTGTAGGTGTATCACTACATATGATTAGTGAATATATGTATGAGTGACTATATAGAACTGTTGGTGAATTAGTGCATGTGTATATACATGGTGGAATTATTGAATTGGTTGTTGTAACTGGTATGGGTATCTCCATTTTTTTTAACATTTTAGTTTCTATTTTTGAATATGCGTTTCAAGGGTTAGATTACAGTGAAAGGAGGTCTGTCACTGTGTCACAAGGATGGTGTCATCAGTGATGTCATGAGTGATATAATATGTGACGTCATCAGCAGTGCATTACACGCGCAAGTTATAGTGAGTCCAACTAACTATAACGTGGAATTTCATTGGTTTTATATCAGTAACATTTCCAGCTATAACTGGTGTCAAACCTATGGTTTTTTCAGTGAATTTCATAGGTTTTGTAAATGCTACTTCCTAACTATAACGTGTGTAAAACCTATGGTTTTTTCAGTGAATTTCATAGGTTTTTAAAATGCTAATTCAGAAATATCTCATGTATACAACCTATACTTTTGTCAATAAAGTTCTGGCAATATTCTTTTCAGAAACAAGCCGTTTTCTTCACTGTTCAAGTTGCATAGAGACTCCTTGTAAAGCGATAAAGAATTAGAAAGTCTGTACCTTGCCTTTTTTTCAACGCATTTAAATTTGCCTGTAAATAAAAATAGCCTTTCTAAACTTACGTGCACGACCCGCTGTGCGCACTCTCGGCAACAGTTCTCAATAAAATGGATAGCACATTTGCAGGCTTTCGTGCGCGACCGACTGCGCTCACCCGCCTATATATTTCGTGAAAACTTTGCAATCTGAACTTATTGAATTTCTTCATAGACCCATCAAAGAACTTATAATATGTCAAAGACACTAAACCTAGGCTTCTTTTTTAATATTATGAAAATTTTCATTAAATGGAGCCGAATGTCTTTTTAAACTTTCGTGTGTGACCGAATGTACACACCTTGGTATTTAAAAAAAAAATATAAAAGGTTTTATACTTTAACAATTGTATGCTTGAATCGAGCTCAGAAGATATATTAAATCCGGATATGTTTGGATTTACTCCTTTTCACGTTTTGAAACTTCGCTGTATTAGACCGCTACTTCCAAATGGCGTACGTGACCAGATACTATCACCGCGTACACGTCCTGAGACGCGCATGTGAAGTCATGTGACTTGAAAACAACACTTCCAATTGGTTCTTAGTAGTTTCTATTCTGCAATTTACACGGAGGACTCCACCCACTCCTCTCACTATCTTTTCTACTCTCAAAAGAGAACAACGCTCAACACCCTTCGGAAGACTTTGCTGAAATGGCTGCCGCCCTGCATTCATCTTCCGAATCTGAAGGAAATGAGCGACTACCTTTAAAAAGAAAAAAGGAATCTTTTATTTGGCAATTTTTCACTTATCCTGAAGAACAAAAGAAAGTGAATGCATCAAAAGTTACCTGCACGATATGCAATTCGGTTCTCTCAAGAGGAAATCCAAGAAAAAAATATTCCTTTTCCATACATACCATGGTGCGGCATGTCAAACAAGTGCACCCTGTGGAATTTGCACAGGCATCGACAAGAGCCCTGGCCACGCTATTACCATCAGAGGTGGCCAGCACATCTTCTGGTGGACGACCTGTATCACCATTGAGTGCTATGATGGACTTGAGACCATATCTTGCAAAGGTGCACATGAAATGCAACGAGTGTGGAGAAATTCTTCTGTACGGAGAGCAGAGCCTCATTCTTACTAAACTAAAAATTGAGAGTCATAAATGCCCCGAGAAAAGATACATTTCTTCATTTCATTTTGATCCAGTGTCACACATGAAAATGTTGTTGCAAGTTTAAAAAATCAAAAACAACATAACACTTGTTTAAAAAAAAAAAAAAAAAAAGTTCTTTTCAGAACTAACTCATTCTACCAAAAAGAGCTCCAGGAGCATATTATAAAGGGAGTTTATCTCCGCTTTTTTGGCTTTCGTTCGTGCGCGACCATGTGCGCGCACCCGCCTATATATTTCGGGAAAACTTTGCAATCTGAACTTATTAAATTTCTTCATAGACCCATCAAAGAACGTATACTACGTCAAAGACACTAAACCTAGGCTTCTTTTTTATTATTATGAAAATTTACATTAAATGGAGCCGAATGTCTTTTTTAAACTTTCGTGCGTGACCGAATGTACACACCTTGCTATTTTTAAAAAAAATATAAAAGGTTTTATACTTTAACAATTGTATGCTTGAATCGAGCTCAGAAGATATATTAAATCCGGATGTGTTTGGATTTACTCCTTTACACGTTTTGAAACTTAGCTGAATTAGACCGCTACTTCCAAATGGCGTACGTGACCAGATACTGTCACCGCCTACACGTCCCGAGACGTGCATGTGAAGTCATGTGACTCGAAAACAACACTTCCAATTGGTTCTGAGTAATTTCTATTCTGCAATTTACACGGAGGACTCCACCCACTTCCCTCACTATCTTTTCTACTCTCAAAAGAGAACAACGTTCAACACCCTTCGGAAGACTTTGCTGAAATGGCTGCCGCCCCGCATTCATCTTCCGAATCTGAAGGAAATGAGCGACTACCTTTAAAAAGAAAAAAGGAATCTTTTATTTGGCAATTTTTCACTTATCCTGAAGAACAAAAGAAAGTGAATGCGTCAAAAGTTACCTGCACGATATGCAATTCGGTTCTCTCAAGAGGAAATCCAAGAAAAAAATATTCCTTTTCCATACATACCATGGTGCGGCATGTCAAACAAATGCACCCTGTGAAATTTGCACAGGCATCGACAAGAGCCCTGGCCACGCTATTACCATCAGAGGTGGTCCCTGAGATTCTTAGATGTCACTGCCTTCCACAAATGGCATAAGTCCTGGATGTTCGGTGCCATACTTGAGGGTTTGACCTAAAGACACGTCCTGCGCTGCCCTGGTCCAAAATCAAACAACTTAACACTTGTTTTTAAAAAAAAAAAGTTCTTTTCAGAACTAGCTCATTGTACCAAAAACAGCTCCAGGAGCATATTATAAAGGGGGTTTATCTCCCCTTTTTTGGCTTTCGTTCGTGCGCGACCGTGTGCGCGCACCCGCCTATATATTTCGGGAAAACTTTGCGATTGCAACTTATTAAATTTCTTCATAGACCCATCAAAGAACTTATACTACGTCAAAGACAGTAAAAATAGGCTTTTTTTATTATTATGAACATTTTCATTAAATGGAGCCGAATGTCTTTTTAAACTTTCGTGTGTGACCGAATGTACACACCTTGGTATTTTAAAAAATATATAAAAGGTTTTATACTTTAACAATTGTATGCTTGATTCCAGCTCAGAAGATATATTAAATCCGGATATATTTGGATTTACTCCTTTTCACGTTTTGAAACTTCGCTGAATTAGACCGCTACTTCCAAATGGCGTACGTGACCAGATACTATCACCGCGTACACATCCTGAGACGCGCATGTGAAGTCATGTGACTTCACAACAACACTTCCAATTGGTTCTTAGTAGTTTCTATTCTGCAATTTACACGAAGCACTCCACCCACTTCTCTCACATCTCTACCCTGTTATCTGCAATTGTGAACATCAAAAGGAGCTGCGCTACGCCCCTGTAACAGGCCTCACTCCCACTGCTGCAACGGCTTGGCAGTCCTCCAGATGCACAGGAACAGCCCCTCCAATCCACTGAAGTTCTCTGTCGTGAGAGGCCTCACTCCCACTGCTGCAACGGCTTGGCAGTCCTCCAGATGCACAGGAACAGCCCCTCCGATCCATTGAAGTTCTGTGTCGGTCTCAATACCACTTACGAAATGAAAATAAGCGCTGAAGAATATTTATGCTGTAGCAGGAGGAGTACTACATGCTTGCAGAATGCATTCTATTACCTATAAAAAAGTGAAACACCCACGCTACAATCATATAGAATACTTCCTCTAAAGAAGCCTGTGAATAACTTTCGAACATCAGGTTAACCTTTTTTTACTCTGTCATCATTGTTAAAGATAAGTATTTACAATACTATATTAAACAATGCCATGATTTTTCCTTTTTAATTTTAAAAATCTTGCAATCTTTCACAAACCCAATACTCATGGCTTCTTTTTCGTGACAAAAATCTTGCAATATTACATACCTACATAGAATAACAGAAAAAACATAAAACTGCAAAGGCCAAACAGTCTACTAAACGCGGATTTGTAACCTATGGGGCAGATTCATGTTAACTACTTCATACCCAGATATGCACCAGTTAATGTGCACCACAGTATGCTAGTGCTCCGTTACCCATGGTGTGCCACATTTGAAATGTGGCGCACCATGGTACAAAAACACCATACATGCGTAACACATCTGTGCTCAAAAACTAATACATTGCTAGAGTTGCATCGCAACTGTGATGCAGCTCCAGCAAGGCTCACCAATGCACTATATTCACAATGCTACGTCAATGCCTACGCCTGCTTCAAGCACATGCACAGTTTTGAAACAGCATGGGCCTGAAAGTCACTGAGTGAAATATCATACATTACAGTCAGCCACTTCAAGACGCATTCCTTCAGAGGAACACTTACCGGTTATTAGAGGTAGATCGTCCGACTCCACCGGAGGAGACCCCTAATAAAAAAGACATATATAAAATGCGGACTAGCCACTGTATCGTGCTAGCAAACTTTAACTTAAAAATCGTTAGAAAAAACAAAAGGAATCGAGCAAAATTAGTAAGCCACTGATAGGATCTCTTTTTCACCTCGCTAAAAAAGAAACATTAGGAACAACCCCTCATGAGAAATATGAAACTAGTGAGAGAAACCGAGCTCGACGCCATGATGACTGCAAGATAGCTCGGCTCCGCCGCCCACCCCGCCCAAAATAACGACAAACCCTATACAAATATTATAAATAAATACAACACACCAGCAAAGTAATAGGGTAAAACGTTTTATTAAATAACTATTTACATGGCAGCCTGCTGCAACATCGATCCAAATGCATGACACTGTTCCTGTCAAGGTAGCATAGCTGGCGGCCTAGGGGTGGAGGACCGTTGTGCAAATACCCCGGGGAAGACTCTGCATATGCTTGGTCCCTGAGATTCTTCGATGTCACTGCCTTCCATAAATGTCATAAGTCCTGGATGTTGGGTGCCATAGTTCAGGGTTTCACCTAAAGACACGTCCTGCGGTGCCCTGGTCCAACCATCACATATACCTGCACCAGGAGACGGCGTGGGGTGCACTGGAAGGGAGAGGCGGCGCGAACGAGCCTCCCCCACTTCCCCAGGTGGAGGTTTCTCAGCTACACCCCTAAAGACATGTCCTGCGGTGCCCTGGTCCAACCATCACATATACCTGCGCCAGGAGACGGCGTGGGGTGCACTGGAAGGGAGAGGCGGCGTGAACGGGCCTCCCCCACCTCCCCAGGTGGAGGTTTCCCAGCTGCACCCCAGCACTTCACTCGACATAGGCGGCCGGCTCCCAGGGTCCGGCGGAACTTTTAGCCTTTTGGTGACTCTTCCATTCTGGACCTTGTCCCACAATCCGTTTAACCTGAAGACATGTCCTGCGGTGCCCTGGTCCAACCATCACATATACCTGCGCCAGGAGACGGCGTGGGGTGCACTGGAAGGGAGAGGCGGCGCGAACGAGCCTCCCCCACCTCCCCAGGTGGAGGTTTCTCAGCTACACCCCTAAAGACACGTCCTGCGGTGCCCTGGTCCAATCATCACATATACCTGCGCCAGGAGATGGCGTGGGGTGCACTGGAAGGGAGAGGCGGCGCGAACGAGCCTCCCCCACCTCCCCAGGTGGAGGTTTCTCAGCTGCACCCCAGCACTTCACTCGACATAGGCGGCCGGCTCCCAGGGTCCGGCGGAACTTTTAGCCTTTAGGTGACTCTTCCATTCTGGACCTTGTCCCACAATCCGTTTGACCTGAAGACACGTCCTGCAGTGCCCTGTTCCAACCATCACATATACCTGCGCCAGGAGACGGCGTGGGGTGCACTGGAAGGGAGAGGCGGCGCGAACGAGCCTCCCCCACCTCCCCAAGTGGAGGTTTCTCAGCTGCACCCCAGCGCTTCACTCGACAAGATGAGTTGCGCCCGCTCCTGCTGCACAGTGCCTCGCTCGGCCAGCTGAATTACGCCTGCTCTTGCTATTACAGCGTCTCACCCGCCATCCGGATGAATTGCACCCACTCTTCCGGTACAGCGACAGGCGGCTGCCACGGAGCTCAGGAAATGGCGGTCGGCTCCACAGACTTGGGCCTGGCCTGCAAGGATGGCTCTGGACAACCCTGGAACTCGGACGCTTGACTGCTACGGCATGGGCCCCATTCCCAAAAGCGTCCCCTCAGCCTTGAAGATACTACAAGAGTCACCGGGGCCCCCGACTCCCGCAGACTTCCGGTGGGCAGCTTCTGCCATGATTACTCGCAGAATGGCCACGACGTAGCCACGCGGTGCTCTCATGCTGACGCCAGCTTCAGTCTGAAACATCCAGAAACACTGTAGTATCGCGTTGTCGCGTAATGCGTCATATGACGCGCCGCGTTAGCGCATCCGGTGCGCGAAGCGCAGCTTCCCGGAAGCGATCCGGGGCGCGGCGCGAAGCGCGTAACATAAGCATAACAGGTCATGTGACTTGTTAATAAAACTTTTCATTGGTTCATTTCAATTTTGGTTTCCTAGTGATGTAAGGCTAGGTCATGTGACCTAAAAGTAACACTTTTCATTGATTTAGAACTAAACCACACCTCCTCAGGTGGTGGTTGAGCAAGAGGTGCCCCCCCTCCCCACCTTCATGTTGCCTGATTCGGCCAGCTCAATCAATCGAGCATGAGACTCTGTTGTGATCTGAAGAACAGCTGCCTGCGGTGCCTCACAGAACCGCTTAATGAAGGCCCCCGAGGGGCGGTGTGGTGGCGCGGACTGGGAGGGACCGCTTATCTCCTACTCCGTCCCCAAGTCTCGCTTGGCCAGCTGAGTTCCGATCACTCTTGCGGCCTACGACTTGGAGAGGCCGAGGCGATGACTAGGCGGGACCTCCGGCCGCAACCACAGCGCCAACGATCGCTGCTGACGGAGGGGAGCCTTGCCGGTGAGAGCCACTGATCTGAAGAACCGCTGCCTGCGGTGCCCCCATGAGCCGCTAGACAGAGGCCCACGAGGGGCGGTGTGGTGTGGTGGCGCGGACTGACAAGGGTCGCTTGGCTCCTGCGCCCTCCCCAAGTCTCGCTCGGCCAGCTGAGTTTCGCCCACTCTTGCGACCTACGACATGGAGAGGCCGGGGCATTGACCAGGCGGAGCCTCCGGCCACAACTACAGCGCCAACGATCGCTGCTGACGGAGGGGAGCTTTGCTGGTGAGAGCCACTGATCTAAAGAACCGCTGCCTGCGATGCCTCCCTGAACAGCTTAACGGAGGCCCCCGAGGGACGGTGTGGTAGCGCGGACTGGGATGGGGCGCTTGGCTCCTGCGCCCTCCCCAAGTCTCGCTCGGCCAGCTGAGTTTCGCCCACTCTTGCGGCCTACGACATGGAGAGGCCGGGGCGTTATGGATCAGTATGAGCAAATTGATCTCAGTCTTGTTGCCCTGGTGTGGCCTGAGATCGCCCCCGACATAAGCGGCCGGCTCCCGGGGTCCGGTGGAACTTTTAGCCTTTGGGTGACTCTTGTCTTCTGGACCTTGTCCCACAACCTGTTTGACCTGAACACACGTCCTGCGGTGCCCTCGCAATGCGGCCTGGTCCCTAATTGTGTGCAGGGGGACGGTATTGATTGGATCAAGATGGCGGCTTCACACAAAGCTGACTCAAGTGTTGCTGCTGATGCTATGCAGACAAAAACTGGTTTTCAGTTTGTACATTCTTCAGGCTTTTTCTTCATAAATGTAACAATACGAGACTCACTAGGAGAACGGCCGTTTATCTTTCCTTTCAAAATGCTGCCAACAATATTTTCTGAATGGAAGACACCATCTGAGATCGCCCCCGACATAGGCGGCCGGCCCCCGGGGTCCGGCGGGACTTTTAGCCTTTTGGTGACTCTTGTCTTCTGGACCTTGTCCCACAATCCGTTTGACCTGAACACACGTCCTGCGGTGCCCTCGCAATGCGGCCTGGTCCCTGAATGTGTGCAGGGGGACGGTATTGATTGGATCAAGATGGCGGCTTCACACAAAGCTGACTCAAGTGTTGCTGCTGATGCTATGCAGACAAAAACTGGTTTTCAGTTTGTACATTCTTCAGGCTTTTTCTTCATAAATGTAACAATATGAGACTCACTAGGAGAACGGCCGTTTATCTTTCCTTTCAAAATGCTGCCAACAATATTTTCTGAATGGAAGACACCATCTTGTAGCATAAAGGGCTGCGTCAAGAGTGGTATTGCCCAGAATCTCTTGTTTTCTAGTGCTCGTAATGACGAAGCCAGAACTGCCGAAAGGGATTCTGGTCCTGCCGCTACTTATTGGACACATTGAACTATACTCTGGTCCTGCCTGACCTCGACCAAAATGGCGCCAGTATGGGAGCGAATTGCAACTCCTTATGACGTTCTAGTTACTTAGCCTTGACGTTATGGGGGATGTATGTGGTCTTTATGCACATTGCGGGCGGGGAAGGGTACTGACTAGGAATACGGACAACCCTATTGATGTCGATTTTTCATTATTGATTATTGTATTAATAAAGCTTCGAAATAATGTTACCCATGATACTCGCCCATGGTATGCGTATTGACGATTTTATTGTAACTGATCCTGTTATACTTTCAATTAAAAAATCAACCTTCACTGATCCTGCAACCGTTTGTCACGTTTAGTTTTTTCAATAAATGGCTCGCTTGTTACATACTCCTATACCCCTGGCTTTTGAAAGACACCATCGTGTAGAATAAAAGGCTACGTCAAGGATGGTATTGCCCAGAATGTCTTGTTTTCTAGTGCTCGTAATAACGAAGCCAGAACTGCCTTGGTATATTCCAATATATGCCAAAGACAGAAATGGAATTAGTCCAATCAACATTGTGCACAAATTGAGAAAGCAAGGAGACATGTTAATAAATCTGTTTCTGCTTTCCTCAGAGATTATAGCATGGGTTCTATTTACAACAACAACTTGCGTTACCACATGCAAGACATCTATAGGACAGATGGTGTTCATTTCACGGATGAGGGAAACAGAATCTTCCTCTGCAACATCAGACTCTGCATCGGTACTTACTTATAAATGCAGAAAAAACTCAATTAACACAAGGGCTCTTTTCAGAGCCACCTTATATCAAAGCACTCAAACTTCTGATTTATCTCCATTTTCACACTTGTAAATAGGTGTGCGCGCCCGGGTGCGTGCACCCCGCAACTTTAAAAAAAATATATATATATATATTTTCGCGTTTAAGGGCCTTACTGCACACCCTGAGAGAACCTATGCAGCAAAACAATCTCTACCTTCTCCCCTTTCCATGTTCCAACCCTTTGAAATGACAATATATTTACTCGCAGTGACAAAATGGCGGTCAACACTTCCTGATTTCCTTCGAATCGAACGTTAACAGACGTCACGCAGCAAAAAAAAAATTCCGCTCGCGCGCAGCCGCTTGAGTACGCGCACCCGTCCGCGCTTACAGATATATAATTGACTTTAACTTTAATTTTCTCATCAACTACTGAACGGATTTACACCATTCCAAAAAAAGCGTAATCTGCGAGCCGGACTCTACAGTTTTGCCAAATTTCTTATAAATCCATTCAGCCGTTCGACCTGTAGCCGTGTCTAAACGTCCTATGGAAAATAACATGGAGAAAACACGTTTTGGGACCCCCCTTTTATCTCAGCCCCCACTTCACCAATCCCCCCCAAACTTTCAGGGAAGGAGCGCAGCGGACCGAGCCATCTTCTTTGAGAAATTCGCAAAGATTCATCCACCAGGGCCAAAGTTAATCCAAATAGAAT
This sequence comes from Lissotriton helveticus, assembly GCF_964261635.1. Classification (NCBI taxonomy): domain Eukaryota; kingdom Metazoa; phylum Chordata; class Amphibia; order Caudata; family Salamandridae; genus Lissotriton; species Lissotriton helveticus. The sequence continues at coordinate 405,795,442 of NC_136071.1, forward strand.
GTTGAGGATTTCCTATGGAAACTAGGTCCTAACTATAACTACCTACTGGCGACCGCCAGTAGGTAATATATATTCACTGAAAAAACCATAGGTTATAGACCATATATAGTTAGGAATTAGCATTTACAAAACCTTGAAAATTCACTGAAAAAACTATAGGTTATACACCATATATAGTTAGGAATTAGCATTTACAAAACCTTATTTTACTCACACAAAACCATTGAAATTCGTATATATAGTTAGTTGTACTAACTATATATCGCGCACCCGCAATCCACTGCTGATCATGTCAGATATTACATCATTCATGACATGGTCAGTGACATCACTGATGACATCACTGATGACATCTCAAATGACATCACTGATGACATCACTGATGACATCTCAAATGACATCACTGATGACATCACTGATGACATCTCATTTGACATTACTGATCACATCACTGATGACATCATTCATGTGATAATACGATGAACCTCTTCAGACTCTAATATAACCTTAGATACACTTAGTGTAACAGACACTCACAGACTGTCACTCATCCATGGAGTTACTCACACACCTAGTCAGTCATGCAAAGAATCAATCACACCTCCATTTCCTTAACTATACAGTTGTACACACCTTACTTATTCAAACATATACTAACACATATTTACTCTCTTATACAATCTTGGATACAAGTTCACAATGATCCATACAGCCACTCACACATTCACTGGCTGTTATGCACATTTATTTATATATGTCAACTCTCACATGTACTGTGTTTTACATATGTACTTACTTTGACATGTAGCACTGAGATATCCATTCACTCACCAATACACTCATGCACACACTCAACCGCCCATACAGATGTTTCCACATGCCCTTTTGAACCCATACATCTAGTGAATCAACTGCTCACACATCTATGCACAGAGTCATACACCTCCCAGCCACCCACACACACACTTAGTCTCCCATACAAATACTTGGGCAACCAATCAATAACCCATATAGATATTCATATAGCTAATGATCAACACATGCAGCAGATTACAGAACAACAGACACAATGATGCACAAATTAAGACAGTTTAGTCACTAACCCATGCACTCAGTAAGACACATTTAATCACTCACTCATACAGTCAGTCATGCACCTACTAAATCCTTCATCCAGACACTTATAAATCCACTCATTATTCAATTTGTAAGACATATTTTAACTTTACAGAATTATACAGTCACTGGATGTAGTTATCAGTGATGTCATCAGTGATGTCATTTGAGATGTCATCAGTGATGTCATCAGTGATGTCATTTGAGATGTCATCAGTGATGTCACTGACCATGTCATGAATGATGTAATATGTGACATGATCAGCAGTGGATTGCGGGTGCGCGATATATAGTTAGTACAACTAACTATATATGCGAATTTCAATGGTTTTGTGTGAGTAAAATAAGGTTTTGTAAATGCTAATTCCTAACTATATATGGTCTATAACCTATGGTTTTTTCAGTGAATTTCAATGGTTTTGTAAATGCTAATTCCTAAATATATATGGTCTATGACCTATGTTTTTTTCAGTGAATTTTCAAGGTTTTGTAAATGCTAATTCCTAACTATATATGGTGTATAACCTATGATTTTTTCAGTGAATTTCATAGGTTTTTTAATAGCAAATATCTATATGTATGAAAGTAATAATTTTTATTAGAAATTTTAAAATGTGTAATTTTTTTTTTTTTATTATTTGCCCTGGTACGCGCCCCGGAGCGCTCCCGGGGCACGTACCGGAGAAACGTACGGGTGAGCGTCCCGTGAGCGCTTTTCCCGCGAACGAAAACAACATGATGACGTTTCGCGTAGTCGCGTGATGCGCCGCATAAACGTGACGCATCGCGTAACCGCGTGATGCGTTTCTTCGGCGCGCTCCGTAAACGTACCAGGAAGCGCTCCGTGGCGCGACCCGCAGCGCGCAACGTAATCGCTCCATGGCGCGTAGCGTAAGCGCGTCGGGACATGTGACCTGAAAATAACACTTTTCATTGGTTCTCAACTTTTTTTTCTACAAATGATGAAAGCCCCCTCCTTTTTTCCTCATTCTTACTTTTTTCTTTGAGAAAGCAAGAGCTATTTGTGAGACATGGCTTCAGTAGTAGCTGCAGCTGGTGCACCCCCACCACCACCACCACCACCCAGAAAGGAAGGTCCACCACCCCAGATCCTTCCAGGAGTTGAAGAAGAGGAGGAAGAAGATGATGAGGACCAACAAACCAGAACATACTTGCCTGAAGAACCAAGACAAAGCCATGTCAAAGTTCATTATATATGGCAGTATTTTTCCATCCCTGCTGGGCAAAAAAAAGTGAATGCCCCGAAGGTGACATGCTTAATTTGCAACGAGGTCTTGTCCAGGGGCAACCCAAATAAAAAATATTCATTTGGGAACTACACAATGATCCGCCACATGCAGAGGTGGCATCCTAACAATCTGGCACAAGCTGAGGTACGGGATCTGGCTCAGAAAAAAAGAGACCATCAGGCCAGTACCTCCTCAGGTGAATCTTCAGTTGCAGCACCAGAAGGGCGCGAAACAGTACCAAATATACAAAAAAAATTTGGTGTAATAAAAATGGTCTGCATTTTTTGCGGAAAGACCCTCTGCTACGGGGAACTAAGCATTCACCTTATTAATGATTCCATCGACAACCACAACTGCAGCAAGAGAAGAAAGCAGTAGTTTTTTTTTTTTGCTCCTCTTGATCCACTGTTAATTCCCAGTTTTTTGTTTCTTGTTTTTTGTTGAGCCCTTTATAATGGCTGTTTTTCGTTCTTTCCCCCCAAAAAACCCCAAAAAAACATAAAATTGTTCAAAAAATACAAAAAAACAAAAAATGTTCAGAAAATTAAAAAAAAATATAAAACAACAAAAACATTAAAAAAAATTCTTTTCAGAACTACCTCCCATTTTAAAAAAATTACTAACATTTTTAGCACTCTTGACTTCATTTTTCTCATTGGTGCGCTTCCCGGTACACGCACCGGGGAGCGCCCCGTTAGCGCAACACAAAAAAAAAAAGAAGAGTTAGTATAAGGGAAGGAAACAGAGAGTAATGTTAAAAGAAAGACATCTAGAAGGAGTAACAGAGAGATACTGTTTAATAGATCTATTTACCGAAGAAAAGATGGAAGAGGGTATAATTGTGAAAAACAAAATAGATAAGGAAGTGAAAGAAAAAAAGGAGAGTAGAAGAATTATAAACAAGAGTTTCTTAGAGAATGTGAGTGAATGTTCAAAATAAGAAGAAAAATAGTAAATGTTGTGGAATGAGAGGTGGGGATAGAACCGGACTAAAAGAACAATCCTGAGGGAAAGTGTTAAGAAAACAGTGAGCAAAAGTAAATAGGAATAAAACAAGATGTATGATAGTGACTAACGTTAAAACATGTAGAATAACAGAGAGAAAAAACAGAAAGCAGAAAAGAAAAAGTGACAGAAAAGGAATGATTGAAACAGCAAAGAAATATAAATAACATAGGGGCATATTATCAACACAGGTGATAAAATTATCGCTGCTTTTATCGTCTGAAAACTGCCGCTAAAGCCGCTTTTACGGCAGAAAACTGCTGCTAAAGCCTCTTTTGCAGCAGTTTTCTGCCGATCAAAGCAGCGATAATTTTATCACCTGTGTTGATAATATGCCCCTTAGTGTTTTGAACTACAGGGAGAAAGCATAATGAACAAGTAGTGAAAGAGTGATGAGTCAGAGATAGTGAGAGTAATAGAGATGGAGTGAGTGAACAGGAGTGAGGAACTATGAGAACAGAGGGGCATATTATCAACACAGGCGATAAAATTATTGCTGCTTTTATCGGCAAAAAACTACCGCAAAAGTGGCTTTAGCGGCAGTTTTCTGCTGCAAAAGCGGCTTTAGCTGCAGTTTTCTGCCGATAAAAGCAGCGATAATTTTATCGCCTGTGTTGATAAAATGCTCCAGAGGGACTGAGAAAAGGAGTGGAAGCAGTAGAGTAAGTAAGTAATAGAGAAAGGAATGAGGGAAGTAGCAAAAGCAGGAAACCGAGGGTTAAAGAAATGAAGCAGTGGAACTAATAGAAGTTGAATGTGATAGAAATGTAACGAAAAGAGTACAAAACACTTACCTTATAATTGTCGTTAACTTAGTCACTTGTTATTTTTATACTTTCAATCTGTGAAAGAAACAACAAAAATTTGAAAAATATTAAAACATGTATTTAAAAATTAGAAAAGACAAGGGAAAAGATTGTCAATCATCCAATTTTACAAAGAAATAAAGTTAGAAATAAACATGCAGAAAAAAAAGAGAAAGAAACGGTGATAGACAGTCAGACACAAAAATAAATTGTAATAGAGTAAATTACTAAGAGAAAAAAAGGAAGATACTTTCAGTGACAGAGAAGAAGGATAGAAGAGAAAACTAAATTGAAGTTATGTAAGCTACTAAAAGAAAGTGAGTAAGGTAAACTATATAAGGAAAGGGTGAATAAGGAAAAGAGAGTGAGGGACAGAGGAGACAGAGGAAGTGAAGGAAAGAGTATCAGATACAGACTGAGTGCGGCATCTACACAATGTGATTCGTAATGTTAGGAAACACAAGTAATGTATTAGAAAAACATGCAATTTTTTTTTCTCATTCCATAATCACATCACATGTGTTTCCTTTGCTTAGGTATCTCATTGTGCAGAAGTAGTCTACCATATGAAAGAGTACGCAGAAGGTGAGCACTGTATGCAACAACTTTGACACTTACAGAAGCCTCAGCTTCTCCATGCCCCCTACACAGTCCTAAATATATACATTTTAAACTGACGGTATCTTGTTGCAGATGAAGTGAGGCCTATCTTGCAACATGGTGCATCTTTTGCACTGCTGCTGCGTCACAAAAGTGACGCAACGGCGGCGCAAAAGAGGCACACGGCCATCATAAATCTGCCCCTAACAATTTAAATGATTGATTCAGAATGCCATTAAGGTGTGGCCTATCCAGAGATATGTTTGAGGTGAGGCCTACTCAGGGTTGCAGATGAAATTTAGGCTTATTGAAGAGTACAGAGGAGATAATACATGTGCAGGCCTACCAATGAAGTGAGTCATGTCCACTGCACTCTTGAACAAAGGCCAGACCTCTTCTGTATCCCTGGACAGGCCTAAACCTCATCTGCACAATGTGATTCGTAATGTTAGGAAACACAGGTAATGTAATTGAAAAACGTGCAATTTTTTTTACTCATTTCACAATCACATCACCTGTATTTCCTCAGCTTAGGTATCTCATTGTGCAGATTTAGTCTAGCATATCCAAGAGTACGCAGAAGGTGAGGACTGTATGCAACAGAACAATGTACATTATTCACCTCCCTTGACACTTACAGAAGCCTCAGTTTCTCCATGCCTCCTACACAGTTCTAAATGAATATCATAAATACAAAAAGGTACAGAAATAATTATACATCTTAAATGGTTTATTTTTGCTGTTCTCAGAATGTATCAAATTTCACTAAAAACAGTGAGTTGAAGGTATTCATCATATAACAGCGGGGGAAAAAAACCACAATCAAAATGATTGTGTTTGAAAAACCCATATAGCATAACCAATCAGAAACCAGAACTCCTCAAAAGTAACTTACTTTCCATGACGTCGAAGGATGTCCTATGAACAGCTTATACTTTGTTGTGCTGTTATTATTTTCAACCCGCCACTTTCTGAAAGAAAAGCTCCATCGTTTTGACAAATATGTTACATACAATAAATGACTTCTCGCTCTCTACCGCACTTCTCCTCAAGGCCAAATCGTGTAAGAGCCATTTATAACTCTTGAAATTCTTCTATGCAAATCCCGTCATTTTGTTTTTCCGTAACTTTCAGAAAGAAAACGTTCAAGATCACTTTCACAATCCTGTACTAGTAATATCTCACCCTTGTTGCTCACTCATGTTCCACATTTCCTATGACATTGATACTACTTAATATGAGGCACACTAACACTACCTCTATGACTACTACAATTATTTAATTCTCTACATCACTTTTAATCACAAAGCAATTTAAAACAGTACATAAAATTATATCAACTCCTAGAATCATTACAGGCCAGTTACCTACCCAAAATTCTCTCTTCTGAAAACAGAAAGTAAGAATATTTGTAAGTGAAAAGGCAACATTGTATCATAGTCAAATGGGAATCATTTCCAAAACACCAGCTTTTTCTACATTTTCAATAAGCTGTGTAATAAGCGGATGTTGTCAAAAGACCATCATGTCATATAATAGCTGCAGTTACAAATGTTCTTCCTAAAATCAACCACTGTGTAGCCACAACATTTGTAATTAAAGTTGAAGACTTACTTTCATCAGGTTTATATAGTTGGAATTTTAAAATGACATTATAACCAAAAGTTTGTCCAAATATTGTAGACAGCATTGCAGACTTACATTACCTCTACTCCATGTTTTGATTGGCTGCTTGAGTTACCTTATTAAAAGAAACAGTTTTTCTGAACTCATTCAAAGTGCAGTTATTTTTCCATGATGTCAAGTGTTATGGTAAGAACACCGTTTGCTTTGGGAAATACTCTGTTGCCCTTTAACTAATCCGTGCCCACTACCAGCTGATTGGACTCCCGGAATCCCCGGAGCGCAGCCCCTCCCGCCCCAAGCGCCAAGAGAGAACCCCGGCCCGACCGGACTGGACCACGGTGACTCGCCATCGCCGAACACCCCCAGTGGATGCCTGCTCCACGTCACAGGCCAAGCGAGATATCATAGAACACATTCGCTCCCTCGAGGATGACCGCGAGGGGCGACCTACGAAGCCCCGCACTCCGTAGCCTGCGGAGGACTGACTCTCGACGTTTGATACTCAATGGCCAGCGGGGAAAACTCCGCCCCACCTCCTGAAGTTGTACTGCTCACTTGTCATGGCTCGGCGCTCCCCGAAAGACGATAAGTCGATCCCCCCACTACGGCACCCCTGTGTGACTGCACTCCCAGACACCACAGGCGGAGAGCGCTCCCTGAACTGAACCTGCCACCCCACGGAGTGAGGCCGACTGGACACTGGTGGAGGCCTCATCGAGTTTCTGGCGGGAGCGGGGACTGCGGGGGAGCGGCCTGGGGTGTGGCTGCTCTCATGGAGAGGATAGCGAGGATCGGTCCCGGTGGACCCGCAGTCCGGGAGTGCTCTCCTCGCCGTTGGGACTTGACGCCTCAGAGCCGATCGATGTGATACGACTGCCTTTGCGCTAAATCTGTGGTAGCGACTCCCCGAATCCGCCCTGGGCAGCGGGGCAGACGGGCCTCGGGGCAACCGAGACCCACCTCTCTAACAGAATACCCCCTTACTGTCCCTTAGGAAGTGACATTCCTGAGTCCATCCAAACCCTCGGGTAGAGGATGCCCGGAACCTGGGACACTATTCTACGGCCACGTTGGCCTGTTGTGGTTATGTACCCTCTATGTGCCTTTTCTTCTGCTACTTGTACTATTTTTCCTACTTCTCATCTGAGCCTTCTCGGTACTAGACCTCTTCTCTCCTGGTTCAGAGTGGTGATTCGGAGACTTTCAGGGATGCCTGTGCAGCTGCGATGGGATGGGAGGGTTGAACCCCTCCGCTCCACGGGGTGGGAAATGCTGGGTGACGGGGCGGCTTTAATCCCCTTAGTGCCATGGCGGTGAACGTTCCTAAACCCCTACAAGTCCTGACGCTTAATGTCAGAGGCCTTAATTCCCCCAATAAGCGTAATCAGTTATGGCGCTACATTCTCCATCACTCCCCTGACATTGTCTTCCTCCAAGAGACGCATCTTTTGCGGGGGGACACTAGACGCATGGCGCACCCCAGGTACCCCACACAATTCTGGGCCTCGGCTGACACTAAAACAGCGGGGGTGGCGATACTGTGCAGGGCTGGCTTTAGGCAGGGATCCACCAAACCCTACAAGACTGGCGACGGACGCTTCCTTCGGGCCACGGTACAGGTGGGAGGGATTCAGTTCACGCTAGGCAATGTATATGCACCCAACCAGTCGCAAGATAAATATCTCCAGTCGCTCCTGCGGGAACATTTTCGGACCAGCGAACCGCGCACAATACTAGGTGGGGATTTTAACCTAGTATGGGACCCGGACATAGACCGCGGGGATAATGCGTTTAGCGGCACGGGCGCGATGTCAGCCATGCTAAGGGAGCAGATTACGGACCTAGGACTCGTCGATGCGTGGACATGTCACAACCCCGGGATACGCGACTATACCTTTTACTCGCACTCCCACCGCACCTACTCGCGCATCGACTACTTTTTTATCTCTCTAGACCTGATGCGGGACTCGCTGAAGGTTGCTATATTGGATATCTCGCTGTCGGACCATGCACACGTCGAACTGACTCTCCAAGACCCACTGGCGCAAACCCCCCGGGAGCGCAGGTGGACCCTACCACCGAGCGTCCTTCGAGACCCGGAGGATGTCAGTAGCATCCGAGAAGCCATAGACTCGTACTTGGCTATCAACGATATCTCGGAAACACCATTCCCGGTAGTGTGGGATGCCTTTAAGGGCACCATACGGGGACACATTACCTCCCTGGCGATAGCGAGAGGCAGGGCGGCCTATAAGCTGGAGGCTGACCTATTGGGCGAGATCAAGCGGGCGGAGGCGCTGGACAAGGACCGACCTTCCCTGGCGTCCAGACGGAAGTTGGCAAACCTTAGGGGACAACTTCGCCTCCTGCGCACCAACAAGGCGGAGCACTCCCTACTGGCGCTCAAACAAAAATACTACAAGGGGGGAGACAAGGTGGGACGTCTGCTGGCGGGACGACTGAGGGCGAGAGCGGCCAGAGCCCATATTGCTACTATACGACGCCAGGATGGTACTAGTGCCGTCACTGAAAGAGCCAAACAGGATGCCTTTGTAGCTTACTACACCTCCCTGTACGCGAACGACTCCACGTCGGTGGAGGCGCGAGCGGCTGTCCTCGCTGAATACGAGGGGACTCCGTTGTCACCGGCATGTGCGAGGGAGCTGGAGGAGCCCATCCTAGAGGACGAGGTCTCAGCGGCTCTTAAAGATCTCCGCACCGGGAAAACCCCAGGGCCAGATGGCTTCCCACTGACCTTCTACCGAATCTTCCAGGCTCAACTTCGCCCTCATTTGCTGAGGCTGTTCCACTCTTTCTCGGACACATCTGGTCCGTCCCCTGATATGGGAATGGCAGAGATTGCGTTGATACCGAAGCCGGGGAAAGATCCTGCGCTCTGTCCCTCCTACCGCCCATCGCCCTCCTAAACACCGACCTGAAGATCTATACCAAGATACTGGCCAAGCGACTTGACCCTTACATGCCGGGACTGGTGAACCCGGACCAGGTGGGGTTCATCCGGGACCGGCAGGGGGCCGATAATGTACGCAGACTGGCACACTTGGTGGGCAAGGTGCGGCACTGGGACATTCCGGCCTGCCTTCTCTCGCTTGATGCGGAGACGGCCTTCGACCGGGTGGACTGGGCCTTCCTAAGAGAGGTCCTCCAGAAATTAGGTCTAGGCCCCAAAATGATAGCGAGTATCATGGCCCCGTACCTAGGACCACAGGCCAGAATCAGGGTGAATGGTCAATTAACGCCACCGCTGACGATACACGGAGGCACGAGGCAGGGGTGTCCACTCTCGTCGCTCCTGTTCGCCCTCGCAGTAGAACCCCTTGCGGCACTGATAAGACGAGACCCTAGAATACATGGAATTGCCCATGGGGGGAGGGACAACAAGGTGGCGCTATTCGCGGATGACCTGATCCTCACCCTTACACACCCTCGTGAATCCCTCCCAGCGGTCCACGAGGTGCTTTGCCTATTTGAACAAGCGTCGGGCCTTAAAATAAATCACACTAAATCTTGGGCGCTCAACCTTACCGTACCTGCGGCGGATATTCCACCCCTGAAGGAGGCTATGCCCTATCAATGGGCAGAAAGCCATATCAGGTATCTGGGCCTTACTCTCGCCCCCCACCTAGACTCCTGGTCCTCGGTGAACTGGACGGAGTGTCGCAAAGCGGTGTTAGAGGACCTTCGGAAGTGGAAGCCTCTGATGATTTCATGGCTGGGACGCCTTAATGCGGTCAAGATGTCGATCCTCCCTAGAATTTTATATCTGTTCCAATGCCTACCCACTCCTATCCCGCTCCACTGCATTCGGAGCCTACAACGCGAGCTCACGTCCTTTATCTGGGGCGGAAAGCGCCCCCGATTTTCGCAGAAGGTTCTCATGGAACCGAGGGACAGAGGCGGTCTGGCGTGTCCCAACTTAGTGCACTATTATTGGGCCGCACATCTCCGCTTCGTGGTAGAGTGGGGAGCACGTGAAAGCGACAAACACTGGTTCCATATGGACCGAGCGGTCACGGGACGTACCATATGGGATCTGCCCTGGCTACCGCGGGTGGCACGCTCCAGAAGTGCATACCTCGCGGTCCCCACAAGAACGGTTCTAGACAACTGGGATAGCATAGCCGTGTCTAGAGGTCTCACCACGTTTCCATCCCCACACACCCCGATAGCGGGGAACCCGCAGTTTCCCCCGGCCCATCAATCTCGGGCGTTTGACAAATGGACACAAGGGGACTGCAGAGTAGTCGGAGACCTTTTTCTCAGGGGCTCACCCAAGACTTGGAAGGACTGCAGGGAGGAATTTAGGGTGCCTAAGACGGCTAGCTTACAACATGCCCAGCTGCGCCACTGGACCGCGAGCGATGACATGTATCAAGCGGCCACCCGGGCATTTACACCCTTTGAGAAGTTAGCACACTTCCTTGGGGGGCTGAGGAGGCTAACTTCACAAATATACCACATACTGCAGCACCCTATGTCGGCGCCTGCGCATCCCTATCAGAGACAAGGGCAATCGGCGACGGGAACCGACATCGACCCCCCCAGTGGAACAGACTGTGGAGGGATATACCCAAGGTGTACCGCAGTATCCCGCAGAGGGAAAACGCCTATAAATTGCTCACGCAATGGTACTACACCCCCTGCGCCTTAGCAAACTGTTTCCCACCACTTCGCCGATGTGCTGGAGATGTGACTCTGCGACTGGTGACTTTGTGCATATATGGTGGATGTGTCCGACCCTGACTGTTTTCTGGAAGGAGGTGCTTAGCCACATCAAAGGGGTGCTGGGGTTCCCCCTGCCTGAGGAAGTGAGCACGATCCTCCTCGGCATCTATCCTACTGCGCTCAAGGCACTTACCCGCAGCGATTGGATCATTACGCTCCAAATGCTGGGTGCATCTAAACGGCTCATTGCCCTATACTGGAAGCGATCAGAGGCACCACCCATAGCTTCCTGGTTTGTGCGCCTTTGGCAGGTCCTGGCGATGGAGCTACTCACAGCAAGGTTGCAGGCGCGAGATACGCGATTCAAGGCGGTTTGGGAGCCCTTAGTACGCCACCTCTGCTCTATAGAATACGCGCGACATATGCCCCCTAGACTCTGCGCGCTACACCTCTTCGAGGATGCCATTGTTCCTGCAGACCCGGCCAGGCTTGTCCTTGATTACCATGCACATTACAGATGATCCTAATGCTACCACGCACGGCTCCCTACACTTCACTTATCACCAGGCTGCGCTTATCCATCACCCTCTCTCTCTCTCTGCCTACCCTCAGGCTTCTTCGTCCTTCCTACTTCCTTCTCTCCCACTTGCCGCTCTGGCCCTCGTCTCTCTACGAGACAGTTGTGCCCTGTTGGGCAGTTTACGACAGCTGGGCTAATTTCACGCCCTACGCCATCCTCGCAAAAGCGGATACACTCTCACGTGTGACAATTTTCTGTGATATGCCCCCTTAAGCCACGCGGCCGGCCCTCCTTGGAGGGTTGTAGGCAAGGCGCTGTGTCAAAACCCCTTCCCCATTCACGCTGGCACTACAACATGAGAGTTGTCATTTACGCGGCCGGCCTCGGCATGAGGTTGTAGGCTTAACGCTGTGTTCAAAAATAAAACAGACTTGAATTAAAAGAATCAGTTTTTCTGAACTCATTCAAAGTGCATTTATTTTTCCATGATGTCAAGTGTTATGGTAAGAACACTGTTTGCTTTGGGAAATACTCTGTTGTCCTTTAACTAATCCGTGCCCACCACTTTCTGTAAGAAAACATTCTTTTTTTCCAGGAACTACTTAAAACTCAAAAATAACTTTTGACTCTGTACTACACTTATCCTCAAGGCCAAATCATGTAGGCGCCATTAGAACCTCTTGAAATTCCTCAGAGCAGATCCCGAGATTCTTTCCCTAAAATTCTGGTTGTAAAAACACCAGGTAAGAATTTTTAAGGTCAAAAGGCAATTGTTTTTTGAAAGTTAAAACAGAATCATTGCAGAATGACCAGCCGTTTCTAGACTTCAAATAAGCTGTGTAATGTCCTGTTGTTGAAGGACCGTCATGATATATAATTGCTGCAGTTACAAAAGTCCTTCCTGATATTGACAACTGCGAAGCCACAAATTTTTTTATTAAAGTTGTCAATTTTGTTCCATCAGGCCTACATCGTTGGAACATTAAAATGACATACTGGCCATATGTTCGTATAAATAATGTAGACAGCATTGCTGACTTACATTGGCTACACTCCATGTTGTGATCGGCTGATTTTACTAGCTTATTAAAGGACACTGATTTACTGTCTGGCAAAGTTAAATATATAAATTTTTCTGAGTCTACACTAGTAGTACTTGATACCCTATAGTTCTCGCAGTCATGCTGCCATTGATAAGAAAGGCCAAACAGGTGATCTACATCTACACCTTCATCTTGCAATACATCAAGCATATACATTAAAAACTCCTGACAATCTTGCTGAATATTTTGAGAGAATTGCGTTTGACCTGAACATTTGTCTAACAGATTTCGAATTTCAGACACACTTTCTATTTTTGTTCTATCACTGCTACATTTCTCTAACACAGAATTCAACAAACTGCAAAATCTTTGATCCGAATTGACCACAATCTCTTCTTTTAAATTTTCTAGAGAAAACAAAACATTAACCACTACATTAGCATAACAGTTGACACCAGAACTGTTTTCAAATTGAAAACCAACAACATCTTCAACAGAATCCTTTTTGTTTCTGCTTATAATTTTGGGTTCATCGACTTTTCGTCTTTTTGCTACAACCTCTCTACTATTAATCACATTTCTTCGTTTCCGGCCTACCACACGTTTCTCAAACAAAGGATATTGAGGCAAATGTGGCGCATACTCTCTTCTTAACCTATTGTATTACTTAACACAATCTAGATCCGCACAAATGTTTGTGACATCACACTCAATCAAGTACAATCCCGATAAAGTTCTGACTCGTGACAATGCCACATATGCCATACCCTCCTTGAACACAGAACTGCCAATATTCACCAATGCACTGTCTACACTTAAACCTTGCGAATTATGGATTGTCACCGTATATGCCAAGCAAACAGGAAACTGCTTACGGCGAACATATAAGTCTTTTACAAGCAAAAACCTAGCAGAGCAACGACCAATTAGCTGTACCTCCTCAATGCCATCAAATTTAATTTTTAAAAATTCAATTCCATCTCTATTTCTATATTTCTCAAAATCAACAACATTACCCATTGATCCATTTACCAGACCTCTTTCAACATGTAAATTCCTTCTTAAAATTATACGGCAATTTAAGCACACATTCAGAGTCTTTTCAAAACCTGCAGTTTTAGATATAGTCTTCTCTAATGAATCCAATTTTGATTTCAAATTCTCAGACAAAATAATTGTTGCTCCCATATGCTCTACTCTGTCAATAGCTTCCAGCTTCACAATCTCTTGGTTTTCTAAATGCAACATTTTGTTGTTGAAGATGGCACATTCTGCAAGAGTTGGCATCAAACATATTCCAGATTTCTTCTCAGTAATTTTCTGAAAAATATTCTCAGGCACAACGTCTTCTTCTGGATACAAATTTGACAGTAATCGTGCATGTAAAGCTTCTTTCCCGTGCTCGGTCACTTTTCCAATTCTAACATCTTGTAAAATATTCTTATAATCTTCATCCTTCGCTTGACGCATATTTTCACGCAGTTCAGCATAATTGAAGTTTAACCATATATTGACGTTGCCAATGCTCCCTAGGCACTTCCTGGTATCTTCATGCGTAAGTAGTTTAAAAACTGGTTGTCCTTTCACTGGTGTCAGCTGCAGAATATCACCGAAAACAATGATGTGTTTGCCACCAAATAACACATCATACTCTGTTTTGAGAACTTCTTGCATTCTCAAATGCACAAAGGCAAGCATGACATTGGAAACCATGCTTACTTCATCAATGATAAGAAGTTTCATTTTCCTCAAGACTCTTGAAACTTCACAACAAGCATCTCCAGATAACTTGTGGTATTGTAATTTGTTATCATGCTCCACTGGCAGCATCAGTAGACGATGCAAAGTAATACCTTTAATGTTATGTGCTGCCAGTCCAGTTGGAGCGGTGACAACACAAGACAGCGATGACTCAGTCCTTTTCTGCAAATAACATGAAATTGCTTTAATGAGGAAACTTTTTCCAGTTCCCGCTTCTCCACTCACGTACAGTCGGACAGGCTTCAATGACGTACATGAGCACTCTTTCTTCTCATGACTTAACCCATGATCAATTTGGTTGGTAACTTCGTCATATATTTTCCTCTGCTCAACATTGAGTTGTCTTTCCAAGTCTTCTAAATTAACCGCATCCTCCTGAGCATTTGCCATGGCTCTTTCCACTTCAATCATGGCAGTGGCAGCTTCATTTTCGATAACTGGTCCTCCTAGTGGATCCTGACTCAATGAAACAGAACTCTGACTGTCCTGAGAACTGTCTCTAGCAATCTCGGCTGCAATCGTTGCTTCCTGCTCGATTTCCGCATTCAACATTTCTAGATATTTGGGAAAAACAGCATTGAAAGAGTCTTTGTAACAGAGGAAATCTCCAAGCAGTTCCTCTTCTTCACGCCAAGGCTTGAAAAGTTGCAAAAGTGCTAAATAGAAAAACTATTTTCTTTCAGGAGATTCGCCACTCAATTTTCGATGATTTTCCAATTGCCATTTTCTTTGCTTGACCAGACATCCCTCACTTCCAATTACAGCATACACTCCTTTATCAATATCTTCTTTGATGTTCCTCTTGAATATGTAATTTTGTAGAACCTCATACAGACAAACATTCTCGAGGTGACTGCTTCTATTTGGATAATATGTATCCAACATGTTGGTCTTCAAAATATCTGTACTGTTTGGCTCCTTTTCCACCAAATAATCAATTTCCCATACAGGTTTCAGAACTCGATTACGTGTTGCAGCAAGACCAAGACTCGCCCAAATGATACTCCTGGATTTGGCATAGAGACTTGCTGAAGACAACCGGTCAGAACATTCGTAAGCTCTGATTTCTCGATGTGACAACATCTTCAGACTGAAACTGTACAACTTCTTACTGAGGCTCTTTTCATGGGAAATGTCCTCCCACATATCCTTCAATTCTGTCTTTTCTTTTTTGGTGATGTAAGATGTCACATACCGAGCCACAGCCATACAGTTATCAGCCACAAACTGTATATCCATGTTAGCATTCCACATGGACCAAATCACTGGGTTGTAGTCGTTGATGTACTTGGACTCTTCGTTCCTTTTCAAATTGTATGTATTTTTGGGTGATTTCTTCATCACATTATGTCGCAGCGAAGACATCAAACTGTTCACTCTTCCTTTAGAAATCACTGGTCGTGGAAAGGCGAAACGACATTTTGTGTAGAACTTGTCCTTGTTTCTGAATTTACGACGACAGTACTTTCCACAACGATGGTTTTGGAAGCGTAAAACTTGTTCTCTTAGGCTTTTGTCTTCTTTTGCCTTTGGAACAGCACATGTAGAATACTGTTCTATGAAACTCATCACTAAGTCATCTGGATCTGTTCCAAATTTGGGTGCATCTTTGATCCACAGCAGCATATGTATATGAGGAGCACCTCTTGCTTGGTATTCCTTTCTCCAGAAGAAATCCAACACCTCTCCAAGAGGTGGATTTTTCTTGTTCATGATGAAAGACATCATAGCTTCAAATCTATGATTGAAGTACCTGCATACATTCACTGGATCCAAAGAGCACAGTTCTCCGGGTGTTTTGAATTCGATATTTTCAATGTTTCCATTTGCCTCTCGTAGAAATTCAAGTAAGTCTTCCCAGCCATACTCGGCACAGCTTAGAGTGAGGAACCATGTGGGAGTTCCTAAGTTCCTCAGCATACATTTTAAATCACCATGACGACGGTACCAGTACTCATTAGTACCATGCTGACACGCCATGAGATTAATCAGGTGAGAATCCAAAATACTGTCTTGCACATTGACTTTATCCATAAAGTCCCTTGCCGAGATATTTTGCATCTGTACACCACTTTTCAAGATGTGGTTCACTGCATATGACAATCCAGACAGATCGCTTTCAAACAGGATATGAAACAAATAGGGAATGCATTGACGAAACCTAGGATCTTCTGCATACAATCGTAAAGTCCGGTATTCAGAAGCAGGAATTTGATCAGGTCGCTCATCATATCTTCCTCCTTGACCTGTTGGAAATAGCTGTGGGAAACACTGAGCTTCCAAACTTTCCTCCCAAACACTAATGGGACTTCCTTTGGCTTGTTTCATTTGAAACAACTCAATAGCATTCCCCATGACTTCCTTGGAATGCAAAGGATGAACACTATAATGTTCATATATTTCTTCATTTTTAGAGGCTTCTACTTTCTCAATTTGACCAGCACACAAATCGCTATCCTCTTCTTCACTTACTTCCTCTTCTGCAACATATACATTCTTTAGTACTTATTGTTTTTCTTCAAATACAATGTTGCCTTTTTCACTTTCCTAACATCCACTAAATCTTGCCATATTTTCTTACTCTTTGTCGGAACCCCATTAACTAAGATAACCAGAGGTTCCTCTTCCACTTTCTCTACTCCAATTGTATTAATGTTTTTCTTCAAATCTAGAGGCAAATAAACAACTCTTCCCTTTAATCCTCTCTGCAAATCTGATGGAGGCAATTTCCCTGTCTTTGGCTCCATTCGTACAATAGCCTGAAAGGGATGGATACTTTGAATCAAAATAGATTCATAAGTATTTAAATCCTTCAATTCAGAAGGAATCTCAACCAATTCCAGATTATTATGAACCGCTCTAGCAGGCATTCTGTTTTGATTTAATTTGCTACAACAATAAGTACACACACGTTGATCCGATCCCAAATCAAAACAATTTTCTACCATAAAGTATGTTGCAAAATCCTTCCATTCACTAATATTTTCCCTTTCACTTTTTGCATATAAATCCACTAACTTAGTCTGATTCTTATAATAAGTGCGTCGACAACACACACAAGTGAAATTAGGCCTCTCACTTGATTTCACCTGAAACGTGGCAATTTCCTTCTGAAAATTATCTGTACTGGAAACCTGTACACTATCTTCCACATTACCTTCTTCTTCTGGGTCAATTTCAACATTCTCCTCTTTACTTGCAAAGTAACAAAACTCAATTTCTTCACAAATATTCTTCACATCTACTTCAGAACCATGCAAAAGAGCAGTGCATAATTGTTTAAGCATAATTGCTGGACTCTTAGCATAATACAACATTCTAACTAATTTCCTCACTTTATTATGATGCACTGCTAGCATCCTGAAATGATGAAAAACACTCTGGCATACTCTCCTGGAAAGACAAGCCAGTGAATGACCATGCAAACCTGTCACTTCTCTCACTCTGCAAGGATCTAATTCTTGCAACAACCTCATTTTTTGTTTTAAACTTTTCTTATTAAATGTCTGTACAAAATCACAAAGGAAATTGATGGAATCCTGTCGCACACTGCAAATACTACTACACTTCCAGGTATACACTTGTCCCTTAGGACGTCTTCCTAAAATCTCATTACCTAACACCTCTTCTGCCTCTGTTGTCACAAGTTTTTCTTTTTCAACTGGACAACCATCTTTCACCTCATAAGCTCGACCACTGGTGTCAACTGCATGCACCAAATCATTATCCTGGAAATAACTCTCCTCATTAAAAAATGCCTCACAACTTGAACTATGCATCCATTCTCCTGAAAAAACTTCACGAAAATTACTACGATTAACTGTTCTCTTCCATCTACTATTTGTTTTGAAATCATAAATTGCCTTGTTTAGTTTCCTAATTCTATTGATTATCAAAATAAATAACTTTCGCTTAATTTCAAATGCCTGATCAATAATTTTCTCAACTTTTTTTTTTCTCTTATAAAAAACCACTTTCTGTTGACCTTTCTTAATATTTTTTAACAAATTGCCAATTATCCTGTTGCGGAACATTCGTTTATGAATGTCCCTAAACTTATTTTTCCTTCTACTAACATTTTTGATTGGCCTTTCCTTTCCGTTTAAATTGGCTCTCTTTTTCTGGACTAAAACATGTTCTGTAGTAATACTTTTTTTTTTACAAATGTTTCTTAGGAATGATTTCGTTCTCTTACCCGGAGCTTTCTTGGTGACTTGACGAGTTTTTATTGTAGAGGACTGCTGCAAGCATTTAGTAATCTGCTGTCTTTGACGTTTGGTAGCCTTTCGCCTTCTGTCCTTCGAAGGCATTCTTTAATTTTGAAATGATCTGTAGTTGAATCTGTGGTAAAATATAATAAAAAATGTTATTAACCACTATTACCAAACAGTAAATCAATAACAGTCGTCAAACAATTAACATACTAGTTGTCAATTCTACATACAATAATTTTTAGTGCATTACCAAATTTGAAACTCATAAATAGTAGCAAAGAAATGGAATGCTTCTACATTTGACCTGTGCTCTTTTATATGTGAATCTGAACTAATTTTATTAGCATATTTTACTATTTTATTAAAGACACTTCACACAATCTGTTTTTGAAGTTGTATTTAATTTTAAATGAAACGGTTTACATGGTTACTTTTCATTTCAAGTAACTTAAATTTATTTTTAAAAGTCTTTATAGGTTAATAGGCTCGAGCAGGTCAGCTGCCCACCCTATGTCATACAATTCTGACAAATCAGCATCCTCATCAACTTCTTCATCATCCACAGGATATAAATCATCCAAGGGATCTACTTCCACTGACGTTTCAATCACAAGTTCAATGATAAGATCGAGATCAACAGATTGCTCATTATCACTCATGCTTGATGTTGTCGTTATCTTTAAAAAAAGAGAACAACAATGAGATGTTGCAGACTAAGACTCAAATCTCAGAGACTATAATAGTAAAATTGTTTAACAAGAGTAACATTTTGCAGATATTATTTAACCATGTCCAGCGATGCTGAGGAGTTGAGGCCTATGTCCAAATTTTCAGTGAACAGGACTCATCTCTTCTTAACCTTGGATAAGCCTCACCAACACTGTGTCCCCCTCTAATACTTAAATTTAAAGGAGCAGATTTATGTTAACTGGCGCATCCCCAGGGATGCACCAGTTAACGTACACCACTGCTCTGCCACCCATAATGTGCCGCATTTACAATGCAGAGCACCATTGAGCAAAAACAGCACAGATGCGTCACACATCTGTTCCACAAAAACGGCGCATTGCAGGAATCACGTCATAAACGCAACATATCTACTGCAATGCACAGGGGAAAGCCACACATTGCATGGTGCATCACTCCTTATGTCTGTTTCAAACAGGCGTAAGGATTTGATTCAGCAATGCCATAAAGCTGACTCAGTAAAATCTTCTTAATTTTACTGTGTTAGTTTTACACGGTTTTCATCCAAATGACTAGCCACCCTGCAACAAAACGCCCACATGAAACCTGACGCAGGTTTCATGTGGCACAGGACTTTACTGCATGACACATCTGCCTAGATGCACCAAGTTGTAAATATGTCGCAACATAGCGCATTTTTTGCTCATCTTCTCCATGCCCCCTACACAGTCCTAAATGTATACAGTTTAAACTGACGGTATCTTGTTGCAGATGAAGTGAGGCCTATCTTGCAACATGGTGCATCTTTTGCACTGCTGCTGCGTCACAAAAGTGACGCAACAGCGGCACAAAAGAGGCGCACGGCCATCATAAATCTGCCCCTAACATTTTAAATGATTGATTCAAGATGACGATAAGGTGTGGCCTATCCAGAGGTTTGTTTGAGGTGAGGCCTACTCAGGGTTGCAGATGAAATTTAGGCTTATTGATGAGTACAGAGGAGATAATACATGTGCAGGCCTACCAATGAAGTGAGTCATGTCCATTGCACTCTTGAACAAAGGCCAGACCTCCTCTATCTTCCTGGACAGGCCTAAACCTTATCTGCACAATGTGATTCGTAATGTTAGGAAACACAGGTGATGTAATTGAAAAACGTGCAAATATTTTTGCTCAATTCACAATCACATCACCTGTGTTTCCTCAGCTTAGTTATCTCATTGTGCAGATGTAGTCTAGCATATCCAAGAGTACGCAGAAGATGAGGACTGTATACAACAGAGCAATGTACATTACTCACCTCCCTTGACACTTACAGAAGCCTCAGTTTAATATTTCTCAGTTCAATATTTATTTAAAGAAGCAGACACCAATATGACCTTCTCATAAATGTGAAAAGTGTTTTAAAAAAAAAAAACTATTTTCTGGTCATAATTTGAAATCACAACACAGGTCCTATGTAGAAGCACACCCTATCAGTACTTAAATTAGCCAAGCACACATGGGGGCGTATTTACAAGGACCTTGCACCACGGGGAAATGACTTAAATTAAAATGGGGAAAATAAAATCAAAGGGACTCAAAGGCCTTGTAAATATGCCCCAAGCAGCCTATGAAACTCTAGCAGTACATATCAAGAAACGTAAATGACTTCAATAAACGTTTTTAAACACATCAAACAAAGCAGTTATTCAACTACATTCACGGGGAAGTGACTTAAAATGCCCTAACACACATGAAAGCGTATTTTGAAGGCCCTTGCACCATTTTTGCGTCACTTTTAACATGGCTATGTAACTCAAAGAATCAAAATCTAAATTTGCCAAGCACATATGGGGGCGTATTTACAAGGACCTTGCACCACGGGGAAATGTCTTAAATTAAAATGGGAAAAATAACATCAGAGGGACTCAAAGGCCTTGTAAATATGCCCCAAGCAACCTATGAAACTCTAGCAGTACATATCAAAAAACCTAATTAATTTCAAAAAACGTTTTTAAACACATCATGTAAAGAAATTATATACCTACATTCATGGGGAAGTTACTTAAAATGCCCTAAGACACATAAAAGCGTTTTTTTAAGGCCCTTGCACCATTCTTGCGTCACTTTTAACATGGCTATGTAACTCAAAGAATCAAAATCTAAATTTGCCAAGCACACATTGGGGCGTATTTACAAGGACCTTGCACCACAAGGAAATGTCTTAAATTAAAATGGGAAAAATAACATCAAAGGAACTCAAAGGCCTTGTAAATATGCCCCAAGCAACCTATGAAACTCTAGCAGTACATATCAAGAAACCTAATTGATTTCAAAAAACGTTTTTAAACACATCATGTAAAGTAATTACATACCTACATTCATGGGGAAGTGACTTAAAATGCCCTAAGACACATGAAAGCGTTTTTTAAGGCCCTTGCACCATTGTTGCGTCACTTTTAACATGGCTATGTAACATGGCTATGTAACTCAAAGAAACAAAATCTATTTGTAAAACACTTGACACAAAGTAACATTTTAAATACACAACTTTCTTCATAATTTTCTCCTAAAAGCATACTATTCTCTATTTAAATTAAATGAATCTTTTCTCACCTTAGCAAATACTTTTTGAGTTTCAAAACAGTCTCAGACACACACCAATTTGTCTTCAGAAGAGCAAAGGGTATGCACTCCAGAGGCTGCACCCAACAATGGCACAGAAATGCTGTAATTCATCACACATATCTCTCATGTCACCCAATCAAAACTCTTCCCTCACTTTTTTCAAATCAACACCCTTCCCCCCTTCTGCCCTTTCTGCCTTTTTTCCATAGCAACCACCTCCTGAAAGACCTCTGATGTTTGCAAGTTCACACAACAATGTTTCAATTGAACTCTGAACTCTCAGTACACCTGCGTATCCAGTGCAATCTTTCATAAAATGATTTTTTCTTGACCATTCAAATTACATCTTTCGAAGAACTCATCCATGCACCCTAACTTTCTGTTTTTAGCAATCAAAATCCACCAATCACTGCTACTCATTCATTAGCACAGAAACTCCACAGTTTTTTTCATTACAAACTCCTACTGTTTCAACTGCCATTTCATACCCACACTTCATCTGACTGCAGCAGAACCTCCTCTCACCATGTTTTCTGTCTGGATTGTTGGACATAGTTACATCCACTGGGCTCAAAGGTATGCTGATAACAGAAATTTACACAATCTCAATTTACAAAATGTGGAAATCAAGTGGATTAGCCACAGAGGATTAAGATGTCACCAATTGATACCATTGGTGAAAACCTTTTTGCATTTGCCAAAACCTGACCTGTTAATTGTGCACTGTGGAGGAAATGACTTGGGCACTTTGACTGGGGTAGGTCTCGAAATGCTTTTAAAGGACACCTTTGACCAATTGATGGCACTTTTTCCTCAAACTGCCTTGATATATTCAAATATATGCCAAAGACAGAAATGGAGGTGGTCGAACCAATTTTGTCCACAAATTGAGAAATCGAGGAAGCATGTAAATAAGTCTGTTTCAGCTTACATGAGAGACCATGGAATGGGCTCCATGTACAACAATAACTTGCGTTTCTACATGCAAGATATCTACAGAGGAGATGGAGTTCACTTCTCAGATGAGGGGAACAGAGTTTTCATCCTGAATTTAAGACTATGTATTGGTACCTACTTATAAGTACCTAAATCTACCACAGACCCAAAAGCTCTTCTCAGAGCTACCCTAACTATGTTCACTATAAACAAATTTTAAATGTAACTTTTTTTTAACTAATTTTCACGATTTACGCTTTCTGGAGCGCTACCCGGTACGCGCACCGGACGCTAACTGCGCGAATTTTTTTAAAAAAAATGTTTTTTTTCCGCACATATGGGCCTACTCAGCCACCCTCAGAAAACCTAGGGGGTCAGGATACGTCTACCGTGCCCCCTTCTACCCATTCTGAACATTATTTGCCCTCCGTCTTGTATCTCAATTCTACCGAAACACAAAATGGAGGACTCCCGTAACGCTGCCGGTTCGCGTACCGGGGCGCGCACCGGGAAGCGCTCGCTTAAAAAAGGTGGGAAAGTAATTTACAGAAAAACCACTGGAGACACTTTCACCAAATATAGATTAGCTCATACTACATACCAATCCCTACCATTTTCACAAATTTGGTTGGAATTCCATTTAGCCATTTAGCCTATAGACCTCTCTAAATACCCTGAGGTAAATTACTTCACAAAACACATCTGAAGTGTTGGAATTGACAACCAATTAAAATGTTACTTTCATTTTCTACTTTTTTTACCTGACATTTGATTGGTTATGTACCTGAATATATATAAAGAAACAGAGAGAAACACAGCCATTTTGACTACTACTTCCTGAAGTACATTGCAAGAGTATTTTCACTGACAACTTAAACTTGTTTTTAAAAGGTAAGATGTTATTTTATAAATTTGAAAGGAGAACTATGTTATGCACTTTAAATTAATTTGGGAAAACATTTTCAGATAGTTATATACTGTCCCTCTGTAAGAGTTACACATTGAGAAAGGCTTGTTTATTATAATTATGGATTGATTTAGGTTTCTGTGGTATAATTATGAATTTACTTAGGCTTCTTCACAGGCACTTTTTAATAGTACTACTTCACGCCTGAAACCATACAGTGCCCATAGATAACTTCTCTGTTATAAACTCACAAGTACCTGTCTGAACTTAAACCCAACAGTGCCTATTCACGCCTGAAACCATACAATGCCCATAGATAACTTCTCTGTTATAAACTCACAAGTACATGTCTGAACTTAAACCCAACAGTGCCTTATCTCTACTGATATATTTATTTTTTATGCAAATTACAGCAAGAAAATGGAAGGAGAACAGAATATTTCCTTCAAAATTGTTCTGGAGAACAACACAGAAAAAGATATTGAGGACAATGATGACTCAGATTTCATGGATGAATCACGGGACCATGAATTAGTTCAATGTGTAGATGCAGTAGATTCGCTGATTGAAAATGAGGACATTTCCGACAATGTGTTGTTAAATGTTCTGTTAAATTTGGAAAAAGAATCACAAAAATAAATTTATATTTAATAAAAAAAAAGCCAAAAAAACCCAACAAAATTAACAATCAATAAACATACAATATTTGAAAAGTCTATCATTCTTTTTTCCTCATAGTACTCCCCGGACCGCTTCCCGGTGCGCGTACCGGGCGCTCCCCACGCAAAAAAACGATTTTTCTTTTTTTTTTTTGCCCCGCTGGGCCCTTTTAAAGCCTCCACATCAAACCTAGGGGGTCAGGGAAGATCTACTATGCCCCCTTATGGTAATTTCCCCTTTGTTTTGGCCTCCTCTTGTCACTCGATCCTACCGAGAGACAAGATGGCGGCCGCTCCGGACTGTTTAGAATGTTGACAGACACCGGAGAGCCAATCAGCTTCGCTTCGAGAAGTTCCGTTACGCGTCTGGTACGCGCACCGGGGCGCTAACCGGGGCGCGCTTACAGATATATATTTTTTTGAACGTTAATTTCTCAAAATCCACTGGAGCATATATCTTGAGACCTAGCAAAGGCACATCGGGCAAACAATATCTACAATTTTGCCAAGTTTCGTGGAAATCCATTCAGCCGTTCGGGCTAAAAGTGAGGCCAACCGCCCTATAGAAAAATGAATGGGAAAAACACGTTTTGGGACCCCCCTTTTTTCCTCGCCTCCCTTGACGAAACCCCCCCAAATTTCCAGGGGCTGCTCAGAATCAAAATGTTCCATTTTCCTGAAAATTTCAGCCAATTCCGTCCATAAACGCCAAAGTTATTAGACATAGAATTTTCAAAAATCCCATAAAGAAAAAATCCTAACTATATATACCTACTGGCGACCGCCAGTGGGTAATATATATATATATATATATATATATATATATATATATATATATATATATATATATATATATATATATATATATTAAACTCCTTCCTGCTTCTCCAGGCACGGCATGCAGGACACAAAGACCGCCACACAGCTTATCCAGTACACAGGTCAGTTTATTATCCCCTTGATTCTCCCTCTGGCATATATATATATATATAGCGCTACCAATTCCGTCAGTTCCAACAGAAATACAGGCACTCAGGAAGCGTGCATCGAAAATCGTTTATTCACAGCGAGGTATGAGAAACAGACGCGTTTTGGATTGCTCCTTCGTCAGTGTTACATCTGTTGGTTTGATCAGACAACATTTTTAAATGTACCACGTCACCGTGTAAACAACAGTGATGACGGGTCAATTCATCAATTGCTTCAGCAGTAATGGTCGGCATTTTAACCTAGTCAACATTCCATTATTCAACAATGTGTGTATCGACAGAGGAACCTTAAGAGTAAAGCAAATAATGTATTCCTCAGTTGTGGTTTTCATACATTATTGTCCTATGGTCAAAAACACCGGTTAAGGCACAAATCTTGCCGTGGATCTGCAAAAGTCCACATATTGATGGAGTCAAAATCTCAATGAGATAGGTCAAACAATTTTCAAACAGTACAATACTATTCCCATATTTGGGTCCCATGACCCACATGTGGACACACATCAAGCCGTGTATCGGCAAAGCCTAATAACCATGGGTGGACCACTAGGCATGCAGTTGGTACAACATAATACGGTCCTCTGTCGTATGTACAAAAGAAAACATCACAAAGGAAGCAAAATAAATTCATTAATACTCTCTCATTCTAAAATTATTATATACAGCTACAGAATCAATACAGTTCATCAGAAAAAACCTTATACTTTAGCCCAGGTGTACCGTTAACTCTTCACTCCTATTCAGCCCCATCGGTGCCTTACTTTGCAAGTCTATAATATAGCGGGATTCGAGCCTCCTAAGTCATTGAAGCCTATTGCTCCCTCTGGGGTTAGTTGGAACATCATCAATGCCATAATATTGTAGCAGTTCTCTATTGCTTTGGTGCTTCAAGGCAAAATGCCGGGCTACGGGATAGTTTTCATCTTTATTTGCTATCGCCCGCTGATGTTCAATAATTCTGATCTTTACGTTGTGGACCGTGCTCCCTATGTATTTTAGCCCACAGGGACAAATCAAACAATAAACAACGAAGGGGGTAAGGCAGGAGATGAATTTACTGATCTTTTTCGGTTTCTTACAACCAGGGATAGTATATTGGAGAACCCTTTTGCTCGTGGCACAGGCCTTACATTTCCCAGAAGGGAAAAAGTCCTTCATGTCTCTAATTCTTCCTGTACGTGGTATCATAGGAGGTAGATGGCTCTGTACCAGGATGTCCTTGATAGACCTAGCTTTTCGGAAGTCATCAGTGGTAAATTGGGGATATCCGAACCTATGACTGGATCAGTTTGTAGGATGTGCCAGTTACGTTTGAAAATACGTCTCACGTTCTGTGCATCCTCAGAATAATCAGTGATCATGCAAAACTTTCCTTGTTGTCCCTTTACAGAAGCTCTACCATTACCTAGATTGTTCTCCCGATCCTTCAAAAGATCGACACGAGACATGCTTTGGACTTTCTTATAGGCAGATTGTAAAAGCCCTTCCTCATACCCTCTGACCTTGAATCTAGATATGCATTGTGTTGCCGCTTTCTCGAAGTCAGAGTCATGAGTGCAATTTCGTCTCAAACGGAGAAGTTCCCCATATGGGATACTTTTGATCAGATTGGGGGATGGCTACTCCATGCGTAGAGGGTGGAGTTGCCGGCAGTTGGCTTTCTGTGGAGTTCTGCACAAAGGACTCCCTCTCTGACAAATACTTTTAGATCAAGATAATTGACTGAGGTCGTACTTATCTCATGTGTAAATTTGAGATTCAGGGAGTTCTTATTTAGATCACCAACGAACTCCTCTGCCTGACTAGAAGAGCCCTTCCAAATCAGGAAAAGGTCATCGATATATCGACGCCATACGACCACATTTTGACCCCATCTGGCATGTGTGTCAGCAAGGGCCACCTGCTCCTCCCACCAGCCTACGAAAAGGTTCGCATAGCTGGGGGCGAAGCAGGTGCACATCGCCGTCCCCGATATTTGCCTGTATAGGTCACCCTCAAACAATTTTTTTTTGTTATGCAGACAAAATTTTATACATTCCAATAACATGGTATTGTGTTCTGCAAATTTCAAAGATCTCTTCCTCAAGAAATAGGTGACTGCTTGGATACCCAGGGAATGATCTATACAGGTGTATAGACTTATGATGTCGAGGGTAATCATAAAAAATGTCGGATCCCAGTCAATGTTGCTCAGTTGTACAATAAAGTCCTTAGAATCTCTGACATAAGAGTCAAGCTCAAGTACCAACTGTGAAAGAAATGAATCTATGTATTTGGAGAGGTTCTCAGTCAGACCCCCTTTGGAAGACACGATAGGTCTCCCCGGTGTATTCACTAGATTTTTGTGTACTTTGGGGAGTTGATAGAAGGTTGGTATCACTGGTTCATAGTTTTTCAGGAACAGGAATTCATCCATTTCGAGCATTGAAAGAGTTCTCCATTTGGTGATCAATTCATGATAGGAAGAAATACTCTCCTGATAACGATCTTGTGTCGTCTTCTCATAATATCTGCCATCATTGAGTTGTCGTAACGCTTCACGACAATATTGCTCTCTCGTGAGGAGGACGATATTCCCTCCCTTGTCCGAGGGTTTGCAAACTATATTCTCATTTTTGCTGATGGTACTGAGAATATTCCTTTGATCTTTGGTCAAATTTTGTTTCCTTGAGGGTGCATGTTGATTCCTGTGTCTCAGTTTATTGAGGTCTCTTTGGACAGCCTCAGAGAAAGTGTCAATCGCATCATACGTTAGCTTTGGATTAAATTGAGAAGGAGGTTTAAAAGTGGTTATTGGTGCTTCTTGATCCACACCGACTTTTCTCGATCTCACAGCTACATCAGTTTGTGATTGCTCATTGCCTTGATTCTCTGTGCGTAGGTTTTTCCAAAAGTTCTACCATACTGAGAACATTAATGGCCAGGATGTCAGTGTCTTTGACCAAAGATTTTGATTTCAATTTTCTGGCTTCAGTTATGGAAGGTTTCATTTTATGCCATTTGTGTAATTTCATTTTTCGCGTAAATTTAAATAGGTCAATTCTAGTTTGGGTGAATTCAAACTTGTCATTGGGACAGAATGTTAGTCCAAGTTGCAGTGTCTCTTATTGTGCAGCTGTCAGTTCCGTGGGAGTCAGATTGATGATGGTAAGGTTCGTCTCCCCATCTGACTCTACCATCTGTTGCCCCTGTTGCTGCGGGTGGCTCGCTGCACCGTGCATCCTCTGCCTCTTCCCCTTCCCGCCGCCTCTTCTGGTTCGTCTTCGCTTTCTGGTGGTTTGATTTTGCCCCCCCCCCGGAGCCAGGTTTTTCTGATTAAATTGAACTCCAATTGAAAAGGAGTCTTCACTTTATCTGTACCTGGGGTCACCGGTTCTTCTCCAGCTTGTTCATCTTCAGTATCCTCCAATTCCGAGGTTTCCATTCGAGGTGGGGGCTGTTTGGTTTTATCCTTCTTATTCATCTCTTTGCGAGGGCCATCGAACTTGCGGGAAAAGGTAAGGATTCTGCCTTGCGCATGATCGCGCTCATCCCTTTCGAATTTTTCTTGTTTACGCTGGCGTATCTTCAGTTCGTATTTCTTCAATCGTGATTTCATTTAATCTCTGAGTTGGTCAACCTTACTCGTGTCTGTTTCTTTTGCGATTTCCTGTTCAAGTGTATTGATTTCTTCGAGAGCCGCTGCTCTATCGCTCCATGCGAATTTAACAAGGATGTCCAACATCCCTTTGCAGGACGCAGCGATATATTCCGCCCATTGTTCTAATAGGCGTGGGTCCGGGTTCTCATATGCGGGTACCATATAGATCCGGAGCCCGCGTGGGACTCTATCAACATCCATGTAATTCTGGAGGGAGGTGGCCTCCCACCATTTTCTAATCTCCCTCTCACATAGTCTCTCAAGTTTGAGGAAATGTTGTTGTAGCTGATTATGAACGTTACTTCCTGTGGTCACCGCCACTGGTTTTGCAATGGACGATTTCTTTTTAAACATGCCAAGCGCCGCTTCGCGGCGGTCTGACTCGTCAAACATACCCCAATTTGAGCTGGAAAACGTGAGGTAAAAGTCCACTCACTTTGTCGATGCCGCTTCACACGCCTTGCCGCAGTTCCGTGCTGCTCCAATGCTTTTCACCGGGAACGCCACCTCCATGAACCGCCACTCGATACTCCTCCCAAGTCGTGGTGGGTGTAGTTTCCTCCAAGAATCACGGAAAACCTTTGCTCCTGCGGCGGTGCAGAGTTATTTGTATTACTGCTCCAGACTGCACCTTGCTCTGCACTCCCTCGGCAGGTGCCTGAATGCGGCGGTGCGTGCCGCAAAATAAATAGCGCTACCAATTCCGTCAGTTCCAACAGAAATACAGGCACTCAGGAAGCGTGCAGCGAAAATTGTTTATTCACAGCGAGGTTTGAGAAACTGTGCGTTTCGGATTGCTCCTTCATCAGTGTTACATCGGTTGGTTTGATCAGACACCATTTTTAAATGTACCACGTCACCGTGTAAACAACAGCGATGACGTGTGTCCACATGTGGGGCATGGGACCCAAATATGGGAATAGTATTGTACTGTTTGAAAATTGTTTGAACTATCTCATTGAGATTTTGACCCCATCAATATGTGGACTTTTGCCGATCCTCGGCAAGATTTGTAACTTAACCGGTGTTGTTGACCATAGGACAATAATGTATGAAAACCACAACTGAGGAATACATTATTTGCTTTACTCTTAAGGTTCCTCTGTCGATACACACATTGTTGAATAATGGAATGTTGACTAGGTTAAAATGGCGACCATTACTGCTGAAGCAATTGATGAATTGACCCGTCATCGCTGTTGTTTACACGGTGACGTGGTACATTTAAAAATGGTGTCTGATCAAACCAACCGATGTAACACTGACGAAGGAGCAATCCGAAACGCGTCTGTTCCTCATACCTCGCTGTGAATAAACGATTTTCGATGCACGCTTCCTGAGTGCCTGTATTTCTGTTGGAACTGACGGAATTGGTAGCGCTATTTATTTCGCGGCACGCACCGCCGCGTTCAGGCACCCGCCGAGGGAGTGCAGAGCAAGGTGCAGTCTGGAGCATTAATATATATATATATATGTATATATATATATGACCAAGAACACTTCCCAACAAAAGAAAGTCTGGGGCCACTTAGGGGGAACACAGCCGTGAATCTTTATTTGCAGGAAAGCACAATAGCGCGGATGGGCGTATGCATTTCAGCCTTGTGGCCTCTTCAGCGCCCAGCGTGTTTCACAGGAGAATAATGCGCCGCTCACCAGTTCTGCCCCACCCAGTTCAGGTATATGCTGTGGTTAGCTCCTCCCCCAAACTGTGATCCGTATCACCTGCTTGGGTCCTCTGATGTAATGACGAACTACTGATCCCAGCATGCAGCAGATTGCCAGGATCCCCACGTTTCTGCGGGAATAGCAGGACTGTTTGGCAGCTCTCTCCTCGTGTCCCGCACTGCCTGCCACAAACAAGATCTCCTTGTGTCCCCCAAGACTGCACCACCATCGCATTCAGGTATGTTTGTCCACGGGGGCTATGTCGCCCAGTGCGGAGTTCCATGACTCCATCACCGCTTCCTTTCCTCCCGTCTGCAGTGGTGTGCTCGATCCTTCCGTTAACACGGATTCAAAGAAAGTTGTGCCAGAGCACAGCATCGCCAGAGTAGATCGAGCCAACTTGTGTGCAGGGGTCCCAGTAGCACTACTCTGGCTCGTAGTGCGAAATATGACCAAGAACACTTCCCAACAAAGGAAAGTCTGGGGCCACTTAGGGGGAACACAGCCGTGAATCTTTATTTGCAGGAAAGCACAATAGCGCGGATGGGCGTATGCATTTCAGCCTTGTGGCCTCTTCAGCGCCCAGCGTGTTTCACAGGAGAATAATGCGCCGCTCACCAGTTCTGCCCCACCCAGTTCAGGTATATGCTATGGTTAGCTCCTCCCCCAAACTGTGATCCGTATCACCTGCTTGGGTCCTCTGATGTAATGACGAACTACTGATCCCAGCATGCAGCAGATTGCCAGGATCCCCACGTTTCTGCGGGAATAGCAGGACTGTTTGGCAGCTCTCTCCTCGTGTCCCGCACTGCCTGCCACAAACAAGATCTCCTTGTGTCCCCCAAGACTGCACCACCATCGCATTCAGGTATGTTTGTCCACGGGGGCTATGTCGCCCAGTGCGGAGTTCCATGACTCCATCACCGCTTCCTTTCCTCCCGTCTGCAGTGGTGTGCTCGATCCTTCCGTTAACACGGATTCTAAGAAAGTTGTGCCAGAGCACAGCGTCGCCAGAGTAGATCGAGCCAACTTGTGTGCAGGGGTCCCAGTAGCACTACTCTGGCTCGTAGTGCGAAATATGACCAAGAACACTTCCCAACAAAAGAAAGTCTGGGGCCACTTAGGGGGGACACAGCCGTGAATCTTTATTTGCAGGAAAGCACAATAGCACGGATGGGCGTATGCATTTCAGCCTTGTGGCCTCTTCAGCGCCCAGCGTGTTTCACAGGAGAATAATGCGCCGCTCACCAGTTCTGCCCCACCCAGTTCAGGTATATGCTGTGGTTAGCTCCTCCCCCAAACTGTGATCCGTATCACCTGCTTGGGTCCTCTGATGTAATGACGAACTACTGATCCCAGCATGCAGCAGATTGCCAGGATCCCCACGTTTCTGCGGGAATAGCAGGACTGTTTGGCAGCTCTCTCCTCGTGTCCCGCACTGCCTGCCACAAACAAGATCTCCTTGTGTCCCCCAAGACTGCACCACCATCGCATTCAGGTATGTTTGTCCACGGGGGCTATGTCGCCCAGTGCGGAGTTCCATGACTCCATCACCGCTTCCTTTCCTCCCGTCTGCAGTGGTGTGCTCGATCCTTCCGTTAACACGGATTCAAAGAAAGTTGTGCCAGAGCACAGCGTCGCCAGAGTAGATCGAGCCAACTTGTGTGCAGGGGTCCCAGTAGCACTACTCTGGCTCGTAGTGCGAAATATGACCAAGAACACTTCCCAACAAAAGAAAGTCTGGGGCCACTTAGGGGGAACACAGCCGTGAATCTTTATTTGCAGGAAAGCACAATAGCGCGGATGGGCGTATGCATTTCAGCCTTGTGGCCTCTTCAGCGCCCAGCGTGTTTCACAGGAGAATAATGCGCCGCTCACCAGTTCTGCCCCACCCAGTTCAGGTATATGCTGTGGTTAGCTCCTCCCCCAAACTGTGATCCGTATCACCTGCTTGGGTCCTCTGATGTAATGACGAACTACTGATCCCAGCATGCAGCAGATTGCCAGGATCCCCACGTTTCTGCGGGAATAGCAGGACTGTTTGGCAGCTCTCTCCTCGTGTCCCGCACTGCCTGCCACAAACAAGATCTCCTTGTGTCCCCCAAGACTGCACCACCATCGCATTCAGGTATGTTTGTCCACGGGGGCTATGTCGCCCAGTGCGGAGTTCCATGACTCCATCACCGCTTCCTTTCCTCCCGTCTGCAGTGGTGTGCTCGATCCTTCCGTTAACACGGATTCAAAGAAAGTTGTGCCAGAGCACAGCGTCGCCAGAGTAGATCGAGCCAACTTGTGTGCAGGGGTCCCAGTAGCACCACTCTGGCTCGTAGTGCGAAATATGACCAAGAACACTTCCCAACAAAAGAAAGTCTGGGGCCACTTAGGGGGAACACAGCCGTGAATCTTTATTTGCAGGAAAGCACAATATATATATATTTCACCAAAAAAAACATAAGTTTCAGGGACATTATAGGTAGAAATTGGCATTTAAAAAAACCTTAGAAATTCACTGAAAAAACCAAAGGTTTCAGGGACGTTATAGTTAGTTGGAGATTTCAGTAATGCAAAACCATAGAAATTCGGCTGTTATAGTTAGTAGACCTAGCTATAACTTGCGCCCCTGCAATGCACTGCAGATTACATCACATATTACATCACTCATGACATGATCAGTGACATCACTGATGACATCTCAAATGACATCACTTTTGACATCACTGTAGGAGAGTAGGATCTGCTTCCTTTGGTTACCCCCACTTTTTGGTGTGTTTCACTGGTTTTTCAACTTTAGTCTGGCTGAGGCCCTTCTAATCTGGACCCCAGCCTAGCTGTTCTCTCTCTAAATTGATACCATGTACTTTAGGTACCCACCAGATTGGTTACTGGGTTACCCTTGTGAGTCCCTATATATAGTACCCTAGGTACTAAGGGCATTGGTACCCCAGAGACCTACCAGGGGCTGAAGCATGTATTGTGCCACCCCTGGGAATCCTTCCAAAATGGCACCACAGGTCTGCACTTGCAGCCTGGGTAAGGTGGTGTAAGCACCCCTTGCTTAGATATAGTATACCTATGTCGACCTTCACATATAGACACATAGTAACCTTTGAGTCACTTCTATGTCAGGCCTTGACAATCCTGAAGGCAGAGTGCTTGCTTTTGTGTGAGAGGGTGTCCTAGCATGAGCTGAGCCCCTCTGCAGGTTTCGGAAATATCTCCTTATAGCTGTTCTATGGTATAGCCATACCATATACTCTTAAGTGCATTATAATCCTCGCGGTTAATGCTAACTTTGGTTTGGCTTTATAAAAACATGTCTTGTAAGGTTTAAGAGAGGGGCAGGGATCCCCCAGGAGGCTAGTTTTCTACAAAGATTGGCTCGATTGACATTGTCAAAAGCCGCCTTGAAGTCCACAAAGCAAAAGTGAAGAGTTTGTTTAGTCAGTTTTGCTTTGTCAATAAGTAGCAATAGTGCCAGGAGGTTTGTTGTAGTTCCCATATCTCTACAAATCCAGTTTGACTAGATGGAAATATGTTGCACTTAGTTGCCCATTCGCACAGCTGAGTCAGTAAAAGCACTGCGAAGTATTTTGTCTCAATGTCCAGAAGGGCTATCAGGCGATAGATAGTTCTTTGGTAACGTTCTGTCCCCCGCCTTATATATTGGTGAGATAACTGAACCCTTCCATGAGGCAGGGAGATGCCCAGAGTAGCTGACAGATGTGTAAAGGGGGGGTCAAGGATTTTGTCCAGTATTCCGGGTCAAATTTGAAGAGGGCTGGATTCCCAGGAGCTTTTGGTTATGTGCGATGTCATTCCACCATGTTTTGGATTTAAAAAATTTGTTTAGTATGGACCAGAATCGGGCGCTGTTGTTTCCCTTAGAGCCATAGTGAAGTTTAGCCCAGAAATCGTCTTCATTAGATCTTTTGAGCTCCCATTTAAGATTTTGAGGTCCGCCCGGTGCTTGCGAAGCTGTTTGAGAAGATCCCTTTCGCCCGGGTTGGTTCTCAATAATCTTAGGGATTTGTTGATCGCTTATCTGTGGTTTTTTAAAGCTAGTTTCTGGGTGCTTGAAGTCTTCCCTGTGACCGTGGAGCCAGAATATGAGAAGTGCCGTACTGTTGTTAAATATGTGTTTGTAAATTCGGCCGTAAAGGTTTCCCATACGGTTACTGTATTACCCATAGGAAAGTTTAAACTGTTTAATTGTAGTTTTGCTACTTGAAGTACCTCCATTGTGTTTGCGACCAAGCTTTTAATTCGTTTAAGATTTATGGTATGACAAGCATGAGGTCCTGTTGGATTGGGGAGAATTGAGTCCGGAAAGGCAAGAAAAGAGACTTCCTGGGGCGGTGGTCGCTATCTCCCTTGTCTCCTAGGATAAAACCCAGTATATGATGAAAAAGTGGGAGAGAGACTAGCGTGTAGTCTATCGTAGAGGTTGCATTGCCTGAGTTGAATGAAGCCACATATGGGGAGTCCTCGGGGAATCTTCCATTTAGAACCCTCAGGCCGATGTGCTCCAGGTCTTCCAGCAACTCCTTCGCCGGCTTGGAGGTTTTACCTTGGCTACTAAAGGATTGAGTTGGAATATTCCAGTAGTAGGACTGGGCCTAAATGTCGTTGTTTGAGGAAGAGCCTAAAAAGTATTGGTTGAAGTCTCCAGAAAGAATTAAGTTGGGAGAAGTGTGCGAAGTCATTACGTGGTGTAAGTAGTCCATTAGAAGTTTCGACTCTTGTTCCTTCTTTTTTGAATTGATGTAGGTGTTGATCAGCAGCACCTCTTCTTTTTTCCCCCTAAGATTTAATTTAATTCGAACTGTGTTTATGGCAGGAGAGTTGGTGGTAAATTCCTGTGCACTGCCGACGTTTGAGATTTTGATGTAGGTTGCTAAGCCGCCCGCCAGCCGACCAAATGTACTTTTTTTATGGCTGGGGAGTGATAACAGGTGCAGCCTTCTATGTGTGCAGGATCCTCCAGCCATGTTTCCTGAAGGAGGATACTATCAAATGATTTCACATATTGTAAGAATTCAGTGTCTGCTGCCTTGTTGAGCCCATTTAGGTTCCACTAGCATAGTTTCAGAAGTAGTATGGCCAAATGCGAGCCCAACTCTGTTGGATTCCCCTGTCATTGTGGGTGACTTGGTGTGTTCCTTATTCTAAATAGCAGAAGATCATCTAGATTGTCCGAGTTAGAGACCATGTCTTGTAAGGTGTCAAACACTTTGGAATACTCCCCCCCGCCAGTCCTGGTGGCGGGGGTAGCATTCCACCCTTCTAGAGGGAGAAGACATGTACATACTGATGTACCCGGTTAAAGTTTAAAAGAGCGTCAGCATCACAAAATGGATACTGCTGCCAAAGACACAAGTCTAGCTTTAGTGTATTAGGGCAGGGTGGGTTGCATTCAGTGAATGCTTTTCAGACACCGCCTGGGGCTCAAAAGGTGCTCCATGCATTTCCCAGTCCAAACCGGTTGCTGGGGCACTCTGCCCCAGCTCTGGCGTGACACTGGACAAAGGGGAAGGGGTGTAACCACCCCCATCCCAGGTCCTCCCATACGTGGGACCCTAGAGTTAGTCCAACACCTAAACTTACAATAAGAATAGGAACCCAGTCACTAAGACTTTAGAGTACCCTGGACAAAACTCTGCAATATATATCCTGGACCTTTGACATTCCATATTGACTGGAATATAGAAGAATCTCCCTTGAGGTCAAGGAGTGGCCTCCCTGTTCAAACAGGCACCAGAAGCATATTTGCCAATCTGCATTTTTGAAGCTCCCAACAGATCCCGAAGTATCTGTGACACAGGTCACAGACTTCCAGACATCTCTGAAGCTGACCCGAGTACCCAGCAAAGCTGAGACCCGTGGTTGACACGAGAGACGTGGGACCGGAACTATGGGACATCCTACATTTTTGCAACTGCACCTACTTCCCAAAATTTCCTGAAGTTGTGCATTGGGGTACTTGAAGCCCCTGCCCGGAGCACCTTTTGCACCAATGCTCAGAGGCCTACACTCCACGAGTGTTCCGTGGGCCCGCTTTGTGCATTTCAGCTAGAGGCCCCTTCATGGTTCCTAGTACAATGACTAGTGAGCCCCCACAAAGGACAATACTTTGTTTCTTGAACTTTCCTTGTTGCTCCAGATGTGCCCTCCCTCCTCTCCAAAGGAGGAGTCCCCCAGACCTTGTTGGTCTGAACCAAAGCCAATCTTGTCATCTTGCATGGGTTGCTGTTGCCAAGGCTTGTTGGGTCCAATCTAGATTCCGATGCTGCAGCACTCGACATCCTTTGTGGGACAGCTCGAATCCAGCTCCTGGTTGTTGTTGACACCTCCTGGTCCTCGTGGCTGAAGAGTCAAGCTTCACCTCTTTCACCTCAAATCACCCGACATCGGTTGGCATTTTCCGATCGCATTCCTGGTCACTGGCAAGCAACCCAGACTCTGTCCCCTCTGCTTTCAGGTTCTTCAGATCTCCAATCCATCCTTGGATCCACCCAGACACTTTTCCTCTGGTCGCCTGCAGCATTTCTTCGCAGCTCTCCATTGGAATCGACTACGAAACCCGACACCAAAAGACACCTATGCACCCAGCTTTCCTGGGTGAGGTAACAGGAGTACTCTGGTGCTCCCGTGGGTCTTGACTCTCAAAGCGTCTTAGTCAAAAAGGGTTCCATTGTAGTTAACCTCTAAGTGTCCTTAATCTTTAAAATTGCAACTTGTTCGTTCTCCATAGAAAGTCAATGGTGATCTGCGGCTGTGTTTAGACACTTCACGCGTTCCCCGTGGGCCTCCTACATCCCTACCTTAGGTTGTTCCTGGTAGCCCCGTGGTTTTACAGGCCCTAGGACTGCTTTCTATCCCTCACGTGGTTCTTATACCACTATTTTAGTATATGGTTTGTGAGGCCCCTAGGGCAAAACGTATACTGTGCAACTTATTGTATGCTAATTAAGTTCCTTGTATTGTACTTTTACCTCTGACCTCATAAAGAGACCAGAGGGGTTGTGTTTAGAATAAATACATATATATATGATATATACCTTGTGTGGTGTACTTTCATTTGGTCATCAAGAGATTACATCTGGTAAAACAACTTGCTTAACTCCCCTCTTAGTCTTAGCCTGAAGGCTGCTCTCCACAGCTATCACTAGGATAGCTTTCTATAAGGTTGACTTTACAACCTACCATTAATAAGGTTAGTTTGGACTGGTGCAAGGTGCCCACCAGAACAGTGGACATCATATGCCAGGCCAACCTCTCACAATCACCAATGACATCATCCAGTGAATGTGTGTTTCTGTAAAGTATACAAATTTGTTTTATATACATATATGCCAAGGTGTATTGAAGTATGAGTGGGTGTATGAGTGTCTGAATGGATGATTTAGTAGATGTATGACTGACTGTATAAGTGAGTGATTAAATGTGTCTTACTGAATGCATGGGTTAGTGACTAAACTCTGTGAATGTCTTTATCAGTCTGTTAGTTGGTGTGTAAGCGGCTGCATGGCTTGGTGGGTAGCTATATTCGTGTCCATATGGGTTATTTGTTGGTTGGCTGAGTATCTTTATGGGTGCCTGAGTGTCTTTTTGCGTGGGTCTATGGTGTTTGGCTGTGCATAGATATGTGAGTGGTTGTTTCAGTGCGTGTATGGGTTCAAGAGTGCATATGGAAACAGCTGTATGGGTGGATGAGTTTGTGTATGGGTGTGTTGGTGAGTGAATGGATGTCTCAGTGGTGCATGTGTGAGTAACTACATATGTTTTAAAGCAGTATATGTGAGTGTTGGAGTATATAAATGACGATATGTGAGAGTGAGTGATTGCAAGAATATCTGTATGGATGAGTGTGTGTTTCTATGAGTGATTGTTTAAGAGAGTAAGTATGTGTTAGTATATGTATAAATAAGTGTGGTGGTGTTTGTATGACTGTATACGCAAGGAAATGGGTGTGTGATAGCTTATTTGCATGACTGACCTGGTGTATGAGTAACTCTTTGGGTGAGAGGCAGTGTGTGAGTTGAAGATTTCTAACTATAACGTCCCTGAAACCTATAGTTGGTTCAGTGAATTTCAAAGGTTTTTTAAATGCTAATTTCTAACTATGCCTACAAAGGTAGGACGTGTGAGGAATGGAAGAAAAGCACATAAAGAAGGAACACAAACGAAGAAAAGTGCAGGAAGAAGAAGAGATGTGCAGAAAGAACCAACAGAGGAGCAGAAAGTCCTCCTGTGCCCCTAACTTTTTTCTGATGGGTACTGGTGGTAACTGACTCTGACTAACCAGGCCTAGAGCCAGTGCTATGCTAAAAGACCCTTAGAATACAGTAAATACACCTACATACACTAGGGAACACTATGCATCGGGGTACCCCTGTGATTAGCATGACCTCCTCTGTATGTGCCATGAGTTAATGCCTGGGTCATTGCATGAGTACATGAGTAGTGACTGGATGATTAGAGTGCTACAAGGAGAGTGCATGGTGATTTTATAAGTGCTTGGGTTTTGGTGGAGTAATTGGATAAGTACATAGTGCTGGCTGGGTGATTGGAAGAGTGCATGGGTAGTGACAGAGGGATTTCTGAAGTGCATGGGTACTACCTGGGTATTTGGAGGAGTGAATCAGTAGTGTGTAGGTGGTTAGAGGTCTGCATGGGAAGGGTTTAGGGGATTGTAGCAGTGCATGTGTTAGTGCCTGGGTAATTCCATGAGTACACGTTGCATAGAAGTCCCGGGGTTTGGGGTCCCCGGGGAGACTAGAAATTAGTGACAGGTGCTATATTTTTTTTAACTGTAAAATTAGGAGTCGTGCACCCAGCGCGGCGCTCAGCGCGGTCCCCTGGTGTGCACGTGTTAGGTGCATGACTCCTAACGTGTAGGGTGTGCGACTCCAGCGCGTTGGGTGCACAACTTTATCGCGTTGGGTGCACGACTCCAAGCAAAAAAAAGTAATATTTTTTGTGTTTCTCCTGGTAAAGTCCAGGGAGTAGTCTTGCTTGTCTAGAATCTCATTGTGAGTTTGTGTGCATTTGGGCACCATTGTGACAGAACCATTTAGGTACTTCACGATTTTGAAGACATATAACTGCTTAAAAACGTATCCTGTTTTTAAATTTTGATAGAATTAGAAACCAGTCATTGCTTATGTATTGGCAAAATGAGTCAGGCTTCCACACTAACGTGCAGTACTAAAACATGTGGAATGTGTGCAGTCATCTTACCTCTTTTAGACTAGTAAATGTTTTTTGGTAAAGTTCAAGGGATACTGTTGCTTGTCTAGAATCTTACTGTGAGTCTGTGTGCATTTAGGAACTATTGTGAGAGATGCATTTGGGTAGTTCATGTGTTTGCAGACACATAACTGCTTAAAAACTTATCCTGTGAGGCCCACACTGTGAAGCGTTTCACAAAATTTGAAACAGCAGTTTCTGATTGAGATCGATAAACAATTGTCCACTGACGGGCACAGAGCAGGCAAATTGTACATGGGGGTTTCTTACACCAGTGGCTGCTCCTCGCGCCCTCTCTTGAGGTTAATTCGAAGAGTTGTGTACTCCTTTTGCTCCTAATGTGCACAGTGCTCCATCGTCTCTGTTTGCTTTCCCCTCTGTCATCCAGAGGCCCTTGGGGAAATATGACGGCTTCCCTACAGCCAGTACCTCTGAAAAGCTAGTAGAGCTGGTAAAGAGTCAGCCAGGGTATTATACTTTCCGTCATACAACACAGTACTGAAAATGGCATAAAGTGGAATCAAGAATATGCAGAATTTAGGGTCGTACTGGGACAGAAAATATGCGCAGGCACCAAAGTAAAAGTTGCCCTCATTAGTGAATTAGTCAGCTAGAAAATAAACCAATGTATGCAAATTGAGGCATCTTTGAACTTGTAAAGAACACTGTATAAGTACTTTTAAGATATGGAAGACTTTGTGAATTTGATAATGCTTGGTTCAATACCAGGGAAAACAACAGTAAATACCAGCTCAATAGCCCATAAAACACGCCTACAAACAGCCCAAGAAAATGGCCCATACTCTGACCTGGCAGAGCAGCCCATCACTACCTGATTGCCCTACTGGCCAGTCCAAGCCTGGCAGCCTTGGCATTCTGTACGCTGACATTTAGTACCACCAACTATTCTCATCTTAGTAAAACTTTGAGCCCCGGCACTTATTGTTTTATAAATTGAGTTCTGGACACACTGCGGGTCTTTATTTAAATATGCAGGGTGGGGCTTGGCAGTCCCTGAAGCGTCGGTTGTCCTATGCAGTGCCTTATTTATTCTGTAATCACACAGGGAGTACTTATGGAGTTATAAAGTGATACACTCATAGAACTTTTGCAGTTGTACAATTACCCAGTCTGTAATCACATGGGCAGTACTTATGAAGTTATAAAGTGAAATACACTCATAGAACGTTTGCAGTCATACAATTATCCAGTCTTCCTTTGCATAACAGATAGTTTGACTATGTTGTATAGGTGCACTCTAATATTAAATAATGTTGCCTTTAAAATGTACTATTAACAGATTATCACAATAAATATTAGACAAGTGTTGTCAGAAAAAGAAGACGTATACAGTCAGTTTTTTTTAAAGTAACCTTTATTAAAACAGAAATAAATAGAAATGTAACTTTAATAAATCAGTATCATAAAATGTGGGTTGGACTTCAGTGGAGCAGCAAAGGAAACCTGCAAGACAAAAATTAAACATAAGTATGTGGAAGAGGTATAGCAAGCTATTTGGAATGAAAGGACCATAGTAAAAATGGAAGGGAGGGGAAGTGGGTGGAAGTGAGAAGTGGAGATAAGAGGTTGATAATACGCCCTTGTGAATTCCCTTAGAAGCTCGGGCTTTGGTGTGAACCTGGGCTTCCATTGGAATTCACAAGGGCATATTATCAACTCCTTATCATTGCTTTAGCTGTAGTTTCCAGTCGCTAAAGTGGTGATAATGTTATCGCCGTTCTTTGATAATATAGTCCTATATTATTAGCTACGGGAAAATCGCTTGCATGCGCCTGCACCCCTACACTGTGCTCAATGGTAGGTCTTGCACACTGAGGCTACACTGCTCACCTGCTCCCACTGGTGTCCCACGATGTGGTGGTGCAAGCTCTGAGTCCGGGGTATGTTTGTATGGAAGACCAGGTCTCCAAAGTGGAACGGTGTCTTGATAAAGCTGTGGAAGGTGTTAGAAGGCTCAGGGCATCATTGCAGGTCAGAGTTGCCGCTCAGCCCCTTTTGAGCAATCAATGAATTTCTGTAATGGGAGAAATAGTTTGGTGGAAACGTTTGGAGGTAAATGAAGGTTTATTTTAAGCTTGATAGAAATTAGGAGTTCAGTGCATCATTCGTTTTTGAATTACGATCAACTGTTAGTGGTAATCGTGGTTCAAAGAGGAGTTGAGGTGCACGAGAATACCCAAGGATAAATAATAATATAGTATAGAATTAGTAATTGTAGAATACATACAACTGCCCGGGCATAATTCTCTGTTTGGCCTCTGCGCACCCAGGCTGCTACACCCCATCAACTCCCACTGCAAGGAGAGGTCTGTGCACTCTTTTGCTCCCAGGGTGCTGTACCCCATCCACTCCCCCTGCCCAGCGGTGACTTCCCATTCCTGCGCATCCAGACTGCTGCACCCCATCCACTCCCACTGCCTGGAGGTGAGTGCCCGTTCCAGCGCACCCAGACTGCTACATCCCATCCACTCCCACTGCCCAGAGGTGATTGTCCGTTCCTGAGCATCCAGACTGCTGCATCTCATCCGCTCCCACTCCCACTGCCCGGAGGAGCCTGTCCGTTCCTCTGTACCCAGACTGCTGCACCCCATCCACTCCCACTGCGTAGAGGTGATTCCCAGTCCTGTGCACTCAGGCTGTTGCACACCCATTTACTCCCAGTGCCCAGAGGGGAGTGCCCATTTCTCTGCAACCAGACTGGTGCATCCTATCCACTCTCACTGCCCAGAGGTGAGTTCTCGCTGCTGCGGAAAGAAGCTTATTTGCTCACCTTTTGCCACCGGCGTGTTTGAAAGAGGGTCCACCACGTGTCGAATCAACCTTTTGAGGCATTCTCCGGATGGCCATGCATCCTCAGATTCCCCAGACGTTGAGGCCGGGTGGTGTTTGGGGGGGCGCCAATTCGTGAAACACAACCTGATAGATAAAAAACAGGATAAGATTGTGCGTCTTTCGTTCATCAAAGGAGAGAGGAAGAGAGACAGAGAAAGAGTGAGAGTGACACTGAAGAGAATCTTCGCAGCTCACCTTTCTGTAACTGGTGTGTCTCCCACCACGTGCTGGGACATAGTGCACCCTAAAGCTCCACATTCTGAAAGATAGTAGAGAATTAGTAATTGTAGGAAACTCCAGTATGCAGGAATGAAAAGACAGAGATGGTAACTTTGTTCTTTTACATTTAGGAAAATTAAAGCAAGAGTGACTGAACAACCGTTAATTTCTATTTCTCAACATTCTTTTATTTAAAACATAACATTCCGAAAGTAACGGGAGGCAGCCACGAGTTGTGAGAAGAATGTTACGCATGTGTCTGCATGATTCGATGCTCGCAACACACCTTAACTCCTTATAAACTAGGATTTGCAATGTAATAGGTCTTGCATTATTAAAGTTTGAGGTATTGGCATGCTAAACAATACAACACCAATAGCTCAAACTTTAATAATGCGAGAGCTATTGCATTGCAAATGCTTGTTGTATGATAGAGTTGAACTTAACATGTTTATTGCGGAAACCATTATGTATGACACAGATTCTTTAACAGGAATAACACGATGGAAGATATTACGACTGGTAACTGCTGCTATCTTAATCTGGACTATAATAACTATGTGCACGGTCCCAGCTATTTAAATAGGATTCGATTTATCAACAATTACTAGAAGTAGTAATATTTTCCACGAGAAACGTTATGCGTGGTTACAACAAAAAGCCTTTACCACGCATACCTTTACTACGAAATATGTAGTAAAGGCATGTGTGCCAAAGTAAAAAAAATGCATGGGTGGTAAAGGCATGCGTTACAACGGAATGCGTTGTAAAGTCACACAACCTTTTTCCACCCGGTTATAGAAAACAAGTGGTGCGCAATCACACACGTGATTTTAATTATCAAGCCCAAGTCTTGGCACGATAATTGAAACCCCATGGCCCATTGATGGCACTAAGAGCGTAATAGACATGAATAGGCACGGGCGGAGCAATGCGTCCGCCTCTGGCCATTTGCGTGCAGTCTTTTAAAATAAGATGCATTAAAGGCCAATGGGGTAGCACAGAAGGAAACGCACACGCACAAGCATGTGCGATTCCTAGGTTAGGTTCATATCCCCCGTTTTTGAACTTACAAAATGTCTCGT
Source organism: Lissotriton helveticus (assembly GCF_964261635.1). Classification (NCBI taxonomy): domain Eukaryota; kingdom Metazoa; phylum Chordata; class Amphibia; order Caudata; family Salamandridae; genus Lissotriton; species Lissotriton helveticus. The sequence goes on from NC_136071.1 coordinate 405,839,571, forward strand.
GCTGTGCGAGCACTGCTGTGTAGTGCAACACTAGGCAGAAGACCTAAAAAGGTACAAGTAAGCCATAGTACCGCCGCCCATTAGATGCTGGGGCTGGGGAACGCTTTCCTTTTGTCTGCCTCAGAGCAGGGGAGTCTCAATATTTACTTCAATGTGTATATGTAGATACGGATGAGGGGTTAGGCCAGTCCGTAGCAGTGTGAAAAACCAGTGGTGCGCGCACACCACAAAGAAGCGGGGGGAGGGACTTTGCTACAGATGTGGGAACGATGGACCTTTGGCCTATTATATAAAAACTGTCGTGTTATTGAAAAAAAAATCAAAATGCAATTAGACACCTGTGTACACCTAAATCGCCATTTTGTATTCAGTCTGCTGCACCCCATCTACTCCCTACGCTGCGCACCAAGGCCTTACTGCTTACCTCTATGCGGACAAGGCACCTTCCCCATCATGCAGTCCTCAACTGCAACAGAGAAGTCTCACATTTGTTGCTGAGTCTTGATATCGCCATGGCAAACAACATACTCGTGCACCCATCATCATCGCAGGTTGCTCACCCGCTCAGCCCTTGCGGTGCCACTAACTTACTAACTCAGTGACCATTGCATGGCTCAGGCCTACACTGCGGTCGAGCAGAGCACACAATAGATAAGGTGTAAGGACCACAGGGACGGACCATCACTTCAGGCTTCACACCTGCTCAGCACTTACAATGCGTCTACCTCAGTGGACCGAAATTCACCATTCGATAGCTGTGTGCCAGTGCAGGGCCGCAGAGCAGCCGCTGCGAGCAACTCTAAAATGGCGTATAGCGCGTGCACCTTGTCTTTTTTATTGGCAGGGTAACGTGCCCTGTGATGCCTGTGCTGGATGGGTGTGGTGTGGGTGTATACCAGCAGTGAGGGAGTAGCTGTGGCGTGCTGAGAACTAGACCTGTGATCAGCAGATCACTATAATGAAAATGTGGAACATGCACCGTTGTTGTATTTTACTGTAAGCGTAAGCGGAGTGGGCTGGCATGGCGTATGGTAGTACTGCGGGAGACTGTGAAGAATAACTCCGGAGCTATGGGTGTGGCTCCATCGTGAGGTACATGAGGAATCAACTGATGTGGGTGTCCGTGTTGTAGTGCTGCCGTCACCTGGTTGCAGGCGCAAATGTGTTATTCTGTGAGTGAAGTCTCACAACATGGCCAACATGGAAGGTATGGGGAATTACTGACCCTACATTCTTCCATAGTGCCACACATGAAAGATGGTGGACATGACGCATTTCTGTGGATATGAATGTTTATTGCACATTCACTGGAGTGTTGCAGCTGTAGCAATACAGGGCCATGGAAAGCTCAGGTTGCACTTTTTGGCACATGGAGGGCAGATAATTAGAGCGAAGCTCATAGTCTGGGTTAGGCTGTGCCAAAATATGTACTTGTATGGTCCGTCGGCTAGACTGCCGAACTTGGTGCTGGAAACCAGGGTTCGAGCCTCGGTGTCGTGTCCACATCATGTGATTGTGGGCAAATCACGTAAACCCTGCGCGCCTGACTGTGTAATGTAAATAAGGTGTTCATGTAAAATGCTCAAATACTTTCGAGTCGAGTTTGCGCTATATAAGTATGCAACAAAAAAAACTCCAGGCACTTATCAATTTACTATACACTTTGCTTGCAGTACTCTAATGAATTACTGAATTACTGAATAGTTGTTTTAACTGGTATTGGTATGTCCATTTTTTTGAAAATTTTAGTTTCTATTTTTGAATGTGTGTATGAAAGGTTGTATTAGGGTGAGAGAAGGTCTGCCACTCTATCATAAGGATGAGGTCATGAGTGATGTAATTTGAGATGTCATAAGTAATGTCATGAGTGATGTCACTGACCATGTCATGAGTGATGTAATATGTGATGTCATCAGCAGTGCATTGTGGGCGCACGAGTTATAGTTAGCTGAACTAGCTATAACGGTGGAATTTCAATGGTTTTGTACGACTGAAATGTCCAGCTAACTATAACAGCCCTGAAACCTATGTTTTTTCAGTGAATATATATATATATACTCATCAGCTTGGGCAGATGTGGTAAGATCCGATGGCTGGGCAAGTTGAAGGAGTTGGTTACGTGGTTAGGATTGGGTGAGGCTTGGCTTACTCAGTCCCCGCCACCAAAAAGTGTTGTTAAGACATTGTATTGGGACTGGGTTCTGAAGGAGGAACTAGAGGGACATAGGTGGGGACCCTTGACCGATCAATTTCTGAACAATAAGTCTGCCAGGATGTTTGAACCATTTCTGGATTTTATCCAATTACCTGGCGACAGAACACTTTTTCTAAAATTCAGATATGGAAGCTTACCATTAAATTAATTTACTGGAAAGTGGAGACCTTCTCTCCCCGACCATACCTCATGTCCATGTTGCCCTTGCCCCAGAGAGTCCTTAGCACATTTTCTATTTGCCTGTAGAGCCTATAGGGGTGCAAGAAGATGGTGGCTTAGGCCAATTTGTAGGGAGCTTGGCTTCAGACAGCACCTTAACGCCCTGCGCATTCTTACAATAGATGTATCATCATTGGCTCTGGTCTGTGGGGTTGCGAAATATTTGGGAAGAGCATGGCAGATAAGATCTAAGCAGCTAAAGATGATCCCAAAGAGGGTGCTAAATGATATCTCTGGTTAATTGTGTCTGACTATGCTGCTATTCTATTTCTAATAGCTTTACTGGTTTACCCATTTTTACCTGCATATATGTTTTTAATGTACATAAATTCTGTATTCTGTTTTGTATGAATTTTAAGGGTTGTTGGTACTTGAAAATGGTTTTTAGTTTTATGATAAATGTTTTTATCGAATAAAGTACTACAACAGTCACAACAGTGTATATATATATATATATATATATATATATATATATATATATATATTCACTGAAAAAACCATAGGTTATAGACCATATATAGTTAGGAATTAGCATTTAAAAAACCTTATTTTACTCACACAAAACCATTGAAATTCCATATATAGTTAGTTGCACTAACTATATATCGCGCACCCGCAATCCACTGCTGATCATGTCACATATTACATCATTCATGACATGGTCAGTGACATCACTGATGACATCACTGATGACATCTCAAATGACATCACTGATGACATCACTGATGACATCTCAAATGACATCACTGATGACATCACTGATGACAACATCCAGTGACTGTATGTTTCTGTAAAGTTAAAATATGTCTTACATATTGAAGAATGAGTGGATGTAGAAGTGTCTGAACAAAGGATTTAGTAGGTGCGTGACTGACTGTATGAGTGAGTGATTAAATGTGTCTCACTGAGTGCATGGGTTAGTGACTAAACTGTCTTAATTTGTGCATCATCATGTCTGTTGTTCTGTAAACTGCTGCATGTGTTGATCAGTAGCTATATGATTAACTATATGGGTTATTGATTGGTTGCCCAAGTATTTGTATGGGAGACTGAGAGTGTGTATGGGTGGCTGGGAGGTGTATGACTCTCTGCATAGATGTATGGGTTCAAAAGTGCATGTGGAAACAGCTGTATGGGCGGTTGACTGTGTGCATGACTGTATTGGTGAGTGAATAGATATCTCAGTGCTACATGTCAAAGTAAGTACATATGTAAAATACAGTACATGTGAGAGTTGACATATATAAATAACTGTGCATAAGAGCCAGTGAATGTGTGAGTGGCTGTATGGATCATTGTGAACTTGTATCCAGGATTGTATAAGTGAGTAAATATGTTTTAGTATATGTTTGAATAAGTAAGGTGTGTTTAACTGTATAGTTAAGGAAATGGAGGTGTGATTGATTGTTTGCATGACTGACTAGGTGTGTGTGTAACTTCATGGATGAGTGACAGTCTATGAGTGTCTGTTTACACTGAGTGTATCTAAGGTTATATTAGAGTCTGAAGAGGTTCATCGTATTATCACATGAATGATGTCATCAGTGATGTGATCAGTAATGTCAACTGAGATGTCATCAGTGATGTAATCAGTGATGTCATTTGAGATGTCATCAGTGATGTCATCAGTGATGTCATTTGAGATGTCATCAGTGATGTCATCAGTGATGTCACTGACCATGTCATGAATGATGTAATATGTGACATGATCAGCAGTGGATTGCGGGTGCGCGATATATAGTTAGTGCAACTAACTATATATGGAATTTCAATGGTTTTGTGTGAGTAAAATAAGGTTTTTTAAATGCTAATTCCTAACTATATATGGTCTATAACCTATGGTTTTTTCAGTGAATTTTCAAGGTTTTGTAAATGCTAATTCCAAACTATATATGGTCTATAACCTATGGTTTTTTCAGTGAATTTCATTGGTTTTTTAAAAGCTAATATCTACAGCTGTAAAATGTATTCTTCTTTAAATCCAAAAATATATTTTATATGTTTATTAATAATTTTTTTTAAATATTTTTTTTGTTTCGCTCCCGGTCCGCGAACCGGGAAGCTTCCCGTTAGCTCAATTCGATTCCGCGATCCGGTCCGCGAACCGGTAACAAATCAACATAGTTACGGTATCGCGTTGCCGCGTAATGCGTCTTATGACGTACTGCGTTAGCGCACCCGGAAGTGCCCCGGGGCGCGGACCGAGGCGCGAAACGCAACTCCCCGGAAGCGATCCGCGGCGCGAAAGCGCGACGTATCGCGTTGCCGCGAAATGCGTCTTGTGACGTACTGCGTTAGCGCACCCGGAAGTGTCCCCGGGCGCGGACCGAGGCGCGAAGCGCAGCGAACCGGAAGCTAACCGGGGAGCGTTCCGCAGCGCGTAACATGAAAGTTAGAGTCATGTGACTTGTTAATAAAGCTTTTCATTGGTTCATTTCACTTTTAGTTTCATAATTATGGAAGGCTAGGTCAGGTGACCTAAAAATAACACTTTTCATTGGTTGAGAAGTATTGTTTTTCCCAAATGATGAAAACCCCTCCTTCTTTCCTCACTCTGACTTTCATCATTGTGAGAGGAAGACCTTCATTAGTATATCAGAAATGGCTTCAGTAGTTGCTTCAGCTGGTGGACCCCCACCACCACCTCCACCTCCTCATGGGAAGAGAGGACCACCTCCCCAGGTGATGACCAACACTGAGGAGGAAGAGGAAGAAATGGAGGAAGAGGAGGGAGAAGAACCACAGTTCTTGGAAGAGGTGCCCCGGGTTTCCCATAGGAAAGCCAGTTTCATCTGGCAGTTTTATTCAATCCCTCCAGGGCAAAAGAAAGTGAATGCGAGGTATGTGACCTGCCTCATCTGCAAAGAGAAATTATCAAGAGGGACTGATAAAAAGTATAGCTATGGGAACTATACCATGCATCGGCACATGACCAGGAAGCATCCACTTAATTACAGCCGGGCGGAAATACGGGATATGGAACAAAACCCAACAGCAACTCCTGTGGCCAGGTCAACATCGTCAATATCATTGACACCAGCAGAGGCACGGGAAACTGTGCCAAACATCCAAGAGAATTTTGGGCACATGAAACATACTTGTATGCACTGTGGTGCGTTGATATCATGTGGTAACATGAGTATTAATGCCATCAACCTGGCTTATGACAATCATAATTGCCCTAACCGCCCCCAGTAATTTTTTTTTGCTCCTGTTGAGCCCTTTTCAACGCCTGTTTTTTGTTGTTTCCCCCCCCCAAAAAAAACCCCAAAAAAATATAAAATCGTTCAAAAAATACAAAAAAAACAAAAAATGTTCAAAAAATACAAAAAAATATAAAACAACAAAAATATAAAAAAAAAAGTTCTTTTCAGAACTACCTTCCCTTTCCAAAAAAATTGCTAGAATGTTTAGCACTCTGGCAAGCTCTATTTCTTTTGGTTCGCTTCCGGTTTAGCTTCCCGGTACGCGTACCGGGAGCTAACCAAAAAAAAAACTTAAAAAAAAAAAAGAGTAAGTATAAGGAAAGTAAACAGAGAGTGATGTTTCAAGAAAGACAGCTATAGGTAGTAAAGAAGAGATACTATTTAATAGATCTATTTACCAAAGAACAGACAGAAGATGGTATAATTGTGAAAAACAAAATAGATAACGAAGTGAAAGAAAAACAAGCATTGGCATAGCCAATAGGTATCGACTTTTGGACCTTCTAAGTCTTTAGGTATGCAGCATAATATCCTTGGTGCAGCAACATCAACTGTTGCATGGCTAAACACGTATAAGGTCCCAAAGGCGAGACCTATTGTCTGTGCCAATGCTTGTTTCTTAAGTAGAATTGCAATACGTATGGCTCTTCCATGTAAAAAAATCTTATCTTGTGCTCTAAAGATTGCTAAAGTCTCGACAGAGAACAGGCTAGATTGTAAGTAGGGTAAATTGCGCTTGGTGATCTGTTTGAGGGAGCGTCTGCTTTGCCTGGTGTCTTTGGAGAGCAATTTTGATTGTTATACTGGACAATATAGCCCTAATGTAAATAACATAGGGGCATATTATCAACATAGGCAATAAAAGTTTTGCAGCTTTTATAGGCAGAAATGTGTCGCTAAAGCTGCTTTTGCGGCAGAAAACTGCCGCTAAAGCCGCTTTTGCACCAGTTTTCTGCCAATAAAAAGAGCAATAATTTTATTGGCTGCATTCATAATATGCCCCTTAGTGTGCTTCAACTACACAGAGAAAGCATTATGAACAAATAGTGATACAGTGATCAGTCAAAGACACTAAGAGTAATAGAGACGGAGTGAGTGAACAAGAGTGAGGAACTATGAAAAGAGAGGGACTGAGAAAAAAAGTGGAAGGAGTTGAGTAAGTAGGTAATAGAGAAAGGAATGAGGGAAGTAGCAAAGGCAGGAAACTGAGGATTAAAGAAATGAAGCAGTGGAACTAATAGTAGTTCAATGTGATAGAAATGTAACGAAAAGAGTACAAAATACTTACCTTATAATTGTCGTTAAATTCCTCACTTTTTATTTTTATACTTTCAATCTGTGAAAGAGAGAACAAACATTTGAAAAATATAAAAACATGTATTGAAAAATTACAAAAGACAAGGGCAAAGATTGAAGGACAAACAGTTTTTCAATAACTTTGACACTTACAGAAGCTACACAGTCCTAAAGATATACATTTTAAAGTAACACTATCTTGATGCAGATGAAGTGAGGCCTATCTTAAAACATGGTGCATCTTTTGCATTGCTGTTGTCTCAGAAAAGTGTCGCAAGACACTAAAATTTAAAATAATTGCTTCAGGATGCCAATAAGATGTCTACTATCCAGAGTTTTGTTTCAGGTGAGGCCTACTCAGGGTTGCAGATGAAATTTCAAGTTGTTGAAGAGAATAGAAGACATAATACATGTGAAGGTCTACCAATGAAGTGAGTCATGTCCACTGCAATCTTCAACAAAGTCCAAACCTCCTATGTTTCCCTGGACAGACCTAAACTTGATCTGCACAATGTGATTCGTAATGATAGGAAACACAGGTGATGTAATTGAAATACATGCAATTTATTTTGCTCATTTCACAATCACATCACTTCTGTTTCCTTTGCTTAGGTATCTCATTGTGCAGATGTAGTCTAGCATATCAAAGAATACGCAGAAGTGCAGCACTGCATGCAACAACTTTGACACTTACAGAAGCCTCACCTTCTCCATGCCTTCTACACAGTTCTACATATACATCATAAATGGAAACATTACAGAATTAATTATACATGTTAAATGGTTTATTTTTGCTGTTCTCAGAATGTATCAAAATTCACTAAAAACAGTGACTTGAAGGTATTCATCATGTAACAGCGGGGAAAAAAAAACACAATCAAAATGATTGTGTTTAAAAAACCCATACAAGATCAGAAATCAAAAATCAGAACTCCTTAAAGTTAACTTACTTTCCATGACGTCCAAGGATGTCCTATGAATAGCTTATACTCTTTTGTGCTGTTATTACTTTCAGCCCACCAGTTTCTGAAAGAAAATCTCCATCGTTTTTAAAAACATGTTACATACAATAAATGACTTCTTGCTCTCTACCACAAGATTCCACAAGGCCAAATTTTGTCAGAGCCATGTATAACTCTTGGATTTCTTGTTAACCAATCCCATCATTTGGCATTCCCGCAACTTTCAGAATTAAAATGTTGAAGATCATTTTCACAATCCTGGAATAGTAATATCTTCCCCTTCTTGCTCAGTCATGTTCTACATTTCGTATGACACTGATACTGCTTAATATGAAGCAGACTTACACTACCTCTATGAGTACTACAATTATTTAATTCTCTACATCACTTTTAATCACAAAGTAATGTAAAACAGTAGACAGCATTGCAGACTTACATTCCCTCTACTCCATGTTTTGATTGGCTGCTTTAATTAGCTTATGAAAAGAAACAGTTTTTCTGAACTCATTTAAACTGCACATACATGTCCATGATGTCCAATCCTATGATTAGAAGTTATGTCTCTGAACTACACTTATCCTCAAGGCCAAATTGTGTAGGAGCCATTAGAACTTCTTGAAATTCCACAGATCATATCCCGAGATTATTTTCCTAAAATTTTGGTTTTAAAAACACCAGGTAAGAGTTTTTAAGGTCATACGGCAATTTTTTTTTGAAAATTATAACAGAATCATTACAGAATGACCAGCCATTTCTAGACTTTAAATAAGCTGTGTAATGTCCTGATGATATTGAAGGGCCGTCATGATATATAATTGCTGTAGTTACAAAAGTCCTTCCTGATATTGACAACTGCGAAGCTACAAAAATTTTTATTAAAGTTGTCAATTTTGTTCCATCAGGCCTACATCGTTGGAACATTAAAATGATGTACTGGCCATATGTTCGTATAAATAATGTGGACATCATTTCAGATTTACATTGGCTACACTCCATGTTGTGATTAGCAGCTTTTACTAGCTTATTAAAGGAGACTGATTTACTGTCTGGCAAAGTTAAATATACAAATCTTTCTGAGTCTACACTAGTAGTACTTGATACCATACAGTTCTCGCAGTCATGCTGCCATTGATAAGAAAGCCCAAACAGCTGATCTACATCTACACCTTCAGCATGTAATACATGAAGCATATACATTAAAAACTCCTGACAATCTTGCTGAATATTTTGAGAGAATTGTGTTTGGCCTGAACATCTATCTAACAGATTTCTAATTTCAGACACACTTTCTATGTTTCTTCTATCAGTGGTACATTTCTCTAACACAGAATTTAACAAACTGCAAAATCTTTGATCAGAATTGACCACAATCTCTTCTTTTACATTTTTTAGAGAAAACAAAACATTCATTACTACATTAGCATAGCAGTTGACACCAGAACTGTTTTCAAACTGAAAACCAACAACATCTTCAACAGAATCCTCTTTGTTTCTGCTTGTAATTTTAGGTTCATTCACTTTTTTTCTTTTTGCTACAACCTGCCCAGTATTGTTCTCATTTCTTCGTTTCCGGCCTACCAGACGTTTCTCAAACAAAGGAAACTGAGGCAAATGTGGCGCATACTCTCTTCTTAACCTATTGTATTCCTTAACACAATCTAGATCTGCACAAATGTTTCTGACATCACAGTCAATCAAGTACAATCCCGATAAAGTTCTAACTCGTGACAATGCCACATATGCCATACCCTCCTTGAACACAGAACTGCCAATATTCACCAATGCAGTGTCTACACTTAAACCTTGCGATTTATGAATTGTCACCGCATATGCCAAGCAAACAGGGAACTGCTTACGGCGAACATATAAGTCTTTTACAAGCAAAAATCTAGCAGAACAACGAGCAATTAGCTGTACTTCCTCAATGCCATCAAATTTAATTTTTAAAAATTCAATTCCATCTCTATTTCTGTATTTCACAAAATCAACAACATTACCCATTGATCCATTTACCAGACCTCTTTCAACATGTAAATTCCTTCTTAAAATTATACGGCAGTTCAAGCACACATTCAGAGTCTTTTCAAAACCTGCAGTTTTAGATATACTCTTCTCTAATGAATCCAATTTCGTTTTCAGATTCTCAGACAAAATAATTGTTGATCCCATATGCTCTACTCTATCAATAGCTTCCACTTTCACAATCTCTTGCTTTTCTAAATGCAACATTTTGTTGTTAAATTTTGCACATTCTGCAAGAGTTGGCATCAAACATATTCCAGATTTCTTATCAGTAATTTTCTGAAAAATATTCTCAGGCACAACATCTTGTTCTGGATATAAATTTGACAGTAATCGTGCATGTAAAGCTTCTTTCCCATGCTCGGTCACTTTTCCAATTCTAACATCTTGTAGAATAGTCTTGTAAACTTCATCCTTTGCCTGACGCATATTTTCATGCAGTTCAGCATAATTGAAGTTTAACCATATATTGACGTTGCCAATGCTGCCTAGGCACTTCCTGGTATCTTCATGCGTGAGCATTTTGAACACAGGTTGCCCTTTCACTGGTGTCAGCTGCAGAAGATCTCCAAAAACAATGATGTGTTTGCCACCGAATAACACATCATACTCTGTTTTGAGAACTTCTTGCATCCTCAAATGCACAAAGGCAAGCATGACATTGGAAACCATGCTTACTTCGTCAATGATAAGAAGTTTCATTTTCCTCAAGATTCTTGAAACTTCAAAACAAGCATCTCCAGATAGCTTGTGATATTCTAATTTGTTGTCATGCTCCACTGGCAGCATCAGTAAACGATGTAAAGTAATCCCTTTAATATTATGTGCTGCCAGTCCAGTTGGAGCAGTGACAACACAAGACAGTGATGACTCTGTCCTTTCCTGCAAATAGCATGAAATTGCTTTATTGAGGAAACTTTTTCCAGTTCCCGCTTCTCCACTCACGTACAGTCGGACAGGCTTCAACGACGTACATGAGCACTCTTTCTTATCATGACTTAATCCATGATCAATTTGCATGGTAACTTCGTCATATATTTTCCTCTGCTCAACGTTGAGTTGCCTTTCCAACTCTTCTAAGTTAACCGCATCCTCTTGAGCATGTGCCATGGCTCTTTCCACCTCATTCATAGCAGTGGCAGCTTCATTTTCAATAAGAGGTCCTCCTAGTGGATCCTGACTCAATGAAGCAGAACTCTGACTGTCCTGAGAACTGTCTCTGGCAATCTCGGCTGCAATCGTTGCTTCCTGCTCAATTTCCGCATTCAACATTTCTACATATTTGGGAAAAGCAGGACATTCTATGGTCTCCTTGGCGGCATTGAAAGAGTCTTCGTAACAGAGGAAATCTCCAAGCAGTTCCTCTTCTGCACGCCAAGGCTTGAAAAGTTGCAAAAGTGCTAAATAGAAAAACTCCTTTTTTTCAGGAGATTCGCCACTCAATTTTCGATGGTTTATCAAGTGGCATTTTCTTTGCTTGACCAGACATCCCTCACTTCCTATTACAGCATACACTCCTTTCTCAGTATCTTCTTTGATGTTCCTCTTGAACATGTAATTTTGCAGAACCTCATACAGACAAACATTCTCTAGGTGACTGCTTCGATTTGGATAATATGTATCCAACATGTTTGTCTTCAAAATGTCGGTACTGTTTGGCTCCTTTTCCGCCAAATACTCAATTTCCCGCACAGGTTTGAGAACTCGATTACGCGTTGCAGCAAGACCAAGACTCGCCCAAACGATACTCCTGGACTTGGCATAGAGACTTGCTGAAGACAACCGGTCAGAACATTCGTACGCTCCGATTTCTCGATGCGACAACATCTTCAGACTGAAACTGTACAACTTCTTGCTGAGGCTCTTTTCATGGGAAATGTCCTCCCACATATCCTTCAATTCTGTCTTCTCTTTTTTGGTGATATACGACGTCACATACCGAGCCACAGCCATACAGTTATCAGCCACAAACTGTATATCCATGTTAGCATTCCACATGGACAAAATCACCGGGTTGTAGTCGTTGATATACTTGGACTCTTCGTTCCTCTTCAAATTGTAAGTGTTTTAGGTGATTTCTTCATCACATTATGTCGCAGCGAAGACATCAAACTGTTTACTCTTCCTTTAGAAATCACCGGTCGTGGGAAGCCGAAACGACATTTGGTGTAGAACTTGTCTTTGTTTCGGAATTTACGACGGCAGTACTTTCCACATCGATGGCTTTGGAAACGCAGAACTTTTTCTCTTAGGCTTTTCTTCTCCTTTGCGTTTGGAACAGCACACGTAGAATACTGTTGGATGAAACTCATCACTGAGTCTTCTGGATCCGTTCCAAATTTAGGTGCATCCTTGATCCACAGCAACATATGTATATGAGGAGCTCCTCTTGCTTGGTACTCCTTTCTCCAGAAGAAATCCAACACCTCTCCAAGAGGTGGATTCTTCTTATTCATGATGAAAGACATCATAGCTTCAAATCTATGATTGAAGTACCTACATACATTGACTGGATCCAAAGAGCACAGTTCTCCGGGTGTCTTGAATTCGATGTTTTCTACGTTAGCATTTGCCTCTCGTAGAAATTGAAGTAAGTCTTCCCAGCCATACTCGGCACAACTCAGAGTGAGGAACCATGTGGGAGTACCTAAGTTCCTCAGCATACATTTTAAATCACCATGACGACGGTACCAGTACTCATTAGTACCACGCTGACACGCCATGAGATTAATCAGGTGAGATTCCAAAATACTATCTTGGACATTCACTTTATCCATAAAATCACTTGCCGAGATGTTTTGCATGTGTATACCACTTTTCAAGATGTGGTTCACTGCATATGACAGTCCAGACAGATCGCTTTCAAACAGGAGATGAAACAAATAAGGAATGCATTGTCGAAACCTAGCATCTCCTGCATACAATCGCAAAGTCCGGTATTCAGAAGCAGGAATTTGATGAGGTCGCTCATCATATCTTCCTCCCTGACCTGTTGGAAAAAGCTGTGGGAAACACCGAGCTTCCAAACTTTCCTCCCAAACACTAATGGGACTCCCTTTGGCTTGTTTCATTTGAAACAACTCAATAGCATTCCCCATGACTTCCTTTGAATGCAAAGGATGAACACTATAATGTTCATATATTTCCTCACTAGTAGAGGGTTCTACTTTCTCAATTTGACCAGCACACAAATCGCTATCCTCTTCCTCACTTACTTCCTCTTCTGCAACATATACATTCTTATAGTATTTATTATTTTTTTTCAAATACAATGTTGCCTTTTTAACTTTCCTAACATCTACTAAATCTTGCCATATTTTCTTATTCTTTGTCGGAACCCCATTAACTAAGATAACCAGAGGTTCCTCTTCCACTTTTTCTACTCCAATTGTGTTAATGTTTTTCTTCAAATCTAGAGGCAAATAAACAACTCTTCCCTTTAATCCTCTCTGTAAATCTGATGGAGGCAATTTCCCTGTCTTTGGCTCCATTCTTACAATAGCCTGAAAGGGATGGATACTTTGAATCAAAATAGATTCATAAGTATTTAAATCCTTCAATTCAGAAGGAATCTCAACCAATTCCAGATTATTATGAACTGCTCTAGCAGGCATCTGGTTTTGTTTTAATTTGTTACACACACGTTGATCCAATCCCAAATCAAAACAATTTTCTACCATCAAGTATGTTGCAAAATCCTTCCATTCACTATTATTTTCCCTTTCACTTTTTGCATATAAATCCACTAACTTAGTCTGATTCTTATAATAAGTGCGTCTACAACACACACAAGTGAAATTAGGCCTCTCACTTGATTTCATGTCAAACGTCGCAATTTCCCTCTGGAAATTATCTGTACTGGAAACCTGTACACTATCTTCCAAATGACCCTCTACTTCTTGCTCAATTTCAACATTCTCCTCTTTACTTCCAAGTAACAAAACTCAATTTCTTCACATATATTCTTCACATCTATTTCAGAACCATGCAAAAGAGCAGCGCATAATTGTTTCAGCATAATTGCTGGACTCTTAGCATAATACAACAGTCTAACTAACTTCCTCACTTTGTTATGATGCACTGCTAGCATCCTGAAATGATGAAAAACACTCTGGCATACTCTCCTGGAAAGACAAGCCAGTGAATGACCATGCAAACCTGTCACTTCTCTCACTCTGCAAGGATCAAATTCTTGCAACAACCTTATTTTCTGCTTCAAACTTTTCTTGTTAAATGACCGTACAAAATCACAAAGCAAATTGATGGAATCCTGTCGCACACTGCAAATACTACTACACTTCCAGGTGTACACAGGACCCTTAGCACGTCTTCCTAAAACCTCATTACCTAACAACTCTTCTGCCTCTGTTGTCACAAGTTTTTCTTTTTCAACTGGACAACCATCTTTCACTTCATAAGCACGACCACTGATGTCAACTGCATGCACCAAATCATTATCCTGGAAATAACTCTCTTCATTAAAAAATGCCTCACAGCTTGAACTATGTATCCATTCTCCAGAAAAAACTTCACAAAAATTACTACGATTAACTATTCTCTTCCATCTACTATTTCTTTTGAAATCAAAAATTGCCTTGTTTAGCTTCCTAATTCTATTGATTATCAAAATAAATAACTTACGTTTAATTTCAAAAGCCTGATCAATAACTTTCTCAACTTTTTTTTTTCTCCTATAAAAAACTAATTTCTGTTGACCTTTCTTAATATTTTTTAACAAATTGCCAATTATCCTGTTACGGAACATTCGTTTACGAATCTCCGTAAACTGTTGTTTCCTTCTACTATCATGCACAGATTTATCTCTTGCTCTAGCAGTAACATTTTCATTTGTCCTTTTCTTTCCATTTGATTTACTTGTGTTGTTATGGATTGAAACATTTTCTGTACTAATATTTTTTTTATTAGAAATATTTCTTATGAAATATTTAGAGCTCTTACCCGGTGCTTTCTTCATCGCTTGAGAAATCTTTTTGTTAGAGGACTGCTGCATTTTTTTTTTCTCCTGCTGTCTTTGACGTTTTGCAGCCTTCATCTCTCTTATTTTTGTAGGCATAGTTGAATCTGAGGAAAAATATAATAAAAATGTTATTAAACATTATTATCAAACAGTAAATCAGTAATAGTGATCAAAAACATAACACACTACTTGACATTTTAAATAGAAGATTTTTTAGTCCTTGCAAATTTACAATACAGAAATAGCAGAAAAGAAATGAGATTTATATTTATGTTACCTATGCTATTTTATATGTGAATCTGATCTAATTTTATGAGCATATTTTAATATTTTATTGAAGACACTACACATAACCTGTTTTTGAAGGTGTCTTTATTTTTAAATTAAACGGTTTACCTTTTTACTTTTTATTGATTATAAATTTTAAAAATAAATGTTTATAATTCCAAAGGCTCAAGCAGGTCAGCTTCCCATCCTATATCATATAATTCGGACAAATCTGCATCCTCATCACGCTCTTCTTCATCCTCAGGATTTAAATCATCCAATGGATCAACATCCACTGATGTTTCAATTACAAGTTCAATGATGAGGTCAAAATCAACTGATTGCAGATTGTCGCTCATGTTGAGGTTGTCTTTATCTTTAAAGAAAGACAACAACAATGAGATGTTGCAGAGTAAGAGACAAATCTCACAGATTATAATAGTAAAATTATTTAACAAGAGTAACATTTTGCAGCTATTATTTAGCCATGTCCAGCGATGCTGAGCAGGTGAAGCCTATGTCTAATTTTTCACTGAACAGGACTCATCTGTTCTTAACCTTGGATAAGCCTCAACGACTCTGTGTCCCCTGCACATACTCAAATGTTAAAGTGCAGATTTATATTAAATGGCACATCCCCAGGCATGCACCAGTTAATGTGCACCACTGCTTTACCACCCATGGTGTGCCGCATTTACAATCAGATAGGAGAAAGCTGCTTCAAAACCCTGCGCCTGCTTGAAGCTGGCATAGGTCTTGACGCAGCATTGTATAGATGGGGCACCCCTGATCCTTGCTGGAGCTGCATCGCACTTACGATACAACTCCAGCAATGTGCCACCTTTACAGCACAGATGCGTCACGCATCTGTGCCTTTTTTGCCCCATGCTGCGCCGCATTGTAAATGCAGCACACCATGGGTGGCGGAACAGTGGCGCAGGATGACTGTCACATCCCTGGGGATGCGCCACTCATCATAAATCTATCCCTAAGCTTCTTATCTTGTTACAGATGAACTGCCATATGTATCATCAAAATATTTTACATATTATAAATAGCAAATTTTAAGGAATAAATAGCGATTCTTTACTATTCCTAATTTGCAATGAGCAAATTGCTAATTGCAAATTACCCATTCATTTCCATAGGCTAGGAGGCTCATAGGAATTAATGTTGCAAGTTGTGATTAGCAATTAGCTCATCACAAAATAGGATTTTTTTCAAGCGTGCAGGGGTATCTCAAGAACACCCTGCTGCACCCCTGAAAAAGAAATTTGGGAGCACATGTTACATCTACATGCCCTAATGGCATGTATGGGCGTCATATGGGACATTTTTTTTTTTAAAAAAAAAAATGCTTTTTGAAAAGAATTCGCAAATTACCACAAACTAGAAGTTGGTGGTAGTTTCCAAATCCTTAATATCATTTTTTACATATTTTTTTTTGATACATTACATTTAAGGAATCACAAATTTTGAATTATTGACATTTTAAGTAATTTCCACATGTGCACTGTTTTCTAAATATAATTTGAAAATCGTTTTTGGGGAAAAGTAATGGTTTGCAAATTTATGACAAGGACATAATGGTGTATGCTTCTCTATAAGGCATTTCAGTATCTCTAATGTCATTTTTCCCATATTACATTATAAGACCTTTCCCCATGAAGCACATTCCTTGTAAATATGCTCCCACCAGTGCATTGCAAATTTAGATTTTGACTGTTTCAGACACATAGCCATGTTGAAAGTGACCCAAAAAAATTGCAAACGTTTTAAAAAAAAACATTCATGTGTCTTAATGACATTTTAAGTCATTTCCCCATGGACAATGTTTTCTAAGTGGCACAAAAGAGGTATACACATATCATAAATCTGTCCCTAGCATTATAAATGATTAAATCAGGATGACAATAAGATGTGGCCTATCCAGAGGTTTGTTTAAGGTGAGGCCTACTCAGGATTGCAGATTAAAGTTATGCTTGATGAAGAATACAGAGGAGATAATTTATTGTAAAGGCCTACCAATGAAGTAAGTGATTTCTACTTCATTGCACCAGTCATCATAAATGTATCCATAAGCTTCTTATCTTGTTAGACATCAACCGCCATATGTATCATATAACTATTTTGCATTTCCAAAAAAGCGAATTTTAAGGAATAAATAGCGATTCTTTACCATTCCAAATTTGTTTGAGAAAATTGCTAATTGCAAATTACCCATTCATTTCCATGGGCTAGGAGGCTCATATAAATGAAGGTGCAATTTGCGATTAACAATTTGCTCATCACAAATTAGGAATTTATTCCAAAAGTGCAGGGGTGTCTCAAGAACACCCTGCTGCAACCCTGAAAAAGAAATTTGGGGGCATATGGCGAACATAAATTTTAACAACATTCCTTTACCTCAAAAACGATTTTCAAATCATAACTTCAAAACACTACACATGGGAAAATTACTTAAATTGTCCTTAAGACACATAAAAGCGTTTTTTGATTGGCTTTCCTGCATGGTAGGGTCACTTTTAACATGGCTATGTAACATAAACATTCAAAATCAAAATTTTCAATGTACAGGTGGGAGCATATTTACAAGCAATTTGCGCCACAAAGAAAGGTCTGACATTAAAATGGGAAAAATAACATCAGGGACAGTCAATTGCCTTATAAAGAACCATACACCATTATGTCCTTCTCATGAATTTAAAAACAATTCCTTTTTCCCAAAAACGATTTTCAGATCATAATTTCAAAAAACTGCACATGAGAAAATGACTTAAAATGTCATTGAAACACATGAAAGCGTTTTTTTTTGGCTTTCCTGCATGGTTGGTTCACTTTTATCATGGCTATGTAACACAAACATTGATAATTAAAATTTTCATGCACATGTAAGAGCATATTTACAAGCAATTTGCGCCACAGAGAAAGGTCTTACACTAAAATGAGAAAAATAACATCAAGGACAGTCAATTGCCTTATAAATAACCATACACCATTATATCCTTGTCATGAATTTAAAAACAATTCCTTTTCCACAAAAACGATTTTCAAATCATAATTTCTAAACACTGCACATCAGAAAATGACTTAAAATGTCATTAAAACACATGAAATCATTTTTTGATTGGCTTTCCAGCATGGTTGCGTCACTTTTAACATGGCTATATAACAAAAACATTCAAAATCTAAATTTTCCATGCACATGTGAGAGCATATTTACAAGCAATTTGCGCCACATAAATCATAATTTTCTCCTTAAAGCACACTATTCTCTATCTAAAGTAAAGAAATATTTTCTCACCTTAGCAAATACTTTGAGTTTGAAAACAGTCTCAGAAACACACCAATTTGTCTTCAGCAGAGCAAAAGGTATGCACTCCAGAGTCTGCAGCTATCAAAAGCACAGAAATGGTGTAATTCTTCACACATATTTCTCATGTCACCCAATCAAAACTCTTCCCTCACTTTTTTTCAAATGAAAACCCTTCCCCCTCTGCCCTTTCTGCCTATTTTCCATAGCAACCACCTCTTGGAGAAACTCTGGTGTTTGCAAATTCACACAACAATGTTGCAATTGAACTCTGAACTCTCAGTGCACCTGCATATCCAGTGCTTTCTTTCATTTAATGATTTTTTATTGACCACTCAAAATACATCTTTCAAAGAACACATCTCTACACCCTAACTTTCTGTTTTCATCAATCAAAATCCACCAATCACTGTTACTACTTCATGAACACAGAAACTCCACAGTTTTTTTCATTTCAAACTCACATTTTTTCAACTGCCATTTCATTGCCACACTTCATCTGACTGCAGGAGAACCTTCTCTCACCATGTTTTCTGTCTGGATTGTTGGTCATAGTTATATTCACTGGGCTCAAAGGTACGTTGAAAGCAGGAATTTACCTAACCTCAATTTACAAGATGTGGAAATTAAGTGGTTTGGCCACAGAGGATTAAAATGTCACCAATTGATACCATTGGTGAAAACCTTTATGCATTTGCCCAAACCTGACCTGTTAATTGTGCACTGTGGAGGTAATGACTTGGGCACTTTGACTGGTGTAGGTCTGGAAATGCTTTTAAAGGACACCTTTGAGCAATTGATGGCACTTTTTCCTCAGACTGCCTTGGTATATTCAAATATATGCCAAAGACAGAAATGGAGGTGGTCAAACCAATTTTGTCCACAAATTGAGAAGTCGAGGAAGCATGTAAACAAATCTGTTTCAGCTTACATGAGAGACCATGGAATGGGCTCCCTGTACAACAATAACTTGCGTTACTACATGCAAGATATCTACAGAGGAGATGGAGTTCACTTCTCAGATGAGGGCAACAGAGTTTTCACTCTGAATTTAAAAATGTGCATTGGTACCTACTTATAAGTACCAAAATGTACCATAAACCCAAAAGCTCTTCTCAGAGCTACCCTACATCTAATCACTCACAATTATTATTTTACTCTAACTTTTTTTACTAATTTTCAACAAAGTACGCTCCCTGGGGCGCTACCCGGTACGCGTACCGGGAGCTAACCTCGCGAAATTTTAAAAAAAAATGTTTTTTTTTCGCACATATGGGCCTCCTCAGCCACCCTCACAAAACCTAGGGGGTCAAGATAAGTCTACCATGCCCCCTTCTACCTATTCTGAACATTATTTGCCCTCCATCTTGTATCATAATTCGACCGAAACACAAAATGGTGGACTCCCGTTACGCTTAAGGTTCGCGTACCAGGGCGCTCACCGGTTCGCGTACCGGGTCGCTTCCTGGGAAGCGCACCATCAAAAAAGGTGGGAAAGTAGTTCACAGAAAAGCCACTGGAGACAATTTCACCAAATATAGATTAGCTCATACTACATACCAATCCCTACCATTTTCACAAATTTGATTGGAATTCCATTTAGCCATTTAGCCTATAGAACTCACTAAATACCGTGAGGTAAATTACTTCACAAAACACATCTGAAGTGTTGGAATTGACAACCAATTAAAATGTTACTTTCATTTTCTACTTTTTTTACCTGACATTTGATTGGTTATGTACCCGAATATATATAAAGGAAGAGAAGGAAACACAGCCATTTTGACTACTACTTCCTGGTGTACATTTCTATTAGAATTTTCATTAATAACTTCAACTTCTTTTTAAAGGTAAGTTGTTATTTTTAAAACTGAAGTATATTGAGCACTTTAAGTTAATATGGCAAACTTTTTCTGTTAGTTATATACTATCCCTCTGTAGTACTTATAAATTTAGATACACTTTTTTATATTCCTACTTCCACTCTGATACTATACACTGCCCAAAGATAAATTCTCTGTTAAAAACTGCCTATCTAAAATTAATCCCAACAGTGCCCTACCTCTACTAATATATATTTTTTTATGCAAATTTCAGGAAAAATGGAAAGTGAACAAAACATTTCATTTGAAATTGTCCTTCCAGAGTCCAACACAGAAATCATTGATCCAAATGAGATTGAATTTATGGATGAATCTTGGGACCAAGAACTACTGCAATGTGTACAAGCAGTAGATAACCTCCTTGCAAATGAGGACATTTTACAACCTCAGAGACTACAATCTATATTCCATGATTATGAAATTTCTGACAATGAAATGTTAGAAAGTTTATTAAATTATGAAACACAATAAAAAAAACGTAAAAAAAAAAAATAATCAACAAAACCAACAATCAATTAACATACAGCATTTGAAAAGTCTATCATTCATTTTTCATTGTGATACGCTCCCCAGAACGCTTCCCGGTTCGCGTACCGGGCGCTAACCACGAAAAAAAACAAAAAAAAATTATTTTTTTTTGCTTCGCGGGGCCCCTTTAAAGCCTCCACATCAAACCTAGGGGGTCAGGGAGGATCTACTATGCCCCCTTATAGTTATTTCCCCCTTTGTTTTGGCCTCCTCTTGTCTCTCAATCCTACCGAGAGACAAGATGGCGGCCGCTCCAGACTGTTTAGAATGTTGACAGACACCGGAGAGCCAATCAGCTTAGCTACGCGAAGTTCCGGTACGCTTAAGGTCCGCGGACCGGAGCGCTGCCCAGAGCGCGCTTACAGATATATATCTTTTTTTAAACGTTAATTTCTCAAAATCCACTGGAGCACATATATTGAGACCTACAAAAGGCACATCGGGCTATCAGTCCCTAATATTTTGCCAAGTTTCGTGCAAATCCATTCAGCCGTTCGGGCTAACAGTGAGGCTAACCGCCCTATGGAAAACTCAATGTTAAAAACACGTTTTGGGACCCCCCTTTTTTCTCGGCCCCCCCTGGACCAACTCCCCCCAAATTTCCAGTGGCTGCTCAGAAACAAAATGTTCCATTTTCCAGAAAATTTCAGCCAATTCCGTCCACAAACGCCAAAGTTATTAGACATAGAATTTTCAAAAATCCCATAGGGAAAAAATCCTAACTATATATACCTACTGGCGACCGCCAGTAGGTAATATATATATATATATATCAAAAAAGGTTGCCCCATGCTCGGAGACGCACGCAAAGAACAAAGAAGGACCCCATAATTTGCAGTGAGGTTCTTTAATCCCTTACAAACCGGCATTCATTTCAAAAGTTAATTGTTGAAGGTCCTACGCGTTTCAAAGCTCCTGCTTCTTGTTCACGGACCGGTACTATGATTGATTGGCAGGGATGTCGTCATCTTTGCAAGTCCCTCATTTAAATGATAATTGCCTGCCCCCAGGTGGGCTGGCTCCGGTGCACAGTTCTCAAAGCATCCTGGGACTTGTAGGTTTTATTTCGCCAGTCATTTTCCATAGGTGTCTGCTTTTCAATCCTATTTCTTAATGTTATTGTTAACCCTCCAGTGGGTATTTCAAAAGGAATCCGGTTCGATTTGAGGCAGGCTTTGTCTTTCCGCTTTTGTGAGATTCCAGTATTTCGCTGCAGCCCATATATTTTCTATGGCGGTGCGGACTCCACGACCTTGGCTGGCTGTTATAAATATCAAAAAAGGTTGCCCCATGCTCGGAGACGCACGCAAAGAACAAAGAAGGACCCCATAATTTGCAGTGAGGTTCTTTAATCCCTTACGAACTGGCATTCATTTCAAAAGACAATTGTTGAAGGTCCTACGCGTTTCAAAGCTCCTGCTTCTTGTTCACGGATTGGTACTATGATTGATTGGCAGGGATGTCGTCATCTTTGCAAGTCCCTCCTTTAAATGATAATTGCCTGCCCCAGGTGGGCTGGCTCCGGTGCACAGTTCTCAAAGCATCCTGGAACTTTTAGGTTTTATTTCGCCAGTCATTTTCCAAAGGTATCTGCCTTTCAATCCTATTTCTTAGTGTTATTGTTAACGCTCCAGTGGGTATTTCAAAAGGAATCCGGTTCGATTTGAGGCAGGCTTTGTCTTTCCGCTTTTGCGAGATTCCAGTATTTCGCTGCAGCCCATATATTTTCTCTGGCGGTGCGGACTCCACGACCTTGGCTGGCCGTTATAAATATCAAAAAAGGTTGCCCTATGCTCAGAGACGCACGCAAAGAACAAAGAAGGACCCCATAATTTGCAGTGAGGTTCTTTAATCCCTTACGAACCGGCATTCATTTCAAAAGTCAATATCAATCAGTATATATATATATATGAATAAAAAACACAAAGCTTACAGGGGCATTATAGTTAGAAAATGGAATTTAAAAAACCTTCGAAATTCACTGAAAAAAACAAAGGTTACAGGGATTTTATAGTTAGGCTGACATTTAACTCACACAAAACCAGAGAATTTCAGCAGCTGAGCTAACTATAACACGCACTCCATTGAAGGTGCACGAAAGCACAGGCCTCCACTGGCTAGAGGAGCCATTACAATGCCTGTTGGGCCATATACGAAATCCCAGGAAGTAGAAAATGGCATACAAGCTGCTACAAATGATGATAGTACTAGCTATCATCAGAGAGAGACAGAGAGGCCCAGACATAAAAGCATGGCTTAGAGATGTGCGAGAGTGGACATTAGCAGAAGAAGCTCATATCAAATTAAATCATAGAGATGACAAGCTGCAGATAAACCAAACTGAGTGGTGGGAACTGTGGAACTCTGCCCTTAACACCGACACTCCAGAGAATGACCAACTTGAATCTGGGATGAATGAGGGTGGACCAGGGGGAGATGATAATGGGCCCTGAGAGTAGTAAATAAGTACGGTACAGTTGTGCGACACCGCTTACATGTAACAATTGTAATGTTTTACCTTTCCTCTTTGTATCTTGAAATTTTGTATCTGGGTGACTGTTGGGGTCAGGGCACCTGATGATGTGCACAAGATGCTTGTATCTCAACGACTGCTGCATCGCTTGTTAAAATAACTAAAATAAACCTTTAAAAGAAAAAAACTATATTTCGTGCCACGCAATGCACTGCTTATGACCTCACATATTACATCACTCATACATGGTCAGTAACATCACTGATGACATCTCAAATGATTTCACTGATGACATCCTCCGGCAATTGTGAGTGTTTCTGAAAGGTTTATGAGTGTTAAATAAATATACACCAAGAATTAGTGATGAATCAGTGGGTGTCTGAGTGCCTGTATGGATGATTTAATTGGTGCGTGACTGACTGTATAAGCAAGTGATTGTAAGTGTCTCAGTGAATGTATGGGTGAGTGACTAGGTTGTGTGAATGTCTGTATCATTCTGTCAGTTGGTGTTTAAGTGGTTGTATGGGTTGGTGAGTAGGTACATGAGTGGCTGTATGGGTTATTGATTGCTTGTCTGAGTACCTGTATGGGTGTACGAGTGTCTGTGTAGGTGGGTGAGGTGGAGTGTGACTGCCTACATAGAAGAGTGAATAGGTGAGTCAGTGGTTGTATGGGTTTGTGCGTGTGTCTGTGAGGGGCTCTATGTGTGAGTGAGTACATTTGTCTGTGTTGGTGAGTGAATGGATGTGTCATTGGTATAAGGGTGAGTAACTGCATATGTGAAAGGCAGTATAGGTAAGTGCTGGAATATATAAGTGACTGTATGTGTGAGAGTGATTGTGAGAGTGGCTGTTTTGGTGAGTGTGTGCTTGTGTCAGTGACTGTATAGGTGAGTGAGGAGATGTCTTAGCATCTGTATGAATAAGTGAGTTGGAGTGTGTATAACTGTAAAGGTGAGTAAGTGGCTGTGTGATTATGGGTGAGTGAATAGGTGTGTGAGTAGCTCTATGGGTGACTGACAATGTGTGAGTGGATGTATGGGTGTATAAGTATATATATCTGGGGCTGCATTAATGAGTGAGTTGGTGTAGGAGTGGCCATATGGGTGCTTGAGTAGATGTGTGTTTAGTCCTATAAATAAGTGAGTGGGTGTGTACGTATTGGTATGGTTGTGTGATGGTTTTGAGAATGATAGTGTGGAAGTTGGAGTGAGTGTATGAAAGGTTATATGGGGATGTGAGAGTCAGAGATTATGTGGATGATGTCATCACTGATGTCATTTTAGATGTCATCAGTGATGTCATCAGCACTGTCACTGACCATGTCATGAATGCGGGGGTGCGAGTTATAGTTAGCTCTGTTACCTATAACTGCCGAGTTTTTCTGGCTCTGTACGAGTGAAATGTCAGCCTAACTATAAAATCCCTGTAGTGTAACCTTTGTTTTTTTAGGGAATTTGTAAGGTTTTTAAAATTCATTTTCCTAACTATAACACCCCTGTGACCTTTGTTTTTTCATTGATTTCTAAAGTTTTTTTAAATGCTAATTCCTAACTATAATGTCCCTGTAATCTTTGTTTTTTTCAGTGAATATGCAGAGTAGTGGAAGAAAGGGGCCAGGGCCTCCAACCAGCTCACAGGAATTCTGCTGTGTAGGACTTGCAGGAGGTGCCATGAGGGCTTCTTGGTCCCCAAGGTCCCTCTGGAGCCCAGGGGGCTTCACCCCCCAACTAGCAGTGTGCCAGGAGGCACATTTGCAGAGTGGTGGAGAAAGGGGACGTGCCTGTGACAACTTCCCAGCAATCCTGCTGTGTGGAACTTACTGGAGTTAATTGGAGGGGTAGTGACCCCAAAGGATGTCCTTGGGGGCCAACTACCCCTCCTATTATGTCCAGTAAGTGCCATACAACAAGATAGCTGACATCTGATAGTAATCCACTTCCCTTTTAACACCACTCTGTAAATGTGCCTCCTGGCACACTACTAGTAGGGGGATGAAGTCTCTTTGGCTATTGAGGGTCCTTGCCAGGCCTACAACCCCTCCTATTACCTCCAGTAAGTCCGTACAGCTGGATTGCAGGGATCTGATAGCAGACCACGCCCCCTTTCTCTACTACTCGCGCATCCGGGTGCACTACTATTTGGGGGATGAAGTTCCCTTGGCTCTTGAGGGTCCTTTCGGGCCAACTAGCCCTCCTATTGCCTCCAGTAAGGCACACACATCTGGATTGCTGAGAGGTAGTCGGAGACCGCGCACCCTTTCTCCACCACTTTGTAAATACGTCTCTGGGTGCACTGCTGCTTGCGGTAAGAAGTCCACTTTAGTCCTGAAGCAATCAGGATGCAAGAAGACATCATCTCCCCACCAGCAGTGTGCCAAGAGGCGTGTTTGCTGAGTGGTGGAGAAAGAGGCGTGGCCTCTGAACACCTCTCAGCACTGTGTGGGGCTTACTGGAGGTAATAGCAGGTCTTCTTGGCCCCTAAGGAACCTCAGCAGCCAAGTGGACTTCATCCCCCAGCCAGGAGGTGCATTTGCAGAGTTTTGGAGAAAGGGGGCGGGCCTCCTGCAAGTTGCAGCTTTTTAAATTAAAACATAATATTTTTTACGATGGAGGGGCCGAATAAACCCAGGAAGGTGGCAGTCCCTAGGGCTGCGGGCAGGTTCAGTGGACCCTCCAGCATTTATTATCAAAAGGGCCCCTGGTTGGTGGTGGTCCTCAGGACTTTCCTAAGCCGTAGGAGGGAGGCATGTGTGCCCCCTCCTATATATACTATCTTCCTCTGGGACTTGCCAACCCAGGAGTTATTTTAAAGCAAGCACAGGAGCCCGCGCTTGCTTCTTTAAAAAAAATAATCCAGCAAATTTGCTATTATCGCAAATTTGTGGCAACTTTAAAAAAAAACGGTTTCATGACTTTTGTTTGGACTGCCCCCTTTTCTTTATTTTTACTTTTTGGGGGGCACTCGGGTTAAAGCTGAGTCCCAATATGGCTACCAACACCTCCTGGTTGAAGTGTGTGTAGCCAATCAGAGCAGTGCATTTCCCTTCGCGAGCTTTCTTTGCGAGGGCTTCAAGACCACTATTATTTTAAATTTACATTTCTCAAAAACTACTAAACGAATTTACACCAAATAAGGAAAAGGCACTTCCTTGAACCAACATCTACCTCCCTGCCAAATTTGGTGTAAGGTTTGGGTTGTAGGTGTAAAAGGTTCCTATGGGAATTAACATTACAAACGCAACCTTATTTTGTGCCCCAAATTCTCTGCCCCCATTTCACGGATGACCCCCAAACTTTCCATAACAATAAAACCCACCTTGATCATTTTTTGGGAACATTTCATGAAGATTGGTGAAACAATGCCAAAGTTATAGCCAAGTCAAAAAGTTTTTTTCCTATGGAAACATGTTCCTAACTATAACTACCTACTGGCGACCGCTAGTAGGTAAAAGAAAAATATATATATATTCACTGAAAAAACAAAGGTTAGAGTAACTTTAAAGTTAGGTGAAATGCTCAGTAACAACTTAACATTTAGAACTCTAAAACCCACTAAAATTCTCCAGTTAAAGTTATTTCAAGTAAGTATAACTCTTGCCCTAAGTAACTATAACTTGTGCCCTCGCCATGACATGCTTATTTCTCTCCATATTACATCACTAATGACATTTTTGTCATCATTGATAATATCACTGTGCATGGCGGGGCCACAACTTATAGTTATCTTACGGCACAGATTATAGTACTTGAGATAGCTATTTTAGTTAGGAGAAAGAGTAAGTGGCCCACTAACCTGGGCTGATTTTGGAACCAGGGACCACATTCCCCGGGGCCCACAGTAGATAGCATTGTTGGAGACAGCACGGAAAGTCCTGCGGCCACTATAGCACCCGTGGCCCCAGCCGGCTCCCTGCCTCCAGGGGGAGTCTGCATTGCTCTCGCCTTAAGGGAGCAGATAATATTGCTTCTCCCTGTGTACAGGAGCAATATTTCGTTTTGTTTCCCTGACGCATCACTGCAGACAGGGAAACAGGCCTCAAGTCCCCTCCCAGCTTTTGGGAGCATTTATGAACCTCACAAAAGCTGGGAGCATATTTGGTGTTTGCTCCTTCTTGGCAGGAGATTTAAAAATGCTCCTGCCAAGCAAGAGCTGTGCGGGTGGGGAAACCGCTATGTTCCAGGGTTGAGCTCCCTCAGGCTTAGCCTGTGAGTTGGCCATGGGGGATGGAGTCCCCAGGGAGTCCCCAGGGCCGCTAATGGCTCATGGAGGGGGGCTGTACGGCCACCTCTACTTAAACCATACAGCCGGGCCCCAGGTGATTGGGTCCTCGGAGCTAAAATTGGCCATGGGAGGGGGTCCCCCCTCCTCTGTGCATGCAGCTGGGACCCACAGGATGGCATCCCCAGGGCCTAAATCAGCCTTGGGAGGGGGTCCACATGCTCCCCCCTCTTCCTCTGCACATGCAGCCAGTTTTCGGGAGATAGGGTCCTCAAGGATAAATTCAGCCTGGGGAGGGGGCTGCTTGCCACCCTTCTCCTTTACACTGTGACGAGCCCTGGGGGATGGCGTTACCAGTGCTGGAAACAGTCCAGGGTGGGGGCCGCATGTGCCCTCCTCCAGAAAAAAGCACTAGGGCCTGGGGGGGTTAGCCCCCTCCCCTAAATTATAAACATTTGTTCGCCTGGACCTGGCCCACCCAAGGGACTCAAACAAAACAAGCATGAGAGACTGAGTTTTTAAATTTAATTTTGCAGTGGATTTGTGGATTTTCCATGAAATCATAGCATACATTTTTTAAAACTGTTTGGCCCTGGGACCCTACTGCTATGCCTGTGGGGGAGGGGGTCGGGGTCAGGGTATTCCTACATTGTCCCCTTGTCTTTTTTGTTTTTTTTGCTGAGGATTCATGACCCGAATCATAAGATGACTGCAACCACTTCCTGGTTAAGGTGGTGACAGCCAATCAGATCTCAGTTTGAGATCTGTCCATGATCCATTGAGCCTCCACGTCCCTAGATATGCAACGATATGAAAAAACTACTGAACGGATTTCCATCAAAAGCACTTTTTCTGGGCCTATATGTAGCTTTCTGTTTAGTGGTTTAGCCTGTTGCTGTACCTAAAGTTCCTTTGGGAAAATTAATTGGGAAAACCTGTTTTGGGACCCCCCTTTTTTAGTAGCCCTCACTTGACAGATCACCCTGAAACTTTCCATGTACAAATTGAGCAAAAAATTGTGGTGATTCATCAACCCGCACCAAAGTTATTGGCATTACAAAAAATGCATTTCCTTTGAAAACACGATCCTAGCTTTAAATATACGTTTGGAGCATACAGCTTTAGCTGTCCTCTGGAGGTGTCGCATTTTGTTGGGCTTGGTACCTGCCATAATATTCAACCAGAAGCACATTGTATAGATGTATAGAATACACACTCAGGACTGCGATGGTCACCTTGTTTTATAAAATACAACAGCTCAGCCATCCAGCCTTGCTCACGCTTACTGGCCTCAGTGCACTCTGCCAACATAAATGTGAAAATGGCAACAGAAATGAACAGGGAACTGCTGTAAGGTACACAAACAGGTACCATATTACTATGGTAATGATAGTACATAAGGGTACTGATTGATATTTGCAATTGCTGTTCATACATGTTATCAAATTCTATTACACAATGCATTAAAAAAAGTAATCTTATACAGTTGGCAACGAATCAGCCAATAGATTGTATAAGCCCAAGTGGACAAGCATAATGACAACCTAGGGCTAGATGTAGGTAAATCATATTTACCGACTCTTAAATACCGAATTTTACCGATTCGGTATTTAAGAGTCGGTAAATATGAAGGGGGGAGATGTAGGAAAATCCAGATGTTCAATTACCGAATCGGTAATATTCGGTATTTACCGATTCGGTAAATACCGAATAGGTATATCCTATTGATTCCTATGGGCTTCACAGCCCCTAGGAATCAATGGGAAATACCGATTCGGTAAATACCGAATCGGTAAATACCGATTTTCACAAGGGTGCAGGGGGTGTCACTTTGACACCCTCTGGCCCCCCCAAAACAGGGTCGGGTGCCATGTGGCAGGCATACATGCCCTAAGGGCAGGTCTGCCTGTCATATGGCATAGGTGTGCATGCACACATGTGCATGCACACCGGAATCGGTATTTTACCATCAAATTGGATTTGATGGTAAAATACCGATTCGGTAAGGCTTGTGGGACTCAGAAGAGTCCCACCTACATCTCAGATTTACCGAATCGGTAAAAATACCGATTCAGTATTTTAATGAATCTGTAAATTTACCGAATCGGTAAATTTACCGATTCTGTAAAAAAGTGCCCATACATACCGAAAACCCATTTACCGGTCGGTAACGGCCGAAATCGGCCGTTACCGGTTGGTAAATGGCCTGAAACGGCCACCTACAACTGGCCCCAAATGTCATAGCAGTAAATACAGCACTAGTAAAAAGATTCACGTCCAAGTGGGAGTTGTAAAGAAACATAGCAATCTTAACCCACAACATCTCAACATTCTTAACAAAACACATACATGCAACAGTAGGTGTCCCAAATAGTATATGATGCAGAAGAGTAGGGTATTGGGCCCCATCACGCACCGCCTCTTGTAAACCAGTGCCACGTCTAGAGAGTACATTCCTCTCCTTCTTATGAGAAAAGCAGAAAAATGTAAATTAAAAGCTTGTGAGCACATCTCATAATTAGAGCCTACATTTGAAGTCACTAGGGCAATGTGCATAATAACAGCAACAAAATTTGAACAGTGACATTTGTAACATTTGTCACATAATTGACATTATTTTGAGATATATGAATACATTGAATTTGCGCGTGATTGCCGTGAGGGGGAGAGAGAGGCCAGCAGGCATTGGAATAATGAAGATTTACATGCTGTATGAAAAAGCTTCTTAAAGAAAGGAAAGTTTATATGCGTAGCGCAGAGGAAGAACTGTTTGTAGAGGAAGTTGTACACACGTGAATGGGAAGAAGGAGGGGTTGAACCTGTGGACTTTAGCAAAGGAGACTACAGCTGAATTAATAATGAAGTGCAGTGAATAATGTGCAGTTAGTAAACCGAGTCAATTTTTTTATCACAAAGTCATTGATTTTGCAGAGTGCAGATTTGATCATTGTTTTTTTAAAAAGACATAAATATGCAGTGCTATGGCATGTATAATTACTACTGTATACATATAGTGATTGAATTTTAAAACATGTATATTTGTTAATTTCAGTTATCCCTGACGAAGGACCATCATGGGACCGAAATGCATTGGGCATAAATAAACTGCTTTGATGAAATTGCCATTTGTCGTGTTCTTGCTACGAGGTTCGGAGGGCCCAGCTTGAACATCAGAAACCCAGGAAATAGC
Organism: Lissotriton helveticus; assembly: GCF_964261635.1. NCBI lineage: Eukaryota > Metazoa > Chordata > Amphibia > Caudata > Salamandridae > Lissotriton > Lissotriton helveticus. The sequence goes on from NC_136071.1 coordinate 405,870,343, forward strand.
TTTTCCTTGCTGGCGGAGCTGAATACCTTTAGGAGGGACAGTGGATGATTTATGGAGCATAAAGGAGTTAAAACGGATAAAAAAAAGCAATTGGATAAACTAATGCTGTACAAACACTTTCAAAGAAAGCTGTGCCATCGGTCTTGGGGCGAAAAGTAGTCCCATTATCATGTTGTTCAGTCAAACACGTGCAATGTGGGCTGGGCACGTTTCCTGTGTGCACGCGACATCAAGTTGGAAGACATAATAGAAGTAATGAACTATCATAAATAGGTGTGCAACCCATACATACATATATGTTGTTTCACAATGGTTAGCCCTAATACTGGATTTGCACCCGCACAGATTCAAGAAACAAAAGAAATGTTGGCAATTTATTTCGTTCTCCAAAGCCAAGGAGGAACATCTTATTTCTGAAAACATGTTTATTTTTAGGTGTCAGAAGAAGACTGAAATTAACTAAGGAACATTTAACTAGCTACATGTTGGCAATAATTTCCGACTTTGAAAATAGTATAGTGAAACTGTTAATTGCATATTTACGTACAAAGAATTGAATGCTGCTATCAGCTGACACGTAGGGTTATGGGAATTGTAGTGTGCGATGCACGATCGGGCGGTTTGAAATACCACAGGTGATAATCTTTGTAAGAGCAGTGGGAGGGCATCGGAAAGGAGGGGGGTAAGTTCCTGTTAAAAAACCGATGGGAGAAAGTAAAGGGAAACTTTATCTAGCAGCAATGGAGGCAGACGGAAGTTTGTTTGGTAGGTATGTGATGGACACAACTAATGTGAACAGAAGGAGTAGTGTGGAGTGAAGGAGGATAGATCGGTAACACGCAGTGGGGGTAAATAAGATGATTTAGTATGAAAATTTAGAGGAAATAGACAGGAAGGTTGGGGTTGAAGGGCGCGTGATTGCCGTGAGGGGGAGAGAGAGGCCAGCAGGCATTGGAATAATGAAGATTTACATGCTGTAGGAAAAAGCTTCTTAAAGAAAGGAAAGTTTATATGCGTAGTGCAGAGGAAGAACTGTTTGTAGAGGAAATTGTGTACACGTGAATGGGAAGAAGGAGGAGTTGAACCTGTGGGCTTTAGCAAAGGAGACTACAGCTGAATTAATAATGAAGTGCAGTATTCACTCTGAATAATGTGCAGTTAGTAAACCGAGTAAATTTTTTTATCACAAAGTCATTGATTTTGCAGAGTGCAGATTTGATCAGTGTTTTTTAAAAAAAAAGACATAAATATGCAGTGCTATGGCATGTATAATTATGACTGTATACATATAGTGATTGAATTTTAAAACATTTATATTAGTTAATTTCAGTTATCCCTGACAAAGGACCATCATGGGTCCGAAATGCATTGGGCATAAATAAACTGCTTTGATGAAATTGGCATTTGTCGTGTTCTTGCTAAGAGGTTCGGAGGGCCCAGCTTGAACATCGGAAACCCAGGAAATAGCTTTTCCTTGCTGTCGGAGCTGAATACCTTTAAGAGGGACAGTGGATGATTTATGGAGCATAAAGGAGTTAAACCGGATAGAAAAAAAGAAGGAAAAAAAGCAATTGGATAAACGAATGCTGTACAAGCACTTTCAAAGAAAGCTGTGCCATCGGTCTTGGGGCGAAAAGTAGTCCCATTATCATGTTGCTACATTGAATTTGCAGCAGGTTCCGTCCAAATGAACTGACAATTCATCATCAGGGTTTAGCCCAAAGGGAGCTTTGGTATTGAGATCTATAATCCTACAAGATTCCCTCGTTCTCAATCTATGGAGTCTATTCCCACTGTGGAAATCTACCTCAATTTTCTGAATACCATCTCAGGCGTCTACATGGTGCTCTCGCGAGGGCTGTGGCGCTGCGTGAGTCGGCCATTTTGGCGTCATTGGACGCCACTATGCCTTTCGATACTGTGGAATGGCCGTATTTGTAGGCAGCGTAAGCTAAATTTGGTTTCGGAACGGAATTTATTGGATGGGTGCGGCTTCTCTACAAGGACCCCCTCGCACAGATAGTTGTTAACGGTCGTGTATCTTATCCGTTTGGTCTTGGGCGTGGTACCCGTCAAGGTTGTCCTTTATCACCTCCTGTTTGCATTAGCCCTTGAGCCTTTGGCAGCGTGGATCCATTGGGAACCCTCTCTGAGGGGTATTCAGTGGTCCCCGGAATACGAACATCATATCTCATTGTATGCGGACGATATTTTACTATATCTGACTTCACCTAGAAAATCATTGATAGTATTGTGCGATGTATTGACCTCTTTTGGCAGAAACTAAGTCCTGGATATCAATTGGACGAAGTCGTATCTCTACGTGCTCAGTGGTGACACACCTCTCCTCCCGTGCAATTGTCCCATCCAAGTTACACAGGAAGGGTTTAAGTACTTGGGTATATTTGTGTCTCTGGACCCCTCCATCTGATGTAAAAAAAAATCTTGTCCCTCCTTTAGATCGTTTGAGACAGGACTTTGCGGGTTGGCGTAGGCTTCCGCTTTTGCCACTGGGACGCACGGCTCTCTTTAAAATGATGTCCCTCCCCCGCTTTTTGTACGCCCTCCAGAATACGCTTGATGTGGTTCCAGCTAGTAATTTCCGGGCGGTAGAGGGTCTTCAGAGGAAGTTGCTATGGGATGGTAGGCCTCGCATAGCGCTTGCCAAACTCACACTCCCAAGGTATGATGGAGGTATAGCTCTTCCTGATATCAAACGATACTATTGGGCATCACAATTAGGGGCAATTAATCATGGTATGTATGGCCCGAAGTTGAACCCTGGTTTTGCTATGGACCGGTGGCTACTGCCTGGTGGTGACTATTATAGGGCGTTGTATACTAAATCGGTGGTTGGCTCTTTGACGGGGCCTACGAAGTCGGCCGTTGGCATTTGGAAAGACATTACCAGTTCGTTGGAATGGAAGGATCGTTTGACATTAGCGAGCCCGCTTTTTGGCTCTGATAGACTAGGCAAATTGTGGAATACTAAAGGATTTGATAAGTCGGATCTCATCGGCATTACGAAGGTGGGAGACCTATGGGCCAAGGGGCGAGTGAAGCCGTTTTTGGCCTCACATGCGGAGTTTGACTTGAGTGAAACGGAATACTTCCGCTATGCCCAGGTCCGACATGCCCTGATGTCGGTCTTTCAGGAGGGGGAAGTAATACCGGAGTATACCCCACTGGAGGATCGGGTGTTGGATGGCCATATGCCCGATAGTACTATCTCCCGGGTTTATAAGAAATTGATCAACGATAGGACAGACCTTCTGCTCCATTTGCGTGTTCTCTGGACCCGTGACGGCCTTGAACTAGATGATGAGGACTGGCATTCTGCGATCTCCTCTCCTAAGGAGGTCGCGATTCCAGCAAAACTCAGATTGGTTCAACTGAAAATCTTACACAGGGTCTATGTCACGGGTCCCCGTCTGATCAGATGGACTTTTCTGAGGAGGGTTTGTGTAAACGGGGTTGTGGATTGTTGGGTACATTTCTTCATATTATTTGGGAATGTCGGGAAGTTGCTGAATATTGGAAATGAGTACATGAAGTGATGGAGGAGGTTACAGGTGCTGCTCTCCTGCCCGAGGCTAGGCGCTGCTTACTGAATGTTTGGGAGCCGACTGATTACAATGTTGCTCAGGCTCAGTGGGTGACCTTGGGGGCCATGAGCGCCAAACGCAATATAGCGCAGCTATGAGGGATCACAGAAGCCTCCTACTCTTGATGTATGGATGGAGAACATGGACTGGTGCATGTTTAGGGAGAAAACGGTCTATCTGGCCCGGGGTCGCCCCCGGAAATGGCATAGAATTTGGGGTCCTTGGAACCGATATCGGGGTGACATATGTGTTCCTCCAGCAACTACCATAATGGATGTTCCACTTTCCCCCTGACCTTAAGTTGATTCTCTTTTGTTCCCCTCCTCTACTCCCCTCCCCCATTATTGTATTATTTGTATTGCGGTAAATGAAGGGGATTTTCCGCCTCGGCACAAGCTAAGCACTCTGTATTTTATATTTATGCCTTGTTGTTGGTTTTTCTAATAAAAAGAAATATACAAAAAAAATCTGAATACCATAGAGTTTTAAAAGCTTGCTATCACTGAAATGGAATTTCTCAAAATGGCTCGCTACTTGGTAATTTTTGTCACAATTATGAATTGCCCTCATGTTTTCCAGCACATTTTTGTACAAATGTTGGATCGTACTCCCCACATATCTGAGGTCACAAGCACAGTACAGAATGTATATTACATAGTTGGTACCGCAAAAGATAAATTAGGATATTTCCCTAGGTTTACTAGAGAAAGGTACTTCAAAACATTGTATGCTCTTGGATTTTAAACACGCCTTGCATTTACCACAAGTGTAAAAGCCCTTAACACTTTCCATGCTCATGACGAGCTCAACTCGTAATGAGGCACAGTTGAGCTGTGCTCATGACGAGCTCAGCTCGTCAAGACCGTTTGAACATTCACACGCGGGGATAATTTCCCCGCTGTGCTGAACGTTCAAAAACGGGTGTGGTTGTGACGAGCTCCGCTCGTCATGAGTGCAGCTCCACTGTGCCTCATGATGAGCGGAGCTCGTCACAAGCACAGCGGCTCAGTGCGTGCCCCCCACACAGAAGGGGTTAAGGGCAGAACTCACATCCTTGTTGCTTGTTGTAATGTCACTTTGTGCCAACATGTCCCTTAGTGACTAACTGATGTGGTAAGTAATAGCTTGTTTATCACTCACTATTTTTCACCCATGACATCACATTTCAACAGAGTCCAGTTGTTGTTCAGAATTTTTTTGGCGCTCAATTTAAGTGCCCCCTCATCTTTAGTAGACTTGTAGTTATTGCTAGGACTAAACAGAATTTGATTCCTCGATTTTTCAATGACCCTTTCAATAGCTTTGTTGAGTATCCATTTTGAGTACCACCATTCCCTAAATCTTGTGATCATGTTCTCTTGCTTAAGAAACAAACCCCCCTCATCTTATCAGACAGCAAAACAGAATGCTCCATTTTAGGGAGCTAGGAGTACTGCTAAGGGCTGGTAGCAGACTGCTCCCTGCTGTGGGCTTTGTGTGAAGTGTAGACTTCCGTCTTTTGTCAGACACCTCAACAATTACATCTAAGAAAGCAAACCTCTGTTTGCCGACATTACAAGTAAGCACCAAATTCGTCAGTCACTCAACAAAATTGATTGCATCTGCCTCAGTACCTTGCCAAATGATGAACAGGCTGCCAATAAATCTGTCCCACAACATAACTTTCTCCATATCTTGGACAGGGACACCTGCTCCTCCCACCAGCCAATCAAGAGATTAGCATAGCTGGGAACAAATCAATCAATCAAACGATTTGTAAAGCGCGCTACTCACCCGGAGGGGTCTCAAGGCGCTGGGGGGAGGGGTTCGTTACTGCTCGAAAAGCCAGGTCTTAAGTTGCCTCCTGAAGGAGAGATGGTCCTGGGTCAGCCGTAGGTGGATGGGGAGGGAGTTCCATGTCTTGGCTGCTAGGTAGGAGAAGGATCTTCCTCCGGCGGTGGCTCTGTGAATGCATGGTACGGCGGCATGGGCGAGGCTGGTCGATCGTAGCAGGCGGGTGGGCGTGTAGAAAGTGAGGCGGTTGTTGAGGTACTTTGGGCCCAGGTAGGGAGTGCCTTGTGTGCATGGGTGAGGAGTCTGAACGTGATCCTCTTACTGACAGGGAGCCAGTGCAGGTCTCTCAGGTGGCCGGAGATGTGGTTGTGGCGGGGGATTTCCAGGATGAGTCGTGCGGAGGCGTTCTGTATGTGCTAGAGTCTTTTCTGTAGTTTGGCAGTAGTTCCCGCGTAGAGGGTGTTCCCGTAGTCCAGCCGGCTGGTGACGAGTGCCTGGGTGACCGTCTTCCTGGTTTCGGTGGGGATCCATCGGAAGATCTTACGGAGCACGCGCAGGGTGTTGAAGCACGATGACGAGATGGCGCTGACTTGTTTGGTCATCGAGAGGGAGGAGTCCAGGATGAAGCCCAGTTTACGCGCGTGGTCCGTTGGCTTGGGAGTTGTGCCCAGGGCAGGGGGGCCACCAGGAATCATCCCAGGCGGAGGGGGATGATCCCAGGATGAGGACTTCCGTCTTGTTTGAGTTCAGTTTCAGGCAGCTGTTCTTCATCCACTCGGTGACGTCTTTCATCCCTTCGTGTAGGGATGCGGCTCCAACTGCTCGCCGCACCCGCTTCGCGGGTGCCGCTTCGCACGGGAGTGCGTTTTCCAGCGTTCACCTGGACCCAATCCCTGAAGGCGGAGGTAAGGGCGAGAAGGCTAGGCGGGGCTGCGAGTGTGCAGGGACTCCAACTACCAGGAGTCCCTGCGAGACCACGGATACACCATCCGGTCCGCTCTCCCCGCCCATCACGCCCACTATATTATAGTATCACACTCCCGCAGCGCGGGACGCAGCTCGGGGCGAAGACCGGGCTAAGAGCGGGCCGTTAGAGGCTGTTAGAGACTGGGCTGGGCCACCCCTTTTGATTCTCAACTACACTCTTCCATTTGAATTTAGTATGGCAACCCGTGAGTTTAGAGACAGAGCAGCCAAATCTAAGCTAAAAAATGGTACCTTGGACGATTTCATCACAAGGACTCACACTGCCATCGATAACGAAATAACTAAGATGCAACACAGGGTTTCACTAGAACTCGATGCTGCTAGAAGACTGTCAGTTGAGTTAACTGCCGCAAAAAAATCTTCTCTTGGCCCTATTGCCTGGGCAAAAACACCAGAGCGCCCGACAGGCCCCACACCCATCCTGATTGTTACAAACGCCGATATCCATGCTATACAAGCAGGTAGTACATCTCCCCCGCAGGGGAATCTATCACAAAATCCCATTTCCCCTCTAAATTCTCATTTGGGTGCGATTGTAGAACAAAAGAAGGGAACTGAGGAGGGTTTACCCTCTAAAGTCGAATCTATCCCCGTTATACAAGAGAAAGTAGGTAGTATACCTAAAACACAAAAGCACCCATACAAGAAAAGGAAGCGTAACCCTACCTCGACATACTCAATAAAAAAGGCCAAAGTGGCGAAGGCGCAGCTACCAACAAAGGCATCTCCCTTTGCTAAATTGCCAATACCAAAATCCTCTCCTCTGGTAACAAGCCCAGAAAACACTCCCCGTCATACAGTAGTCATTCAAGAAAATAACGATCTTACCATGGAAAGTGATACTGCAGGAACCCCACTATGTACTATTAAAGGGAAGGATGTTGAATTTCTCACTATTGTTTGGGAAACACTAAAGAAACTACTTTCCCCACTAGAAAAGAGATTCACACATATAGAAACACAGCTATTGGAAATTGAAAAAAGCATACTAAATCTGGCAACCATCACCATGCAGAATCCCAAACTTACATGCCTAAACGGACCCCTGCTGCCAGCAGTACTTCCTGATCCCACTGTCCAGGCTGCTGTGAATTTGCGGCCTCCTCCCAAGGCCAAGTCATCAGGAACTATTAACACACTTCCACCTGCTATATCCTCTTCCCTTAATATTTCCACTGTTACACCCAAGGTCAAACCAACACCCAAACCACGAACCAAGGTAGGAACCCACAATCCACCTAGCAGGGTAATGTCAAAGACCATGCAATTGGGGGCTGCATTCCTCCCGCCACCTCCCCTAGCCACATCTGCCCAAAGAGCACCTGTCACGACTGACCTTCTCAATTCGAGGCAAAATGGCCAGAATCCAAATCCTCCAACATCGCAGAGAGCCAGCACCAGTTTCATTCGATCAAGGGGATTTGTAGATCTTCCCCCTGAGGTTAGCCCCTATGTCGTGGTGCTGACTGGGGTAACCGAACTGATGTACAACCAGCAGGAAAACTTTGCCTCTTTAAAGAATAAGGTGACCCACTGGCTGGATGCTAATAAACCAATACCCAACCACCTAAGGAGTAAAATCCTTATGGTACGGAGGGTACCTTGGGTAGGGACCACACAAAAGTCCATCTGCGGAGACTGTGTAATTATCTCCTTTGAGGATTCTAACACTGCTCACGCCATTTACTCATGGATCAACCATAGTTCAACTGCATCAATAACAGCAAGACCACTCACTTTTTTCTATCCACCATGTGCCCCTCCAGCTCAGGGGGCGAATAGGAGTAGGACGCAGGCGAGGAACCACACATGGGGAGTTCAAAGCAATTGGTGGGCAGACACTCTCGGAGGATGGAACGGGGTCCCGACTTCCAATAGATACGGATGTCTTGAGGAAGTGGACTGACTTCCACACTCAACAACTACTGTACCCCCCTTACCCACTCCAAACTGTGCCCGCATTCAGTCTACAGGCATCGTACCAACAACTAGTATACTAAATACACACATGGTTGGTCAATCTCTCTTAGTAACACCAGCCCTCATAGTGACAAATGATCCTAGAGTAGAGGCAGGTAGGCAAATTATATGCCCACCCAAGGGCGTAACTACTGATTTCAATCTGAGGCTGGAACACAATCCCCCCATTCAACACAGCCTCAAAACAAACAGTGCCCTATTGGACGCCCCCCCACCCAATCAGTGTGGGAAATCTGTAGCTTTAGAACGCCTCGTAATACCAGGTACTGGAAGCACACCAGAGGCTCATGGCATAATTTCCATTCTGTCCTGGAATGTGGCAGGGTTAGCTAACAAAGTAGATACCCCTGACTGGACAGACCTAGTAGAGGGCTATGACATATGTCTCTTACAAGAGACATGGGCGAGAGAACAATTCAGCCGCCAGGGATTCGCTATCTTTAATACTGAAGCGAAATGGGGAGGAAAGGGCCGCCCCTCAGGAGGACTTTCGACCTGGGTTGGGTCCCATTTGGCCTGTAGGGCCACACATCTGGAAACCAATTCCTGTGACTTCCAGTGTGTCTCCCTTGAGTGGCCATGTGGAGGGAAGCTTGTATTGATTAACTTTTATTCAAGACCAGTGGGGGTCGCTGCAACATCGGGCCCTGTGGAAGATTTAGCACAGTTCCTCGATATACACAATTTTTCTTCCCCTCTAATCATAGGCGGTGATTTCAATAAACAATATGAACCACTCCCTGTTTATATGGAAGGCATATCCACCGAGGAGGATGACCTATGGGACATTCCTACCCTGACAGATCCAGTGACTAAGGCATGTTCCCCTCTTGCTGTTCAGATAATGTCCCTCACTCTCAGTCACTCTCTGAGGGCGTGCAACGGCCGGACGGAGGGTGACATCCCGCCTAAAAACACTTTTAACAGGTTGGGCTACGAGTCAAGGATCGATTATATAATGGTTTCAATCAGGGATTGGAGGAGGGTGAAAGACTTTAAAGTCATCACCAGATATGATAGTGATCACAACCTGCTTTCATTAAAATTTGAGATCCCGTACCGACAATCAGACAAGGTAGTCCCTAATGCAACATCACAGTCCGACTTAGTGCTATCCAGCAATAGGCGTAGAATAAAATGGACCAAATTGCTGGAAAATTACAATAATATTGAGAGACTTTATGCACTAGTCGCCCCCGCCCTGGAAAAAGTGGCGTGTTGCATGAACCTTCCTGCCAGCAAATCAGAGACCAAAATCATGGGTAGCTTGGGTACTCAGGCACAATTGGCTGATCTTACTAATATCCATTTGGAGCTATGTACCAATCTTGCAGAGGTACTGAACCCAGTTGCTAGGCCTTGCAAGCACAAACGGAGAAGACTGACCTGGTTCAATGCCTCTTGCAGGGAAGCAAAAACCCTATTGTTGGAATCACTGAAAGCACGAGATACACCGAACATAATTAGGGAGAGACGAGTAGCCTATAAATCTGCCATCCACACTGCAAAAATAGACTGGGACGAGGAGAATTGGACAAAAATAACAGCTGCCCTTGCTTCCCAAGATTCACGGACCTTTTGGCAAATCGTCAGGCACGGCTCGGCTGAACCACTTGCAGCAGTCGAGGCCTGTATAGCACCATCTGCTTGGGAGGAACATTTTAAAAACCTATACCATCCACATAGCAGTGATAGTGGAAGAAGTGAACTTGCTGGAGAGTCCCCTAAAATCAAAAATAGTCTAACTGATATGGATGGTTTTAGTATAGAAGAAGTCACCCTGGCAATTTCCTCCCTGTCTGCAGGTAAGGCGCCGGGCCTAGACAGGCTCCCAGGCGATCTTTACAAGCACGAACCTAAAGTCTGGGCTCCCTACTTCGGGGTACTATTCAATTCCATTCTGAAAGGTTTGCCAATCCCTTCCACCTGGTCAGGGGCAGAAATAGTGCCAATTTTTAAAAAGGGGTCTCCTCTCCTTCCTGCAAACTATAGGCCCATAAGCCTAATTGATGTTTCCCAGAAACTCTTTTCCAAGCTCTTGTTAAATCGCCTACATGAGTGGATCAGGGACTTCAACATCCTTAGCCCTTTTCAAGCAGGCTTCAGGGAGAAGGTCTCCACAGTGGACCAGGTCTTTCGTCTCGCTATGATACACTGGAAAACAGTACAGTTGGAGGGTGGCAGTCTCTATACTGTATTTGTGGACCTGAGGGCAGCGTTCGACCTGGTCCCGAGGAACAAGTTGTGGGAGGTCCTTGATAAACTGGGGGTCCCCGAAGGCCTCTTGAATATGATAATACGCCTCCACACTAGTAGCTATGCCCAGGTTAGATGCGGCAGGATGAGAGAATTGTCTGAGAAGTTTCCCGTTGGCAGGGGGGTAAGGCAGGGTTGTGTGCTTGCACCAACCCTGTTCTGCCTCTATGTCAACGGGGTAATCTCCCATTTAGCGGGTGTACCCAACTCTGACGCCCCAAAATTGGCTGCTGAGAGGGTAGCAGCCATCATGTTTGCCGACGACACACTGCTTTTATCCAAGTCGGGAAAAGGCATCCAGCGCATCCTGGATGGCTTTGTGGATTTCTGTGAGGCCCATGGTTTAGAAATCAACGCCACGAAGACGAAATTCATGGTCCTCAACCCCCCACAGAAATTCCACTTCAGTCCAAGCATCGCACATACCAAACTGGAAAGGGTAAAAACCTTTGAATACCTGGGAATTGTATTGAATGATAAATTTACCTGGAGCTCTCACCTGGAGAGAGCTGCACTGAAATTGACCCAGCATTCGGGAGGCATAACGAAGCTCTTGGCAAACAACAAATCCACAATCAGGCCGATCGGCCCCCCATTACAGATCTACAAATCCCAGGCCAAGGGGGCTGTCATCTATGGATCTGAACTCTGGGGCCATGAGAATACATCAAAGTTGCTGAAGGTGGAAAATAAATGTATTCGTAACCTTGTGGGGCTACCACCGAGCACCCCCCTTGTCCCCTTGAGGATGGACTTAGGCCTATGCCCGCTTGATGAGGACCTGGCTCTACGCCCACTGGCCTTCTGGCGTAGAATATGGACAACTCCAGAATTGGCCAGTTACAGGGAAGGACTCCGGGAGGTTCTTGCCACTCCAGGCGCCGGAAAAATCAAATGGCTTAATTTGATTAAATTAGAACTGGAGGCCTTAGGTCTCTCAACTATGTGGTCTGACCCCCAGAACAAGTGCCACATCCTCTCTAAAAAGGATCTAGCCAGGACATACCGAGAATGCAAACTTTCCCTGATGCTCAGCCACCAACATCTCGGGTCCCTGACAGCTTTCTTTTTCTCCCATAAGGTGAATTACAACATGGAACCTACTCGAGATAAAATTTATCCTCTTGTACTGAGAAAATTATATCTCCATTGGAGACATGGCTCTCTCCCCATCAGAACTTTTACAACCAAATGGAGCCATGATCCAAGTAGTACCTGCCCAGCATGCAGAAATTCGGACGAAAGTGAGCTCCACATCCTCTTTTTCTGTCCAGTTTATCATGGGATTCGTAGGCACTGGATTATCCCCCTATGTAGGAATCTGGGATTCAAGAAGTGCCTGCCCGCCTTTAGAGTCCTAAAAACTGATTTGTCAGATCATATTGTGTTCACTATGGCCAAGTACTTGGGCGCCCTTTGGTCCATCAGAAGGAAATACCTCAAAACATAGACTGAGTACGGATCTGTCTTTACTTTATATGGATTCCTTTTTAGTATCGTTTTTATGAATTTTATAATCCACTGCACAAATCATTTAAATGAATTGTTTCATATGATGGTCTTTTATGGTAAATTTTTACCGAAATAAAGATTTTTGAACTTGTAACTTGTATACCATGCGCCATCATGTCAAGCAATGTTTTAGTATGGGCATAGTAGCATATAGATAGGTCTTGCTCTCAGAAAGTGTTTGCATGCAGCCACCCCTCCTGGTGTTGTACGCTGGTATAGAGTCTAGTGTAATTAATATGAAATTCTCCTTCCATTGCATTCCTTCATTTCTTTTCAGGTAATGCGTGGTATCCTGTATGTGGGAAGTTAATGTGCACATCATTGTTCTTAAAAAAATATCAAAATAACAAGATATGTTTGCTAACAGGCTATTTCTAGAGATATAATACATTTCCCTGGTTGCTGATCTAAGGATTTGTGTACCTTAGGGAGCAATTATAAGACTGTTAAGTGAGGATGGTTGTTTTTCAAATAATAATATTTCTCATATTCAAGCACACCAGTGTATCTGAAAGAGACACGTTAGTGATAGATTCCTTACCTTAGAATATCCCCAGGCTTCAGACTGGATCCGGAAATGTTTGCGTAGCAGTACCCTTGCACGTCAGTAGGCGTCGTCTGCCGCTCCGCGTCCGTCGGCGGCGTCATGGGCGCCGTGATGATGTCGTTGGAGTACTTAGACGCCGCCTGCGCGTGCTGACGTCAGTTTTTCTTTTTACCGCGCCAGATCCGGAAAAAGTGGTACCTTAGTCATTTTTTTAATAAACTTTTTACGATCCTTTTTGATCATTTTTCGAGTCTTCGACTCCGAACGGTGCCGGTAGGGATGCCAGGTTTTAAGCCTTGTGAGGACTGCGACCGACTGATGTCAGTCACCGACCCTCACCGCCAGTGCCTCCACTGTCTCGGCGTCGACCATGACGACAAGACCTGATCCGACTGCCGGGCCCTGACTTCGAAAGCTAGGCGGGAGCGGTCCCGCAAATGACTCAAACTCCGGCGCCGCGAAAGGTCCCAGTCCGGACGGAGTCGACATCACTCCTCAGGTTCGAAGTCGTCAGGTAAGCACAAGAAGTCGAAGAGACGTCATCACTCTTCCGACTCCCCCGACGCTCGCGCGACGTGGCCGGGTGTTCGGGTGACACAGCCCACGCGGCTCCATCGGAGTCGCGGGCGTCGCGTCCTGTCCCACACCCTCCGATTCCTGGATCGCACGCGACGCCAGAGGAGATCGAGCGTTTCCTCATGGCCATGAGGTCCCTCACGCCTTCGGGCCCAGCGGACCCGTCTTGGGGCCCTGGTGGGTCAGGGGCTTCGGCCCCAACACCGGCAGGTGCTTCGGCCCCGACACCGCCGGCGCCTTCGGGCTCGACGCCGCAGGGCCCCGCTGGATCCGCTTCTGGATCCGGGTCGTCGCCGGTTGACCTGACGACCTCACTGGCGCCGGTCCCTCAGATGTCCCCACGGCGCCTTCTTCGGGCAGCGCCATCCCCGATGCTTCCCTCGTTCTGGTTCCGACACCGCTCTTGACGCCGTTTGGAGAGTTTTACTTCAATTAACCGGCCCCATCATTTGACACCCCTGAATATCAGGAGATGGGTGATGAGGAATATTGTGAGGGGTCTGAGGACCCTCTGACGCATGAGTGTCAGTCCCAGGAGGACTGGACAGGTGGACTTGGGGATGCCAGTGGTCTGGACACCTCGCCAGACACTGGTTTTGTCTCACCTCCTACCGTGGCTACGGAGGAGGGGGCAACCTACAGTGTGGTGTTGAAGCGGGCGACCAATGCCTTGGGCATTGAGCTCCCGTCGCGGCTGTGAGGACTTACCTCCTCACTGAGGTCCTAAAACCGCAGTCAAGTTCTGCTGAGCCTCTGCCTCCGTTTAATGAGGCCTTAACCGACGTTCTTTTGGGCACTTGGTCCAGGCCCGCTACAGGTTCGCATGTAGATAGGAACGTGGCCGACGCCACCGCCCGGCCCCGGGTGACCCTTGTTACCTGTCCACCCACCCCAGCCCTGAGAGCCTGGTTATCCAGGCTTCAAATTCCCAGACCGCATTCCCGTCGGCTCCACCTGACAGGGAATCCAAGAGGTATGAGCAATACGGCAAAAAGGTATTCTCCTCCCTAAGTCTGGTACTGTGGTCTTCCAACAACGCATGCCTCTTGGGCCGCTACACCCACTCTCTGTGGGATACGGTCACAAACGTGCTACCAGAATGCCCATTGGAGGTACGGGCTAAACCTTGTGGAGGGCCGAGATGTAGCGCGGTATTCTATCCGGTGGGCTGGATACCACCGACTCACTGGGCAGAGCGATGGCAACGACGGGGGCGATTCATCGCCACGCCTGGTTGAGGTCTGCCAACTTCTCGGCCGATGTCCAGAATACACTCATGGACATGCCGTTTGATGGCCGTCGCCTCTTTGGCGACAAGGCAGACCTTTAAGCGCTTTAAGGACTCCAGGTCCTTGGGCCTCTCGGCCCCGCGCCAGCAAACGGGTGACCTTCGCTTCTTTCGTGGCCAAGGAAGGGGCGCCCCCACACGTGCTGCCAGCCACGCACCGCAGACTAACATCCAACGCGGTGGCGGCCGTGGAAACCGCCGGGGAGGCGGTCGGGGACAACGGCGAGGCCAGTCCACACCCTCCCCCGCAGCATCCGCCTCAAAACCCTCCTAGTCTGTGCTTTTAGGGCCATGTGACGCCAGTGGGGGGCAGAGTTTGCCATCACCTCCTCCACTGGCGCACTGTCACATCGGACAGGTGGGTGCTGCAAATCGTCCGAAGGGACTACTCCCTCCCCTTCGAGGCGACCCCTCCAGCCATGCCACCGCAATACCACCGCATATCGGGGGATCATTTGCGACTTCTGCAGGAGAAAGATACGGCCCTCTTGGCCAAGGGGGCCATCGAGCGCTTTCCTGAGCCAGAAGTAGGGTGTGGTTGCTCCTCCCACTACTTTCGGGTACCCAAGACGGGCAAATTGGGCCTACGCCCTATCTTGGACCCACGGAACGTCAATGGCTTCCTCCAGACGAGAAGTTCAAAATGCTGACACTGACTCAGGTTTTAGCTGCCCCGGACCCAGGAGACTGGATGGTAGCGTTGGAATTGCAGGATGCTTATTTCCACACCCCCGTCCTGCCGGCCCACCGGCGCTACCTGCGGTTCACGGTTGGCCACGAGCACTTTCAGTTTACCGTGCTCCCCTTCGGCCTTACCAACGCCCCACGGGTGTTTACAAAGGTGATGGCGGTGGTCGCAGCTCATTTGCGCAGGTTAGGGGTTTCAGTCTTCCCCTACCTTGACGACTGGTTTTAGAAGGCGGGCTCGCCCCAGACAGTCGTCAGCCGCCTCCAGACGACGGCAGATCTCCTGCACCAGCTGGGGTTCTCCATCAATGTGCTGAAGTCCCACCTGTGCCCCTCTCAGAAGCTCCTCTTCATCGGAGCGGTTCTCGACTCGTCGCAGTTTCGGGTTTATCCATCCGAATGTAAATGTAAATGTATGTGTCTTGTAAAGCGCACTGCTGCCCTGAGGCGTCGTGGCGCTGTAGACCGCTGGGGAACCCGTCCTGGCTATCCCTGTGAGATGGTCCCTACTGGGTATCTCCAAGGTGAAACCAGGCATCCCCGTTGAATGTGGGGGGACGTTGTAGAGATGAGGCAAGATAATGCCCAGAGTTGCCGAGTGTGATCCCTGGTTAAAGTAGGCACCGAGGTGAGAATTATCGAGTCCGCTGACCCTGGTCCACGACCCTGCCGCGTCGGGAATTGAACCCTGGTCCCGGGTCGTTTTCTGCTTCCGAGTCTGCCGCCTCTAACCAGTGAGCCACACCACTCCACAGCGGGTTCGGGATATTCAGGCTCTGATTCCACTCTTTCAGCCTTTATCCCGAGTCTCGGTCAGGTTGATGCTGCGGTTTCTGTGGCTGATGGCCTCCTGCATCCTTCTGGTGCATCGTGCACGGTGGTGGATGCGGGCTCTGCAGTGGGACCTGACGTTTCAGTGCGCCCAGCATTAGGGCAACCTATTCGACCATGTCCTGATCTCGGAGGGCACTGCGAGACAGCTGTAGTGGTGGCTCATGGACCGCGATTGGGTCAGCTGCAGATCCCTCTCCCTTCCCCAACCGGAGCACATAGTTGTGACGGACGCGTCCCTCCAGGGCTGGGAAGGCCACATGGGAGAGGCAGAGATCAGAGGCCTCTGGTCTCCGGCGGAGTCCCGGCTCCATATCAACCTTTTGGAGCTGCGGGCGATTCGTCTAGCACTGAAGGCATTCCTCCTCTCTGTCCGGGGGAGTGTAGTGCAGGTGTTCACGGACAACACCACCGCCATGTGGTACCTCAACAAACAGGGCAGGGTGGGGTCGTGGATCCTTTGCCAGAAGGCTTTGCGCCTCTGGCAGTGGCTGGAACATCAGGGCGTGACCCTGGTGGTTCAACACCTGGCAGGTTCTCTGAACGCCAGGGCGGACGAGCTCAGCCGTCGGTGCATGATGGATCACGAATGGCGTCTGAACTCGAACGTGGTGCAAGGCCTCTTTCAGCAGTGGGGAGAGCCTTGGTTAGATCTAGTCACCACCGACGAGAACGTGCAATGTCATCAGTTCTGCGCGTTGGAATTTCCAAGACGGCACTTGCTCGGAGACGCTTTTTATCGCGAGTGGAGTTGCGGTCTGTTGTACGCCTTTCCGCCTATACCACTTCTGCCCAGAGTGCTGAAGAAGATCAAGCGCGACCGGGCCCAAGTCATCCTTGTGGCTCCGGACTGGGCATGAAGATACTGGTATCCCGCGCTACTCAGTATGTCAGTTGATCCCCCGGTTCGTCTGCCTCTTCAGGAGGACCTTCTGTCGCAGCAGCATGGGACGGTCCTCCACCCGAACCTGTCCAGTCTCCACCTCCATGCTTGGAGATTGAGCGGCGATAGTTGAGGCCATGAGGTACTTTAGGTACACCACAGATTGGATGCTGGTGTACCCTTATAAGTCCCTATTATATGGTATATTATATACCCAGGGCATAGGTACCCCAGTGGCCTCTCAGGGGCTGCAGCATGAGAGACTATTCAAAATGACACAACAGGTCTGCTACAGCAGCTTGTGTAAGGTGGTGTATGCACCCCTTACTTAGATATAGGTTCCCTATATCTACCTTATATCACTGCACATATAAATTTATCAGTCACCCCTATGGCAGGCCTTATCAATCCTGAAAGCAGGGTGCTCAGTGTTGTGTGAGAGGGTGTCCATGCATGAGCAGGGCCCCTCTGCAGCCTTTATAATCTATTCTCAGGGGTTGTTCTATGATGCAGCCAACCATATACTCTTATGTGCATTACACCCTCACGGTAAATGCTATCTTTGAGATGGCTGCAAGGAAACATGTCGTGTTTGGTGTCAAACACCTTGGAATCATACCTCCCCACCAGTCTTGGTGGGGGAGGAATGAGTCCACCCTCCTAGAGGGAGAAATATGACTACACCGGTACACCAGGTAACAGCTTCACAGAACCCTGGCATTACAAAATAGATGTTGCAAGCCACAGACACGCGTCTGCCCTCCTGCTGCTGGACAAAACTCCAGCAGGGGAGGCTGGACAATAGGTTTCCTGTCACAGGGAGGTGTGACCGCCTCCCAGACAGGCTTTAATGTATTAGGGCTGGCTGGGTGCACTCCAAGAGTGCTTTGATGTCTGCACTTGGGGTACATTTGGTGTCCATGTGCATAGTCCAGCTCAAATGTGTTGCAGGGTCACTCAGCCCCTGCTCTGGTGCAAAACTGGACAAAGGACATGGGTGTAGCCAACCCTCTGTCTTGGCCCTCCCATAGGTGGGTCTCCAGAGTTTGTCCCACCCCTTCCTTGGGTGTAAAGTAGGAATCCCTGACTACAGGACTTTATATTTACCGGGACGAATCTCTGCTACAGAATCCCAGAACTTCAACTATCTCACTTCGTGGATAACCGGAGAATCTCCCTTGGAGTAAAGGAGTTACTCCCCTGGAAGGCAGGCATCAAAGACGCATCTGTCCGGTTTACAACTACACAGCTCCTGAAGGACTCTGAAGACTTTGCAACACAGGAGGTGAGTTTCCAAGTTTCATTGAGGCCAATCCGTGCTCTCAGCAAACCTGAGATCCAAAGCCCTCATGGGGACCGTGCAACCTGAACCCCTGGACACCGTGCACATTGGCAGCAGCATATGCTTCTTGGTAATCCCTAAGGTGCTGCTTTAGGCTACTTGTAGTGCAGACCCAGATGTGTGATTTCACTGAAGATTACTGGCCTACACTCCAAGAGTGACCCGTGGGTTGGTATTTAGTGATTACTCTTGAGGTCCCTTCGCAATCAATTGTCTGTCAACTTGTGTGTTCGTGAGAAGGGTACTGTGACTTTCAAAGGGCATATCTGGTTGCTCCAGATGTTCCCTGACTCTCCATCCCTTGGGGAGTCACCATGACCTTGCTGGTCCACACTGAAGCCTTTTTACTCTCACCGTGTAGGTTGCTGTTGCCAAGGCTTGTTGGTCTCTGATCTGGACACCGAACCCCCAGCACTCGACATCCTTTGTGGGACAGCTCACCTGTGGACTCTGGTTGTCATCGATGTCTCCTGGTCCCCAAGGCAGCAGGGTCAAGCTTCACCTCATTGCACCTGAAACACCCATCATTGGTGGGCATTGGTCTACCATGCCCCTGGTCACCCTGAAGTGACCCAGACTCTGTCCCCTCTGCTTTCAGGTTCTTCAAAGCTCCGATCCAGGCTTGGATCACACAGGACACTTTTATTTTCCATGGCAGCAGCACTTTGCAGCAACTCATCATTGAAGACACCAACGATTCCCGACACCATTTGACACCTATGCACCCAGCTTCCCTGGGTGAGGTAACACAAGTACTCCAGTGCTCACATGGGTGCTGGCCTTAGAACCTTCTAAGACTAAAAGGGTTTGCTCCAAGTCCTCTCCGAAGTGTCCCTAATCCTTAAATTCTAACGCGACTTTTCCATAGGATTGTACGGAGCTCGTGGCTGTGTTCTCACACTGCAAGCATCCCTCATGGGTCCCCTGTGTCACTACCGTGGGTAGTTCCTTGGGGTCCCAGCAATTCTACGTGCTCTAGACTCAGTGTCTAGTCAAGTCGTGGTTCTTATACCACTTTCCTAATATATGGTTTGGTCTCCCCCTGGGAACAATTGTATATTGTGCTATTTACTTATGTTCTACTGCGTTGATATTCTGTATTTTGCTCTCTAATCTCATAAAGAGGTTAGTAGAGAGTGTTTAGTAATAAATACATATATTTTATATATACCTTGTGTGGTTCTCCTTTCATTTGGCCATTCAAGAGGTTATAATCTTGTAAACCAAGCTGTTTTACACTCCTTCAAGACTTAGCGTGAAGGCTGCTCTCCATAGCTACCACTAGGATAGCTTTTAATAAAGGTTGTCTTAAACCTATTCATGAACAAGGGTTGTTTGGACTGGTACAAGGTGCCCACTATATCTGAAAGAGACACATTAGTGATAGATTCCTTACCTTAGAATATCCCCAGGCGTCAGACAGGATCCGGAAATTTTTGCGTAGCAATACCCTTGCGTGTCGGTAGGCGTCATCTGCGGCTCCGCATCCGTCGTCGGCATCGTGGGCGCCGTGATGACGTCGTCGTAGTACTTAGACGCCGCCTCCGCGTGCTGACGTCAGTACTTCTTTTTTCTGCGCCAGCAGCGCAGATCCGGAAAAAGTGTTATCTTAGTCTTTTTTGACTAAACTTTTTGATCTCTTTTGATCATTCTTTTTCGAGTCTTCGACTCCAAACAGTGCCGGTAGGGATGCCAGGTTTTAAGCCCTGTGAGGATTGTGACCGACTGATGCCGGTCACCGACCCTCACCGTCTGTGACTCCACTATCTCGGCATCGACCACGACGACAAGACCTGTTCCGACTGCCGGGCCCTGACTTCCAAAGCTAGGTGGGAGCGGTCCCGCAAGTGACTCAAACTCCGGCAGTCGGCCCCGCGCAGAGAGAGGTCCCGGTCCGGACGGAGGTCGAGGGACCGGTCGCGGGAGCGGAGCCATCGTAGCTCCGGGAGTTGACATCACTCCTCTGGGTCGAAGTCGTCAGGTAAGCACAAGAAGTCGAAGAGACGTCATCGCTCTTCCGACTCCCCCCCGACGCTCGCTCGATGCGGCCGGGGGTTCAGGTGACACCGCCCACACGGCTCCATCAGAGTCGCAGGCGTCACGTCCGGCCCCATACCCTCCGGTCCCTGGGCCGCGCGCGACGCCGGAGGAGATCGAGCAGTTCCTCATGGCCATGAGGTCTCTCTCTTCTCCGACGGGCTCCCCGGCGCCTTCGGGCCCACCGGACCCCTCTGGGGGCCCTAGTGGGTTGGGGGCTCCGGCCCCGACACCGTCGAGTGCTTCGGGCCCGGTGCCGCAGGGCCCCACTGGATCCTGTTTCTGATCCGTGTCATCGCCGGTGGACCTAACGACCTCCCCGGCGCCAGTCCCTCAGGTGTCACCCCCGGCGCTGTCTTCGGGCGGCGCCGTCCCCGAGGCCTCCCTCGATCTGGCTCCGGCGCCAGAGCGGCGCCGCTGGGCGCCACTTCAGACGCCGCTCGGAGAGTTCACCTTTCATGAGCCGGCCCCATCATTTGACACCCCTGGGTACCAGGAGATGGGTGATGAGGAGGATTGGAGGGGTCTGAGGACCCTCTGACACGGGAGTGTCAGTCCCAGGAGGACTGGACAGGTGGACTTGGGGATGCCAGTGGTCTGGACATATCACCAGACACTGGCATTATCTCCCCTCCAACCGTGGCTACGGAGGAGGGGGCTACCTATAGTGTGGTACGGACACGGGCAGCCAAGGCCTTGGGCCTTGAACTCCCCGTCGCGGCCGTGAGGGCTAACCTCCTCACTGAGGTCTTTAAACCGCAGTCAAGCTCGGCTGAGCCTCTGCTGCCGTTTAATGAGGCCTTGACCGACGTTATTTTGGGCACTTGGTTCAGGCCCGCCACAGGTTCACCTGTAGATAGGAACGTGGCCAGACGCCACTGCCCTGCCCCAGGTGACCCTTGTTTCCTGTCCACCTACCCCACCCCTGAGAGCCTGGTGATCCAGGCCTCCATTTCCCAGACCGCATTCCCATCGGCCCCGCCTGACAGGGAATCCAAGAGGTATGAGCAATACGACAAGAAGGTATTCTCCTCCCTAAGTTTGGGACTGCGGTCTTCCAACACCGCATGCCTCTTGGGCCGCTACACCCACTCCCTGTGCGATACAGTTGCGGAAGTGCTGCCAGAATGCCCGTTGGAGGTACGGGCTAAACTCGGCAAGCCGTTGTGGAAGGCCGAGATGAGGCACGGTATTCTATTAGGTGTGGACTGGATACCACCGACTCACTGGGCAGAGCGATGGCAACGACATTGGCGATTCGTCACTACGCCTGGTTGAGATCCACCAACTTCTCGGCTGATGTCCAGAATACACTCATGGACATGCCGTTTGATGGCCGTCGCCTTTTTGGCAACTACTACACAACGAGACCTAGACTATAAAAGCACTATAAAAGACTATAACTATATTGAGTGGAGGGCGACCTATTGACTAGCTTTTCCCTCTAAAGCTCCTCTTTTCTTTAACGTCGCCTTTTTGGCGACAAGGCAGACCGTGCGCTTGAGCGCTTTAAGGACTCCAGGGCTACGGCCAAGTCCTTGGGCCTCTCTGCCCCGCGCCAGCAATCGGCTGCCGTTCACTCCTTTCGTGGTCACGGAAGGGGTGTACCCACACATGCTGCCAGCCACGCACCGCAGGGTAATACCCAATGCGGTGGCGGCCGTAGAAACTGCCGTGGCGGAGGTCGTGGACAACGGCGAGGTCAGTCCACACCTGCCCCCGCAGCATCCACCTCAAAGCCCTCCTAGTCCGTGCTTTCAGGCCCATGTGTCGCCAGTGGTGGGCAGGGTTCGCCATCACCTCCTCCACTGGCACACTGTCACTTCGGACAGGTGGGTGCTGCAAATCGTCCGATGGGGACTAGCATGTGACCGGCGTAGTGGGTGGGGGTGTTCATCAGTTGCTTGAGTCCGTGGTTGGCGAGGTTGTCCAGCAGGGTGGTGGTTGTGAGAAGTTGGCCTGATATATGATGCTCACTAGTTCTAGTGATCACCTTGTATCAGTCCGAACAACCCTTATGGTGATTGGTTGTAAGTCAACCTTATAGACCAGCTATCCTAATGGTAGCATGGACAAAGCAGTCTTAGGCTAAACTCTTTTGGCATGTGAAGCCAGCTGTTTTACCAGATGAAAGGACATCACACAGGTTGTTATGAAAATAAACAGTATATTTATCAATAACAAACACCTCTGAACTCTTTATGAGGTCAGAGGGCTAGGCACATGACAATCTCTTATGAAAAATACGATAAGTTGCACAAAATTACAATGGTGCCCTAGGGGCACGACAAACCATATACTAAGTAAGTGGAATGTGAAAGTCAATAGAAGGAATGGAGCTGTCTAGAGGCTGTAGGATCGTTGGGACCACGCTACACTAACACTAGGTAAGTGATAGGAGGCCCACGGAACGTGTGTGCAGAGTGTGAACTCACACGCGAGATGCGTAACAACGTCTATGGACAGTACAGTTCAAGTTAAAGGTGAGTACGGACAATCCTGACTAGGTAGGACTAAAACGACTGTGGAACTGGACACTAGGACAGTTAAACTACCCTTGAGCACCAAAATGCTCTTGTTACCTCACCCACGGGCCGCGGGTGCATAGGTGTCAAAGTGCATCGGGTTCTCGCGTTGAAGTCTAGGAGCCTGAAGGAAAAGATGCTGCAGGCGACCAGGAGGAAGATGTCCGGTGCGATCCAAGGGTGGATCGGTGAAGAAGAGGACCTGAAAGCAGAGGGGACAATGTTCAAAGTCACTAGCCAGTGACTGGAGTGGAACCAGGAAGGAACCAGATGTCGTCGTCGCGATCAGGTGAAGAGTGGACGCTTGACTCTGCAGCCACGTGGACCAGGAGGTGTCTTCGACAACCAGGATGGAGGCACAAGCTGTTCCACGCAGGCTTTCACTGTCGGCGGTGTTGGATCCGGAATCTGCATCAACAGGCCTTGGCAAAGGCCATCCACGCGGTGAGTGAAGAAAGCGTCTGGTGCGGACCAGGAGAGTCCTGGGTGCCCCTCTTTTGGAAGGGAGCAAGGGCCAGTCTGGAGCAACCAGACCAGCAGCAAAGATTCAAAGGTTTGTCGTCTAGGAGGCCACTAGCCAGCCGGCAAGTGACCAGACAATGCGTCGAGCAGCAAACAAGCAGAAGGGCCCCAAAGAGATCTCGTGGATGCTGGAGGGCTGATCTTCGGAGCAGGGGCTGCTCGGGGCTGGGGCTTCTCAGTCCCCAAAGCACTTGGTCGAGTTTACCTCGGGAGTCGTGCTAGAAGCAAAGTGCAGTTCCTTCCAAGATGGCCGGTCCCACGTGTCTCGTCGCACCCACGGGTCTCAGCTTTGCTGCAGAAGTGAGTTGAGGTCGGAGAGGTCTGGGAATCCGGGTCACGTCGGGCTCTGAAGTCTGGATCCTTGAGGGAAGATGACAAAGGGAAGCCACTGGACGCTTGATGGTGCCTGCTTGTGCAGGGTGGACACTCCTTGCCCACAAGGGAGATTTCTTCAGTCTTCTGGGGAGCAGAACGTCGAAGTCCAGAGTTTCTTCTTGTAGAGTAGTTCAGGATTAATTTAATTTGGAATGGGACCAGCTCCTACCTTTATCCTGCTAAAAGGGGGCTGCACTACTGACTAGATCCCTCCCCTGGGTGGGACCAGGAAGGGAGGTGGCTACACCCCTATCCTTTGTCCGGTTTCCCGCCAGAGCTGGGGCAGGGATGCCCCAGCAACTGGTTTGAACCGGTATATGCACAGGACACCTTGTGTGCCCCGGGCATGTCTCATTCCTTTCAGGCCTATCCTACCCAATACACAAAATCCTGTCTGGGGAGGTGCTAGCACCTCCCAAGGCAGGAAACCCTTTGTCCAAGCCTCCCTCGCTGGAAGGACTCCCAGCAGCAGGAGGTCAGACT
Organism: Lissotriton helveticus; assembly: GCF_964261635.1. Lineage (NCBI taxonomy): Eukaryota > Metazoa > Chordata > Amphibia > Caudata > Salamandridae > Lissotriton > Lissotriton helveticus. The sequence continues at coordinate 405,894,552 of NC_136071.1, forward strand.
TGTGTCTGTGGTGGCAGCATCCATTTTGTGATGCCAAGGCTCGAGTTAACTTTAACCGGGGTTCTCAGTTACATACATGTCGTGTCCCTCTAGAAGGGTGGAATGCTACCCCCGTCACCAGAATTGGCGAGGGGGTAGTATTCCAATTCGTATGACACCTTACTCGACATGTTTTGATAATGTTATACCAGAGTTAGCATTTAACCGCGAGGATTATAATGCACTTAAGAGTATATGGTATAGCATTATCATGGAACAGCTATTAGGACTTGGTTCCGCAAGCTGCAAACGGGCTCAGCTCATGCCAGAGCACCATCTCACATAATTCCAAGCACTCTCCCTTCAGGATCGATAAGGCCTGCCATAGGAATATATGTGTCCATTTTAAGGTTAGATATTGGTATACTATATCTAAAGCAAAGGGTGATTACACCACCTTGCCCCAGCTGTCGTGCAGCCAGTTGTGTCTGTTTAGATGGCCCCTGGTAGGCCCTGGGTACACCTATGCCCTGGATACCTAAGGTATACTGTACAGGGACTGATAAGGTGACTCAGTATCCAATTAGATATGTACCTAGGGTACATGGAGTCCATTTTAACAGAGAGAGCAGGAAGCCTGGGGTCCTGAATAGCAGGATCCCAGGCCAACTAACTCAAAAACCAGCAAAACACCAGGAAAAAAGTTGGGGGTAACCATAGTCAGATATCCACCTTCCTACATAACCCCCCCCCCCCCCAAACGAAAGGAGATAAGGCTATCCTTGACCAGGTAAGCCTATATTGCCTGAGTGGACATATGAGGAGGTGCATGCACTGGCATGGTTACCCCTATCTCATGGTCCACTAAGCAATCCCTCACACTAAGGGTATCTGAGGGTCTCCACCATAGGGAATCTCTACCTGTGGTGTGTTTTGGTAAAGGAAAAGGCTGGTGCTGGGAGGGAGTACTGAAGTGAGGCTCCACTACTGCTGGGCTCAACTTCCTCCAATCACTATTCACCATACATTCCTTTCTTTCCAGGACTGAGTTGATGTATGCTCTCAGGGTCAACCTCTGGCTACCTAAAGCTAGAGGCTGTGTCCCTCTGTTTGGCTTACTGGAGGGACAGGTCAGGTTTGGGGCCCTTAGGTCCCAGATTTGGCTGTGCCCAACAGTGTCCATCTGTGGAAGGTCCCTAACTAATTTTAAGGGGGATCCCTCAGGAGTTTGTTTTATTTTCACTTGGCTAGGACTACTAGCTTCAGTGAACTTGATCTGCTGATTGGGGAGTTCTTTTGGACAGGGGGCCCTTTGGGGTCCACCACTGGCCTCCCTGACCTCTACAGCCCTGGGCTGACTGAGGCAGGGTAGAGAGAGGCAGGTTACCTGCTCCAGACTGGGTCCCACCTTGGAAGGGTCCACTGACATCAGGGGCTCTGCCAGGCTATGCCTGACTACCTCTGGGGCAGTTTCTTCGCAAGGGGTAAGATCAGTTCCCTGAGGAGGTTGATCCGTTCCTAATGTCTGGTGGGAGGGAGATTTCTCGTTGTCCTCAATGCTCTCTGTTTGAGTGGAGTGATCCATAGTTTCAGGCTTCACAACACTATTATCAGTCTGAGTTTGGGCTGTGGCCATCACAACCCCACCAACCTTTTCAGGAAGGGACTCAGTTTGGGTATGGGCTGTTACCATCGCAGCCCTGCTAACCTTTTCAGGGAAGGAATCTATTTGAGATTGGGCTGAGACTGGCACAGCCCTCCTAACCTGGTCAGGAAGATTTACCATTTTAGAATGGGTTTCTTGTTCTACCTCAGCCCAGGCTGAGATCTCTAAATCATTCCCCAGTAGGCAATCTACAGGCACGTTTGATGACACTGCCACTCTCTTGGGGCCAGTGACACCTCCCCAGCTGAGACTTACCACTGCCATGGGATGATTTTTCTGCACTCCATCAATGTTTGTCACCTGGTATGTGGCACCAGGTATAAGTTGCCTTGAGGGGACTAGGCTCTCAGTCACCATGGTGATGCTAGCCCCTGTGTCTCTATAGGCCTCAACTTTCAGACCATTGATGAGGGGCTCCTGTCTGTACTTGCCCAAAGTGTTGGGACAATCAGTGAAGTTGGCAAACCCCATGCCATTCTCACAGACAAGAGTATCTGAGTTAGGGGACCTGGTTATGTCAGAGTCCCCAGGAACTCCCAAAGTAAAGTCACCCAAATTCTTGGGGGCACTCCCACCACCTGGGGGATTACTACTAGTAGTAACAGGAGGTTTGGAAGTGTTACTTGGGGGTATGCTCTCCTTATTGTTGTTGGCCCTTGGGCAACTGCTGTCAGTTTTCCAATGGCCTACCTGTTTGCAGGTATAGCAATAAGGTTTCTTCTGGGTATTGGAAGGATTCTGGGACCCAACCCCTCAGAGGATTTTTGGGGCCCTGATGTGGATTGATCTGTAGATTTATTCCCACCCTTCTCTTGAGGCTTGGTTGATTCCTTCTTTTGGTCACCACCTTGGTTCTTAGGCCTAATCCTGGTTCTGACCCATTTGTCTGCCCTCTTACCCAATTCTTGTGGAGAGGTCAGATCAGAGTCTACCAGGTGCTGGTGTAATAACTGGTTCTGACAATTATTTAAGACTTGCTCTCTCATAATTAGATTATACAATCCTGTGTAATCAGTAACTTTACTTCCCAGTAACCAGCCCTCCAAAGCCTTAGTGGCACAATCAACAAAGTCAGTCCAATCTTGAGCCTGAGTTTCCTGGGTGTCTCTGAACATTAACCTGTACTGTTGAGTGGTTAAACCAAACCCATCAATCAGAGCATTTTTCAAGACTTGGTAATCATTAGCATGCTCATCTCTAACAGTGAGGAGCTTGTCTCTTCCTTTACCTTAAAAGGAGAGCCACAATATAGCTGCCCACTGACTCTGGGGTACCTGCTGTACTTTGCAAGCTCTCTCCAAAGCAGTTATCCACTTGTGGATATCATCTCCTGTCTTATAGGAGGGCACTATTTTGCTCAGGTTTCTGTTATCAAAACTCCTGTCTCTATCCCTAGGGATATTAATGCCACCAGTGGGGAATATCCCACTCAACTGTTGCTCTCTAGCAAAGGCAAGCTTTTCTTTGACAAGGGCAAGTTCTTCCCTTTGGATCCTCAGATTAGCCTGTCTCATCTTTGCTTCATGCTCTCTCCTCTGAGGGGAAGCATTCTCCTCTGAGCAGATGCATGAGAGTGCACATATCTATTGGAGCCTCTAGAATGAGATCTATCTCTCCTAGCTCCCAAGTTAGGCCTGCTCAGGGTCAGTACTGGGGGTCCCCCAAATCCTTCCCCATGTAGGTCTAAGTTGGCCCTGGTGAGTCTGCTGACTACTACAGGACCCTTGTCTGCCTCATCCCCCGAGGACTCTTCCTCTTCCTCAGCTACATTATCTGTTTCAGGGAGGTTGGAGTCTGGATCACCAGGTGTACCTTCTAAGGGGGGCATGCTCCCTCCCTCAGATGTCCCCACGGCGCCGTCTTTGGGCGGCGCCATCCACGATGCCTCCCTCGATCTGGTTCCGGCACCGCTCTCGACGCCGTTTGGAGAGTTTTACTTCAATTAACCGGCCCCATCATTTGACACCCCTGAATATCAGGAGATGGGTGATGAGGAACATTGTGAGGGGTCTGAGGACCCTCTGACGCATGAGCGTCAGTCCCAGGAGGACTGGACAGGTGGACTTGGGGATGCCAGTCGTCTGTACACCTTGCCAGACACTGGTTTTGTCTCACCTCCTACCGTGGCTACGGAGGAGGGGGCAACCTACAGTGTGGTGTTGAAGCGGGCGGCCAAGGCCTTGGGCCTTGAGCTCCCCGTCGCGGCTGTGAGGACTAACCTCCTCACTGAGATCCTCAAACCGCAGTCAAGCTCTGCTGAGCCTCTGCTGCCGTTTAATGAGGCCTTAACCGACGTTCTTTTGGGCACTTGTTCCAGGCCCGCTACAGGTTCGCCTGTTAATAGGAACGTGGCCAGACGCCACCGCCCGGCCCCAGGTGAACCTTGTTACCTGTCCACCCACCCCACCCCTGAGAGCCTGGTTATCCAGGCTTCAAATTCCCAGACCGCATTCCCGTCAGCTCCACCTGACAGGGAATCCAAGAGGTATGAGCAATACGGCAAAAAGGTATTCTCCTCCCTAAGTCTGGTACTGCGGTCTTCCAACAACGCATGCCTCTTGGGATGCTACACCCACTCTCTGTGGGATACGGTCACGAATGTGCTACCAGAATGCCTGTTGGAGGTACGGGCTAAACTCGGCCAGGCCCTTGTGGAGAGCCGAGATGTAGCGCGGTATTCTATCCGGTGTGGGCTGGATACCACCGACTCACTGGGCAGAGCGATGGCAACGACGGGGGCGATTCGTCGCCACGCCTGGTTGAGGTCCGCCAACTTCTCGGCCGATGTCCAGAATACACTCATGGACATGCCGTTTGATGGCCGTCGCCTTTTTGGCGACAAGGCAGACCATGCGCTTGAGCGCTTTAAGGACTCCATGGTTACGGCCAGGTCCTTGGGCCTCTCAGCCCGCGTCAGCAAACGGGTGCCATTCACTTCTTTCGTGGCCAAGGAAGGGGCGCACCCACACGTGCTGCCAGCCACGCACCGCAGACTAACATCCAACGTGGTGGCGGCCGTGGAAACCGCTGGGGAGGCGGTCGGGGACAACGGCGAGGTCAGTCCACAACTGCCCCCGCAGCATCCACCTCAAAGCCCTCCTAGTCCGTGCTTTCATTCCCATGTGTCGCCAGTGGTGGGCAGGGTTCGCCATCACCTCCTCCACTGGCACACTGTCTCTTCGGACAGGTGGGTGCTGCAAATCGTCCGAAGGGGCTACTCCCTCCCCTTCGAGATGACCCCTCCAGCCATGCCACCGCGTGGAGTGGAGAAGTGTGGCTCAATGGTTAGAGTGGCAGACCCTGATGCAGAGGTCTAGCCTGCGACCAGGGTTCAATTCCCCGCCTCGGCGGGTCTTGGGCTCAAAAATTCCACGGACCTGATAATTCTCGCCTCGGTGCCTATTCCAATCATGGAGTCCCACTCTGCAACTCTGGGCAATAGCTTGCTTAATCTCCACAACGGCCCCCACAACGCTAAGGATGCCTGGCCTCCACCTTGGGGGTACCCAGGAGTGGACACCTCACAGGGAAAGCCAGGATGGGTTCCACAGCGGTATTCGTACAAGCGCCTTGACACCCTTGTGGGTGAATAGTGCGCTATACAAGTATCAATTAAAATTTTTTTTTTACATTTTACCGCAATACCATCGCGTATCAGGGGATCATTTGCGGCTTCTGCAGGAGGAAGTTATGGCCCTGTTGGCCAAGGGGGCCATCGAGCACGTTCCTGGGCCAGAAGTAGGGTGTGGTTGTTACTCCCACTACTTTCTGGTACCCAAGAAGGGCAAAGGGGGCCTATGCTCTATCTTGGACTTAAGGAACGTCAACGGCTTCCTCCGGAAGGAGAAGTTCAAAATGCTGACACTGGCTCAGGTCCTAGCTGCCCTGGACCCAGAAGACTGGATGGTAGTGTTGGACTTGCAGGACGCTTATTTCCACACCCCCGTCCTGCCGGCCCACCGACGCTACCTGCGGTTCACGGTTGGCCACGAGCACTTTCAGTTTACCGTGCTCCCCTTCGGCCTTACCAGCGCCCCACGGGTGTTCACAAAGGTGATGGCGGTAGTCGCAGCTCATCTGCGCAGGTTAGGGGTTTCAGTCTTCCCCTACCTCGACGACAGGTTGTTGAAGGCGGGCTCGCCCCAGACAGTCGTCAGCCACCTCCAGACGACGGCAGACCTCCTGCACCAGCTGGTGTTCTCCATCAATGTGCCGCAGTAACACCTGTGCCCCTCTCAGAAGCTCCTCTTCATCGGAGCGGTTCTCGACTCGGCGCAGTTTCGGGTTTATCCTCCCGAGCAGTGGGTTCGGGATATTCAGGCTCTGATTCCACTCTTTCAGCCTTTATCCCGGGTCTCGGTTCTGTTGACACTGCGGCTTCTGGGGCTGATGGCCTCCTGCATCTTTCTGGTGCATCATGCCCGGTGGCGGATGCGGGCTCTGAAGAGGGACCTGAAGTTTCAGTGGGCTCAGCATCAGGGCAACCTTTCCGACCATGTCCTGATCTCGGAGGGCACTGCGAGACAGCTGCAGTGGTGGCTCAAGGACCGCGATTGGGTCAGCGGCAGATCCCTCTCCCTTTCCCAACCGGAGCACTTAGTTGTGACGGACGCGTCCCTCCAGGGCTGGGGAGACCACATAGGAGAGGCGGAGATCAGAGGCCTCTGGTCTCCGGCGGAGTCCCGGCTCCATATCAACCTTTTGGAGCTGCGGTCGATTCGTCTAGCGCTGAAGGCATTCCTCCCCTCTGTCCGGGGAGTGTAGTGCAGGTGTTCACGGACAACACCACCGCCATGTGGTACTGCAACAAACAGGGCGGGGTGGGGTCGTGGACCCTTTGCCAGGAGGCTCTGCGCCTCTGGGATTGGCTGGAACATCAGAGTGTGACCCTGGTGGTTCAACACCTGGCAGGTTCTCTGAACTCAGCCGTCAGTGCATGATGGATCGCGAATGGCGTCTGAACTTCTAATGTGGCGCAAGGCCTCTTTCAGCAGTGGGGAGAGCCTTGGTTAGTTCTATTCGCCACCGAAGAGAACGAGAAATTTCATCAGTTCTGCGCGTTGGAGTTTCCAAGGTGGCACACGCTCGGCGACGCTTTTTGATGCGAGTGGAGTTGCGGTCTGTTGTACACCTTTCCGCCTAGACCACTTCTGCCCAGAGTTATGAAGAAGATCAGGTGCGACCCGGCACAAGTCATCCTTGTGGCTCCGGACTGGGCACGAAGGTACTGGTATCCCGAGCTACTCAGTATGTCAGTCGATCCCCCGGTTCATCTGCCTCTGCAGGAGAACCTTCTGTCGCAGCAGCAGGGGACGGTCCTCCACCCGAACCTATCCAGTCTCCACCTCCATGCTTGGAGATTGAGCGGCGTCGGTTTAAGCCATTTGACTTGCCTCCTGAAATCTGTAATGTCATTCTGGCAGCCAGGCGTCTCTCCACAAAATCGGTATACGCCTGCAGGTTGAATAAGTTTGCGGCATGGTGCACAGCAAAGGCTGTGGATCCACTTTCTGCCCCTCTTTCTGAGGTTCTTCTCTTCCTTCTTTCTCTTGCTTAGCAGGGCTCTACTCTGGGCACTATCTAGGGCTACCTTTCTGCCCTTTTAGCCTTTCTGAGGCTGCCTGATCAACCTTCTTTGTTCAAGTCCCCAATTGTAAATCGGTGTTTGAAGGGCATCACACACTCGTTCCCTCCTGTTCCGTTTGTGATGCCTCAGTGGGACTTGAACCTTGTTCTTACATTTCTGATGTGCGCTCCCTTTGAGCCACTTCACAACTGCCCTCTCCACCTTCTTACTCTGAAGACTGCTTTCCTGGTTGTCATCACCTCTGCCAGGAGAGTGAGTGAGCTCCAGGCTCTTTCATCTAAACCCCCTTTCCTTTCTGTCCATCTGGACAAGGTTGTGTTGCGGACTAGGCCATCTTTCCTGCCCAAGGTTGTCACGGCCTTCCACATCGGGCAGTCTATCACCTTGCCTACCTTCTTTCCGCCACCGCATCCCTCTAAAGAGGAAGAGTGGCTCCACCGTCTGGACCCAAAAGGTGCCCTCTCTTTCTATTTGGATCGCACACGCCAGTTCCGGGTGGATGACCAACTCTTTGTTGGTTACGTGGGCGCTAAGAAGGGAAAGGCTGTGCACAGCGGACCATCTATCAGTGGATCATCTTGTGTATTCAGGCATGTTATTCCTTGGCTAAAAAGGAGCCCCCTGTTGGATTACGGGTTCATTCCGACTATTTACTATTATTTATTTATTATTGCTATTTATTAAGCGCGAACGAATACCCGTAGGCGTCTCAGCGCTAAACTAACCACACTCTCCAGAGGGTATAGCTGTAAATTTACTGGTTGAAAAGCCAAGTCTTTAACCGCTTGTGAAAAAGCAGGAGTGAAGGACTGGTCCTAATAGACTGTGGAAGAGTGTTCCACAGCCTAGGAGCAGCAAACACAAATCGACGATCACCCCAAGAAACTGTTTTTGTGCGCGGCACCACTAGTTGGTTCAAAGTGGTGGATCGAAGTAGTCTGGCGGGGGTATAGGGAATTAATTGGTCCCTGAGAAACTGCGGACCTTGATTATGCAGTGCTTTAGAAACTATACATAAAGTCTTGAACTTGATTCAATTACGAATCGGCAGCCAGTGGTAATTCCTTAATGTGTCGGAGATAGATTTGAATCTAGGTGTTCCAGGAAGGAGTCTGGCCCCGCATTCTGTATGGTTTGCATTTTGTTGGTCACACGAATCTGAGCATTCACAAATAGGCCGTTACAGTAGTCCAGGGAAGATAAAACCAGTGCGCACACCAGGGTTTTTCCAGCTGTGTCAGGTAGAAAAGGAATAATTTTCCTTACCAGTTTAAGTTTATGACAAGCTGTAGCTGCTGTTTTTTTGGCATGGGCCATAAAATTAAGGCCTTCATCAAATGTCACTCCCAGGTTCCTCACCCTGGAGACCGGCTTAGGAGGAGCCCCGAAAGATGCGGGCCACCACGCTGGAGACCAACCTGGCGAAAGAGGTCCAAAGATGACCACCTCCGTCTTCTCAGAGTTTAGCTTAAGACAATTAGAGGCCATCCACTCTCCAATTGCTAGCATACCTCCTTGAAAACGTTCTGCCACCTTATCTCCATCACTATTTATAGCCAGCACCAACTGCGTATCATCTGCGTATGAGGTTAGGATCATCCCGCGGGCTTTAATAAGTTTAGCCAGGTCCGTCACATAGATATTAAACAGTGTCGGACTTAGGGATGAGCCTTGAGGAACCCCACAAGGCAGGGACAACTGAGCTGATTGGAAAGAGCCTAAGGGAACCATCTGCGTCCTCCCAGCCAGAAATGAGGTCAACAGATCTTTAGCCACCAAATGGATGCCCATTCCTTCGACACGGTCGACCAAGATCTTATGGTCGACCCTGTCGAAAGCTGCAGATAAGTCAAGCAGCACCAGGACAGCTGTTCCACCCTGATCCCGGATGACTCTAATGTCATCGGCTGCCTTGATTAATGCAGTTTCCATACCATGGAATTTATGGAATCCAAATTGGGTACTATCCAGCTGGTGATGTTCCTCAATGAAGTCTGAGAGCTGTTGGTTCATGGCTTTTTCAGGTACCTTTGCTAAAAAAGGGAGACTGGCTATGGGTCGGTAATTTTTTAGCCCATCCTTGTCCAGATTAGATTTTTTTAACAATGGTTTTACAAGGGTCTTTTTCAGTATGTCGGGATAAATCCCTGATCTAAACATGGAATTACATACTTGTGTGACAACCGTGACAAGAGAATCCATTACCGGAGGCAAGACTTTAAAAGGACAGGGGTCTAGGGCTGAGCCCGTTTTAATAGATGAGATGATAACCATTGTTTGATCGTCCGTAAGATCCGCAAATTGCGTTAATGAAGAATAAGGAGCAGTACTACAGATGGCATTTAAGGAGACATCTGTTTTAGAACAGAAAGCTGAATATATATCATTCACTTTCGTAAAAAAGAAATGTGCAAGCGCATCACAAAATGATTGAGAAGGTATTGGAGCCAAATCAAAAGCATTTCCCGCAAGCTGCTTTGTGATCTCATAAAGTTGCCTGCTAGAGTTTTTCACCTTGTCTATTTGTTCGGTGAAAAACGTCTTCTTTGCCTCAGCAATCATAGATTTATATATTGAAAGCATTTCCTTATAACTAACTAATTTTACTCTCTAAACTGTAGGATTTTCGCCAATATCTTTCCCTGTTCCTACAGAGTTGTTTCTGTTTTCTTAAATCATCCGTAAACCACAGTGCCGAGGGAGTGACTCTATTTCTAGACAAGGTACTAGTGAGTTGGCAGCATACCCAAACCATTTGTGGTATTGGAGGGAGGCAGTATTAGGGTCTGTGGATAACGTAGGGCGGGTTCTATCCAATAACTCTTTTAGGTCTGCTTTGTTTAAATCTTTCCAGACCTTAAAGGATTCTGGTTTGGCGATAGTATCCCTCTGAATGGGGCTCTCCATAACAGTTATTCTACTTAAAATGACATAATGGTCCGACCATGGCAGAGGGAGGATATCTGTTATACACAGACCCTCCAAGTTGGAAAAAATGCCATTCAGACTAAAACTGCCCCGGGCCGGGGAGTGCCCTTGCAGGTCATTTGCCAGGCAGCTACGTGGGCCTCGCTGCACACGTTTACAAGACACTACTGCCTGGACAGTCAAGTCCGGAGGGATGGCTTCTTTGGCCGTTCCGTCCTCCGGGACTTTCTGGTGTGATTATTGGTTCGCAGACCCACCACCGGGGTTGGTATTGCTGGGGTATCTATTCTAAGGTAAGGAATCTATCACTAACGTGTCTCTTTCAGATGCACAAATTACTACTTGTGTAACGATATATCTGTAAGAGACATTAGTTAGTGATAGATTCCTTACAAACTCACCCATCCTCCCCGTTCTGCGAACCGATATCTAGGGTTAAGGTCATCCCCTTTCAGGGCCCTAGTTTCAATGGCACCAGTGTTGGTTTTTAACATGTCTCAGCGCTTCTGGCGCGGAAAAGCTGTGTCTAAGAACTGACGTCAGCACGCGGAGGCGGCGTCTAAGTACTCCGACAACGTCATCACGGCGCCCACGAAGCCGACGACGGACGCGGACCCGCAGACGACGCCTACTGATGCGCAAGGGTACTGCTACGCAAAAATTTCCGGATCCAGTTTGACACCTGGGGATATTCTAAGGTAAGGAATCTATCACTAACTACTATCTCTTACAGATATATCGTTACACAAGTAGTAACTTGTGCAACTAGTGGACAGCAAATGCCAGGTCAACTTCTCACACTGGGGACCCCATCCCCCAGGGCCTGACCCCTTTTATAAAAATAAAAAAATGGGGAGGGGACGCATGGCCCCCCTCCTGAGGTCAGTTTGGGCCCTGGGCCTGGCCTCATTTGATGCCCCCACGGTCCCTCCGGCTCCCCGCCTCCTGCAGGAGCAGGCATTGTTTTTGCACAAATGGAGCTGCTGACATGCAACTCCCCTTGTGCAGAAGCATTTCTGCTTTGGTTTTTGGAAGCAAGAGCAGGTTTCCTGCTCTCGCTTCCAAAAATCAAAGTGGTGTTTGCTATGGCAGGGCGGGAGCCGAGCTCCCGCCCTGCCATAGCAAATGGCAATGTCCCGGGGGTGGGTACCCTGGGACTTTGCAGGAGCCGGCCCTTGGGGGGTTGTGGTCCCCAGGGCCATCAAGGGCTCCAGGAGTTCATTTCTAAAGCCCCGGGAAGGTGGTGGTCCTCAAGGCCAGGGGTCCGTAATGGTCCCCCGAATTTCAATATTTAGTGACCGGAGGAGGTGGTTGTCAGTGGGGTATGTGGGGGGGGGGGCTCGAGCCCCCCACCCACATTTTTTTTTTTAAAAAATTAGAGCCCTGGGGCTGTGGGGCCCCCCGCAGACCCCCCGCTATACATTTGGGGATTGCCCCTAGGACCTGACCCTCCATAGTGCCTAACATAACCTGCACTTTGTTTTTTTTTCATCTTCTCAGCAAGATTTGCGCACCTAGTGCAAATTCTGCAGTTTTAAACAAAGAAATGCTTTTTTTGCACAGGGACCCCCTCAGCAGACCTAGGGGTCAAGGTGTTTCTACCCTGACACCTTTTCTTGTTTTTAATGCTTTTTTCACTGTTTTCTTGTGAACCGGTGACCGAGTCACAAGATGGCTGCCAACACTTCCTGGTTTGGAGTGTTGGCAGCCAATCAGAAGTCAGCATGTGTGGGAGGAGCCGCGACTCCTTCTCGGTGCTCAGATATCAAAGCGTTTCTTTTTCTAATTTCTCAGGAACTACTGAACGGATTTACAGCATTTTATAAAAAGGGCACTTTCCGAACCAAGACCTACCTTTTTGCCAAATTTGGTGTAATTCCTTTCAGTAGTTCAGGCTGTACCTGCGTCTAAAGTTCCTATGAAAATGAACATGGGGAAACACCTTTTTTCTCGGCCCCGCTTGACGAATCACCCCGAAACTATCAAGATAGGAGCTGACCGGAGCGCCCCATTAGTTTGAAAACTTTGCGAAGATTCGTCAAACTGCGCCAAAGATATTGGCAAAAGAAATAAGGCTTTTTGAATAGAATCCAGTTTCTAACTATAACTATCTATTGGTGACCACCAGTAGGTTATATATATATATATATATATATATATTCACTAAAAAAAATAGGTTTCACACCAGTTATAGTTAGCTGGACATTTCACTCTTACAAAACCATAGAAATTCCCCCGTTATAGTTAGTTCAGCTAACTATAACTCGGGAATGGTAGAAAAACAGAAGAAAGGAGATTAAGAGTAAAGAAGAAAAGAGTAACAGAGAGGGAGACCAAGGGACTGAGAAGGAGTAAGGCAGTTAGAATAAATGAGACAGAGGGAGAAAGGAAGAGAAACATACAGAAAAAAATAGAGAAAAGGAGTGAACGAAACGGAGTAAGTGAGATGGAGTGAGGGAGTCATGAAAGACTAGTGAAGGAAAGAGAGTGACGTAAGGGGAGTGAGGGATTGAAGAATAGTGAAAGGCAGTAACAGTGAGAGAAAGGGTTTGAAGGTGACGAAAGTGAAATGACAGAAAAAGAAAGAGATTTAAAGAGATGAAAAGGGACTGAGAGATAAAGGAGGAGTGAAGGAAACAGAAAAGAAAAGAGAGGAAGAATGAGTGAGAGTGAGAGGGAGAGAGAGACAAAGACAGTAGAGAAAAAGAGGTAGAATGAGTGACTGACAGGGAGTGAAGTAGTTAGACTGAGTGAGACACAGGGAGAGAGGGAGAGAAAAAGGTACAGAAGACGAGTGAGAGACTAAAGGAATGGAAGAGAAGGGGTATGAGTTTGAGAAAAGGGGGGTAAGAGAAAGTGAGAGATGTGGAGTAAGCATGGGCGGATCTAGCGGATCTTGCGTACGCGAACTTGCGGATTTACGGATTCGCAATCCGCGAAAATCCGCGAACTCTAGCGGATTTGCGGATTTTCCCGTTTTTTGTGTTGGCGCGCGTTCGCGCCGATTTTGGGACAAGTTCGCAATTGCGAACTTACTTTTCGGCTCGCAACGGCCGCGACTATGTTGTTTCTACGTCTGGTTTATCATCACAGGTTCACAGCACCCTCTGTTTCACCACTGCCACCCTCTGGGACACCCATGCCACCCTCTGGTACATCCTCACTGCCACCCATTAGGTTTATTTATCACTGTAGATTATGGTGGTTGAAAAAAGCAAGCACACCTGCCCTTCTTCAACTGCCATCAATTAATTTGTGTTTCATTAATGTGTCAGTAATTTTGAAAGTTCCAGTCTGGCTGGCACCTGCTTCCTTCCTTATCTGTAATTTGCTTTTTGTTGCAGTGAAATTTTTTTTTCACAGGACCTTTATGGTGTACTTGTAGCTATTCTATGAGCCTGCTGTTTGGGTCATAGCAGGGTCATAGAATAGTTGCAAACTCTGGAGGGGCCCATCAGGAAGCACTACCTTGAATGTTACTAATGTTAAGTTTGAACTTTTGCACCTGCTCATTGCTTTCAGTTTAGCTAAAATCGTTTTTTTCTGCAATTTCGCACGTTTTTTGGGGCGCGAATCCGTGCGAGATCGATTTCGGAAGCCGCGAATACGTGCGAATACAAAATTGTTTTTTTTGCGACGTGTATGTTCGCGTGATCTTGCGTGTGTTCGCGAGGCGCTTCTAGCTATACGTTTGCCAAGTTACCCTATCGGTCGTACACGGGCGCGGCCATCTTGTTGGCGTGACGTAATTCCGTTTCCGCCCGCTATGTGTAATCTCGCAAAGTGTGCTGCTCGCTAGTACAATTTCGCGCGTACTCGCAAGGAAAATCTCGCGCGAACTTACCCACGCGGTCGCGAACGGGCGCGGCCATCTTGTTTCTCATTCATTGCTATGGTTCTGGGCATGCTTTCTCTATCCTCTCTCAATCTCTGCCATCCTTTGCTTGTTTGAAGTTTTTTTGATCTAATTTTACTTATTATCTATCCCTCTATTTTTCTAGCTCTATATTTTTGTGTTTTCTGCAGCTTTTAGTTACTTTTAAACTACTTTTTTAAACTCTTTTCTTTTCTTCTTCACTATTCTATTTCTTGTTTATCATTTAACTCTATTTCTGCCCAGACCATGGTAAAGGGAGCCGGGAAGCACCCTGAGAAGGGGAAGGGTCCCGCACCCCGTGCCCGGCTCCCGTGCGGGCGTTTAAGGGGGGAGCAAGTGGTCCCGAGGGAGATCTTCAGCGCGGAGGAAGTGGCGGCACTGATCTTCCACGTCCAGCGCCGCCTCCCCAAGACGATCCTGGGAGGCGGCAAGATCGCGACTGGCTATGGCATCCGGGAGCGTCGCAAGCGGTGGGAGAAGGTGTGCCGGGCCATGTACAAGATCTCTGGGGTCCAGCGCACATATAACCAGGCCACCCACCGCTGGACCGATGTCATGGACCGGGAGCGGGACTTGCTGGACGCGCTCGGCGTAGAGGTTTTTTTTTCACAGGACCTTTATGGTGTACTTGTAGCTATTCTATGAGCCTGCTGTTTGGGTCATAGCAGGGTCATAGAATAGTTGCAAACTCTGGAGGGGCCCATCAGGAAGCACTACCTTGAATGTTACTAATGTTAAGTTTGAACTTTTGCACCTGCTCATTGCTTTCAGTTTAGCTAAAATCGTTTTTTTCTGCAATTTCGCACGTTTTTTGGGGCGCGAATCCGTGCGAGATCGATTTCGGAAGCCGCGAATACGTGCGAATACAAAATTGTTTTTTTTGCGACGTGTATGTTCGCGTGATCTTGCGCGTGTTCGCGAGGCGCTTCTAGCTATACGTTTGCCAAGTTACCCTATCGGTCGTACACGGGCGCGGCCATCTTGTTGGCGTGACGTAATTCCGTTTCCGCCCGCTATGTGTAATCTCGCAAAGTGTGCTGCTCGCTAGTACAATTTCGCGCGTACTCGCAAGGAAAATCTCGCGCGAACTTACCCACGCGGTCGCGAACGGGCGCGGCCATCTTGTTTCTCATTCATTGCTATGGTTCTGGGCATGCTTTCTCTATCCTCTCTCAATCTCTGCCATCCTTTGCTTGTTTGAAGTTTTTTTGATCTAATTTTACTTATTATCTATCCCTCTATTTTTCTAGCTCTATATTTTTGTGTTTTCTGCAGCTTTTAGTTACTTTTAAACTACTTTTTTAAACTCTTTTCTTTTCTTCTTCACTATTCTATTTCTTGTTTATCATTTAACTCTATTTCTGCCCAGACCATGGTAAAGGGAGCCGGGAAGCACCCTGAGAAGGGGAAGGGTCCCGCACCCCGTGCCCGGCTCCCGTGCGGGCGTTTAAGGGGGGAGCAAGTGGTCCCGAGGGAGATCTTCAGCGCGGAGGAAGTGGCGGCACTGATCTTCCACGTCCAGCGCCGCCTCCCCAAGACGATCCTGGGAGGCGGCAAGATCGCGACTGGCTATGGCATCCGGGAGCGTCGCAAGCGGTGGGAGAAGGTGTGCCGGGCCATGTACAAGATCTCTGGGGTCCGGCGCACATATAACCAGGCCACCCACCGCTGGACCGATGTCATGGACCGGGAGCGGGACTTGCTGGACGCGCTCGGCGTAGAGGTCCCCGGGCTTGGTGAGTAGTAGTAGTAGTACATT
Source organism: Lissotriton helveticus (assembly GCF_964261635.1). Classification (NCBI taxonomy): domain Eukaryota; kingdom Metazoa; phylum Chordata; class Amphibia; order Caudata; family Salamandridae; genus Lissotriton; species Lissotriton helveticus. The sequence goes on from NC_136071.1 coordinate 405,910,348, forward strand.
TACTACTCTGTTTTATCCTGCTCTGTTATTTGCAAATCTTTGTTCTTTACCAAGAGCAATAATGCTGCCGATTACATTGAGGTAAATTATATTTCAAAATCTTCTATGCATTTCAGGTGCACTGCTCTCCTTCTCAGTAGCCTTGCTTGCTACTATGCTTCTTTGTTTTGTATGTTGTGTTCAGAAGCATTTCATTGGCCTGAGAAATTATGTATGAGTGTAGTGTAAAGAAAAGAACTGTGTAATGCTAGACAGTAAGGGTCATATTTTCAATTACCGGCGCATCCCTGCAAAGTAGCAGGGATGCGGCAGTAATTGTGTGCCATGCCACCACCACCCATTGGCCCAAAACGTCACAGAAGCCTTACGCATCTGTGCCGTAAAGGCAGCGCATTGCTGGAGTTGCGTGCCAACGATGGCGCAGCTCCAGCAATGCTCTGGGGTACCCTATCTCCCCAATGCTGCATCAAGCCGTACGTCGGCTTCAAGCGCGCAGGGTTTGAGTCATGCATCATTGTCCTAAAAGTGACTGATTGACATCTTGTAGATTTCCCTCAGCCACTTTTAGGATTCGTTCCTGCGCAGGTACGCCCTCCCTTGCGCCGGAACGCCCCCTGATGGCGCAGGGCTTTACAACGTGATGCATCGCCCATATGCCCATATGTGTTTTTTTTTAATATATACGCCGCACCAACACCATGGCGAGTCTTTTGTTCTGCCGCTGCGTCACAAAAGGCACGCAACAATGGAGGAAAATGAGCCGCAACTTCCGCAAGGGACTTCTAAATCAGCCCCAACAGACTGAAGTCCAGTCCTTCCTTTAGACACATGGCTATAAGAAGAAATAGTGGCGGTGGTGGCGGGTGGATTGATAGTTTGAGTATTCACTGATCTGCAAGCAGGATGGACTTTGTCTGTCACTTCGCGTGCTGCGCACTGCTGCCTGCAGTGCCAGGCCTAGGCAAACCTCTTTAGTAGTCTGTTTATTGAGTTACATAGGAACTTTCTAAGTCAACGTTCCGCAAATCAGGCAATACGAATAACGTAGTATACCACATGAGATAGATCCCGTGGAATAGTGGTCTATCTATTTGCTATTTTTCCAAAATATTTTGTTATTGTTCTTTTGAAATGTTTGATTTGGTTGAAAAATCTCATCCATGTTTTCTGGTTTTTCTTTCTTTCATGTTGTACATCAGCTCCCCCCAAGGGCAAGAGGACACAGGAGGAGGGTGCTGAGGATGCAGGCCAGGATCGGGCAGGCGAGGGCTCCTTTGCTGGCCCCAGTAAGTTTACATTTTAATAAACAGTACCTATTTTTTCCTAGCGTTCCTCATTCGATTTTTTCTAAATCGTCTTTGATCTTCTTGTAGACTGGATATAAATTCTTATCCTGCCTCGAATATGACTCCCTGTGGTATTACTAGACTATTCTTATTAGTCTGTCTGTGTAGCTAACTAAGATTGGACATTTGGCAATTCCATTGGACTCCCATTATATTCAGCAATACCTCTATGCACTGTCTCCTTACTGACTAGATAGTGTGGCAGAGTCATTCAGCTCCCGAAGTCACCGATTATAGATCCCCAATGATCTCTAGATTATCGTACGCAGGACAAGAGAGTAGTACGGAGTCACAGCACAGTCAAGAAGTGTCAGAGGCACTCATGCTTGCAAAAATTCCAAAACCTTTAGCTCATCCACTCTAGTCTAGAGGAACAAAAACCACAGAGTCTATTTAAGTTTAAAAGCTTTATTAAAAGTAAACACATTTATTAAAATCTACTTTGTCATAAAACTATTTAACTGAAAACGGAAAAGTGGTTAGTGCTGACGATTAATTGGACACATTTCTTGTGGTCGAGCCGAGCTCTCACCTTGTTTGAACTTGATCCTGGTCGTGTTCTTAGGAGTCAAGCTTCTGTCTGTTTGGAGAAAAAGTGGTGCGTGTTAAAAATCAAAAGCAAGCATTCATCAGTTGTGCATAAAAGTGCAGCAAGACAACAGCCTTCCCTGGAAAATGGGACATTTTTACTATGGAGTAGACAGTCACAAATTATTACATTGTATTCTGTTTTTTTAACATTTCTCCTAGACCAAATATTATATAGTAGTGAGTGGTGTATTCTAACATTCTTAAATGTACTTTGTAGGTGTAACATCTGGTGACGGGGCCAGCGCGGAGGTGGCTGTGTTGGGTGAGGACTCGGAGGCCTCTGGGGAGGAGGCGGTGCAAGAGCCGGCGGACGGTCCTGTGGGGGATCAAACGGTGGTGGCGGAAACAGGTAAGCTATATATTCCTTACTTATTGAGATTGAAGACTGCATAGTGTGCTTTCTGCACGGGTGTATTACAAATCAACCAGGTAGTAGCCTCCTCGAAATGTACTCCGACTTAGCTGTGAAGTTTTTCGTGAGAAGAATCCCAATAAGTTCTTAGACGAACGTGATGGATGGGATGAACGAAAAGCGAAAGAAGGGTGTAAGTAAGTGGGACGCGAACTTGTATGATGGCTGGCAAAGAAGAACGATATGTGTTTGCTTGGCCCCCGAGGTGGCTGGGAAGGAAAGAATATGGTATGGTGCATGGCTGGGTCAATGATGAAGCAAGGATGGGTGGAAGGACAGCAGCCTGGGTGGGTGAAACAGAAACTGTATGTGTGCGTATACTTTGACTGAATGGATGCCTGGAGCATGGTATTCTCTGACTCTTAGATAGCACATGTGTATCTAGAGAGAGTAGATGGTCGCCAGGTGAAGTAAGTGTTACCTTGAAGAGCATGTACCACCGCACCCGCACGTCCGTTCCAGTGCAGGGAAGGCAAGGAAAAGAAATTGTAAATGTGTCCAATACTACCATGAATAGTAGCAGTACTTTGTATTGCGTTTGCAATCACAGCATATATCTGGTTATTACGGTGGACACTCCGTACCTCTCTTAATAACTTTAGTTTACTTGTAGTACGTCATTCATGTGTGGGTGTATCACTGTTCACTCAATATTAAGCAAAGCACCTAAAGTCATCTCATCTGTCATTAAATACGTCCCATGTGAAGTGATAGATAATCAAATTAGTTAGCTTCTTCATTTTCCTTTTCTAGTACTCATTTGCACTGTAGGGTGAAAGGTAAATTAATTAAGCAGTAGCCCTTGTAACAGAGTATTCTCAGTGCCACCCGTAATAGAAAAGTAATAGCTTCACCACCTGCATGTACTGGACCGGTACAGTAACGCAAGTCTGTCTCACTCATCATGGTGTGCAACTTTTTTTCTCGGGTGCAAGTTCACTGTGCTGTCCATGTCATTCTGCCGGCTTGCATAAGATAACGTACCAATTTCCCTAAACAAGAGAGAAGAAGAAGAATAAGACTGGTGTACTGTCATAGTCGACTGTAATGGAAGTCCATAGTGGTCGTAGAATTTGTTCATTAAACTACCACTAATGTTAGAGCAAGGATGCAGAAGTGGGAGGTTACATAGATACTGTCCTCAATAGTTATGTACTGTGCTTTCAATTTGCTACTTGTACTCTGTGACCCAACTTTCGGCTCAATCACTTTGTGTTATTAATAAGGAGCATTGGTTACAGACTATGTCTTTCTTTCTTCATATAGTTGCTCCTTCCAAATCAACAACAAGGAGGGAGCAGGCTAGATTGGCCCGGCAACGGAGGCTGGAGGCCACTGTCGCTGAATATCGGCGGCTGGTGGCCCTGGAGGAGGAGGAGGACACGCAGTCGAGCGGGGCAACAACGACATCCTCGACTGTGACCACTGCATCCTCCTCCGTGACTAAGCCAGCGGGACCGAGCCGGGCTAAGAAAGACGACCGCCACCGCCAAGCAACCGAAATACCAGCTGCCCCCCACAGGAGCTGCAAGGACCGCCAACGCCGCCTACGAGTCCGCATGTCCAACCTGGAGCAGGAGGTCCTGAGGTATAAGAACTTGGTTAAGGGCCTCCGCTCCGAGCTTGCCACCCTCCGCAAGGAGTATGATGCCCATGCCGCATCATGCACCAGCACCAGCACCCTCCAGTAGTGGAGTGTCCCTTGCCCTTTTTTCATAGACTTTTGGGGGGTGGGATTTGGGAGTTGGGATCGTTTTGGGACGTTTCAAAGACAATCGTTGGGGTTAGGGTGGGTGAGGGAGATTATTTTGTTAGGGCTAAATAAATATATTTTTAAACTTTATCTGACCATACCTGTTTTTTACTGCTTTTCAGTCTGGTGGGTGGGGGGCGGGGGTGTAACAGTAACTTTGTTTTCCTGAACAGTCGTAGGACTTTAGTAGTACAACCGTCAATCTCTTGTCTACTCCGAAATAATACTCCATTATACTACCTCCCACCAAACGCTTATCTTACCTGTAATTTGTGTTAGAAATTAGGGCTAGGCCCAGGGCTGGCTCCAGGTGAAATGGGGATTAACGTTGTCAATCCTGGGCGGGTGACATTTCCTCATTGCGGTGGTACTAGTGGTGTGACACAGTGGCAGTTGCATGCCTATGGAAAAAAAGAAAACGAAACCTTGTTTGTCCTCCTTACTGTAGCATTACAACGGTTACGGTACGATCGAGAAAATAGCAGGTGACAGTACACTAGAACAGTGCCATAATGTAGCCTAACAAATGGTAAAGTATTTGCTTGCAAGTATAACTAGTACTTGCGTTGAATTTATTTGACATTGGCTACTACTACTAGAAGATATAGTACTGAAGCTGAGTAAGTCTAGAAGATATCCTCGTATTCCTTCACCAGCCTGTTGCTATGACCTTATCCTCCCCAGCAAGTGTGTGGAATTATTGATGTCATTTTAGTCAGACATCAAGCAAAACAACACAGCCCGGGGGAAGAGGGTTAGGGTTTGTAAAATGGATGGGAATGGGGGTTTCTTTTTGGGTAGGTTTTGTTGAGAGAAGAAAAAAAAAGCAGAGCATGGACAAACAATAATTGAAGATACAGACAATCTTTGGTTACAAACTAAAGGTAAGCACATGCAGTCACACTCATAGAATAAAAGACAACAATGGATACTGTATCTGTATTGCGTATGTTGTTGGAGTTGTCCTGTTGAATTTGGTAAGTAAGTTGCATGCAGCAAACAATTCCTCTTATTGGCGGCACTCCTCCATTCCAGCTGACGCTTCGTCCATCAATGTGGTGACCACTGACAGAAGACACCCTGTCCACTGCCTGCCTGGCGGATGTTGACTGAAACCCGGCCTGTAATTATTGAACGGAAAACAGGAAGTGCTATTACAATACCACTGATAAATAAATAAAAGGTATGTACGCTGTGTGGTTCAAAAAGTGACACTTTGATTTCCCTAATAGACAGTACAATATTTTTGAAATTGCGTGCTCTGTCTGAGTCACCTTTTTAAGGATCAATAAGTATGGCCAAAATATTATAGCGGATCTTTCCCCTCAAGGTAGGTGTACTACTGTGTTTTAGAACAAAATTTGACCTTCCCAGCAATGCTCCCACCAAGACCCTAACTAAAGCCAGTCGCAAAAATGTAGAAGAACCCCAATCATATCTCCAAAAACGATGCCTAGCAGAAAAATGGTTACAAAACGTACTTTGAAAGTAACAGTAGGCCCAAATACAGACCGTGGATTGTATTCAAACCACTTGCAAGCAAGCAAAAGTATCCATAGCCAGCATCGCTCCAACAGTGCTCTACAACAACAGAACTGCGTTGCAATAGAACCCCCCGAAACACATGCAATCCTGCTGCTAGGGCTAACCCTAACGAACCCTAACTTACAAAACGTGCCAAAACTGGTGTTTCCTTATGGATTTTGTCCAACAAACTTCTAGCCGGTATTAGACCTTCCCAGGAATGCCCCAGGCAAGACCCGCCAACCCACCCGCAAAAAAACACCCGACACAACACCCCCAAACAGCGAAAAAGCTAAATCTCATACTTACAATGTCTCTCGGCCTTCGGTCCAAACGCGGCGCTGTGCAGCTAGGTCATCATCATCATCAATCATCATAACTCCTGTTTTCCACCACGGATTTCCTGAAAAGCAAATGCAATCAAGATTAGACTGTCGCAGCAGTGCTTCGACAGAGACCCCGGCCGCAACCCACCCACGAACAGCAGGAAGCCCCCCAAAACGCTACATTGAGCAAGATGTCAGAAGAAATAGCAAAAAAAAGGCTGTTCCTTATGGATTTTGTCCAAAACACTTCTATCCGGTATTAGACCTTCCCAGGAATGCCCCAGGCAAGACCCGCCAACCCACCCGCAAAAAAACACCCGACAACACCCCCAAACAGCGAAAAAGCTAAATCTCATACTTACAATGTCTCTCGGCCTTCGGTCCAAACGCGGCGCTGTGCAGCTAGGTCATCATCATCATCAATCATCATAACTCCTGTTTTCCACCACGGATTTCCTGAAAAGCAAATGCAATCAAGATTAGACTGTCGCAGCAGTGCTTCGACAGAGACCCCGGCCGCAACCCACCCACGAACAGCAGGAAGCCCCCCAAAACGCTACATTGAGCAAGATGTCAGAAGAAATAGCAAAAAAAAGGCTGTTCCTTATGGATTTTGTCCAAAACACTTCTATCCGGTATTAGACCTTCCCAGGAATGCCCCAGGCAAGACCCGCCAACCCACCCGCAAAAAACGACCCGACAACACCCCCAAACAGCGAAAAAGCTAAATCTCATACTTACAATATCTCTCGGCCTTCGTTCCAAATGCGGCGCTGTTCAGCTAGGTCATCATCATCAATCTTCATAACTCCTGTTTTCCACCACGGATTTCCTGAAAAGCAAATGCAATCAAGATTAGACTGTCGCAGCAGTGCTTCGACAGACACCAAAAATTACCCACAAACACCCGGAACCCCGCCAAAGAGCACCTCAAAGGCAAGCAAGTCAGCAAAAACGGCAAGAAATTTCCACCTCATATTTGGTCCAAAACACTTTTGTCCATTATTAGAGCTTCACAGCAATGGGCCCAAATCCGTCAACTCACCCGCAAAGAAGTACAACACCCCCACAAGTGCTGAGTCTTTCTTCATTGGGCGTAATCCAGCACTCTGCTTGGAGGGAAATCGCAGTCTGGAGGAGGAGGATAGAGGAGCATGTTCTTCAGAACTTGTGAACCTGAGGAATGTAGACTGCGGCACCTTCAAATCAATAAGCAAACAAGTGAAGACAGTTCTGATGATGGTCTTGTTTTTGGGATTAGGTGATTAAAGTTTGAATTAAATTAACTGTGCAAAACAAAGAAAGAGAGACACAAAGCACACAGGAATAAAAGTGAATAAGGACAAAAAAGAAAGTTCTTGATTGATTGTCTCATTTTCAGGGCTCGGTGTCAGGGAATAAGAACAAGATTTCGTCATCATACTCTGCGAATTCAGGCTGGATGAGGTCAGTGCCACCGAACAGAGAAAAAATCCCCTCATCTACGTTGCTGTCCTCCTCGTCTTCTTGCGGCGTGCTTTCTCGTACTTTGTAATCTGGTGGTATGAGGTGCTGATTCATCTTGATCATTGTCAGCCGCTCCACATTTTTGGGCGAGAGGCGGCTCCGTTTGGGAGTTACAATGCCACCAGCAGCACTGAAAACACGTTCAGAAGACACACTTGCGAGTGGGCAAGACAAATAGTTTATAGCCAGGTTGAAGAGCTGTGGCCACAATTGTTTTTTGCCATGCCAATACTGCAATGGCTCATCATTAAGGAAGACCTCTGTTGAGTCATTCAGATAGTCCTGCACCATCGACTCAAGGTCATCAACTGTTCCTCCACTTTGCTTACTTTTTGCTGTGCCTGTGACATTTTTTCGAGAACCATACCCCATCAAACTTAGCCAATCCTCCTCCGCAGCCACTGTTAGTGTTGTCATTGTGTGTGGTGCAGATGATCCAGTTGCCGGTGTCTTTAACGGCTGAGAGGTCACTTGTGCCCCAGCCACAGGTGCAGAAGTGGATTCTTGTGACTGCGGATGGCCTGCTGATGCTGATGCTGATGTACTGGCTTCTCCTTCAATAACCTGCCGTTCTTTTTCAAACCTCTTGGCTGACCAGGCTAACCAATGTTTGTACTTTTGAACATCTGCATCAGCAAAAGGAAAGAATGCTTCGCCTGCCAGCGCCTTTTTGTAGCGTGGATCCAGAATAGTAGCACAAATGTAATGCTGATCTGACTTGATGTTTTGAAGACGTTCATCACCACGTAGGCGATCTAATAATTTCTCAGACAAAATGAAATGGTTTTTTTTTTTTTCATCTTTTTCAAACTCAGAAGACACCGCCATCAGTTGGTGCTCCAGCATGCACAACAATGGGATAGCTTTTCCCAAATTACAGTCCTCCTGGCTGACTGCACGCGTGAAGAACTCAAAAGGACGAAGCATGTCTGTCAGGCTTTTAACTATGTCCCATTGCGCCGCACTCATCCGCAGGTCCTCCTTCTGAGATGTAGCCTCTGTGAAGAAATAGTGATCGAGTACCGTATACTGCTCATACAGACGCTCAAGCATGTAGAAGGTTGAGTTCCAACGTGTTGCCATCTCCTGGATGAGTGCTTTCACTGGCATTCTACGTTGAAGTAGCAGTCTCCGCAGATGCTTCCGGGCCTTAAAAGAATGGCTGAAATGGTTGCACATTTTGCGGCAGGTGGCCATTACCTCGAACGCTGGACTCTGTTTATCACTCAAGAATTTTTGAACTACCAGGTTGATACAGTGCGCCAAACACGGCACTCTAACATGGTCACCCATGAACATGGCCTTAACTACATTGGCGCCATTATCCGTGGAAACATAACCAATCTTGCGTTTTAGGGGGGATAGCATTGTCAAGACCTTTTTGTTAAACTCTTCCAAAAGGTTTTCTGCTGTGTGACTTTTCTCCAAGCCAAACATGGCTAGTGTTGCATGTTTCCGAGCAGCTTTGAAAACTTGGTCCGGGTCAACACCTGCATTTAGCTTTGCTTTAACACCTGAAAAAGAGACCCAGTGTGCAGTGATGCACATGTAATCATCGCCTGGGCCACTGGTCCACATGTCTGTTGTCAGATGTATTGTGTGAACAGCACTCTTCTGCAAAGCTGCCCCAATCGCCTGCAGCACATCTTCATGTAGTGCTGGAACCGCAACTCTGGCAAAATAGAACCGGCTCGGAACCTTCCATTTAGGGCAGAGCGTTGCCACTAATTCAAGAAAACCTACCGCTTCTACAAAAGAAAAAGGTAGAAGGTCCACAGCTAGCATTTTAGCCAGCTTAGTGTTATACAGACGCGTCAGTGGGTGGTTGCGTTCATATGGCACGTCTGAAGTAAGCATTGTTCTAATGTTGCCCTGGACCAAGCATTTACGGGCTGATAATGACTTCGTTGACCCAATTTTGCTCGCTGGTGAACTTTTGTGCGTTGGTGTCTCACTCGCTCCAACACTCTTAGTGTGCCTCACATTGGGTGTGCTGCTGACAGGGGTACTGGGTGTAAGGGAAGTCTTTGACACGTCTTCTTCCTCCTCGTCATCATCAGATGAAACATCAACGTTTCCTTGAATTTGCCCTTTCTTGATCGCATCTAGGTGCGCAAACCATCTGACAGTGTGCTTTCTCTCAAGATGACCTCTCTGGCCGCCGGTACCATAGTTGGTACCTGACTTACCACGACTAACTGCAAGCTTACAAAGGGTACAAATGGCAAACTTTGGATTTTTTGGACAAACAGTAAAGAAGTCCCAAACTGGGGACTTGAAGTGTCTGTGGGACCTGGAGGAGGCGGCGATACTGGTGGTGGTGGTCATGAAGCTAATGCCAGATGAAGTGGAGGATCTGGATTGCCCAACTTTTGTACGTTTTGCACTTTCACCGCCACTAATTAAGGTCGAGGTTGACGGAGGTCTCTTCTTGCCAGAAAGAAATATGGAAGCGGGACGAGTTGGTGTACTACTTAACTCCAATGATTGTGGTGTTTCCACTGCCTCCTCATCGACAACATCATCATCATCATCACGCTGAGCAGCTCTTCGGGCTAGGGTCAAAATGTCTGTTTGCTGCATGCCCGCTGGGGCTGCAGTGACCTTTATGATGACTGGGTCGTCGTTGGCAGAGTCTTCATCAGCAGCAGTATCCGCCACTTCTTGTTGAGCCTCATCACACTCCATAACTCTGAGACTTTGGACGAGCTTCCTTTTACGCTTAACTACCTTTGTTGGATCATGGTGTGCCTCACTCTCAGACGGCTGTGGTGCTGGTTCCCAAGTTTGATCCGTATCATCAGAAGGAGGTGTGCTTGAAGAGGATGTAGACACCACCCTTGATCTCTTCCTTGCTAGGGGTGCGGAAGACAATGAAGGATCATCAGGAGGAGTGGCTTCCTCAAATGATACCTCGCCTTGATTGTCGATTTCCTGATGTGCCCCTACTTCGGGAGGAACAACTATTGTGGGCACTTGTGACCCTCCATGCACCTCTGCTTGCGCATCTCCTTGCGCTGCCTCTCCTTCCACATGTACTTGGGCTTGTACTTGCACATGTGATTGTTGTTGCGGCTGTGGTTGTTCAACACTCGTCAGATGAGCTACAACAACCTGTGTTGATTGAGGGACATTGCTGCTGCTTTCTTGCGATGAGCCAACATCACTGGTCGATGGTGATTGAAGAACTATACTGGCTGCCTCTGCAGCACTCAAGGGCTTGGACTTCAGTTGGCATGGTGGTGGTGGTGGTGGCACTGAGCCCAATGGAGCGGGGGTGCTGCTGCCAGCTTGGTCCCCAGCAGATCCCACTGCTGCTGCTGCAGGCATACTTTTTTTTTTACTCCCAAAAAAAGGGGCGGGCGGCACACCAGTGTCCTTGGTAACTTGCTTCTTCTGCTCCTTACTGGCACCTTTCTTGCTAGAGGAGCTACGGGTTACTTTTTTTGGGGCCATCTTCTTCAGAGCAGGTCAGCAGGCAGCAGTTGCACGAGTTGCAGAGGGTTCTGTGTCCAGACGTGACGTCGCGTGACGTTATGCTGCACACACCGCTGCAGGACTTCTTCCTGGCACTGGTGGTTCTCTTGAGTCTTCTTGTGCACCTAAAAGCAATGGAAGACAGAGGAACATCAGTTCAGTTATACACCCCAAAAAATCGACAAAACACAGAAAAATGAGCACAATCCCATGCCATCCATGATGTTTACATTGAAGACACCCCACAGAAAGACTAGGGACATGCAAGTATGCAACACTCACTACCCCTGGGCATAATGGATGAAAAGTAGGCAAAATAAGTGCAGGCCTCAGACACTGCCTCTCCTCAAAATGGCCCCTTACACCCCAAGCACATGTTGCCTGTTCCAGCCAGCACTCAAGATGGCCACCACCACCACCCACATGGCCAGTCCACATCAACAGTACACCCCCAAAAAACAGAAAAACAGCCAGAAATCACCACAATCCAATGCCATCCATGATGTTTACATTAAAGAGAGTGAGACCACACCACAGGCACACTCAGTCCATGCACCACCACCCCTGGGCAAAAGGCCACACCAGCAGCCCCCCAAAAACGACAAAAAACAATACAATAAGCACAATCCCAGCCCATCCATGGCCTCAATTATGTTTAAATTCAAGAAGACACCCCACAGAAAGACTAGGCCCATGCAACACTCACCACCCCTGGGCAAAGGGCCCCACCAGCAGGCCCAAAAAAACGACAAAAAACAATAAAATCAGCACAATCCCAGGCCATCCATGGCCTCAATGGTGTTTAAATTCAAGAAGACACCCCTCAGAAACACTAGGCCCATGCAACACTCACTACCCCTGGGCATAATGGATGAAAAGTAGGCAAAATAAGTGCAGGCCTCAGACACTGCCTCTCCTCAAAATGGCCCCTTACACCCCAAGCACATGTTGCCTGTACCAGCCAGCACTCAAGATGGCCACCACCACCACCCACATGGCCAGTCCACATCAACAGAACACCCCCAAAAAACAGAAAAACAGCCAGAAATCACCACAATCCAATGCCATCCATGATGTTTACATCAAAGAGAGTGAGACCACACCACAGGCACACTCAGTCCATGCACCACCACCACCCCTAGGCAAGCAAAAGGCCACACCAGCAGCCCCCCAAAAACGACAAAAAACAATAAAATAAGCACAATCCCAGCCCATCCATGGCCTCAATTATGTTTAAATTCAAGAAGACACCCCACAGAAAGACTAGGCCCATGCAACACTCACCACCCCTGGGCAAAGGGCCACACCAGCAGGCCCAAAAAAACGACAAAAAACAATAAAATCTGCACAATCCCAGCCCATCCATGGCCTCAATGGTGTTTAAATTCAAGAAGACACCCCTCAGAAACACTAGGCCCATGCAACACTCACTACCCCTGGGCATAAGGGATGAAAAGTAGGCAAAATAAGTGCAGGCCTCAGACACTGCCTCTCCTCAAAATGGCCCCCTTACACCCCAAGCACATGTTGCCTGTACCAGCCAGCACTCAAGATGGCCACCACCACCACCCACATGGCCAGTCCACATCAACAGTACACCCCCAAAAAACAGAAAAACAGCCAGAAATCACCACAATCCAATGCCATCCATGATGTTTACATCAAAGAGAGTGAGACCACACCACAGGCACACTCAGTCCATGCACCACCACCACCCCTGGGCAAGCAAAAGGCCACACCAGCAGCCCCCCCAAAAACGACAAAAAACAATAAAATAAGCACAATCCCTGCCCATCCATGGCCTCAATTATGTTTAAATTCAAGAAGACACCCCACAGAAAGACTAGGCCCATGCAACACTCACCACCCCTGGGCAAAGGGCCACACCAGCAGGCCCAAAAAAACGACAAAAAACAATAAAATCTGCACAATCCCAGCCCATCCATGGCCTCAATGGTGTTTAAATTCAAGAAGACACCCCTCAGAAACACTAGGCCCATGCAACACTCACTACCCCTGGGCATAAGGGATGAAAAGTAGGCAAAATAAGTGCAGGCCTCAGACACTGCCTCTCCTCAAAATGGCCCCCTTACACCCCAAGCACATGTTGCCTGTACCAGCCAGCACTCAAGATGGCCCCCACCACCACCCACATGGCCAGTCCACATCAACAGTACACCCCCAAAAAACAGAAAAACAGCCAGAAATCACCACAATCCAATGCCATCCATGATGTTTACATCAAAGAGAGTGGGACCACACCACAGGCACACTCAGTCCATGCACCACCACCACCCCTGGGCAAGCAAAAGGCCACACCAGCAGCCCCCCAAAAACGACAAAAAACAATAAAATAAGCACAATCCCAGCCCATCCATGGCCTCAATTATGTTTAAATTCAAGAAGACACCCCACAGAAAGACTAGGCCCATGCAACACTCACCACCCCTGGGCAAAGGGCCACACCAGCAGGACCAAAAAAACGACAAAAAACAATACAATCTGCACAATCCCAGCCCATCCATGGCCTCAATGGTGTTTAAATTCAAGAAGACACCCCTCAGAAACACTAGGCCCATGCAACACTCACTACCCCTGGGCATAAGGGATGAAAAGTAGGCAAAATAAGTGCAGGCCTCAGACACTGCCTCTCCTCAAAATGGCCCCCTTACACCCCAAGCACATGTTGCCTGTACCAGCCAGCACTCAAGATGGCCACCACCACCACCCACATGGCCAGTCCACATCAACAGTACACCCCCAAAAAACAGAAAAACAGCCAGAAATCACCACAATCCAATGCCATCCATGATGTTTACATCAAAGAGAGTGAGACCACACCACAGGCACACTCAGTCCATGCACCACCACCACCCCTGGGCAAGCAAAAGGCCACACCAGCAGCCCCCCAAAAACGACAAAAAACAATAAAATAAGCACAATCCCAGCCCATCCATGGCCTCAATTATGTTTAAATTCAAGAAGACACCCCACAGAAAGACTAGGCCCATGCAACACTCACCACCCCTGGGCAAAGGGCCACACCAGCAGGCCCAAAAAAACGACAAAAAACAATAAAATCTGCACAATCCCAGCCCATCCATGGCCTCAATGGTGTTTAAATTCAACAAAACAGTTGTATCATGCACCCATAACCAACCCTGGTCCTACTGGATACTGTGGCTACCCACAATATAATTTATTTAATTTTCTGAAAAAGTTCAAAAATTGTACTTGCAGCAACTGTAATGCCCCAAACAAACTTACTTGTGAAAGTTGATTTCTAATCCAAAAGTGATCCAAAGACAGTCAAAAAGGCCTCAAATCCAAATATCCAGCAGCACCCACAAAAAGTAATCCTTCCAGCTCCAGATCCAAATGAAAGTGACCAGGAGATGGACAAAGCACTGGGAGGAGCCTGCTGGACAGGAACAGGAAGTTGGAGACTGTGGGGCACTTCCTTCCTCCCCCCCCCAAAATGGACTCCTTGCAAAAAAAAAGGCCATGCAAATGTCAACCTGAGGAGTGATTCTGATAAAAATCATAATTTTCTGAAGGTTTATCCTGTTTGCTGGTGATTTTCTTGTGCGAAATTGCAAAATCTCTATTTCGCAAGTGCGAGATTGTTCCTTTCCGCCGCAACTACGTGTTCGCAATTGCGAACTCTCGCGAGGTGTGCTGTGCAAGGTGGCAAGCCGCGAGTACGTATTCGCGGGCGACAAACTCCCGCGGGAACACGCAGCAAGATCTAAAATGGCGCGTCACTCGCAAAGAAAAACAACTCGGCAAACGCTAAAATGACGGAAAGTGAACGCCGTGCACCACGCCGCGCGGCGCAACCAAGCAAAAAATCCGCCGCGAGCGGATTCACGGATTTTCGACAAATTCGCGAGCGTTCGCGGATTGCGAATTTGCCGAAAATCCGAAAAATCCGCGAGCGGAGCGGATTTTACGCCCATGCTTAATGTGGAGTGAGGGAGAGAGAAGTGGAGTGAGGGGATGGAGGGAGTTAGAAAATGGGAGTGAGACAAGGAGAAGGAGAGCGAGGGGGAGTGAAAGGGTGATAATTACAGACAGAAGTAAGTGGAGTGGGGGAAGGGGAGTGACGGTGAATGAAGGGCAGTGAAAGTTAGACACAATGAGAGAAAGGGAGAGCAAGCAACTGAGAAGGAGTGAGGCAGTTAGAATGAGTGAGAGAAAGGGAGACAGGGAGAGAAACATAGAAGAAAAAAAAGTGATGGAAGGAATAAACGAAGGGGAGTAAATGAGATTGAGTGAGGGAGTGAGAAAAGAGGAGTGAAGGAAGGAGAGTGAGGAAAGGGGAGTGAGGGAAAAGTACTGAGGGTGAGTGAAAGGCACTAACAGTGAGAGAATGAGTATAAGAGTGACGAAAGGGGAATGAGAGAGAAGGAAGGAGATTAAGAGAGAGGAAAGGGGACTGAGGGATAAAGTAGGAGTGAAGGAAACAGAAAGGGTGAGGGAAAGACAGAGAGTGAGAGAGGAAGAGAGGGAGAGCAAGTGACTGACAGGGAGTGAGGTGGTTAGACTGAGTGAGACAGAGGAAGAGAGGGAGAGAGAAATGGAGTAAGGGGGAGTGTGGGACTAAAGGAATGGGGGTTAGCAAAAGTGAATGCGGAAAGGGGAGTAAGGGAAGGGGATTGACAGATGGAGTGAGGGAAAAAGAGTGAGACAAGTGGAGTGAGTGAAAGAGAGTGAGGGATGATGTGAAAGAAAGAGAGTAAGGGGAGAGTGAGAAGAGACTGCGCGATACAGAAACACAAGGGTAGTGATGGAGGAAGATAGGAAAGAGAAGTGAGGGACAGAGAGGGGAAAGAGGGAGTTGGACAAGGTGAGTGAGGATGAAGGAAGAGTACTGATGGTGAGAGAAGGAGTGTAAAGGTGAATGAAGGGGAGTAAGGAGAATGAGGGAAGGGGAGTAACATGAATAAAAGGAAGGTGAGTAAGAGAGAGAGTGAAGAAAGTGAATAACAAAAAGAGAAATAATAGAGTAATGAAAAGGTATTTTGTTTGTCAAACTTACCATATAAATAATAACAAGATTTTAAAACTTTAAAAAAAAATATATAGTATCTGTGGAAGACAATAAAAAATTGAGTTATAATATATATTTCACAATACAAAAGAAAGTAGGAGTGAAGGAAACAGATAGGAAAAGAAAGGAAGGGTAAAGGAGAGAGGGAGTGGTAGAGAGTAAGGGAGAAAGAGAGGGAAAACGAATAACAGGGAGTGAAGTGGTTAGACTGAGTGAAAGGGGAATAAGGGAAGGATATTGTCGGATGGAGCAAGTGAAAGAGAGTGAGGGTGAGTGAGAGAATAGAAGCTAGAGAAAGGGAATATGACTAATGCACAGTGAGGAGAACATGAAGCGGGAGAAGAGGACTCAGATTGAATGAAGGGCAGCGACAGTGAGTGAAGGGATATAAGGGTGAGGGAAGAGAAGTGAAGGAAAAAGGAAGCATATTAAGAGAAAGAAAAAAGAAGTAAGTGAGAGAGAAGGATTTATGGAAAGAGAGAAAGGAAAAGGAAGACTGGTGGAGAGACAGGGAGACAGTGAGAGAGACAAACAGAGGGAGAGTGAGGAAGTGTGAAGGAGTAAGTCAGTTATAGTGACTGAGACAGAGGAAGAGACTTAGAGATGGATGAAGGAAAGGAGAGTGAGGGAGAGAATAAAGGAAGGGGAGTGAGAGAAAGGGAGTGAGGAAGTGAACGAAGTGGCGTGAGTGAAGGTCACTGAGGGATGATGTGAAGGAAAGAGAGTAAGGGGGCAGTGAGAAGAGACTGATTGATACAGCAAGACAAGGCTAGTGATGGATGAAGATAGAAAAGACAAGTGAGGGACAGAAAGGGTAACGAGGGAGTTGAACAAGATGAGTGAGGGTGAAGGAAGAATACTGATGGTGAGAGAAGGAGTGTAAAGGTGAATGAAGGGGACTAAGATGAGGAAAGGTAAAGGAGTAAGAGAGAGAGTGAAGAAAGGATAGAACGAAAGAGAAGTAAGAAACTGATGAATAAGTATATTTTGTTTGTCGTACTTACCTTATAAATATAATATCTGTGGAAGAGAATAAACAATTGAGTTATATTATATATTTCACAATACAAAATACAAAATAATTTGTACAATATGTTATATGTTTTATTTTGCTGTTCTCAGAATATATTGAATTTCACTAAAAACAGTGAGTTCAATACAACTCATCATATAACAGCGGGCAAAAAATAACCCCATTCAAAAAAGATTGGGTTTAAAAAACACATTCAACATTTTCATTAACAATGTAACAATTAGAAAAAAACATATCTTAAATGTCTTTTTCAAACAGGAAATTCTTACATAAGTAAAGAATGGGAAGAACAATCACAAAGTTACAAAACATTACTACTTCTTTCTTATACACTCTAAATAAAGTAATGTCCAAACATATACTAACAACATTTACCCAAAATAGTCATTGGTTTGTGATACTACTCCTCATGGCCAAATAGTATCTTCGAAATCCTTAGTTTGGAAGTTACTTAATACTTCTCTTAAGCGTCCATTTCCTGACCCTCTGAAACAAAAGCACCCACATCTTTTGTACCATCTAACAATGGATATACCTCCACTCAATGCTATTAATCATGAACATAGAACCTTAAACAAATAGCATGCTATCAGAACCTCAACATCATCTAGTATGCCGATCACACTCTGCACATTTTTACAGCACTAATCTTCCTAGGCCAATTGTTTCCCCTAAAATTTGGGTTGTAAAAACACTAGGTAAGAATTTGGTAAGTCAAAAGGCAAATGTTTTTTAAAAGTCAATTGAGTGTCATTACAATGAGTCCAGCCTTTTGCACATTTTAAGTAAGCTGTATAATGTCCTGATGTTGTAGAAGAACCATCATGGAAAATAATTGCTACAGTTACAAAGGTTCTTCCTGAAATTGATATTTGAGAAGCCACATACTTTTTAATTAACCCCTTCCATGCTCATGACGAGCTCAGCTCGTCATGCAGTACGCTGCTCGTGTGCTCATGACAAGCTGAGCTCATCATGAACAATGGGATTTAAGGGAGTGCAGCACCAAGGCAGAATATCTCTAGCATTGAAGGTGTTAAAGTTGTCAACTTTGTTCCATCAGGTCTGCATCGTTGGAGCAGTAAAATGATATACTGTCCATATCTTTGTATAAATATTGTTGATAACATTTCTGAGTTACATTGGGTACAGACCATGTTTTGATTTGCTTCTCTAACTAGATTATTAAAGTCACTGATTTGCAGTCTGGTAATGTCTAATATCTAAATCTTTCAGTATCTATTTCAGTACTACTTGAAAACAAACAATTATCACAGTCATGTTGCCATTTATAAGAAACAACAAATATATTTTCAATATCTATACCTTCATCTTGCAATACAACAAGCATACACATAAGAAATTCCTGACAATCTTGCTGAATATTCTGTGAAAATTGCTTTACTCCAGAACATATGTCTAAAACATTTCGAATATCAGAAACACTTTCTATTTTTGTTTTATCACTGTTACATTTCTCAAAGACAGAATTCATCAAACAACAAAATCTTTGATCCTGATTTTCAACAATCTGTTGCTGTAAAGTTTGAAGAAAAAAAACAACATTAACCACTACATTAGCATAGCAGTTGACACCAGAACTGTTTTCAAACTGAAATCCAACAACCTCTTCAATACTATCCTTTTTCTTTTTGCTTGCAATCACTGGATCATCTATTTTATTTCTTTTCTCTACAACCTCACTACAATTTTTCTCTAATCTTCTTTTTCGACCTACCACAACCTTTTCAAATAAAGGATATTGAGGTAAATTTGAAGCATATTCTCTTCTTAACCTATTATACTCTCACACAATTTAGATCTACACTAATCTTTGTCTCATCAAAATCAATCAAATATAATCCAGATAAAGTTCTGACTCGAGATAAAGCAACATATGCCATACCCTCTTTGAACACAGTACTTCCAATACTCACCAAAGCACTATCTACACTTAAACCTTGAGATTTATGAATAGTCACTGCATATGCCAAACAAACAGGAAACTGTTTTCGGCGGACATATAAATCTTTTACAAGCAAAAATCGAGTTGAACATCGACGCAATTGTTTTACATCTTCAATTTCATCAAATTTGATTTTAATATTTTCAATATCATCTCTATTCGGGTGATTCACAAAATCAACAACATGACCAAGTGCTCCATTTACTAAACCTCTTTCCACATCTAAATTACGTCGTAAAATTATCCGACAATTTAAACATACATATAGATTCTTTTCTAAACCAGCCGTTTTAGATATTGATTTGTCTAAAGAATCCAATTTTGACTTTAACTTTTCTGACAAAATGATAGTAGCTCCTTCATGCTCTATTCTATCAATAGCTTCCAATTTTATAATTTCTTGATTTTCTAACTTCAAAATTTTTTCATTGAAGATTGCACATTCTTGCAGAGTTGGCATCAAGCATATCAATGATTTATTTTCTGTAATTTTTCTATATATATTCTCTGCACCAACATTTTCCTTTGGAAACAAATTTGAAAGTAATCGTGCCTGTAAAGCTTCTTTGCCATGTTCACTCACTTTTCCAATTCTTATATCTTCAAGAATACTTTTATAATCAGCATCCTTTGCCTGTCGCATATTTTGAGTGAGTTCTGTATATTTGAATCTGAAAGAGACACATTAGTGATGGATTCCTTACCTGAGAATATCCCCAGGCGTCAGACTGGATCCGGAAATATTTGCGTAGCAGTACCCTTGCGCGTCGGTAGGTGTCGTCTGCGGCTCCGCGTCCGTTGTCGGCGTCGTGAGTGCCGTGATGATGTCATCGGAGTACTTAGACGCCGCCTCCGCGTGCTAATGTCAGTTCTTCTTTTTTCCGTGCCAGCAGCGCAGATCCGGAAAAAGTGGTAACTTAGTCTTTTTTGACTAAACTTTTTTGATCTCTTTTGATCATTCCTTTTCGAGTCTTCGACTCCAAATTGGTGCCGGTAGGGATGCCAGGGTTTATGCCTTGTGAAGATTGCGACCGACTGATGTCGGTCACGGACCCTCACCGTCGGTGTCTCCACTGTCTCGGCGTCGACCACGACGACAAGACCTGTTGCGACTGCCGGGCCCTGACTTCGAAGGCTAGGCGGGAGCGGTCCCACAAGCGACTCGAACTCCGGCAGTCGGCACTGCACCGAGAGAGGTCCCGGTCCGGACGGAGGTCGAGGGACCGGTCGCGGGAGCGGAGCCATCGTAGCTCCAGGAGTCGACATCACTCCTCAGGGTCGAAGTCGTCAGGTAAGCACAAGAAGTCAAAGAGACTTCATCGCTCTTTTGACGCCCCCGACACTCGCTCGACACGGCCGGGGGTTCAGGTGACACCGCCCACGCGGCTCCGTCGGAGTTGCAGGCGTCACGTCCGGCTCCATACCCTACGGTCCCTAGGCGCGCGTGATGCAGGAGGAGATCGAGCGGTTCCTCATGGCCATGAGGTCCCTCTCTTCTCCGACGGGCTCCACGGCGCTTTCGGGCCCAGCGGACCCATCTGGGGGCCCTAGCGAGTCTGGTGCTTCGGCTCCAGCGCCGCCGGTGACTTCGGTCCCGGCGCCGCAGGGCTCCACTGGATCCGGTTGGGGATCCGGGTTGTCGTTGGTGGACCTCACGACCTCCCCGGCACCGATCCCTCAGGTGTCACCCCCGGTGCCATCTTCGGGCGGTGCCGTCCCCGAGGCCTCCCTCGATCTGGCTCCAGCGCCGGTACGGCGCCGCTTCAGATGCCGTATGCAGAGTTTAACTTTCATGAGCCGGCCCCATCATTTGACACCCCTGAATACCAGGAGATGGGTGATGAGGAGGATTGGGAGGGGTCTGAGGACCCTCTGACACGGTAGTGTCAGTCCCAGGAGGACTGGACAGGTGGACTTGGGGATGCCAGTGGTCTGGACAGTGTAGTGCTGACGCGGGCGGCCAAGGCCTTGGGCCTTGAACTCCCTGTCACGGCCGTGAGGACTAACCTCCTCACTGAGGTCTTTAAACCGCAGTCAAGCACGGCTGAGCCTCTGCTGCCGTTTAATGAGGCCTTGACCGACGTTCTTTTGGGCACTTGGTCCAGGCGTTGGAATTTCCAAGGCGGCACTCGCGAGTGGAGTTGCGGTCTATTGTAAAGTAAAGTAAAGTAAAGTCCACATTTGTAAAGCGCACAATCACCCGTAAGGGTCTCTAGGCACTGGGGGCCGTCGGGAAGATTAAGCGAGCTATTGCCCAGAGTCACATGGTGCTG
Source organism: Lissotriton helveticus (assembly GCF_964261635.1). NCBI lineage: Eukaryota > Metazoa > Chordata > Amphibia > Caudata > Salamandridae > Lissotriton > Lissotriton helveticus. Next base: position 405,931,608 of record NC_136071.1, read on the forward strand.
GGCTAACCTGCCGCCGGAGCCGGGGATCGAACCGTGGTCCCCAGATTCCAGCGTCAGTCGCCCTGGGCGCGGCGCCACACCTCTCCCTTGTACGCCTTTCCGCCTATACCACTTCTGCCCAGAGTGCTGAAGAAGATCAAGCATGACCGGGCCCAAATCATCCTTGTGGCTCCGGACTGGGCACAAAGGTACTGGTATCCAGAGCTACTCAGTATGTCAGTCGATCCCCCGGTTCGTCTGCCTCTTCAGGAGGACCTTCTGTCGCAGCAGCAGGGGACTGTCTTCCACCCGAACCTGTCAAGTCTCCACCTCCGTGCTTAGAGATTGAGCGGCGACAGTTGAGGCCATTTGACTTGCCTCCTGTAATCTGTAATGTCATTCTGGCAGCCAGGCGTCCCTCCACGAAGTCAGTATACGCCTGCAGGTGGAAAAGATTTGTGGCATGGTGCACAGCAAAGGCTGTGGATCCTCTTGCTGCCCCTCTTTCCAAGTTTCTTCTCTTCCTTCTTTCTCTTGCCCAGCAGGGCTCTGCTCTGGACACTATCAAGGGTTACCTCTCTGCCCTTTCAGCCTTTCTAAGGCTGCCTGATCAACCTTCTTTGTTCAAGTCCCCTATTGTAAATCGCTTTCTGAAGGGCATCACACACACGTTCCCTCCTGTTCCGTTTGTGATGCCTCAGTGAGACTTGAACCTTGTTCTTACATTTCTGATGTGCGCTCCTTTGAGCCACTTCACAACTGTCCTCTCCGTCTTCTCACTTTGAAGACTGCTTTTCTGGTTGCCATCACCTCTGCCAGGAGAGTGAATGAGCTCCAGGCTCTTTCGTGTACTCCTCCTTTCCTTTCTGTCCATCCGGACAAGGTTGTGTTGCATACTAAGCCATCTTTCCTGCCCAAGGTTGTCACGACCTTCCACATCGGGCAGTCTATCACTTTGCCCACCTTCTTTCCGACACTGCATTCTTCTAAAGAGGAAGAGCGGCTTCACCGTCTGGACCCAAAACGTGCGCTCTCATTCTACTTGGATCGCACACTCCAGTTCCGGGTGGATGACCAACTCTGTATTGGTTATGTGGGCGCTAAGAAGGGGAAAGCGGTGCACAAGTGGACCATCTCTCTGTGGATCATCTTGTGTATCCAGGCATGTTACTCCTTGGCTAAAAAGGAGCACCCTGTTGGTCTGCGGGCTCATTCCACCCGGGCCACAGCGACAACAACTGCCCTGGGCCGGGGAGTGCCCTTGCAGGACATTTGCCAGGCAGCTACGTGGGCCTCGCTGCACACGTTTACAAGACACTACTGCCTCGACAGTCAAGTCCGGAGGGATGGCTTCTTTGGCCGTTCCGTCCTCCGGGACTTTCTGGTGTGAATATTGGTTCGCAGACCCACCACCGGGGTTGGTATTGCTGGGGTATCTATTCTAAGGTAAGGAATCTATCACTAGCGTGTCTCATTCAGATGCACAAGTTACTACTTGTGTAACGATATATCTGTAAGAGACATTAGTTAGTGATAGATTCCTTACCGGCCCATCCATCCTCCCCGTTCTGCAAACCAATATCTAGGGTTAAGGTCATCCCCTTTCAGGGCCCTAGTTTTAATGGCACCAGTGTTGGTTTGTAACATGGCTCAGCACTTCTGGCGCGGAAAAGCTGTGTCTAAGAACTGACATCAGCACGCGGAGGCGGAGTCTAAGTACTCCGACGACATCATCACGGCGCCCACGACGCCGACGACGGACGCGGAGCCACAGACGACGCCTACCGACGCGCAAGGGTACTGCTGCGCAAAAACTTCTGGATCCAGTCTGACGCCTGGGGATATTCTAAGGTAAGGAATCGATCACTAACTAACGTCTCTTACAGATATATTGTTACACAAGTAGTAACTTGTGCAATATAACCATATATTAACATTTCCAATGCTTCCCAGGCACTTTCTGGTATCTTCATGTGTAACGGTTTCAAACACTGGTTGTCCTTTCACAGGAGTTAGCTGTAGTAGATGTCCAAAAACGATGGTGTGTTTGCCTCCAAATAACACATCATACTCTGTTTTAAGAATTTGTTGCATTCTTAAATGCACAAAGGCAAGCATTAAATTTGATACCATGCTTACCTCATCAATAATGAGAAGTTTCATTTTTTTCAGGACTCTGGAAACTTCACAACAAGCTTCTCCAGTTAGCTTGTGGTATTCTAATTTATTTTCGTGCTCTACTGGCAGCATCAATAAATGATGTAAAGTAATCCCTTTAATGTTATGTGCTGCCAACCCAGTTGGAGCGGTAACAACACAAGAGAGTGACGATTCAGTTCTTTTCTGTAGATAAGTTGTAATTACTTTAATTAGAAAACTGTTTCCAGTTCCTGCTTCTCCACTCACGTACAGTCGGACAGGTTTAAATGACGTACATGAGCACTCTTTTTTATCTTGACATAAACCATGCTCAATCTGCTCTGTCACTTCATTGTATATTTGTTTTTGCTCAACATTTAGTTGTTTTTCCAATTCTTTTAAGTTTATTACATCCTCCTGAGCTTGTTCCATTGCTCTTTCCACCTCATCCATGGCAGTGGCTGCTTCATTTTGGATAATTGATCCTCCTATTGGATCCTGACTCAACAAAGCAGAACTTTGACTGTATTGAGAACTGTCTCTAGCAATCTCTGCTGCAATTGTAGCTTTTTGCTGTATTTCCTCATTCAACATTTGTAGATAATTAGTAAAAACAGGACATTCTATAGTATTTTTGGTTGCGTTGAATGAATCTTCATAACTGAGAAAATCTCCAAGTAGTTCCTGTTCTGTACGCCATGGCTTAAAGAGTTGCAAAAGAGCTAAATAGTAAAATTCCCTTTTGTCAGAAGTTTCGCAACTCAGTTTTCGATGATTAATCAAATGTCCTTTTTTTTGTTTCACCAGACATCCTTCAGATCCAATCACAGCATATACTCCTTTATTGATATCATCTGTAATGTTCTTCTTAAAAGTATAGCTTTGCAGTACTTCATAGAGACAAACGTTCTCAAGATGATTACTTCTATTTGGATAGTATGTATCCAACATATTTGTCTTCAAAATATCTGTATTGTTTGGTTCTCTCTTTGCTAAATACTTAATATCTTGTACAGATTTCAAAACTCGGTTTCGTGTTCTTGCAAGACCTAAACTCACCCAAATGATTGTTCTAGATTTGGCATATAGACTTGCAGATGATAAGCGATCTGAACATTCATATGCTCCAATTTCTCGATAAGACAACATCTTCAAACTGTAGCTGTACAATTTCTTATAGATAATAATGATCAAGAAAGCACAATCCTACAGTAAAAGTATAAACAAGACTAGTACAGTATGAAGTCTGAACAGCTGTACATCCAAGTAAGGTCAACAAATCCTCATAGTATGCAGGACAAATAGACTAATAGAGTTCATGTTTTGTATCATTTTTTCCTTTTATTGATTCTTAAAGGTCATTTCCCAAATGATAAAACGACAGCCAGCCGACACGTGTTTCGTCCGTACTGTGAATAAGTACAAGGACTTTTTCAAGGCTGTAAAGACATGATGGGATAATATATACATAAGAATACAAACATTTAAAATGTAATAATACAATGTAAGTCATTATATAGAAAAAGACGAGAGCCTAAACACAATACAACTTAAGTGAACATAAGGTATTGGGTGTACAAAATATAAAATCTATACATGAGAATGAAAGAAGAAGCCAAAGAAGGAAATTTAATGATTACTAATATAAATAGAGAGAGAGAAAGGCAGATTTTTTTTTTTAATTATACTGATAAAGTGAGATGTCCGAGTAGCCGAAAGGTGAAACACCACAGAATAAGAATCTAGAGCCTTGAGTATGAAGAAACAAAATAGCCAGTGATACAACAATGTGAAATAAAATAAAATAGTGCCACCACCAAAGTGAGGGGATTATCCAAAATATAACACTGACCCAATGTGGAAATAAATAACAGCATATATGTTGCCGGGTCACATAAACGATGATGAATGATTGAAGTACCTAATTGCATAAGGAAAAATGTAATTTATTATATGTTAGAAAATGTTACAATATCTGAAATGAAACTAACAGCGGCATGTATAACAAGGATTGGATCCTGCAGAATGTGAGAAATGATAAAAGACCAAGATGTAATAATCTGTCCAATCCTGATCAAAAAAAATATTTGATAAATCAGGAAGAAATTATGCATCTATAAACAGTTGTGCTGGGGCCAAGATAATACTGTGTAAATAAAGGCTTCTCACCAGAAAAAAGCCAAATCAAATCGCCCGAACAAGTGGATCGATAGTGTACTCCTAGTGGGAAATCAGAGGAGGTTTTCTCATCAATGATTTCTAAGGAAAGATGAAGAGTGAATAAAATATTATTGGAATGAACCCCAAAATAAATGATAACGGGAATTACATTAAAAAAACCTGCACAATAGTCATTCAATTCAAACACAACACTTGAGTGAGGGGCCTCTGAGGAAGATTAGAATGTCTCTCAGAATAAAGTGGATATATCCTGATGAAACCCACAAAACTGGAACCAAATACACTAATTGGCGGTTGGTGTGGAAAGAGATACTGTAACACAGAAAACAAGGAAAAAAACTGTGAAAGAAATATATGCAAAATCGAAGCGGCGAAAAGTCAGCTATGAGCAGACACTCACCAATAATATGATGAACTGTTTTCAAAATCGGGCAAAGGAAGTCTAAATGATATAAGGTGAACTACCTATGTAAAAGGAATGAGCAACATTTTTAAAAAACACATAACGTCGAGAGGTGATCATAAAGTGAAAATCATGTGTACATAAAAGAGCACATAACTCCCAATGTTAGAGGTATTTGAAAATTACGATATAAATAATAAACTAATATCCGTCCTGCACCTAAACAGGCATGTCTGCCTAATATGTACTTCAATCCTGGTCACCCCATAATGCCTAAATCTCAAAAAGCACAATGTCGGAGGCAAGGTTTAGGAATTAAATGTATAATAATTAACCGGTAACAGCAGAAAGAATCCAATCCTAAAATGCACGCAAGCTAAGTAAAACGCTGTAAAGTAGAATTTCATACCGAGAACGTCCTGTTCAGAAAATTGCAGCACTTAGAGTTAATACAATTCGTTAATTGCACTATTGTCTGACGGGTATATCAAAGAACTGAAATGTAAAAAATATACATGGCATGTTCAAAAATAATTAAAAGATTTCTAACAGTTTAAAGCAAAAAACAACTTTCACTGGCTAGCACCATTGTCTTACCTAAAATGGCACCTCAAAGTTGCTTGAGGCTGAAAAGAAATAAATGTAAAATAAAACTAAGTCTTGATAAACAAAGCGAGGTACAAATCCTACTAACTAGCACAGCTATCTTACCTATCAGAACGCCTCGAAAATACATGAGGCTGTAAGGAAACAGAAGTATACATCAGGAACTGTCATAAAAAAGGTTAAAAATGTGCGTAAACATACTGGTAACTAAATCCATACACATCCCATGTGCAGCTCTGCTTACCGTATTCTGGGGTCCAGCACCACTTGATAATGGCACTCCAAAGCGGGTGTTGCCCAAAAAAAACCACCAAGTATATATGGACGCCTAAAACAAACGCCATTGCAAACACCTGCGCTCTCCCAGCAAGATAATGAAGATCAAGACCGGACTGTAGTGGCTCCGATCGACAGGACGGTTCCCATTGGCTGAAGGAAAGAGTCTGCCATCTTTAAACGGGCAAGAGTGATTTAAAAAAAAACAAACAAGCCCGGTGTACAGCCGATATTAGCGCAACATCTGCGAGTGTGTTGAAAACGCAGAATGCAAGTCATAAAAAGCCTGAATACCACAATCCAAGAAAAATATATTTCAAGAATATGAGTAAACATCTCAAAACTGACGGGCTGAACGGAAAGAGCCCGGATGAATCCCAAAGAGTGTTATAATTAAATCAGATTGTAATGAAATCAGATGATCAAATATACTCAAGAACCAGTAAGGACAGTTTAGAGGATTATATAACCATACATACTGATTTAGATGTCCTGAAAGTTTCGGTGGAAATCATCATGGAATGTAGACAACGAGGTACTATTAAGCTCAATAAGTGATGACCCACATTGAGATCCAAGTTAGAAAAAGTCAAAGAGAACCAGTGTTAGACTAGTAAGGAAAAGTGAGATACTGGAAGTAGATATAGTATAGCCCAAGTGTTAGGGATCATCATGATTGGTGGAGTCTATTTGTAAATACATTGTTCGTATATATATACATATTGATGTTACAGTTGGACCAATTTCATTGAAGAAGATATATAAATACAATGAGATGTTTATCATCAATGTCTGTTGTCATATAATAAAGAGACATTTGCTCATAATACAGTATGTCCCAAAATCAACCAAACAGTAATAGTGTAATGGTTGATTATAGTAGAACATTTAAGTTAAGAGATATATATATATACAATTCAACAACAGTACGTAGCAGGAAGTTGCTGGGTATATATCGAATACATTCAATAGAATCATAAGGTGAAAACATCAGTTGACTATGGCATCAATAACGTGTTCTCTCGTATTATAAAACCATACAGTGTGAAAATACAGAGAGAAAAGTTGTTTGTATACATATATGAGAGAATGAATTTGTGCATTGCAATGATGCACAAATCAGATTGAAAGTAGATATGAGTGAAAGCCTACAAATACTCAGCTCGTAGACAAATCTGCTCAAGTTATCATACAAAGACATGCATTTCTCTATCTACATTCAACCCCTGGTCTACTGCTCTCAATCTAATGAGCCATTGTGTTTCCAGTTTTCTCAGAGCAGCAATCCTATTACCACCTATAGAATCATGTTTGAGGATGGCAATTCCATGAAATCCAATGTTGATTAGTTCAGATGATCTATGTTCTGAGTTATAGTGTGCAGCCAATGGATAGTTGGAATTGTTATTACGGATGGCCCTAATGTGCTCTTCTATGCGTTCCTTGAGAGGGCGAATGGTACTCCCTATATAGATCTGTTTGCATTGGCATATGATGCAATAAACAACAAATTTCGAATTACAATTAATGAATTCCTGAATCTGATAGGTCTTTTGAGTATTATAACAGAAAGCCTTTGTTTTGTTGCAAGCAAATTGGCAGACATTGCACATGGTGCAGCTATAAAAGCCCTTAGGTTTAGAGGGAAACCAATTTTTTGATGTTGTAATCTTGGTCAAGTCAAATGATCTTTATTCGGAATTAAAACATCCATAAAAGTATACACAGGTTAAATTTAAAAAATACAATAAAGATAATTTAATAAAAATAACAGATGCATTATGCTGTTAAACAAGTATCAGAGTATCTACATATCTATGCAATAATATGCAATACTCGGATATACAAAAAGCAAATGTGCAAAAAAGCAATATGCTAATATTCATCAGGCAAATTCCATAGTTGCCCGTGAACGGACACTAGCTTTAAGAAAGCAGCTCACGATAAATATCACTTCGTCTGAGGTCATCATCTGAAAAGTTTTCATTGCCTGAGTAAAATCCCTGAAATCATGTCTGCGGCAATACGGCATCAGGTATTGGGAAGTATAAAGTTTGTAAAAACCACAGAAGAAAAAATAATGTGTCAAACTTTGTTTGCTGCCCACGGAACAAGGACAATCCAACTGTTCCAGGTGTTTATTATAACCAAGGGGAAAGCTTAGTAGATTTACAACGCTTCCATCCCGAAATCGGAACAGAAGGCTCCTGTTCCATCTTCCTAGTGTAGTGAGCAGATATCTCTGTGGTGAAACTAAAGAGCCGTTAACAGGCTCAGCATAGGAAATGTATTTAATAACAAAAAGGTTTGGGGTATTCTAATCTTATCCGCTCCTCCCCATATATTACGTGGAGTGCTCTTTTAACAATGTTCTTATGTGAGTGGACATTGGTGTTTGGGGAGCTATACAGAAGGCCCTGGCCCACACTGGACAGACTTTTCTCGACTGCTTTCAACCATGGTACAAGGTGGGACCTTTCGCTTTGTAAGCAGTCTGATATTATGCTGCGAGTTAAGTGGGCTGCCGGATTTAGCCAAATTTTTAGCCAAAAAAGAGCTGGCCTGGATCGAATGAAGTCCTCAATATACAATAGCTTAAGCTCATTATGACAAATGAATGTTGGAGCACAGAAGACTCCCCCCAAAACCTTCCTGCAAAATCTATTTTCCTCAGTCTGAATGGGCACACAATTAGAGTATCCCCACACTTCTGCGCCGTAAGTTCCCGTAGGTTGGCATTGAGTACGGTAAATCTTTAACAGTGAGGTGATAACATCAGCCTGTTTAGGTTGCCATAGGGAGAGAATCGAGTTGATGGTTTTACCAATTTTGTTTCTCCCATACGCGACATGAGGTTGCCAAGAACCCGTATTAGAGAATAGTAATCCTAGGTAAGGGAAAGTGCTTGTGCATTTTAGGATATTGTCACCAGATTTAATTGAGGTTATGTTATATTTTTTGGGCCTACAGTTCATAATAAAAGATTTTTTTAAATTGGTGGTAAGGCCCAAATCTGACATGAAAGCAACAAAACCAGAGATTAAAATACGCAGGGCATTGGGTGTGCGACCCATTAGCACTGCGTCGTCCGCGTACATCAAAGCGGGGATGGGATTGCCATTTATAATTGGAACGTCATTAGTTATTGCACACAAGTTGCTACTCAGTCCATTAATATACAAAATAAAAAGCAGGGGGGTGAGTACGCAACCCTGTCTAACACCCCTGCCAATTAAAATGTCATTCGAGACTACTCTCTCAGTGTTAATACGCACTCTGGCCTTTAGGTCCTTATGCAAATAAGAAAGAAAATGAACCAAAGAATCATCAAGACCATAACTAAGCAAAAGTGACCACAAACTGGAACGATTAACAAAATCAAAAGCTGAACTTAAATCCATAAAACCAAGGTACAGTGGGGATTTTTTTACAATAGTGTACTTTGCCATTAATAGGTTCAAATTCAAGCATTGTTCAACGGTGCCCACATTGCTTCTGAAGCTGAGCTGGCAATGGTGTAAGACATTATTATCCTCGGCCCAGCTCCTTATCCTATTAAAAATTACCCTCCCGAGAACCTTCAATGTGTTGTCAATTAGTGATATCGGGCGGTAACAGCCAGGGTCTAGTCTGTCGCCTTTTTTAAATATTGGTACAATAACACTGTTTGACCAGGATTCTGGGATTGAATTGTCGGATAAGTTATTGAACAAATTGCATAATAAAGGGGCCCAAAAATTAATTTCAGATTTAATTTGATCTATTGAAAGGCCGTCCGGGCCGGGAGCTTTATTGCCCGCGCTTTCAACTATAGCATCCTCAACCTCGGATAGTGCGATGTTCAAAGATCTAGCGGGCCCAACGAAAAGAGCAGTATCTGTAGGAGGCCCTGGTACAGCATAGATTTTAGAAAAGTGCTCTACCCACACATCCCCTGTTCTATTACAGTTAATAGCTTTAATGTTGGAACCAAAAGATCTTAAGGACTTGACCTCTCTCCAGATCCAGTGATGTCTTTCAGGGCCGCGGAGCGAACGAGGGATTCCCAGTGGTCTATCACTAGAGCCTCAGATCGGGTATGTAGCGTGGTTTTATACCTTGCTCTAAGGTCTCTTGCGAGTGACAGATCCCTCGGTTTAGTTTTCAGGGCTTCCCTCAGCTCTCTATTGGCCCTGGAACATGAAGAGTCAAACCAGCGGGGGCCACAGTTTTTATTAGCCCGGGCTGGTTTCGAGGATTCTCTTTTAATGACCGCACAGAGGTTACTAAAGGAATCAACAACATCACGGCCCGATCTGTCAGAGGACAGACAGTTCTCGATTAATGTGGGATTTTTGTTAATGACTCTAGCTAGAATAGCTTTGTTGTCGACCCCTTTCCATACAACTCTTAGTCTATCAGTAGATGCTTCCAAATTTTGCGCCCCATTTTCTATTCTTGCTTCATTCAAAGTATTCCCAGGGTTGTTTAGATGTACTATAATTGGGTAGCGGTCGCTATAGATGGAACAGGCGACCTCTGCTTTTAAAATGATGTCGCTCAGTGAGGGGGAGATAAACATATAATCTATTGTAGAAGCACACCCCTGACCGATATAGGTGGGGGTCAGCATGTTATTCCCTCCTGTACCAGCAATTTCCAGGGCATTCACTACATCGCGGGATGCTAGATAATCCCTCAGTTCCTCGTCACTTCTGCAGGGGGGATTATTACGATACATGTGGGCATTGAAGTCTTTTCCGATACAGATGCCATCAAAGGTTCCATATTTCTGCCCCACTATGACTTCATCAATGAAGTTAAACAAAGTTAAAAAGTTATTATTGGGATGGGTCACAAAATCATTATTATAAAAATTAATTAAACATAATTTTAACCTATTTGTGTATTTCAAAGCCATAAAACATTTTCCATGGGTCTGGATCAGTTTAGTTTGTACACCAGCTTTTATTTTAGCCCAGATGGAAAGACCCCCACTAGGGCGGCCCATAGATGAAGAGGATGCCGTTAGGCTATGGCAGCTGAAGCCTTCTAATAAGGGCGGGGTTGTGCACCAAGTCTCCTGTAGCATCAGTATGTCACAATTAGTATATACCCAGTCTGACCACTCTTTGATTTTTAGTTTCGATTTAAGACCCGCTATGTTCCAACTCACAAGGGATAATTCAGAGCCCTGTATAATAGTTCTTTGATTAATAGATTGCTGATTAACTGCAGTGAGTGGAGGAAGCGGAGGGATATATGGTAATAATTCTAAATTGGGTGCCTGGGATAGCTGATCAACAGTCATAATATCTAGATTGGTGATTGGTGGTCAGTCTAACATGTCCAAATCGGATAGGGGTGCAAACCTATTGTGCATCTTAAGGGGAAGAAAGGCTGGATGGAATTGTCTTTGTGATGGTCTATAGAAATGGCTTAGAGGTAGTAGAGTTACAACGGTGGAGATACCAGAACAAATGTTATTTCTGTTGAGCAAGAATCTTACTGTGCCTGGATTCTTAACATTAAGGACTATACAGTCACCTTCGATGTCTTTAAATAAGGGCCCCACCCATGACACCCTACGAGCTGATAGAATCTCTCTGGAGATGTCATAACCAGCACCTTTGTGCTTAGTTAGCCAATCAATGCATTTATTATGCAAATGAACCCATGATTCCCCCTGTCCCTCCCTCAATGGTGGTATACCTGCTAAAACCAGAATGAAGGGACAGGCATCAGGGGGTAAGTGCAAAGCAGGCCCCTGATGTTTAATTGGCCTGCTGTCCCCAGGCTGACCCACACCCCTGTTGCCAACAGAGGTGGACCCCACCGCTACAGTTGTCTGGATGGAACCACTATTCTGATTGTCAGTACTAGGTCTGACAGTAAGTGGTGCTGATGTATTTATCGGTGTGGGCTGGGGTTTGGGTGATGAATTAGCTACTGCCTTGTTATTCCCGGCATTATTACCTCTGGGTTGGATGGTGGGTGGTGCAATGGGTGGTTGGGGTCCAGAAATACTAGGCCCCCGGTCGATTTGAGACTACAACATAAGGCATCCGACCTCCCACATGATAAAATACTACTGACTGACTCAAGTTCTTTCAATAAGCGGTCACCCCTGATTTGGTCCAGGGTGACAGTCCCCTTTCTTTTTACTTCTTCTTTTTTTACCAGATTTTCCAATCTGTCCAGTCTTTTAAAAACATTATTAAATTGTTTTATCATTTGCTTCTCTAAACGATTAAAAACAGTGTCAACTATAGTCTCTATAAGATTCCCATTTTGTTTTGATATGGTATTATTTTCTCCCACTGAAACAGTCTGTGTCCATATTGTGTTTTGATTTTCAGTGGAGTTACTGGTAGTAGCAATAGAGACGTCATCCATATCCGCTAAGTCCTTGCCGCCAATGCAGATAGTATCAGCCCCTGTTGGTTTTTGTTTTTGCTTATTCCACAGGCTCTGAGGTGTAGGTTGGCTCTTATTGGTTAACGGTTGTTTCCTTTTATTAGCGCCAGGTTTAGATGCACCTCTTTTACGCTTTTCCCCTCCTGGTTTATTGCTGCCTTCCAAAGGGCCAGTGGTAATGGCATCCACCTGAGAGTCAATTGTTATTACAGGGTCATCCGCCACCAACAGAGGCTCAGGAGGTATGGATGCTAAAATGGGTTTGGCAATTAGAACCGTAGGGGATATAGGAATATTGGGACCCATTTGCGAGGGTGTTGGCTGTGAGGAAATGTTTGGGCAACTCAAGGACATTCTCCTTTCCGTATTGGCAATTTCGTTAGATACTAAGTTAAGAGCATTTTCAAGTAAAGTCTCAAATGTAGGAGGGGGAAATGGAAAGTCATCCAGGGCAGCTATCTTATCCATTGACTCCATAGTAACAAGTTCTTTACTCCCCACAGTGGAGGCGTTAGAGGGGTGGCCCGCCCGACCACTATTGACCACTGAAGGCCACAGACGGCCCGCCCTCTGCCCGGGCTCAGCCCGCGCGCATCCCGCGTGGCGGGAGGCGTGCCCTTCTCTTAAAGCGCCGCCGGGCGCGTTGTTCACGTTGCTCCCGCCCGCCTGCCGCGGTGCTGCTGGGAGTTGTAGTTCCCGGTGCCGGTGGTGCCGGTGGTAGTGGCTGAGCCGTTGCCCTCACGGCAGGGGAGACAAGCAAAATGCAGGTAGGGCTGTTAGAACTGCCGTTCCCCTCACGGAGTGGTATGCTGGTCAGGAAAATGCCCCAGTAATGCTCGGCACGCCCTTCTTTTAAAGCGCCGCCGGGCGCATTGTTCACGTTGCTCCCGCCGCGCCTGCCTCGGTGCTGCTGGGAGTTGTAGTTCCCAGTGCCGGTGGTGCCGGTGGTAGTGGCTGAGCCGTTGCCCTCACGGCAGGGGAGACAAGCAAAATGCAGGAAGGGCTGTTAGAACTGCCGTTCCCCTCACGGCGTGGTATGCTGGTCAGGAAAGTGCCCCAGTAATGCTCGGTGCGCCCTTCTCTTAAAGCGCCGCCGGGCGCGTTGTTCACGTTGCTCCCGCCACGCCTGCCGCGGTGCTGCTGGGAGTTGTAGTTCCCGGTGCCGGTGGTGCCGGTGGTAGTGGCTGAGCCGTTGCCCTCACGGCAGGGGAGACAAGCAAAATGCAGGTAGGGCTGTTAGAACTGCCGTTCCCCTCACGGCGTGGAATGCTGGTCAGGAAAATGCCCCTGTAATCTCGGTATAACTGCTAGTAGATTCCAGCAAGTTCCGTAGAGTCTTTCCCCTTCTGTATGTCATGAGAGGTTTGTTCTTAATAAATGGATCAATATCTTTATCCAATTTAAGAAGGTACCAGTGTTTGCGTAGTGTGTTATAAATCTCATTACTATGGCAATGATATTGGGTGATGAATGCTACACTTCCCTGGTTTTTGATATTATTCTTCCTTTTGTTATTTTTCAATAGATCACTACGTCTGCTTTGTTTGATTCTAGTAGAGGCTTTTATTCAAAATATCTGAACCATATCCCCTTTGGGCAAAGCATTCAGTCAGTCTGTCCAACTCAATCTGGAAGTCCTCATCAGTACTGCAATTCCTTTTTATTCGAGTCATCTCGCCAAAGGGAATGGCATTGATTTGACTAGTGGGATGGGCACTACTAGCGTGCAGAACTGAATTGCACGCTGTTGTTTTACGAAACAGTCTTGTTTGTAAAATTCCATCTTTGACATATAATGTTACATCCAGGAAATCAATTTCCTTTTTGTCATGGCAGTACGTAAATGCTAAGTTGTTTGAAAGATGTTCAACAAACTGTTTAAGAGAATCAGTGTCACCACTCCATATGAGTAGAATGTCATCAATGAAACGACCCCAGTAAATGATGTCATTAGTTAGATGATGGGGGCCGTCTTTCCAGATATGTTGTTGTTCAAAGAAACCCATGTTTAGGTTGGCAAATGAAGGTGAAAATCTGGCCCCCATTGCCACACCTGAATGTTGTTTATACCAAACAGATCTATGTTGGAAGTAATTGTTATTTAATGTCAGTTCAGTGAGCTCAAGAAGCATTCTAGTGTGGTCATACAGAGAAGCATCCCTTTTAGACCGAAAAAATCTCAGTGCCTCCATCCCTTTATCAAGTGGTATACTCGTGTATAGTGCACTGACATCAAGGGTAACTAGTGTGTATTCATCAGACCAAGGAAATTGTTCTAATTTGTTTAAGAGATCTTTCGTATCCTGGATATAAGCAGGACGTTGAAAAACGAGGGGCTTTAAGAATACATCTATGTATTCAGAAATATGTTCTGTAAGACCCCCCTATGCCCGAGATGATTGGTCTGCCCGGAGGGCGAGTCATGTTCTTATGGACCTTGGGCAGTATATAGATGGATGCTGCCCTGGGCGTAGGATTGAATAGATATTTGAATTCCATATCAGATAATAATCCATTGCTAAGCCAGTAACGTAGAGTTCTTTCTATAACTGGAATGGCAATAGTCATGGGATCTTGTGGTATCAATGTGTAGGATTGAGAGTCTGATAGTTGTCTCTCTATTTCATTAAAGTAGAGGTCATTGTCCATCAGGACAATATTGCCTCCCTTATCTGCCTCCCGGATAGTCAGATGTGAATAACCTCTCAATTTGTGTAAAGCATCCCTCTCTCTGGTAGATAGATTATCTTTGAATTTCCGAGGCTTTTTTTGGAATCTGTCCTCCAGTTTGTAGAGATCTGATGTCACAGCCTTATAAAAACAATCAATCATGTTACCAGGGGTCAGGATAGGAGTGAAAGTTGATTTGTTTCTGAGACCACTAGTAATTTGAGGATCTGTGACAATGTTAAGATCAGTCAGAACATCATGCATACTAGGTAACTCATCAGTGCTATCATCCAGTGACATTAGCAATCTAGTTAATTCGATGTCCTCAATAGTTTGACCACATTTAGCTGTATTGTATATAGGTATAGGACAATCATTGGTTTTGTTTGCAAACATTTTTTTTAATTTCAATCCGCGAACAAACCTAAACAAGTCTGCATGAATTTGTACAAAATCTGGGTTTGAGAGAGGACAAAAACTCAAACCTTTCTTTAAGACACATATTTCATGTTCATCGAGTACTTGTTCGGACAGATTGATGATTGAAACATTATCATTGTTGTTGTCAATATCTTTCATAACACTGGATAACACAGTACCTTTTTTCACTTCCTCTGGTTCTTGGACACTGATCTGGTTACTCTTTTGTCGCCCTCTTGATCTGTGCTTGACCCCTCCCCTCCTGGTTCTCTTCTTGGTAGAGTTCTCTGATTGAATCCTAATTTCGTGCCTTTCCTGAAGCGCTCCAGTTCTGATAAAAAAGCAGATATATTGTGAGAATTGGTATCTTCTTGAATTGAGGTGGAGGGGGTGATGCTGCTAGTTTCACTAACTTCACTGGTGATGCTAGATGCATCTGAATCACTTATTGTTTTCTGTTCAGGTACTTTCTTAGTTTGTAAACCTTTAATTCCTGCTCTTGGTTTAACATCGTCATATTTTTTGGCGAAATGACCTTTAAGAATCAATAAAAGGAAAAAACGATACAAAACATGAACTCTATTCATCTATTTGTCCTGCATACTATGAGGATTTGTTGACCTTACTTGGATGTACAGCTGTTCAGACTTCATACTGTACTAGTCTTGTTTATACTTTTACTGTAGGATTGTGCTCTCTTGACCATTATTATCTATAGGTTTTTTTCAATCCTTTTGGCTTGATAAATTGTGTTCCTTCTTGGTAGTGGGGGATATTGGTCCTTGTAGCACTCCTTCTTTTGATATCAAGAAAGATTCTATTAATTGTCCAGTACTATTCGTGACCTTACTAGTCTTAGTGAATGTGCGGTCTTTTCCAAGGTTTTGGAAACACCACTACCGTTCTCTGTTTACATTACTGTACAATTTCTTGCTTAGGCTCTTTTCATGAGAAATTTCTTCCCACATTTTCTTTAGTTCTGTCTTTTCAGATTTCGTAATGTAAGAAGTTACATATCGAGCCACAGCAATGGAGTTGTCTGCAACATATTGAATATCCATGTTTGCATTCCACATGGACAAAATTATAGTCATATAGTCATTTATGTACTTTGACTCTTCATTTCTTCTTAAGTTGTAGGTATTTTCCGGTGATTTTCTTGTCACAGTATGTCGCAAAGGTGACATAAAATTGTTCACTCTTCCTTTTGATATTACTAGTTGTGGAAATCCAAAATAACGTTTTGTGTAGAACTTGTCCTTTGATTTGTACTTTTGACGAGAGTATTTTCCACAACGATGGGTTTGAAACCGTAAGACTCGATGTTTCAAATTCTTTTCTTCTCTATTTTTATTTGTATTCAATAAAACTCATCACTGTCTCATCCGAATCTGTTCCAAATTTGGGGGCATCTTTGATCCATAGCAGCATATGTATGTGAGGAGCACCTTTTACTTGATACTCCTTTCTCCAAAAGAAATCCAGAACCTCTCCAAGAGGAGGATTTTTTTTATTTGTGATAAAAGACATCATAGCTTCAAATCTATGATTTAAATACCTGCATACATTAACTGGGTCCAAAGAGCACAATTCCCCAGGTGTCTTGTATTCTATATTTTCTATGTTTGCATTTGCCTCTCGAAGAACTTTAAGTAAATCTTCCCAAGCATACTCAGCACAGCTTAGAGTAAGGAACCATGTAGGAGTTCCTAAGTTTCTTAGCATACATTTCAATTCACCATGACAACGGTACCAATACTCATTAGTACCACGCTGACATGCCATGAGATTAATTAGCTGAGATTCCAAAACAGTGTCATTCAGTTGGACTTTATCCATAAAGTCCCTTGCCAAAAACATTCTGCAGATGTACTCCACTTTTTAGTATGTGGTTCACTGCATAAGAAAGTCCAGACAAGTCACTCTCAAACAGAAGATGAAACAAATATGGAATACATTGACGAAACCTTGGATCTTCTGCATATAATCTTGATGTACGGTATTCAGATGCTGGTACCTGCACAGGTCGGTCATCATATCGTCTACCTTGATCTGTTGGAAATAACTGAGCAAAACAACGAGCTTCCAAACTTTCTTCCCATACACTAATGGGACTTCCTTTTGCGTCTTTCATTTGGAATAACTCAATAGCATTCCCCATTACTTCTTTGCAATGCAGTGGATGAACACTATGATGTTCATAAATTTGTTCACTTCTGGTCACATCCACTTTTTCAATTTGTCCAGCTGACAAATCACTGTCCTCTTCTACAGTTGTTTCCTCTTCTCCTACATATACATTTTTGCAGTATTGATTGTTTTTTACCAAATACAACATTGCCGTTTTCACTTTCCTAACATCCACTAATTCTTGCCAGATTTTCTTACTCATCATAGGTACGCCAATAACTAGAATAACTAGAGGTTCCTCTTCCACATTTTCAACACCAATTGTTTCAATATTTTTCTTTAAATCTAGAGGCAAATATACAACTCTCCCCTTTAATCCTCTCTGTAAATCGGAAGAAGGCAATTTCCCTGTCTTAGGCTCCATATGAACAATAGACTGACATGGATGCACACATTGAATAAGAATAGACTCATAAGTATTTAAATCCATCAGTTCAGAAGGAATATTTACCAACTCAAGATTATTATGTACAGCTCTAGCTGGCATTTTGTTTTAATTTAATTTATTATAACAATATTTACAAATACGTTGATCAGAACCCAAATCAAAACAATTCTCTACCAACAAATAGGTTGCAAATTCCTTCCACTCATTATTATTCTCCTTTTCACTTTTTAAATATAGATCAACTAACCTGGAATCACCTTAAACCTTGTAATTTCTTGGTAAAAAATGTGTGTACTAACATTTTTTACATTTTCTTCCACATTTTCTTCTATTACTGTATCAGTTTCTGCACTGTCCTCTTTTTCACAAAAGTAACTAACCTCAATTTCTTCACAAATGTTCTTTACATCTAACACAGATCCATGTAAAAGAGCACTGTTTAGCTGTTTTAGCTTAAGTGCTGGACTTTTTGCATAATACATCCTTCTCACTAAATACCTCACTTCAGTATGATACACTGCTAACATCCTAAAATGGTGAAAAACACTCTGGCATACTTTTTTAGAAAAACAAGCCAGAGAATGACCTTGCAAACCCGTTTTTTCTCTCATTCGGCAGGGGTCTAATTCTTGCAACATCTTAATCTTCTGTTTAATACTTTTCGTAGTATACTTACGCAAGAAATTGTGGAAAAAATCAATTGAATCCTGTCGTACACTACAAATACTACTACAATTCCAAGTGTACACTGTAGCCTTAAGACGTCTCCCTAAAACTTCATCAGCTAACGCCTCTTCTGCATTTCTTGGGACAATTTTTCTTTTTCAATGGGACAACCGTCCTTCACCTCATATGCTCGACCGCTGGTGTCAACTACATGCAACAAATCATTAGTCTGAAAGTAAGTCTCTTCATTAAAAAATGGCTCAGAACTTGAACTATGCTTCCATTTTCCAGAAAAAACATTACAAAAATTAGTTCTATTAATAAGTCTTTTCCACTTACTTTTTCGCTTTCAAAAGATTAATTGCCTTGTCTAGTGGACGAAGTCTATTGATTACTAAAATAAACAATTTCTTTTTTAATTCAAACGCCTGATCAACAATACTTTCTATTCTTTTTTTTTGCTTATAAAAAGCTGTTTTCCTTTTAGAAGTCTTTCCTCTTTTCAATAAATTTAATACAACTCTGTTATAAAACATTCTCTTGCGAATTTCAACAATCTGATTTTTACGTCTATTACTATCGCCACACACTTTTCCTACATTTTTCTTTTTTAACTCCTTTTTCTTTGTTCTTACATATGATTTTGTTTTCTTTTCTACATTGTCCACATTTTTTTTTCCGGTTAATTTCCTTATAAAATGCTTTGTTGTCTTACCAGGAGCATTCTTCTTTTTCTCTGTACAATGTTGTTTAGATACATCTTGTAATTGTGTTGTCTTGGAAAAGTACGCCTGATTACAGGAGCAAGATGGCACCTGGCTAACGGCTGAGGAGAACGCTCCCGATGCCGGAATATAATGAGTACAAGAATTGTGCTATCAGAAAATTCTAAGGAATCTATGTACCTTATGGAGACAGTGGTATGTCATGGCAGTTTTGTGGAGCTCCTGGCAGTCGGGATATCTGTAATGGCGGCATCCGTGGAGGCAGCAGTGCGGAAGAAGCGGCGAGCTATCGGGATGTCAGCGAGGGTCAAGAACAGCCCAGCTGAAGGAGTGGCTGTCGGCGTGTTCGGTGTGCTCGGCGTGCTCGGCAGGGTCCACAGAGGTGGAAGTGGGCTGATTAACAGAGCCCGGAGGCTTCGATGCGAGGAAGCGGATGGAGCCGGATGGTGGAGTGAAAGACGGAGCCGGAGTCAGAGCTGTAAAAGCCGTACAGGCACAGGCACACGCGGTAAGCTCAGAAAGAACCGGGACAGCCGATATTTAAAGATAAAACGCTTCGGCAAATGGGTTGAGCCATGAGCAAAGCAGAACTCTACATGGGCTTTGAGTAGCAATGGGGCTGGTGGAGTTCGTGCGACCCGTGGAGCTCTCGTAAATTGCGGAGCAAGATTAATTAACTGTGCCTCAAGAGCTGGAGACCGAAGAGGGAGCAGTAGTGGGCTGGATAGAGATCCATTAAGGAACAAGCACTGTGGTAGGCTCGGTGGCTGCACACAAGAACATATACAAGTATTCATAATGGCACCAAAAGTCACTCGTGGGGGGAAGTGGAGGCTGCCAGATCTGTGCAAAACGGGCAAGTTGATCAAGGTGGAGGTATACCCAGCACAGTCAATCCGGCACCCCAGAAGGAGTCAGTGAAGGGCAAGGATGCTAGTAGAGCCCCTGGTGAGAGCAGGGGGGCAGGCAACAAGATAATCACGGCTGAAGTGGCAGGAGCATGGAGTAATACTAGAGGAAGGAAACAAGGGGCAGCAAATACAGTGGCAGCGACAGCCACAGGGTCTAAAAGCATTTCAGGCTACTTCTCCCCCGTCCAACAGCCTAACATAGCCAAAAAGAACGTGGAGCAAAAAGCAGGCACGCCAAAAAACAAGGATAGTACACATGTTGTTGAATCAACTCCCCAGTGGGGGGAGATTATGGATGCACGGGATCAGCTGGGTAATTCCCCTGAGCCAGGAAGAACTGCGACGGCCACCAGGGAGGGGGCGGAGGCGGAGGTGGAGGATGTGACACTGGTGACAGAGCTACTGGTGCAGGAAATCACAGCAAGCAGCGGCCCTAGTGGCCTAGAAGACAATTTAGATGCGGCTGATAATTTATTTTCAGTCACAGATGGGTCTGAAGGCTCAAAGGAGGCCCCATTGGATATTGAAGTGAGTGGAGGGGAGAACCCCACAGACACCAGCCTAGCTTTGAGCTTGGAAGGGAACAGCAGAGCTTCCCCAAAAGAAAAGGATCCTGTAACTAGGAGAAAGAGGCTATCAAGGCAGCAGAGAGACTCACAATCTCAGGAGAAGATTGCCAGCGGACAAAAGCGGACGAGCGGAACTAGTACGGAAGCAGCTCTGAGATGGGACTACTCGGCCACAAGAATGACTTATCCTAAGAATATAGCACAGGGGGCTGCAGGGGCGGAAACCCCTGCACTCCAGCTGTTCTTAGACTCTATAAAACAACTGCAGAATGAGACAAAGATCGAGGGGAAAAAGAACCGATTAGCAACAAAGAACCTGCAATGTGCAATAAAAAAAGTGGCAAAGATATGTAAGGACACGAACGCAAGGGTATCCCATTTGGAGGATCGTACAAGCACCTTGGAAGACCAGAAAGCAAAGGATATAGCTAAGCTAAATGGCTATGAAAAACAGATGGTAGATGTCCAATGGAAATTGGAAGACCTGGAGAACCGCCAGAGGCAAAACAATCTTCTAATTCTGGGTATCGAAGAAGGGGCAGAAGGGGACGACGTAAGGGCTTATGTCCTAAAATTGATGAAAAGTGCATTCCCAGAATTGAGCCACTGGGACTGGGAAAAAGAGGTTCAGAGAGTACATAGATTCCCAATGACCTTGAAAAAGTGTCAACAGAAAGCTCAGGATGGAATACAGAGACCAAGAGCTATATTGATATATCTGGACAATTATTTATTGAGAGAGGAAATATATGCTAAAGCACGACCTAATGCCAAACGATCATTTGATTCTCAAACTTTTTTTACAACTCCGGATTATTGCCATATAACAGTTGAAAGGAGATGGAGGCTGAGAGAACTGTTGGACCCATGCCACCAGATGGGATTACAGGCATATCTAATGAACCCAGCTAGGTTGAAGATAATCTATAAAAACACCACCAGAGTCTTCACATCAGAAGTTCAGGCAAGGGCGTACATGGACACGATATGTACCAGCGGACCAGCTAGAGAAGACCCATGAAGACCCATGTAGATCACATGATATAGCTATAAAGAGACAGAGGGATGGAAAGATGAAAAACAATTGATATACGGGACAAAGGACATGGAGTAAATGGTGATATTGGTGGCAAGGGGGTTAATTGGGGGCAATCCGGGGATAAGGGTATGATAGGAAATCAAATAATGGTCAAAGCGCTAGGTAATATAAAATAAGCACGAGATGAGACGGACAAAAATCTGGCAGAGAGAGGCCGTCGGCCAGACTCCATCACAGAGACCTTAGGTCTGCTTGCTCCTACAGGCGGGGGTGGACGGGGGGCAAGTGGGGGAGGGCTGTACAAGGTGTGAGGACACAGGGGGGGACAAGGGGGGCACAGGGGGAGAAAATGGGATAAAAACATCATCATTGAGAAATAAGAAAGGTCAGAAGGATAAACACAGGGAGAGGAGAAGCAAAGATAAAAGAAAAAAAAACTATGCGGATAGTAACGATAAACATTTGTGGGTTTAAATGATGCGAAAAAGCGAAGAGACTTGAAAGAATATTTAAGGGCGATGCATGCCGACCTTATATGCTTACAAGAAACCCATATCGAGGTCTCTTAAAAGGATCTATTAGAACAACTGGGTTACCAGTTAGTAGCATATACAACACAAGGGACAAGGACACGGGGGTGGCAGTATTGGCTCGGGGTAGGTTTCTTGAAGTGAGAAGGCAGAAGGTAGATACGTATGGCCGATGGATCATGATGGAATGTCAGTGGCAGGGATTTACGTTCACTCTTTGCTCGGTTTATGCCCCCACAGTGGATGACCCTGAGGTCTTTGATTATATCAGTGCACAAATGGCAAACTGGCCAATGCCAATTATTATGTGTGGTGATTTGAACATAAATGGCCTGAACGACCTATGGAAAAATGATCCAACAAGGTTTGAAGGACGAAAGAAAAAAAACCATAGAGCATTGATACAGTTGATGCAAGACAACAGGTTAATCAACATATGGGAGCATCAAAATGGTAGTGGAGGGGGCAGCACCTATTATTCCGCCCGCATAAAGCTCTAGCAAGGCTAGCTTATTTTCTGGTTTCACCCTCGATAGCATCTATTGCTAAAGTAAAAAAACTGCCGCGGGTGATGTCAGACCATAATCCTCTGGTTTTAGATTTAAAGGTCCCATATTATCAAAGACAGGGCTCGAATTGGACATTTGAGAGAGCTTTGTTACAAGATGTCAAGTATGTTACTCAGATGGAAGGATGGCTCAAAGAATTCTTTTTGATAAATAGAGGGACCGCCTCTCCGGCGGTAGTTTGGGACACTATGAAGGCTGGTGTGAGGGGTGAGACAATGAGCTATTCTATCAAACGGAATAAGAGGGAGAAGGAGGAGATCGAAGGAAAGATAAAGATAGTTGCCTGTATTGAAAGAGAACTTAGCGAAGCATTCAGAACTAACTAAGACACCACGGGAATAACATATACTCTAGCTATTGCAAAAGCAGCAGCTGGAGAAGTATATGCCTCTAAAGCAGCAGGAACGTTTCTGACCTGGAAGCAGGACCAATATGAGTATAGCGAGCAGATTGGCCGGATATTAGCTATTCGAACACGGCAGGCAGCTACTAAAGGGGAGATATCAGAAATTAAGGCAAAGACAGGGGCGGTAGTAACAACACCAGGGGAGATATGCTAAGTATTTCAGGAGTTTTAGCAGTAATTGTACGACCCTCATAATAGTGGGGGTGACGATGAGATAGAGAGATATCTAGAGAGCGCAACATTAGAGCAGTTAACAATAGAGGATAGTAAAGCTTTGGAAACTAGCTTCACAATGGAGGAAATACAGAGAGCAATAAAGGATCTACCTGCAGGGAAGGCAGTGGGTCCAGACCTAATACCATTGGAATACTATAAAAAATGTTTACACTGTTTAGAAGAAGATATTTATAACCTCATGACTAATATACAAAAGGGAGTTGCACCTCCGGAGTCATGGGGAGAGGCCACAATGGTTGTATTTCTTTAAAAAAACAAGCCCCCAACTGATCCTGGGTCCGATAGACCTATAAGTTTAATGAATAGCGATAGAAAGATATACTCAAAGATTCTGGCTAGTAGATTGAGTATGGTGATTGGGAAGATTATCTCTTCCCGACAACATGGGTTCATTCCCGGTAGGGGGACAGCAGAACATATAAGAAGGGTATGTACATTATTTGATGGAGTGGAAGCCTCACGAGACCCTATGGCGTTAATATTGTTGGATGCTGAAAAAGCGTTTGATAGGGTCTCGTGGGGTGTTCTCTGGGCAGTGCTAAAACAAGTAAAGCTGGGGGATGGCTGTATAGGGGCCTTGAAGGCTTTATATAAAAATCCAAGGATCAGTCTAAGAATTATGGGAGAGTTAAGCAGGGTAATACAAATTGGACGTGGAACAAGGCAAGGGTGCCCCTGCTCCCCTCGAGCTCAATGGAAGCATCATGCCAGTTATTTTGAATGGGTATGGAACAAAATTGTTGGGGTATGCGGATGATCTGGCCATAACATCTACTGACCCGGCGCAGGCAATAGTGGAAATAGAGAGGGAAGCAGCCATTTTTGGTAGTCTGTCAGGCTATAAATTAAATCAGAGCAAAATACATATTGTAGTAAATCAGAAAGTTGAGATGGTGGACCAGAGAATAACAGAGTCAGCTGTCTATTTAGGTATAACAGTAACATCTGATTTATCAATGATAGTGGAAAAGAACATGAATCCGATGATAACAAAAACTAAAAAAGACTTAGATAGGTTAAACAAGCTGCATTTAACTACGATAGGGCGGTGTAACATAATAAAGATGCTGTCTTTGCCAAACGTGCTGTACTTTGTGCTGTCCCCTTAAAATTTAATAACAATTGGTTTGGGGAATTAGAGGGAGTCATGAACCGATTTATATGGGCGAAAGGTAAAACACGACGGGGATTGAAATATTTGTCTTTATCGAGAGACCGGGGCGGTCTGGCGGCGCCCGACCTCAAAATGTATTACTGGGCCACTGTTCTACAACACATCAGGGGACTATTGGGTGGCAATGTGAAGGATAGGTGGAGGGGAGATGAGGGTGCCCCGGATGTATATGAGTTGTTAGTTAAAAACTTTTATGAGTGGCTGCTAGTGTTCAATGAAAGTAGTTACTATAAAAAATTAAGGTTCAAGACTCTAGGCGCGGCAATGTCAGTATGGTCCATGATTTGGAAGAAAATAAAATTAGGGAGGATGAATTACTAGATCCCTTTATTTACCAATCCATCATTACCTGGTATCTTTCATGATCATGTAATGAAGAGATGGGATATGGCAGGGGTGAAAACTATAGGGGATTTGGTAGGCTCAACAGGTTTAATAATATTTGAGCAGGCGCAGCAGTTACACAACTTAGAGCGAAGAGACTTTTTCAAATACTTGCAGGTCAGGTTGGTCTTGATAAAAAAGCAGGGAGGCGATATTAACTTTAAACGAGAGGAAGTAATGGAATATCTGAGAAGCAAGGAAGGTTGTTCGATATCCCAATTATATGGGGAAATCGGCAAGTTTAAAGAGGACGATTGTGTTAGGGTGTGTGAAAAATGGAAGACTAAGCTAAATCTATTAGGGACAGAGGCTGAAAACTCTCTTAAATTATCTATCTCAGTGCTAAGAGTAGCGAATCTTCAAACACAACAATATAAAACGATACACGAGCTTTATCATACACCGCACAGAATTGCGCGATGGGGTGGAACGACCGGGATAGTTTGTCCAAGGTGTCAACCGGCGCAAGCTGATACTATACATATGTTCGCCTCATGCCCTGCTCTAGATATATTCAAAAGATCTTTAGAGCAGTTTTTTGAGAAATCTTTAGGGATCGTTATGAAATTAACGGATGAAGTTATGGTTCTTGGGGTAGCAAGGGATGATGTTGCAGTCCCCCATCATGAGTTTGTATATTTAGCAATGACACTTAGCTGGCTATGTATAGCAACTTTGTGGAAGGATGTAAACCCACTGACATTTCAACAGTGGATGTCACGATCACTGGCTATATTTACATTAGAGAAAGTGCTCTATGAAAAAAAGGGGCGGAAAACAAATCAAGTAGGGAAAAGGATCTGGGCTCCATTCATAGAACCGAAGCAGAGGCTTGAAGAAAAAGGATAGTGAGGAAATTTTAGGGGATAGAAATTACTCTTTAGTTAGTATATGTTAAATATAATGAATTTTGGCATAAATGGATATCTTTCTTGGATAGAATTTTTTTTTCTTTCTTGTTTTGGAAGTCAAGATACTTCTCCACTGTGTATATATTGGGGAACGGTATAACTTTGAAGTTGATAATAAATTGTTATCTTGATGATGATGAATAAAGAAAAAAAAAAAAAAAGGAAAAGTAAGCCTGTTTATATTTTCTTCTTTTGGCATCCTTTGTAGGCATCTTGGTTTTCCTTTCTGTAAATAATAACAATTTATTGTGAAGAAAAAAATATGTTATAGACCACTACTAACATACTACATAGCAATTAGAACAACTATATGATGTAAACACTGGTTCACTTCATAAGTAAGTTTAAGGTACAGCAACAGTGCCTGAGCAGAGTAGGAAATCATGCAGTGAGTGCTGTTTCTGAGTTTATGGCAGTATAGTGATGTTTCAACATTATAGGGGAATTTGCTGAGAATTATGTTTCAGGGTTCATAACAATGCAGCGGAGTTTAGGCAGTGTAGGGGATCATAGTGAGATTGATTTTTCTGACTTTAGAGCAGTACAGTTGAGTATAGGCAGTGTATGGTATCATGCAAGGGCTGCGAGTATAAAGCACTGCATGTCCTAAAGTCTAACTCATTCCATGAGTACATGTATTCCCATGTCTTAAAACACATACACCAAGCAAGTGATTCTAACACAATATTTAAAAAAAAACACTCACTTGCATTCTAAATGAAAAAAAATAGAAATGTGCCTTGAAAGAGTAGGTATGGTATTTCTACAGCACAGCCAGGATCTTCAGTACACAGCATGGAGACTATTTGCAAATTAAGAGGCCTGACAAACATACTGCATAGCAGTTTCTAGTACTACATATCCTAAACCCTAACACACATGTATTCCCATATTTTTAAAACACATCAACGATCCAAATTATTACAATAGTCCAAAAAGACTCACTCGAATAATTCTTAATTATAAATTATAAATGTATTCATCAAACATTTCGTATTCCAATAAAACCTCCAACATCACTTCATCCGGTATTTCATTTTGATTTTCCTCAATTTCAAAATTTTGATCTTCAAATTCAATATCTTCCACCGCTTCTAATAATTCTCTGTCCAAAGTCTCATCAAAGAAATCTGAATTTTCTTCAATAATATCCTCTGCAAAAGGTCAATTTAATTCCTCTATTAGTTCATTTGAGATGGCAAAATTTAAAGCAAAGTTCTCCTGATGCTGTTCCATTTCAGCAAAATGATAATTTTGTTACACCTTGCAAAAAAATATAAACACTTAATTATATCATTTTCACTAATAGATAATAAAAAACGACCTTCATCAATTTTATAAGTACATGTATTCCCATATTTTGAAACACACTAACTGCGCAAATTATTCTGCCACATTCCTCTTAAATGAAAACAGACTCACACTTTGATCTTACATACATAACACTATCCCTTCCAATTCAGTACAATGATTACTACAATGAAAGGGAGTCTTGCTGGGAATATTCTTTCAGGGTTTACAACACTGCAGTTGAATTGCAAGAGTTTAGAAAAATTTTCTAAAAATTGAGTTTCAGGATTTAGCACAATGAAGTGAACTTAAAGCAGTGTAGTGAGTCAAGGTGAGACTGAGAATGTACAAGTGAAATTCACTAAAATGCTACTTCCGGGCTAGAGGGGGGACGGGCCACATAAATCAGGGCACTGGCAGCTTCGCACAGCAGACGCGCGGGGTAAGAGCACTCACATCTCTGCTCCCTTTCAGTCTATGCTGCTGACTGTACTTTTAAATCGGTTGTGTTTTTAACATTTTATAAATATATTGCTGCTAGTTCTTGCACCAATCTGACCTTCTTGCACTTTGCACACGTCTTTCCTCTCTGACGCCCTTTGTTTGCCTCACGCTCCACGGTCCACCACGGGTTTTACCCGATTGATGTGGAGGGAGCGCCAGGCGTGTTCTACTTCCGGGCTAGAGGGGGACGGGCCACATAAATCTGGGCAATGGCAGCTTCGCGCCGCGGACGCGCGCAGCGGGCAAGCTAAAGGCAAGCCCGTCTGCGCCCGTCCACGCCTGGCCCGTGCCTAATGCAGAACCCCTGCCCCTCCCTTATCACGGATTTTGCATTATGATACAATAGCTCTTCGTCGTCTTAACACATCGGCCCTCAACTGCTGTAAGCTGATACTAGGCATTCTAAAAACAGCCTGTGCCTTCGGTTTTTCCCGCCCGGAACCTCTGAATACCAGGGCTTTTCAGACAGCCCAGCCGCCCGGAAACAGCAAGCTTCCCCCTTCCAGTAAAAGCCCCATCTTAAAGGGAGGCTTAGTAAATGTCAGATCACTGGCCAAACATAAGTATGAAATTTCCCAACTCATTGCCGACCATGATCTGGATCTACTGTGCCTGACCGAAACCTGGGCAGACGCTGCATCCGACCCTGACTTTGTAACTGCAACTCCGGCAGGCTACTAGGCAA
Source organism: Lissotriton helveticus (assembly GCF_964261635.1). Lineage (NCBI taxonomy): Eukaryota > Metazoa > Chordata > Amphibia > Caudata > Salamandridae > Lissotriton > Lissotriton helveticus. The sequence continues at coordinate 405,959,856 of NC_136071.1, forward strand.
TAAGGGTAGATAGGCCTCTCAAACGCGGGGGAGGGTTGGCCATTATACTTAGGGACTACTTCCCAGTTAGGTTTTACCCGACCTCCACACCCTTCTATGAGTCCTTACTCTTCATTATCGAGATGAACACTAAACAAACTTTCAAGAGTATTCTTCTATATCGCCCCCCCGGATTCACGAGCCACTTTATTTCCAACGTCGACAGCCTCTTAGAAACTAGTCTTCAAAATGACGAATTCACTATCTTAGGAGACTTTAACTTCTATCTCGAAGATAGAGCTAATAGGGAGACTGAAGCATTATTGGAGACCCTGGAAGCAGTAGGTCTCATACAAAAAATTCAGACCCCCACCCATGAGGCTGGCCACACGGTAGATGGCTTTTTCTCCTCGGTTAATAACCTTGCGCCAATGGAAATGCTGGTTCTAACTTGGTCCGATCACACATTGATTACATTCGCGTTTCCTTTCACCTCCCTGCGATCGTCCGAAGCATCAAAGACCCCTGCCACAACTAAAAGAAAATGGGAACTTATGGATAATCAATCCCTTCGCTCCCTGCTAGAAGAGTCTCGCCCCCCATTTCTAGGGTCCCCTGAAGTCTCAGCCCCGAAATATTTTAAATGGCTTAACGAAGATCTTCGTCAAGAAAAACAGCGCTGCCGACAACTAGAAAGACGCTGGCGAGCCGAGTATTGCCCTAATCTGAAAACTATTTATAAAACAGCACTATTACAATACAAAGACCACTTAATAGCCAGTAAAAAGGATTTTTACTCTAAACAAATCATGGAAGCAAAAAACTCTTCCAAGGAACTCTTCCGAGTGGTGAACATACTCACTGCGGCAAAAGGTCCAGGAATTAAGTGCGACCAAGAGTTATGCGACAATATTGCAGAAGCCTTCAAGACTAAAGTGCTGAACATCTTTAATACCTTTCAGGATTCTGCCCCGTCATCCTCGACAGAATCCACTTGCAGAGAGCATAACACCAACATACTGCTTGCCTTCTCTCTCATCTCTGCCGAGACCGTAGCCAGATACATCAAAGATTTTATATCCGGATCCCCCACTGACCCTTGCCCGCCAAAAATCCTTAAAGAAATCGTTGATGTGGTTAGTCCAGGTCTCACAGATATTTTCGACTCCATGTTCAGGTCCGGATGCTTTCCCTCGAACTGGAAAGATACCTCCATCTTACGACTACTCAAAAAACCCTCGTTGGAGCCTAAAGACCCTAACAACTATCGTCCCATTGCCCGGCTACCTCTACCAGCCAAAATAATCGATAAAATTATGAATTCCCAATTGACTCAATTCATTAATGATAACAACTTGCTGGACTCCTCTCAGTTTGGCTTTCGCAGTGAACATAGTACGGAGATGGCCCTGATCAAAGCTACAGAAGAGATCAGGATGGCGATGGATCGGGGTGGCACAGCCATGCTCATACTCCTCGATCTGTCAGCCGCTTTTGATGTGGTTGACCATTCTCTCCTGCATGAGTGGCTCTAGAGAATGGGGATCGGAGGCGCAGCATTGGCTCTGTTAACCTCCTTCCTCAAAGACAGAAGACTCACGGTTGAGTTGGACGACTACCGCTCGGATGCGTACACCCTTCCTTGTGGAGGAAGGGTGTATGTCTCAGAATTGGCCCCATTAATTCAGAACTTTGGGTTCTGCCTCACGTCCTATGTGGACAACACGCAGATTGCCATAACAGTACAAAAAAAAGGAACCATCTCCCGCTGCACAATTTCAAATCTGCATGCGGACGATCAACCATTGGATGAACACCCATTGCCTTAAATTAAACTCTAATAAAACAGAGATAATGACCTTTGGCAATGTTCTACTATGCTGGGGCAACCTTTTGTGGCCTGTGGAGATGGGTGAACCCCCTAGACCGGCGGAAAAAGTCAAGAACTTGGGGGTGTGGTTGGACCCTAAACTCTCTCTTATTCATCACACCAACGCTACTGTGTCAGCAAGCCATTTTCTTATCAAAAAGATCAGGAAGATTCTTCCATACATTCCAGCAGATTCCATAAAAACTGTAGTTACAGCCTTAATCCAGTCTAAACTGGACTATTGCAACAGATTATTAGGAAATGCACAAAAGCAATGTCTTAAAAAACTCCAAAGTGTGCAAAACTCAGCTGCTCGACTTTTTCTTAACATCCCCAGAAACCACTCGGTCACCACCGAAATTCGCAAGCTGCATTGGCTCCCGGTGTTGCAACGGGTTAAATTCAAGGCTCTGTCCTTAGCCTACAAAGCCCTAAACAATAAAGGACCGATCTTTTTCCAAAATCTGCTTTCTCGGTACGAACCCACCAGGAACCTCCATTCCTCAGGCTCTAAACTTCTCCAGGTACCAAAAATCCACACTGTGCAATGGGGTGGGCGCAGCTTTCACTTCTACACCTCCAAACTTTGGAACTTTCTTCCTCTCGAGCTTAGAAACTCCCCCTCTCTCATCGGCTTTCGGAAGGGCTTGAAGACCTGGCTATTCCAGAACTAGCCGCTAGTGCAGACCCCCTAGCTTGTCTATAGCGCCAAGACACCCACGGGTATACGTGCGCTCTATAAATTAAAATAACATAACATAACATAACATAAAATGATTACTACATGCTACAGACACAGTTGCTTTTGCATTTCAATAGCACACCAAGTATCTAAATTGCACAGCATGAACACAATTTGAAAATTAAGAGGCCTGAAACACATACTGCATAGGACTTTCTACGACTACATCACCTAAATCATGACTCACTTCTTGATTTAGGTGATTTAGCACACAGAGGGAGAGAAAATACAAACAGACACAAAATGATACAGGCAGAGGGTGCAAGACTACAGGCAGAGAGGGGAAAATAAACCATGAATAGCGCTTTCTAATACACACCACCAGCCATATCATAATAGGCCACTAAAAATGCACATGAGAGGGTGCAGGCAGAGGGTGCAGCCAGAGGGAGAGGGTTGGTGCAGACAGAAATTATATTTCCAACTTAAACCATCTCACCCTCTCTCTGCACCATCTTTTCTCTGACTGCACCATCTGTACCTCTGCCTGCAGCCCTGCACCATCTATCCTCTGATTGTACCAGTTTACTCTCTGCCTGCATTATCTCATTTTCTGTCTGCACCAACCCTCTCCCACTGCCTGCACCCTCTCATGTGCATCTGCACAGGCCTATTAAGATATGGCTGCTGGTGTGTATTACACAGCACTACCATGTTAAATATTTTCCTTCTCTGCCTGTAGTCTCACACCCCCTGCGTGTACCATTGTATCACTGTCTTCACTGTCTCCCCCCCTGTGTGCTCCAATTTGCATCTGCATGTAACATTTCTCTAACTGTTTCCAGCATTTCTTCTCTGTTGGACCATGTTATCCTCTGTATGTACCATGTCTGTGTCTGCTTGCACTATCTGTGTCTCTGCTTGAACCATCTCACCCTCTCTCTGCAACATCTTTTCTGTGACTGCACCATCTGTCCCTCTGCCTGCAGCCCTGCACCATCTATCCTCTAATTGTACCATGTCTGTGTCTGCTTGCACTATCTGTCCCTCTGCCTGCAGCCCTGCTCCATCTATCCTCTGTGTGTACCATGTCTGTGTCTGCTTGCACTATCTGTCCCTCTGCCTGCAGCCCTGCACCATCTATACTCTCTGTGTACCAGTTTACTCTCTGCCTATATTATCTCATTTTCAATCTGCACCAACCCTCTCCCACTGCCTGCACCCTCTCATGTGCATCTGCACAGGCCTATTAAGATATGGCTGCTGGTGTGTATTACTCAGCACTACCATGTTAAATCTTTTCCTTCTCTGCCTGTAGTCTCACAACCCCTGCGTGTACCATTTTATCACTGTCTTCACTGTCTTCGCCCCCGTGTGCTCCAATTTGCCTTTGCATGTAACATTTCTCAAACTGTTTCCCGCATTTCTTCTCTGTTGGACCATTTTATCCTCTGTGTGTACCATGTCTGTGTCTGCTTGCACTATCTGTGTCTCTGCTTGAACCATCTCACCCTCCCTCTGCAACATCTTTTCTGTGACTGCACCATCTGTCCCTCTGCTTGCAGCCCTGCACCACCTATCCTCTAACTGTACCATGTCAGTGTCTGCTTTGACTATCTGTCCCTCGGCCTGCAGCCCTGCACCATCTATCCTCTGTGTGTACCATGTCTGTGTCTGCTTACAATATATGTCCCTCTGCCTGCAGCCCTGCACCATCTATACTCTTTGTGTACCATGTCTGTGTCTGCCTGCACTATCTGTGTCTCTGCTTGAACCATCTCACCCTCTCTCAGCAACATCTTTTCTGTGACTACACCATCTGTCCCTCTACCTGTAGCCCTGCACCATCTATCCTCTGATTGTACCATGTCTGTGTCTGTTTGCACTATCTGTGTCTCGGCATGAACCATCTCACCCTCTCTCTGCAACATATTTTCTGTGACTGCACCATCTGTCCCTCTGCCTGCAGCCCTGCACCATATATCCTCTAATTGTACCATGTCTGAGTCTGCTTGCACTATCTGTCCCTCTGCCTGCAGCCCTGCACCATCTATCCTCTGTATGTACCATGTATGTGTCTGCTTTCACTATCTGTCCCTCTGCCTGCAGCCCTGCACCATCTATCCTCTAATTGTACCATGTCTGTGTCTGCTTGCACTATCTGTCCCTCTGCCTGTAGCCCTGCACCATTTATCCCATGTGTTTTGACATGGTCTGTGTCTGCTTGCACTATCTGTGTCTCTGCTTGAACCATCTCACCCTCTTTCTGCAACATCTTTTCTGTGACTGCACCATCTGTCCCTCTGCCTGCAGACCTGCACCATATATTCCCTCAATGTACCATGTCTGTGTCTGCTTGCACTATCTCTCCCTCTGCCTGCAGCCCTGCTCCATCTATCCTCCGTGTGTACCATGTCTGTGTCTGCTTGCACTATCTGTCATTCTGCCTGCAGCCCTGCACCATCTATCCTCTCTGTGCACCAGTTTACTCTCTGCCTGCATTATCTCATTTTCCGTCTGCACCAACCCTCTCCCACTGCCGACACTCTCTCATGTGCATCTGCACAGGCCTATTAAGATATGGCTTCTGGTGTGTATTACAGAGCACTACCATGTTAAATCTTTTCCTTCTCTGCCTGTAGTCTCACACCCCCTGCGTGTACCATTTTATCACTGTCTTCACTGTCTCCCCCCTGTGTGCTCCAATTTGCCTTTGCATGTAACATTTCTCAAACTGTTTCCAGCATTTCTTCTCTGTTGGACCATTTTATCCTCTGTATGTACCATGTCTGTGTCTGCTTGCACTATCTGTGTCTCTGCTTGAACTATCTCACCCTCTCTCTGCAACATCTTTTCTGTGACTGCACCATCTGTCCCTCTGCCTGCAGCCCTGCACCATCAATCCTCTAATTGTACCATGTCTGTGTCTGCTTTGACTATCTGTCCCTCTGCCTGCAGTCCTGCACCATCTATCCTCTGTGTGTACCATGTCTGTGTCTGCTTGCAATATCTGTCCCTCTACCTGCAGCCCGGCACCATCTATCCTCTTTGTGTACCATGTCTGTGTCTGCTTGCACTATCTGTGTCTCTACTTGAACCATCTCACCCTCTCTCTGCACCATCTTTTCTCTGACTGCACCATCTGTTTCTCTGCCTGCAGCCCTGCACCATCTATCCTCTGATTGTACCAGTTTACTCTCTGCCTGCATTATCTCATTTTCTGTCTGCACCAACCCTCTCCCACTGCCTGCACCCTCTCATGTGCATCTGCACAGGCCTATTAAGATATGGCTTCTGGTGTGTATTACACAGCACTACCTTGTTAAATCTTTTCCTTCTCTGCCTGTAGTCTCACACCCCTTGCGTGTACCATTTTATCACTGTCTTCACTGTCTCCCCCCTGTGTGCTCCAATTTGCCTCTGCATGTAACATTTCTCTAACTGTTTCCAGCATTTCTTCTCTGTTGGACCATTTTATCCTCTGTATGTACCATGTCTGTGTCTAGTTGCACTATCTGTGTCTCTGCTTGAACCATCTCACCCTCTCTCTGCAACATCTTTTCTGTGACTGGACCATCTGTCCCTCTGCCTGCAGCCCTGCACCATCTATCCTCTAATTGTACCATGTCTGTGTCTGCTTGCACTATCTGTCCCTCTGCCTGCAGCCCTGCTCCATCTATCCTCTGTGTGTACCATGTCTGTGTCTGCTTGCACTATCTGTCCCTCTGCCTGTAGCCCTGCACCATCTATATTCTCTGTGTACCAGTTTACTCTCTGCCTGCATTATCTCATTTTCAATCTGCACCAACCCTCTCCCACTGCCTGCACCCTCTCATGTGCATCTGCACAGGCCTATTAAGATATGGCTGCTGGTGTGTATTACACAGCACTACCATGTTAAATCTTTTCCTTCTCTGCCTGTAGTCTCACACCCCCTGCGTGCACCATTTTATCACTGTCTTCACTGTCTCCCCCCCGTGTGCTCCAATTTGCCTTTGCATGTAACATTTCTCAAACTGTTTCCCGCATTTCTTCTCTGTTGGACCATTGTATCCTTTGTGTGTACCATGTCTGTGTCTGCTTGCACTATCTGTGTCTCTGCTTGAACCATCTCACCCTCTCTCTGCAACATCTTTTCTGTGACTGCACCATCTGTCCCTCTGCTTGCAGCCCTGCACCACCTATCCTCTAATTGTACCATGTCTGTGTCTGCTTTGACTATCTGTCCCTCTGCCTGCAGCCCTGCACCATCTATCCCCTGTGTGTACCATGTCTGTGTCTGCTTGCAATATCTGTCCCTCTACCTGCAGCCCTGCACCATCTATCCTCTTTGTGTACCATGTCTGTGTCTGCTTGCACTATCTGTGTCTCTACTTGAACCATCTCACCCTCTCTCTGCACCATCTTTTCTCTGACTGCACCATCTGTTTCTCTGCCTGCAGCCCTGCACCATCTATCCTCTGATTGTACCAGTTTACTCTCTGCCTGCATTATCTCATTTTCTGTCTGCACCAACCCTCTCCCACTGCCTGCACCCTCTCATGTGCATCTGCACAGGCCTATTAAGATATGGCTTCTGGTGTGTATTACACAGCACTACCTTGTTAAATCTTTTCCTTCTCTGCCTGTAGTCTCACACCCCCTGCGTGTACCATTTTATCACTGTCTTCACTGTCTCCCCCCCTGTGTGCTCCAATTTGCCTCTGCATGTAACATTTCTCTAACTGTTTCCAGCATTTCTTCTCTGTTGGACCATTTTATCCTCTGTTTGTACCATGTCTGTGTCTAGTTGCACTATCTGTGTCTCTGCTTGAACCATCTCACCCTCTCCCTGCAACATCTTTTCTGTGACTGGACCATCTGTCCCTCTGCCTGCAGCCCTGCACCATCTATCCTCTAATTGTACCATGTCTGTGTCTGCTTGCACTATCTGTCCCTCTGCCTGCAGCCCTGCTCCATCTATCCTCTGTGTGTACCATGTCTGTGTCTGCTTGCACTATCTGTCCCTCTGCCTGCAGCCCTGCACCATCTATACTCTCTGTGTACCAGTTTACTCTCTGCCTGCATTATCTCATTTTCAATCTGCACCAACCCTCTCCCACTGCCTGCACCCTCTCATGTGCATCTGCACAGGCCTATTAAGATATGGCTGCTGGTGTGTATTACACAGCACTACCATGTTAAATCTTTTCCTTCTCTGCCTGTAGTCTCACACCCCCTGCGTGCACCATTTTATCACTGTCTTCACTGTCTCCCCCCCGTGTGCTCCAATTTGCCTTTGCATGTAACATTTCTCAAACTGTTTCCCGCATTTCTTCTCTGTTGGACCATTGTATCCTCTGTGTGTACCATGTCTGTGTCTGCTTGCACTATCTGTGTCTCTGCTTGAACCATCTCACCCTCTCTCAGCAACATCTTTTCTGTAAATACACCATCTGTCCCTCTACCTGTAGCCCTGCACCATCTATCCTCTGATTGTACCATGTCTGTGTCTGTTTGCACTATCTGTGTCTCGGCATGAACCATCTCACCCTCTCTCTGCAACATATTTTCTGTGACTGCACCATCTGTCCCTCTGCCTGCAGCCCTGCAACATATATCCTCTAATTGTACCATGTCTGAGTCTGCTTGCACTATCTGTCCCTCTGCCTGCAGCCCTGCACCATCTATCCTCTGTATGTACCATGTATGTGTCTGCTTTCACTATCTGTCCCTCTGCCTGCAGCCCTGCACCATCTATCCTCTAATTGTACCATGTCTGTGTCTGCTTGTACTATCTGTCCCTCTGCCTGTAGCCCTGCACCATTTATCCCATGTGTTTTGACATGGTCTGTGTCTGCTTGCACTATCTGTGTCTCTGCTTGAACCATCTCACCCTCTTTCTGCAACATCTTTTCTGTGACTGCACCATCTGTCCCTCTGCCTGCAGACCTGCACCATATATTCCCTCAATGTACCATGTCTGTGTCTGCTTGCACTATCTCTCCCTCTGCCTGCAGCCCTGCTCCATCTATCCTCTGTGTGTACCATGTCTGTGTCTGCTTGCACTATCTGTCATTCTGCCTGCAGCCCTGCACCATCTATCCTCTCTGTGCACCAGTTTACTCTCTGCCTGCATTATCTCATTTTCCGTCTGCACCAACCCTCTCCCACTGCCGACACTCTCTCATGTGCATCTGCACAGGCCTATTAAGATATGGCTTCTGGTGTGTATTACAGAGCACTACCATGTTAAATCTTTTCCTTCTCTGCCTGTAGTCTCACACCCCCTGCGTGTACCATTTTATCACTGTCTTCACTGTCTCCCCCCTGTGTGCTCCAATTTGCCTTTGCATGTAACATTTCTCAAACTGTTTCCAGCATTTCTTCTCTGTTGGACCATTTTATCCTCTGTATGTACCATGTCTGTGTCTGCTTGCACTATCTGTGTCTCTGCTTGAACTATCTCACCCTCTCTCTGCAACATCTTTTTCTGTGACTGCACCATCTGTCCCTCTGCCTGCAGCCCCGCACCATCAATCCTCTAATTGTACCATGTCTGTGTCTGCTTTGACTATCTGTCCCTCTGCCTGCAGTCCTGCACCATCTATCCTCTGTGTGTACCATGTCTGTGTCTGCTTGCAATATCTGTCCCTCTACCTGCAGCCCTGCACCATCTATCCTCTTTGTGTACCATGTCTGTGTCTGCTTGCACTATCTGTGTCTCTACTTGAACCATCTCACCCTCTCTCTGCACCATCTTTTCTCTGACTGCACCATCTGTTTCTCTGCCTGCAGCCCTGCACCATCTATCCTCTGATTGTACCAGTTTACTCTCTGCCTGCATTATCTCATTTTCGGTCTGCACCAACCCTCTCCCCCTGCCTGCACCCTCTCATGTGCATCTGCACAGGCCTATTAAGATATGGCTTCTGGTGTGTATTACACAGCACTACCTTGTTAAATCTTTTCCTTCTCTGCCTGTAGTCTCACACCCCCTGCGTGTACCATTTTATCACTGTCTTCACTGTCTCCCCCCCTGTGTGCTCCAATTTTCCTCTGCATGTAACATTTCTCTAACTGTTTCCAGCATTTCTTCTCTGTTGGACCATTTTATCCTCTGTATGTACCATGTCTGTGTCTAGTTGCACTATCTGTGTCTCTGCTTGAACCATCTCACCCTCTCTCTGCAACATCTTTTCTGTGACTGGACCATCTGTCCCTCTGCCTGCAGCCCTGCACCATCTATCCTCTAATTGTACCATGTCTGTGTCTGCTTGCACTATCTGTCCCTCTGCCTGCAGCCCTGCTCCATCTATCCTCTGTGTGTACCATGTCTGTGTCTGCTTGCACTATCTGTCCCTCTGCCTGCAGCACTGCACCATCTATACTCTCTGTGTACCAGTTTACTCTCTGCCTGCATTATCTCATTTTCAATCTGCACCAACCCTCTCCCACTGCCTGCACCCTCTCATGTGCATCTGCACAGGCCTATTAAGATATGGCTGCTGGTGTGTATTACACAGCACTACCATGTTAAATCTTTTCCTTCTCTGCCTGTAGTCTCACACCCCCTGCGTGCACCATTTTATCACTGTCTTCACTGTCTCCCCCCCGTGTGCTCCAATTTGCCTTTGCATGTAACATTTCTCAAACTGTTTCCCGCATTTCTTCTCTGTTGGACCATTGTATCGTTTGTGTGTACCATGCCTGTGTCTGCTTGCACTATCTGTGTCTCTGCTTGAACCATCTCACCCTCTCTCTGCAACATCTTTTCTGTGACTGCACCATCTGTCCCTCTGCTTGCAGCCCTGCACCACCTATCCTCTAATTGTACCATGTCTGTGTCTGCTTTGACTATCTGTCCCTCTGCCTGCAGCCCTGCACCATCTATCTCCTGTGTGTACCATGTCTGTGTCTGCTTGCAATATCTGTCCCTCTACCTGCAGCCCTGCACCATCTATCCTCTTTGTGTACCATGTCTGTGTCTGCTTGCACTATCTGTGTCTCTACTTGAACCATCTCACCCTCTCTCTGCACCATCTTTTCTCTGACTGCACCATCTGTTTCTCTGCCTGCAGCCCTGCACCATCTATCCTCTGCTTGTACCAGTTTACTCTCTGCCTGCATTATCTCATTTTCTGTCTGCACCAACCCTCTCCCACTGCCTGCACCCTCTCATGTGCATCTGCACAGGCCTATTAAGATATGGCTTCTGGTGTGTATTACACAGCACTACCTTGTTAAATCTTTTCCTTCTCTGCCTGTAGTCTCACACCCCCTGCGTGTACCATTTTATCACTGTCTTCACTGTCTCCCCCCCTGTGTGCTCCAATTTGCCTCTGCATGTAACATTTCTCTAACTGTTTCCAGCATTTCTTCTCTGTTGGACCATTTTATCCTCTGTATGTACCATGTCTGTGTCTAGTTGCACTATCTGTGTCTCTGCTTGAACCATCTCACCCTCTCTCTGCAACATCTTTTCTGTGACTGGACCATCTGTCCCTCTGCCTGCAGCCCTGCACCATCTATCCTCTAATTGTACCATGTCTGTGTCTGCTTGCACTATCTGTCCCTCTGCCTGCAGCCCTGCTCCATCTATCCTCTGTGTGTACCATGTCTGTGTCTGCTTGCACTATCTGTCCCTCTGCCTGCAGCCCTGCACCATCTATACTCTCTGTGTACCAGTTTACTCTCTGCCTGCATTATCTCATTTTCAATCTGCACCAACCCTCTCCCACTGCCTGCACCCTCTCATGTGCATCTGCACAGGCCTATTAAGATATGGCTGCTGGTGTGTATTACACAGCACTACCATGTTAAATCTTTTCCTTCTCTGCCTGTAGTCTCACACCCCCTGCGTGCACCATTTTATCACTGTCTTCACTGTCTCCCCCCCGTGTGCTCCAATTTGCCTTTGCATGTAACATTTCTCAAACTGTTTCCCGCATTTCTTCTCTGTTGGACCATTGTATCCTCTGTGTGTACCATGCCTGTGTCTGCTTGCACTATCTGTGTCTCTGCTTGAACCATCTCACCCTCTCTCTGCAACATCTTTTCTGTGACTGCACCATCTGTCCCTCTGCTTGCAGCCCTGCACCACCTATCCTCTAATTGTACCATGTCTGTGTCTGCTTTGACTATCTGTCCCTCTGCCTGCAGCCCTGCACCATCTATCCCCTGTGTGTACCATGTCTGTGTCTGCTTGCAATATCTGTCCCTCTGCCTGCAGCCCTGCACCATCTATACTCTTTGTGTACCATGTCTGTGTCTGCCTGCACTATCTGTGTCTCTGCTTGAACCATCTCACCCTCTCTCAGCAACATCTTTTCTGTGACTACACCATCTGTCCCTCTACCTGTAGCCCTGCACAATCTATCCTCTGATTGTACCATGTCTGTGTCTGCTTGCACTATCTGTGTCTCGGCATGAACCATCTCACCCTCTCTCTGCAACATATTTTCTGTGACTGCACCATCTGTCCCTCTGCCTGCAGCCCTGCACCATCTATCCTCTAATTGTACCATGTCTGTGTCTGCTTGCACTATCTGTCCCTCTGCCTGCAGCCCTGCACCATCTATCCGCTGTATTTACCATGTCTGTGTCTGCTTTCACTATCTGTCCCTCTGCCTGCAGCCCTGCACCATCTATCCTCTAATTGTACCATGTCTGTGTCTGCTTGCACTATCTGTCCCTCTGCCTGTAGCCCTGCACCATTTATCCCCTGTGTTTTGACATGGTCTGTGTCTGCTTGCACTATCTGTGTCTCTGCTTGAACCATCTCACCCTCTTTCTGCAACATCTTTTCTGTGACTGCACCATCTGTCCCTCTGCCTGCAGACCTGCACCATATATTCCCTCAATGTACCATGTCTGTGTCTGCTTGCACTATCTCTCCCTCTGCCTGCAGCCCTGCTCCATCTATCCTCTGTGTGTACCAGGTCTGTGTCTGCTTGCACGATCTGTCGCTCTGCCTGCAGCCCTGCACCATCTATCCTCTCTGTGTACCAGTTTACTCTCTGCCTGCATTATCTCATTTTCCGTCTGCACCAACCCTCTCCCACTGCCTGCACCCTCCCATGTGCATCTGCACAGGCCTATTAAGATATGGCTTCTGGTGTGTATTACAGAGCACTACCATGTTAAATCTTTTCCTTCTCTGCCTGTAGTCTCACACCCCCTGCGTGCACCATTTTATCACTGTCTTCACTGTCTCCCCCCCGTGTGCTCCAATTTGCCTTTGCATGTAACATTTCTCAAACTGTTTCCAGCATTTCTTCTCTGTTGGACCATTTTATCCTCTGTATGTACCATGTCTGTGTCTGCTTGCACTATCTGTGTCTCTGCTTGAACTATCTCACCCTCTCTCTGCAACATCTTTTCTGTGACTGCACCATCTGTCCCTCTGCCTGCAGCCCTGCACCATCAATCCTCTAATTCTACCATGTCTGTGTCTGCTTTGACTATCTGTCCCTCTGCCTGCAGCCCTGCACCATCTATCCTCTGTGTGTACCATGTCTGTGTCTGCTTGCAATATCTGTCCCTCCACCTGCAGACCTGCACCATCTATTCTCTGTGTGTACCATGTCTGCTTGCACTATCTGTGTCTCTGCTTGAACCATCTCACCCTCTCTTAGCAACATCTTTTCTGTGACTACACCATCTGTCCCTCTGCCTGCAGCCCTGCACCATCTATACTCTGATTGTACCATGTCTGTGTCTGCTTGCACTATCTGTGTCTCTGCATGAACCATCTCACCCTCTCTCTGCAACATCTTTTCTGTGACTGCACCATCCGTCCCTCTGCCTGCAGCCCTGCACCATCTATCCTCTAATTGTTCCATGTCTGTGTCTGCTTGCACTATCTGTCCCTCTGCCTGCAGCCCTGCACCATCTATCCTCTGTATGTACCATGTCTGTGTCTGCTTTCACTATCTGTCCCTCTGCCGGCAGCCCTGCACCATCTATCCTCGGTGTGTTCCATGTCTGTGTCTGCTTGCACTATCTGTGTCTCTGCTTGAAACATCTCACCCTCTCTCTGCAACATATTTTCTGTGACTGCACCATCTGTCCCTCTGCCTGCAGCCCTGCACCATCTATCCTCTAATTGTACCATGTATGTGTCTGCTTGCACTATCTGTCCCTCTGCCTGTAGCCCTGCACCATCTATCCTCTGTGTTTTGACATGGTCCGTGTCTGCTTGCACTATCTGTGTCTCTGCTTGAACCATCTCACCCTCTCTCTGCAACATCTTTTCTGTGACTGCACCATCTGTCCCTCTGCCTGCAGACCTGCACCATCTATTCCCTTATTGTACCATGTTTGTGTCTGCTTGCACTATCTGTCCCTCTGCCTGCAGCTGTGCACCATCTATCCTCTAAGTGTACCATGTCTGTGTCTGCTTGCACTATCTGTCCCTCTGCCTACAGCCCTGCACCATCTATCCTATGTGTGTATCATGTCTGTGCCTGCTTGCACGATCTGTGTCTCTGCTTGAACCATCTCACCCTCTCTCTGCAACATCTTTTCTGTGGCTGCACCATCTGTCCCTCTGCCTGCAGCCCTGCACCATCTATCCTCTGATTGTACCATGTCTGTGTCTGCTTGCACTATCTGTGTCTCTGCTTGAACCATCTCACCCTCTCTCTGCAACATCTTTTCTATGACTGCACCATCTGTCCCTCTGCCTGCAGGCCTGCACCATCTATCCTCTGATTGTACCATGTCTGTGTCTGCTTGCACTATCTGTGTCTCTGCTTGAACCATCTCACCCTCTCTCTGCAACATCTATTCTGTGAGTGCACCATCTGTCCCTCTGTCTGCAGCCCTGCACCATCTATCCTCTGACTGTACCATGTCTGTGTCTGCTTGCACTATCTGTGTCTCTGCTTGAACCATCTCACCCTCTCACTGCAACATCTTTTCTCTGACTGCACCATCTGTTCCTCTGCCTGCAGCCCTGCACCATCTATCCTCTGATTGTACCAGTTTAGTCTCTGCCTGCATTATCTAATTTTTTTGTCTGCACCAACCCTCTCCCACTGCCTGCACCCTCTCATGTGCATCTGCACAGGCCTATTAAGATAGGCCTGCTGGTGTGTATTACACAGCACTACCATGTTAAATCTTTTCTTCTCTGTCTGTAGTCTCACACCCCCTGCGTGTACCATTTTATCACTGCCTTCACTATCTCCCCCCGTGTTCTCCAATTAGCCTCTGCATGTAACATTTCTCAAACTGTTTCCAGCATTTCTTCTCTGTTGGACCATCTTATCCTCTGTGTGTACCATGTCTGTGTCTGCTTGCACTATCTGTGTCTCTGCTTGAACTATCTCACCCTCTCTCTGCAACATCTTTTCTGGGACTGCACCCTCTGTCCTTCTGCCTGCAGCCCTGCACCATCTATCCTCTGATTGTACCTTTCTGTGTCTGCTTGCACTATCTGTGTCTCTGCCTGCAGCCCTTCACCATCTATCCTCTGTGTGTAACATGTCTGTGTCTGCTTGGACTATCTGTCCCTCTGCCTGCAGCCCTGCACCATCTATCCTCTGTGTGTACCATTGAATTGAATTGAAAATTCCATTTATATAGCGCATAACCACCCGAAGGCCTCGCAGCGCTTGAGACTGAATTCTGTGTGCGACTGCAGGGAAGGATTAATGCGCTTTTGAAAACAGATGAGTTTTCAGTTCTCTCCTAAATGACATCAGGTTGTTGTTTTTCCTGAGGGACAAAGGCAAGGAGTTCCATGCCTTCGCCGCTGAGTAAGTGAAAGAGCGGCCACCCCATCGGGCTCTCTTGATTTTTACTTTGGTTGCCAGATGTAGTGAGGCTGAACGTAGGGTTCTGAGCGGCACATAAGGCGGTATTAAAGGGTACAATACTGCCGGGCCAGTTTGATGAAGGGATTTGTGCAGAATGCACATGGCCTTGAATAGTGTTCTTGAGGCCACTGGAAGCCAATGAAGCTCCTTTAGGGCGGTTCTCGCCGACTGCCAGCGAGGGATATTAAACAGTAGGCGTGCGGCACAGTTTTGAGTGACTTGAAGTTTTTTTGTCACTGTTGCCGGAGCCCCAAGATATAAGACATTTCCGTAGTCCAGGCGGGAGAGAATCAGGGCCTGGACCATGACCCTCCTCGCCTGGAATGGGAGCAGGGGGAGCACTTTCCGGAGCATTTTCATAGACCCACGCATACAGAGGCAGTGATAGTAGCTTGGGACGAGAAGTCTAGCGCTCTGTCCAGCCAGACTCCCAGACTCTTTATCTGCTCTTTAGGAGGAGGGGGAGTACCGAGACACAGAGGCCAGTCATCCAGAAAAGAGGTTGGAGAGGAATTACCAAGCACCATGATCTCGGTCTTCTCCCCATTGAGCTTGAGGTGGGAGAGTTGCATCCACCCAGCTACAGCCTCTAGACATGGACCCAAAGTGTTCGACGAACCCCCCTCGTGGTCCAGAGAGACCACGAGTTGAGTATCGTCTGCGTAGGTGACAATCCGCACACCAAAGGGGAGAACGATCTTCTCCAGAGGCTGCATATAAACATTAAACAGCGTGGGGCTCAGGGAGGAGCCCTGAGGAACCCCACAGCTGAGTGGATGTTTTGATGATGCCACCTCGCCTTCAAACACCTGGAAAAAGCGTTCCTCTAAGAAGGAGGTTAGCCACAACAGGGCCGCGCCCGACACTCCCAGGCCACTCAAACGATGTAATAATGTGGCGTGGTTCACAGTGTCGAACGCGGCACTGAGGTCCAGGAGTATGATAGCTGTTTTACCACCTTGGTCCATTATGGCTCTGGCTGCCTCCGTGACCGCTAAAAGAGCGGTCTCAGTGCCATGTTGAGGGCGAAACCCTGTTTGGGAGACCTGGAGCAATTTATTGGACTCCAAATATTCCCCTAGTGCTTTGTTGATATGTCTCTCCAACAACTTACTCATCCATGGAAGCAGCGAGATAGGGCGGAAATTGGATAGATTGTTAGAATCCAAATTCGGTTTTTTTAACAGGGCCCTTACCATTGCACACTTCCAGGCGGCTGGTACAGAGTTGGAGGTAATGGAGGTGTTAAGAGCCTCCAGCAAACAGGGGCGGATAGTGTCCATTGCTTTTACTAAGGTCTGGGGTGGAGCAGGGTCATTTGGGGATCCTGAGGTAACCTTCTGAGCCAGGGAGTCTAAAGTATTAGGGTCCAGGAGTGGAAAGGTAGCCAAAGAGCAGGATGGATGCGGGTCTAGGTCTGAGGTGGGCAGTAGGGTGATGCCTCCATCATTTGTTGCTAATTGGGAGTAAATAGCCTGAATCTTCTGTGAGAAGAAAGTGGCAAGGTCCTCACAGCGGGCCTGGGCACCCTCTGATATAAGTCTCTCAGAAGGAGGAGATATCAGAGATTTAGCGATCTTAAAAATTTCCCTAGGGGAATTAGCTGCCATGTTAATTTTAGTTTCATAAAACTTGGCTTGAGCAAGTTTTATCTCCCTCTTATAATGCATTATAGCTGCCCTGTACTCCAATTTTTTGGATTGAGAGCGGTCTTTCCTCCAGGCTCTCTCCGCTTTCCGGCACGTTTGTTTCAGGGCCCTGAGAGCGAGGGAGTACCAGGGGGCAACTTTGGGCCTTCTGATTGTTTGCAGGGAGCATTTTGGAAGGACTAGATCTAGAGAGTTAGAGATCCAGTTATGAAAATTATGAACTGCTAGGTCAGGATTCTCCGTTTTTTGGGGCAGTTGTTCAGAGAGGGCCTGTTCCCAAGTATGAATTGGAAGCGCACTCCATTTCCTACCCCAATGCCTCTTATGGGGTACAGAGGTAGTAGGAATATTGATGGACCATGTAAGGGGAATTAGACAATGATCAGACCATGGCAATGGTACTGGTGTTTCCACCGAGAGCATGTCCAAATTACTGAATACATGGTCCAGCAGATGACCCCTATTATGTGTCGCCTGAAACCCCTTTTGAGTCAGACCAATGGCTTGAAGACTAGAGCGAAGGTCATTGGCAGCAGCATTGAGGGGATCATCTAAATGCAGATTTAGGTCGCCCAGCAAGGTGAAGTTGGCCGAAGTAAGTACAGAGTTGGCGGCTAGGTCTGTTATGTTGGCAATAAAGTCACCAGAAGCGCCTGGTGGTCGATATGCCAGGATCCCAGAAAAGGTAATTGTCGGAGACAGGCATATTGAGAAATATAAACTTTCACAAGATGATGAGGTGGAGGGGGTGATGCGACAGCTATAAATATCTTTATAAATAATAGCTAGTCCTCCACCCCTGCCTGTCGGACGATTATGATACTTGATGGTATAGCCTTGAGGAATGGCCCACACTACTGTGGGATTATTTTGGGACTGGAGCCATGTCTCTGTTAAAAAGAGGGCCTCTGGACTATACTCTTGAATCAACAGCGCCAACTCAGTATGATGCTTTGGGAGAGAGCGGCAATTGAGGAGGAGCAGCTTCAAGATGTGCGGAGGCTGTTGCTCAGCTATACTGGGTGAAGAAAGACCCCAGTTACAGCCTTTGCAGCGTAAATTGGTGGGATAGGGAGGAGCAATAATAGAACAGGAATGAATACTAGTGGGGCGCAGGGCATGCAGTGAAGGAACACTATATACAAAGCGCCGTCCTACCATACTTCCTGACCACGAAGCCCGAAGCGTCTGAACGCGGACTGGCGCAGACTGGCTTCTCTTTGGCGCCTCTTCGGCGTGTCAAAGGCACTCCCGCTGCGCGTCACCGCTGCGCTTGGGGTAGCTGCCTATAAGGGTTAGGAGGTGTGGGGACCATGTCTGTGTCTGCTTGCACTATCTGTGTCTCTGCTTGAACCATCTCACTCTCTCTCTGCAACATCTTTTCTGTGACTGCACCCTCTGTCCTTCTGCCTGCAGCCCTGCACCATCTATCCTCTGATTGTACCTTTCTGTGTCTGCTTGCACTATCTGTGTCTCTGCCTGCAGCCCTTCACCATCTATCCTCTGTGTGTACCATGTCTGTGTCTGCTTAGACTATTTGTCCCTCTGCCTGCAGCCCTGCACCATCTATCCTCTGTGTGTACCATGTCTGTGTCTGCTTGCACTGTCTGTGTCTGCTTGCGCTATCTGTGTCTCTGCTTGAACCATCTCACTCTCTCTCTGCAACATCTTTTCTGTGACTGCACCATCTGTCCCTCTGCCTGCAGCCCTGCACCATATATTCTCTGATTGTACCAGTTTAGTCTCTGCCAGCATTATCTCATTTTCTGTCTGCACCAACCCTCTCCCACTGCCTGAACCCTCTCATGTGCATCTGCACAGGCCTATTAAGATATGGCTGCTGGTGAGTATTAAACAGCGCTACCATGTTAAATCTTTTCCTTCTCTGCCTGTAATCTCACACCATGTCTGTGTCTGCTTGCACTATCTGTGTTTCTGCTTGACCCATCTCACCCTCACTGTGCACCATTGTTTCTGTGATTGCTCCATCTCCCCCTCTGCCTACAGCCCTGCACCATCTATCCTCTGATTGTACCAGTTTAGTCTCTGCCTGCATTATCTCATTTTTTGTCTGCACCAACCCTCTCCCACTGCCTCACCCTCTCATGTGCATCTGCATATGCCTATTATGATATAATTAATTCTATTTTGGTGAGAAAAAAGTTACATGCAGAGACTAATTGGCGCACATAGAGGGGGAGATAGTGAAGACAAAGATAAAATGGCAAAAGCAGAAGGTGCGAGACTACAGGCAGAAAAGGAAAAGATATAACATGGTAGCGATGTATAATACACACCAGCAACCATTTCATAATAGGCCTCTAAAGATACACATGAGAGGGTGCAAGCAGACGGTGCAACCAGAGGGAGAGAGATAGAGCAGACAGAAAATACATTTCCAATTTACAGCACAATTTCTATACCAGCATTTAATCAAAACTTGAGACACAATATCAAAATAAAGAGTACCCTATAAGCAGAGAGATCAAACTGTGAAGAGACACACCTGATATTATAGAAAAATCTACAAATATATTTCTTTAATTTACACAGACACTCAGTTTCATCCTAGACAAAAATGTTAAACCATACATTTCACCAAAACACATATACCACAGTAAATCGTTTAAGAGACAGAACACAGCCCATTAATATAAGTACTACATTACAATGCAGAAACCTAACTCATTTTCAAAATACATTTCCAATATAAACCATTCATTTTTTGCCAACATTACATCCAAACATGAGACACAATACAGGAAGAAAAAGGACCAATATGCTTGTAAATCTGCTCATAGTGTATACAGCACTCTTTCTATATTAGGTGGGTCATTGCTAAGAGGAGGTCTAAAAAACAGAGAGTATTATTAAGAAAGCAGAGGAGGGACTATAAAATGAAAGTGCAACATTAGGGGACAGTAAAAACAACCACAACAGAGGGAACAGAAGAAACTATTTTAAAAAAATAGCACTCTCAAGAAAGACAAGAAAATATAAGGAAAGAGTGGAAATTTCAGAAAACAAAGGACAGTATAAGCAGAGAGAGGTAGACTGTGAGGAGACACAGGGGAGATTATAGAAAAAGGTGCAAATATAATTCTTTAATTTACACAGACACTCAGTGTGATCCTGGACAAAAAGTTTAAAACCAAACATTTTACCAAAACACATTTACCACACGAAAAAGTTTAACAGACAGAACACAGCCTATCTATTTCAGCAGTACAATACAGTGCAGAAACCTGAGTCATTATCAAAATACATTTCCAATTTGCAGCATTACTTTTTGCCAGCATTACATCCAAACACAAGACACAATATTTTGAAGAAAGAAGACAGTATAACCAGAGAAAGGTAGACTGTGAGGAGAGACAGGGGAGATTATAGAATAAGGTGCAAATATAATTCTTTAATTTACACAGACACTCTGTGTGATCCTAGTCAAAAATGTTAAAACCATAAATTTTACCAAAACACCTATACCACAGTAAATCGTTTAAAAGACAGAACACAGCCCATGTAAATGAGCACTACATTACAGTGCAGAAACCAGACTCATTTCCAAAATTCATTTCCAATATGCACCATTAGATTTTTGACAGCATTACATCCAAACATGAGACACAATGCAAAAAGAAAGAGGCCCAATATGCTTGTAATTCTGCCCAAGAGTGTATATAATACTATATCTATATTAAGTGGGTCATTGCTAAGAGGAAAAAATAGAGGAAGGAAAAAGAACAGTGGTGGAGAGAAAGGAAGACAGTGAGAGAGAATGAAAGAGAGGAAAAGTGAGCAACTTCCACATTACAACACATTTTTATTATTAGCTTACAGTGCACAACATATATCCCCTTAGGAATTAATAACTCACCTTTAAAAATGCTTTTGAAGATTTAGAACAGTGTCAATCACACACCAGATTTTCTTAGCAGAATCTCTGAAATGTACCTCAGACACTGCAACCACAAAATGGCCCTGATTCCCTCTCATTTTTCACACATATTTCTGTACATGACCAATTAAATTTCTTCCCACACTAATTCAAAACCAAACTAACATTTTAATTGGTTGTACATTTCAACACTACCAACCTTCCCCCACTGCTGGTATGCAACGTTTACAACGCAACTTTTACAACGCACTACCATTACAACGAAACTTTTACAACGCAAAAACTTCTACAATGCATACATTTACAACGCATACATTTACAACGCAGATACCTTTACAACGCATACCATTACAACGTAAGTATTGGTAAGTATATAATTATTTTTAAAATGTTATATGTTTGGGTTTTTGGGTAAAGGGGTATTTTTAGGGTTCAGGGTCAGTTTTCAGTTTTTGGGTAAAGGGGTATTTTTAGGGTTCAGGGTCAGTTTTCAGTTTTTGTGTAAAGGGGTATTTTTAGGGTTCAGGGTCAGTTTTCAGTTTTTGGGTAAAGGGGTATTTTTAGGGTTCAGGGTCAGTTTTCAGTTTTTGGGTAAAGGGGTATTTTTAGGGTTCAGGGTCAGTTTTCAGTTTTTGGGTAAAGGGGTATTTTTAGGGTTCAGTGTCAGTTTTGGGTTTTTGGGTAAAGGGGTATTTTTAGGGTTCAGGGTCAGTTTTGGGTTTTTGGGTAAAAGGGTATTTTTAGGATTCAGGGTCAGTTTTGGGTTTTGGGGGTGCAGGGATACTTTGTAAAAATAAAGTAAAATTACATTTAAATTAAATTAATTAAATTAAATTAAATTAAATTAAATTATATTCTAATAATTTTAATTAATTTATATTAAAAAAAATATTATACACTTACCAATACTTACGTTGTAATGGTATGCGTTGTAAAGGTATATGCGTTGTAAAATCTTGCGTTGTAAATGTATGCGTTGTAAAAGTTTTTGCGTTGTAAAGGTTTCGTTGTAATGGTAGGCGTTGTAAAAGTATGCGTTGTAACGTCATACATCCCCACTGCTCGCTCTGCCTGTTACCATGGTAACTCTCCATAGAACACCTGACTGAACTCAAAAGGTGAAAAGTTCATGTCTCAATGTTGCAAACAAAAGCAGCAAGTGTGTTTGACTTCTCAATATGCCAGTTTATCCTGTGCAATGTTCTTTTCAATGACTTTTTCTAAACCAATAGTATTGTTCCTTTTAATAAACAGTAGTATGCACCCTAGTTTTCAATATTAAATAATCAGAAACCACCAATCATTTCTTGTTTTTCAAGTGCACTGAATCTCAACCACATTTTTTTATAAACTTCTATTTTTCAAACTGCCATTTCATCTCCAGAGCCCATCTGAATACAACCAGATCTGCCTTCAAGATGCTTAGAGTATAGATTGTAGGACATAGCTATATTTTCTGGAGTGAAAGGTATGCAGCAAATAGATGCTTTCTCAACCTTGATTTACCAAATGTGGATATTATGTGGATTGGCCAGAGAGGATTGAGATGTCACCAATTGATGCCATTGGTAAAATCCTTTTTGCATCTCCCACGCCTTGACCTCATAATTGTGCACTGTGGTGGAAATGACCTAGGCACTTTGACTGGGGTATGTCTGGAAATGCTTTTAAAGGACACCTTTGGGCAATTGATGTCACTTTTTCCACAAACTGCCTTGGTATATTCTAATATATGCCAAAGGCAAAAATGGAACTGGTCCAACCAATATTGTCTGCAGATTGAGAAAGCAAGGAAACATGTGAATAAGTATGTGTCTGCTTTCCTCAGAGACTATGGTATGGATTCTATATACCACAACAACTTACGTTACAACATGCAAGGCATCTATAGGAGAGACGGTGTACATTTCACAGATGTCGGGGACAGAGTCTTCCTTTTAAACTTTAGACTCTGCATTGGTGCTTACTTGTAGGTACAAAAAACACAACGGCTCTTTTTAGAGCCACCCAACATCTAAACACTCAAACTTTTTGTTTAACTGTATTTTTTTGTCGACGTGGGCGCACCGTGCGCGCACCTCGCGACTTTAAAAAAAAAAAAACATTTTTTTTGCCCTTCGTGGAGACTCTACCCTACCCCTGAGAAGGCCCAGCGGGTCAGGGAGACTCTACCCTGCCCCTTTTCATGCTCTCAACTTTTGCTTTTCACTCTCTTCTGCCTCATACACAAAATGGCGGCTAAAGGGTGCGAGCACCGTGCGCGCAACTCGAGATTTTTCTATTACATTTTTTTTATTTTATTTCTCCTTCGGGGTCCTTTAGGGACCCCTGAGAAGGCCTAGGGGATCAGGGAGACTCTACCCTGCCCTCTTTTCACGTTCTCGACTTTTGTTTTTCAGTCTCTTCTGCCTCATACACAAAATGGTGGCTAAAGTGTGCGAGCACGTGCGCGCACCTCGCAATTTAAATAAAATAAAAAATAAATTTTTGCCCTTCGTGGAGACTCTACCCTACCCCCTTTTCACGTTCTCCACTTTTCATTTTCACTCTGTTTTGCCTCGAGAGGTGCGAGCACCGTGCGCGCAGCTCACGATTTTTATTAAAAAAATCACTCTCTACCCTGCCCCCTTTTCATGTTCTTCACCTTTAATTTTCCCTCTTTGCTGCCTCGCACTGACAAAATGGGGGCCAACACTCCGTGGTTTCCATCGATTCGAATGTTGACAGACGTCTAACAGCAAATCAGAATTCCGCTTGCGCACAATGGTGAGCGTACGGGTGCACGCATGGGTGCGCGCACGTGCACGCTTATAGATATATACATTTTTTAAATTGGATTTACACCTTTTAAACAAAAGGGCAATCTGCGAATCAGACTATAACATTTCGCCAAATTTCTTGTATTTCCGTTCAGCCGTTCGGGCTGTAGCCGTGTCTAATCGTCCTATGGAAAATAACATGGGGAAAACAGGTTTTGGGACCCCCCTTTTTTCTCAGCCCCTGCTTCACAAATCACCCCAAAACTTTCAGGGAAGGAGCGGAGCGCGCCATCTTGTTTGAGAAATTCAGGAAGATTCATCCACCGGCGCCAAAGTTATTCCCAATAGAATGTTGCCGATTTCCTATGGAAACTAGGTCCTAACTATAACTATATATAACTATAACTACCTACTTGCGATTGCTAGAGACAGTTCTCAAGACAGTCAAACCTCTGCTCCATTGAGTCAGGATCCACTAGGAGAACCAATTGTTCAAATGAAGCAGCAACTGCTATGGAAGAGGTGGAATGTATCAAGCTCAAGAAGATGTAACAAACTTAGGAAACTTGGAAGAACAACTAAATGTTGAGCAGAAACAAATATATGAGCAAGTGAGAGAACAGATTGACCATGGATTACTGCTCTTGCTCATCATTTCAACCTATCCAAATGTACGTGAGTGAACAAGCTAGAACAGGCAAAGGTTTTTTGATTAAAGTACTTTTCTACAGAAAAAAACTGAGTCGGGATTCCTCGCCTAAACGCCACGCACTGCGTTCTGACCCCACATCTTCGGACACAGCCTTCCTTCAGCCTCCACGCCTCGCCGGACCCGCTCCGCGGGTCCCGCATCGTGGTTTGAGGCTCGGCGCATCTTGGGGCATTCTTTTGAACCACCGACACCGGCAGGGCTGCGAGGGTAGGGCGGAGGACTCCATTGTCCAGGAGTCTCCGCGCGCCCATCTCCAGCTGGGCTCCTCTCCCTGCCGGCCGCGCCCCCAACACACCAGGATTAAACGAGCTTCCTGCAGGCTGACAAGCGGATTCCTCGCCTAAACGCCATGCACTGCGTTCTGACCCCACATCTTCGGACACAGCCTTCCTTCAGCCTCCACGCCTCGCCGGACCCGCTCCGCGGGTCCCGCATCGTGGTTTGAGGCTCGGCGCATCTTGGGGCATTCTTTTGAACCACCGACACCGGCAGGGCTGCGAGGGTAGGGCGGAGGACTCCATTGTCCAGGAGTCTCCGCGCGCCCGTCTCCAGCTGGGCTCCTCTCCCTGCCGGCCGCGCCCCCAACACACCAGGATTAAACGAGCTTCCTGCAGGCTGACAAGCGGATTCCTCGCCTAAACGCCACGCACTGCGTTCTGACCCCACATCTTCGGACACAGCCTTCCTTCAGCCTCCACGCCTCGCCGGACCCGCTCCGCGGGTCCCGCATCGTGGTTTGAGGCTCGGCGCATCTTGGGGCATTCTTTTGAACCACCGACACCGGCAGGGCTGCGAGGGTAGGGCGGAGGACTCCATTGTCCAGGAGTCTCCGCGCGCCCGTCTCCAGCTGGGCTCCTCTCCCTGCCGGCCACGCCCCCACGGTGCAACCCATAAAAGGAACTACTCACCCCCGCGGCGCGGGAGCGCGCGGGAGAGCGCCGGGAGAAGCCCGGGACAAGGGCGGGACCGTCTGTGGCCGTCCGTGGTCGGACAAGGTTGGGTTGGGCCAGGAGTTCTGGTCAGTTCCACATTTTGTATAATCCTACTTAGTTTTAACTAGAAGTATATGGTTTAGCATTAACACCATCTTTTCTAACATGCCTTTAAGATCCGGCAAACAGCGCCTCGTGCACATACAAACTTCCAAGGGCGTTGTTTCAGGCCCCCTCGATGCGTTCATCTCTAGGGCGACTGGAATCTTAGAAAAAGAAATAGAACAGGCAGAACACAGATTGTCCTTGGACCTGGTCACTGGGAAGCGCTCCTCTATAGGCGCCCTGGCCCATGCAAAAAGCCCAATAACAAACGCAGCGTTCAACTGTATTACAACCCTAGAAACAGAAGTTATAGTTCACGCTGATGGGGATGGTGATAGAGCACACACGGGTACTGTAAACATGGATTTGAACTCTGATTCCATTTTGTCTAGCCCTGAAGCTGATAGTAATGACTTCGAGGACGACGTGAGTAGCACGGGCAGTTCTTCTCTTCTAAAGGCCCCTATCTCACCCAGTGTGCCAGTTCCGCAACAAGTCACTACTAACCAGACCTCACGGAAAAGAAAACACGCCTCAAGCCCGCAGGGCGAGAAGGAACTAAAACATCTCAAAACTGATTATGTCAATAGTGCTAGTCACTCTTCCCTACAGACTAACCCCGAACCACCCGTAGTATACTGCCCCTCATTAGTTCACCTTGGGTCCTCTAACCCCTGCCCAACATGCTCTAGCAGTGACAAGGTCTTGTTAGCAAAAATGGAAACTATGTTTCAAACTTTACTGCTCCCGGTTCTTGAATTAACAAGGATACTGTCTGCTAAAATCGATGTCTTGGAAGCGGCTGCCAACATTAATATGGACCTTCTGAACAAACTTACATCTTCTAGTATTAGGACAGGGGGTTCTAATTCCGGAGGGAGCGTTAACCAAAAAGGTGGGACAGTCACAACACTACCTGTAGGGTCAACTAACAACCATAACATTAAGAAGTCAGCCCCAGGGGCAAAACCGGCAGCTTCGTCAACGATTACTGCCAGTAGAACACCTAGCCAAAACACACCGAAAGCCAAATACCCTCCGGCACCCAACAACGTGCCGGTAAAACAACACACAGCGAATGGCACGTCACTACAAACCAATAACAATATAGCGCCCACACCATTACTGGGTAAAGAGAAGAAAACCGCCCACCGAGCCAGGCCCTTTAGGTCAGATAACAGTCACGCACAACATCCGCCTAGAGCTAACCTGCCCCCAGAAGCGGCGCAATATACCATCGTTTTAACAGGGGTAACCCCCTTAAGTGAGGGCACTAAAGAGTCACATGGGGACCTTCGGAATAAGGTTACTTTTTGGCTTAATAAACATCGTCCTCTCCCCCCTTCATCCCCCACTGAAATCCTGTATGTAAGGAGAGTTGACTGGGTAGGAAAGGGTGATAAAGATCTGGAAGGGGATTGTATTCTGATTTCCTTTAGAGACCCATGGGTTGTGGAAAAAATCCAGAGGAAAGCCAGATTTGCCCGTGTAGGTGATATTCAGACCCTGCATCTTGGTTATTTTTACCCCCACACACGTCACAACTATCCAATGGGCCCCAACCTCTGGAAATTTCGAGGGGGGAGGCCCCGAGAACATCTAATTCCCTACCCCCCTTATTACCCCCCTCTTTCTAACCACTTTGAGGCACTGTCAGATTTGGAATGGGTTGACTGACTAAGTACATCGTCTCAGCCACCAATTCTAGCCACAAGGATTGGGGAAGGAACGCCCGGTCGATCTAGTTCCACCGTGGACCCCATAGGGGTGCATCAGTCTCCGCCTCTTAACAGATCTAGAATTCAGGGGGAACGAGTTGGAGAAGCGATCCCCATCTCTAACGAAGAAGAAACCAGGCGGGTAAGGGTAATCCCAACGAGTTGCTCTCTCCCTCCGACAGCTAGTAACACTTCTGAGGACTCGGATATGTTGTCCTTCTATATGGTGTCATGGAATATTGCTGGAGTTAAGTCACGTCTGGCTTCTGAGGATTGGTCGGAGTTTATTGGTAACTATCAGGTTGTGCTTCTACAAGAAACTTGGGCCACTGCACCGTTTTTTATGGTCGGTTATGTAAATTTTTTTAAACCGGCAATAAAAGGCACAAAAGGACGGGCGTCAGGGGGTTTGTCTATATGGGTTAAGCAGGGCTGGTGCTATTCTGTTTCTGAGATTTTGGTGGACAACCCAGATATTCTGGCCATAAGGTTGAGCAAAGCAGGGGGGCAGGACATGCTCATTATTAACATGTATTCTAGAGGCCTTCCTGGTGGTCGGTGTCCCAAGCTGATAGGTGTTCTAGACACCCTACTTTCAGGTTGGAACAAAGGGTCTCTGATAATGCTAGCAGGTGACATCAACTGCACCATGGAGCCACTGTATTTGCCAGAGGACAATTGGGGGTCCGCAGAAGATGTGACCTGGAATATTCCGGATTTATCAAACAAAAACCAGGCTAAAATAACGGAGGCTGCCCTGAACTGGTCTGATTTTTGCCTCTCTTGGGGACTAAGGGCGGTAAACGGCCGCACCATATCGGACTCTGGAGCCAACTTCACCTTTGATAATGGTGTTAGAAAGAGCCGCATTGACTATATTTTCCTAAATATGGAACATTGGCGTCTAATTGTTGATATGGAAATTGTTATGCGTTCTGAAAGTGATCACAACCCACTGTCCCTGAAAATTAAAATGTATGATCAAACAAGTCTAGTTGAGCCTGCTCCAAGGGGCCAGGGGGTCGTAACCGTATCAAATGACCGGCGGAGACTAAAATGGTCAACCATATCAAACGATGTAGTGCTGCAGGCGAATATAGAGATGGTGGTGAAGGATGCACTAGACAATTTGAGGTCTCTTGTAGTCGACAGGGGTAATGTCTATCTAGATCAGATTATGGGCATACATGATAAATGTTTTACTGAGCTTAACAACCTCCTTTCCAAACCATGTAAGCCTCACCCTGGGAGGCAGCCTGTTTTAAGAGCCAAATGGTATAATAGAGAGTGCAGAGAGGCACACAGCCACCTAATTAAGCAAGTTAAATCTAGGGATCTGAGCGGAGTAAAGGCGGCCAGGCAAAGGTACAAAAGAGTGCAATGGGAAGCTAAGAGGGAATGGGAGGATGATTTCTGGGCGGACCTTTTGGACGCCAGTAAAACAAACAACCAGACCAAATTCTGGGACATTGTTAGATGTGGAAAGGATGGCGACTTTCGTATACCTTCTAACCATGTTTCCCCGGAAGATTGGATAAACCATTATTCCACCCAATTTTGCCAAGAGGTGGTTGATCCAATGATCTCACTGAACCCCCAACCAACATTACCTACTGGCAACATGATTTTGACCTTCACCAAAAGGGAAACCGAGATCGCACTAGGTTTAACGAAGCGGGGGAAGGCCCCAGGACTGGATGAAATTCCAGCAGACCTTTTTAAAGCCAATACAGGCCTTTGGGTACCCTATTTAACATACATAGCTAATGCTATTGCAAGAGGTGCCCGCATTCCAAAGACTTGGAAGGGGGCGGAGATCCTCCCAATTCATAAAAAGGGTGACAGATCAAACCCAGGGAACTACCGCCCGATTAGCTTAATTGACTGTTTTCAGAAAGTTTTTGCTCGCATACTCCTGGCCAGGGTACAAGGGTGGATGGAAACAGAGGGAATACTGTCTCCTTTACAGGCGGGATTCAGATACGGCATAAGCACCATTGACCAGGTTTTACGGCTATGTATGATTTTTTGGAAGGTCGTCTTACTCGGAGGGGGTACCATTTTCGCTGCGTTCATAGACTTGAAATCAGCTTTTGATTTGGTGCCGAGGGGAAAACTATGGCAAGTACTAAGGGACCTAGGCATGCCAGGGGATATGGTCGAAATGATCATTAGACTACACGCAGACAATTTTGCTAGGGTAAGATGGGGGGCCAAAGGGCAAACCACAGATTCATTCCCGGTCTCACGAGGAGTACGCCAGGGGTGTGTTCTTGCCCCTACCCTTTTTTTACTATATATAGACCAGCTAGTCAAATTCTTCAGGCTGATTAACACCGATGCACCATCCCTGGCGGGAACGAAATTCCCAATGCTGATTTTTGCCGATGATACCCTCCTCTTGTCTAAGACCAGGGGAGGGTTACAGAAGGCTCTTAATCATTTTGGGGATTTCTGTAACAAAAATGGTCTCCAAATTAACGTGGGGAAAACCAAGTTTATGGTTTTCTCCAAGAAAAAACCTATACGGAGCAGCGTCCAACTTGACGGGGTTAACCTGGAACAAGTCGACGTAATGACGTACTTGGGGGTCACCTTGGATTCTCACCTGTCTTGGAAACCGCAAATAGAGACCCAACAACTAAAACTGGCTCAAATGACTGGTTGTCTTTTGCGTGAGCAAAAGAAAACTATCACAAAAAGAGTCGCCCCTGCCCTTCAAATCTATGATGTTAAAATTAACTCAGCTACACTTTACGGGGCAGAGCTTTGGGGCTATAAGGATCTCACAAGTTTATATAGAATACAGTGTAGATTCCTTCGTAATCTGGTGGGGCTGCCCCAATCTACCCCACTGATCCCTCTCTGTCATGACATGGGTTGCCCACCAATATCCGATATGGCCAGATACAGAGTAGTTTCTCTGTGGAGGCGCCTATGGACATCTGAGGACCTGGTGCTTTTCGCTAATGAGTTAGCAGAGGTGAAGGCCATGGGGGGTTCGGAATGTATCCCTTGGCTCCGCTCAGTGAAATCTAGCCTATGTGATATGGGGCTTAGTCACTTATGGGTCTCCCCTGGCATCAATAACTTTCCCTCAAAAAAAGAATTTAAGGGTCTATTTTGGGCCTCAATCCGCCTGTCTTTGGCTCAAGCTTCTGGTTCGGTGAGTTTGACAGGCCGTTTCCTAAGCTTTAAATTGGACCCTGCCCGTGAAACATATTGGGACCTTATCACCAGGCCATTAGATAAAAAACTATATCATCAATTTCGGGTGGGGTCGTTACCCCTGAATTCCTTTACTTCATCGTGGAACAAATCATTCTCTAATTCATGTATATATTGCCCAGGTTGCAAGGAAACTGAGGGTCATTTTCTGTTTGCTTGTCCCCAATATAGCGTACCCCGATCCAAATGGTTGAACCCCATTTTCAAACATCTGCCCTGTAGGAAAGCCTTGGAAGCCATATGGGCTTTAAAAACAAACACCTCTGACCTAACAGTGATTTGTTTCGCCAAGTTTTTAGGGTGGGCGTGGGCAATAAGAGCCAGAAGAATCCCATCTGCTGACCAACCATAAAATTTTATGTGTAAACCTCTGTCTCAATGTACTAGTTGTATTTACTTTGTTGGTGTATTTTATTAATTGTCAGGTTTTTCGAAAATGTAGTTTAATAACGTCTTAATCAGGGACACTATGCCCCATTTTTATATTCTATTTATATACATATATACCCTGTTTTTATTGATTCTGTAAAATTGTGGAGAATTTCTTTTTTTTTCTCTTCTTTTCTGAAAAAATTGTCTTTGATTGTTGTGTTTAACTTGTCTTTTATGATTTTATCATCGAAATAAAGACATTAAAACCTGAAAACCTGAGTCGCATTTGTTTTGTGTTGTCACTGCTCCAACTGCATTGGCAGCAAACAATATTAAAGGAATTATTTTACATTGTTTATTAATGCTACCAGTAGAGCATGAAAACAAATTGGAATACCACAAGCTATCTGGAGAAGCTTGTTATGAAGTTTCAAGAGTCTTGAAGAAAATTAAACTTCTCATTATTGATGAGGTAAGCATGGTATCAAACTTAATGCTTGCCTTTGTGCATTTAAGAATGCAGCAAATTCTTAAACCAGAGTGTGACGTATTATTTGGAGGAAAACACGTAATCGTTTTTGGAAATCTACTACAACTTACTTGTGTAAAAGGACAACCAGTGTTTAAAACATTGGTGCATGAAGATACCAGAAAGTCTTTGGGAGCATTGGAAATGTTAACATTTGGTCATATTTTGAGTATAAGGAACTTATTACAAATATGCGACAGGCAAATGATGCTGATTATGGAACAATTCTTCAAGATATAAGAATTGGAAAAGTGACTAAACATGGCAAAGAATCTTTACAGAGACGATTGCTTTCCAATTTGTTTCCAAATGAAAATATTGTTCCTGAGCAAATATATATATGAGAATTGTAGAAAACAAATCTGTAATCTGCTTAATACCAACACTGCGTGAATGTTCTATATTTAATGGAGAAATTTTAAAGTTGGAAAATGAGGAAATTATAAAATTGGAAGCTATTGATAAAATAGAACATGAAGGAATCACCATTATTTTGACAGAAAATTTTAAGAGGAAATTGGATTCTTTAGAGAAATCGATAAGTAAAACTGCTGCTTTAGAAAAGAATTTATATGCATGTGTAAACTGTAGGGTAATTTTACGACATAATTTGAATGTGGAAAAAGGTTTAGTAAATGGAGCAATGGGTAAAATTGTTGATTTCTTTAATTGAATTTTTGAAAATCAAATTTGATGAAATTGCAGAAGTACAACAATTTAGTCGTTATTCAGCTCGGTTTTTGCTTGTAAAAGATTTGTATGTACTCAGAAAACAGTTTCCTATTACTTTGGCGTATGCGGTGACCATTCATAAATCTCAAGGTTTAAGCATAGATAGTGCTTTGGTGAATATTGTAAGTACCGTGTTTAAAGAGGGTATGGCATATGTTGATTTGTCTTGAGTGAGAACGTTATCTGTATTGTACTTGATTGATTTTGATGAGACAAAGGTTAGTGCCGATGCAAATTGTGTGAAAGAGTATATGCACCCAATTTAGGTCAATATCCAGTATTTGAAAAGCGTGTGGTAGGTAGAAAAAGAAGATTTGAGAATATCTGTAGTGCAGCTGTAGAGAAAGAAAAAAACAAGATG
Organism: Lissotriton helveticus; assembly: GCF_964261635.1. NCBI lineage: Eukaryota > Metazoa > Chordata > Amphibia > Caudata > Salamandridae > Lissotriton > Lissotriton helveticus. The sequence goes on from NC_136071.1 coordinate 405,992,185, forward strand.
AAGTTGTGATTGCAAGCAAAAAGAAAAAGGACAATGTTGAAGTGAATGTTGGTTATCAGTTTGAAAATAGTTCTGGTGTCAACTGCTATGCTAATGTAGTTGTTAATGTTGTTTTTTTCTTGAAAGTTTGCAACAGCAAATTGTTGAAAATCGGGAAGAAAAAATTCTGTTTGTTGTATTCTGTTTATGAGAAATGTCGTAGTGATAAAAGTAAAATACAAAGTGCTTCTGGTATTCGAAATGTTTTGGACATGTGTTCTGGTTCTATTCAATTTACACAGAATATTCAGTCAAGATTGTGAGGAATTTTTAATGTTTATGCTTGTTGTATTGGAAAATGAAGGTATAGATATTAAAAACCTTTTTGGCCTTTTTTTATAAATGGCAACATGACTGTGAAAATTGTTTGTTTACACGTACCACTAACATAGACACTGAAAGATTTATATATTTGACTTTACCTGACTGTGAAACAGTGTCTTTTAAAAATCTAGTTAGAGGAGCAAGTCAAAACATGGAGTGTAGCCAATGTAAATCAGAAATGTCATCAGCATTATTTATACAAAGATATGGACAGTATGTAATTTTAATGCTGCAACGTTGTAGAGCTGATGTTGTAGCTACTCAAGTATCAATATCAGGAAGGACTTTTGTAGCTGTTGCAATTATTTCTCATGATGGACCTTCTACAACATCTGGACATTACACTGTTTAGTCAAAATGTCTGAAAGGTTGGATACATTGTAATGATAGTCAATTGGTTTCTAAACAATGTTTGCCTAAAGAGTTACCAAATTCTTACCTAATATTTTTAATGCCAACATTTTAGGAACAAAATTTGGCCTTTCAGGATTACTGCTGTTAAGGTAGGTTGGTCTGGTGTTGTAGCGTAGTTTGTAAGTGAGGGTGAGGAGCTTGAAGGTGATTCTCTTGCTCACGCGAAGCCAGTCTAGATCTCTCAGGTGGTGGGTGATGTGACTGCGGCAGAGGACATTGATGATCAGTCGGGTGGAAGTGTTTTGGACTCGTTGTAGTCATTTTAGGTGTTTGTCCGAGTTGAGATTTAGAGAGTTGATACTTATACAGTTGGTGACGTCTTTCAGTGTTATGTGGCTCCTTGCTGAGGGAGAAGATGAGCTCGGTGTCGTTGTCTTAGCAGATAATGTTCAGGTTGTGATGGTGGGCCACTTGTGTGAGGGTGCTATGTAGATGTTGAATAGCGTCAAGTTGAGGGATGAGCCCTGGGGGATGTTGCAAATGATGACCCTGGTTTTGGATCCGAAGGGTGGGAGACAGATGCTGAGGATTAGTATTTAAGAACTTCCAAGCTATGAAATCTAGATATACTATTTGGCCATGAGGAAAAGTATGTAAAACCATTAAGGACTATTTGTTGTATATTTTGTCAGCATATATTTGCAGTGTATGAAAATTAATGATAGTGTTTTGTTATTTTAAGATTGTTTGACTTATCATATACTTATGTAAGAAATTGCTGTTAGAAAAAAACATTTAACATATGTTTTATTTCTATTTTTTAGATTTTTATTGAGAATGTTGAATGGGTTTTTTCAAGACAATCTTATTGATTGTCTTTTTTTTGCCCACTGTTATGTGATGAGTACTATTGAACTCACTGTTTCTAGTGAAATTCAATATATTCTGAGAACAGCAAAAAAGGCAAATTAAATGCTTTACACATTATTTTGTGTTGTAAGAGATATATTGTAACTGTATTTTTTTTGTCTTCCACAGATGCTCATTTTATAATTTTTTTATTATTTATTATGTGTAAGGTAAGTATACATAACTGTTAAAAATGGTCGAAGTTGAAGTAACAAAACATGGATGGAGTACATAAGTGTGTAAAGATAGTTTGTATCTTTTAAACATATTTCAAAAAATGAATATATATATTCACTGAAAAAACCATAGGTTATAGACCATATATAGTTAGGGAATAGCATTTAAAAAACCTTATTTTACTCACACAAAACCATTGAAATTCCATATATAGTTAGTTGTACTAACTATATATCACGCACCCGCAATCCACTGCTGATGATGTCACATATTACATCATTCATGACATGGTCAGTGACATCACTGATGACATCACTGATGACATCTCAAATGACATCACTGTTGACATCACTGATGACTACATCCAGTGACTGTATGTTTCTGTAAAGTTAAAATATGTCTTACATATTTAAGAATGAGTGGATGTATAAGTGTCTGGACGAAGGATTTAGTAGGTGCATGACTGACTGTATGAGTGAGTGATTAAATGTGTCTCACTGAGTGCATGGGTTAGTGACTAAACTGTCTTAATTTGTGCATCATTATGTCTGTTGTTCTGAAAACTGCTGCATGTGTTGTTCAGTAGCTATATGAGTAACTATATGGGTTATTGATTGGTTGCCCAAGCATTTGTATGGGAGACTGAGTGTGTGTGTGGGTGGCTGGGAAGTGTATGACTCTGTGCATAGATGTATGGGTTCAAAAGTGCATGTTGGAAACAGCTGTATGGGCGGTTGACTGTGTGCATGACTGTATTGGTGAGTGAATAGATATCTCAGTGCTACATGTCAAATTAAGTACATATGTAAAATATAGTACATGTGAGAGTTGACATATATAAATAACTGTGCATAAGAGCCAGTGAATGTGTGAGTGGCTGTATGGATCATTGTGAACTTGTATCCAGGATTGTATAAGTGAGTAAATATGTTTTAGTATATGTTTGAATAAGTAAGGTGTGTTTAACTGTATAGTTAAGGAAATGGAGGTGTGATTGATTGTTTGCATGACTGTCTAGGTGTGTGTGTAACTTCATGGATGAGTGACAATCTGTGAGTCTGTGTTTACACTGAGTGTATCTAAGGTTATATTAGAGTCTGAAGAGGTTCATCGTATTATCACATGAATGATTTTATCAGTGATATCATCAGTAATGTCATTTGAGATGTCATCAGTGATGTCATCAGTGATGTCATTTGAGATGTCATCAGTGATGTCATCAGTGATGTCATTTGAGATGTCATCAGTGATGTCATCAGTGATGTCACTGACCATGTCATGAATGATGTAATATGTGACATCATCAGCAGTGGATTGCGGGTGCGTGATATATAGTTAGTACAACTAACTATATATGGAATTTCAATGGTTTTGTGTGAGTAAAATAAGGTTTTTTAAATGCTATTCCCTAACTATATATGGTCTATAACCTATGGTTTTTTCAGTGAATTTTTAAGGTTTTGTAAATGCTAATTCCTAACTATATATGGTCTATAACCTATGGTTTTTCAGTGAATTTCATTGGTTTTTTAATAGCTAATATCAAAACCTTTACAATGTATTATTCTTTAAAAAGAAAAATATTTTTTACATGTTTTTAATACAATTTTCTTTTAATTTTTTTTTTTGTTTCGCTCCCAGTACGCGTACCGGTTAGCTTCCCGTTAGCTCAATCCGGAGGCGCGACCCGGTACGCGAACCGGTAAACGTTCCTTTTGCGCACCTCTCGCGTTACAAAACAACATCGTGACGCGTCGCGTCAGCATGACGTTTCGCGTTCTCGCGTAATACGTCATATGACGTGCTACGTTCGCGTACCCGGAAGCGCAGCGGTACGCGAACCGGAAGCGATCCGCGGCGCGGCGCCGACCGCGTAACGTAAACACAGCAGGTCATGTGACTCGGTAATAACACTTTTCATTGGTTCATTTCACTTTTGGTTTCCTAATGATGTAATACTAGGTCATGTGATCTAAAATGAACACTTTTCATTGGTTTAGAACTTTTGTTTTTCCCAAATGATGAAAACCCCTCCTTCTTTCCTCACTCTGACTTTCATCTTGGTGAGAGAAAGACCCTTTATTGAGACTTTGAGATGGCTTCATTAGTAGCTAACCCACCACCTCCACCAAATCCAAGAAAGAGAGGACCACCTGCAGAAGTAATTTTGCAAGAAGAGGAAGAACAGGAAGAGGAGGAAGAGGAGGAAGAGCCAAGGTTTTTGCCAGAGGAGCCCAGGAGGTACAATCGAAAGGAGAATTACATCTGGCAATTCTACAGAATTCCTGAGGGGCAAAAAAAAGTGAATGCACGCTACGTGTTTTGCCGTATATGCGGTGATAGATTGTCAAGGGGCACTGATAAAAAATACAGTTATGGCAATCATACTATGCATCGGCATATGAGTAGGTGGCACCCAAATAATTATAGTGCTGCCCAGCTACGTGACGAACAACAAAATCCCCTCCCAATGGCAAGAAGATCGGTGGTTCCAGAGGTGTCGGGACCAGAGGCGAGGGAGATGATTGCAAACATCCAAATGTTGTTTGGGCACGTAAAGCAAGTGTGCGTGGAATGTGGCGATTTCATCTGCTACAGAGAAAGTAGCATCACTTTGATTTTGCGAGCAATTCAAAATCATGTTAATGTTTGTACGAAACGCCCCAAAAAATAAATTCTTTTTTTTTTTTTTGCTCCTGTTGAGCCCTTTATAATGGATCGTTTTTGTTTCCCCCCCCCCAAAAAAACCAAAATTTTTTTAAAAACGTTCAGAAAATACAAAAAAAGTAAAAAAATGTTCAAAAAATACAAAAAAAATATAAAACAACAAAAACATTAAAAAAAAAGTTCTTTTCAGAACTACCTCCCCATTATAAAAAAATTGGTAGAATATTTGGAACTCTGCCAACCTCTATTTCTCTTAGTTCGCTCCCCGGGGCGCTACCCGGTACGCGTACCGGCAGCTAACCAAAAAAAATATTTTTAAAAAAAAAGAACAGTAAGTATAAGGTAAGCAAACAGACAGTTATGTGAAAAGAAAGACAGCGTTAGGGAGTAAACAAGAGATACTGTTACCTACAATCCACTGCTTATGATGTCACATATTACATCATTCATGACATGGTCAGTAACATCAACAGCAGTGGATTGTAGGTAACAGTATCCTTAGTTTACTCCATATAGCTGTCTTTCTTTTGACATAACTGTCTGTTTCCTTCCCTTATAGTTACTGTTCTTTTTTAAAAAAAAATTTTTTGATCAGTCATAAACAGTGACATTAATAGAAACAGAGAGAGTGAACAAGAGTGAAGAACTATGGTCCTCCTCAGCCACCCTCAGAAAACCAAGGGGGTCAAGATACATCTACCGTGCCCCCTTCTACCCATTCTGAACATTATTTGCCCTCCATCTTGTATCTTGATTCGACCGAAACACAAAATGGTGGACTCCCATAACGCTGCTGGTTTGCGAACCGGGCAACTTCCCGGGAAGCGGTCCAAAAAAAAAAGTTGGGAAAGTAATTCACAGACACTAAGAGTAATAGAGATGGAGTGAGTGAACAAGACTGAGGAACTATGAGAACAGAGGGACTGAGAAAAAGAGTGGAAGGAGTTGAGTAAGTAGGTAATAGAGAAAGGAATGAGGAAAGTAGCAAAGGCAGGAAACTGAGGATTAAAGAAGTGAAGCAGTGGATCTAATAGTAGGTGAATGTGATAGAAATGTAACGAAAAGAGTACAACTATTTACCTTGTAATTGCCGTTAAATTAATCACATTTTATTTTTATACTTTCAATCTGTGAAAGAGAGAACCAACATTTGAAAAATATTAAAACATGTATTTAAAAATTACAAAAGACAAGGGAAAATATTGAAGGACAAATAGTTTTTCAACAACTTTGACACTGACAGAAGCTTCTGCTTCTCCAGGTCCTCTACACAATCCTAAAGATATACATTTTAAACTAACAGTATCTTGATGCAGATGAAGTGAGGCCTATCTTAAAACATGGTGCATCTTTTGCATTGCTCTTGTTTCAGAAAAGTGTCGCTTCAGGATGCCAATAACATGTCTCCTATCCAGAGATTTGTTTGAGGTGAGGCCTACTCAGAGTTCAAGATGAGATTTACACTTGTTGAAGTGTACAGAGGAGATAATATCTGTGAAAGTCTACCAATGAAGTGAGTCATGTCCACTGCACTCTTCAACAAAGTAGAAACCTCCTATGTTTCCCTGGACAGACCTAAACTTGATCTGCACAATGTGATTCGTAATGATAGGAAACACAGGTGATGTAATTGAAATATGTGCAATTTATTTTGCTCATTTCACAATCACATCACTTGTGTTTCCTTTGCTTAGGTATCTCATTGTGCAGATGTAGTCCAGCATATGAAAGAATACGTAGAAGTGCAGCACTGCATGCAATAAATTTAACACTTACAGAAAACTCACCTTCTCCATGCCTCCTACACAGTTCTACATATACATCATAAATGCAAACAGTACAGAATTAATTATACATGTTAAATGGTTTATTTTTGCTGTTCTCAGAATGTATCAAAATTCACTAAAAACAGTGACTTGAAGGTATTCATCATGTAACAGCGGGGAAAAAAAAACACAATCAAAATGATTGTGTTTAAAAAACCCATACAACATCAGAAATTAAAATTCAGAACTCCTTAAAGTTAACTTACTTTCCATGACGTCCAAGGATGTCCTATGAACAGCTTACACTCTTTTGTGCTGTTATTACTTTCAGCCCGCCACTTTCTGAAAGAAAACCTCCATCGTTTTTAAAAACACGTTACATGCAATAAATGACTTCTTGCTCTGTACCACTATTTTCCACAAGGCCAAATCTAGTCAGAGATATTTATAACTCTTGGATTTCTTGTAAGCCAATCCCATCATTTGGCATTTCCGCAACTTTCACAATTAAAATGTTGAAGATCATTTTCACAATCCTGGAATAGTAATATCTTCCCCTTCTTGCTCAGTCATGTTCTACATTTCCTATGACACTGATACTGCTTAATATGAAGCAGACTTACACTACCTCTATGAGTAGTACAATTATTTAATTCTCTACATCACTTTTAATCACAAAGCAATGTAAAACAGTAGACAGCATTGCAGACTTACATTCCCTCTACTCCATGTTTTGATTGGCTGCTTCAATTAGCTTATGAAAAGAAACAGTTTTTCTGAACTCATTCAAAGTGCACATATATCTCCATGATGTCCAATCCTATGATTAGAAGTTATGTCTCTGAACTACACTTATACTCAAGGCCAAATTGTGTAGGAGCCATTAGAACTTCTTGAAATTCCACAGAGCACATCCTGAGATTATTTCCCTAAAATTTTGGTTTTAAAAACACCAGGTAAGAGTTTTTAAGGTCATACGGCAATTTTTTTTTTAAAATTAAAACAGAATCATTGCAGAATGACCAGCCATTTCTAGACTTTAAATAAGCTGTGTAATGTCCTGATGATATTGAAGGGCCGTCATGATATATAATTGCTGTAGTTACAAAAGTCCTTCCTGATATTGACAACTGCGAAGCTACAAATTTTTTTATTAAAGTTGTCAATTTTGTTCCATCAGGACTACATCGTTGGAACATTAAAATGACGTACTGGCCATATGTTCGTATAAATAAAGTGGACATCATTTCAGATTTACATTGGCTACACTCCATGTTGTGATTAGCAGCTTTTACTAGCTTATTAAAGGAGACTGATTTACTGTCTGGCAAAGTTAAATATATAAATCTTTCTGAGTCTACACTAGTAGTACTTGATACCATACAGTTCTCGCAGTCATGCTGCCATTGATAAGAAAGCCCAAACAGCTGATCTACATCTACACCTTCAGCATGTAATACATCAAGCATATACATTAAAAACTCCTGACAATCTTGCTGAATATTTTGAGAGAATTGTGTTTGGCCTGAACATCTATCTAACAGATTTCTAATTTCAGACACACTTTCTATGTTTCTTCTATCAGTGGTACATTTCTCTAACACAGAATTTAACAAACTGCAAAATCTTTGATCAGAATTGACAACAATCTCTTCTTTTACATTTTTTAGAGAAAACAAAACATTAATTACTACATTAGCATAGCAGTTGACACCAGAACTGTTTTCAAACTGAAAACCAACAACATCTTCAACAGAATCCTCTTTGTTTCTGCTTGTAATTTTAGGTTCATCGACTTTTCGTCTTTTTGCTACAACCTCCCCAGTATTGGTCACATTTCTTCTTTTCCGGCCTACCACACGTTTCTCAAACAAAGGATACTGAGGCAAATGTGGCGCATACTCTCTTCTTAACCTATTGTATTCCTTAACACAATCTAGATCCGCACAAATGTTTGTGACATCACACTCAATCAAGTACAATCCCGATAAAGTTCTAACTCGTGACAATGCCACGTATGCCATACCCTCCTTGAACACAGAACTGCCAATATTCACCAATGCACAGTCTACACTTAAACCTTGCGATTTATGGATTGTCACCGCATATGCCAAGCAAACAGGAAACTGCTTACGGCGAACATATAAGTCTTTCACAAGCAAAAATCTAGCAGAGCAACGAGCAATTAGCTGTACTTCCTCAATGCCATCAAATTTAATTTTTAAAAATTCAATTCCATCTCTATTTCTGTATTTTACAAAATCAACAACATTACCCATTGACCCATTTACCAGACCTCTTTCAACATGTAAATTCCTTCTTAAAATTATACGGCAGTTCAAGCACACATTCAGAGTCTTTTCAAAACCTGCAGTTTTAGATATAGTCTTCTCTAATGAATCCAATTTTGTTTTCAGATTCTCAGACAAAATAATTGTTGATCCCATATGCTCTACTCTGTCAATAGCTTCCAGTTTCACAATCTCTTGCTTTTCTAAATTCAACATTTTGTTGTTGAATTTGGTACATTCTGCAAGAGTTGGCATCAAACATATTCCAGATTTCTTATCAGTAATTTTCTGAAAAATATTCTCAGGCACAACATCTTGTTCTGGATACAAATTTGACAGTAATCGTGCATGTAAAGCTTCTTTCCCATGCTCGGTCACTTTTCCAATTCTAACATCTTGTAGAATAGTCTTGTAAACTTCATCCTTCGCCTGACGCATATTTTCATGCAGTTCAGCATAATTGAAGTTTAACCATATATTGACGTTGCCAATGCTGCCTAGGCACTTCCTGGTATCTTCATGCGTGAGCATTTTGAACACAGGTTGCCCTTTCACTGGTGTCAGCTGCAGAAGATCTCCGAAAACAATGATGTGTTTGCCACCAAATAACACATCATACTCTGTTTTGAGAACTTCTTGCATCCTCAAATGCACAAAGGCAAGCATGACATTGGAAACCATGCTTACTTCGTCAATGATAAGAAGTTTCATTTTCCTCAAGATTCTTGAAACTTCAAAACAAGCATCTCCAGATAGCTTGTGATATTCTAATTTGTTGTCATGCTCCACTGGCAGCATCAGTAAACGATGTAAAGTAATCCCTTTAATATTATGTGCTGCCAGTCCAGTTGGAGCAGTGACAACACAAGACAGCGATGACTCTGTCCTTTCCTGCAAATAGCATGAAATTGCTTTAATGAGGAAACTTTTTCCAGTTCCCGCTTCTCCACTCACGTACAGTCGGACAGGCTTCAACGACGTACATGAGCACTCTTTCTTATCATGACTTAATCCATGATCAATTTGCATGGTAACTTCGTCATATATTTTCCTCTGCTCAACGTTGAGTTGCCTTTCCAACTCTTCTAAGTTAACCGCATCCTCTTGAGCATGTGCCATGGCTCTTTCCACTTCATTCATAGCAGTGGCAGCTTCATTTTCAATAAGAGGTCCTCCTAGTGGATCCTGACTCAATGAAGCAGAACTCTGACTGTCCTGAGAACTGTCTCTGGCAATCTCGGCTGCAATCGTTGCTTCCTGCTCAATTTCCGCATTCAACATTTCTACATATTTGGGAAAAGCAGGACATTCTATGGTCTCCTTGGCGGCATTGAAAGAGTCTTCGTAACAGAGGAAATCTCCAAGCAGTTCCTCTTCTGCACGCCAAGGCTTGAAAAGTTGCAAAAGTGCTAAATAGAAAAACTCCTTTTTTTCAGGAGATTCGCCACTCAATTTTCGATGGTTTATCAAATGGCATTTTCTTTGCTTGACCAGACATCCCTCACTTCCTATTACAGCATACACTCCTTTCTCAGTATCTTCTTTGATGTTCCTCTTGAACATGTAATTTTGCAGAACCTCATACAGACAAACATTCTCTAGGTGACTGCTTCGATTTGGATAATATGTATCCAACATGTTTGTCTTCAAAATGTCGGTACTGTTTGGCTCCTTTTCCGCCAAATACTCAATTTCCCGCACAGGTTTGAGAACTCGATTACGCGTTGCAGCAAGACCAAGACTCGCCCAAACGATACTCCTGGACTTGGCATAGAGACTTGCTGAAGACAACCGGTCAGAACATTCGTACGCTCCGATTTCTCGATGCGACAACATCTTCAGACTGAAACTGTACAACTTCTTGCTGAGGCTCTTTTCATGGGAAATGTCCTCCCACATATCCTTCAATTCTGTCTTCTCTTTTTTGGTGATGTAAGACGTCACATACCGAGCCACAGCCATACAGTTATCAGCCACAAACTGTATATCCATGTTAGCATTCCACATGGACAAAATCACCGGGTTGTAGTCGTTGATGTACTTGGACTCTTCGTTCCTCTTCAAATTGTAAGTGCTTTTAGGTGATTTCTTCATCACATTATGTCGCAGCGAAGACATCAAACTGTTTACTCTTCCTTTAGAAATCACCGGTCGTGGAAAGCCGAAACGACATTTGGTGTAGAACTTGTCTTTGTTTCGGAATTTACGACGGCAGTACTTTCCACATCGATGGCTTTGGAAACGCAGAACTTTTTCTCTTAGGCTTTTCTTCTCCTTTGCGTTTGGAACAGCACACGTAGAATACTGTTGGATGAAACTCATCACTGAGTCTTCTGGATCCGTTCCAAATTTAGGTGCATCCTTGATCCACAGCAACATATGTATATGAGGAGCACCTCTTGCTTGGTACTCCTTTCTCCAGAAGAAATCCAACACCTCTCCAAGAGGTGGATTCTTCTTATTCATGATGAAAGACATCATAGCTTCAAATCTATGATTGAAGTACCTACATACATTGACTGGATCCAAAGAGCACAGTTCTCCGGGTGTCTTGAATTCGATGTTTTCTACGTTAGCATTTGCCTCTCGTAGAAATTGAAGTAAGTCTTCCCAGCCATACTCGGCACAACTCAGAGTGAGGAACCATGTGGGAGTACCTAAGTTCCTCAGCATACATTTTAAATCACCATGACGACGGTACCAGTACTCATTAGTACCACGCTGACACGCCATGAGATTAATCAGGTGAGAATCCAAAATACTATCTTGGACATTCACTTTATCCATAAAATCACTTGCCGAGATGTTTTGCATGTGTATACCACTTTTCAAGATGTGGTTCACTGCATATGACAGTCCAGACAGATCGCTTTCAAACAGGAGATGAAACAAATAAGGAATGCATTGTCGAAACCTAGCATCTCCTGCATACAATCGCAAAGTCCGGTATTCAGAAGCAGGAATTTGATGAGGTCGCTCATCATATCTTCCTCCCTGACCTGTTGGAAAAAGCTGTGGGAAACACCGAGCTTCCAAACTTTCCTCCCAAACACTAATGGGACTCCCTTTGGCTTGTTTCATTTGAAACAACTCAATAGCATTCCCCATGACTTCCTTCGAATGCAAAGGATGAACACTATAATGTTCATATATTTCCTCACTAGTAGAGGGTTCTACTTTCTCAATTTGACCAGCACACAAATCGCTATCCTCTTCCTCACTTACTTCCTCTTCTGCAACATATACATTCTTATAGTATTTATTATTTTTTTTCAAATACAATGTTGCCTTTTTAACTTTCCTAACATCTACTAAATCTTGCCATATTTTCTTATTCTTTGTCGGAACCCCATTAACTAAGATAACCAGAGGTTCCTCTTCCACTTTTTCTACTCCAATTGTGTTAATGTTTTTCTTGAAATCTAGAGGCAAATAAACAACTCTTCCCTTTAATCCTCTCTGTAAATCTGATGGAGGCAATTTCCCTGTCTTTGGCTCCATTCTTACAATAGCCTGAAAGGGATGGATACTTTGAATCAAAATAGATTCATAAGTATTTAAGTCCTTCAATTCAGAAGGAATCTCAACCAATTCCAGATTATTATGAACTGCTCTAGCAGGCATCTGGTTTTGTTTTAATTTGTTACAACAATAAGTACACACACGTTGATCCAATCCCAAATCAAAACAATTTTCTACCATCAAGTATGTTGCAAAATCCTTCCATTCACTATTATTTTCCCTTTCACTTTTTGCATATAAATCCACTAACTTAGTCTGATTCTTATAATAAGTGCGTCTACAACACACACAAGTGAAATTAGGCCTCTCACTTGATTTCATGTCAAACGTCGCAATTTCCCTCTGGAAATTATCTGTACTGGAAACATGTACACTATCTTCCAAATGACCCTCTACTTCTTGCTCAATTTCAACATTCTCCTCTTTACTTCCAAAGTAACAAAACTCAATTTCTTCACATATATTCTTCACATCTATTTCAGAACCATGCAAAAGAGCAGCGCATAATTGTTTCAGCATAATTGCTGGACTCTTAGCATAATACAACAGTCTAACTAACTTCCTCACTTTGTTATGATGCACTGCTAGCATCCTGAAATGATGAAAAACACTCTGGCATACTCTCCTGGATAGACAAGCCAGTGAATGACCATGCAAACCTGTCACTTCTCTTACTCTGCAAGGATCTAATTCTTGCAACAACCTCATTTTCTGCTTCAAACTTTTTTTGTTAAATGACCGTACAAAATCACAAAGCAAATTGATGGAATCCTGTCGCACACTGCAAATACTACTACACTTCCAGGTGTACACAGGACCCTTAGCACGTCTTCCTAAAACCTCATTACCTAACAACTCTTCTGCCTCTGTTGTCACAAGTTTTTCTTTTTCAACTGGACAACCATCTTTCACTTCATAAGCACGACCACTGATGTCAACTGCATGCACCAAATCATTATCCTGGAAATAACTCTCTTCATTAAAAAATGCCTCACAGCTTGAACTATGTATCCATTCTCCAGAAAAAACTTCACAAAAATTACTACGATTAACTATTCTCTTCCATCTACTATTTCTTTTGAAATCAAAAATTGCCTTGTTTAGCTTCCTAATTCTATTGATTATCAAAATAAATAACTTACGTTTAATTTCAAATG